>NC_060130.1:979234577-980484577 GCF_021461395.2 Schistocerca americana | reverse complement strand
AAGAAGAGAGGAGCCGTGATGTGGAGTTGGATAGGTGGGGAAAGATAAATATCAGGACGTATGTCGTTGTGTGGGAGAGAGCTAAGTTGCGTCAAGAGAGAATATGGAGAATATGTAGGTGTAGGGAAGAAGGGATGTGTTTGTACAAGTGCGGCAGTATACCAAGGTTGATGAGCAGAGAGGAGACAATGAGGTTATTGGAATCTAGTTTGCAGATAGTATTAGAGATGTGGAGGTGTTCGATGTGGGTGAAGGTAAACGGATGCGGAAAGTGAGACGGAGGACCTTATAGAATTCTGGTGGGGCGCATATCCATGCAACATTTTGCACAGCAGATTTTGTGGGTGTGGAAAATAGTGGAGGGGTTTAGTACCCAAGTTCAGCATGTTGGCAGTTTGCTGAGGCTGGCACGGTTTTCTGCTTATATAGCCACGATTGCAGCCTCTGGCACCAATCGGAGAGGGTCGAAAGATCGTGTGCGCGGAAGGTGAGTTGGACAGCTCACGATAGCTCCGGCCCGCCGTGCGACCACTGAAAGTGAATGACCAAGCCAGCCTCCTACCCTCCGCTCAAGTAAAACATCCAAGAACGGTAGCTTGCCATCCTTCTCCATCTCTACGGCAGATTTCATGTTAGGATGAACACCATTCATGTGATCGATGAACTGCTGCAGTGCATTTGCACCGCGAGGCCGTATCAGGTAAGTGTAGTCAATGTACCTTAGGAAGCAAAAAGGACGCAACTCCACATAGTTCAGAACCTGCTCCTCAAAGTGCTCCGTGGAGAAATTCGCGACTGCTGGAGACAGTGGAGATCCCACCCCTGTGCCATCCGTCGTTTCATAATATTCGTCGCTGTACAAGAAGTAGGTTGTCGTCAGAAAATGACGGAGCAACTTGACAGGAGGACACTGTTTGGTCAAAAGATTCAGTGTGTCTTGCACTGGCACCCTCGTAAAAAATGACACAACATCCAGACTAACTATTACGTCGTTTCTGCCTATTTCCATTTTCTTGAGTTTCATCAAATGTCTGAGAGTTTACATCATTGTGTTCACAACGTCTCAGCCCTGGCAGTCAGTGGTTTTACTTCTGACTATGATGGGAGAGATAGCCATCAAAAGCTTGAGAATTTTATTCGAATCGACACGACTTGAAAACCGAGAAGATTTTATTGGGACATGCCGCCGCTAGAGACTCCGAGGACACAATTGAAAGCTAATTTTGAAGAAGCACGAATGAGTATAAGCAGGCACAATAAAATAAAGATCAAGTTCAGTTCATCACCAAGGTTGATGATGAATGAGTGATGGTTTGATAGGTTACGCAGGAATGAAGTAGAAATAAATGAAATATGCTACCTCGATACTACCCATATCTTTAACTGTGTCTCACTTGAGAACGTAATCCCAGCGTCACGTAGAACCAATATTTTTTTGATGCAGTTGTGCCGTAACAAGTTTTGAGCACAACTGCAACAATACAAATTGAAAAATGAGCTGGAAAGGGTGACGTTACACGACCGTTTTTTCGCAAACAGTCACACAAAGTATGCAGACCCTTTTGATCGGAGTATTTAATTGACACCGAGGAATAGGCTTAACAGAAGTACTAGAGATAGTTGATAACTGACAGATAGCCTTACAATTCACTTACTCTTGATTCGGATTTTCATGCGTCATAGATGTGACAGAACGCTGAAAGCATTCTGGACAATGTAGGGAGAGTAAGAATCGGTCGCCACCATAAGAGCCATTTCACAGAAGACCTACTGAGAGAGAGAGACAAGGGTCAATATTCTACGACCAGGCAGTTCTTTGCGACGCCGCCCTGGGGAGCCTACAGCTTCGTGGCCACACAGATAGGACATTCTGTGGTGCAAGGTCCCACCGCCAACATTTTATAACCTGGAGACAGAGAAACGTTTTAACAGAAACCACTACTGCTTAAAAAAGTTTATCTCCGGATGGCACCGGACGCCACCGTACGCCACACATAAACATGTCAAAAGAGGAAGGGGACCTACAGTTCTGGGCCTTTGAAGACTTAAGACACTGTTGGACATGTTGACTCCGCAAAAAACAAATGCTTTCATGACATTAGAATCGCAGGATTGACTTTAACTACAGGTTAGACAGAGAAATTCGGCTGTGGCGCCGAAGATCACCTCTTTCGTCACAGAGAGCGAGAGAGATCGAGTGAAGCGGGTTTTCACTGTGTACTATTCTGAGGAGTATTTTCACTGGTCGGTGCTCAGAAGATCCGGGACCCAGCCAGTCTGAATTCAGAAAGGAGCACAAAAAGCAGCAATGTGAGGTTCCCCTGTAGTAAACACTCGAGCAGAAATCAGTTCATCTTGGGCTTCATCTTGGACTTCATCGTCAACTTCATTTGAGAATCCATCTTTGACTTGGTCGACGGCGTGTGCCGTACCAGAGCTGATGTATCGAGGGACATAGAGAATATTGAGGCTGGTCTGCACGTTGCTATTGGCGGGAGTCGTTGGTTCCGTCTGTGACTGATTTTGCAGCCACTTCCGTCTCCACCTACAACACTACGGTGAGATCGAGCCACAACCGCGAGACGGGGTGTATGGAGCTAAAGTCATTTTACATGAGATCTGAAACAACAACAGATAAAGAAGACAGAGTAGGGACCCAACATCAGTTCCATAACAGACTTGTCAATTTAACTGACACAAAGTTAACAAAACAAGAACGAGAACTACTTGAAAAGGGGCCAAAACACAACATAAACACAAACCTGTCACACAAAATCATAGAAAACCAGATCACAGAAACAGAATACATACCAAAGCAAGAAGAAAAGTTGGAGAACCCAAATTTCAATGCCAGCTTGACACAGGAGCTTGTAGCAGAAGAGATAAAACACATAAACAAGGAGAAAAAGACACACATCACCTCAAAAACAAAAACAACAGAGCAAATATATCAATAAAACTAAACAAAAAACTCCAAAAACACAATGTTATCATCACTAGAGCAGACAAGGGGCATACACTTGTACTGATGAATGAAGCAGCTTTGGGTTTTCTACCATATTTTGAGATAATATTTCAGTGTGGAAACTATTAAAAGCATCTCGCATTGACGTCAGCACTAAATTTCGAGCTTCCGTGAAACTTAGCCGGTCTTGGGGATTTTGCGTTCTTCTGAATTTGGCATGCTTTTTCCTTGGCTTCTGCAACAGTGTTCTGACGTGTTTTGTGTACCATGGTGGATCAGCCCCGTCTCTTATGAACTTATGCGGTATGAATCTATCTATTGCTGTCGATACCGTATCGAATTTGAGCCATATCTGCTCTACACTTACATAATTAGCTTGGAAGGAATGGAGACTCTCTCTTAGTAAGGCACCAAGCGAATTTTTTCTGCTTTTTTAAATAGATATATTTTGCGTTGATTTTTAATGGTTTTGGTTGATATGGTTTTGAGCCTCGCCAGAATGACCTTCTGTTCACTAATCCCTGTATCCGTCATGACGCTCTCTATTAGATCAGGATTCAAATGGTGCAAATGGCTCTGAGAACTATGGGACTTAACATCTGTAGTCATCAGTCCCCTAGAACTTAGAACTACTTAAACCTAACTAACCTACGGACATCACATACATCCATGCCCGAGGCAGGATTTGAACCGGCAGATCAGGATTATTTGTAGCTAAGAGGTCAAGTGTGTTTTCGCAAACATTTACAAGTCGTGTGGGCTCACGAACTAATTGTTGAAACTAATTCTCAGAGAAAGCATTTAGTACAATTTCGGAAGATGTTTTCTGTCTACCACAGGCTTTGAACACGTATTTTCGCCAACAAATCGAGGCTAGATTGAAGTCTCCACCAATTATAGTTGTACGAGTGGGGTACTTATTTGTAATGAGATTCAAGTTTTCTTTGAAGCGTTCAGCTATTATATCACCTGAGCCGGGGGATCGGTAGAAGTAGCCAATTATTATTTTGGTACGGCTGTTGAGTATAAGCTTTACCCATAGTAATTCGCAGGAACTATCTATTTCAACTTTACCACAAGATAAACTGCTACCAACAGACACAAACACACCACCACCTACTTTATTTAATCTATCCTTTCTCAACACGGTTTGAGCCTCTGTAAGAATTTCGGCAGCATTTATCTCCGGCGTTAGCCAGCTTTCTGTTCCTATAACGATTTCAGCTTCAGTGCTTTCTATCTGCGCTTGAAGCTCTGGTACTTTTCCAACACAGCTACGACAATTTACTACTACAATACCGACTATTACTTAGTCTATTCTTCTCGTTTCTTTGCCCTGTACTCTTAGAGACTGGAGCCCTTTTTCATTTTTCCCAAGACTGTCTAACCTAAAAAAACCGCCCAGTCCACGTCACACAGCCCTTGCTACCCGTGTAGCCGCCTCCTGTGTGTAGTGGACACCTGACCTATTTAGCGGAACCCGAAACCCCACCACCCGCCGGCCGCGGTGGCCGTGCGGTTCTAGGCGCTCCAGTCCGGAGCCGCGCTGCTGCTACGGTCGCAGGTTCGAATCCTGCCTCGGGCATGGGTGTGTGTGATGTCCTTAGGTTAGTTAGGTTTAAGTAGTTCTAAGTTCTAGGGGACTAATGACCACAGCAGTTGAGTCCCATAGTGCTCAGAGCCATTTGAACCAACCCCACTACCCTATGGCGCGTTCGAGGAATCTGCAGCCCACACGGTCGCAGAACCGTTTGAGTCTCTGATTCACACCCTCCACTCGGCTCTGTACCAAAGGTCCGCAATCGGTCCTGTCGACGATGTTGCAGATGGTAAGCTCTGCCTTCATCTCGCTGGCAAGATTGGCAGTCTTCACCAACTCAGATAGCCGCCGGAAACCAGAGAGAATCTCTTCTAATCCATAGCGACACACATCATTAGTTCCGACATGAGCCACCACCTGCAGTTTGCTGCACCCAGTACCCTCCATGGCATCCGGAAGGACCCTTTCCACATCTTGGATGACTCCCCCCGGTATGCACACTGAGTGCACATTGGCTTTCTTTCCGTCTTAAGCTGCCATATGCCTAAGGGATTCCATGACCCGCCTAACATTGGAGCTTCTAATAACAAGTAAGCCCACCCTCTGCGCTTGTCCGGACCTCTCAGAAAGACCGGCCACTGCCGCAACAGGCGAGGCCGGCCTTGCTGGCTCAGTAGTACTTTCAGCAGTGGGCAGCACCTCAAACCTGTTACGGAAGCGTAAGGGCACAGCCTTGCGGCCAGCACCAAATTTCGCCTTCCGCTCAGGGATTCGCGACTCCGCCACGGTTCACCAATCACCGTCAGGCAAGTGTCGACCGGCAGGGACTTACGAATCCGAGGGTGCAGAGGCATCCGAGATACCAGGCGATGCTACAGGTTACAGAGGCGCCAAAACGCTCTCCTCGGGTGTCCCAATGTCACCGTGGCCCAGGGCAACAGCCTGGAGCCTGTCAACCACGGCCAACACAGCTTCCAGCTGTTTACGGACGGTGGCCAATTCCCCCTGAATCCGTACACAACAGGCGCAGTCCCCATCCATCGCTAACATTTTTTTTTCCTCTCTTTTATCTTATGGGCAACGGCCTTGCCGCAGTGGATACACCGGTTCCCGTGAGATCACCGAAGTTAAGCGCTTTTGGGCGTGGCCGGCCCTTGGATGGGTGACCATCCAGCCGCCATGAGCTGTTGCCATTTTTCGGGGTGCACTCAGCCTCGTGATGCCAATTGCGGAGCTACTCGACCGAATAGTAGCGGCTTCGGTCAAGAATACCATCATAACGACCGGGAGAGCGGTGTGCTGACCCCACGCCCCTATTATCCGCATCTTCCTCTGAGGATGACACGGTGGTCGGATGGTCCCGGTAGGCCACTCGTGGCCTGAAGACGGAGTGCTCTTTTATCTTATAAGCCGTTCAAAACAAACAGATGACTGATGACTACGCGAATTTACACTTTACAGGTACTAACACGCGATGTTACAACTGTCAAACACTATAATACGCCCGAAATGTGTGAATTAAACTATGCAAGTACCCAAAAACACGCAAAGAAATTAAGAATTAAACTATGAAACAAATAAGTGAGTTCAGAGTACGACTTGCTGCTGGCTGCTGCTTATCCAACGGCGGCAGGGAGATCACTGGCTGTGACCAACCGACACTGGCCGTTCAAAACAAAAACAGATATGCCAAGGCCTTGTTATATTCATGTAACCACTGTTTGTCATTTGCTTTGTCAATAATTTTATCGCAGTAAGGCAAAGTAGTTGTGATCTGTGTCGCATTTTGTAGTCATAAGGTTCAACAGTCATTATTTTGAAGGGCACCCTACTTTATGCAACGCCTGTCAAGCTTACAATTCACTTAAACTTGTGTCACATTACAAGGCCAGGGGAAGTTGTGAGTACTACGTACGTACATTGGGTGACAAATGGAACACTGTATTGGAAAATGTTGAAATAACTGCGTGATACTGACAACCAGTTTTTTCGCTAACTGTGAACACTTGACAACCGGTTATTTAATCCAGTTAAGTTATTTTTTGCCGCCTGTACTGGAAATTGCTTGTGAGAAAGCAAATAGCCAATTCTCCTCTAGTCATCTCTCCAAAATGTCATTCTTTCTCTGGAGAATGTTGTCACGAAGCTCAGAGGCACCAGAAAATTTAAAATGAGTCTCTTAAGGACAGATACACATTCGTCTACGCTGAGCGTTGCTGCCGTCTTAACAGAAACGTATTGTTGGATCCCTTCCACTCTATGTTGTGAGAGTCTACTATCCTTTCCGACATTAGGTCCGACAGCCACCAACATTTCAGTGGTAGGAAGGCTTGGTTGCTGGAATAGCAAGCCTTCAATTGCATTTACAGGTGCAAGCTGATGTGGTCCACTCAGCTGTCAAAGTCTAGGTGCCAACATTAGTTTTCTGTACAGGTTGCTTCAATGCTGAGGTAAACGCCGTCATTATGGTGGCTGTGTGGCCTTAAACCCCTTCTCCGCATCTTCTGCGAAGACAGGACACTCCTTGCTTCAAGCTGAACGGGCTTGGGAGCAAATCACACACATGTATGGGGGCAGTACACTGAATACCTCGTCCGTAAGCAGTGCAGCCACCTCTTCCACACGTAGCCTGACCTTTACGACCCATGGTGGTGTGATTGAAGTGTTGACACATTTTATTACAGTCATAAGGCCTAACTTTAAGTCGCAGAAGGCCTGGCGCGATATACTCACAAGGGGAGGCCGCCATTTGTAAAATTCAGATTCGATTCATACTGCGCATAATAAAACCTCATGGCCAGAGGTGTAATGTGGCAAAGCACCAAGATGCACTTCTCAGCCGTTGTCGAGAAAATCAACAATTAAAAGAAACCGTTGCGGTGAAATACTCTCTACGATTAATAATTTTCTACAGCGTCGTGGCGCAGCGGTAAGCGCTTGGGTTCACAATCCGAAGGTCGCCGAATCGAATCTCGCGCCATGCAACATTTTTTTATTGTTAGTTTTTTGTAATTTAATGAATTGCTTATGCATGTTGGTGAAGGCGGATCGCTCTCCAATTGTACCGCCTCCATTTTTCCTTTTGTTTAACAGGGTGTACCAAAGCTCTCACGTCCGCACTGATTTTCGACGATGTTATAAGTTGCGCTAGGGACCGCATCTACCTTCTTTCGAAGTTAGCAGGCAACTACGCTGTTATGCGGCGGCTCGTTTCGGCCCATTCAACATCTGTCCTTCAAGTGTAACGAGCGAGTAACGGAGTTTATATTTCATACCTGCCACAGCAAATTTGTGTTCGTGGGGTTTCTACTCTAATTCGAACGTTTGACTTACGCTATACGTATTCGTTTCAGAATATCGTTTCTACGTCTTCCGTTAAGTATACGTGGTTAACATTATGAAGACAATTAATAACATTTGTGAAATACAACTTCGTTTGCGGAAAACATAATGATGTTCGAAGTCGCCAGTTTTTCCACGACAAACGACTTTCAACAACTTATTATATGCATAATTGTTGCAACTGATTACCGGGATATATATATATATATATATATATATATATATATATATATATATATATATGTGTGTGTGTGTGTGTGTGTGTGTGTGTATACACACATTTGAATTACAAAAAACAAATACTAAAAAAAAAAGGTTGCATGGCGCGAGATTCGATCAAGCGACCTTCGGATTACGAACCCGAGCGCTTATCGCTGCGCCACGACGCTGTAGAAAATTATTCATCGTAGAGAGTATTTCACCGCAACGGTTTATTTTAACTGTCTATTTTCTCGACAACGGCTGAGAAGTGCATCTTGGTGCTTTGCCACATTACACCTCTGACCATGAGGTTTTGTTATGCGCAGTATGAATTGAATTTGAATTTCACAATTGGCGGCCTCCCCTTGTCAGACAACTTCGGTAGACTGAATGTCAGGATAAAAGACGCTGACTTCTGAAGCTCACCGTCAACCCTTTTCATGAAATTTTGTTCTTTAGTGATACGACCACCTTCCTATTTCTGTCGGAGTTGTTCGGCATTTACATCCATAACGTCCTGGCACGTCACAATTTCATTACAAAAACTTAGCACAGTCTGCAGCTCACTGTTGATAGCTTATTCTCCAAGTAGTTTAGTACGTAGCAACTTGTTCACAGAAGTGTACCGCCGACCGTTGTGGCTGAGAGGTTCTAAGCGCTTCAGTCCGGAACCGCGGTGCTGCTACGGTCGCAGGTTCGAATCCTGCCTCGGGCATGGATGTGTGTGATGTCCTTAGGTTAGTTAGGTTTAAGTAGTTCTAAGTCTAGGGGACTGATGACCTCAGATTTTAAGTCCCATAGTGCTCAGAGCCATTTGAACAGAAGTGTACCATTGTGCAGCCTCTCGATAGGTTTAATTTGTCCTACGAGCCCCTCTGGAACTTTGTAGACGTATAATGGCGACAATTTTTCAAGGAAAGCTTCTACATGTTTACCAACAATAAATATATTATCTACATATGCATCTACATCCACACGATTAATCTGCAGTTTACAGTTAGGAGCCTGTTAGATGGTTCATCGAGCCACCTTTAAGCTGCTTCTCTACCATTCCTCTCTCGAACACCGAGCAGCGAAAACGAACACCTAGATCAATACTTGCGAGCTCTGCTTTGTCTTATTTTATTGGGATGGTCATTTCCTCTTACGTAGGTGGACACCAACAAAATATTTGCACACTCTGAGGAGAATATTGGTGATTGAAGTTTTATGAGAATGTCCTGTCGCAGTGAAAGACACCTTTCTTTTAATGATTGCCGTCCCAATTCGTATATCATATCCGTCACACATTCTCCCCTGTTTCCCGATAATACAAATCGACCTGTCCATTTTAGAACTTTTTCGATATCCTCCGTCAATTCTGTCTGATGCGGATCCCACACCGCACAGCATTACTGCAGAAGATGGCGGACAAGCGTAGTGTGAGCAGTCTCTTTAGTAGACCGTTGCATTTTCTAAGCGTTCTGCCAATAAATAGCGGTCTTTGGTTTGCTTTCCCTACAACGTCATCTGTGTGATCGTTCCAATTTGAATTATTCGTAATTGTAATCTCGAAGTATTTAGTTGAGTTTACAACCTTAAGATTTGTGTGATTTATTGGCTGACTGAAACTTAGCGGATCCTTTTTAGTGCTCATGTGGATGACTTCACACTTTTCGTAATTTAGAGTCAATTGCCACTTTCTGCCCAATACAGATACCTTGTCTAAATCATTTAGATATTCACTTTGATCATCTGATGACTATGACAGTTAATGACAGCATCGTCTGCAAACTATCTAAGAAGGCTGCTCAGGTTGTCTAATAAATCGTCTGTGTAGATCAGTAGCATCAGAGGGTCCATAGTACTTCTTTGAGGAACGCCGGATATTACTTCTGTTTTACTCGATGACTTTCTGTCAGTTATTACGACCTGTGACCGTTTTGACATGAAATCACGAATCCAGACACACAACTGAGACGATAATCCATAGGCACACAATTTAATTAGAAATCGCTGGTGAGGAACGGTGTCAAAAGCCTTCTCTAAATCTAAAATTATGGAATCAATTTGACGCTCCTGTCGATAGCACTCATTATTTCATGAGAATAAGACTAGATGTGTTTCACAAGAAGCCAACGGCCTTGCCGCAGTGGTAACACCGGTTCCCGTCAGATCACCGATGTTAAGCGCTGTCGGGCTGGGCTAGCACTCGGATGGGTGACCATCCGGTCGGCCTAGCGTTGTTGGCAAGCGGGCTGCACTCAGCTACTTGATTGAGAAGTAGCGGCTCCGGTCTCGGAACCTGACTTACGGCCAGGAGATGGCGTGCTGACCACATGCCCCTCCATATCCGCATCCAGTGATACCTATGAGCTGAAGATGACACGGCGGCCGGTCAGTACCCCTGGGCCTTCATGGCCTGTTCTGGAGGAGTTTAGGAGTGTTTCACAAGAACGATATTTTCTGAATCCGTGTTGACAGTTTGTCAATAAACCGTTTTCTTCAAGATGATTCACAATGTTCGAGCACAACGTATGTTTCAGATTACTGCTGCAAATCGACGTCAGTAACATGGGACTGTAATTCAGCGGATTACTCCTATTTTCTTTCTTGAGTATATGAAATTATATATTTCTTTATGCTGATAAGAAAAACATTACGAATTTTTAGTGAATTTTGCTCACAAAAATCAGAGAGCCTCTTACTATTTTAATCCACAAAATTTTGTTCGAAAGGTCCTATGATTTGATGTCCCATTTTACTTGCTGTTCTGCTGTTAAAATACCGTGAAACGACAAACTGTATTGTTTTTACGATATCCTCTACGATCACACTTGTTTTATTAAAGTAAATGTTATCGCGATGTCTTCCCATAATAATATAACAGTACCGATTATTTAATGATTTATTTCACTAATTTTTGTAATGGTTTATTTCACTACACCAGGGTACAAAACTTTTCATCCAACCGCTGATTGTCACTCACCGTAGGCAAGTCTGCACTTCTTGTAAGCTCTTCCTCAGGTACAAAAGCAAACTGTTGTGTTGGCAGAAGAGCCAACACCGTGTTACTAGAGGAGGCCGAAATGCACGCGTTTTAGCTCACGCAGACTGGCGTGAGAAGGGAAGAACTATACTGACGTGAGGTCTGGAACATGACAAGGAATTACAATTCAGAAAGCAGGCGTAATTAGTTTCATACTTAACTTTAATCCATTAATGATGAACGCCGCTCTTGACGGTACATGATTCACAATATTAACTGTTCAGATTATAGTAACTGGTAATGGCGCCTTGCTAGGTCGTAGCAAATGACGTAGCTGAAGGCTATGCTAAACGGTCTTCTCTGCAAATGAGAGCGTATGTAGTCAGTGAACCATCGCTAGCAAAGTCGGCTGTACAACTGGGGCGAGTGTTAAGGAGTCTCTCTAGACTAGACCTGCCGTGTGGCGGCGCTCGGTCTGCAATCACTGATAGTGGCGACACGCGGTTCCGACGTATACTAACGGACCGCGGCCGATTTAAAGGCTACCACCTAGCAAGTGTGGTGTGTGGCGGTGACACCACGCCTTCTCTTACATTCGCAGACACCTCTGCTGGACTAGCTACACGGGGGGTCTCGTTGGGGTTTTGGGTGTTAATACTGTTCAACGGATCACCCGAACCGCTAGGAGTAAAAGAAAGTGATTTAAGCTTCATTGTAGTTCCACGAGCAGTCAGGAAAGTAAGCGTCCATCCAGACACAGCTGTACTCGAGCAAGAAAGCCTCATACAACTGAGGTATGGCAGGTACCCCCGAGGTTACTCTATACCACGATCGTGCGACCATTAGCCCCAAATAGAATACTACAGGAGAAAGCACTCGAAGTAATATGGATGTCACATGTACAACAAATACGGAGTCTAAATGGTACATGAATAACGTGATAGAGAGAAAGGAAGCTGATCCGTTCGGCACACAGGAATCGTTACATTCATATCTGTATTATACTGGATTGTGCGAATGTATCTGCTATTCAGTTCCATCCAACATGGATAAAAATACATCTTACAAGCCGTGTAATGTGGTAATAATGAACTGCTCCGATGAGTAGTTAGTGGAAATGCTCTGAAGTTTTCAGCTATGCATTAATTATGAACCTAGAAAAACCCCTCTACCCAATAATACAAAAATGCTATTAATTTCAATAATCAATAACGAGAAAATTTGTTCATGAATTAAATGCACTGTTTTAGCTTAAAAACGCTAGTATTTGTGCAACAAATGTTCAAGAGTAGGACTGCTCAAGTAAAATACATTATTGGTACTCATCTGGTTGTTTGGTTCTCGTCAAAAAAGGTGCTCATTGAATTGGCGGTCATTAGTCTAGGTAGTATGACTCTGTTTTTAATTTGATGAATAAATGCTTGTTGAAACACATGCTTCCAGAAATTTATTTCCTTGACCCCACACTGTCAAATAATGTAACATTTTCACAGTCTTCCATATTATATTGCAGACAAAACAAATGTAACATTACGATGTTGAATAAACAGACTTTCATTTTTCACAAAACCAGAATCATACGATCAGTTCGAAAATTTAAAGATATAAACTTTTTGTACAACTTATTGTAGCAATGAGTGAATGTATCAGGCCGAGTTAAACTACCGCTACTACTCTACATAAAGGTAAACAAGCACTGCTACAGTATGAAGTTAAAAAAAAACAGCTTAAGTATCTTTTTCTAGCATTGCTAATGTGCATGCTTTTTAACGCACTCCCATAAGCAAAGACAGTATACAACATCGATGAATTACAACTGTTTGCAAAGACATAATTAATGTAAACTGTTACATGTTCAATAAAAATAAATTTCAGGGGTCATTACGTAACATCATTTGTGTTAACTTTCAAAATTATGTTTTATTCACTCTTGTTTGTATATCATGCGAAATTATCACTATGTCTAATTTTCTGATAGTTTCACGTTTTTGAATTTTTAGCAGCAAAAACGTTCTTGTGAATTACGAAGTGGTTCAAATGGCTCTGAGCACTATGCGACTTAACTTCTGAGGTCATCAGTCGCCTAGAACTTAGAAATAATGAAACCTAACTAGCCTAAGGACATCACACACATCCATGCCCGAGGCAGGATTCGAACCCGCGACCGTAGCGGTCGCTCGGTTCCAGACTGTAGCGCCTAGAACCGCACGGCCACTCCGGCCGGCTGTGAATTACAAAAAGGTAAATAATATGCATAACATTTTTTCAGCATAATGTAAACATCGCTCAATTTCAGACTGGTTTAAGTGTGGTTGCACTTGGTAGGGTGTCTGGTGGTGACAATGGACCAGGAGGCCCAGTGGAAACATTGCTGACGAAAAGAAAAAGGTGACTTCAACTTCAATTACTCATAGTGTCGTCAGATCAGCGAGGCAGACACCCCTCACAACGTTGCTGACGAAAAGAAAAAGGTAACTTCAATTACTCATAGTGTCGTCAGATCAGCGAGGCAGACACCCCTCACACCATTGACCGCGGCCGGTGCTGCGTCGTGGCCAGCCGCTTCCGCCTGGAAAGTGATGCTCACGTAGGCTACCCATGATGCTGACGACAGGCCAGACAATTACTGGCAGCCTCAATAGGCAACGGCCGTGGCGTTAGCAGTGCTGTGTGTTGTGCTGCTATGGCGTTCTATCGGAGAACGGCCCTTTGTTGCAACTCAGCCCCGAATGCGCTCACCGTGGTGACTGCTGTCTGTGGGATGCAGCCCACTGCCCTGCAGCAGGACGGCGGCTGGTGCTCAGGCACCCTCAAGGAAGTCAGTTCTGGTGGAGGCTGGCGCGGACGGCAGATCAGTGACACCTTGGACGCTGATCCCACAATGAACTCACTGCTGGCAGCGACTGGCCCAACACGGACACCAACTCATGGATGCTACTGGTTATGCTCAGTCGTCTCGTCGTCTGGCGTGGCCTTGGCCTCTTTATGATGCTGGTGAACTCTGAAGAAGGAGTGCCTCTGCCTCAAAATTCAGGCCTGTTTATACGCCGCTGGTGAACATATCTTATATCAAATCTGGCACCAAGCCACGTATCTCATAACAACAGTCTTGCCCTACTATGGTCTTTACTGCTGTGTGCTGTTGTTTTCACTGAGTACCGTTAGCGCTTCTCGCAATGGCGTACATGTTATTCTCATCCACATGTCGCCACAATGCGGCTACCATCCCACGGATGTTATTGCAACACTCCACAGCGACTTTCTTACGACTTATCATTAATTTCATTAAAAACTGTGTAACGCCACAACACTAGAATCCCATAAAATACTTCGAATGAGTAAGCGGTATCGGAAGATCAGCTCAGACCTAGGTACGTCTTAACCTTCAAGCTCCAGAATGAAATTTGAAACGCTATCTGGCTATTAATGATAAACAAAATAGTTACACACACACGCACTTACATAATTTAAGCGCATCTAAAACTGGATTTTGCACAGGTACCATCTGACAATTGAGCAGTAACAAATGATTCATCAATAAACTGACCAAGAATTAAATAATTGTTTCTTTCTGCCTATTGCACCCTGCAGTGCTCATAAGGATGTCCGCTCAAGCATGCAATCATTGCTTCTCAGCATGAAAGATAAAATGAACCATTGAAAATTATCACATAATATGTGAATACCATTTTCATATAGTAACTTACTAAGTTTCTAGAGCACTCCACAGTACATTTAGTGAGCACCGATCGTTCTTGGCCTACCTTTCTGCATCTGAAACATAATTTTGTGTAAGAGATAAGAGAGAACCCTTATTTCTAATGTTTTGCAGTTCAAAATTTAATTCAGTGATTGGTCTCTGGTGTATAAGGATATACATCGGCCATGATTAGAATCAACAGGTTACAGCAATAGAGGAGACCCTGTGAAAACCGACATACCAGGCAATACCTCCAGCATCGTTTTCTCATCTGACGCGAGTAGTCAGTGGGAGGTAGTGCTGCAGCATAGAGGATGATACCTGAAGTATAATACAGAGGCGGCGTGTTATTGTGAACAACAATTCCACTGTGGCACTGAAACTTAATGTTTATTGAATTTTGATGCTATTTTCGTTTATGCTTAAAGCGTGATAAACGTTTCGATAGTTTTTTAACTAAAATAACTACACTCCTGGAAATTGAAATAAGAACACCGTGAATTCATTGTCCCAGGAAGGGGAAACTTTATTGACACATTCCCGGGGTCAGATACATCACATTATCACACTGACAGAACCACAGGCACATAGACACAGGCTACAGAGCATGCACAATGTCGGCACTAGTACAGTGTATATCCACCTTTCGCAGCAATGCAGGCTGCTATTCTCCCATGGAGACGATCGTAGAGATGCTGGATGTAGTCCTGTGGAACGGCTTGCCATGCCATTTCCACCTGGCGCCTCAGTTGGACCAGCGTTCGTGCTGGACGTGCAGACCGCGTGAGACGACGCTTCATCCAGTCCCAAACATGCTCAATGGGGGACAGATTCGGAGATCTTGCTGGCCATGGTAGTTGACTTACACCTTCTAGAGCACGTTGGGTGGCACGGGATACATGCGGACGTGCATTGTCCTGTTGGAACAGCAAGTTCCCTTGCCGGTCTAGGAATGGTAGAACGATGGGTTCAATGACGGTTTGGATGTACCGTGCACTATTCAGTGTCCCCTCGACGATCACCAGTGGTGTACGGCCAGTGTAGGAGATCATTCCCCACACCATGATGCCGGGTGTTGGCCCTGTGTGCCTCGGTCGTATGCAGTCCTGATTGTGGCGCTCACCTGCACGGCGCCAAACACGCATACGACCATCATTGGCACCAAGGCAGAAGCGACTCTCATCGCTGAAGACGACACGTCTCCATTCGTCCCTCCATTCACGCCTGTCGCGACACCACTGGAGGCGGGCTGCACGATGTTGGGGCGTGAGCGGAAGACGGCCTAACGGTGTGCGGGACCGTAGTCCAGCTTCATGGAGACGGTTGCGAATGGTCCTCGCCGATACCCCAGGAGCAACAGTGTCCCTAATTTGCTGGGAAGTGGCGGTGCGGTCCCCTATGGCACTGCGTAGGATCCTACGGTCTTGGCGTGCATCCGTGCGTCGCTGCGGTCCGGTCCCAGGTCGACGGGCACGTGCACCTTCCGCCGACCACTGGCGACAACATCGATGTACTGTGGAGACCTCACGCCCCACGTGTTGAGCAATTCGGCGGTACGTCCACCCGGCCTCCCGCATGCCCACTATACGCCCTCGCTCAAAGTCCGTCAACTGCACATACGGTTCACGTCCACGCTGTCGCGGCATGCTACCAGTGTTAAAGACTACGATGGAGCTCCGTATGCCACGGCAAACTGGCTGACACTGACGGCGGCGGTGCACAAATGCTGCGCAACTAGCGCCATTCGACGGCCAACACCGCGGTTCCTGGTGTGTCCGCTGTGCCGTGCGTGTGATCATTGCTTGTACAGCCCTCTCGCAGTGTCCGGAGCAAGTATGGTGGGTCTGACACACCGGTGTCAATGTGTTCTTTTTTCCATTTCCAGGAGTGTATAATGTAGGTAGATTCAAATGGTTCAAATGGCTCTGAGCACTATGGGATTTAACATCTGTGGTCATCAGTCCCCTAGAACTTAGAACTACGTAAACCTAAATAACCTAAGGATACCACACACATCCATGCCCGAGGCAGGACTTGAACCTGCGACCGTAGCGGTCACGCGGCTCCAGACTGAAGCGCCTAGAACCGCACGGCCACACCGGCCGGCTAATGTAGGTAGACAGAAAGTTTTCTTGTGCATATTTTAGCATGCGTTTTGTAACTTTTCGAGCATTAGCAAAGTCATTACGGTTTGGTTTCTGGCATGATGTCTGAGTGGGGCAATATCGGCAGACGAATATGAGACAATACCGACAGCAGTACGATATTTCCCCTCGCTCTAAAAAGTTGTTACACTTAAGTTAGGCCTTGTATCTAACTTCAGATGTCGAGGATGAAAAAATAAAACCAGAGAGGGCTAAATGCACTAAAGAAATTTAAAAAAGACATGAAGTTTAGTGAAGTCAGGGAGATCACTGCATATCAAAGAAGGTGAACACGCCAAGAATTACACACTGATTGAGTAGCAAGGAATTGCGTACAACATTTACAACGAAATAGGCCTTATTTCATTAATTATCGAAATAACTGGAGAAGTCTGGGTCTCTACACAGCTTAACAAAATTACAGGATCACTTTTTCGAGATCCCCAGACACTTTTTCGAAATCCCCAATTCCGATGCGTAAGATTGAAATTTGGCTCAAAGATTGCTATAATCTTCCTCTGTAATGGTGCAAATGCATGGCGCCCTGCGATGTCATTCTCAGGAATGGCGACGCTTCAGACAGCAGTGTGTCGAGACATGCAAGAAAAATAAATAAAAATAAAATATAAATGAACCACAGCTCAGAACTTCATGTGAGCTGTAACTTGGGTTAATGATGTCACATTGGCACCAAATTTCACCTCAATTCTGCCCAACGCCTCCGTCGCGTGTCGTACTATGGGATGTGTTGCTACACCCCGTCTCAGAATCGACACGAAGATGCCTCAGCGGGTGGCATAATCGCGCGTTGATTCTCACATATTTCACTGCCGAAAACGACAGTTCGCAGTGCCATAAGCAACAGGACGACGTTCTTGACAACTTTTTACACTTCTGCTACCCCGTGGTGACGTCGTGGGCTGCAACCCCACTGAACGTGGTATGACACCATGGAGTGTAGTTGGCGTTAGGCAACCACTTCGTCATCTCTTAGCTGGTGTTTGCCTGCCTTCAGGCTCAAGATCTACCGCAAGGCAGAATGTGTGTCGAAGTTTCTGACAGGTACGTATGTAACGTGCTTAACTAAGGTGCATGGGTGGCACCGAATGTGTTGCCAAACTGGTTGGGGTGGGAGGGGGGTGGACTTTTAGAGAGATCCGTCAACGTTTTATTCACGCGCATCATAGTGTTGCAACCCCTCACTCCTCCTCTCACCCCCCTTCTCCATGATCGCGGCACAGGAGGGAGCGAAAGAAGGATGAAAATGTATAGGAACTTATTATCTTCTGTTAGGAGGCAACTTCTCTACCAATACTTCTATAGTATCCTTGTCACTCTATGGGCTGTCCAAATGTTTTAGTTTACATATCCATTTCTCACGCTATTCTCTCATATTCTCCCTACTCGTCCAATCATACCATGGGGCCTTCTTAAAACCTTCTATGACATCACTTTGTTTTTCTTTCGACCAGTATTCTTTCAAAAACACTGACACAAAATCCTCAAATCTTTCAGATTTTGCTTGTGGATCAGCTCCCCAATCTAAACCTTCCCCTTTTAAACAATCACTTGCCCTCCTTAGTTTGTCCTTTTCTGTCCAATCTGTAGTAAACTGACTTCTCAAACTATTCACAAAAGACACGGGATGTACATGTCCACTAGGATCAAAAAGTATATTATTGAAATTACTACCATCCCTTATCTGCACTATTACTGGTGATGCAGTAAACTGTTTACCCTGTACTGTCTTTTCTAAACTCCCTATTCTCAATCTTAGCAGTGGTCTCTCTAATATCTTCCACTTCTGCCTTAGTCTTTTGTCTATATTCACGGAACATTCCTTTGCAATAATCTTTAATTTCATCCTTCCCCTTCATACATTCAGTAGCTTGGGTTTTAATGTTTTTATCCAAGCATTCTACACTTTCCTTTATGATGTTTTCAAACTTCACTTGCTTCTTACTTAACTCAAACTCTGTCTCTTTAAAAGTCTCTTTAACGTCATCTTTAAACTTCTCAAAATCTTTATCAACCTCTGACTTAAAGCCCAAGATTTTCTTTTCCAACCCATCTTCCATTTCCAGTTCAAATCCCCTCAGACATTTTTCAAACTTTTCATCTAGCTTTTTTAATTTCTTCACCCATTTTTTCCTGTGATTTGCTGACAGCTTCTAGCTTTCCACTCACTTCTGTTTTCATTCCTTCCATTTTCGTCAACAGCAATGCTAACATACTTTCCACTCCTCCCTTCTCATCTGCTTCTCTTCTGACACCTGGTTCCACTTTAATGTCTAATCCTTTATCTACCATTTCCATAACAAACTCTTCTTCTTTATTTTTTCCTTGCTCACTTTCCCACACCTTGAAACTAGCTACACGCTCATCTTCTTTGATTGTCATTTTGTCTACAAAAGCCAGCCGGTGTGGCCGTGCGGTTCTAGACGCTTCAGTCTGGAACCGCGTGACCGCTACGGTCGCAGGTTCGAATCCTGCCTCGGGCATGGATGTGTGTGATGTCCTTAGGTTAGTTAGGTTTAAGTAGTTCTAAGTGACTGATGACTACAGATGTTAAGTCCCATAGTGCTCAGAGCCATTTGAACCATTTGTCTACAAAAGGTAACCCACACAAAACAAAACAATACAATTTTCACTCTTACAAAATTCAAACATCGATCCTAAGATTGACAGATTCGAAAAGACAGTATTACTAAAACACTGTCCTGTCACGACACGGCGCCATATGTGATGATCTCAACCCACAGGAAAAATAATTATCAAAATCTGAACTGTGAAGTCATTCAAAATTCTAACTGGAAAACCACAATCTTTGTTATACTTCTTAATTGGTCACTATCCCACTTCGTTTATGAACTGAAAACTCTAATATTCACGAGAAACTGTTCTGAAATTAACCTGAACCGACAAAATTGTGTATATATTCTCCGAAACTCCAAAGACATCTAAGACAAGATCTGAAAGGAATTAGAAAAAGTGACAAAATTTCGTGAATCACACACAATACTGTTAATAATTGCGTGTCTCTTAATACTACGACTCGTAGCAATACAGTATAAAAAACTTTTATTACTGGGTAAAAAGTCCCTACGTGATTTGACAGCTGACATTTCTAATTCACGCTCACGTCAGGAAGTGCACCAATACGGGAATAGCAGCTTTTACGTTATTGGTCAGAACGCAAGCAATTATGGCGGTCGCCGTAATTTTCGCGCGACGCCATATTTCGCGACAAAATGCTCTTATTAGTCACTGTCGTATATCTAGTCTCATAACAATACATAAAACTACATAAAATGACTACAATAATTTTGACATGCAAGGAGAATTAGTTCTAATGAGAGGAAGAAATTTATATTTACTGGCGTTTCAACAATGACTACCAGGCAACTTTTAATTCACTGATTGTAATTTTATTTTCGTTAGCAGAAAGCAAACATAAACGAAGAATTTATTTGAATAGAGTCTGTAATTCTTATACTTTTAATAGAGAAAGAAAATTTCTAGGTCAGCGGATAGCGTTAGCGAGATCTCTTAACTTTTTGTTGCATACGAAACGTTGCGTTGGGGAGCACGATGTCGGGAGCTTACGATGATGAGAGCAGGATACAGGCAGTTCCGCTGGTTAATCTTCTCCGGCGAAACGCAAATAAAGTACCAGCAGAGCTGTATCATTAACACCGTGGTGATTAACAAACCACAAGTCGCCAGTATACGACCGTTGTTGACATGTCCTCTCTTTCAAAGTACATTACATAGACATCGCTCGTTTTTTACACTTTATGCACTGTCCGTGACGCTATCGTCCATAATTACATAGTTCGTCACTTTCATACAGTCTTAGCCACAAATACACAGTTCATAGAATTGTTCTTGTGTGTGAAGCACACCGTAAACAATGTCCACTCTGTTCTCGCATTTCAAACTTCGACAACGTCACTGAAAGTCATTTATATTGCACAGTTAATTAAAGTCTTCACTTTCACGGCTTGATAGAATGTGATAGACAACAGTTCCACCACCAAAACCCAATACCAGCAAAGTTCATTCGCATAAAATCACTGTTCGTGTCTGTCACAGCAAAGTATTGTTAGCGGCACTTTCATAGTCCGGTTTATTTGCTCTTAAAGTTCGCTGGCGATGGCATTACATACTGCAGTGGTCAAGAGAATTAACAATCTGATAGTTCGGTATCACTGTCCATACAATTACGTATGCTTTTTCATAAAACACAGTACTATTTTTCCGCGCACGCTTCACAGACGCACCATCCACCATCCCCTCTACTACAGAACTACTTTTCAACTATCGATATCACTATCGCTGTCCCCTGTCTATAGATGTTATATCGTTATCGTAAATTACATAAATCTTTATAAATGTTATTGATTGCATTTTTCACAATTAATAATATTCCAAAAGTGATTTTTACAAGCTTTACCACAGGTACAAAGCAAGAAACATATTTATCCATTGGAAAACGAAATAATCACAATTACATCTTTACATTTAAAAACCACAGTAGAATGTTACATAATCAAAATTAAAAATGCTCATGTGAACTAAAGAAAAAGAATAGAAATCTAAAGAAAATCACGAAAAATTTTTCTATGCGTAATTAGCAATGCCTTCACATGATTCAGATCACGTCCAGATTTCATCCTTAGAGTAGGGCTGAAACGCCCAGGGGTTTTCAACAGTGTCGAACGTTGTCAAGAACGTCGTCCTGTTGCTCATCGCACTGCGAACTGCGAACTGTGAAATGTGTGGGGATCAATGCCCCAACGGAAGTGTTGGTTTCATTGACGCCCTTTACGCCTCCCCTTCAGGAATTTTCGTGTCGATTCCCATAAGAAAACCGATTGATTTCAACGCTGGGTGTCGCGGTTCTGACCTCCATCGCAGAGGCGCCAAAATAAGGGGTCAAATGTAGGTAAAATGGGGCGGTGTGTGACGACCTTTCCATCGTGTGTCACCGTGGTGGCGGTGGGCCGAATTGTGGTGAAATTTGGTGCCAATGTGACATCATTACCCCTCCTCACAGCTCACATGTACTTCTGAACTGTGGCCTTTTTTGTTTTTTATTTTCATTCATTTATTTATTTTACATGTGTCGACACCTTACTGTTTGAAACGTCGCCGAGTCCGAGGGTGACGTCGCAGGTACCACACTTCTGCACCATTTCAGAGGGAGATTGTAGGCATCTTTCAGCCAAATTTCAAACTTGTGCGTCTGAATGGGAGACAATTACGACGTTCGGACAGATCTTCGGAAAACATGCTGTATAATATTTTGATATATGTTAAGTTAACAGAGTGTGTTACATCCTGAGAAAAGGACGTTTATTCTGTCTGCATTTCATACTGCTGGTGTTGCCCTGTAACAATGTCCGTATTATCCAGGTGCACGAGGGAAAACGAAAAATCTTTTTACGTGTCGATATTTCCCTAGTCTCATCTATATTGGCGTAGCAGTATAGCACTGTATCACGGACAATTACGCAAGAAATGACTTGATTTCGGGAGAAATCATTCAGAAAGATTTTAATAAATAAATATATTCCAGAATGAAATTTTCATTCTGCAGCGGAGTGTGTGCTGATATGAAACTTCCTGGCAGATTAAAACTGTGTGCCGGACCGAGACTCGAACTCGGGACCTTTGCCTTACGCGGGCACGGTCCCGACTTCGAGTCTCGGTCCGGCACACAGTTTTAATCCGCCAGGAAGTTTCAATAAATATATTGTTCCCGAAAGAAAACATTTGATTTACAAGCTGACATGGGTCCTCAAAGGCAATGCAACGTGCATGAATTTCATAATGAACAATCGAATACTAGGTACTCAGTACATAACCTTTACTAAGATAGCAAAATTCTTTTATGATTTAGGAGAGGATGATAACCTGAAATATGCAGTAGGACAGACTGAAAAGACAACATTTGTTACTTTAATCTGCTTGCATTTAGTCAAAATTGACTATCCACGACTTGCCATTTCACCATGTGGAAGAATATTTCCGCAATTCTGAAAGCGAAGTAATCGGTATTAAACTGTACAGAAATTTAGCAGACAGTTCGGAAATAACATAACCATTTCGTCTAAGCTTCTCCGCTGCAAGTAATTGAAATGATCGCACCGCATTTCATCATTGTGAAGAATTTCCAAACCAACTCAGATCGACATCAGACAAAGCCAGTCTTCATCCCAATGCAGGATTCTCACCTGTACCAGAACAGAATGCAGAGCAGAATGATACAGAATGGTGGAAGTACGCTCACAAAAGGAACAATTCGTGACTTCCAAACCGCGAAAGCCGCCCTTTCGCTAATAGACAAAAGTGTCACATTGGAAAAGCAAAGAGGTTGCTCGAAGAGCTCATTTTGAACAACATAAGCAGATTACAGCAGAAGTACGTACACTATTGCGAAGATAACTGTCACGATCTGTTAAGTGCATAATATAGTGAGTAAAAATTAAATCGCTGAATAAACAGGCAACATTCAGTCTTTAGATCTAAAATTGGTCAAAATTTAATCTATAGTTTGGGAAATCTGGCGTAATTTTACAGATTATTATACGTTATTTAGAAATAGTATGCGGAAGTCTCGAGTGCTTCGTGATACATCAGAATTCACTTGCAGTTTATTTTCATTGCTACGTCAGAGATAACGTCAGTGAAGAGATTACGTCAAGAGTGTGACGTAGCGGACCTTGATGTGGAGATCTGCGAGGAACTAGTCTTACTGTTTTGTTATAGCAAACATACGAGCAGACCCTAAGACCTCGCAACGGCAGAAACAGTGTGCAAAGGGATATCAAAAGGCTTAAGGCAAAAGACCGAAGACTACCGAGTGTATGCACATTGTAATTCCTCGTAATTCCTATTCCCAGCAACGTAACCACGTTACGTCGCACTAAATACTGTTCCAACAGAACGGAGATTGTAACTCACCTACGAGGTATAGTGAAGATTTTCTGTTGCGCTGATAAGTCATGTAGCCATATGAATGTGTGCTGCAGCAAATCATTCGCTTGTCGGAGTCTAAATAGAGAAGTACTATAGCTTACAAAGTAAACGTGCTCTTTCTTCGCACATGTTATGCTCAAAGCGAAGTAGTCTATTGAAGTTAGAAGCACTTATACGGTCCTAGAAAAGTACTTGGTGTCCGTACAGGATTTAATTATTCTGCAGTATCTCAGTTAGCGTACTGTGAGTACAAAATCCTCAGAACTCAAAACCATATTTGTTGCATAAAATCTCTTACCCCAGTTCATATAGCCATCTGCAGTTACTATCACCTCTATTTATTAAAAAAGACAACTTGCTTTCCGCATTCAAACCTGAGACGTTCATCATCAGGCGTCAGTACAAATTTTATATAGCGCTTGAGCACTGTGTAAAAAATTACTGTTTGGAGTAGATGTCGCTTCACACTGTCTTTCGTTTCAAGTTGGATCACAATATAGTATTTGTCTTTCAGAGACAGGATCATATTATAACGTTTTCTCCTTTAGTGACTCAGTGATACACACAAACTGGATTCTAAGAGAGAAAATACTTGACAGAGCCTTGACTTCTATGTCTCTGTTAGACGGTATACAAGGACAGAGAAAGGAAGTAGACGAATTCGTTTATAATTATCTCACAGGAATTGCTGCGTTGTTTCCTACATTACCACAAAAAGACTAATACTTAATCACTTCTATACACATCAAAAGAAGGTATGCATCACCTCGGTTCAGAGAGTTCCGGAACCTAAATAGAAAACTGAAATAGAGATCAATATACACATCATTTCCGCCCTTTTTATTGCTTATGAAAACCACACATTGCAAGTTGTACCACCATATAGCGAGACCTTCAGAGGTGGTGGTCCACACTGCTGTACACGTAAGCACCTGTAATACCCTGTAGCATACTATCCACAAGTTCATCAAGACACTGTTGGTCCAGATTGTTCCACTCCACAACGGCGATTTGGCATAGATCCCTCAGAGTGGTTCGAGGGTCACGTCGTCCATAATCAGCCCTTTTCAATCTATCGCACGCATGTTCGATAGGGTTCATGTCCGGAGAACATACTGGCCACTCTAGTCGAAAGATGTCGTTATCCTGAAGGAAATCATTCACAAGATGTGCACGATGGGGGTGCGAATTGTCGTCCATGAAGACGAATGCCTTGCCAATATGCTGCCCATATGGTTGCACTATCGGTCGGAGGATGGCATTTACGTATCGTACAGCCGTTACGGCGCTTTCCATGACCACCAACGGCGTACGTCGGCCCCAGATAATACCGCCCCAAAACAGCCGGGAACCTCCACCTTCCTGCACTCGCTGGACAGTGTGTCTAAGGCATTCAGTCTGACCGGGTTGCCTCCAAAGACGTCTCCGACGATTGTCTGGTTGAAGGCATATTCGACACTCATCGGTGAAGAGAACGTGATGCCAAACCTGAGCGGCCCATTCGGCATGTTGTTGGGCCCATCTGTACCGCGCTGCATAGTCTCGTGGTTCCAAAGATGAACCTCGCCGTGGACATCGGGAGTAAAGTTGCGCATCATGGAAACTATTGCGCACAGTTTGAGTCGTAACAAGACGAGCTGTGGGTGCACGAAAAAATATTATTCAACATGGTGGCGTTGCTATCATGGTTCCTCCGAGGCATAATCCATAGTTAGCGGTCATCCAGCGCAGTAGTAGCCCTGGGGCGGTCTGAGCGAGGCATGTCATCGACAGTTCCTGTCTCTCTGTATCACCTCCATTCCCGAACAACATCGCTTTGGTTCATTCCGAGACGCCTGGACACTTCCCTTGTTGAGAGCCCTTCCTGGCACAAAGGCACAATGCGGACGCGATTAACCTGCGGTATTGACCGTCTAGGCATGGTTGAACTACAGACAACACGAGCCGCGTACCTCATTCCTGGTGGAATGACTGGAACTGATGGGCTGTCGGACCCCCTACATCTTTGTGCGGGTTTAGTGACATCTGCGAACAGTCAAAGGGACTGTGTCTGTGATACAGTATCCACTGTCAACATCTATTGTCAGGTGTTCTGGGAACTGGGGTGATGCAAAACTTTTTTTGATGTGTGTATGTACCAACACTGAACAGAATTCGACAGCAGCAGTATCGTGGCCTGTACAGAAAAAATGGTCCAAATGGCTCTGAGCACTATGGGACTTAACTTCTCAGGTCATCAGTCCCCTAGAACTTAGAACTACTTAAACCTAACTAACCTAAAGACATCACACACATCCATGCCCGAGGCAGGATTCGAACCTGCCACCGTAGCGGGTCTGTATAGAATGTGATTATCGTTCAAGAGTTTTTTTCTTTTTTATGCAACAGTACATATGGAGTAATGAAAATATTACAGTTACAGATCAATAGAACAAGCGCTTCTGAGGTACCATGTATCGACCGATGCTGAAACAACCATATTAGTACGTGGTATACACTCCAAAGGTAGCAATTCAGGCGCCGACTGTGGAATCCAGTCGATCGTACAGACGGCGAATACTGTTCTAGGATACAATGCGCCACGCTTGCTCAACCTGTTCACGTAGTTCAGTAAGATTTGTGTTTGACGAGTCACACAAGGCACTTCTCGTCCCATTGTATCCCAATGTGTGCTCGATTGGAGACAAGTCCAGTGATTGTGCTAGCCAGAGAAGTTGCTGCATGTCCTGCAGAGCACGTTGAGTTTCACGGACAATGTGTGGGTGACCATGATCATGTTGGAACAACACATCACCTCCGTGTTGCAAGAACAACAAAAACATCGTTTCTAAAAACATTCTGCAGGTACCGAGCGCTGGTTAGCGTCCCCTCCAGAAACACCAAAGGCGAGGGAGGGTTGTAGTTTATCGCACCACAGACCACAAGGCCTGTGGTGTTTCAGACCAATGCACTCTGTGAGAGAGCACTCACTAGCTGTACATCGTATGCGCAAACGACCATTATTTACGTGCAGGCAGAATCTGTATTCACTGCTGAAGACTACGGCGCACCATTCCATCTTCCAAGTGACCCTCTTACGGCACCAGTCGAACAGTGCACGTCGGTGCTGTGGCTTGAGTGGAAGACGGGGGCCGGCCGGGATGGCCGTGCGGTTCTAGGCGCTACAGTCTGGAACCGCGAGACCGCTACGGTCCCAGGTTCGAATCCTGCCTCGGGCATCGATGTGTGTGATGTCCTTAGGTTAGTTAGGTTTAAGTAGTTCTAAGTTCTAGGGGACTGATGACCTCAGAAGTTAAGTTCCATAGTGCTCAGAGCCACTTTTTTTGGAAGACGGGCTAGAGGTGTGTGTGCACGTAGTCCCGCTGCTAATAATCGATTCACAGCAGTTCGTGTCGAAACGTCTGGGTCACAAGCCGTCTTATTTGTGCTGTGGTCGCTGTACACTCTGCCACTGCTGCCCTTACAGTACGATGATCCCAGCGGGGGTCTGTGCTGCGTGGACGTCCAGAACCTCATCTACAGGTGTGAGAATGTGCACGTGACCACTGATACGATCATCATTGCACAACTAACGCAGCACGCCCAACCTTTGTGGCAGTACTCCTGGAAAACCATCCCGTCACTCGAAAGGCCACATTATGACCCCTTTCAACCCCCCCCCACCCCTTTCCAGTTGGCTGTAAGAAGCAAGAATCATTCGGAAGTCTCCGTTTCATGGTTGGCTGGTTGCTTCACATATTTGCTCCCCACCGTGACTTATGGCTGCGAACATTCCCTATTAAAGGGTATACACAGAGGGCATTCTGGTAGCTACGCCACTACACTATATGTTGGCGAACGATGTTGAAACCATTATTAGTACATCTTCACTGATAAGCCACAACACTATGACCACTGCCCACTGCGACGGTTGATGTCGCCTGGTGGCGTTCCGGGCATGTAACGCGGTAAATGGAAATGAGCGTACGGCATTGTGGGCCGGGAGTCCCCCATTCGGGGAAGTTCGTCCGCCGAGGGCAAGTACTTATAGCATTCGACGCCACATTGGGAGACTTTCGTGTCGGAGATGGGGATGAAATGATGATGAGGACAACACAACACCCAGTCCCTGTGCGGAGAAAATATCCTGCTCCAGCCGGGAATCGAACCCGGGCCCCTTGGCGTGGCATTCCGCCGCGCTGACCACTCAGCTAACGGGGGCGGACATGTAACGCAGTAAAAAAAGTGTAATCCGAGCAGACATGGATGAGGGATCACCCTAGCAAAGATATGGACTGCAAATGAGGAAATCCATTAAGAAAAGTGACTTTGACAAAGAACAATTTATTATAACACACAGCCTGTCAACGAGTATCTCGGGACTTGTCGAATGTTCACGTCCTAGTTTCGTGAGTATCTACGGAAAGAGGTAGATGGTCAGTGAAACTACCACTAGGCGCTAAATGGTTGGACTGCATGACTCTTCACAGAACGTAGGATTTGGAGACTTGTCTGCTCTGTAAAATAGGGTAGGTGGTGATCTGTTGCACCTCTGCCGAAAGAGCACGATGGTGGTGCACGCACAAGTGTTTTGGAACACACTGTTCATCGTACATTGATGAAGATGGAGCTTCCCAGCAGACCACCCCTACATGTTCACATCGTGACCCATAGACGTCGTCATTTACATCTGCAGTGGGCGCAGGACCACCAGGATTCGGAGGTCGATCAGTGGAAACGTGTCGGCTCTTTCGATGAATCACATTTTTACTGCACTAGGTCGCTGATCGTCTCCACAAATGCCGTCATCGAGGTGAACGCAGGCCGGTGGGAGTAGTATTCTGCTTTGGGAAGCATTCTCCTGCGCTTACATAGGATCTGTGGTAGTAATCGAAGACCGCTGTTCTTCCTCTACGGCGATGTCATCTTTCAGCAGTATAATAGTCCATGTCTCGGAGCTAGAACTGTACTACAGTGGTTTGAGGAGCATTACAGCGAACCCACGTTGATGTCTCGGTGACCAAATTCGCCTGATGCAAATCCTATGGAACCCGTTTGGGTTGCTATCGGGCGCCAACACTGCGGCCCGTTATTTACGCGAATTACGTGACCTGTGCATACACATCTACTGCCACATACCTCCACAAACCTACCAACAAACCGTCGGATCCCTGATATGCAGAATCTGTGTTGTACTTCGTTCCAAATATGGACAAAGAAGCTATTAAGGAGGTGGTCATAATGATTTTGTACCATCCTCCAGGTGGCATATGCTGCCATCGGTTCAAAATCGACGTCGTCTTTCCTGATGTAGTAATTTTTTCCAGCAGCGTATTATGCGAATGTGGAATCTATGGGTTCAGAAGAACCATACTCAGCGCCATTCAGGTTCTCAATGTTTCTATATGACTAGCGTCTGAGAGGACAACCATATTGTTTACTCGGTCATGCAGGTTTGGGCAGCCCCGTCGCATACCTTGAGCGAGAAAATCGGCTTATATGCAGAATCGCAGCAAGACAAGTATCCACATGGACAATGTGAAGATGTGCGGAGCACCACGAATTGTCAGCACAGCGCCCATTCTTGCAGCATCTCTTGACACGGCAGCAGGGGGAGGGGCGCCGACAGTGGTCTGCCCAGCGACAAGACTAGAACCATGAGTGACATCACGTCGTCTTTGCAAATGGGCATCAGTTCTGTGTACAGTATCAGAATGGAAATATCCACGTGTGCAGTCTCCGAAGAGAACTTTCGTTGCCAAATTGCGTTTGTCATCGTGATACAGGCCTAGCAACTATGCCGGTGGTACGAAATGCAACTGGGTACTCAGCGCAGTCTCCTCTGGTTCGCATATCTGGTAACTTAGACAGCAGGCATTACGTTTATGGCGTTTTACGGCCGATGGCTGCAGTCAGTCTCAGAGCATTCTGTGACGTTACCTTTCAACAAGTTAATGCAAGACCTTATGTTGCCCATGCTGCCTAATATGTCTCGGTTCAGAGGACTTCCCTGTTGCCATAGTCAGAATCTTTTCGAGATATAACGTATTAAAGCATCTGGTCACAGGTTGTCAAGTAACTGGCACATCTCCACTTGCCAGCCACTACAACGAATGATCTATGACGTAGATTTCAAGTAGGGCGGAATGACGTATCTGTATTTGTCATCTAATCGCAATTTGACTCGATGCCCAACCTGTTAGAACCTTCTTGCTATTAGAGGCGGCATCTCTGTGTACTAAATTTCGCACCCTGTGTACCTCAGAGTCTCCTATAAACGTAATGAAGTATTAAGTCCTTAGGCTTTCACGGGTAGTGTCATTTCGAATAAAATAATTTTGGGTGTTGCCAACGTTTCGACCGACTTGCTGCCGTCCTTTCCAGGGTTGTTAACTTTCGAATACTGGAAAATTTCTTCTCCTATATGCTGTCCATTGCGGTTATATGGTGGCTGCTAACATCACATATATGGGATATCGTTGAATAATTATTTGAAGAGAGGTTGCTACGGAGGGAATGGCTGTGATGATGATGGTTGGTTTGTGGGGCGCTCAACTGCGGGGTGTCAGCGCCTGTTCAAAGTTCCAATTTTTACACAGTCCATTTTCTTTTCACAGTTCAATCTAGTCATACTGACAAATGATGATGATGATGATGAAATGATGAGGACAACACAAACATCCGGCCCCCGGGCAGAGAAAATTCCCAACCCGGCCGGGAATCGAACCCGGCACCCTGTGATCTAGAGGCAGCAACGCTAGCCCCCCCTTATATATATAATCTCATTTTGTTCGTTTCCGTTCGTTGTATGTGCTTGGGGCGGACGTCGCAAGACACCCGTTTCAGTTCGTCGTTGATCCATTAACTCAGTTTTTTTTATTACAGAGGGTAGCTAACCCTCTGACCGAACACGCTGAGTTACCGTGCCGGCTACCCTAGACCACGAGCTGCGGACAGGGTTGGCTGTACTGTAGACTGCTGTCTGCGCTACTCTCGTGGCTGATTGGAAGGCAAAGTAGTAGGTGATTGGTAGGAAATCGCATGTCGCCAGGTTATTATTCCCTGTGTCACTTTAGTACGTGATTGGTAGAAAACTCTCGTTGACGAATGGTAGGCAATATCAAATCAGCAGCTAGTAGCCATGGGGTAGTGATTTCCTGCAGCAAAGAAATAAGGCCGCATGGCTGTTGTCTCGTGGCCGCTGTTTATGCTGCTAGACCTGGGTGGTGCAGCTGGCTGGCGAACACACGTTCAGGTAGTAACTTAATCCATCCTCCTCGTTCATGCCATTAGGGCGTTTGATTATTTCAACAGCCTCTCTTACGTTTCGCTGCGGCATCCACGACTGCCAAGCAAACACAGGAGGTTCCAGAAAATATATAGAACGGCTACATTCCTGATGGCGTTCAGTTGTAGCTTTCTGTAACATTCTTGTTGTACGTAACATTTATGCTCCGACACTAGAGTGCAAATAGGTCCACTGGTTTCACAACTATAGACTTCACCGCCTTCACACCGAAGTTCCTAGACGCGTGTAGTGTGATCATCCACGGGATCCTCAGTGGGCTTCAACAGATCTCCGATCTCGCACCCACTTTGAAGTACGGGTCTGATTTCTTCGCGACGGAGAACCTTGCCCTTCTTCTGTACCTTCGTCTTTCTTGTCTTCGCTGTTCCTCGTAGCTTGTTGTTTGTCTCTGTTGTTGAATCCATTCACAGGGAATGTTGTCTTGAGCTCGTTCAGTTCAAGTTCAATGTAGCTTGAGTCACTAATCCGGTTAGCTCGGGCTGTCAGCGGACATACCACCAAAAATATATGGCGTATAAAACACGTCGCAAAATTCTACAACAGACTCACATCAGAGATATAGCCATATGGTTTCATGCGTCCCTTTGACAACATTTCTTGAGAACGGAAATGACGTGCACTTATTTCCAGTTATTGGAACAGAATTGCTAAACCACGGACCGACCGTACACTGCTGCTAGAAGACAATCTAGTTCTTTCGAATACTACATGTAATATGATTTTGGTATCCCGTCACGCACAGTGAACTTTCCTCTGTTGAACGATTTCTGTTATTTTTGTATCCCACGGTCACTTATTTCGATTCCTATCTTTGTCATTTTTGTGGGATGATTTAAAGAAGGGACCACAGTACAGTCTTCCTCAGTGAAACAGCTTTGGTGAAAGACTTTTAGCATTTCGACCGTCTCTGTGTCATTCTCTATTTCTATTCCATCGACGCCACAGAGTGTCTAAACAGATGACTTCGATCCATTCACTGATTTAACATAAGGTGAAAATGTCTTAGGATTTTCTGTCCGTTCGGTAGATAGTGTTTTACTTTTTTAATGATACTTCTAGCCATTTCCTCTTGTTAAGGATATATGCTTGCACCAAAATTAAAACAGGTACGTCTGTCTTCGCCAGCCATAGGAGCCGATTTTCAAATCATGTTGATCTTTCAATAAGTCTCTAATATGTCGGTTGCCTGTTAGTTCAATAACACACTACCAGTACTCAATCTCTTCTAATCAGAGTGCTTTGCAAAAGAGTACACAGTCGTGAGGGCCATCTGAGCTCGCTACGCAGTCTAAAATCCTTTGGTTAGTAATTGGCCGGTCTTAGCCTTCCATACATAGCGTGACTCTCGAAGAGTTAAGTGTGTCGTTCTTGAGCACGATGAGTCGCCACGATCGTCAGGACATAAGAGAGTTTCGCCTAATATAATGGAGCTCTGTGTACTTCAGTTTATCGTCACTGAATTTTCGATTTTTTTTTTTTTTCATTCTCACAAGCGAAAAATATACGTTCATTCATGTCACTACCTATATACACTGTCTGGTCAAAAGTATCTGGACACTTATTAGTGGACATTAATATGAGGTGCGTCCATCTTTCGCCTTTATTATGGCTTGAACTCTGCTGTGGACGTTTTTAGTGACGTATCTAACTGTTTGGAGTGTAGAGGTCGGAAGTGGATGACATTCACGGAGGGTGGTGTAAGCGGGCTGTCAGTGGTCACAAAGCCAGTAGTACACCATGCCTGGACCGCGTAGCTGTGGAGCAGCGGGTGGACGCGTGGTTGTTGAAAGAGGTACTACTTCTAAAACAACATCGTTAAACATTCATTTTATTGTACAGCAACTACGTTAATCATGATGGTGGTCGAAGGTGCCAACGCCCCCAAGGCGTAACCTGTACACAGCCGGCGGGGATGTGCTGCGGTCAGGAAGCGGCCTTTCGTCACTGGCATTTGCGGCGTCGTTTGGCGAGTGAAATGATGATGCCAGAGACTTAGCAAGAGCGCTGATGCTGGCTGCATGTGACGGCCTGGGGCAGCAGCTGCACAGAGTAGACGCAGCCGCCCAACTCGAGGCAGGGCACGCCGGAAGATGCAGAAAATCGCCCACGGACCCAGTGTGGAGAAGACGGATCTCAGCAACAGTCCCTGCCGTCACAAGTGTAGGAGGACAGCAGCAGAGTTTTTCCACACAGGTGACGGCGGCTGAGCAGACCGCCATGGAAAGAGGCTGGCAGCGAGTGGAAGGAGGCTCACTGGTGGCCACCGGTTGGAGGGCACTGAGTCACCTGAATCAGGCCTAGCGCGAATGATAGGCCAACGGCACTCAGCGGCCAGATCTCGTGGTGGCAGCTTATTGACTCAAATCGACTCGAGAACCCACTCGAAGCATCAGTCTAGATATGGGGAGAATGTATACAGCCTTGGCTCGTTGCTGTGTTTTCAGTGCATCAATTTCCGTCACGCAAGCCGCAATAGAATTGCAGGTCAGTCGTGTGGCATTTAGGTCACCAGCACCACAGCAGCTCTGCTTTTCTGTTGCATCGACTTTATTATGACTCTTATCTCCCTGCTGGGCTGGGCTATGTGGCAACTGTCCGACCCTGCGATGACAGTGCTTGTTGCATCAACAGGATGCTCCGGATTTAACTTCACCTTGCTGGTCCTGCTCTGACCTTCTTCCATGATGCTTTTGCGTTAACCGTGGTGGCATCTTTAATTTATTCACTCATGCCGAGTGAGACAGTTGCGGCGCAGCTGGAGGATCGGCAGGCCATTATCATTCAGAAGCCGAGATAGTGATGGACACTGGGGTCTGGAGCGAAGGCGACGTTCTCACTGATCCCAAAGGTTTTTCATTGTGTTCAGGTCGGCACCCATTTCATTTTTGCAATTTTTTTGTTCACACACACACACACACCCACAGAACAAAAATAAAAGGAATTGTCAATATGTGATGTCCGACTGCCTATGCTTAACGAACGCTGTCACAGAAGAGAAAGGCAGAAACCTGACGAATAACAGCGATGAAGAAAGTGAGTCACACCACGGGAACTATAAACTAGTTTACTATCTTATAAAATGTAGACATACACATGTTATTGTGGTCTTCAGTCCAGAGACTGGTTTGATGCTACTCTATCCTGAGGCATACACATAATAGTCGATATTAATATAATATGGGATTTTCCAGCTTTCACCTCCATGACGGGTTGAAGTCTGCTGCAGACCCTTTCAATGAGGTGTCTGAAAGTTTGTGGAGGAATGGCAGCCCATATTTCTACAAAAGCGGAAACCAAAGCAGATAGTCATATTGGACGATGAGGTCTGGATCGACGTAGACGTCCTAACTCATCCCAAAGTGTTCCACTGGATTCAGGTCCGGACTTTAGGCAGGCCAGGCCATTTCATGAATTTTGTTACCCATGAAACATTGCCTCACAGATCCTATTTTATGATGGAGTGCATTGTCATGCTGACACAAACTTTCATTCTCTCCGAAATGTTCCTCTACTGTACGCATTAAACAATGCTGTAAAATATATTCCTATTCTTCCGTGTTTACTTTTTTCGTAATACAAACAAGGGGATAGGATCTTAACCACGAAAAACACCTCCATATCGTAACATTAACTCCTCCATACCTTACTGTTGACACTAAACATGATGGCAGATAACGTTGCCCAGGGATTCACCAAAATCACACCCTTCCATGGGACTCCCACAAGATATAACTCGATTCATCACCAAAAACACTCGTTTCCGATCATCCACTGTCCAGTGACGTCTTTCCTTACGCCACCTTAAGTGTCGATTAGCCCTTCGAAATGCCCGACAGTCTGGCAGGTCTTGATTTAGTTGTGATTGTCCCTTCGCGTCTCCACTTCACAATCGCATCACCAAAAGTCTGCTTGGGCAGCAGTAGAGAGGTGAAAACGTCCCTGATGTACACTGGGCAACACAATTATAGCGCCACTTTTTCGAAAACTCCTAATTATCTCCCACTGCACAGCAGAAAATTGAAATTTGGCTCAAAGTTGCTTACAACCTTCCTCCGTAATGTTACAAAACCGTGGCCCACTGCAACGTGACCCTCCGACTCAGAACGATTCCAACAACAGGGCGTCGATACATGTTGCAAAAAGGCCAAAGTTCACAAGTTCATGTGAGGGGTAGATTGGGATAATGATGTCATATTAGCACCAAATTTTACCACAGTTCTGCACTGCGTCACCATGGGCGTCTCACACGATGGGATGGTCGTCACACCCCTCTTACCCACGTTCCTCTCCTTCTCCAGACCTCTTCTCTGAGACTGAGGTCAGAAAAGGACGGCCTAATGTTAAAATCACACGTATTTTTTTTATAGGTGGTCAGGGAAAGCATTTCAGATAACCGCTGCTCAGAATCGACACGAAAAGGCCGCAGGGTGTTGCATAAAAAGTACCATTGACACCACACTTCCCTTGGGGCGTTGGTTCTCAAACGTTCCGAGTTCACAAACGACTGTTCGGAGTGCGATGAGCTACAGGATGAAGTTCTTGACAACCTTTAACACTGCTGACGGTTCAATCCTTCTCTAAGGAAATCGTGGGCATGCACCGCCACTGAACGTGATCACACACCGTTGGGTTGTAGCACGACCGCAATTTTTGCACTAGAGTGCTTGGTGGAACCACTATGGACGGTGAAGAAGAAATGTAAATATGATCCGAAGCTGCAAAGAGTGTTTTTAGCCCTCATGTTTTGCACCCTTTTGTAGCGTGATCATGGTAGAGGGGGGGGGGCGGGGAGGGGTGCAGCATTGACACATAAGTGAATAAAACAGCAAAGGGTCCCTCTAAAACTCACCAGTTCGGCTATATCCCCAGTACCACCCGCGCAACTTCGTTGAGCACCCTGTACAGAGACAGCCATTCACCTGTCACTAAGCATCACCGTGACAGGTCTCTTTTTCTACACCCCTTAGAGTTTGCCTGCCGCCAGCAGGCGTTAATTCGGTTCGTAGCGCCACTCAGCTGATGTGTGTGGAAACGGTTACCTGTCGCACCGGCGCCTAGGAATCAGTTAATAGCTGTCCCTCTGTCTCTGTACAGGGACATTTTTAAAGTGTCCAACAAAGGTACGTGGATGGCAACGACAGGGTGTTGCCGAACTGGTGGAGGGGGGGGGGGGGGGGGGTCTTAGACGGACACGTCCGCAGTGGTGTTGGGCAGAATTGTAACGAAATTTGTTGCCAAACCGACCCCACACCTCACATGAACTTACGAGCTGTGGGCTTTTTTCGTATGTGCTTACTGTTCGAAGCCTGAGATCAACGACGTACGGCACCACGCTTTTGCACCGTTACAGAGGAAGGTTGTAGGCACCTTTGAGCCACATTTAAAACTTCTGCGTCGTAGTGGGAGACAGTTATGTGGTTTCGAAAAGTCATCCTTTAACTGTGTTGTGCAGTGTATTTATTACTCACGTGAAATCCGATGACTAGTCCACGTTCAAGCCACTGAACCCTCCTGAATGAACCATTCTGCTGTGGCTGCTTCCCTACTGACGACAGAACACTCCTCGTCGCCTTTTACACTGCCGGATTCGCCGGTCGTAACATGTAGCGGTCAATTCCACATTACATATGGGTGTTCGGATACTTTTGATTAGATATTATAATTCACAGGACGCTGAATAAAAAAGAAAACGAAATGATAAAAGCTTTGTGCTGATCGTTCAAATAATTAATGCAATATAGCGAAGGGCTCTTAACATCTGTGGGGGAGAGTGCCACGAGAAAGTCTTTCATCTGATAAGTAAAGACCTGGGGTTTCATTACTGCTGAAAGCCGTCAGAATAGTATTCACTATTTCTGTAGAATTATTAAGAAAATGTGATCAGAATTGAAGCTGTTTCTCTATCTAGTATAGTATTTATTAGCCGAATTTGATTTGGATTTTAATGACGCAACCATCCCATAAGGGAGCATATATACAAGGCTGACAGAGTCAGAATCCCGCGACACGTGAAGGACGACCTGTGCGAAATTCACGATGTGTTATCACAAGCCGTTCTGGTCGTTCACTTTGGGCTAAGAACATCAATCTAGCTAACTTCAGTGTTACAAAGAGTTTGACTTTAGCGATTATTATTAAGTCAACTTGTATTTAATAGTATCTCACTGACTGTTTTTTTATCACTACACAATCATAAACTCTCACATGTTATCATTCGATTATCTTTCAATCATAAAATCTCACTTTTACCCGAGTTACGTGTCTGAAAGAACATATACTGTGCTCATTGTCGGAAGCAACATTCTGTGACTTTCAAAAAAGAAAATAGTGTCATCTGCAAATAGAAACAAGTTAGTAACACATCGCTGACGTGTATCAAAAATAACAGTAAGCGAAGAAGAAAACAACACATGTACTGTAATTTCCTGTTCAGACAGTGGACGTGGAGGGAGCAGAATACTGCAGGTCTATGTGCTCTATGGTTCTATGGACTCTAACGAGGTGAGGCCTCGTCACACACTTTTCGCAGAGGAACTTTGTGCCGAAGATACTTGAAAGTGATGAAAACTAATAACTTTATAAGCTAAACGAGTTTCGTGTTACCTGTCGTTGGATTCCTTCTAGATACTCCGCTAACGATCAGTTTGGTTTCTTGTATGTGCTGTCCACTTGTGTTCAGTGAATTAGCGTTTACACAGCAGCTTCCGCTTTTCATTTTGTGACTTTGATTAACAATATCACCTTCAGCGCACTATAAAAGACACCAGATCTTGTTCTTGTTTTCTTGTTTGTATCACTGTGTGTATCACGGCTTTAGTACTCTAAGCAAAGTTTCTAGAGAAAAAGTTACTGTTGATACATCCATTTTCAGAAAAGAAATTTATTTCTGTTTCAAGAGCTTGCAGATCTTGCGATCTTAGTCTATAGTGACAACTCAGTAGACCAGATTTTAGTGTTTGTTTTTTCTCCTCGTTTATACTTTGCACACATTCCAACCTCAATAGTGTAACAAAAGGATAATTTTCTCTTTTGCGGAAGTTCTTTTGTATTTTCTCAGTTACTCCTGACTGCTTTGTTTGTATTTCTTCAGATATTATTCAGTTTTTTACACAGTACGATACGGGTAAGAACTGTGCTCGTTTTGAATGGACACAAGGAGAACTGACTGCAGTCTGTAAACAGCTGGTAGCTGCGACAGCCATGGTCAGCAGGCTTTTGACTACTGCTCAAAGCTGCGGCGACATTGGGTTGCCATTGTCTAAATCCGTAACAACTTTGGTGCCGTTGGAATCCGCTGGTCGCTGCGTCTTTCCATACAAAATATCTGAGAGGACCGTCTTCACTCAAGAGTGAGTGGTGGACAGTGATGGGTTCGAGTGTCACTGGGCAGAAGGCCAAAGAGTGAATGGGCTACACGGCTGGCACCTTACTCCTTAGCAACAGGTAAGAGGTGTTACCCAGTATTGATAATACTTCTGAGACAGCACGGGATACCTCTCCTATTGGGCCAATGGGAAATTTTCCTGCGCAGTCCGGACAACTGCAGAAGGCAGGTATTCTAGCCATTGGGAGCTCCAACATTAGGCGGGTAACGGAACTCGCCAGGAGGTCTCGTTCAAGTCGTGGAGAGGACTCTCCGGCTGCTATCGAGAGTACTGGGTGCAACCAGCTGCAAATAGTGGCACATGTTGGCACGAATGATGCCTGGGTTCTGAGGTCATCCTCTGTTCCTTTCTGCAGATGTTTGATTTGGTGAAGGCAACTAGAACTGCACACGAGGTGCAATGTAAGCTCAGTATATAATAGACTTATCTAAACTACACACGTACCAGTTCTATAATGAGATCGCTAAAATTCGTTTTGCAGATCAAAAGTTACTTTATATCGATACGGATAGCTTCATCTGTTGGGTGAAAGGTTGCAATCCATATGAAGTAACCATGTGCCTCTCCAAAGCACTTGACATGTTCAGACATGCGACTGATAATCCTTATGGCATAAAGCCAATTAGCAACAAAGACGAATGGATTACCAACTGTGGAGTTTGTAGGTATCTGCTCGAATGGGTCACCAATTGAGGAGTTTGTAGGTGTCTGCCCGAAAATGACATAGATGCAACTCTTAGTTGGGCTAAGTGTGAGTAGTGTGTGGCAATAATGGCTGCCAAGGTTACTTACTTTACTTTTCCTTGTCCAGATCAAATTTTATTTTTCCAGTAGTTAGCCACCGCTACGGCTTTGTCGTTGGCTTGTAGCAGGTCACTAAAATTACAAGGCTCCGGCAGTAGTCGGCACACGAGCAGATGTGCCTCGTCTTGTACCTCTCCGCATCCGCAAAGAACGTCGTCATCGTTAGTCAGCAGTCCCCACGTGCACAGATTAGTTTTGCATCTGGGTACACCAGCCCTCAGCCTATTTAGTGTTCTCCACACTGTATAAGGAAGTTTGTTTCCAGGAGCCATTTGCTCTTTTGGTATTATCTGCAGTGCGGTTTGTTCATTCTCCCACTTACGGACTCTATTATCTTCCTGTGAACCGTCAAGGATCTTGGTTCTTGCAATAAAGCTATTTCTAGACTTAAGCCTCCGAGCCTGAGTGACGTGCCCATCCAGTGGGTGTCGAGAATCTGTTTCTTTCTTTGTTCTCTCAGCGTCTGCTGCAACCTGCCTTCTGATTTTGGATGGGGCAATTCCAGCAAGTAGGTACAAATTACCCGTTGGTGCGGGTCTGAGACAGACTGTAACAATTCGCATTGTCTCATTTACACTTACATCAACCTGTTTAGTATGTGAAGATGCTTCCCATACTGGCGCTGCATAGTCTGCTGCAGAAACACACAGAGCAGGTGCTGATGTTCTCAGTACTGATGGTTGAGCTCCCCATTCATAGTTTGTCAGCCTGCGGATGATGTTATTCCTGGAGCAGACTTTAGCCTTGGTGTTTTGGCAATGCTGCTTGAAGGAAAGCGTTCTGTCAAGTACAACTCCAAGGTATTTAGGTGTTGGGCAGTGCTTTAGCTTCTTACCTTGCCATGTAACGTCGAGCTCAACTCCAGCATCACTATTGCGCAGATGGAAAGCACATACTTGGGTTTTGTCAGGGTTTGGCTTGAGGTGATTGGCGTCGTAGTATTGAGCCATTTCTTCAAGCGCTCTAGAGAGATTTCCAGATGTTGCATCAAAATTGGACCCCTGGACCACCACAGCTGTGTCATCAGCATATACGAACAGTCTTGCATCTTGAGGTATAGGTTGGTCATTAGCGTACAGATTGTAAAGGATGGGAGAAAGTACACTTCCTTGTGGTAAGCCATTCTTCTGCAGTCGCCATCTACTGTTCTTACCATTTAGGGAGACATAAAATCTTCGATTCTGCAGAAGACTACCAATAACCATCGTCAACCTACAGTCCCCTGTGAGGTGATATAATTTGCGCAATAGCTTTCTGTGGTTTACCGTGTCGTATGCAGCAGTAAGATTTATGAAAGCTGCTCCAGTTACTAATTTTTTTTCAAATCCATCTTCTATATGTTGCGTCAGATTAAGTATTTGCCCACAACAAGATCTTCCTGGTCTGAAACCGGCTTGTTCCTTTATGAGCTTCCCATCTATAGTTTCTACCACCCGCTTGAGAATCATCCGCTCCAGTATCTTATAGAGATGGCATAGAAGTGACACTGGTCTGTAACTTTTGGGGTCCTTTATCTCCTTGCCAGGTTTTAGTAAAGCCACCACTCTCGCCTGCCGCCATAGTTTTGGAATATTCAGCTCTTTAATACAGGTGTTCATCATTTGTAGTGACCAGTTTCGAGCTTTGGGCCCAAAGTGTTTTATCTGCTCTGTTCTAAGGTCATCAGTTCCAGCGGCCTTATTCAGTTTCATTCTCTGAATGGCGTCTTCCAGTTCAGTTGCTGTGAATGAAGCATTGAGGAGTCCGTAATCTTTTTGTTCTTGGGGTATTCTTCAGAAGCTGGCTAGCAATCTGATTTGCTGTTACCCCGTTGTTCTTCTGCTGGTGGTCAGTTTGGTCCCCACTTAAGTTTTTCAGTAATTTCCACGCACGTCTGCCGTTTTGTTTCATGTCAAGATTCTCGACTAGTTTGCACCACCGTGATCTCTTATCCTCAGCAATAGCCAGCATTAGTTCCTCTCCAGCCTCCATCGTATCTTCGCTGAAGGGGTCCTGAGTGAACAGGTTTTGGTACCTGTCAAGTAAGGACTTGCTGCTGCCGGTCAGACCCTGGATGTACTGGGTACGGCAACCCCTTGGGATGTTTTTCCTTGAGATCCCTTTCACAAGATCGATAAATCTACCATACTCATCTGGTCGAGGAGGGATTTTCTCAATCTCTTCGTCCAATTGCTCTTTAAATTTCTGCCAGTCTGCCTTTTTGAAATTAAACCGTCTTCGGAAAGGCACCTCCTCTGGTTTAACCATGGCATTCACAACACAAATGACGGGTCTGTGTTGTGTACTTGGGATAGGTTCTTCAACAAGCTTAATGCACTGTGTTGCCAACTTCCTACTCACAAAGATGTTGTCAGGATTATATCCCCTTCTCCATCTTCTGCTGTTGAACGATGCTAGCTGTTTTGGGTCGTGAATGAGTTGTGGGTCATTAGTGTCAGCCCAAGATTCAAGCTTTACACCATTCTCATCAGTCTCATTATATCCCCATGCTTCACCATGGCAGTTGAAATCGCCCATGACAAAATTAATATGGTCATATGTAAAATTGTTTGGTTCATGGAAAACAAAGTCCACATCTGGTGGTTTGTACACAGACGTCACAGAGAACTTCTGGGCGCGAATGGTAAGTACTTCAATGTTATTTACTTCTGTCATTGCGGCTGATGTTACGTTGAGCCCGGGTCAGATGAAAATCGCACTCCCATACTTGTCGTGAGGTCTTTCAATGGCCAAATCCATTCCTGTTATTTTAGGTCTGTGGCTGGTGGCTCCCCGGTGTGTTTCCTACACCAACAATACGTCGCATTTATGCTTATAGCACATGTCTGCTAATGAAACACTCTTATAACTAGAGAATCTCTCAATATTTATCGAGATCGCCACAAGTGGTGGTCTTGATAAAGGCCGTTGCATCTTGATGTTAATTTGGTTTTGGACTTTAACTTGATCTGGTTGAAGACTTCTTGAAGTTCTTGCCGGCCGGAGTGGCCGAGCGGTTAAAGGCGCTACAGTCTGGAGCCGCACGACCGCTACGGTCGCAGGTTCGAATCCTGCCTCGGGCATGGATGTGTGTGTGATGTCCTTAGGTTAGTTAGGTTTAAGTAGTTCTAAGTTCTAGGGGACTTATGACCACAGCAGTTGAGTCCCATAGTGCTCAGAGCCATTTGAACCATTTTTTGAAGTTCTTGCACAGTGGTAATGGTGTTGCTCCATCTCCCAATCTGAGTATACTGCCGCAGTTAAGTATTTAACCATGATGTCATGAGGTGCACACTGTGTCACAACAGAGAGTTGGCTTGTCGTGGCATGACATCAGGCAGGTCACCTGTGCTGATGGGATAAAAACCCTACCATAACACACTCTTTACTTCGTCTATAGTGTGTGTGTGTGTGTGTAAGTGTGTGTGGTGAAAATGTGTGAATTGGAAGAATACGACCCACTTATCACAGTGTATGTGTATAGGTGTATATATCTGTGTGATTGCATGCTGTGTACGTGAATGAGTTTCTATTCTGCATGCTCCATGTGAGCTATATTGTTTTTAACACACCATGTGTGCAGTTAATACTGTTTTGAACATTATGTGCGTCTCCTCTGTACTTTAGGTTAAGATTCACTGCTGCTGGTGATATTATAAGTGATCACATTTGTTTTATTGTTATGCCTCAGGGGGGAAGTGTAAATAAAGATTCCATCTAAAGTGTGGTTAAGGTGAACAGAATGTATAAGTCCGTCAGCTGCCTGTGAACTGTGCTGTGTCTATTCTTACCTGTTAGAAGAGAAAAGTAGAAGTGCTACAACTGTTTGTAAACTGTACTGTAAATAATGCCAACGTATTGGGAGTATAACATAACTTAAAGCATTTTTTGTAAATCAGAACCCTACCATACACACACTATTTATCTGGGCTATAGCGTGTGTGTGTGTGTGTGTGTGTGTGTGTGTGTGTGTGTGTGTGTGTGTGTGTGTGTGTGTGTGAATGGGAAAAGTATGACCCACTTGTCACAGTGTAGTATAGGTGTATATATCTGTGTGACTGCATGATGTGTATTTGAATGAGTTTACATTCTGCATACTGCATGTGAGCTATATTGTTTTTAGCACACCCTGTGTGAGTGCACACCATGTGTTCAGTTAATACAGTTTTGAACATTATGTGTGTCTTGTCTGTACTTTAGGTTAAGATTCACTGCTGCTGGTCATATCAAAAGTGATCACGTTTGTTTTATTCTTATGTCTCATGGGGGAAGTGTAAACAAATATTCCATGTCAAGTGTGGTTAAGATGGATAGAACGTATAATTCCATCAGCCGCTTCTGAACTGTGCTATGTCTATTGTCACCTGTTGGAAGAAAAACGTAGAGCGCGCACGGAGGCTTTCAGACAGTCGTTCTTCCCGCGAACCATACGCGACTGGAACAGGAAGGGAGGTAATGACAGTGGCACGTAAAGTGCCCTCCGCCACACACCGTTGGGTGGCTTGCGGAGTATCAATGTAGATGTAGATGAACTGTTCGTAAACTGTACTGTAAATAATGCCAATGTGTTGGAAGTATAACGTAACTTGTGCGACATTTATTGTAAGTATTTTTTGTAAATATTGTATAAATACAGTTTATGCATCTTGTTTCTTTTGTGTTGGTAACAAATTTACTAGCCGGCCGCTGTGACCGAGCGGTTCTAGTTCGGAACCACGCTGCTGCTACGGTCGGAGGTTCGAATCCTGCCTCGGGCATGGATGTCTGTGATGTCCTTAGGTTTAAGTAGTTCTAAGTCTAGGGAACTGATGGCCCCCGATGTTAAGTCCTATAGTGCTTAGAGCCATTTGAACAAATTTACTGTGTAAAAATTCAACATGTGAGGCATATTGTTTTTCCTGTGTGTAAACTTATTTATATTGTGTGAAAATGTAGTCCGACATGTGGGATACTTCTTTTTGGTAAGAAAAAAATATCCGAATTCTATTTTGATGAAAAAATAAATATAATTTGTTAAACTATAGTCATTTGTTTTCTTCCAGTCAACCAAAGCGCGCATTTACAGTTCACTTTTTTTTACTGCAGGCAGACACGCACATCTAAATAAAGCGATCAATTTTTACAATAGGCAGAGGCATCTGTGTTGCACACACTGTTTCTATAAGGACGGATCCATTTACACTTCGTCAAAATTTTGTTGAAATACGAACATTTACACCTAAATATCAGACAGATAATTGGAAATAGTGCTAGCTCTGCACCTGTACCAGCAGCGTTGGAGAAGCTGCTGCCTGGCCTAGTGTGGCCAGGAGCCGTGGAGGCAGCAGTCCAGTGTTGTCTTACAGTGCCTGTGGTCATGGTCTGCTACAGCAGCCACAAATGGCCCAGCGAGTTTTAACACATGGATGGGTGGTGCGGAGTGGCATTGAGGCTCATAGATGGCAGATGCAGTGTGGCGTTTGTTTAAAAATAAAGATCTATTCTTTTCCAGTATAGTGCAAGTTCGCATATCCAATCTTAAGGAAATTAGACTTTAAATTATAAGCAGTTTGTGTGTGTGACCTCAGGGGCCATCCTGAATTCTGTAAATAATCTGACTATTATAAAAATAGCCCTGCAGGTCTGAGCGAATAATAGCTTCGGGAAAACATGTTAAGTGGTTAATCGTGTCACTAAAAGTAGGTCAGCACCGTGCTTACTATTTATAGGATGAAAAATATGTTTACATATCCACAAGCTCAAACTTGTATCCTTTGTCTAACAGACAGTCTTGGACCTGCAGGGGAAACAAACATGCTTTATCCAGAACTAGTACAGGAGGAAGAGGAGTGACAACGGCGTTCCTTCCAGAATCACAAGCTTAGGCTGGTATCTTTTGCCTAACAGGCAGGCTTGGGAAACAAACATCCTCTTTGCCAGGTGAGTGATGTCAAGGGAAATACCAGGCAACAGTGCAGGCCGGGTCAGTATCACTGGTCAATCATCTTGAGTTTCAGTATGACAATGTGCCGTCTTGGGTTTAAATTCCCTGCCAATTTATACTTAGGACAACAGCTATACTTCCACAATGATGGCGTAGGAGGTGGGGGAAACAACTATAGCACAAATGAGCTATTTTTGAATTTCCCAGCAAATTTTGGCTTTCCCGCCTACTTCCAAATTTCCACCCATTTTATATGTAGGGAAATTGGCCTAGTAGGAGAAATCTGGCAACAATGCATGATTTCGTCGATGATGTAACTGGAAATCTGGCAATAACGCACTTTTCGCCAGAACTCGCTCAGCATATTGACTATGGAAATGTAACAATAATGCTTACCTCCAATGACTGCATTTGTAATCGGTTGGCAGAATGCTCGAGTAATCGTAAATCTAAGTTGCCTTTCCAGCTGTGAATGTGCAGCACCAAATATAAAACGAGTTCATACTTCAGGTACTTTTCTTAGTCGAAGCTAACTGCACTCACATTCCATTTAGACAATCTATATTTCACATTTCCCTTATTACCCAGATACAATGGAAGTACATGGAGCACAATTCAATAGCTTTCAGCGAAAAATAAACTTCCAGAAAATTAGAGACTGAATACTGAACTTCACAATAAACCAACCACAGAGTTTCCAATAATTAATGAATCAAGACGTCACTCCACAAGCGTAAAACATAACGTTTATATCAGGTGGTTTCGTCGGAAATAAATTACTGAAACTTAAGTCCCGTTATTAATCAAATAAAAGAAAAAAAACTACTCATTCGCTGTAGAAAGTGGCGAACCGCCTAAAGGTGGCCATCCTTTGGACGTTTACCGTCCCCATTGACTTCTGTGGTGGTATCACGATCGACAGATTTATTGCCTTCACAGTCGAATCACTTGTAGAAATAAAAATTTCCTCGATACATCGTATGCCATCGAATATTACATTACACAACTTTAACTTCATTTAAATAACAATTCTGTTCATGAGATACTGAAAGTATTCCCATTCTTTGTTTAGTCTGGTGGAAGTGGTTGGTGACTTTGCCGCAAATGGTTCTTTTCTTGACTGGAGGCGAACAAATTGTGGCACACTACACCTAGCCAGCCTCAGCCCGCAGCATAGTCAGCGCATGGATTACGTAAGAAACCAAACAACTATCTGCATTAATTTCTTAAATTTACCTTTCCTAACAATCAGAGAAATTAGAGTGCCTGCTGCATTTCTGCACCAACCACCCAAAGAACACCAACGTCGCTACGAAAACCTATTTAATTATACGATTGTAACGTTAGGGTTCAAATAATGGAAAAATTTGGAAATTTGTGGTAAGTTCCTATGGGACCAAACTGCTGAGGTCATCGGTCCCTAGGCTTACACAATACTTAATCTAACTTAAACTAACTTACGCAAAGGACAACACACACACCCATTCCCGAGAGAGGACTCGAAATCCCGACGTGGGAACCGAGCGAACCTTGGCAAGGCGCCCTAGATAGCGCGGCTACCCCGCCCGGCTCAAATAATGGAAATTCATTGTACTGAACACATGAGAAAGGTTGGCGATGATTGTAGAACCAAGCACAAATTAAAAGGAGCAGTGCACAGAAGCTAAATCATCTCAGTAAGTCCAGTTAATTCAGCTGCTGGCTAGACGTACAGCAGACCACGAACGTTTAGAAGCCAAGTATACTAAGGGCAGAAATAGAGAGCAACGTGTCAGTGTATTGGCTTCTGGATCATATAACCGTAAGAGCGTGGTTGTGTAAAGTGTTCTACTAAGGTATAAAAACTTCTGCAAGTTGTTTCACTGGGATCGGTTCATCCTGTAAATTTTTAGAGATGCTTTACCTAGTTATTGGAATGAAGCAGATAAGATATCGTTTATCAAAAGTCAACAGAGTGACGAGACTTTTACATGGAGGTAGGTAGTTAGTAGCTACAAAGGCATCTCAAACGGTTAAGGAGTTTGAAGCTAAATTTGTCTTGAAGTATTGGTTAAAAGGATGCCATCAGTCTATACTTAGTCATATTCAAACTCTAGAGGGTCCAGCAGCATTGATGACCTGCAACCGATCACACTTTGTTCCTGTGATATTTCAGAAGTGCTAAGATAGAGGTAAAACAAAACCTGTTCAGATTTCTGTTTACTTTCTGCTGAGAAACATTAGTAGAAGAACAACGAAGAACTTAAACATCTTGTGCCATAATCATTGTTCCAAAAAGCATTCAACTTGAGGCAGTCATATTTGTGTCTCTGAGAAAGCTATTAACAAGTTGTGTCACAAAGTCAGAGGATTTGCCCCATGTGAATTCATGTTAAATGAAAAACCAGATAATTTTGTTATGGAAGAAGCAGAATTTTCATTAATTACGGAGTTGACCTTGGGGAAACAAGGTTCGCTAAGGAAACGTTGGCAAGGAAAGCTAGTGGCGGGAAACGAAAACATGTTGAAACACTCAAGCTTTGTTGTGGGAGACATAGTTTTTATAAATAAAAAAGAGAACTCCAATGGAATAAACGCTGAAATAAAGAAGTTATGGATGATTTAACAGGATCTGTTTGAGATGGAAGACGAACCACATGACAGTGGCTATAGGTTGACATACCCCAGAACTGGGAAAGAACTGTGGCTAAGACATAATACAAGTGAATTCTTGTTTACAGAGACATATCTAAAATTCCTATAGAATATGCCACTCTACAGCAGATACATACTTAACGAATATGGGATTGTCGACCTGGCTGCGAGTTTCTTTCCTTTTCCTGATCTACAGACCTTTTTATTTTACTGCCCTTTTTATGATTTGTGTGTTTGTGTGAGTGTGAGTGCGTGGCAGGTGGGGGTTTTCAATTCTTTTACTGTCTAGTGGGCTAGTGTATGTGCAGTATTATGAGTCAAAAGGATGTAAGTTATGGTGACAACTGGATGTGACTTAATATGTTTGTCATGAAAGTGAAATTTGGTAATAGGCTGGAGACGAAAGCATTACAAGTATGTGAAGGTGAAGCTGTATCTTACTTCAGGTATTGCAGAGGCAGAAGTAAGCATGATCAAGTTGTGAATGCTTATGGTAGGTCAGAGCCTCAATTCATTTGCTCACCATATGATGATTATAAGCCGAAGACTGTCGAGTTGTTTTGATAAGTTCCTACTGGTTGTAAGTGTAGCACTTTGTGAGTGGCCTTATTTCAGGTGTCTTTTTTATTTGAGATGTTAACAGAGTGCTAATTTCTGTTAGGCTATAGAATGATGCTACTCATATATTAGTTCTACTGTTGTCTCACAGAATAGAAAGGTGTTGATAAGTAATGGTCAGCTCGGTACGACATCTACACTGTAAAAAAGCGCTGCGTGAGGAATGTTAGGGATGAGAATTTACTATTGGATAAGAGGCAAAGCAAGGGGATTGTTTTCTTTTAACGATGCTAAAGGGTATGGAGTCTGAAGGTGTTTGGTTTCTTCCGCACTAAAAGGAAGGAGTAAGTTGACAATTTCGTTATCCTGGAGGCCATGGAGACGGCTCCTGGAAACGATGTTTCATTTAAGGATTCATTGATGCATGGTGAACGATTTTAGTGCTTGAGGTATCACTGTTAAGAGTCCTTGTGGATTGGACGTAACTCAGTAGAAATAGGTTGAAATGACACAGCGGAAATGGAGTTCCAAGCGACATATCGCTGTAGAACAAGCACTCTGAAAAGCGAAATCAGGACTGTAGTGTTAGTGATATTTGATTTGTGTTACGGAAGGCAGGTAATGGAACATCGTAAATAGGGTAAGCGAAACTTTGCCAAACGATTTGGCTTTCACCAGTCAGGTGGCGGTTTCTTTTAGGAACTTCGTCTAGCAAACGTTATCTTTACGCTACTTCAATTAATCGATCCTGCGTTTCAGAACATTAATTACCTCCTGAAACGCTGATACTGAATCTTGTGCTGTGATCTAAGTGAGAAGGATTATGCCATGAGTCTTGTTTATGTAGTAGCAGCACTTACAAAACGGTTTCCATGTTGTTACTGCATCTGAAGTACTAGTAGTAGAGAGATGATTATGAGCTGCATATTGGGTTTGAAAATTGGCCCTGGGAATTTGAATAAAATGTTTTAAAGATGTCCTGCAGCAGCGCGTTGGCTCGCAGTTGAACTTTGTTACAAATGGTTCAAATGGCTCTGAGCACTATGGGACTCAACTGCTGTGGTCATAAGTCCCCTAGAACTTAGAACTACTTAAACCTAACTGACCTAAGGACAGCACACAACACCCAGCCATCACGAGGTAGAGAAAATCCCTGACCCCGCCGGGAATCGAACCCGGGAACCCGGGCGAACTTTGTTACATATTCGATTTAACCTGTAAACGAGAATTTAACTTACATGGATTTGGACTGAAGATGTAAGATGTCTGAAAATACACTCCTGGAAATGGAAAAAAGAACACATTGACACCGGTGTGTCAGACCCACCATACTTGCTCCGGACACTGCGAGAGGGCTGTACAAGCAATGATCACACGCACGGCACAGCGGACACACCAGGAACCGCGGTGTTGGCCGTCGAATGGCGCTAGCTGCGCAGCATTTGTGCACCGCCGCCGTCAGTGTCAGCCAGTTTGCCGTGGCATACGGAGCTCCATCGCAGTCTTTAACACTGGTAGCATGCCGCGACAGCGTGGACGTGAACCGTATGTGCAGTTGACGGACTCTGAGCGAGGGCGTATAGTGGGCATGCGGGAGGCCGGGTGGACGTACCGCCGAATTGCTCAAAACGTGGGGCGTGAGGTCTCCACAGTACATCGATGTTGTCGCCAGTGGTCGGCGGAAGGTGCACGTGCCCGTCGACCTGGGACCGGACCGCAGCGACGCACGGATGCACGCCAAGACCGTAGGATCCTACGCAGTGCCGTAGGGGACCGCACCGCCACTTCCCAGCAAATTAGGGACACTGTTGCTCCTGGGGTATCGGCGAGGACCATTCGCAACCGTCTCCATGAAGCTGGGCTACGGTCCCGCACACCGTTAGGCCGTCTTCCGCTCACGCCCCAACATTGTGCAGCCCGCCTCCAGTGGTGTCGCGACAGGGGTGTATGGAGGGACGAATGGAGGCGTGTCGTCTTCAGCGATGAGAGTCGCTTCTGCCTTGGTCGTATGCGTGTTTGGCGCCGTGCAGGTGAGCTCCACAATCAGGACTGCATACGACCGAGGCACACAGGGCCAACACCCGGCATCATGGTGTGGGGAGCGATCTCCTACACTGGCCGTACACCACTGGTGATCGTCGAGGGGACTCTGAATAGTGCACGGTACATCCAAACCGTCATCGAACCCATCGTTCTACCATTCCTAGACCGGCAAGGGAACTTGCTGTTCCAACAGGACAATGCGCGTCCGCATGTATCCCGTGCCACCCAACGTGCTCTAGAAGGTGTAAGTCAACTACCCTGGCCAGCAAGATCTCCGGATCTGTCCCCCATTGAGCATGTTTGGGACTGGATGAAGCGTCGTCTCACGCGGTCTGCACGTCCAGCACGAACGCTGGTCCAACTGAGGCGCCAGGTGGAAATGGCATGGCAAGCCGTTCCACAGGACTACATCCAGCATCTCTACGATCGTCTCCATGGGAGAACAGCAGCCTGCATTGCTGCGAAAGGTGGATATACACTGTACTAGTGCCGACATTGTGCATGCTCTGTTGCCTGTGTCTATGTGCCTGTGGTTCTGTGAGTGTGATCATGTGATGTATCTGACCCCAGGAATGTGTCAGTAAAGTTTCCCCTTCCTGGGACAATGAATTCACGGTGTTCTTATTTCAATTTCCAGGAGTGTATATACGTTGCACGATTTGACTTATTAAGCGATAACTCGTCTGAATGGAATGGAAGGTGTGATAACGAATTATACAGTGTGAACTGAGATACCGAACTGTTGATTTGTGATTATAAAGAATCCGCCTCGATTGCAAATAGAAACCGGATGTTGTCCTAGGTTTCGGAGCGGATAACCACGCCTTCTTCACCGAAACCTAGGTCAACATCCTGTTTCTATTTGCAATCGAGGCGGATTCTTTATAATCATTAAATTATTCACGATTGCTGACGCGCTGCAATGTTAAAAGTTCTCATGTTGACTTGTGTTGCCATTGTATGTGGCTTCTCGAGTGAAAAGATCTATTGCAGATAGAAACAGAGCGTTCCGGCCTGCTCTAAGGTTTTTTCAAAATACTCTTGACCAGAAAGGGGTCGTTCTCAGGTCTATTTTACAGTGAGAATTGTCTAGCTATGAGAATGAAACGAATATGGTAGCGACGGCAGTTGAAAGATGAATAAACAGAATGACTACGATTTCGGTATGGACTGAATAAAGTGGAAAAGCACTGTTAAGTAATAAAACTGACATTACAGGTGGGAGTGAAAAGGACAGTTTTCTACGATGTGGTTGTACAAGCAAACTCTGAGAGACAGGCGGTCTGTCGGGTTAGATTTGAAATTGGCTTTGTTGATCTTAATGCTCCTTGTTTTCTTTTACTGTGACTCATTAAGCATCTTCCACGAAGCGGTCGGACAGAGATGGTCATCTATATTCATTTGATTATAATTATTTAGTCAACTGCATATGTGTGTTTGTATAGATGCAAGTGTAGGATGAGTCTGATAAGAATTTTTTTTCAGTTTCCTCCTTATGAGAGGCGTTAATCTTATTTTCTCCTCTTCTTAATAAAATGTTGCTTATGGATGCGCCGATATGAGAGTCGTTACTATGAAGCTAAGGTAGGGGGGAGACAGCTTTCCTACATCATGCTCTATCTTATCACTGCAAGAAATAGCAATTTTATTTATGTTCGTCTGTCATCGACGATATTTTATGACCAATGACACTCTTATGATATGTAAACTTCAGGACCGAATCTTGATTAATGCTAGAAAACTTCAGGTCTAAGTTTTGGTTGAAGCTAGAAAACTCTTGCTTAATGCTCTAAAACTCTTGTTTAAAGCTAAAAAACATTTGGCCTGAATATTGCATAATGCCAGAAAACATTTGGTTCATAACATGCAAGTCTGCTTGAAATCTTACGTCGTTGTTGGATATACTCGCGTTGCCAGCGTCTGCTTCATCATATTCACCATTGTCGCTACTTCAATTTGCATCGGAGCACTGCTTTCTAATGCAGACTTTGGCTCCGCTTCAGTATTATTGACCGCTATGCCGTGGGAATAGTCTGTATTGAGCGATAACAATTCGGGTTTAGTAAAATTTACAGTCCCTAACACCGCACGCTCCATACTTTCTACATACGTAACACAAGTATGTTGAAGAGTATGTAACAAATTCTTATTGTTTTACCTTAGTCCTTATTTCAATGTCCTCAGTCACTCATTTTTCTCCAATCCATAATCTATTGTGCTCTTGTATCTTTCACGCCGCACACCGCCACATTATATATGGCAGAGATGCCATATTGTCTGGTCACCGCGCTGTACTTTTCTTATTAATTACTTCTTTTCTCAAAGAAAAATTTATATTACACCCTTTTTTTACGTCAGGTGCACCAAAATTCCTACAAGGCAGCTTTTTACGTCTAATAAACTTGATATAATAATTTGTTCCTCACCACGCGGATGTTAATAAGATGTAAGTGTAGCAATGTTCTTGCCACCAATGGCGGCAATTGGAGTCGGTTGCTAGAACGTTCGATTAATCATTAATCTTAGGCGCTATTCCAGCTATGAATGTGCAGCACCAAAAATAAAACGATGTCAGATATCAGATAAATTTTTCAATCAAAGCTAACTGCACTTGCATTCAATTTAGACAATCTTTATTTCACATTTCTCCTTTCCACCAAATACAGTGGAAGAACATGAATTGCAATTCAACAGTGTTTAGCGGAAAATTAACTTTCAGAACATTAGAGAACGAATAATGAACTTCATAATAAATCAACCACATAGTTTACAATCATTAACAACTCACAAATGTTACTGTACAAGCTTATATACATTTATGCCAGGTAGCTTCCTTGGGAATAAATTGCTGAAACTTAATTACCACTGTCAATAAAATATAGAGAAAAAACTGTAGAATGTGATATTGAGGCGATTGTGGTTCGTGTTTTAAGGTTTTTTATGGTGTCACGACCCCAACCGAAAATATAAGGTGTGCGATTTTAGTGTGTCGCGGAGTTACTTGTTCACCCATTATTTTTTAGTAGTCGCCCATCCACATTAATCTGGCCCGTTTTACAAGGGTCGATCAAAAAGTTTTCGTACAGCCACAAATCCATATGACAATCAGGCAAAGTCGTCGTGAGCACTGAGGCAAAATGGTTCAAATGGCTCTGAGCACTATGGGACTTAACTACTGTGGTCATCAGTCCCCTAGAACTTAGAACTACTTAAACCTAACTAACCTAAGGACATCACACACATCCATGCCCGAGGCAGGATTCGAACCTGCGACCGTAGCAGTCGCGCGGTTCCGGACTGCGCGCCTAGAACCGCTAGACCACCGCGGCCGGCACTGAGGCAATGATGCCACCGACGCACAGGTTGAAGATACCCGTTTGGTAAAACATGTGTCCTGATGAATGAAGAAGTCCGCAACAGACTGCTGCACATCAGGGTCCGACAGGAATCGTCGACCCTTCAAAGCCTTTTTTAAGGGACCGAAGGTGTGATAATTGTGTGGAGAGAGGTCAGGACTAAAGGATGTATGTTGGAGTGTCTCCCACTTCCGTTTGCGTAACTTCTGCGTTACAACATTTGCGATATTCGGACGTACTTAATCATGACGCAGCAGCACCATTTGTTACAGTTTTCTCGGACGCCTTGACTTCACACCGCAATTCCTCCAGTGTTGCGCACTACCATTACCCAGTGATGGAGACACCAGGTTTCTTGAAATCAATAGGTAATGGACCCCACTAACCAAAGAACAGAGTGAGCATTACCTTCCCAGCAGATGGTTTGTCTAGAACTTCTTGGGACGGAACGTGCTATCCCTACACACTCTTCATTCTCCGATTAGTTTCTACTGGTGTTTCTCCTTCGGCAGCCAAGAAAAGAATAAGATTGCATTGGTCCTGTTTGGACGCATATCGTAATACTGTCGCCATAGTTAACGTTTTCGCATTTACCGCACGCACGTCGGGAAGAATGAATGGCACACTAATCCCAGGCCTAAATGACGGTGCTTATACACACATCAAAACAGTTTTGGGTCACCTCGGTTCCGAGAGTTCCGGAACCTAAATAGAAAATTGGAATAGAGATTAACATAAACATCATTTCTGCCCAAAAGGGCATTTTGTACCACCATAAAGCGAGACCTTCAGAGGTGGTGGTCCAAATTGCTGTACACACCAGTACCTCTAATATCCAGTAGAATGTCCTCTTGCATTGATGCATGCCTGTATTCGTCGTGGCATACTATCCACAAGCTCATCAAGGCACTGTTGGTCCAGATTGCCTCACTCCCCAGCGGCAATTCGGCGTAGATTCCTCAGAGTAGTTCGTGGGTCACGTCGTCCATAAACAGCCCTTTTCAAACCATCCCACGCATGTTCGATATGCTTCAAGCCTGGAGAACATGCTGGCCACTCTATCGAGCGGTGTCGTTATCCTGAAGGAAATTATTCACAAGATGTTGTTCGGACATGGAGGAGATACAGAGAGACAGGAACTGTCGATGCTATGCCTCGCTCAGGCCGCCCAATGGCTACTACTGCGGTGGATGACCGCTACCTATGGATTGTGGATCGGAGGAACCATGACAGCAACGCCACCATGTTGAATAATGTGCGAATTAAGAAACTTCCTGGCAGATTAAAATTGCGTGCCGAACCGAGACTCGAACTCGGGACCTTTGCCTTTCTCGGGCAAGTGATCTACCAACTGAGCACCCCAAGCACGACTCACGCCCCGTCCTCACATCTTTACGTCTGTCAGTACCTCGTCTCCTACCTTCCAAACTTCACAGAAGCTCTCCTGCGAACCTAGCACTCCTGAACGAAAGGATATTGCGGACACATGGCTTAGCCATAACCTCGGGGATGTTTCCAGAATGAGATTTTCACTCTGCAGCGGAGTGTGCGCTGATATGAAACTTCCTGGCAGATTAAAACTGTATGCCGGACCGAGACTCGATCTCGGGACCTTTACCTTTCGCGGGCAAGTGCACTACCAACTGAGCTACCCAAGCACGATTCACGCCCCATCTTCACAGCTTTACGTCTGCCAGTACCTCGTGCCCTACCTTCGCAAGAGAGCTTCTGTAAAGTTTGGAAGGTAGAAGACGAGGTACTGGAAGACGTAAAGCTGTGAGGACGGGGCGTGAGCCGTGCTTTGGTAGCTCAGATGGTAGAGCACTTGCCCGCGAAAGGCAAATGTCCCGAGTTCGAGTCTCGGTACGGCACACAGTTTTAATCCGCCAGGAAGTTTAATATCAGCGCACACTCCGCTGCAGAGTGAAAATCTCATTCTGGAATGTGCGAATGAAGACGAATGCCTTGCCAATATGGTTGCTCTATCGGTCGGAGGATGGCATTTACGTATCGTACAGGCGTTACGGCGCCTTCCATGACCACCAACAGCGTACGTCGGCCCCACATAATACCACCCCAAAAACAGCCGGGAACCTCCACCTTGCTGCACTCGCTGGACAGTGTGTCTAAGGCTTTCAGCCTGACCGGGTTGCCTCCAAAGACGTCTCCGACGATTGTCTGGTTGAAGGCATAGGCGAGATTCGTCGGTGAGTAGAACGTGATGCCAATCCTGAGCGGTCCATTCGGCATGCTGTTGGGCCCATCTGTACCGTGCTGCATTGTGTCGTGGTTGCAAAGATGAACCTCGCCATGGACATCGGGAGCGAAGTTGTGCATCACGCAGCCTGTTGCGCACAGTTTGAGTCGCAACACAACGTCCTGTGGCTGCACGAAAAACATTATTCAACATGGTGGCGTTGCTGTCGTGGTTCCTCCGAGCCATAATCCATAGGTAGCGGTCATCCACTGCAGTAGTAGCCCTTGGGCGGCCCGAGCGAGGCATGGCATCGACAGTTCCTGTCTCTCTGCATCTCCTCCATGTCCGAAAAACATCGCTTTGGTTCTCTCCGAGACGCCTGAACACTTCCCTTGTTGAGAGCCCTTCCTGTCACAAAGTAACAATGCGATTGAACCGCGGTATTGACCGTCTAGGCAACATAAGCCATGTACCTCCTTCCTGGTGGAATGACTGGAACTGATGGGCTGTCGGACCCCCTCCGTCTACATATTTGGGCGGGTTTAGTGGAATCTCTGAACAGTCAAAGGGACTGTGTCTGTGATACAATATGCACAATAAACGTCTGTCTTCAAGAGTTCTGGGAACCGGAGTGATGCAAAACTTTTTTTGATGTGTGAATATCCGCTTAGGAGTCACATATACGTTGCATATAAGCTGCAGCAATGTCCTCAAACGGAAAATTTTTGATCACTCCTTACAAATGTATCTGTACTGATGGTTTATACTTGACCTAATCTACTGATTCTGCTGTTTTATCTGCTTTAAATGGACTGTCTTTTTTGAAACTTTCCATGTCAGGATTGTATTTTAAAATCTTGTTTGTTGATACAGCATCGTTTTAAATTTTTGTAGATATTCACTGCCCTCGTCTCTCTTTTCCTTCATGCAAGAGCGCTATTGCCATCGTCGTTTAGCACCTAAAACACAAATCACATCACATCGACTTCTCAGTGTTCAATAACACTGTCAGCGAAAGATATCACATAGGTTTCACATGTTAGTAGACTTTCCACATGTACAGTTAAACTCTGAAAGCGCCGGCCGCGGTGGCCGTGCGGTTCTAGACGCTGCAGTCCGGAACCGCGGGACTGCTACGGTCGCAGGTTCGAATCCTGCCTTGGGCATGGATGTGTGTGATGTGCTTAGGTTAGTTAGGTTTAAGTAGTTCTAAGTTCTAGGGGACTGATGACCTAAGATGTTAAGTCTCATAGTGCTCAGAGCCATTTAAACCATTTTTAAACTCTGCAAGCCACAGTTCACTACATGGCGGAGGATGCTGTGGTGTGTTAACCGTACGCAATTTCAGTTAATTTAAAGCTCCTCTACTTTATAATCATATGCAGTAATTTCCCAGTGTCGCATTCATACCAAATCACAAAATCATCGTCTCACGACAGATATTAGCACTAACAAGTCAATGCGAAAATGTGTAAAAATTAAGCATATTCTTAAGAGGAGGAAAATGGCAAAAGAAAATTAGGAAGCAGTTTCTGTTAGTGCCTGTCAGTAATTCACCACAAATTAGAACTGTGATGTCTGTAAAGGAAGGAAGTACTCTATTTTCCGAATAGGCAGGTGGACTTCAATTTTCATGAAACGTCTCTCAGGCGCGAGCGAATTCACATCGAATTGAGTACCTTTGTCTTTCTTTACTTTCGTGGTATTATATTTTTCGTCTCATTGCTTCCTTGTGGCGTGTCGATATTTACATACTCTTTAAGTTACAATACAGTGTGCCGAACACTTCACTTCACCTATTGCAGTTCCACTCGTGGATAGTGGGTAGGAATACTGGTCTCTGCGTCTCCATATAAATCCTAATTCCTCTGCTTATAACATAATGGCTGTTACGCGATGCGTTTGTGGGGAAATTCATGTGTTCCTTGACTCGCCTTGGGAAATACGTGCAAAAGATGTAAGACTAAACGTTTTCATGATGCGCATCACTATTCCTGTAACGGCTTCCTGCGGACGTTGTGTGGCATTTCTATGATACAATACAGTGGCAATCTCGCAGCTCTTCTATCTCTATTCCTCCTTTTCTTTTAATTTAATAAGAGTCCCAAACTTACGAACAATGTTTAAAAATCAGACAGACGCGCAGTTCATCAGTGATCTTCTTCGTGGATAAATGATACTTACTTACCTTAAGTTACTACCAACGAAGCTTAGTCTGTCATTTGCCTTCCCCACAATTATATTTATGTGATTGCTCCACAGTAAATCACCATCGAAATTTCACTGTTGCGACTGATAGTTGTCGTTGTAACCAAATATTTTACTGATATTACATTACCTTTGGTTATGTTGAGGTTCAGGCCCCAGCCGTGAAGCGTTGTGCATCTGCAGATCTTACATATCATGCAGTTACTTCAGTGAGCCACCTCGTTTCGTCCAAGAGTGTCTTCGAGCAGGGCTCTAGAGAGATAGTGTAGTTTTGTGTCAAATAATTTATATCAGGTTTTATTATTTTCCAGCTATAGAATTTGAGGGCTCGTAGTGGGGACCGAGTAGATATTTCGAATATCCTGTTGTGTAACAAACAGCTTTCGTGCAACACGAGCTTCTACATCTGCATTATATGGTTACTCTGGAATGTAAAGTAATGTATTCCATTCTCAAGAGTCTTCGGAGTGGAAGAGACATAGTAATTTACCGTGGTTACATTTATAACGAACCAACATGCTAAACAATGTCAAAGGCTGAAAAACAAACCAAACGCACAGCGCTGAAATGCCATATTGCGTGCTCGTTGCCTCACCTTCTGAAACGTCCCCTGTGCTTAAACTGACACACAATATTTTGTTAGCGCAACGCAATCTGACTTTCAAAATTCCCTACAAAAGAATGGCCCTGACTAACATTAAACTATACCTTTCACAAATCACTTACCTCACAAAAATTTTCGCTGCTCAAGCTACTGCAATACAGCGAGCGCCACTACTGCCAGCTAAATAAAAGATTCAAACTATGGAAGGCACTAACTACTGATAGGGATAGTTAGCAAATGAAAGATATTAGTAGAGAACAAACAATGTATTTACCTTGATGTCATCATATATAAATATAGCAGTTCATGACAAATTTCAAAACTCCGCCATCTCTCTCCCCACATCCACCACTGCTGGCGGCTCACCTCCAACTGCGCAACGCTACGCGCTGTTCACAGCCAGCTGCCTAACACTACAATGGCGAGTATTACAACAATGCAAAGCAGCCACAGACTGCACACAGCATAGCCAGTGATTTTCATATTGAACACTACGTAACGTTGCCAATAAGAAAACATAAACAGCCTACTTACATAGAGAAAACATAAACAGCCTGGTCGTGCGGTAGCGTTCTCGCTTCCCACGCCCGGGTTCCCGGGTTCGATTCCCGGCGGGGTCGGGGATTTTCTCTGCCTCGTGATGGCTGGGTGTTGTGTGCTGTCCTTAGGTTAGTTAGGTTTAAGTAGTTCTAAGTTCTAGGGGACTAATGACCACAGCAGTTGAGTCCCATAGTGCTCAGAGCCATTTGAACCATAAACAGCCTACTTACATAGAGAAAACATAAACAGCCTACTTACACTTCTACTCCTAAGCCAACTTGTTCCCTAGTACTACAATAGGTAATTGTATTGGCCGTTATTTACAGAACTTAATAACTGTTAGTCTTAGTTAATTACTACCGCTCAGTCGGTCAGAAGGGGAAACAACAGTGGAATACTTTCCCTTCCATGTTTGTAGTATGGAAATGGTGCATTAGTAGACATAAGTTGTTATTTAAAATTATACCTACATTGTCCCCATTGCAATACTTCAAGATGTACAGTGGCTCCTGTACATATTTGAAAAATAAGTGGGGATAACACTGCCACTGCCTTTAGGTACGTCCAATGCACTAACTGAATGTCCATGACTTACCGTTGAAAATGACGCTTTGAATTCGTTTTTCAAGGCTTTCTTAGTCCATAAATCATATACCTGGCCCAGTACGCCACAAACAGCTATTTTGGCTCCTAGAGGGCAGTGTTGTGGACTGAAGGTATATCCGTGTAGACTTATCATAAAGAATATGTCTTGTCATTATTCCAATAGCTGTTCGTGTATTACTGTAATTACACGTAGCCTGAGCATTTATTCCTGCGAGATACACTGTGCAAAAAAGTATCACTTTTTCGAAGCTCAATAATTGTCTCCCATAGCCCGCACTGAAGGTGGCAGGGGTAAAATACAGGGAGCGAAAAGCTATTTACAATTTGTACAGAAACGAGATGGCAGTTATAAGAGTTGTGCGGTTCTAGACGCTTCAGTCTGGAACAGGGTGACCGCTACGGTCGCAGGTTCGAATCCTGCCTCGGGCATGGATGCGTGTGATGTCCTTAGGTTAGTTAGGTTTAATTAGTTCTACGTTCTAGGCGTCTGATGACCTCAGAAGTTAAGTCGCATAGTGCTCAGAACCATTTGAGCCAGTTATAAGAGTCGAGGGACATGAAAAGGAAGCAGTGGTTGGGAAGGGAGTGAGACAGGGTTGTGGCCTCTCCCCGATGTTATTCAATCTGTATATTGAGCAAGCAGTGAAGGAAACAAAAGAAAAGTTCGGAGTAGGTATTAAAATCCATGGAGAAGAAATAAAAACTTTGAGGTTCGCCGATGACATTGTAATTCTGTCAGAGACAGCAAAGGACTTGGAAGAGCAGTTGAACGGAATGGACAGTGTCTTGAAAGGAGGATATAAGATGAACATCAACAAAAGCAAAACGAGGATAATGGAATGCAGTCGAATTAAGTCGGGTGATGCTGAGGGAATTAGATTAGGAAATGAGACACTTAAAGTAGTAAAGGAGTTTTGCTATTTGGGGAGCAAAATAACTGATGATGGTCGAAGTAGAGAGGATATCAAATGTAGACTGGCAATGGCAAGGAAAGCGTTTCTGAAGAAGAGAAATTTGTTAACATCGAGTATAGATTTAAGTGTCAGGAAGTCGTTTCTGAAAGTATTTGTATGGAGTGTAGCCATGTATGGAAGTGAAACATGGACGATAACTAGTTTGGACAAGAAGAGAATAGAAGCGTTCGAAATGTGGTGCTACAGAAGAATGCTGAAGATTAGATGGGTAGATCATATAACTGATGAGAAATTGAATAGGATTGGGGAGAAGAGACGTTTGTGTCACAACCTGACTAGAATAAGGGATCGGTTGGTAGGACATGTTCAGAGGCATCAAGGGATCACCAATTTAGTGTTGGAGGGCAGCGTGGAGGGTAAAAATCGTAGAGGGAGACCAAGAGATGCATACACTAAACAGATTCAGAAGGATGTAGGTTGCAGTAGGTACTGGGAGATGAAGAGGCTTGCACAAGATAGAGTAGCATGGAGAGCTGCATCAAACCAGTCTCGGGACTGAGGACCACAACAACAAAAGCCCGCACTAAGTTTGAACTTTGACCCAAGGCTCCACTGTATTAGTGCACATCAGTGGTGCCCGGCGACGTCACCCCCGGGCTCGGCAGCGCTTCAGACCTCAAGGCTACGACACGTGCGAGAAAAAGCCCACAGCTCAGAAATTCGTGTGAAGTGTTAGTTGGGTTAATGATGTCACATTGGCACCGAATTTCGCCACAATTCTTCCCGATGCCATAGTGGACGTGTCACACGATGGGAAGGCCTTCAGATTCCCTGTTACCCACATTTTACCCCTCCTTTAGATACTTCTGCGATGGAGGTCAGAACCGAGACACCGAATTGAAATCGAACGGCTTTCTTATGAGTAGCCGAGGAAAACATTTCAGACACACCGCTGCTCCGAACCGACACGAAAAGCCCTCATTACATGACATAAAGAGCTTCAGTGGAACCACCCCTTGCGCTGGGTCGTTGATTCTCACACATTTCGAGATAGAAAACAACAGTCTGCAATGCGACTAGCAGTAGGACAACGTTATTGTCAACATTCGACACTGCTGATACCCCTCCGACGATTCAACCCTACTCTAAGGAACTGTGGGACTGCATCTCCATTGAATGCGATCTGACTCTTTGTAGTGTTGTGCAAACCACAATTTTTTTTCTGATGTACAAGGTGGAACTACTAGCGACCGTTCAGAACTATCCGAGGAAATGTGAATGTCATCGAAGTATCAATAGGTATTTATGCGTTTTCAGCAACCTTCCTGTTGCTGTCCTCTTGTGGTGTGATCTCGGAGAGAGGGTGGGGGTGCAACATCGATGTGCGTGTGGATTAAATAGCAAAGCCTCCCTGTAAAATCCTCCTTTTCTGCAACATCCTCGACGCCATCCACGCACATTTGTTGAGCATGATAAAAATGTACCTGTCAGAAGTTTCGACGCCCGTTCAACTGAGTGATACCTCATGGTTACTTTAGCGCCTGAGGGCAGGGAACCCCTTCGACACCCTTTAGGTGGAGTTGCCTGCCCTGAGGCGCTAAAGCAGCCACTAGGTAACACTCAGCTGAATGGGAGTCAAAAAGTCTATGAAAGGTACATTTTTAACATGTTCACCAACTTTCTGTGGGTGGCACATGACTGTGGTGAAATTTGGTACCAAAGCCACATCATTAACCAACCTGACGCCTCACTTGAACTTCTCAGCTGTGGGCTTTTTTTCGCATATGTCGACTACTTATTGTTTGAAGCGTCACCAATCCCGAGGGTGGCGTCGCAGGACGCCCGCTTTGGTGTCTTTATAGAGGAATGCTGTATTCACCGTTGAGTCAAATGTCAAACGTATACGTGGTAACGGGAGACGATTACGTGGTTTCGAAAAAGTGATACTCTTTTTAAGCGCCGTGTGTGACTAATTTCATTGTGTTCGCCAATGTTTCATCCTTGGACGGTTCAGGCAGTAATATCGTGTAACTAACGATGGCTTTTATCCCAATACAAAAGTCGGCAGTGCTTATTATATTGAACAGAGAGGAGAAAATTATCGTTCAAATGGCTCTCAGCACTATGGGACTTAACATCTGAGGCCATCAGTCCCCTAGAACTTAGAACTACTTGAACCTAACTAACTTAAGGACATCGCACACATCCATGCCCGAGGCAGGATTCGTACCTGCGACCGTAGCAATCGCTCGATTCCAGACTGTAGCGCCTAGAATCGCTCGGCCACTCTGGCCGGCAGAAAATTATGGTTGTCAAGAGGAAATCCCTGTCCGGAATACTGATTGCTTTAAAAATTTCTTGTAGTTGTCTTTGGTTTTATAGTTAGTTATGCAAACCACTAGCCACCAGTGAAAGGTTGGTGCATGGACTACGCCTACGGTTTCCTGAGACTCTTTAGACCACGGGTGGGCAACCGGCGGTCCGCAGGCCAGTTCTGGCCCGCGATTGGTTTCACTCCGGCCCGCGGACGAAATTCACAAAATTACTCCTATCTTTTTGTCTACTGGGATTGTCTAGCTCAACGCCGTATTTTTTTCTATTCTTTCTCTTATTAGCAAACAATTCTTGTCCATTATGGACTATCAGAACAGCACACCTGTTGAAACTGATAATAATTTATAACGAATTTGCTGCAAGCAGTTGCTTTTATAGGCGTTTATTTTTTCATAAAGACGTTCAAAGACGCCTAGCAACAGATCTTTAGATCTTTACGTTAATTTACGTGCGTTAACATTGTTTATTTGCTCCGGGCGGGGACTACTCAAGAGGATGTCGTTATCAGGAGAAAGAAAACTGGCGTTCTACGGATCGGAGTGTGGAATGTCAGATCCCTTAATCGGGCAGGTAGGTTAGAAAATTTAAAAAGGGAAATGGATAGGTTAAAGTTAGATATAGTGGGAATTAGTGAAGTTCGGTGGCAGGAGCAACAAGACTTCTGGTCAGGTGACTACAGGGTTATAAACACCAAATCAAATAGGGGTAATGCAGGAGTAGGTTTAATAATGAATAGGAAAATAGGAATGCGGGTAAGCTATTACAAACAGCATAGTGAACGCATTATTGTGGCTAAGATAGATACGAAGCCCACACCTACTACAGTAGTACAAGTTTATATGCCAACTAGCTCTGCAGATGACGAAGAAATTGAAGAAATGTAGGATGAGATAAAAGAAATTATTCAGATAGTGAAGGGAGACGAAAATTTAATAGTCATGTGTGACTGGAATTCGAGTGTAGGAAAAGGGAGAGAAGGAAACGTAGTAGGTGAATATGGATTGGGGCTAAGAAATGAAACAGGAAGCCGCCTGGTAGAATTTTGCACAGAGCACAACTTAGTCATAGCTAACACTTGGCTCAAGAATCATAAAAGAAGGTTGTATACGTGGAAGAAGCCTGGAGATACTGACAGGTTTCAGATACACTATATAATGGTAAGACAGAGATTTAGGAACCAGGTTTTAAATTGTAAGACATTTCCAGGGGCAGATGTGGACTCTGACCACAATCTATTGGTTATGACCTGTAGATTAAAACTGAAGAAACTGCAAAAAGGTGGGAATTTAAGGAGATGGAACCTGGATAAACTGAAAGAACCAGAGGTTCTACAGAGTTTCAGGGAGAGCATAAGGGAACAATTGACAGGAATGGGGGAAAGAAATACAGTAGAAGAAGAATGGGTAGCTTTGACGGATGAAGTAGTGAAGGCAGCAGAGGATCAAGTAGGTAAAAGGACGAGGGCTAGTAGAAATCCTTGGGTGACAGAAGAAATATTGAATTTAATTGATAAAAGGAGAAAATACAAAAATGCAGTAAATGAAGCAGGCAAAAAGGAATACAAACGTCTCAAAAATGATATCGACAGGAAGTGCAAAATGGCTAAGCAGGGATGGCTAGAGGACAAATGTAAGGATGTAGAGGCTTATCTCACTAGGGGTAAGACAGATACTGCCTACAGGAAAATTGAAGAGACCTTTGCAGATAAGAGAACCACTTGTATGAATATCAAGAGCTCAGATGGAAACCCAGTTCTAAGCAAAGAAGGGAAAGCAGAAAGGTGGAAGGAGTATATAGAGGGTCTATACAAGGGCGATGTACTTGAGGACAATATTATGGAAATGGAAGAGGATGTAGATCAAGATGAAATGGGAGATACGATACTGCGTGAAGAGTTTGACAGAGCACTGAAAGACCTGAGTCGAAACAAGGCTCTGGGAGTAGACAACATTCCATTGGAAGTACTGACGGCCTTGGGAGAGCCAGTCCTGACAAAACTCTACCATCTGGTGAGCAAGATGTATGAAACAGGCGAAATACCCTCAGACTTCAAGAAGAATATAATAATTCCAATCCCAAAGAAAGCAGGTGTTGACAGATGTGAAAATTACCGAACAATCAGTTTAATAAGCCACAGCTGCAAAATACTAACACGAATTCTTTACAGACGAATGGAAAAACTAGTAGATGCCGACCTCGGGGAAGATCAGTTTGGATTCCGCAGAAACACTGGAACACGTGAGGCAATACTGACCTTACGACTTATCTTAGAAGAAAGATTAAGGAAAGGCAAACCTACGTTTCTAGCATTTGTAGACTTAGAGAAAGCGTTTGACAATGTTGACTGGAATACTCTCTTTCAAATTCTAAAGGTGGCAGGGGTAAAATACAGGGAGCGAAAGGCTATTTACAATTTGTACAGAAACCAGATGGCAGTTATAAGAGTCGAGGGACATGAAAGGGAAGCAGTGGTTGGGAAGGGAGTAAGACAGGGTTGTAGCCTCTCCCCGATGTTGTTCAATCTGTATATTGAGCAAGCAGTGAAGGAAACAAAAGAAAAGTTCCGAGTAGGTATTAAAATCCATAGAGAAGAAATAAAAACTTTGAGGTTCGCCGACGACATTGTAATTCTATCAGAGACAGCAAAGGACTTGGAAGAGCAGTTGAATGGAATGGACAGTGTCTTGAAAGGAGGATATAAGATGAACATCAACAAAAGCAAAACGAGGATAATGGAATGCAGTCGAATTAAGTCGGGTAATGCTGAGGGAATTAGGTTTGGAAATGAGACACTTAAAGTAGTAAAGGAGTTTTGCTATTTGGGGAGAAAAATAACTGATGATGGTCGAAGTAGAGAGGATATAAAATGTAGACTGGCAATGGCAAGGAAAGCGTTTCTGAAGAAGAGAAATTTGTTAACATCGAGTATAGATTTAAGTGTCAGGAAGTCATTTCTGAAAGTATTTGTATGGAGTGTAGCCATGTATGGAAGTGAAACATGGACGATAAATAGTTTGGACAAGAAGAGAATAGAAGCTTTCGAAATGTGGTGCTACAGAAGAATGCTGAAGATTAGATGGGTAGATCACATAACTAATGAGGAAGTATTGAATAGGATTGGGGAGAAGAGAAGTTTGTGTCACAACTTGACCAGAAGAAGGGATCGGTTGGTAGGACATGTTCTGAGGCATCAAGGGATCACCAATTTAGTGTTGGAGGGCAGCGTGGAGGGTAAAAATCGTAGAGGGAGACCAAGAGATGAATACACTAAGCAGATTCAGAAGGATGTAGGTTGCAGTAGGTACTGGGAGATGAAGAGGCTTGCACAGAATAGAGTAGCATGGAGAGCTGCATCAAACCAGTCTCAGGACTGAAGACCACAACAACAACATTGTAAAACGTCGTAAGTAAAGATACAATGTTTACGACGCGGAGATAAATGTAAACATTTGAAGATGGGATGAACATAAAATGAATGGACTCCCAAAAACGCATTTTTCGAGGCACAATTTGTTCGTGTGGCGTGTCGGGAAAGGGGTGCTATTCTTATCGGTGCGTCCCACCATAAATATTACCATCGCGGATGCTATAGTTTTAACTTCATGCGCTAAGAGCACTGTGACGAGGCAGCCCACGAGTATGTGAATCAGGCCGACGGGTCACCGCGGGTTGCCCACGCCTGCCTTAGACAGTTAAGTGAGACGGTAAACTGATTATTTTTTGAAAGCGGGAACACATGTCTGTACTGGGTGTTGTGTGCTGTCCTTAGGTTAGTTAGGTTTATGTAGTTCTAAGTTCTAGGGGACTGATGACCATAGATGTTAAGTCCCATAGTGCTCAGAGCCATTTGAACCATTTGAAAAAATGTCTGTAAATTCACGGTTTGGACAACCTAGTTGTATGGAGATAAACAGCAATTAATTTACTTATAGTCAATTATTCAAAATGACAGTCACAATCGCATTATTTATTTTGCCGCCAACCGGTTTCAACCCGCGATGTGGTCATCTTAAGGGCAATTTACACCATCTGGTCGCTCGCAGGAGTCGTTACCAACCGTGCACAGGCAGGGTGACGACCTCAGCGAGCGACCAAATGGCGTAAATTGCCCTGAAGATGACCCTATCGTGGGTTGAAACCGGTTGGCTCCAAAATAAATAATGCGATTGTGACTGTAATTTTGAATAATTGCACACGAATATAATATCAGGCGCTGAGAACGTTACGCATCAGTCGTCAAAAGTGTGATATTTCCACCACAACAAGTTTCGGGGCTACGTTATCCCATTATCAAGTGCTACAAAACAAGCAAAGAAATCAGAAACACTCCAATATTGCACATACTGATAACCATTCACTTTTGACGGTGCATTATGGCATGTTATACTACAAGACGGTATAAACATTTTATAGTTGTGACGATGGATAACAAATACACTGTTTTCGTTCTAATTATTTTTAATTATTTCAAACTAGTTTTCGGCTTATCGGGCCATCTTCAGGAAACAACCGACTAGCGTCTGAAAAGGTGAACTTCGTATATCAGCAATATATACTTGGGGTTGTGGTAGTGTTGTGGAAACCAGTTATTTGGTGTGTGCTGAGCTGTTACTTAGCTATTCGTGTGCTCACGTTCGTTGGACGGTATATGTGGCTGCTTTTATACACAGAAAAACAAAACTTTCGCACTTTGTTTCTGATCCAGAATATTACGCCATCTTGCTGTTCGCGTGTGTCGCGAGAGGTGTATCGCATGTGGCGATAAAGCTATGAAAAACTGTAGCGCGAATTACGACGACTTCTGTTCATTATTTATGTCTCTCTGTGTGATGAGGAAGTGGTTCTTTTGCGTGTGTGTGCTTTCTGTTCTGTGTCCTTGGTCAGTTCTCTCAAGTCTGATACTCGCCCAGATCTATATACGATATCATGTGCTTCATATACAAACTACAAAACCATAGAAACGGTTTAAGAAGTCAGTTGAGTAACTTCGACGACAACAATCAATTCATACTGAATAATCAAGTTACTACCTCGCCTCAAATTCATAAAATTCAACTACAGACACAGCTTGAATATTATCAGAACAGAAGTGGCTACAGACGCGATATGATACAAGACATCAAGTTCGCATGTTTCTCAAAACTATGCAGAACACCTCTAACAAAAATTAACTGTCAAGCAGACCTAAACATTATCATCAACATAGCCCAAAACAATGGATAAAACAGCAAGACAGTTCACAATCTACACAACACAATCAAGATGAAAATACAAATAGAAGATAGCAAAAATAAAAAAAAATGGAAAATGCAGACATACCAACACATAAATGTAACATACATTGCACACACTGGGAAACTCACACCCTCTATCACACAAAAAATGGCACACCATAACATACAGTCAGTTCCACAAGAAATTCTACTCCATAATTTTAAATGTAACGTCCGGAGCGACATTTCTGGTAGTGGTCTCGAATCTGTAATCAATACGCTTTTGCACAGTGTATAGATAAACAGTGCGAGAGTTGAATGTTTTGTTTTGTCGGTTGCAATTTAAATTTTTCGGTTGCGGTTTAAAATGAGAGCAGAATAGCTCAAACCTCACGAGGCAGCGTTCCTTGTAAATCTCCCACAGCGACCAAAGATTTCATATGGAGTTGCTGATAAAATTCTCAGTAAGTCAAAGACATTCGTTGCAAACTGGGTCAAACGTTATTTAGAGGCTGGAAACGTGGACGATTTACTGGTTCAAATGGCTCTGAGCACTATGGGACTCAACTGCTGAGGTCATTAGTCCCCTAGAACTTAGAACTAGTTAAACCTAACTAACCTAAGGACATCACAAACATCCATGCCCGAGGCAGGATTCGAACCTGCGACCGTAGCGGTCTTGCGGTTCCAGACTGCAGCGCCTTTAACCGCACGGCCACTTCGGCCGGCCGTTTTACTGGACAGAGTGCTAAAGTGCCAAGCTATAATCGATAATGGAGACGATTGGATTAATTATTAGGTAATTGTGCCCCTAGTAATAACATTTTTTTCATGTTAACATACATCTATAATAGTGTCTTTGATTTCATAAAGATAACGACGTACACTTTCTTACGGAACTGACAGTACCACAACCATCTCCTACGCAAAGTCAGTAACATTTTCAAAGAACATAGAAAAAGGCAAATAACACAATACGAAAGAAATTGGAAATTATGATAGAACAAAGAACAGTTCACAATAGTTCAGGAATATAAGAATTAAAATGCGATAGCAGCAGCTCTAAATATAAAAGTGAAGCACCCAGAAGGGGAAGAGGAACGTAATTAAACTTCACGAGTTGAGAGAGAATGTGACGTTTTTCGGTGAATACAAAATAGGGTCAAATTTTCGAAGAACTTGGCAGTATGAGCAAACTTATAAGTGTGACGTTGCAACCTCTCTGGCCTGGATGCATTCACTGATTCGGTTAAAAAGAGTTTCACAACGCCGTTGTATTCCCTTCTGAGGCAAGCTGTCCCACAACTATCGTAACTGGTCCTTTATATCCGGGATTGTGACACGGACACTGAGCTGGCGCAACAGGAGACGAGGCACTGGCGGAATTAAAGCTGTGAAGACGCGTCGTGAGTCGTGCTTGGGTAGCTCGGGTGGTAGAGCACTTGCCCGCGAAAGGCAAAGGTCCCGAGTTCGAGTCTCGGTCCGGCACACAGTTTTAATCTAAATCTACGTGATTACTCTGCAATTCACATTTAAGTGCTTGGCAGAGGGTTCATCGAACCACAATCAAACTATCTCCCTACCATTCCACTACCGAACAGCGCGCGGGAAAAACGAACAAGTTTCTGTTCGAGCTCTGATGTCTCTTATTTTATTTTGATGATCATTCCTACCTATGTAGGTTGGGCTCAACTAAATATTTTCGCATTCGGAAGAGAAAGTTGGTGACTGAAATTTCGTAAGTAGATCTCGCCGCGACGAAAAACGTCTTTGCTTTAATGACTTACATGCCAACTCGCTTATCATATCTGCCACACTCTCTCCCCTATTATGGGATAATAGAAAACGAGCTGCCCTTTTTTGCACACTTTCGATGTCCTCCGTCAATCCCACGTGGTAAGGATCCCACACCGCGCAGCAATATTCTAACGGAGGACGAACGAGTGTAGTGTAAGCTGTCTCTTTAGTGGACTTGTTGCATCTTCTAAGTGTCCTGCCAATGAAACGCATCCTTTGGTTCGCCTTCCCCACAATATTATCTATTTGGTCTTTCCAACTGAAGTTGTTCGTAATTTTTACACCCAGGTACCTAGTTCAATTGACAGCCTTGAGAATTATACTATTTATCGAGTAATAGAATTCCAACGGATTTCTTTTGGAACTCATGTGGATCACCTCACACTTTTCGTTATTTAGCGTCAACTGCCACCTGCCACAGCATACAGCAATCTTTTCTAAATCGCTTTGCAACTGATACTGATCTTCGGATGACCTTACCAGACGGTAAATTACAGCATCATCTGCGAACAACCTAAGAGAACTGCTCAGATTGTCACCCAGGTCATTTATATAGATCAGAAACGGCAGAGGTCCTGGGGAACACCTGATATAACTTTAGTTTTACTCGATGATTCGCCGTCTATTACTACGAACTGCGACCTTCCTGACAGGAAATCACGAATCCAGTCGCACAACTGAGACGATACCCCGTAGGCCCGCAGCTTGATTAGAAGTCGCTTGTGAGGAACGGTGTCAAAAGCTTTCCGGAAATCTAGAAATACGGGATCAACTTGAGATCCCCCGTCGATAGCGGACATTACTTCGTGCGAATAAAGAGCTAGCTGCGTTGCACAAGAACGATGTTTTCTGGAACCATGCTGATTACGTATCTATAGATCGTTCCCTTCGAGGTAATTCATAATGTTTGAATACAGTATATGCTCCAAAACCCTACTGCAAACCGACGTCAATGATATAGGTCTGTAGTTCGATGGATTACTCCTACTACCCTTCTTAAACACTGGTGCGACCTGCACAATTTTCTAATCTGTAGGCACTGATCTATCGGTGAGCGAGCGCTTGTATATGATTGCTAATTAGGGAGCTATTGTATCAGCGTAATGTGGAAGGAACCTAATCGGTATACAATCTGGACCTAAAGACTTGCCCGTATCAAGCGATTTGAGTTGCTTCGCAACTCCTAAGGTATCTACTTCTAAGAAACTCATGCTAGCAGCTGTTCGTGTTTCAAATCATGGAATATTCCATTCGTCTTCCCTGGTGAAGGAATTTCGGAAAACTGCGTTCAATAACTCCGCTTTAGCGGCACAGTCGTCGGTAACAGTACCATCGGCACAGCGCAGCGAAGGTATTGACTACGTCTTGCCGCTTGTGTACTTTACATACGACCAGAATTTATTCGGATTTTCTACCAAATTTCGAGACAATGTTTCTTTGTGGAACCTATTAAAGGCATCTCGCATTGAAGTCCGTGCCAAATTTCACGCGTCTGTAAATTTTAGCCAATCTTCCGGATTTCGCGTTCTTCTGAACTTCGCACGCTTTTTCCGTTGCCTCTGCAACAGCGTTCGGACCTGTTTTGTGTACCATGGGGGATCAGTTCCATCTCTTACCAATTTATGAGGAATGAATCTCTCAATTGCTGTTGCTACTATATCTTTTAACTTGAGCCACATCTCGTCTACATTTGCATAGTCAGTTCGGAAGGAATGGAGATTGTCTCTTAGGAAGGCTTCTAGTGACACTTCATCCTCTTTTTTAAATAAAATTATTTTGCGTTTGTTTCTGGTTGATTTGGAAGAAACGGTATTGAGCCTAGCTACAACGACCTTGTGATCACTAATCCCTGTATCAGTCATGATGCTCTCTATTAGCTCTGGATTGTTTGTGGCTAAGAGGTCAAGTGTGTTTTCGCAACCATTTTCAATTCGCGTGGGTTCGTGGACTAACTGCTCGAAATAATTTTAGGAGAAAGCATTTAGGACAATCTCGGAAGATGTTTTCTGTCTACCACCGGATTTGAACAAGTATTTTTGCCAACATATCGAGGGAAGGTTGAAGTCCCCACCAACTATAACCGTATGAGTGGGGTATTTATTTGTTACGAGAGTCAAATTTTCTCTTAACTGTTCAGCAACTATATCATCGGAGTCTGGGGGTAGGTAGAAGGAGCCAATTATTAACTTAGTTCGGCTGTTAAGTATAACCTCCACCCATACCAATTCGCACGGAGTATCTACTTCGACTTCACTACAAGAAAAACCACTACTGACAGACACAAACACTCCACCGCCAATTCTGACAGTTCACAAATACACGTGCCGTGTGTGGAAGAGAATTACAAGTTGAATGCAATGCTGTGACATGAGAGGCAACACGTGAGGACGCAGAATGTCCATGACGTACGGTTGTGACATTACGACTCCCTCGATCATTACTAGCCGTCACCTGAAGTCATAATCAATGGCACCCACACTTTGACGCTAGCAGCAACATCGCTGTGGCTCTGCAAAACATTAGAAGAATGGGGACCTCTCCCCAGGGCACTGCCATACTTGCCAACGGTGGTCATCTGACGTACTGCAGAGTGCAGAACCGCGATGCATCGCTAAACACAGTACAACGCCATTCATCGGCAGTTTGTACTACCTGGTCACGATACCACTCCAGACGCAATCGTTTTTTCAATGGTGTTGATTGCAGTCCATGCGTGGGATGGTTACTCCACACTCTGGCTGCGGCTAGTCTCAAATCAATATTGCGGAAAGACACACTATTGCAAGAAGCCGATTGGTTGTTCTAGGGTGGCAGGCGCAGTTGTAAAGGGGTTACGATGTGTTTTGTGTACAGTACGGCAGCTTTTCTTTATGGTGGTCACACCTGGTCGACTGGAACCTTGACGAGGGCCCCTGCCATCACATTCCCATGCATTCCCACATTGGGCCACTGTCATTTCCGAAATTCCCTACAAATCTGGATATTTCACGAATCGACCTGCCGGCCAAATGGAGACCACAATGAATCTCCTTTTCAAAGTCTGTCAGCTGCTGATAACGCAGTATCATAATAGAATGTGGCATCTCCATGTCCTTCACAGTGACCACTCAATATCTGATGACGTTAACACCACTTATATATCCTAGGGGGCGTGGTAACAATACTGAATACGAACTGCATTAATGCTTACAGTTGGCCATTCTATCTGTCACAGAGAACTGCAACTCTAATTATGTACAGACCAGCCGATGGTGTGTACGTGTACAAAATCATCTTGACATCTAATCACATCTCCTGCGCAATTCACGTTTTTGTCGGGCAGTGTAAAATGACAGCAATAAAGTATATTAGGTGCAGAGAACAGACGAGGGCTTTTGAAACTCAATGTACCCACTCCACGTGAGCAGATCATCTAGTAAAAGAAAATCGCTAGTCAACTTGGATAAAAATAGACAGGATGATGTTACAAAAGTAAGGCAATGGTCACTCTCCAGAAGAGTATTTCATTCAAAGGGCATGAATACAATTGAAAACATGCCAAATGAAAAAAGGAACAACAGAAGGACAATATTTTCACTAACACACACTTATCATAAAAAATACCAATCAAAAAATAATGAGAAAGAGAATAAAGGAAGGAAAATTTTAAAAAAATACAGTAATAAATGAAAGATGTTTCACACCCAACCACCCAACCACCCACTCACCCACCTACACACACACACACAGACCCACCCACCCACCCACCCACCCACACATACACACACACAAAAGCGCGCACGCATGCGGCGAAAGCAAAACCACTATTCAGAAATAAGAAGAAATCCGCCTGGATAAACTTCCGTAACAACCTCAACAAAGAGTTACTCAGCCCAGACATTTGGCTACGAAATGAGTTTAGACATTGAGCCTGAAACAAAAGTAGTACAACAGTGGTTCTGAACAAATTAGTCGATGACTTTCTGATACGGCTGGCACCAGTCTCAGTTGTACATCTAGTTGACGAGAAATGTAAAGAAGGAGATCATTTCCTGAAAGAGTTCAAAAGTTCAAATGGCTCTGAGCACTATGGGACTCAACTGCTGTGGTCATAAGTCCCCTAGAACTTAGAACTACTTAAACCTAACTAACCTAAGGACAGCACACAACACCCAGCCATCAAGAGGCAGAGAAAATCTCTGACCCCGCCGGGAATCGAACCCGGGAACCCGGGCGTGGGAAGCGAGAACGCTACCGCACGACCACGAGATGCGGGCACTGAAAGAGTGATATCCTGTTTCAGAACTCAACAGGGTCCTGTTGTTCGGGACGGGTAGTACCACAGAGAATGACAACATACACTATTGTTTTTAATAACACACTCTAAGACAAAAAAAAAGACGTACCACGAAGGAATTATCCGAATGGTACGGAAATCGGTAGATGTGATGTGCATGCACAGAAAAACAAATTATTATAATTTCAGAAAAATTCAATGATTCATTCACGAGAAAGAGCTTCACAAATTGAGCAAGTCAGTAACGAGCTGGTCCACCTCCGGCCCTTATGCGAGCTGTTATTCAGCTTGGTATTGACTTATAGAGTTGCTGGATGTTCTCCCGAGCAATATCGTGCCAAATTATACCTAACTGGCGCTTTAGATCGTCAAAATCCCGAGATGGTTGGAGGGTCCTGCCCATAATGCTCCAAACGTTCTCAATTGGGGAGGGATCTGGCTACCTTGCTGGCCAAGGTAGGGTTTGGCAAGCACGAGGACAAGCAGTAGAAATTCTCGCCGTGTGTGGGCGGCCGTTATCTTTGCTGAAATATAAACCCAGGATGGTTTGCCATGAATGGCAACAAAACAAGACGTAGATTATCGTCGACGTACCGTTGTTCTGTAAAGGTGCAGCGGTTGACATCCAAAGGGGTCCTGCTGCGAGAAGAAATGTCATTCCAGACCAAGGTCGCCGGATCTCTTACCAATTGAGAACGTTTGGAGCCTCATGAGCAGGGCCCTCCAACCACCTCAGGATTTTGACGATATAACATGCAAGTTGGACAACAGTTGACACGATAACCCTCAATAGAACACCCAAAAACTCTATCAATCAATCCCAAGCCGAGTAAGCAGAAGGCCAGAGGTGTACCAACGTATTATTGACTTGCTCAATTTGCGAAACTTTTTCTCTTGAATAGCTGATCCAATTTTTTCTGAAATTGTAATCGTATGTTTGTCTGCACATGTACATCACATCTACGGATTTCCGTCCCATTCAGATAACTCCTTCGTGGTTGGTTGGTTGATTTGGGGGAGGGGACAAAACAGAGAAGTCACCAGTCCCATCGGATTAGGGAAGGATGGGGAAGCAAGTCGGCCATGCCCTTTTAAAGGAACCATCCCGGCATTGGCCAGAAGCGATTTAGGGAAATCACGGAAAACCTGAATCAGGATACCCGGACACGGTTCTAAACCGTCGTCCTCCCGAATGCGAGACCAGTGTGCCACCTTGATCGGTTCCTTCGTGGTGCGTTGTCTTTTTCTTTTTTTGTTAGATTGTATTTGGAACAAAAGAACTGATATCCCCGAATGGAAGACATCACGAATAGTGCCAACAGGAAAACATTATAAGTAACCTAATGAAAGAATCTTGGACAGATCAATAACGCACTTGAGCTGTGTCAAAAAGTCTTGAAAAGTATGATGAAAAATGTGCTTGAGTGGTGATATTAGCACCATAGCCTATTCACAAAAACGACTTTTTGTTTTAAGAGATGACATGACACAAAAGAAAAACAAATAACATTAGTAACCTACATTCTGATGAGTTTCAACCGCAATGACTACGTCATTGCTGTCTTTACTGAAAAACATTGTATATTATAATGTTACCACTGGCTTTTAAAATATGGAAACAGAATATTATCATTAACTTCGTGAGCAAAACTTATTCACTTAATTTCTCATAGATCACCGGCAGCAAAAGTTGGAAATGGTTGTGATTGACCGAGGGCGAGAAGTATAATGCTATCCCAGGGATCTTTCTTATCTCTCCTGCTTTTTACTATATTTACATTACACGTATACGACAATTTGTCACAAGATTTAAGAGTTTATAGTACATCGAGAACTGGTAAATTTATTTAACGAAGAGGTAACTTTTATGGCGGCCTGCAGAAGATGGATTAAGCTGAGTCTTATGAGTTATAATTCAAACCAGTGGTCATTATTTTGGACTGAGCATCGCCTACAGAGTTTGATGGAAGACACTTGTTACAGAAGCACTCGTGGACTGCTTGAAGTCCTCCAATATACTGCGTGCTAACAAGGGTGCCAACTGGGGAGCGAATATGGTGAAGGAGGTGGATAAGGTTAGTGTTTAACGTCCCGTCATCAGCGAGGTCATTAGAGACAGAGCACAAGCTCCTATTGGGGAGAGATGAAGAAGGAAAGTGGCCGTGTCCTTTCGAAGAAACCATCCCAGCATTTGCCCTAAGCGATTTTGGGAAATCACGGAAAATATAAATCAGGATGGCATCCGCACGTTTGAGCCATTGTTCTCCCGAATGCGAAGCCAGTGTGCTACTCACTGCCCTATCCCGCTCGTTGAGAGTATGGACAGTGGACTAAGACTAAATTGTGCCTCAGTATGTCCATGGATTGATTACACTTGTCTTTGATTTGGGTCAGTTCCAGGCAAACGTCTAAGATGTCACTACACCTGGTAGGGGTCTAGGGATTTCAAAGACAGCCTTTATTGCTGGCAGATTTACCCTCACCTACTTTCACTGGATTTTTCCCACCCATTCCCCATCCCCACCACCCAGTTCAAGACGGCTGGCTCTCGAACTGTCCACAGTCATCCTCACTCCAACCCTCACATCTCTGACATTACAATCTAAGATAGAGGAAATAGCTCACCTGGACTAAGTAAAAATTGCAGAATGTTCAAAATGCAAAAGGGCACTTGGCTGAAGTTAACATGGCAGGATGTTAAAAAAAATCCAAGACAACCTGAATGTACAAAGTCAAAAGGTTGGGAAATTCAAAAATGCAAGAGCCCACTTGTCCTTAATTAAAATGGCATTGCAGCTAAAAGGTTCTGGCACTATGTTTGAAATCCATCACAAGCTTTGATACATTTAATGTCTAAGCGATTGCAGCACAGTTGGCCTAACGCAAATAATTAACACCACCCCGACCAGCACCGCCACAACCACCGTCAGACATGTGTGTAACATTATCAGGACTAGGAGGGTTGTTTTATTTACTTAAACAATTAGAGATTTTTTATTTAGCTATTAAACAATTACACTGAAACAAGTGTAGGCATAGGGATGTTACATTATAACACTGAAGCGTGGACGTTTGTATTTAAATAATTTGGCTTTTTATTATTAACTATTATACTATCACCGATTAGACACAAAAGACTGCAGCATCAACAAGCAGGCAACACAGGTTAGACGTAACGTTTTAAGAATAATGTCGAGGAGAAGAGTTGGTGTGTTGTGTTTAACACTGTTATGCAATGAGTCCACTGGTATCATAAAAATGCACTAAAGTTCTCAAGTAAATCTTCCAGAAAATTAAGTCAAGGAAAGACTATAAACTGTATTCCGTCTGTCTACAATTTTAATTATTTGCCTATAAACTATGCGGAAATCGGCAACACAGACCCCAATGTAAGTATCATACAGAAATGTGATATCAAAGCTATCGAGAATGCTGAATTGGGATTTCTTTCACATGAATAATGTTTTTACACAGATTTTAAAAAGAAAAGAACAATCGTATCCATTAGATGTAAACCATTTCATATTAAAGTAATTATTGATTTAAGTGCAGTTAATGTAACATGCGTGAAAAAGAAAACTGGAAACTGAAGTCAGAAAAACCAACTGCCACATAAGAAGGTCATAAGTCGGCATAGCAAGATCAAGATATTGCAGATGTGTAGGTAAGCTCACAAATTACCTTAAACAAAAATCTGGATACAACCGGGGAGCACAATAAATATCAGCATTCACTGTAAATTCCAATGGAAACCAGCTATACGCTGGAATATTAAAAAATGATAAATTAAAGAGCATTTACTGTTTCACAAAGAAATCTGTTTGTAAATCCCCATTCCCGTTAGGGACTGCTTTAAAAAGGAATTTTACATTGTATCTAAATGTTTCGGATTGGACATTGTGCACCTAACAATAGAAACGTCATCTGTAGAATTGAAAACCAATAGAATAACTATATTTAACAATCAGTGTGTCCACTGATATCGTGAAAATATATGTAAGTTGACAAGTATACCTCCCAGACTACTGAGACAAAGAAAAGAATACAAACTATGTTCTCTCTGCCCATAATTTTAATTATTTGCCTGTAAGCTATGCAGAAATCCTTAAGACAAAATCTGACATAAGTATTATACAGAATTGTTATATTAAAGCTAGGCGAAGATGCCAAATTAGGATTGGTTTTCCACAAAGAATGTTATTCCCCACATCTGAAGGACGAAGAAACAATGTATAGAACTGACATTAACCATTTCCTATTAAAGAAATGACTCCTTTAAATGCAATTAATGTATGAAGCGTACAAAAAAAGAAAACTGGAAATGGAGGTCAAGAAAAGAAATAATAATTCACGAAATAATTTGTGCACTAGGCTTACAAATTACAATAAAAATCTGGAAACACATGGGAAATACAAAAACTGTTAGGATTTACTGTAAACGCTGATGAAAAGTAGCCATACGCTGCAATACTCACTGAAAAATGATAGATTCGTGAACATCTGCATTATTACGAAAAATCTGTTTCAAGAAGCTTTCACAGATTACCTCATGTTTCCGACTGATGTGTTTATTTCTAAGTATCAAGACTGCTATAAGCATAATGTCAATGCACAATGACAGGTTGATGGTCCTCCACTTATTAAACTGAACTGTAGAATCTGTAAGATGGGACTTTCAGGTGAAATAAAGTATATGAATTTAAGGTATTACGTCTCTTCTGCTTCCTTATCAGAGAAGGCAAAATGTGTAGTCGTTATAGCTCAGCCAGTTGGAGTATAGTAGTGGATAATCTATTTTGTATAACCTATTTTTCTCAGTAAGAACCAGTTACCTTTTAATTTACTTTTCTGCCCAAAAATTAGTTACCTTACTGCTTGAGCTATAGCAACCATACATTTTTATATACTTCAAACTCTCATCACATTCGTTTTTAAAGAATATATGTTAGAACTTCGCAACCCGCAGCACTTTGGGGCAAAATTTATTTCTGAATAAATAGTGCAGCTGCATGCTGAGACAGGTGAAGGTGCATTGAGATTGAGTGACATTAGGTGTAGGATCATAAATATATCATAGATTGCTGAAGATACCAGTGCAGTCAGGCAGGTGGGCCTTCACAGTGTGTAATGGAGTGGACCACCTGAAGTGTGATTTGGGATCTTGCCGGCAGGCCCTCAGTTTCCTGCTGGTGTGATGGAGTGGAATTTGGACGCTTGATGCAATGCAGTGTGGATGGTGAGGCCAATTCACGATAGCGTAATTGTTGATAATAAAACATGAAATTATTTAAATGAAAACGTCCCTGCTTTATTGTCATAATGTAACTTCCTTACTGCTACTCTTGCTGCATCATAATCGTGTAAATACTGAAGAAAACATCTCTCATATTTTAAATTAAAAAGAAAAAAAAACACTCCTCCTAGTCCTGATAATGTTGCACACATGCGTAATGGCAGTGATGGTGACATCGGTGGTATTTGGGATGGTGGTTCTGCAGCAGTTGTTTACATGTTATTGTGATGAATTTTAAACGTAGTGCCATAACGTTCTGGCGCGAAAGCCTTTTCACTTAGGACAAGTGAGTTCTTACATTTTTAAATTTCCCATGACTTTAACTTCGCACAAGTGTGCTACCTTGGATTTTTAAATAATTGTTCGCTCTTGCCTGTTTAATTTCTCACTGTTTTAACTTACAGAAGTATGCCACTTCCGCCATCTTGGATGGTGGCACAAATGTGTGGGGGAGGAGCAGTGATTACCCTGGACTGTGCTAGAGTCATCCCTCTTGGATTGCGGTGTGGGAAGGCGAGAGATAGGAAAACCCTGTAAATGTAGGTCAGGGGAAAATTTGACCATCCCTAATTCTGGGGTAATGAAGTCTACAGTGGCTAGTGTTCTTTTAGCGAATTAGCCTCTCTACATCTACGTCACAGATGCCCAACTTTAAAATTTTTACTAAAATGGCCTCAGTTCGCACAAGACTAGATATTACAAGACATCTCTATTGTAACAGACTCTACAAATGCCTTTCTCCTTTTGTTGTCGCATACATGAATTCTGGTCCACACACAAAGATTACTGTAATAGCAGCCGTCATATTGGGGTCAAATTCAAGCTACTTAAGGAGCTAACGATTATGACAGCTGAGCTTTTGGATATACAACGAGCCCTTCAATACGTCGAGTATCAGTTTGTTATCCCTTCTGATTCCAGATCAGCGCTAGAACTACTAAGACATCTACACAGCAGACGATCCAGCCATCAAATAGTATATATCATCATGAATATGATGTTATGGATCATAACTAGGAATCAATAACTTACCATGGAATGGAAAAAGCACCACTTACAAACCTTTAAAATTTGATCAAATTAATATCAGAGAGTTAGGGATCACAAAATAGCAAGAGCCCTCCATGTACAGGGCAGAAATTATGCAAAAGTGAACCAGGTGCTGATTAATAACATTTGTCTCGCAAAACACCGATGCTCTAGAACACTCAAGGACACTATAAGACGTCTAACCGTTAACGACAGTTGTTACAGAAAAACGTTTACATCATGTTGGTCTGGTTTATTCGTATTTACATTGTGCGACTACAGTGAAGAAGAGCATGTCAACGACTTTTTTTTTTCTTTAACCCGAAGTGGTACAGTGTTATAATCTGCAGCAGCATCTGGTCATCACTGGCTGCTGTTCGCTAACGTATGTAATCGAACTTCTATGCTTGAAAGGCTTGGGAATATGTCGCATTTTACACTACTTTTAGAGCAGGTCAGATTTTAATGTGATTTTACTGTACTTTTTATGTTGATGTTGAGGTAAAATTATTAAATCTTATGGGTACGTTGCTCTACAATGTGTTAAATCTTATATGTATGATGATGGCTGTGTGTGTCCTAGTGAGATGGGGGGAAAAAAAGTTTGAAAACGGTTCGGGCGCGGTAATTTATCTGCGTTTCACATTTAGTTAAGATCCCAACAAGAGCTTTACACTGTGCACTGAATTACATAATGGAATCAGAAGTTCAGAAGTGCTCTCAGAATTTCATTTACAGTGTGCATTTGTGCGGTAATCTCACGCTCTAATGTCATACGATTAGAATTACACGTTTTGGATATGTGGCATCCGTGAGACATTTGTACTGACGTGAACTGGCATTCTGTCGCTGCGTGTATTTTATCCGGTAAAATACTGAAAGAGGTTCTGAACTGACATTTACTCCCACAGTGAGCTTACACGTTGTATGTTCAACAAAACAAAGTTGAACACAGTTCAATGTATTTGTATTCTGAAACGTCCTGGCAGATTAAAGTTGTGTGCCAGACTGGTACTTGAACGTGGGACAATTGCCTTTCTCAGACTATTGCTCTACAGACTGAGCTATTCATGCATGACTTAGGACCCGCCATCACAGCATTACTTCTGCCAGTACGTCATCTTCTACCTTCCAAACTTCACAGAAGTCTTCTGCGTATCTTGTGGGACTGGCACTTCTGGACGAAAGGATACATGGCTAAGCCAGAGCCTAGTGGATGTTTTCCAGAATGAATTTTCATTTTACAGCGGATTACGCTTAGATTTTAAACTTTCTGGCAGATTAAAACCGTGTTCTTGACCGGACTCGTACCTGGAATCGTCGTCTTTCGCGGGCAACTACTCTTCCAACTAAGCTATCCGAGCACGACTCACGACCTTCTTTACTCTGGTCACTATTTCATCTCCCATCCTCTAAAATTCGCAATAGTTCCCCTGCATGCCTTGTGGGTTCCATTGTGTCAGAGTGAAAATTCATTCTTTTCTGTTTGCGTCCTTTCTCATCATTTATTTCTCTGTTTATTTAATGTGGTATAAGAGTTAGAATTTTCTTATATGAGCACCACCAAACAGAAGCGATGAAAGAGTAAATTCTCATATCTTGCACATTATAAAGCAAATATTGGGACACGGAAACAAATCCGCGGTTTTTCTGATTACGTTATAAATATGAAGAACGTCACAGAGGAACACACACAGGAAGATGCTTTTATAGCAGACATAGGTTACAAAGCTCCTGAAAATCGGACTGAGTTCCCAATGAGCACTACACTCATCGCAAAAATAGCAACTGATGCGGTTGTTAGAATTCCAGATGTATACAAACGATCGATTGATGAGTATCGTAGCCTCCTACCACGCAACTATGAAGCAATGGAGATAAAATCCATGTTCGGCCATCCATATATCTATTTAGAAAGGTTCTCCTAAAGCGATTAATACAAATGTAGGCATGGTTCCTTCGAAAACGACACACTAATTTCCTTTCCCATTTCCCAAATTATGACTGCGTTTCTAATGGCACATTAAATCCCATTCCTCCTTCCTTCTGAATATTCTTACGTCAGTATTAGAAAACGTAGGCTACTCCTCTTCCTCCTCTGTGATTCGTAATCCACAATGCACGAACATTTCCTATTCCACGATAAATCCTGTGATAATTCGCTCGTAAGTGAAAAGTGAATAAAGACGCATAGTTCAAAAAGACACAAAAATATAAGTGAATTTCGGTTTCTGGGTTTGTAGGCGTGTCATTTTCCTAGCACGATATTCATACAACTCTTTGGCTTCATCAAGAATCGAGCGAAGATATCGTCGCTCGCTCTTTGGACTCCATCCAGTAGTGAAACTGAAGACCAACCAAACTTCTATGCCAAACTGTAAAAAATAATAAGTAAGGAAAATATCCTGTGTCAATACTTTTTATATAAAAACGTCAAAAATGGCAGTTATTTACATGTAGAAAGAGAGCGCGATGCACACACACACACACACACACACACACACACACACACACGCACACACACACACACACACACACACACACAGAGAGAGAGAGAGAGAGAGAGAGAGAGCGTTGATATGTTTTTAACGTGACTTAAGTAAATTGAGCACCTTACTTTAAGCTGAACCTCTGCCCCTGTTAACTAAAGTATCCGTCACTGTTACTTCGACTGACTCCTTTATTATTCGTACACTGTTCCAGAAAATCGGCCTCTGCACCGCAAAGCTAGTATCTTTGTATTTCATTTCGTACTAGCAGGCGAGACGACAGCCTCAGTCGGGCATACCGCTTACACCAGATTTCGGCATGCGGTATACACGCCGATTTCGGAGTCCCAGATTCACTCAGCATAGTAGATCTTTTAGTTGCGTTGAAGACATTGACATACGTCGGACCCCATACACTTTACGGCTCACCTGTTTGCTCTACTGTCAGCTTCTAACAGTTTGTAGGAACTTCATACCTTGTTATTACGGCTTTTGGGTTTTCAAGATGAGCGAAAGTCGCCTTGTGAGTCATAATGGCTCCTTTCGGCAAACCACCCTGCAGTACAGAAATGGTCCTCAGATGATCACAGTGTGACAGCTTTAAACTGTACGAAGTACGCTGCAGTAGATTCTTAGGTAGCTTTCTTACAGTTAATGTTGGAAGCTGCAATTGTTGATTGACTCTCTGCATTGATTTCTGCGAGCTCTGTAGTAAACCTTTACGCACTTCGTCTTCCCTCGCTGAACGAGGTGACGCAATGTGAAGTCACTGGATTCGTATTTGCGAGGACAGAAGTTCAAATCCCACCCACACAATTTATGTTTTCCATAATTTTTCTAAATCACATAAGGCAAATACCGGAATAGTTCTTCCGAAAGCACACAGCCAATTTCCTTCCCCACACCGAGCGTTTATTACGTTTCTAATGAACTTCATGTCGACGGGACGTTAAATCTTAATCTCCCTTCGTTTCTTTTGTCTTCTCTCACATTTCGTTGTTTTAACCACAGCAGAAGCAAATCACCCACATTACCATCCAAAGAATTTTTTAAAAAAAAGTTCATGTTTCTCTCTGCTTGATGTGTTCCAGCTAATGTCAAAGTCGAAGCTTCAAATTCCGACTTTGAGATGAGGTAAGGTAATGTATTGATGTCCAGTGCTCCTGAAATTGTAGTATTGTAAAATAGACTATTAAGCTGCAAGACCTTGTGATGAGATGCCACAAAGGCTTCTCGCTTGAACGCGAGCATTGAGAAGCACGAAAACGGTTTTCACTGTATATACAGACTGAGGGCCATACCTGCAAACGACCATCCCACCCGCCCATCCCTCAGAGTACGATACCTTCTACATTTACATCTACATGATTACTCTGCAATCCACATTTAAGTGCTTGGCAGAGGGTTCATCGAACCACAATGATTCTATCTCCCTACCATTCCACTCCCGAACAGCGCGCGGGAAAAACGAACACCTAAACCTTTCTGTTCGAGCTCTGATTTATCTTATTTTATTTTGAGGATCATTCCTACCTATGTAGGTTGGGCTCAACAAAATATTTTCGCATTCGGAAGAGAAAGTTGGTGACTGAAATTTCGTAAATAGATCTCGCCGCGACGAAAAACGTCTTTGCTTTAATGACTTCCATCCCAACTCGCGTATCATATCTGCCACACTCTCTCCCCTATTACGTGATAATACAAAACGAGCTGCCCTTTTTTGCACCCTTTCGATGTCCTCCGTCAATCCCACCTGGTAAGGATCCCACACCGCGCAGCAATATTCTAACAGAGGACGAACGAGTGTAGTGTAAGCTGTCTCTTTAGTGGACTTGTTGCATCTTCTAAGTGTCCTGCCAATGAAACGCATCCTTTGGCTCGCCTTCCCCACAGTATTATCTATTTGGCCTTTTCAACTGAAGTTGTTCGTAATTTTAACACGCAGGTACTTAGCTGAATGACAGCCTTGAGAATTGTACTATTTATCGAGTAATCGAATTCCAACGGATTTCTTTTGGAACTCATGTGGATCACCTCACGCTTTTCGTTATTTAGCGTCAACTGCCACCTGCCACACCATACAGCAATCTTTTCTAAATCGCTTTGCAACTGATACTGGTCTTCTCGCAGGGTTTCATCAAGATTGAAAGGTATATTCCTCCATTTCCAAATTAAGAATGCGCGTTACAGCAGTCATTGAAGATGACTTGGCGGGAACGGAACTACTGCAGGTTACTGCTGCCACTGTTCATCTTCGTAAAACTGTATTTCGTCACTGTGCAATAGTGAGCGCGTTTTACAATACGATGCTCCTCGCACCTCTAAGACGGTTACGGACTTGTTTAGCGGCGTTAGTTAGCATCTGAGGTGCGTAGTGTCAGTGTGACACAGTGAAGACAGAGCCGATAGTGGAGGCGATAGTGCGGCAGGGACGGCTCGAGCAAATATTGCGCGCCCGAGCGACGCACAGGCGGGCCGCGATTGGCCGGCGGCGCGCCCCTCCACCTGGCGCTCGGCGCACGTCCTTTAAAAGTGGCCGTCTGCGGGTGCGGCGCGCAGTTGCATATTCATATCGAGCGCGCTACACACGCGGCGACAGTGCGTAGCCCGAGTGTCAATGTGCGTTTGTCGGCGGACGATCCCCACCTGACGAGCTGCGCCCCCACGCCCCACGCCCCACGCCATGGCGAGTAACGACGCGGACGCAGCGGCCGCTGCCCACAGGTACGTGAAAGCCTGCCACTGCCACGTGCTCGCCTGTGTTTCGGCGGGAAAGCCGGCGGTAGGCGGCGGGCGGCAGGCGGCGGCAGCACGTGGGCCGTGGGGGCTGCGGTGCGCCGCCCCCCAGCGCTACACACATACGTATGCTAATGGACCGTCTGACATTCGGCTCCTAATCTCTGACTCACAGACAACTGCCGATTATTATTCTGGGAGTGTAGAGACAGTCGGGACAACCATTCTATTTTGTTACTTCTGGCGTCTATTCTCTTTCCGCTCATTTTCCCCGTGAACACGAAACTGAAAATCCGGGTGTATGATAAAGTAGAACTGACTACATAAGCAATTATGATTATATGTTAGTGTATGTTCAATTCAGTCTGTGAAGTTGGAGGAAAAATCTCATTTTGTAGACTCTACCATTCGTCTGGGAAAGGACCGCATCTAAGTCTGCAGAGGCACACACAGCTGTCTATTCCAGTCACACGAATTTGTCGACGAATCACTGTGACCACTTCTGACGGCAGATAACCGATACCGAACGCCTTTCATGGGATCAAACGACACATGAAGACAGTGTTAATGTTCTGTTTCCGCCACAGCATTGTACCTACTAACACATTCGTCAAAAATAATAAGAATATATTTCTTCTGAGTTTCGAAAATTTCTTGATGTAAGGGATTACTTTTGTCTTCAATAATGATGAATAGAAAGTGGAACTGCCGCTGTTTCTGTTAGTTGTGAATTTACGAGTTTATCTAGATTTTCTTTTCTACCCGAAAAGAGAATTCCATCACTACAATGAAAATAGAGGCAAATCATTAGCGGACTGTTAAAATTATAGGTACCTTATTTTGAGGCGTGTTCAAAAAAACAAAATAGAACGCTTATCGAGCGAAGTATCTGTTCATTCCTGCTGTATTCGATAATGTTTTCCTCGACACTTTTCACAGAAAGCGTGAATTTTTTGGAATACTTTTCTGTGTAGAGGCTTCTCGAAATAGTTTACTATATTTCCATAAGCCTAAGAAAACGAACTCAGATTTTGGACTTATACACTGTAAAGAATTACACGCAAACACCCTTTTTTCGCCTGTTTATTCCGACAGCTTCCTTGCTTGAACGCACATGCCATGCCTCATGTGTCTTCCACATGTTTTCGTGCGCGGCCTCTAATACTGCCAACAGAGGGAATCATTGTCACCAGTCTATAACTTTCATCTTCATTACACTTGTTAGGTGGAGTTATGTGATTATAAATAGCAAACTGTACCCAAAACATAGAAATTAAGAACCGATTAAAATTACGTGTTAAGTCATACACGCTTATTCATGCCTTGGTTGTGTTAAAACAATTGCCGGCCAGTGTGACCGAGCGGTTCTAGGCGCTTCAGTCTGGAACCGCGCGACCGCTACGGTCGCAGGTTCGAATCCTGCCTCGGGCATGGATGTGTGTAATGTCTTTAGGTTACTTAGGTTTAAGTAGTTCTAAGTTCTAGGGGACTGATGATCTCAGATGATAAGTTCCATAGTGCTCAGTGCCATTTGAACATTTTTTTTGTTAAAACAATTATGATAGCTTCCGTAACACTTCGAATACGAGCACTTTTCCTGGATCTCCTGTTAAACAGAACTGTAGGCAGACATTTGGCTCCTTCTCAGGTCACAAGTAAAAGCCATGATATCTGCTCCACCGCATTGGCTACAGCTCCGCTAGGACTTACATGGGTTTGGAGGAGGAAGTGATAGCGTCGCCAACATTGTTCAAAATGGTTCAAATGGCTCTGAGTACTATGGGACTTAACTTCCTAGGTCACCAGTCCCCTAGAACTTAGAACTAATTAAACCTAACTAACCCAAGGACATCACACACATCCATGCCCGAGGCAGGATTCGAACCTGCGACCGTAGCGGTCGCGCGGTTCCAGACTGGAGCGCCTAGAACCGCTCGGCCATCCCGGCCGGCGCCAACATTGTGCCATATGCCTGACGCCATTTCGCAAAAACCAGGAAGATAGACGACACGTGTCAGAGCAGTAGCTCATTTTCCGCAAGACTGAGGCAGCCGCGACTTTTGTTCACAAACATCTACTGTGTTCCTTCGGAGGGCTGTCAAAGAAATTTATTGAATACGAAACGCACATACCACGCCAGTCGAAGTTGGAGTCTGTGGAACGCAAGCAGCGCATGTAACCGCTACACCGTATTGCTTCCTCCGCTCACAAGCACGTCTGGATAAGGGGAGATAAGTGATTTTGACAGTTTTCTGAACAAGTTTACTAGCAGTTATGGTTATTCTGAGCTTCTTTTCTTAGCAACAGAACATCGAACGACGGTGTGGTAAACGCAACTGATGACAGTTGAGACGCTTTCGGTTTCAGCGCTTCGGCCACCATTAACATCTTTCACTGGATTTTGTGGACCGAAATATTGTGGCACCTGTGAGGCGAGGAGCCCGTGACCTTCCGCACAGCACTCGCAGGTGACTACCGGTATTATCGTGCTCCCGCGCCGAGGTTAACCAGCAGGCCAGGTAGCGGCGCAGGTCAATTCAGGGGTCCTTTCTCCTGGAAATGGCTCCACAGCCAGCCTTGTGTTGTGCCGACGGCCAGGGCGTTCCCGCCACTGCCCCCGCAAGCAACAACTCTTTCTTCTGAACTGCAACACTTGGACACTTGTAGCTCTACGCGAATCTTCCAATTATTCTCTCGGAAATTAACTGCTGTATGATTCTCCAGTGGGTAGCTGAATCATTTCTGTCCTGAGGGACTCGAAGGCAACAGCCTCAGGAGGTCTGATCAGCTAAGCGTTTAGTTGTAACAGTTTGCGTTCCTGAGAGTCGTTCAGAGTGAACCATTTCCAGATCACTGTATACGCACGCCGACCGGGTGACATTTCCCTAAAAATGCTGAGACTGTCCAGATAAACTAATCTACATGTGCTATTTGCGAACACGAGTAATAAAATTTACGTTCTAAATCATACGTTTGTAATCGGTGAAAAAATGAATTCCGATCAAAAATGGATTAACAAAACAATCGATAAAGAGAATCACTGTGCATCAGCTCTCTTAAATGCCAGACGAGTTGACTCTTTTGCTTCTCCTCATACCGAGTGAGATGGTGCAGTGGTAAGGATCTGGACTCGTGCACGGGAGGATAGTGGTTCAAATCTCCGTCCGGCCATCCAGATTAAGGCCCTCTGTGATCCCCCTAAATCATGAAAGGCGAATGTCGAGATGCTACCCACGAAAGGGAATGGCGGAATTCCTTCCCCAATTCGAGCTCGTGCTCTATATCTATTGACTCGTCGTCGACAATACGTTAAACCTTAATAGCCCTTCAAATGGGTCTGAGCACTATGGGACTTAACTTCTGTGGTCATCAGTCCCCTAGAACTTAGAACTAATTAAACCTAACTAACCTAAAGACATCACACACATCCATGCCCGAGGCAGGATTCGAACCTGCGACCGTAGCAGTCCCGCGGTTCCGGACTGCGCGCCTAGAACCCCTAGACCACCGCGGCCGGCTAATAGCCCTTCCCTTCTCCTTATAGTCACATCTAAATGACAGAAATTAATATCTTCGGAATTACTCTGCCTTTTTACCTCTCAAGGAAGGCAATGTTAGGTTCCCACAAATCACTTCCACCAGATGGATGTTCTACATCTACATGCATGCATGTACACTGTTGCCCAAAATTAAAGCAACAGACGGAAATTTTGCAAGGTTGCTTTTATTTTGCCACAAAACAGCACAAACAGGTAATAGCAAAGTGGAAACAATGTCAAAAATTCAGTACGTAAACAACTGCAACATGCATAACGGTAGAAAAAAATGTTCTTTGTTTTGTTGAAACTTAACAGATTTACACATACAACTGATTAATGTGCTCAGTATGGGGTGTGACCACCTCTGGCAACAACACAGGTCCGACAACGACAGGGCATGCTGTGAATGATGTCATCAGTCTCATATTGAGGTAATAACGCCCATTCTTCCTGCAAAGTTGCCGGCCGGTGTGGCCGAGCGGTTCTAGGCGCTTCAGTCTGGAACCGCGCGACCGCTAAGGTCGCAGGTTCGAATCCTGCCTCGGGCATGGATGTGTGTGATGTCCTTAGGTTAGTTAGGTTTAAGTAGTTCTAAGTTCTAGGGAACTGATGACCTCAGCTGTTAAAAGACCCATAGTGCTCAGAGCCGCTTGAACCTGCAAAGTTGCTCACAGTCTTGGAGAGTGGTTGGTGGATTCTGATGTGACACAAGCCGTCCCTCTAGTGCATCCCAGACATGCTCTATGGGATTCAAATCGGGAGAGCGAGCAGGCCACGCCATCCGTGCAATATCTTCCGTTTCCAAGAAAACATCAACCACCCGTGCTCTATGAGGTCGAGCATTATCGTTCATCAGTACGAAGCCTGTCCCCACAGCACCTCGCAACAGCCGCAAATGAGGTCCCAAGATCTCGTCACGATACCTGACAGCAGTTAAACCTTGCTTATTCACCCGTGAAGTTTCATGAAGTGGGGGTTCGAGTGGTAAGCATAATACCTGCCTACACCATTAGGGATCCTCCTCGATGTCGGTCTCTTTCCACAATGTTTGAGTCCCGAAATCGTGTTCCACATTCCCTCCAGATACGAATCCATCGAGCATCACTCTGCAAACTAAATCGGGGATCATCTGTGAAAACAACATTGTCCCACTGTTAGACCGTCTAGGTGGCATGTTGACGATTCCACTCTAGACGTTCCCTTCTGTGAAGACGCATCAGAGACAGACAAACAGCAGGGCTCTGACAGTAAAGGCCACTTTGCCAAAGCCTTCTGCACACCGCTTACCTCGGCGCAACTTGTACAGTGGACGCTGCGAGTTCACATGTCAATTGCCGTCGAGTACTAAGGCGGTACTGTCTTGCCCCTACCGCCAAATAACGGTGCTCTCTTCTGAAGTCAAACGTGGTCGGCCCTGCCCTGGTCTTCAGGTTACAGATTCGGTCTTTATAAACTGTCGCTACATCCGAGAAACAACAGAACGATTCACATTAAGCGATCGGGCCACATCAGTTTGTGACTATCCTACTTCCTTTCTTTCTATGGCCCTCCACCGCAGAGAATCTGGTAGGCAGCTTCTCTGTGCCATACTGCATCGTCTGTGACACTGTACACAGAGATTGTGGCCGTGGGACTACGCGGCAAACACTACCTCGTTTCATAGATGTCCTGACGTCATCGATGGCATGGTTTTCCGTTGACCGGAATGCCATCTTCCATGCAAACTACGATCGTACGGACATCTGGTTGACAGTCTGTTTGATTATATCGTGAATTAGACACAGGACAGAGAAACAGCGGTTTGTTGCTTTAATTTTGGACACCAGTGTAGTCGCGAGTGAGATTTATTGTTGACAGCACAAACTTGTTCACAAACAATAGTCGCATCCATTCAATGAGCACAAGATAGAGAAATGATCTCTATGCTGCAAACACATCCTTAAGTATCGTACAAAAAAGTAAGGAGGAGTTTGCAAGATATAGGTTCCGATTTCTTATACAGTAACTGAGGTAAACCGAGGTTTCCAGATCCAAGCAGAAGGCTTTCCTCTTGAGGTATCCCGTATGTTTGCTGCAGGAACACTTTAGGTTCACTCAGTTGTGCTAACGTGACACGAATCTGTAAATGTTACATAATGGTCTCATTGAGTTATTAGAATTCTGAGTTACTAAAATACGCTGGGAAGAATGAGAGTTGTTCTACAAAGAAGATACAAGGATTTTTTGCCTGATCCCCTTCTTGAGTTTTCGTAGGTTTTCCGAAATAGTTCTAGATGAATTATGGTAATGGTTACTACTACTCTTAGACCATTGCAGACACCTTCCTCTCCCGTCACTCATTGTTAACGACTTACTATAAAATGAAATTTTTAAATAATATTTTCTTCATACAATAATTACTTCATTTCAGTGTTACTTTCAGTCTGGCTTTTTGTAACCACGTATTATATTATTATGCCTAGTTGTGTGTTTTCTGTAACATTGTGTCACTAACAGAGAACTGAGAACTGACTTCACGTTCCACATCTATCTCTGTGACCATCAACATCTATACATTACATCTACATCTACGTCTACACGGCTACTCTGCAAATCACTATTAAGTGCCTGGCAGAGGGTTCATCGAATCACCTTCACACTAATTCTGTATTATTCCACCTTCGAACAGCGCACAAAAAAAAACACCTATATCTTCCCGTGTGAGTTCTGATTTCCCATATTTTATTATGATAATAGCTTCTCCCTATGTAAGTCGGCGTCGACAAAGTATTTTCGCATTCGGAGGAGAAAGCTGACGATTGAAATTTCGTAAGAACATCCCGCTGTAACGAATAACGCCTTTGTTTTAATGATTCCCATCCCAAATCCTGTAGCATGTCCGTGAAACTCTCTCCCCTATTTCTCCATGATACAAAAACGCGCTGCCATCCTTGATGTACTCCGTTAAGCCTATCTGGCGAGCACCCCACACTGCACAGCGCTACAAAAGAGGACGGACAAGCGTAGTGTAAGCAGTCTCTCGCGCCTTCTATGTTTTCTAGCAATAAAACGCAGTCTTTGGTTTGCCTGCCCCACAACATTTTCTATGTGTTCTTTCCAATTTAAGTTGTTTGTAATTGCAATTCCTAGGCATTTAGTTGAATTTAAAGCCTTTAGCCGAAATCACTGAGTAAATCCTTCAACGATATGATAATGGTAATCCAATAAGAAACGAATGACCTCACTGCCATCTGTAAGGCAGCAGGAGCTGTCATCAATGTGGTATATCTCACAGCTTTTTTCTGCATAGAAGAGGATAGAAATGGAAATAAAAGTTTCATATCGCCACAGAGAGTTCTGTATGTCTCTCACTTTCTCGTTCTGGAGCTTTATCTGTCGTGAGAATAACGGACCAGACTAAAATCGTATGGGAGAATACGGCCAACTCTGTCTGCGTTGTATAAGGACATAGCTAACATTCTATAACAAGACTGATGATACCAGAGATAATCCTCGTTGAATTCCGAGGCTTACTGAAGCTCCTTACAGCTGCCAAAAGCTTTCGTGGTCGATTTGCTATTAATACTAACTACTTTAGTAATGGCAGAATGTGATAAACGTTATCACGATTCCGTTCGCGTCAGTTGTGATACTTTCTACCAGTTTATTTCCTTTCCTCGAAAAAAGAAAGATTGTGTGCTCAAAGCCAGGTCGTTAAGGACTACGTGTTCTTTCTGCCTTACAACTAGCATCTTTTCAGCAAATACTCTGAGATAGTCACTGGGCCTTGTTTCTCTCCATCGTGTCAGACAGAGAATTTTGTTAACGTGTTGTTGATCTGGAGCTGTTGATAATCTTTCTACATATTTAGTATTGCCTCGTGCTGTAGGCAGTTCGCCACGGTGTAGCAGTAGTGGCCTCTAGCTTGCGGACGTCGGATTTTCCGTTATAATGTAGATATAGGCACACATCCATTCTGTGGTAGTTTGCTATGACTGTTGTCAAAGTAATTCACGATATGAGATAGAATAAGAGTCAGTAAAATTCGCAGCTTGAAGTGACAATCACATGTTTTTCACGTAATCTGTGATATGCACTGGTGTGGAAAGCAGCGTAAAAATCAAGTCATGTCAGGCGCCACGCAGGTCTATTCGTTTCTCCGATACTTTGATAGGAACTGGTTCAGGATAGCCTACCTTTCGTAAGTAAGTAGGAGCTTAATGTTTTTAGAAGGATAGATTACCAAGCCTTTGATAGACATGTACATAGTGGAACAGTTCATGATAGAGAAAGGACTCTCCATAGTATACAGTCACGTAAAGAAACTTTGAAAGAAACAGTCAGTACGCAATAGGTATAAAACAAATCATAGGGTTATAGATAGGGAGATGCTAAATGAAACGCGTTTGGCTCTCAAAAGAACACTGGGTGAAACCGTAGCAGACCCATACCGAAAGAGCTCTCATAAATAAAAACTGTCACTGGCAGCAAAGTTAGAGTCTGGAGAGCCAAAATTAAAAGTAGAAAACCATAAACAGAATTACTCAACTTCGTTTTCAAATGTTCCGTTACAAAGAAAAGTCAAGGCATACAGTCTCAGTTTAAGTTTCGCACCACGTAAAATTAGCAATACAGATATCAGTGTCAATGGCTTTGAATAAAATAATTAAAATTGAATAAGACCCCCTGAGCTTGATGGAATCTCTGTCAGAGTCTGTATTAACATCTCAGCTATATTTATTTAATCGTATCAGAAGCATCAAAATATTGCATATAGTGCATGTGCTTGGGCGTAATCCCTGAGGTGGTTTGTAGTGTGCTCTTGTCGAAAACACCACAGATCGGTTCGTCTGATAATCCCCATTTATTCACGTTGCTTCAGGTTCTTGCAACTCTGGAACGCAGTCTGCTCAAAGATCTTCATATGTTCCACACCTCTGTATGCCCTTGGTAAAGTTCTTTCTTTGGTATATACCAATCCCGGAGGTGGACTTTCTTTCTTTTCATATTTCTACTCTGTTTTTTAAGGTTTATTAATGGCATATTCCGTTTCATTCAGGAAATTCCTCCTCGATCTAAGTCCACGACGGGCTGGTTGGTATCCAAAAGGGGATAGGCTGTAGATGAAAACTATTTAGACTTTTCCTTTTCGTCTGAATTACCTCCATTCTTAATCATAATACTCCGTAGATCTCTCGAATAAAGAATTTCCCAGTAGCTGGAAGAAAGCTTTAGGTCACACCAGTCCACAAGAAGAGCAGGAAAAGTGATCCACAAACCTTCCGACCAATATAACTGACATTCATCTTTTTAGAGTCTTAGCACATATTCTGAGCTCGATCGTAATGAAGTATCTGGAACATAATGACTTCTCCGTGCCACCCACCACGGATTCCGTAAACATCGGTCACGCGACACCAAACTCTCTCTTTCTCACATGATATTCTGAAAGGCACGGATCAAGACAGTGAAGTAGACGAAGTAATTTTTTATTTGCAAAATCATTTTACGCAGTATTACACCGACTCATATTAACGAAAGTGCGATCACATTCAGTATTATAGGAAATTTGTGACAGATTCAAAATGGCTCTGAGCACTATAGGACTTAACTTCTGAGGTCATCAGTCCCCTAGAACTTAGAACTACTTAAATCTAACATCCATGCCCGAGGCAGGATTTGAACCTGCGACCGTAGCGGTCACGCGGCTCCAGACTGTAGCGCCTTGAAACGCTCGGCCACCACGGCCGGCTTTGTGACAGGAATGAAGATTTCTTGGAAGGGAGGACGGAGCATGTCATCTTGTACAGATGCGCTGCCCGTCTTAGAATATTGTTGAAGTGTGTGTCAACAACACCCAGTAGGATTAGTAGGCGAAATTGTACGTATACATATAAGGACAGCAAGAACGGTCACAGATTTGTTTGACCCACGGCAGAGCGTCGCGGATACGCTAAGAAACTTGAAATGACAGATGTTTGAAGATATATGTCAATTATCCCTCGAAAGCTTAAGAAAGTTTCAACTAATAATATTACGTGAGAAAACTAGAAATACACTACAGCCCCGAGCATATCGCTCCCGTTTGAACGCCGAAGACAAGATTACACTAATTACAGCATGCACACAGGCATTCAAGCATTCATGCCTCCAGCGCTCTATACGAGAATGGAATGGGAAGAAACCCTAACATGTAATACAATGGGAGGTAGCCTCTGTAGAGTAGGTATTCGTAGGAAAAAGAAATTGTTCTTTCTGCATGTGCTGAGTATCCCAAAAATATTATCCCACATAACTTCAAGGAATGAAAGCATGCTAAGTAAACATATTTCAGTCTATCACCGGAACTGGCTGTGCGCAATATTGTAATCGCAAATGTTGCTGCATTCAGCTTCTGTTGGATGCAGTAAATAGGTACTGCCCACGACGGCATTCTGCCTATCCGCATTCCCAGATGTTTTATGTCTTGTGCTTCACTAATGGTGCCGCCATTTTAAGAAAGCTAAAAGTCAGTGTGAATAACATTTTGTGTAATAAATTGGACGCACTCTCTTTTGTTCCAAGGGTCACTCAGTTAACTGTGAATGAAGTGTTGCTTCCCTCCGTAACGCGATTTCCTGGCCAGTATCTGTAACAATAATACTTAAGCACATATATAAAACGAAGTGTGGGCCGCTTCCAACTGCTCAGATGAGACAGAAACCAATTGATTGCCTTACCTTTAATTCCACAATGTTTTAACCTATTTAGCAGTTCATTGTGGTCTACGGTGTGAAAAATGCCTACAAACCCAGGAACTCGAGAAGTGATTTCCTCTGAGCCACAAATAAGATGCAAATATATAGCGTCTCACTGAGTTCACGAACATTTATGGTTTGAGCGCAGTCTCTACCTAATATTTTAGAGGTATCATTTATATTTATATTCACATGGAGCTAGCTACACGCTCACTCCGATTTGGTAAGAGAAAGGTAAAAGAGTGCAAGGGTCACATAAAGGCTAAGCGGCAGCTTCCTCATATTATATGATGCTGGAGATGAAGCTGCCGGACGATATTCTGTCGATTAATTGCCCCTAGTTGGCGTACGATCAACTAATTAGAAGGACTGGGTAGAGGTTAAGAGTTGCTCCTTTTCTTTTGGGTGGGAACACGCCTTGATGATGAAACGATTATCACTGGTGTTAGATATGATGAAATAAAATTCTGAGCGAACCATTAAATAATAGACTCAGAATGGAGTAGTAAAAATTTTATAATTTGAAGAAAAAAGTCTTCAGCGTGCAGCTGCCAGCCTTATTTCTGCGACCAGCATTACACTGATAATGTTTGTTTCAGCAAATGGAAGCCCTACTGGTGTCAGAGATTCGCATATTTGTTGCTGAACTAATAGTCGAAACGGCAGTAGGAAAGGAAAAAAAAGTAGAGTTTAAGACCTCGTCGGCAGCGGGGTCATAGAACTGGGTTGAGAAGGAGAATCGGCTACCTCTTTTTGAAAGGAATCATCCGTTAATCCTATTCGATTTAAGGGAACCACGAATAACCTGAGTCTGCATGCCAGGACCCAGCTTTGAACCTTGCTCCTCCTGAATGCTAGCTGAGTGCCTTAATCATTTCGTCGTCTTTCTCAATATCGAGGTAAAGGCTGAAACACGTATTATTGGTAACTTTAGACACAGTGAATATTTAACAGCACAATGAGAGGCGCATTTTGAAAAGGAAGCAAGACGCATCGTTGAAAGAAGAGCTGGAATGTCGATTACCTGATACGGTGCCATTCTTACGTTCAGCCGCAATTCCATATGAGAAACATGAACATTTCTATTAAAATCGGCTGAGTCAGGCCTCCGAGTACGTAGGAAGAGGACTGCGTTAACTCCATGCCATATCAGTACGTATCAACTGAAAAAATCGTATTAGCGTAACAGGAGTTCGATCACGAGACTTCCACACGCCAGTCGCCGCAACTGGGTGTCCAAATGCGGCGAACGAAAGCGATCTGGCGTGTGCGTTACATAAAACGCCTCAGCGGCGCTACCTAACTGGATCTCTACGGGGGAAACGCTGCGCCGCGGTTCGAGAAGCTCATTAAATTTGATGTGTGTAGAAAGCTGGGCGGGCGGCTCTGCCCTGCCCCTGTTTGTCTCGCTCTTCTATTTCCGTTCTTGCTTGTGTAAATCTGAACAGTCACTCAGTACCTAATAGCACGCGCCAGCGCTTCGGGACCTCACATATCTGTCAATGTGCCACGCGGCCTTTTTCTTCCAGTCCATCGCTGAAAAGGTATACTTGTGTTCGATGTTTCGTCGTCGATGAGGTCATTAGAGGCGAAGCACAACCTCGGAACAGACAAAGATGAGGCAGGAAATATGCTGAAGCCTTTCGAAAGCGACCGTTCTGGCATTCACCATAAACTATCTGGCGGAAACATAGAAAACCTTAAAATGAATGGTATGCTCCGGTTCTTCCAGGCGAAATATAGTCATACTTCGAAGGAGAATGTAATAATCCCAATACTAAAGGAGCAGGTGTTGACAGGTGTGAATATTACCGAAGAACGACATATTTTAAGTACAAGTTTTTTGCTGTAGTATTTATTTATCTACTCGTAGTGATACAAGTTACACGGCGAGCTATTTTCGACATTTTGTAGTATTGAGGTGTACCTGTGAAGATGGTATAATAAATATAATACTGTTCCTTACGTCTATGTTAGTCTGTGCCTGCATACGGCACTTTACGCTTAAGACTTAGTTGATATGACGTGGTCCATAAGGCATCTTGGAGCGTAAAGGTCGATTATCTTTTTGTTATGATATGATCAGGTTATTTATTTGCGTGACCTTGTAAATTTATTTTTGACGTCGTTTTTGGCTGCAAAAAAACTTAAAATAAAATACGTCGTTCTTCGACCTCATGCAAGCTGCAGACCAACCGGAAAGAAATATTACCGAATTGCAATTTTAGTAAGTCCTCATAGTTGCTAAAAACTGACACGAGTTGTCTACAGAAGAATGGTGCTACTGAAATGTGCCTATGGCACTAGTGGCTGGGAGTCTCATCTGGGATGTTAGACTTCCTGGTGTAAGTCTTTTTATTTGACGCCACTTCAGCCACTTGTGCATCGATGATAATGAAATGATAATAAAGACAACACACAGACTCAGTCCCAAGCGAAGAAAATTCCTAAACACAGCCTGGAATCGAACCCGGAGCCCAGTAATCGAGAGCCAGCAACACTAACCATAAGACCACGAGCTGCAGACTGATGGAAGCCGAATTTGCAGGAGATCAGTTTGGGTTCGGGAGAACTTTAGGAACACGCAAATCAATACTGGCTTAAAGACTTACGTTAGCAGCCCGACTGAAGGTCGGAAAACCCAAAGTTGTAGTACTTGAGGATTTAGCAAAAGCTTCCAACAGTGTTCACTGGAATGTACCCTTTCAAATTCGAAAGTTTTCGCGGATACAGTAGAAGACGAGAAATGTTCTTTACGGCTTGTACAGAAACTATATTGCAGTTATAAGAGTCGAAGGACGTTAAAGGAAGGCAATAATTTAGAACAGAATGAGACAGATCTTTAGCTTATCCCGATGTTACTCAACTTGTTCCTATAACAAGCAGTAATGGAAACCGAGGATAAAATTGGAAAGGGAATTAAAGCTGTAGAGGAAGAAATGAAAACTTTGAGGTTTGTTGATGACATTGTAAATCTGTCAGAGTCGGAAGATCAGTTAAACAGAATGGGTAACATGTCCAACGTGTTCAGTTTTTTCTGAGCATAAAACTTGTTATACTGATGAAACCTCGGCTTATCAGCCCACTGGCAGCGTCGTCTCGAAGCTAATAACTATCGAAAATTGCAAGAACGAATCGATGGAAATCCTAGTCCAGTTTGATATTCCTCCGGTGAGCTGTTGCTCGCAGCGTGAAAGCCACAGTTTGATCGTTTTATGCGGTGTAGTGAGCTTCCAAGCTCAGCAGTGGTTTCATGCTGGCACAGCTCGCCGACGGAGGAAGGACAGCGGCATCAGGCAGATTAAAGTTTGCACAGGTGTCGCTTACACGCACAACACCGTATCATTCGTCTTTTTCGACCTCATCTTCGGTCGTGTAGTTGGGCACACAAATTCTGTAATCAGTTTGCCTAGGGGCGAATGCCAAGAATTGTCGTATATAGCGATAGCACTCAGGTATCAACATGGTTTCAGGCAGAGACTGGAGGGTGTCAGCAATGGGTAACCAGATCTCCTTCCCTTTAGTTATACTCTGTACGAGGAGATGTTACTTTGTTTCAGAACTTGCTGATAAATACCTCACTGCAGTTTACCATTAAAATGAGAAAATCTAAGTTTGTGAAATATGTGATCGTTATTTTCACGCGCGGATCCAGTTAGGTGCAGGGGTGTTTGTCATGGAGGTCACGAACGCCAAACAAATTTAAATAGTAGCGTTTATATTGTTACAGATATAAATTTCCAAATTTCTCAGCTAACTTTCGGAGAACGAAGTAACATGAAAACTGTCTCGGAAATGATAAGGCATTCTATGAAATATAAGTTATCCGTAACACATGATGCGTTTCAGTTCCTTACAAGAGGGCCAGCCAATGTGGCTGGAACTGTGGTCTGGTCGGCTGCAGGGAACATTCCAGCCAAGAGAAGGCGTCCATTCTCGGGCTGAATCTACCTCCAGTCAACACCAAATCCAGCAAGTTTCGTGAGTGCACAGGCAGCAACGGCAGGCCGTAGATAGCTGAATAAGACATAAAAGGAAAGGTCCTCCACCAGAAAAAATTAATCGAAAAACTGCTTTCCTGAATATAGGTGGAAATGACAAAGAAACAGCGTTCCCCTAATTTATACGTTAGCACAGTCAGTATGCTAAGTCAAACACTGACTTGGTGACCACTACCATTTGATATTGTTTGAACTTTGCCTTTGTCAAAGTTGTTCGAATTTGTTGCTGTTGTAGAATTCGGGAGGACGACGGTTCAATCCCGTCTCCGGCCATCCTGATTTAGGTTTTCCGTGATTTCTCTAAATCGCTTCAGGCAAATGCCGGGATGGTTCCTTTGAAAGGGCACGGCCGATTTGCTTCCCCATCCTTCCCCCACCCGAGCTTGCGCTCCGTCTCTAATGCCCTCGTTGTCGACGGGACGTTAAACACTAATCTCCTCCTCTCCTCCTTTAGAAGGTGGTTCACAATTCATTTTACACACTTCTAGAGGTTGGAGAGAGGACTTAATAGATCAACTCACGTCCGGAAACATCATCCAATGGCACTACAGAAAGTCAAAGTTATAGAGACCGGCTCCTGTAAATTTACGTATACAGGGTGTTACAAAAAGGTCGGCCAAACTTTCAGGAAACATTCCTCACACACAAAGAAAGAAAATATGTTATGTGGACATGTGTCCGGAAACGCTTACTTTCCATGTTAGAGCTCATTTTATTACTTCTCTTCAAATCACATTAATCATGGAATGGAAACACACAGCAACAGAACGTACCAGCGTGACTTCAAACACTTTGTTACAGGAAATGTTCAAAATGTCCTCCGTTAGCGAGGATACATTCATCCATCCTCCGTCGCATGGAATCCCTGATGCGCTGATGCAGCCCTGGAGAATGGCGTATTGTATCACAGCCATCCACAATACGAGCACGAAGAGTCTCTACATTTGGTACCCGGGTTGCGTAGACAAGAGCTTTCAAATGCTCCCATAAATGAAAGTCAAGAGGGTTGAGATCAGGAGAGCGTGGAGGTCATGGAATTGGTCCGCCTCTACCAATCCACCGATCACCGAATCTGTTGTTGAGAAGCGTACGAACACTTGGACTGAAATGTGCAGGAGCTCCATCGTGCATGAACCACATGTTGTGTCGTACCTGTAAAGGCACATGTTCTAGCAGCACAGGTAGAGTATCATTATAACGTGCTCCATTGAGCGTAGGTGGAAGAAACTAAAATGAGCTCTAACATGGAAATTAAGCGTTTCCGGACACATGTCCACATAACATCTTCTCTTTATTTGTGTGTGAGGAATGTTTCCTGAAAGTTTGGCCGTACCTTTTTGTAACACCCTGTATACAGGTTGATTCCGTGATGTTACAAACTTTCTAGGATGATGGAAAAGGATAATTGTACCAACTTGAGGTAAGGACTCCTGTACCGGAAAAGGAACGAGTCGAATGTTATAAACGAAAACCGTTCTGAGATATTTGACAATGGATTACGTGTACTGGTACTGTTGTTACTAACACTGTAGGGTAGGCAACTTTCAGAGGTGGTAGTATGGACCAAAACATGAAAAAAAAGTCTAGTAAACATGGGAACTACAACGCACACCTTGTTTCACAGTAGCGAAGATGAATAAGTGCTCATAGTTCCTCAGGTATGTATTTTAGAGCCCATGTTCACTGGACATATGTTCCTTGTTTTAGTCCATACTACCACTTTTGATAGTTGTTTACTCTACAGTCTTAGCAACAACAGGACTAGTACATATATTCGAATGTCAGATGTATCAGAACGATTTTCGCCTACGACTTTCGAATCCCCCCCTTACAGTACAATGATCCTTACCTTAAACTGATACATTTACCCTTCTTCACCCCCCTAGAAAGTTTGTAACATCGTCACGGAATCAGCCTATATATACATACATTTACAGGAGTCGGCGTCTATAATTTTGGCGCTCTGCAGTGTCGTTGAATGACGTTTCCGGACATTGGTTACTATGTAAAACTTGATCTACCCCACTACAACCTTTATAAGTATACAACTTGAGTTATAAAACACCCTTTAGATCTTAAATGAATTGCACCAAACATCTTCTTCTCGAAGTTTCGTCCGAATGCTTTTCAAAAGTCGTATATCTTGGAAGTTATGCTAAGGCGGTTTATTAAACGCTGATGCAAACTAATTATCGCTGGGATGATATTAAAACATTTTATATTTTCTATTGTTATTATTATTAAAATCGTAGGCATCTTTGGCACGTTAAATGTAGGCGTGACAGCAAGTTATAACTAATTGTTACGGATCCGTATCTGATCAAATCACAGTTGTTCGTTATCCGTCGAAACCATTCTATTTAAAAAGTGAGCAGATGTCACAAAGTGCTCTTATTGGCAGAAATGAGAAACGTTTACCGCACCCAGCGCTTATCAACAGATGATTAGCCTGTGCTGAAACCATAACGAGCAATTTTGATCACTACAGCAAAAAAAGTACACTTGAACCTCTTGGCGAAGGAAAGGGAATGTAGCAAGGGAAACTCTATCAGAAAGTCAGAATGGGGATCTGAACCTCTTATATTTTCAGTGTAGGATTTTATCATTTGAGGTTGGGAGGGGATTCGAGAAAGACAGCAAAAAATACCAATTCAAACAATGCAAGCAACTGATGGAGCTCATTCGCCTTTAGAAATGACACTGTTCTCTTTCAACGACAGATCATGGACAGTCAAATGGAAACAAGACAAATTGAAAAAAGTAAGTAAACTGTTTATTATTTCAAAAGTAATCGGCAATTGCCATAACTGTTAATATATTTATCCCACTGCGAACTAGACGGACAATACCTTCATGGCAAAATGTCTGCGGTTGTCTATGAAACCATCTTTTTACCCAGGCTTGCACCTCTTCGTCCCAAGTAAAGTGGCGGCCACGAATGTCTTTCTTCAGGGCTCCAAAAATATGGAAATCGCATGGAGAGAAATCAGGATGTGTAACGGCTTTCTAATAAAACTTCCCCGCGTAGTAAAAATAAACTTGCCAAAATGTGGGCCCTCACGTGTCTTGTCTTACAGTGCAATAAATGTAAGAATAGTTACGGTGCTTAGTTTTGAAATGGTAAATAATTTACTTATCTTTTCCCCATTTGTCTTGTTTTCGTTTCACTATCCCTTATATATTAACTTTCGGATTTGCTTTGAAGAAAGTTATAATTGATAAACTTCAATAGCAAATGGAAAAACTTACTCGAGCAATTTCGAAAGTAGGCCTAAAAATAAAATAAAATAAACTCAACAGAAAGAAAATAGTGAAAATTAATAACAAATATTCATAAATTTTTTGATACGTTTAGAGTTTAGCGGCGTTTAAGACAATTGGATGGGGAGCAAGAGAAATACAAAAGACTCAAAGTGAAGACTCTAAGCAGTTTTTAAAACTAGTCTTCAGATTTGTCTGAAAGGGAAAGTTTACAACCAGCGTACATTTCCGGTTTTAATTTACGGCAAAGAGACATACGTTTTTAATCCGAAAAACTTTTAAAAATAGAATTGATCTCCGAGCAATGGAACGATACATGGCGGGAATTACTAGGAAAACCGAAAAACAAACAAATGCTTCAGGGGACAAACTGGAATGGGGAACCTAATTGTGACTGCAATTAAAATGGAATGTGGCTGGACCTGGCACGTAACTGCTTGAACGTTATAGCAGATGGAAATTCTATGCTGGATCCGATGAAATAAGAAAAGACCCATGCTGCTATTTAATGGAAGGTTGGTAGATGACACTAGAAACACGTAAGATCAACAAGGATGTGTGCAGCTAGGTCATAGAGTTTGGAGGAGGCCTCTATCAAGACATGGCTGATAATTATGATAATGTTATGAGTCGTTCTTAACACTTCCTGCACTCTGTGCAAAACAGGACTACATACAGTAATTTCATCATACATCCAGCACTGATATGGATTCATCTCCTGTCACCGTGTTTGTTTATATTAATAAATGTGTCCAGTATAAGTTTATTTACAACTTATAAATACATCCTGGTTGGAGATATTTTTGTGGAAATCGTCAACATCGATCGTTTGAAAACAGATAGAGCAGTAAATATGAAGCCGTATATCTAGCTTCTGGCTGCAGTTCTGTAGATAGGCATTTATGACACGATACTCGGTAAAGATAGGCAGCCTAACTAAAAATTCGTCAGTGCTTGAATTAAACTCGAATGAAGACGTCCTCGACGCTCAAAGTGATAACTTAACACCAAAAGTTTGGATGCAGAACCGTCTTCCCTTGCGGCTGGAGAACTGTCAGGGGGACTCGGCAGCGCCTACACCACGTCCCATAAATAATGGGGAAAACATTCGGCCGAAGCCTCGCCGGTCACATTTAGAAGCACCCTGCTTCTCTTCTGATGCCCACACACAAGCGTCCCCCTCGCTTTCGACATCATTCCGTTTCATGTTTCAGCCACTTTGCCATCACAAGCGAATTCTCAAACCCAGAATATCGACAGCGAATAATGAGGTTCTGTCGCCACAATTCAATCGTTAGTCTTTTAGATCTGCGGTAAATAATGTAGGAAATATCAGACAAACTTCTGAAGAAAAACTACGCGTTCATATCAATATTTCTACGGTGGCATATAGGACGCATACATACGATTTCTGTATTACCAAATTTGTACTGATGAATGGAAGGTACATCACGATATTGAAAATTGCTAAATTAAATAATGGCAAAAAAGACAACACGTGGAAACCTACATAATCTTGTATAAATAACAATATTCGTTGACCTTAATGACAGCTTTCTCTAATTGGAACTAGTTTAGTAATTGTCACCAGTTAATTACTAGTGACTAATATTTGTTTTCATCATTTTATAACCTGACACACACTCATTAATTGTTTTATACCGTTTATTATTTCTTCCAACACCGTCACAAAAAGCCCACACATTAATTAAATTTCAGCCGGAAAAGATGAAACCTCTTTATAGTGGTAACATATGTGGCGCATAGCTGGAAAATGAAGCTATCAGAAAATTATAATACATTTTGTCACTGTTGTAATAATAAAAACGTAAACTGTAGAATGACCATTCTTTATGTCGTTTTCTTCCCGTCAAAACTGGATGTTGAAAAAGAAAACGCATTTGCTATTTATTGAAAAAGTGATGGTTTGTGTTAGTTACTGTGAAATACAAAGAGATGCTTTGGCCACATAGTTCTGGTATCTTGTATTATCCATCGTTATTCAGTTCAAACCTGTTAATCGTATGTATATATATCACATTTTTATGTACCAGTTGCCTTGCGTCGATGTAATAATTACTGACCACATTCCAGGCATATCAGTTGAAGTCGTCATTAATACGATCATTTGTGACATAAAATCAATTAAGAAGTCAGTGGCCATTTGATATGGAGGGCTAAATAATTAATAACGCTTTTCTTAATGTCTCCATCACCGTATCTCAGATACCAGAGCAAAAGCGTTTACACATACAGAGAGCTAACAGTACGGCCAGATAGAAAACTACCTGCACCAAACTACCTGCACCTACCAGTAACATCAGTTGAGCGTATCACACCAGACCGTGAACACTGTGAACGTAACTGATCTGCTCAGATAACCGTATGGATTTCGAACAAGATAACAATCTGTGGCGCTTGCCCACAATTATTAAATCTGTAACAGGCAGTACAATGAAGTCATTATCTCGCACAATGGCGCTTCTCCAGGTACATCAGGGTCGATTCAGCAATTTTGATGTTATTTAAATTTCTCATACCAGCTACATAGTCATGAAAATGTGGGATAAATACTCCTTATTTAGTAAGGCTATATGGGAAAATAATGAAAGGGAACAAATTTGGGAAGGAATGTCGCATGCAATCGACACGTTTACGATAAACTGACTTAAGGTAGGATACCAATCCCATCAAAAACACAACCAAAAATAATTGTTTAGAGTAAAAAATGTTATACCATATTTTTACATACTACGTCAAACTGTTACAACAGTCATCTAAATAATGTTATACATCATGGAATAAAGGTCTATAGGCGACGTTGGTAAGGTTCATTAGTGCGTGGCGGTCAACCAGAGGACACCTGTTCGAATCGTGGCAGTGGACGAAATTTTCATCACCAGAATTTTATCCAAAGGGGGGGAAGGGGAGAGGTACAAGGGAGATTATTATGTATAGTTTCTGATGCTGAAACTGTGTCCTTACACCCTGTGTTAAATGACAAAATTTGCAGTCTGTTTGGAATTTCGGAATACGAAACTTGATGGTGCCGTCGAATAGAGACATTAAGCTCGACGTCCCCACTGCTGCTTTCTGCCCGTATCTCTATGGTCGGCAAACTATTGTGGTGTGCCTGCTAGAGGCTACTCCCCATTATAACACAAGCTACAATATCCTCCCATTTCATTTGTGTATGGGAGTCGGAAGAATTACTTCTTGTTGCTTATGTGCCAGTAGCAATTAGCATCATTTTGTTGTTTGTTTGTTTTGGGGAAGGAGACCAGACAGCGAGGTCATCGGTCTCATCGGATTAGGGAAGGATGGGGAAGGAAGTCGGCCGTGCCCTTTTGAAAGGAACCATCCCGGCATTTGCCTGGAGCGATTTAGGGAAATCACGGAAAACCTAAATCAGGATGGCCGGACGCGGGATTGAACCGTCGTCCTCCCGAATGCGAGTCCAGTCCATCATTTTGTCTTACAGGCGCATACCGAAGCGCTGCGAATAAGGCTATAGCACATTCATAGATTTCTCAATAAACTTTGTAAGTAGCTTTCACGCGATAATTACTCGCGATTGCGGTGCTTAAAATCCGTAGTTTTCCTAAATCGCTTACTGCAAATGTCAGGTTGTTTCCTTCAGACAGGACTCGGCTGATTTCCTTCCTCAGTTTAAGGTTGTGCTCCGTCTCCAGTGATCTCTTCATCGACGGGTCGTTCTTTTCTAATTCATTACGAGATAACAGACTATCTTGAGATGTCTGCTACTTCAGGTTTTTCAACAAATCCGTCACGCTCTTTCATCAGTCAAACAAACCTATGACAATTCGCGCTACCCTTCTTTCCATACGTTCCATGTCCTGTTTAATATGAGTCTCACACACTTGAGCAATGTCCTTGGACGGATGGAGCGAGTAGCAACTTTATATGTATGCTGTTTTCGAATGGGGTAGGTTATATAGCAGAAACGAATTTCACCTTTTCCCTTCTGTACTGTCACCACAAACACAGTACTACACGCTTCACACACTCATGGCAGATTTGAACGCGAAAGACGTGCACTATCGAAATTGCACAGACATTTACCTAAGCAAAGATGAAAAAATTAACTCTTTCCAATCAGGCGACCGAATAAACCTATGTGGTCCCCCACATAGCGTTGGCATGCGACTGTATGCAGAGTGGTTGTAATTAAAGTGCAACTCGTCACGGAGGTCCAGTGTTGGTTGGTTGGTTGGTTGGTTGTTAGTGTTTAACGTCCCGTCGCCAACGAGGTCATTAGAGACGGAGCGCAAGCTCGGGTTAGGGAAGGACTGGGAAGGAAATCGGCCGTGCCCTTTCAAATGAACCATCCCGGCATTTGCCTGAAACGATTTAGGGAAATCACGGAAAACCTAAATCAGGATGGCCGGACGCGGGATTGAACCGTCGTCCTCCCGAATGCGAGTCCAGTGTGCTAACCACTGCGCCGCCTCGCTCGGTCGAGGTCCAGTGTTGGCCGTAATTATAGTATGGTAGTGAAATTTGGTAGATATGCCAATGGTTAATGCGGAATCGATTTACGCTGTAAAGCAAATTAGTTCAGATTTTGGCCACCAGGCGCCAATCTGGCGTTGTACACAGTTTGTATGACGGCATGACATCCATGCTGTCATTTGATAAGCCATAACGTGACCGAAGAGTATGGCTGTCGAGAAGAGAGATCGTACGCTGCAAGTGTAACTGTTTTATGTGAACGGCAATAATTGCAGTGACGCATTGAGAGAGTGTTGCCAGTTGAAAGGTCTGAGGATAGGCCCGATGTCATTAAATGTTTTAAACATAATGGTAATGAAAATCGAAAACATAGATTAGCATCGTGTGATATTTGGAAGAGGAAGACGTCCTATCCCGGTGGAAGTTATGGACGAAGGTTCTGTTGCTGTAACTGACCATGCGGAACGTGCCCTGGGTAATGGTGGTGTTCGTGCAGTGTCACGAGAATTGTTCATCCCATGATCAACTGAACGGGAAGTTGTGTGGTCTCTATTACGCTAGTTCCGCACAAAATCAAGACTTTACAGCAACTGAAATCCCACGATCTGCAGGAACGTTATGAAGATGCTCTTCAGTTTCTGGCATGGATCGAAGTTGGTGACATGTGGCCGGGCAATATTCTATGCAGTGACGAGGCACATTTTATACTACAGCGTGCAGTGAATACGTAGAACTACCGAATTTGCGATACTACTAAATTGCATGTTGTGCACGAAGAGCCACGGTACTCGCTGTGTTTTGTGGATTCACAAGCACCGCTTTCCTCGGTCCGTTCGTCTTTGAAGAGAATACACCCAGAGGGCCTGTCTGATGTACCATGACGTCTGCACGTTATCGAGACCTCCTAGTATAGCATCTGATTCCTGCTTTGGAAGAGCGTAAATGTGTGGAAACCACTATTTTCATGCAAGATGAGGCAACACCTCATGTAGCTCTCCCAGTGAAAGATCAGCTTAATGTAACCTTCCTCGAACGTGTTATGTCTAGAGGTTTTCCAGATGCATGGCCTCCAGCATCACCTGATCTTAAGTCGATGGGACTTTTAGCTCCGTATATACCTAAATGGATGCGTTTACCAGGTTTACCAGAGATACATTTCATCTCTACCTGATGTGAAGGCCACTGTACAGGAACACTTCGCTCAGATTTCACCAGAACTGCTGCGAGCGACTGTTGAGTACATAGTTTTGCGAATGCAGCATCTCATCGATGTCTCCGGTGCTCGTAAGTTGTGTAAGTGGCGGTTAATAATAAAACAAACATTTCTCACATGTTTTATGTTTTATACCCACGTCCCGCTATGAATCCATTACACATGGAAGGATTTCTATGCGTCTTACTTACATTCATAGCGCCAGATCTGTACCTCGTGGCCAAAATTGAACTACTTTTTTTTTCAGCATATATCGCTTCCGCTTTGAAGCATTAGTATGTTTACCAAGTTTCGCTGACATATGATAATTACAGCCCGCACTCGACTCTGCACTTTAGTTATTGGTATTACCACACCGTATTTCTCTTTGAGTTTAAAGTTTGTAAATCTCTGTTGCCATCGTTTAGGGATTCACGCGACGAAATTCCATTTTTTTCTCATCTTTTAACATTTTATTTCAAATAATCCTTTTACCTCACGCTCATTATCAGCTTGCTCCACCTATTTACATTTCTGTTCAGGTGAAGCCTCTCCGCTCACATTAACTTGCTTGGCGTGCGAGGGGAAGCATCCCACCGATAACGGCGTGGGCGGGCGTGGTACTCTGGCCTTGCACGTCACTCATGCGTATTTGCCTCCAAATTTGCGTCTTTCTCTGCCAGCTACAACGTCACTGCGTATCCAGTGTCATCCTCATTTAGGGCCTTGCAGTAGCTGGCTCGTTCATGGTATACGCACGCAGGTTTCATGTGCCATGGGCGTGTAGCTTATGACTGGCGTTCCAAGACATTGACTTCTAATGTCTAATTTGTTAGGATTGAAGAATTTAGATTATGGTATTTTGGTACTTTTCTGTGTGTTCCTTGAACTTATGGCTTTGTGACCAGTTTTTATGAACCTTCTATTTTAGACTGATACTGTGTTATTGTGCAATGTTCATTCGATATTAACTTAAAAACGAACAATTTCTCTACATACGTTTCCAGGAGGGTTTCACATTCTTTTTGTGAGAGGAAACGATATGCAAAGAGAGAGAGAGAGCGAGAGAATCGAGAAAATAGCTCGAAATGGAGAAGACTGTGAGAGTGGCTGGAGGAATGACGTAGTCACGGCCGCGGGGAAAAAGTAGATTTCAGATCAAAGGGTTTACCGCTGCCTATCGGCTCTGCACTGCATCTATTTTCTTCCGAGAATCTAGTCAGTTAACCTACATATCTTCCAGCAATGTGATAGGTAACGACCCCCGAGACAAATGGAACGATATCAGGCTCGGTCATTAGGAACTCAATACTTGTTGAATATATCACATTTATTGATTGGCTGTTCTTAGTTGCTAGGCGGGCTGAGTGACATATGCCAGGCTAAACTGCTGAAAGACACCTTAAATATCACTACAAGAAGTCGAATACTGACCGGTAATGTAATCACCCTAGTCACTGACAGAGGGTGAGACATTCATCAGTTTTTCTTTCTCTTCAACACATTGATAAGCATCAAATAGCGTTCACGCTCATGACGCTTCTAAGCTATCTTTAAATATTTATGAGGGCCACTGTGAGCTTTGGCGGCGGCCGTGTGAATGTCTGCACCGATGAATAGCCAAGGCGACGCAGCCGTCTACGACGACCTAGAAGCTAACTGAATCACTACACTTTTTTGGCCGCAATTCTACGAAACAAGTGTGTTGGGGAAATTTTAACAACTTACAGTGTTTGTAATCGAGAGTGACGGAAGTGTAAAAGCGGTTATCTTTTCCTTTTTGAAGAAATTCCATAATTTTTATCTTCTTTCTTTTTTTTACTCTAACTTAGGAACAAGTCATTTACCAACAGTCTAATGTGGCACAATGCAATATAAATTAAGAAGAGGAGGGAAGATTCGCGACTAGTAATTTCTAGAGTTGTGCGATGAAACAACCATTAATACTAACTCTGGAAAATATTTTTCCTTATTCAAATGTGATGTGTGTCCCCTTCAAATTCAAGTAGGGTAGGAATATGCTTAAAGAAGAACCCTCTTCACTTTATCGTAAAGGGAATCGATGATCTGGCGACGCCTTTTCTCTTTTCGGCTTTTATGATGTTTAACTTTTCTCTGATACAGCTTCTGTGCAGAAGAATCTGACAGAAGTTTGCAACTTCTGGCTACCGGCCTTAAATGACACACAACTCTGTCCGTCCAAGGTATTACCAAATAAAGTAACAGAGTAGGCAAATATCGTTACCGCTGAACCACAGCTCACCACTCGTATTGAAGGAAGCTTAATTTGTGGTAAAACTGATTTGTATCGCGTCTGGGATCTCCGTAATTATTTCCAAAGCAAATGTATATGGAGTACTTTATAACGGAAGTATCAGGGAGAGTAACACCAACTGAATTCTCGTTGACTATATCGGAATGGATACTTTTTTATGCACACATCCTCGTTAGAGGTAGGTGCCTGCAAAGAAGTGGTTTCAACTATAGTGCTGTAAGATCGTGCTTTGGAAACAGGTCGACACCCTAATGGAGTGATTATGGGAAGCTCAAAAACGACAACTTCTTTTTCGCCCATCCATTATATGTTTCCATATAGTGATTTCGCGTCATCGAGACTCATTGTTGGGGTGTTCTGGGTGTCGCGGAAGTGTTAGTCCTGATGGAAATAGTTTATCGTGCCCCTCACGCTACATTTTAACCAACTCAGACAATCTTAATCCTTCATTGTAAAGTAGCACGTTCGGTAACATACTAACGAGTCTATGCTTAGCAAATAAGTGGCGTAACACGCAGGATACAATCCTATACTACACTTGATGAAGTCGTAGTTTGGTCCCTTTCCCCCTCTTTTAATCCAACCAATCAACCCTACAGTACGGAAGTCAGCTGTCCAGATTCCTAGTGGGAGTTGGTCTGGTGCCAGCTTTCGTTTCGCTGTGAGGTGCTGTTACCGCTGTCAGAATCTGAGCAGTGCGTGTGCTATTGTCAGTTTCGTGGCTCTTAAATGCACCCGCGGTCTTTCACTTCTGAACTGAGTGACTTTCATTGAAAACAGCTGTTTCCCCTCGGATCTCGTAAACACATTGGCATAACAGGAAACGAGCGAGCATCCGGGTCTGGTGTTGCTGGATCGGGTGACCTTCAAGGTCCCACACCAGGATCGCTTCTTCGCTTAGTGTACTTCAATGACTACGTCAGTTTACGCGAAGTTGTTTCGTTTGCATGGAATACAAGTGTGGCTGTTCTAGAGTCAGAGCAGGAACTGAATATCATAGCAAGTAATGGTCCGGAAAGATTCAGTTCATAACTCACAGGTAATAAGCTGACTCTCAATTGCAACAGTACGCGATATATCCATTATACGTAATTCTGTTTGCTCAGACATTCAGTTTTATTCTAAGGGTGGCACAATTAGTGAAGTAGGAGACACAAGAGTTCTGGGACTGTAGGAAAATGGTAAGCCCTCATATACCTTCTCCGGAAGTTCAATACAGCTACAAAAATCTGTATAAAAAAAGGAAATCATTCGTTTCGAATAAGAATTGCCATTATAGGTATGTCGCTGGTATTCTGCGTTGCAGACACTACTATGTGTCGCGTTATTTACTTCATTCACCGTGAGCATTGGTGAGGTCCATTATCAGTTACTGTGACTAACGCATCTGTGGGTATTCCTAAGATGAAGGCGTATGTGCAGCTTACATATCGTGCAACTGTACTTTGTAGCACAAACAGTAAAGCACGCAGTATTGATCTAGATGCACGTGTCAGGTACTTCACACAGATCTCAAACCAGTTATTGTAATTGCTCAAAGTCTCATCAGAAGGGAATATACAACCATAAAAATGTTGTAAAGTCAGAATTGAAAAGGCAGACAGCCGCCAGGAATCTCCATTTTTAATGTTCAAAACTTTTTTTCGTAATCCAGACATGAAGCACAAATGAAAAATGATATTTATCTGACGAAGTCAAGTAATAAAAGATGCGATCTAGCAAAACGTGCCGAAACTTTTCTTTCATCTTGTACGCTAATAAATCGTGAAATGCTGTAGCCTTTGTTCGGAACCCATGGGAAAAAGTTTTCAGATGGCTGGACTCAGTAACGAACCCCGATTACTTTTATGCTAAATCTCTTCAAGATACAATGTCAGGCTACCGAACCCTGAAAATGCTCGCAAAAGACTTCCTGTATCTTTCTACAGCACTAACGGACTTTACATTCTGCTCAGAAGAAGAGCTAATGTCCTCTGATTTGTCTAAAGAAAACGAGATGGTTATTATAACAAACAGAATAACCTTAAATTTCTCAGGCTAGTTTTTCCTCTCGTTGAAAACAATGTGGTATCTGTGAAATAAATCAAGAACGTACATACCTACATACGTATTGTACGGTGTTATTGCGCATCCCATGGACATGGTAAAAGGTCCTGTTAGACTTTTTTTCCCATGTTAAAGACTGACAGCTTCAAAAAATCAAGGACTGTAATGATCAGTATTCACTAAGTGATCAACGTATTTCATTAACGGCAGCGGGTGTATATTCTTCCTGGGCACATGTGAAATTTATTCGCTGCATAAGGCTGACTGTCCATCCACTCTACATCATGCTTGTCAACATTTCCTTGATTCAATCGCCAGCCATTCGATGGTACGTATTTCAGCAAGAGTCTTTGTAATACTGAACGATTTTTGAATCACGATTAGAGTGAGATCATGTCATAAAATATCGAGGAACTAGCACTCTATGGAGACAGGAAATGGAACGAGTACGTAGGCTGCTTGGTGGGTAAAGTAAAGGACATGCTTAGATTCATTCGTAAACCATAGTTTTGACTACGAAATAGACTGCTTGCAAACCCCCTTGTGTGTCTTATCCTGGAGTAGCATTTATGTCTCTGACAAATCGAGAAATCGAGTACACAGATAAATGAGTGTCCCAATTATTGCGTATGACTTCGTCTCACGGAGGGGTGTAACCCAAATCGTAAAGTTATGTACTGACGGAATCCTGAATAAAGACGTTTTATATTTCACGGAACCCGCTATGAACATTGCAAGAATCAGATTTTTAGACTGATATCCCATAGCAATCTACATGCCACTCATGCATCAATACCGATGATGAGCTGGTACTAACAACGATTTGACAGGAACATACAATCAACCGACTTTCTACCAGCTGGGTAGCCTTCACTATATGGACATGTCCGAAAGAACAGATACCATCTCCATATAGTTAAGGCTAATCGACCATTGACCTCCTTCTTCTGTGCGGATGCACACGCATTGCCCGAACCCTTACGGGACTCGGTAAGATTGTCTGCCGCGAGTAATGAGTGTAGAGCGCAGGGGCACTACGAATGTAGTGTATGGCCATTAAGTTGGGAATGTGGGTCTCACGGCGAGCGAGCAAGGGATAAATCCCTGCAGTCGCACTATCCTCTGTGCCCTCGGCGACTCAGATGGATAGAGCGTCTGCCATGTAAGCAGGAGATACCGGGTTCGAGTCCCGGTGGGGACACACATTTTCAACTGTCCCCGTTGTTGTATATCAACGCCTGTCGACAGCTTAAGGTATTGATTTAATTATCATTACATATTTCTGTAGTCAATGCTAAACGACGCTTGAGGTGGTGTAAATAGCGAAAGAATGACATCGTTGGAGAGAATTGAATCACAGTGATGGATCACGCTGTACCTTGTGGCAGTCCGATCAAGGGGTTTGGGTTTGGCTGATGCTTGGTAACGTTACCTGCCATCATGTTTACTGCGAACACTGAAGTACATACGAGGTGACGTTGCGGTATGGGAGTCATTTTCGGGGTTAGGGTGTGGTCCCCTCATTGCACGTAACAAAACGCTAAACGCGGAAGAATATGAACACTTGTACAGCATTGTGTGTGCGTACAGTTGAGGAACAGTACGGAGACGTTGACTGTATCGGCAGAACAATGCACTCTGCCATATAGCAGCATCTGTGAGGCTATGGTTTGTCGACAATGACATTCCTTAAGTAGACTGAACTTTCCAGAGTCCCGACCTGACATGAAGCAGTGGAACATCTCTGAGATGAGTTAGAACGCCGATTCTCTTCCGGACCAGCATCCAACGTGATTACCTTCTCTGGTTTCAGCTCTTTAGGAATAATGGGCTGCCATTCCTCCACAGACATTCAGACATCCCACTCAAAGCATTCCCAGCAAAGTTCAAGCTGCCAGAAAGGCGAAGGGTGGTCACATCACATATTAATGACGACTGACAGGTGTCCGGATACTGCTGATGAGAGAAAGTGTTAGTTTACAGTTGCTGTGAAGTGACTAGACTTTGTACGTCGCTATTATATGTTTGGTGGGGTATTTTCTCTCTCCTGTGACAGCGTTCGTTTAAGATGGGCAATCTCACGTCACTACTTTGACAGTTACTTTTATTTTTGTTATATGATTGAGTGCTCTCATATCGCTATTAGTTCATATAAAGGAGAGAGCAGCAGCAATCACATTACGTTTCGCCATAAAGTTTATCGCAGCCGAATACTCTGGCGAATTCCTTAATGGCTAAACGTGTTTCAATCGATAAGCCGTTTTCAGCAGCTCATAGATGTTTGTTGGACGATGGCTGGGTCATAACACGCAGAAAGTCAACATTTTCGTAAAGAGTGGAAAGTCGGATATGCCGTATACATAAGAATCGTGTAAGCCTACTCTATGTGTGCCCGTATTTTAATTGATATGTTGTGTTTGTGAGCTGGTGGTTTTAGGATCCAGTCCGATGCATTCCTGCAATCAATAAATAAATATCGTGTGACTTCTAGCCCGGTGCAAGCCCTTCGATTTGACGCCACATTGGCGGCTTTAGCCTGAATTCCGCTACCTATATACTTACTTAAGAAACTCCTGATTCCAACTTACGAGACCATTCCCACGCAGATGAATTTTACGTACTCTGCGTCGAATCCGAGACCTCCGTTGCAGCCGGCCGCGGTGGTCTCGCGGTTCTAGGCGCGCAGTCCGGAACCGTGCGACTGCTACGGTCGCAGGTTCGAATCCTGCCTCGGGCATGGATGTGTGTGATGTCCTTAGGTTAGTTAGGTTTAAGTAGTTCTAAGTTCTAGGGGACTGATGACCAAAGCAGTTGAGTCCCATAGTGCTCAGAGCCACCTCCGTTGCAGCGTTACCCAGGAGACCACGGAGACAGCCATGGTTTCCTAGACAAATGTGGAAACCCCGCACTGGCTGGTCAGTGTACGAGACCCACTGTCATCAATCCGAAGCGCGTATACGACCAGCGTCTGGCTGACTTCCCTGTCCCACGTGTCAGCACGATACGCACAGGTCGAAATTGCGGGCAACATCCGTTAGAATCCCGTGAGTCAGAGAAAGATGTAGTACGACAACGCAATCATGAAGCGAGTGACTGTGATACAACTTTTCCCATAGGAGATGAATGTTAGTGACTGCACTGGAATGCGGTTACAGCCGTCCCATGTCGCGCAGGCAGCGGTTTTGGCCGCGTGGCCACGTGCCAGGCGTGGGGAATGCTGCAGGCCTTGGAAGCCTGGAAAGTGACTCGCCACTTTAGATATTTGCCGACAGCACTATAACCATTACGTTCCCGCTAAATCTGCTTTAGAGACACTGATGTTGAGAAATCTTACCTATGCCCACAACTAATTTGTACGATTACATCATTCTGAATATACGAGGACGGTGGTCTCGTATTCGGGAGAAGGTGGTTCAAGTCCGTGTCTAGCCATTCTCATTTGGGCTTTCTGGGGTTTCCTCATTTCAGTTCTAACGAACAGTCACGTGGTTCCTTCAGTCAGGTTTCCTGTTACACCTTCCTAATCAAACTGAGCTTGTTCTTCATCTGTTTGGACATGGAAATCTTCTCTGATCCTCGTTCCTTTCTTTGCATTCGGAAGAAGCTTCTTCAAATACCTATCAATCAGTCGCAATTTGGATTTTCCGTGATTTCCCCGAGCGCTTCATTCGGATTCCGGGGCAGTTCTTTAAGAAGGCAACGGTTAGTTTCCTCACCGAATCTTCTCCAGCCACACCAGCGTTCAACCTCAAATTACTTTCAGGTTCACGGAGCCCTTAACTCTACCTTTTTTTTGCTTTTTTCGATTATTGATATAAGTACTCAACTTGATATTCGAGCCTATCCAGTAACTTCTCTCCCGTATTTCATGCAGACCTACTGATAAGCTTCTGTTTCTTCGTTTTCTCCTTAGTTCCGCAAAGAACTGCAATAATTCAGAAACAACAAGTCCAGATTTGTACTCTAAAAAAATAATTAATTAAGCCAATGGCTCTGATTTTAACATCATAGTGATGTTAATAGTCACGGTCCTGGCTCTGAGCGCTATGGGACTTAACTTCTGTAGCGGTCGCGCGGTTCCAGACTGTAGCGCCTAGAACCGCTCGGCCACTCTGGCCGGCAGTCACGGTCCTGTTAGAGGTGGTATGCCGTTGCCGTAATTCCGACACGAGTGTCTGTTACACAAGGAAAGGTTTCATCTATGAAGACCAAGTTGCCGAAGTTACCGATGAAAAACTTTATAGTGTTGCTCAGTGTGGATCGGTTGCGGAGCGCTGGTAGTGAGAGCTTCCTGATCGATGGACTACGTTCCAGTGTTCTCTGTGGAATTCCAAATCTGCCCACAGTGTGTCGTGGAGTACGGACATTGATTTCCTTCGATGGTGATCCGTCCGTCGGACAAAGCTCGTCAGATTTCTTGATGCTACTAGTAGGATACGTATCTCAACCTCTCGCTTCTCCGTCTTTAACAACACAAATGCACATCTACACTCGTGGCAGTCACCGACGTTACAGAGTTAGACATCTGATACACACGCTGCCGAAGAGCCGTCCAGCTAAAAGCTCCAGGCAATGAATGAACCGCGTGGGAAGTATATACACTACTGGCCATTAAAGTTGCTACACCACTAAGATGACGTGCTACCGACGCGAAATTTCACCGACAGGAAGAAGATGCGGTGGTATGCAAATGATTAGCTTTTCAGAACATTCACTCAAGTTTGGCGCCGGTGGTGACACCTACAACGTGCTGACATTAGGAACGTTTCCAACCGATTTCTCATACACAAACAGCAGTTGATCGGCATTGCCTGGTGAAACGTTATTGTGTTGCATCGTGTAATGAGGAGAAATGCGTACCATCACGTTTCCGACTTTGATAAAGGTCGGATTGTAGCCTATCGCGATTGCGGTTTATCGTATCGCGACATTGCTGCTCTCGTTGGTCGAGATCCAATGACTGTTAGAAGAATATGGAATCGGTGGGTTCAGGAGTGTAATACGGAACGCCGTGCTGGATCCCAACGGCCTCGTATCACTAGCAGTCGAGATGACAGGCATCTTATCCGCATGGCTGTAACGGATCTTGCAGCCACGTCTCCATCCCTGAGTCAACAGATGGGGATGTCTGGAAGACAACAACCATCTGCACGAACAGTTCGACGACGTTTGCAGCAGTATGGACTATCAGCTCGGAGACCATGGCTGCGGTTACTCTTGACGCTGCATCACAGACAGGAGCGCCTGCGATGGTGTACTCAACGACGAACCTGGGTGCACGAATGGCAAAACGTCATTTTTTCGGATGAATCCAGGTTCTGTTTATAGCATCATCATGGTATCCGTGTTTGGCGACATCGCGGTGAACGCACATTGGAAGCGTGTATTCTTCATCGCCATACTGGCGTATCACCTGGCGTGATGGTATGGGGTGCCATTGGTTACACGTCTCGGTCACCTCTTGTTCGCATTGACGGCACTTTGAACAGTGGACGTTACATTTAAGATGTGTTACGACCCGTGGCTCTACCCTTCATTCGATTCCTCCGAAACCCTACATTTCAGCAGGATAATGCACGACCGCATGTTGCAGGTCCAGTACGGGCCTCTCTGGATACAGAAAATGTTCGACTGCTGCCCTGGCCAGCACATTCTCCAGATCTCTCACCAATTGAAAACGTCTGTGTAATGGTGGCCGAGCAACTGACTCGTCACAATACGCCAGTCACTAGTTTTGATGAACTGTGGTATCGTGTTGAAGCTGCATGGGCAGCTGTACCTGTACACGCCATCCAAGCTCTGTTTGACTCAATGCTCAGGCGTATTAAGGCCATTATTACAGCCAGAGGTGGTTGTTCTGGGTACTGATTTCTCAGGATCTATGCACCCAAATTGCGTGAAAATGTAATCACATGTCAGTTCTAGTATAATATATTTGTCCAATGATTACCCGTTTATCATCTGCATTTCTTCTTGGTGTAGCAATTTTAATGGCCAGTAGTGTAAAATAGATTACCGAAAGTGAAATGCGAGGAAAAATGGTGAATATCTTAGAGGAAAACCCAGACCGCATCTCGCTGGAGCCGTGAGATCAGGAGTTGCCTCTGGGCTATTTAGAGATACGTTTCCTGGACGGAGGTGGACCGCGGTCAGGTTTGGCGTCCTGGTCCGCTTGGCGTGCGCGCCAGTGCCCGCACAAGGCCGCGGCCCGTTACACGCGTGGCGAGACTGTTGGCTCTGGCCATTAAAAGGCCTCGCAGACAGGTTCTCCTGAGGTTAACAGTCTGCCGTTTAATTTGTGCGGGAGGGGTGGCGCCGCCGATCTCGTCACGTGCTTGTTCCCACTGCGTAGTTCCACTTCCATTAAAAGGTCCTCCTCTCATACTGCGCATCTCCCATTTTCGGCAGTGTAAAAATGCAAATCTAATTTATATGTGCTTGCTTTTTCAGTTTAGTAAACTTTCTGAACTGCTGTTATGGTATTTATATCAACGCACGTTAACTTACCATTATGTCAATCTCTGTTTACTAACACACTGTCGTGCCGAAGAGGAAAATAAAGATGGTCCGTGTCCATTGCCAACGATGGTTGCTTAGCTATTCGTAAACACTGCCAAACGGCGCGCCTCCGTAGTCGAGGTCGCACGCCTGTGCGATGGCGATCGACACGTAGGTAGGCAGTTCAAGTCCTGGCGAGGAGAGGAAAGTATTACACTGGCGAGGAGAGGAAAGGTGGTAGCCTAAAGTTCCTGATTAGTAGACTTGGTCCCAGTGTCATAGATTAAATTCCAAACCTCTCTAATACAGTGACGGCGTGTGACAGTGTCGATGGCGGTCCGTCAGTCAGATAAGGACGTTAAAGCCTGACACTCCACTCGGTTCTACTCGAGAGCAATAGGTTATGTGCAGACACCGAGTTTCACCCTCTCCCTCCCCTCATCATCACACAACACAAACGTGACACCAAACTGTACACACACTCATTACAGTCGTCTACACTTAACAGTACCCTTAAGACACAAGTCTTACAAATCGTGAGGAAAGGGGCCATTGTGTGCTGAGGAAGCAAACCTTTTCCGGTCAGGCGGCTGAATCTATCCCTCGGGGTCTCCTAGCCAACAATGCTATCTTACTCTTCTTTCTTATTTTCAAACAAGTATGGAATTTGTAGCTGTAGTCGTAGTGGACCAAGTGACGAGGCCTTCATCTTAAGCCTAGTCAAAGCGGAAACGCAACATCGGCGGCAACAGCTGACCAGAGAGTCTCCCCACGACACCCGGTGGCACCCGCTCACCTGTCTACACTTGCGCCTCCATTTCGATGTCTTGCGGGGTACTGAAGTTGCTTAGTTACTGTTCCCGGACGCTTGATAGATGTACAATTAAAGAACAGTCCGAATTCTTCTTAGACGCTCTTTTACTAAACAGTCCTGATGTTGAAAGTTCAGGTTCACGTACCAGTGAATCATACTCTTTCCTTTGTTAATCCCTGTGAATTTTCGTTTCGGACTCAGTTGTGCTAGTCTGATTGGAGAAACTATTTGACTGACGGTTCGCACCTGTATATTATACGAACTATCAAGTTCCTACATCGCCCCAAACATCTGGAACACCTTCGCCTGTCCCAAACATCCCATAAACTAGAGTCCAAACACCCCACTCCATCACCACCTTTGAAAACATTGGCCTGGTGCAACGCTTATACCAGAATATCCAATCTTCTCTCTTTCTCTCTCTCTCTCTCTCTCTCTCTCCAAACACTCAATGTTCCACTTCCTTGCGTCTTTTCTCAAAGTAATTTAGCTCTAATTAACCTGCCAGGTCGTGAGGTTATCTCTGAAATCTCCAATTTTACTAACAGTAACATACGTCAATCGTCCTTCCACACATGAAGGCACTAACCCATTTTCCTCTTGCCTTACTAGAATGATAATCTCTCTTTGATACACATGTCCCACATTCTCCCACCAGAACCCTCAACAAGAGCTCTCATCACTATCATCCACATAAATTGCACAACCACGAACATCATCACAATGTCACGCGTCTCAACATCACCCTTTCACCACGTATAAGTTTCTATATGTACATGAATTGCCTTTTACAGTGCCTGAAGTGAAGCAGTTAGACCGCTGCCAGCCCAAAATTAGTAGGAGGAATGTAAGTAACTGATAAATAAGAAAGGAAAAATGCCTTTATTCTTTTTACAGTTTCCAATAATGATCAAATATGTGTCAACAAAAAGCCTTCTTTTCCGAGAAACTGAATTTATATGCATGCAGCAATTTCATGTTGCTCATTAAGCACTATCAGTATTAGCGTTATGTGACGAAGTTCCTCCCCTCCCCCTACATACTATAATAGCTTCTCGAAAGCAGTGTTGATCGCGATGATTTTATGATGTGAGAAATACAAATGAAGAGCAAAAAACTGAATATGTGGAACAATCACTTTGAGAAGTTTGGTCTCAAAGTCAGTTTAGCAAAGACTGTAGCCATGAAGATATGCAGGTAAGGAGGACAGCTCCGGTTAAAGATGAATGGGAAACCCCTGGAAAATTTGCAACATTACCCAAACTTGGGCAGTGTCATAGATTGTAAAAACTTATATCTAAATGAAGTTCTAAGCCTTACACATGAAGTTACCCAGTTTTACAGTCGAGAATGGTGCCTCCTTTGGGGCAACCAGATACCACACGAGGCAAAATAAATCACCTGCAGTGCCTTCTATTTTTCCATTTTGTCCTACACACTGAAGATCTGTGTTCTAACAGAGAGAGAGAGAGAGAGAGAGAGAGAATAACCAAATCCAAGCTGTTAAAATGAAGTTCGTTACATTTATGCTGAGACAATCGAAAAAGGATAAGATAAGGAATGACAGGAATAAAATGAATGCAGATGTAAAACAGTGTACTGGCAAACTTCCAAGAGTATCATGGTAATGTCTTGTGAAATGGTTGGAAGGAACCGGGAGAAAGGAATTTCCTGAAATGAATATACCGGGTGATCAAAAAGTCAGTATAAATTTGAAAACTGAATAAATCACGGAATAATGTAGATAGAGAGGTACAAATTGACACACATACTTGGAATGACATGGGTTTTATTAGAACCAAAAAAATACAAAAGTTCAAAAAATGTTCGACAGATGGCGCTTCATCTCATCAGAATAGCAATAATTAGCATAACAAAGTAAGACAAAGCAAAGATGATATGCTTTACAGGAAATGCTCATTATGTCCACCATCATTCCTCAATAATAGCTGTAGTCGAGGAATAATGTTGTGAACAGCACTGTAAAGAATGTCCGGAGTTATGGTGAGGCATTGGCGTCGGATGTTGTCTTTCATCATCCCTAGAGATGTCGGTCGATCACGATACACTTGCGACTTCAGGTAACCTCAAAGCCAACAATCGCACGGACTGAGGTCTGGGGACCTGGGAAGCACGACGAAAGTGGCGGCTGAGCACACGATCATCATTAACCGACGCGTGCAAGAGATCTTTCACGCGTCTAGCAATATGGGGTGGAGCGCCACCCTGCGTAAACATCGTACGTTCCAGCAGGTGTTTATCAGCCAGGCTGGGGATGATGCGATTCCGTAACATATCGGCGTACCTCTCACCCGTCACGGTAGCAGTTACAAAAGCAGAATCACGCACTTCCTCGGAGAAAAAAGGCCCGGTAACGGTAGATTTTTGGTTCTAATAAAACCCCATGTCATTCCAAGCATGTGTGTCAATTTTTACCTCTCTATCTACATTATTCCGTGGTTTATTAAGTTTTCAAATTTATACTGACTTTTTAATCACCCGGTAAATGTGAAATTATACACTAAGGTGACAAAAACCATGGTACATCTCCTAATATCGTGTCGGACCTCCTTTCGCAGCAACTCGACGTGGCATGGACTCAGCTAGTCGTTGGAAGTCCACTACAGAATCCATAGCCGTCCATAATTGCGAAAATGTTGCTCGTGCAGGATTTTGAGCACGAACTGACCTCTCGATTATGTCCCATAAATGTTAGATGGGTTTATTGTCGGGCGATCTGGATGCCAAAAAATTCGCTCGAATTGTCCAGAATGTTCTTCAAACCAGTCGGGAACAATTGTGGCTCGGTGACATGGCGCATTGTCATCTATAAAACTTCCGTCGTTGTTTGGGAACATGGTCTCCAAATAGCCAAACATAATCTATTCCAGTCAACGTTCGGTTCAGCCTTGTTGGGAATTCGGGTACATGGCTTCGTTGGGTCTGCACCTCACTCGAACCATATCATCAGTTTTCACCAACTGAAATCGGGATTCATTTGACCAGGGCAAGGATTTTCAGTCATCTAGGTACCAACCGACATGGTTGCGAGCCCAGGAGAGGCGCTGCAGCCGTCCGTCGTCTGCTGCCATAGCTCATTAACGCCAGATTTCCTCGCACTGTCCTAACAGATACGCTCATCATACTTCCCACATTGATTTCTGCTGTTATTTCACGCAGTGTTGCTTGTATGTTAGCAACTCCACGCAAACGCCGCTGCTCTCGGTCGTTAAGTGAAGATCGTCGGCCACTGCGTTGTCAATGGTGAAAAGTAATGCTTGAAATGTGGTATTCTCCTCATACTCTTGACACTGTAGATCTTGGAATATTGAATTCCCTAACGATTTCCGAAATGGAATGTCCCATCGTCTAGCTCCAACTACCAGTCCGCGTTCAAACTCTGCTTCAGTCCCGTCGTGAGGCCATAATCATTTCGGAAATCTTTGCCCATGAATCACCTGAGTACAAATGACATCTCCGCCAACGCATTGCAGGTTTATACCTTGTGTATGTGATACTATCGCCATCTTTATATGTGCATCGCTATCCCATGACCTTTTTTTCACCTCAATTTATGTTGGACGGCTAAGGAGAACATGAATCGACATATCTAAAGACGTGGCCAAAAGTGATTTCCTTTGGGATAGGAACCATGAGGAAGACCTGTACGAGAATAGCAATGGTTGTAACAGGCTCGCCACCAGCACCCGGGAAACTGTAGCTGCTGCTGCTGATGATGTTGACCATTATGATTATGACGATAGCTTTCCGAGAGAAGAAGTAGAAAGCCTCTGTAATTTGTTTCTCATTCATGTATTTTCCAGTATACCGTTGTGTTACAGATACGAACATTTTACTCGTAGGCCTATCTAGAGCCGATTTCCGTGTAGCTAAAATGCATAGCAACCACATATTGCCCTGGCGTATGCGAGTTAGCAATAACGAATAAATAAAATATTAGTCACGCGTTTATTTAGCTAAGGCATTTTACTGTAGTGGCTGTGCTTGGGAAGTAAGCTCATTTATTTATTTTTCTCGTGTGTCATGTGTACACAGCGGCTTCTAATGAGATGCTGAAAGCCAGCACTCGAGGTGCGAACGTAGTTTAGAGGCAGTCGAACGCAGTCGCTGCACTTCCAAATGAACCCTCCAGAAAACTACGAGTAATTACAAGCCGCCGAATCACCATGTAACACATGATAAATTAGTATGAAATAAAGTAAACTGGCCCTGTTGTCTGTGATAATAAGGTGCCAATAATAATAAAATCTAAAATTATAGTTGGTGACCAGGGTCAGAGGACCGCGCGATGTCGGCAGCCGCTGTCTCATTGTCTGCCTATGACGTCATTCGAAAGCGGTATCGAGGGTCAAAGGGAGCAGCACACGGCTCTTTCAGCTGTTATTGGCTTTCTAGACCATGGAGGCGCTACTCCCCAGTCCAGTAGTTCCTCATATGGCATCACGAGGATGAGTGGACACCGTTCCAATTCCAAACCCAGCAGTACCAGGAATCGAACCCAGAATCCTCCCACCCCAGCAGTACCAGGAATCGAATCCAGTTTCCCCACACGTCAGTCAAGCGAGATGGGCATTCAGCTACGGAGGCAGATAGAACTAATAACAATAAACATAGTTAAATTTCCATTCGATAGCGGAGTGTACGCAGTAGTGAAATTTCCCAATATTGTCAATTTCAATTAGCTGCCGGAACCAGTCCGGAAAGAACCCGCAGGCACCATATCCTCTCTTCCATGAATGCTAGTCGTACAAGTTTCATTGAAATATTTCTGTAGGATTTGGGGCAGTATGAGTTAGGTTTGAATCTTCAAGTCGGCCTCCGAGTCGTTTTGAATTGACTAGTACTGCAACCCGAAACTAGGTCAGAGAATTCAATAACACTAATACTAGCATGCTGCTGGTGAACTGCAGTATACGTACTTCAGTAACTATTTGCTAACAACGACCTGATCCAAACCACAACCGCTGTAATTCTTACTTGATACTGTTTCAGCACCCTGATGCGTACATACCATAATTCTTACTTGATACTGTTTCAGCACCCTAATGCGTACACACCAATCAGCAATGTGACTTTTTAAGCAATGACGCCGGTCTTTTTTGGAGAATAGCTAAGAATTTATATGTTCAAATGGTTCAAATGGCTCTAAGCACTATGGAATTTAACATCAGAGGTAATCAGTCCCCTAGACTAAGAACTACTTAAACCTAACTAACCTAAGGACATCCAACACATCCACGCGCGAGGCAGGATTCGAGCCTGCGACCGTAGCAGCAGCGCGGTTCCGGACTGAAGCGCCTAGAACCGCTCGGCCACGTCGACCGGCCAGTTTATATGTCTTCATTAAAAAATAACAATATAAAAAAGTGGTCACGTCACATTCTAAAAATAAAAGGATCAACATATCAAATGTGAAAATCTGACGAACAATGAATATAACAGGCGGTGGACTTGGTTTCTATATTAGGTTGTCTCATGACCTCCCAGGCAAATTTTCACTATTTGATGCAATTTGTAATCAGTCGTCTCTGACTTCGAGTGCGTAAGAGGCACATTGGTGGTGATGTACAACACATGGTTGCTAACTCATTGTTCTAAGTGTTCTGAGTGGCTTGCAAGTTGTTGCTTACATATGAGGTTCAGAATAAAGCAGAATATATGGAATTTTTGAGCTGAGTGTCTTGATTACGTTTTACGGTGAAGAGATGTACAATATGGGAGCCGGTCCTCATACCTACCTCACGGATTTTCTAACAAGCACATTTACAAATTGTCTTTGCTGCTCTTAATCGTCACCTACGCAGCCCGATGATGATGGCGGTAGAAGATGTCATGAGAAACGCCAGATTTTGAGATGCCATAATATAGAAGTTCAATAATGCCCCTTCAACTAGAATGATACAGCTTACGTAACTGTTTGGAGAATATTGCACGGTTAGAGTCACCGCCCTAAGAAGATGCACTCACTACGGTCACACGAAATTCCTGCTGTAGTTTCTTCTCCTAAATGTTAATGATAGTGCCTTCCACAGGCAAGTGTTATTTACGTCTGAGACCAGCTCTGTACTTACCAGTTATTTCATTGACAGTTATATGTTGGTATACACAGATAAATGCTGGGACTATGAGATCCCATATTGGATTACTGGTAAATATCAACAACAGCGTCATAGAGCCGCGGGACATTTCGGTGCAGACGCGCGGGCCCAACTAGCTGACAACTTTGGGGACCATCGGCAAGATCGCGGAAGACCTATTGCATGACTAACGGATTCACATGATTTCTAGGGTTCCGGCCCCAATCGATAAAAACGGAATCCTTCTAGGATCACCACTTTGTTGTTTCGTCTGTCTGTCTGTCTGTCCGTCCGGCTGTTAAGAATCCTTTTTCTCAGGAACAGGTAGACGTATTAAGATGAAGTTAACTCACATACTAAGATCTACAGCCCCTTAGTGACATATGTAATCAAAAGATACGGCCATTTATGTCACATATTTTGATCTCTTGCCAGTACCAGTGTCAATAACAGGCAAAACTCGTCGAAATTCTCGATTCCCGTGGTGGATGAACCATCAAAACCGCCGGTTCCAAAGTCCTGTTCGCACTTATCCAGATATTTCTTTTGCCTTTCTGGCTGGTGGTGTTTATAGTATACTGGCTTCCATCTGTCACCAGATAATGATATGTAATTTGCGTATAAGTGTTATTAAATACCAGGACACCGCAGATGTCTCATGGGCTTCATTCATTACCGATACGTTACGAAGAATATGTTCCTCAACAAAACGTGATTTTGAATGTGTGGCCTATCGTTGTTCAAAGTTTTTCCATGAGGAGTGGATTGGCCTTAGGCATGTAAAACATAAATTAGCCAGAATACTTGCCAAAAGTACGTTCTGCAGTCTGCCTATATAACGGGTACGGCCGAACGTCATTTCACATCAGCTTAGGGCGTGAGCCAGATGTTGACATGACAAAATGTCTTTCGAGTCAAAATCCCAGGTGATATGAGTTAACAAACATAGCTAGTGGTTCTTTACAGCGTGAAGAGCTAAGGCACTGTACACCCAACCTAGTGAGGCACATTGAGCTACTATTTGCTTAAATAACCAACGGAATTTGTGTGGAAGCTGTCCAAGAGGCTTCAGGTTGTGACTCGAGACACACGACTTATAATTAGTATACGTGGTTTATTACTGCCGTCCTCCAACAGTATGACTTTGTATCCGCCTCTTAAATATAGTCTACAACTATTACACGTTAGGTAAAAACGTTGCCCGGACTACTTAATTTATGCTGTAAGGTCTCAAGCTGTAACGAACTCATTCTTCACACATTATTAAGGAAAGGAGACACTCTACAATCAGGCCAGGGGACCACGTGTAGCTACTGGCCACTGTACCATCCTCTATCGACAACGTAACTCAATGTCAACATGGAGGGCCATTTGTCTAACACGTCCCTAACATGTATTCTTCGGTATTATACTGCCGAACATTTGCGGAAACCTGTGACACCAGAGAAGAATCAATATTCACGTCTGTTATTGTGACATGAACGTGAAATCAGTCAAAGAAGGCGAGCTATATTTCCGTAGCAGTTTGACTGTTAAGGCTAGATGATGCTCTACGAGTAAACGTCATGTATATAAGCGTCTTCTACCATCTATTCTGCTGCATGGTCGTGAAAAACGTAACAGTTCGAATTGATTCTGGATAGCCTTCCGAAAAGAGTCAGCTGCAGCTGTGGTTAAGCATTAACTTGCTCCATTGACAGAGGAATTTGGGAGCCCACGACTGCTCAGGGTCATTCAGTGTCCGATCTCGCTCGCCCAGCATTTCAAGTGTATGCAGCGTGCCGTTACGTACCATTCAACATACAGCCTGGACCCGCGCCGAATCCTTGAGCAGCGAGCACACTGCTACATTCACTTCCATCTTTCATCGGACATTAACTGTTGCAGCAAAGCTAATATTGTCTATATTTTTAGATGTGTTGTCATCAAAGAGAGCGTTTTTTACTTTGATTTTGACATCATCTGAAAAAAATACTCTGAAATTACACTGACATTTGACTGTAATAACTTAGTGGATATTATTATCTGAACGGAACGGTACAGATCCTTCAGATATCGGCTCACTATGCAAACAATGCTCCGCGTTACGAACTGTACATTCCGTACAGTGTGAGCTCTGTTAATACCGCAAATAATAGACTCAAGTTTGTCGATTTTTGTAGAGTTCCGTTGATTATTTCAACCCCCCTTCGTATTCGATATTGTGAACGATCTCGACTGCACAGTCTAATGGAGTCAACCCTGACATAGCCAGTTCTCGGCCGCCTTCTTGTTGCTATTTGAGACGTCCAGGGACTTGATATCTTGGAACTATTTTTTGTTAAACAGTTTGTTTGAAGACTGCGGAGACTGAAGACGGCAATGTAATTGAACTTTTGGTGTCAACTTTGCAGCTTTCTCTAGGCGAAGTTCAGGAGGAGATAATAAAAGGCCAAAGAAAGTAAAGAGCTTTGTTCTTTGAAACAGGATTTCGATATGTTGAATGCATGAAACTCGTGGAGCTGTTTCAAATTTTTATTAAAACGTTGCTATTGTAATAACTGATTTAGTTCATCAGTTCCATCAATCTTCGTGATTTGTGGTATTGGTATTCCATGATGTACACTTATACCTGTGAGACTTGTTTCAGTCGACGGTTCTACATTTACATCTACAAATATACTCAGCAGCCACCTGTATAGTGCATGGCGGAGGGTACGTCGATGCGGTATTATAGATTTTCATTTCTCTTCAGTTCCCGTATTGAGCGCAGGAAAGGGGCTGTCTACATCTCTCTGTACGCGCCCTAATCTTTCTTATCTTATTCTTATGATCACCATGCGAGATACTCGTTTGTAGCAGCATAATAGTGGCACAGTCTTCTTCGAAAACAGCTTCTCTAAATTTACCCAGCAGGATCTCGAAAGAACTACTTCGCCGTTTACCGAGGATTCCCATTAAAGCTCCCCGAACGTTTCTGTTACACTTCTAGTTGACGTATGTGCCTTTTGCAATACGGTTTGGATGGGCTCAGCTCGCCCGCGGTTCGCTAAAGGAGATCTGTTGTGATCTGAAGATGATATGTATAGATTGAAGCCGATCACCACTAATAAATTATCTTCTATCTTGCCATTAAAACAATTTTTTTTCATTATAACTGAATTTAGATCGCTGTTATCCAAAAATGTTATCAAAAATCAATAACTTTCATATTGGCTATTGTTTCGCGAGAACGTCTCCTTTTTTCCAAGTATTCCCATTTCAGCTCCACAATCGTTTCTGTTACACTTTCATTTGGGCTATACTGGCCACCTACGATACTAACAGCGCATCTCTGAATTTGTTTTATGTCTGTTGTCATACCTACTTGACGAGGACATCAACATCGGAGCTATATTATAGAATTGATAGAACTAGCGTCTTGTAAGAGATTTACTTTACAAATGATAGAATTTTCCCAAATACCTTTAAACAAAATTAAATCTACCGTTCACCTTGTTAATATTGAGTTAAGTGACACTTTCATTTCATATCTTTTTCTAAGGTATAGAATCCATTGTTTCACGAAACACTTTGAGTAAAAACAAGTTTCGCGACATTTCATTAAAACCACCGCGACGAACTATTCTGTAAGTCTCATTCTTATAGAAGCACTTACTAGTGGCAGTAAGAGAAAAAACAGTAAATGTTTCGGGGTTGGTGGTACAAGAATAAAATACTTCCCTCGTATGTAAAATGATCCCTAAAGCGATCTTTGATGGACTTACGTAACGGCAACGTCGATTTCCTTCTGGATAGTTGGTTAGATATGAGCAAGTATTCACATAGCTGAAATTCATAGAAGCTCCATTTCTGACTTATGACATTGGAGTGTTGATACTCATCGCGGACAGTTAAACGTAAATAGTACTGTAAACAGCAACTCAGAAAAAGGAAAATGACAATAAAAGCCAAGTTAGCTAGCTCGGTGAATTAGTGGCTCAGCTCTGAAGAACCACAAGGAAGCAAACAAAATAATCGGACATTAACTCTGATGTGGCATAACCCACTATATGATAAGATCATAGCATTAGAGACCTCTGTAACTGGCTTATCTTTAGTAGACGCTTCTTCACAGCTAGAAGGATACAGACAGCATCCAGTTACCGGCTGCGAAGATAATGCAGACGTAGGTCAAGCTTGATAATCTTCTCCGCACACAGTAAACAAAACTCAGACTAAGCTTTTCGGGTGGACTTGCGAATCAGACAGATAAGTGTGATTACTAAGTTTCCTTGTGGAACTTCTGAACTTCAGCGAACACTGCACGCTTGTAAGTTACTGACGAGACTTGTACAATCTGCCACATTCGCAGTTTTGTCATTATTGTAAAGAAATCAATAACGTCAAGCTACAAAAATGTCGCAAGTAAATCGTAAACTCGACTGCTGCTCAGCGATGTCGAGATAACTGAACACACCTGAAGCTGACGAAGTTGAAGAGAGTTTCATTTCGTTGTGAAGCGATAGTTAAAAGGTACTTCTTAGATAATTTACAAGTTGGGTTCATCACCATCCATATCAATACGCTATCGCAGAGAAGGCTTCCAATGGTACCAGGTACGTGGGAAGAAAGGTTGCTTAAATGCCTCTGTGCGTGCTGTAATGGGCCTAATATTCTCTGCACGGTAACGGCGGAAGAGAGATGAATAGGGTTGCAGTAGATTCGTAGATTTCGCATTTAAAGCTGGCTGTCGAAACTTCGCAAGTACGCTTTAGCAGGGTAGCTGACGTCTATTTTCAAGCGTCTGCAGTTCAGGTTCTCTGGTATCTCCGTGGTGCTCTCCCGTGGATCCAATAAATGTGTTTCCATTCGTTTTTCCCATCTCTGCATTCGTCCGACATCCGCTACTCGAATGTGGTTGGGTCCTCCAGAACAATACTCTAGGTTTGGTCGCACGACTATTTCACAAACGATTTCCTCTGCACACAGAGCGCACTTTCCCAGCTCTTCAATCGTTTATTCTACTAGGCACTCATGCATCCATGTAGGGTCAATTATTCTTTTCAACTCCAGCTACTGCCCCTCTACATGCTACTGCCCACATATGAATATTTCAGGTTCTTTACTGAGGAATCGTCATCTAGTTTGCTGACTTTGTGAACATTTCTGTTTGGTTTAGTTGCTCTTAAAACCCTGGTAATCAATGTTGGTACAACCGCCTCGTAGACTATAATGCCGATTTCTACGTTGGCATCATCAGAGATGTCATTTCTATTAGTTGCAGTTAGATCTAATATATTTCCATCATGAGTGGGCTGGTGGATGGTTTTCGAGCTACTATATCCGCCATACATAGACGACAAACCGCAGCCCACAACAAGCAAAGTATAGTTATTTGCAGTTGGAATGCTTATTAGCGTACATATTTAAGAAGATCCATATTGCAACAGTAAGCAGAGAGATACTTGCGAAAGCTGCAAAACTGAATGGCCATGTGGCGAATTTGTCCCATCCCGGGCAAAATCCATGCAGTCCTCTTCCGGCATAGAAACCTCACCAAATAGAGCCTACAGGAAGAAAGAGGAACAAAGAGACCTACTGTTAAAATTCCGGGGTACTCTCCTAATGCTGCAAGGTACAGATATGTACCCTCTGGTGCACCAAGACAAATATTTTAAAAGGCGCATCCACCTATACCACATCCTCAATGTTGCAAAACGTAAGACAACTGCAGAGTCGTCTCCACGGATGATCAACTAGGACAGCTATACACACATACAATTCATACATACCCCAGATTTTCGAGTATGAAAATGTCCCACTGAACGGCAGATGGAAAACATAATATGCTGAAAAAACATGTGCAGAAGAATGCCACCTCCTTGACAGCTTCGTGTGTCTACATCCGCGTACAAGCAGAGACGATGTTTATCAAACCGCTAGCGTCGGAATATTACAAACGCCAGTGGCTAAAATCATAACGAGATGCGAACGGCATCTATTCCAAATTGAGGAGACAAAGAACACGTTGTAAGAAAGACAGAACCAGAACGGAGACACACCACACACAAATACATTGTCCCCGCGTAGACGATCGCACAGAAGACGACACGCATACTCTGATGGACTTAAATATTATGATCACTGCCCACCAACTACAGCCTGGTGGCGTTACGGCCACATGAAGTGGTAAAACAAAAACAAAAAAGTAAGCGAAGATGAGGCGAATGGGTAATCATTCTAGCGACGACAGGCGCTGCAAATGTGGAAATGCACTGACACACTCGACTTCCGAAAAGGGCAGATTCTTATGGCCCGCGACTCGCAGACGGCTAAGATGGTCGACTGTTCGTGTGTTATTGCCATGACCATCTACAGAAAGTGGCCGAAGAACTGTGAGATCAAGAATACGCGACAAGATGTTGGATGCCTACACCTTTTCCGATTTTGTCCCTTATAAATAGTTTTTTGAAAGCCTGCGACTGTGAAAACAGTTGGTTTGTTTACAAATAACTTTTCTGCAACCAGTAGCAATTTTCTTATATTCGTATGTTACATGATGTGTTTCGGGAAATGGTTCCCATTTTCAAGTGTATTTTCTCTTTCCACAGAGTATGATGCGTATTTGTGCAGAAGGTATTTTCTTAACAACACGGATTATAATTTTCTGACAACAATTTTACATTGGTGCTTATTTCTGTGTGTTACTATTTTTATTTAAGTATACTGTCGAAGGATCTGAAGAAATGCACTGATTCACTTTCTAGCTTTTCGTTTAACATTTTGTCTTCATATTTTCTGTAATGTGAATATATCCCCACTTCTTCCAGATGCCTTGACAATTGCTTGAACAAAAATAGTAACTCCTAGAAATAAGCACCAAGGTAAGCCCATACGCAAGCAAATTATAATCCATATTGTTAAGATAAATGCCTTCTGTACAGAAGAACATCATACTCTGTGGATGACCAGTAACATTATCTCTGTCAGCCACATCTAAAAACATCTTTGAAACTGTTTGTTTATGTAATTTATTCTCGTTGTGTTCTGTGCACTAAAAGTTGCGTGTAATGTTTAACATTTATGAGACTCTGCACAATTGGACCGAACTGTAGGTACAAGTTCTTCCAAATGTCGCCATTAACTATGTATATAAATCGACAACTGACTAAACTAAAAATTGCGCCTTTTTATGTATTTCAGTAAAGTCAACAAAACAAATCAAACTTCATACATGGAAAACAGTATGTAAAAATGGCATAGCACAAAGAGAAACACACTTGAAAATGGAAACCATTTCCCGAAAGTCGTCGAGTAAAATACGAGTAAAACAAAACCGTGACTGGCAGCATAAAAGTTATTTATACGCAAACCCATTGCATACGCCATATTACAGGTGTGGAGGTCGGTGGCTTGCCATCTTTCTAAAGTAGAATAGGCAGAAATATGTGCCAAGTCTGAAAGCAGAATACAATGCTGGTGCAGGCGAAGGTGTTTCGGAGCATATATTACAGATCATATTAATGAACACGGGACTCCGCAGCAGACGTCCCGTACGGGCTCCCATGTTGTCCCAACGAGATCATCAACTGCGATTGCAGTGCGCACGTGATGGTCGAGGTTAGATCGTAGATCAAAAGAAGCATATCACCTGACCAGAAAAAATGATGTTTCTTATTACATTAGGTCGATGGTCGTTTCGGGAAAGGCGGCCATTCAGACGAACTTATGCTGGAAACATGCACCGTGCCACAGACAAAGGCCGATGGTGGCAGTATTGTAGTGTGGGTGACATTCACCGGGGCTTCTCTGGGACCTATGGTTTTAATCGCGGACCGCGTGCATCCCTTCACGCTTGATGTCTTCCCTGACGGCGATGGCATCTTCCAGCACGGCAACTGTCGGCGTCACAAAACGATCATGTGCTACAGTGGTTTGAGGACAGCGATAGTGAGCTCACGTTGATGTCTTGACGACTATATACTCCTGACAGAAGCCCGATGGATAGCATCAGGGACGCTATCGGGCTCCGTGCCACAAACCACCGGTCCGTAATTTATGGAAATTACAGGTAGACATCTGGTGCCACATACATCAGGAAACTTGCAGAATCTGTATCACTCAAAATCACAGTTGTATTGCGTTCTGAATGTGTACTAATACATTATTAAACAAGTGGCTATAATGTTAAGTCTCATCAGTCTGTACTCCCGATGAAGAAAAGCCACTGATGCCACTAACACAACACGAAGCAACAGCGCACCGCCACACCTGCATATGCGTACGTAATACATTGCGTGCAAAACACTGGCGTCCATGACAACGGCGATCAAGTAACGTCTCAATTCTGTCCTTAAACAAGACACCAGAACACAAACCCAGACTAAATAACTTCAGGAACAAATAACAGCAGACACTCACGACAGGACCAAAATTAAGAAGCCACACGATACCTCGAGCAGACACATTTCCAAAATAGATAACAAAGTGGGAATACTGCAACAAAAATTCAGAGGTCTGTGTTTCATCCGGACAAACAGAAAACATGCACATATGATTCAAAGTATTGAATCACAGAGATGTAAATACAAGTTCAGCATGGGAAAGTGCAATACTTATCATGCCACAGGAACCCTAATCCAAACACCATCGATCAACCTGTCTGTACTATTTACGAAACACACACACACACACACACAACTTATCAAAACACACCTTCATTCCATAATGTAAGCTAACTCTGTAACTACATTTTACCATGTCATTAATTATATCCCTTAGCTCTTATATGTTACTCTCTTTGTTTTATTCTATATTCGTGTAACTTTGTTTCATATACGCTTAATATCTAGGCACTTCTGATGTGCGAGGAATCGGTGAAACTTGGATGAATTCGGGCCAGTACGGATAGTTTGCGCCTGGTGCCAAAGTTAGCTAGGAAACAATGCAGCCGGCCGTTGTGGCCGAGCGGTTCTAGGCGCTTCAGTCTGGAACCGCGCGACAGCTACGGTCGCAGGTTCGAATCCTGCTTCGGGCATGGATGTGTGTGATGTCCTTAGGTCAGTTACGTTTAAGTAGTTCTAAGTTCTAGGGGACTGATGACCTCAGATTTTAGGTCCCATAGTGCTCAGAGCCCTTTGAACCCATTTTTTGAAACAATGCAATGCGCCGTAGCAATGACCATTGTGATAGGCATCGCGAATGTAATTTTGATTTCACTGTGGCGCCTACCTGCGGGGGCGGGGCTTGTTCCCTCCGCAGCAACCAATGTGCTGGGCGGCGATCACGTGCTCACGTTTTACCTTCCCCGACCAGTTATATTGTGCGCCTAATTCATCTTCTTAATCCAGCGCTATCGTAATAAACATATCACTTGCTTCACTTTATTCTTTATTTTTCCTCTGTAATTTAGAACTGTTTTATAATAAACTGAAACAAACAGAACCAATTTAAAGCGCAAAAACCACAAGGCTGCTCTTTAATATGTTCACCCTCAAATAGTTCCCTACGAAACGGAAACGAAAAATAAATATATATTGTATTCTGGCAAAGGCATATTGAATTTTAAGCTTGGTTTCCGTGTTTGGCGATAATAATAACAGTGTCCCTTGATATATGTAGGCATCACTTATTAAATTTCTTCTTGGAATAGACTTTGTGATGTTATTTAATGCACAGGTCACAAGAAACACATGTTGTAATCCAAGGAGAGACAAAAAAATGCCCACTTCGGCGAAACATATTCTGGTAAAAACAAATATCAGTTACAATATCGCGGGAAGGTAAACATTGTTAATAACGAAAGATCGTTATGCGGCATCTAGAACAGAGGACTTTTGGAGTGTATTCACAGGGCGAGAATTTACACGTCCGTGTAGCTGAAGGACAAGCGCCATCTCTCGACGTCCTTGTGTGGCCAGAAGGTATGCCGCAAGGCCCGGCCCCCCGCGGAGTTCACTTTTATCTCTGCTCTTGAGGCCCTATCGCAGTTCAGTGAGCTGAAGCTTGCTTCACTGCTCCCTCTATAGAGCAACTGGTTGTTGCCACATGAGAACTGCGATCTGTAGGACGGTGACCCGTCGCGCCGCTTGTAGATAGCTTAGAGAAATTTACGTCCCTACTCCTTCCCGCATTTTCTTATACATTTTATGACAAACATTGTTGTCAGCACAGCTCTGTTCAACAAGTGCGCTGAGAAATGCTGCAGTAACCCAGTTAAAAACATTAGCATTAAAAGAAAAGTACCGCCGTCGATAAATCAACGTTCAGATGATTGGAAACTACACTGCTGGCCACCGTAAATGCAACACCAAGAAAGACAAGAGGTAGCACAACAAAATTTATTTTGTAGATAACATGTTGACCAAGTATCAAATGATTACGTTTACAGACGTCTGTGACATGTGGTTCCTGCCAGAATCAGTAGCCAGAGTAGCCGCGATTGTTGGAGATCACCGCTGCCACACGTCTCGGCATTGAGTCAAAGAGACGTTGGATGTGTTCCTGGGGTACAGCAGCCCAAGCAGCTTCCACACGTTGCCAAAGATCATCTGGTGTGGCAGCTGGGGATGTAATCTGGGTCACTCGTTGAGCAACCATGGACCACATGTTTTCTATCGGCGAAAGATCCGGAGAGCCAGCCGGTCAGGGAAGCACCTCAATCTGGTTATTGACGAAGAACCTTTGGACAATGCGTGCCACGTGTGGTCGCGCATTATCCTGTTGAAATGTGGCTGTGGCCGAGCCCTGAAGGTAAGGAAGGACAACTGGCTCCAGCACCTCGGATATGAAGCGCCGGCTATTTAAAGTACCGGCAATGCGTACTAGAGGCGTGCGAGAGTAATATCCAATACCGCCCCATACCATAATACCCGGTGCAAGACCAGTGTGGCGGTGCATAATGCAGCTGTCCAGCATCCTCTCTCCACGGTGTCTCCACACTCGAATCCGACCATCGTGGTGCTGCAGACAGAAGCGTGCCTCGTCAGTAAAGACAACGTCATTCCATTCTGCCGTCCACATCCGTCTGTCATCGCACCATTGGCGACGGAGACGTCTGTGGATCTGCGTCAATGGTAGACGAAGCAATGGACGTCTTGCGGACAGACCACTCTGCTGTAAACGGCATCGAATGGTACGCGCAGACACTGGATGATGCGTTACAGACGCAATGTGCTGTGCTATGGTTCGGGATGTCACTGAGCGATCCGTCACTGCCATACGCACAATTTGCCTATCAGCACGTGCAGTGGTGCACCGAGGTGAATGCTATCGACCACGTCGGTCCGTCGTACCCTCCTGCATCCAACGGTCACATATCCGCATTACAGTTGTTTGGTTTCGTCCAACACGACTAGCGATTTCTCTGTATGATAATCCACAATCTCGGTAAGCCACTATCCTTCCTCTGTCGAACTCGGATACTTGATCAAACGATGTTCGCTGTTGTCTACGAGGCATAACTGATCGTCTTGTGAAACAACCACAAGGTAAACACACATGCCGAACGTACGCTCTTCGAAATCGCCAAGCCCTAAATGGCGCTATGAGGTGGCGCCACAGGCGCCCTTGATGTGCGTCTGCGCTGAAATTCTAATCAGTTGCATATCTCATCGCTGCAAACCCATGGTGTAAATTTCACTTGATCCGGATGCTTCCTTCAGGATGTTGCATTTACGGTGGCCAGCAGTGTATTATTTTGTGGTTTACCTGGCCGTTCATGTGACTGTGTACCCATTAACATAAGTCACATAAATATATGAGATTCATTTAAAATTAAAATTACAGACAATGTCTTAGATATCGGTCTCGTGAACTGTCATATGGCGCGGAGTACGATGTGGGTGACCACATGCCTCTCCTTATCCGCATCCCGTGGCGCCTGTAGGCTAAGGATGACAGGCGGCCGGTCGGTACCGTTGGGCCTCCACGGCCTCCTCGGACGGAGTTAAGTTTGGTTTAGTTTAGTTTTAGGTATACATACAGGTGGTCGGTTGAGTTCACTGTCATAGTTCAGTAAAGGCATGCAACGCAGATATTCGTTGAGTGAACTAATCTACACTTGTGCTGCGCAATCTATCATAAAGCGTGAGTCGGAGGTGCAGATTGCGCCAGAATCACCCTCCTCCCCCCTTTTCCTATTCTATTCACGAATGATGTATAGTAAGTATATTGGTATCACTTTTGCATATGCCCGAATTTCCGTAAGTCTGCTGCCGTGGCCATTACGTGAGATGTATATTAGAGGGAACAATATCTGCATCTATACTCCGCAAGACACCTTACGGTATCATTGCGTTTTCAGGCAACAGAAAATGGTTGCAGTCACATCAATTACGGAAGGGAAATTTGTAAGACTAAACATTCGTTCGTCCACTAACCAAGACTGAACGCGCTGAGTAACTGTGGATTGTAGTGGCGTACGGACAAGATATGACGTCATGAAAGTAGTGACAGTTAAAATATCAGTCCCCTATTCCACCGGGAAACGAAAACACGGTGACTCAGTCTGCACGAGCGACGTGTTGTTTATGTCGCAGTTGCCAAGATCCCTAGGTGTTTATTCTCGATCTTCAGTTCGAAGCGCGAAAGGACGTTCCGTGATGAAAAATCACTTGCTTGCCCGTGTTAACGATGAGACTCGAATCTATAAACGTTTATTTAAGAAAAACAGTCATCGAAAGAATTTACTGCAGTTCGTTTCTAACAAGAAATACGAAAACTGATCCATTTCTGCCGATGTATTTGTCGCCTATGATGTGTACGAGGTAATGTCGAATCATGTTATATGTCACTCTTACGTCGAATTATTGAAAGTTTTTCTTTTACTCTAAAGCTGCCCAGTCGACAGATATTGTGAAAAGTTGCGCCAATATAGTCAGTCTCTCTATACGCCTCGCTGAGCAGCAAATATTGTGAAGTATTCGCTTTATAGGATGCACCCAAAGTATAGCTAGTCCATGTTTCACCACTCCGTAACATCGCTGTTGGTAAGTCGCGCAACCATAGTGACGTTCAGACGAGAAGGTTGTTAATGACGAGTCCTCAAATAGATCAAATTTTCTTCGCTGGAATTTGGATGGAAAGAAAAGGAGTCCGGTCGGCGTTCAGCTTGTCTGCCAAAGACCTGCTTTATTTCCCTGAATCCTCTTTAGCATCAAATGGAGGAGGGACGCAATATATTATTGTCTAGATGGTGATTCGTCCGCCTGTCGTTGGTCGTCCCTGTGGGTTTCGTACATTTTATGTCTCAGTCACTCACTGAGTGGTATTGGCACAAAACGGCGGATGACACAGAAGAGAAAGGGTGAAAACGGTTTAACGGTTCTTTGACGACGTGGTCACTAGAAATGCAGCACAGGCTCGGATATGGAAGGAATGGGGTAGTAACTCTGCCGTGTCCCTTCAAAGGAACCATTCCCGGTATGTTTCTTAAGCGATTTAAGGAGTCTAAATCTATGTTGGCAGACGGGGACTTGGAGCGCCGTCCCCAATTTCTTATTATTGCGCTACCACGTTCGCTGACCCAGAAGTACCAGAAATACTTAATTTCATTTTCAGAAATTATTTCACAGGGGAAGATCATTCCACTGTTGCTTCTTTCGGTCGCATAACCATACCAAAACTACAGATATAGAGCTGGGTTATTGACGAACAGAACTCAAACTAAAATCGGTCAGCGAAGAATACGCGACTATATCTGATGTATTGCTTGTACTATCTTATATGGATTGTGTGAAAGAAATTGCTCTCTTTCTGGAAGCATTTCACCGTAAACCACTGGATCTACGAAGTCATGCAAACCAGTGGAAAACGGAAAAAGCATCACAGAGACACTCGTTTAATTCCGATGGCATGCGCTGCAAGAGATGCGCAATACATTACGGACGGATTTATCGCTAAAATTACGAAGTCGTACGTTCTAGTTAATATGAAGAAATATATCGAATGATCCCGTATTTACTCCACGAAATGACCATGGCAGGCGAATCAGAGACATTCGTACACATAGAGAAGTTTTTGGACAGTCGTTCTTCGCGCGCTCTATGCACGAAAGGCATAAGAAAGGAGGAAACGATAATGGTGACGGTAGTGCCCTCCTCTGCATAACGTATGGTGGTTTACGGTTTACATCTACATCTACATCTACATGATTACTCTACAATTCACATTTAAGTGCTTGGTAGAGGGTTCATCGAACCACAATCATACTATCTCTCTACCATTCCACTCCCGAACAGCGCGCAGGAAAAACGAACACCTAAACCTTTCTGTTCGAGCTCTGATTTCTCTTATTTTATTTTGATGATCATTCCTACCTATGTAGGTTGGGCTCAACAAAATATTTTCGCATTCGGAAGAGAAAGTTGGTGACTGAAATTTCGTAAATAGATCTTCCATCCCAACTCGCGTATCATATCTGCCACACTCTCTCCCCTATTACGTGATAATACAAAACGAGCTGCCCTTTTTTGCACCCTTTCGATGTCCTCCGTCAATCCCACCTGGTAAGGATCCCACACCGCGCAGCAATATTCTAACAGAGGACGAACGAGTGTAGTGTAAGCTGTCTCTTTAGTGGACTTGTTGCATCTTCTAAGTGTCCTGCCTATGAAACGCAACCTTTGGCTCGCCTTCCCCACAATATTATCTATGTGGTCTTTCCAACTGAAGCTGTTCGTAATTTTAACACCCAGGTACTTAGTTGAATTGACAGCCTTGAGAATTGTACTATTTATCGAGTAATCGAATTCCAACGGATTTCTTTTGGAACTCATGTGGATCACCTCACACTTTTCGTTATTTAGCGTCAACTGCCACCTGCCACACCATACAGCAATCTTTTCTAAATCGCTCTGCAACTGATACTGGTCTTCGGATGACCTTATTAGACGGTAAATTACAGCATCATCTGCGAACAACCTAAGAGAACTGCTCAGATTGTCACCCAAGTCATTTATATAGATCAGGAACAGCAGAGGTCCCAGGACGCTTCACTGGGGAACACCTGATATCACTTCAGTTTTACTCGATGATTTGCCGTCTATTACTACGAACTGCGACCTTCCTGACAGGAAATCACGAATCCAGTCCCACAACTGAGACGATACCCCATAGGCCCGCAGCTTGATTAGAAGTCGCTTACAGATGTAGATTAAGTTTTATAAAAATGGATTATAGCCTGACATTATGTTTAACTCTCTTCTCTGGTCTTAGATTACTTTTACAACGCAACTTAAATCTAACATTGCTTTTATAAGTAAAGACAGTTATGTACACTGAACGAATACACAGACTCAGTGGTAGGAAACGGCATAGGTGATCGTTTTGACTGTGCCACTCCCTCTTTTCTCCCAGCAGTCAAACATGGGATCCACTTAAGCTTTCGAAAAGAGTTTCGGTTATTATGTGGAGAGCGTTGGCATCCGGGATCCGTTGTTTCTCCCTGGAATGTGTTACGACAACGGCAACACGCAAACTTCCAACGTGTTGTTGGTTTCAGTGATGGTACAGAGCGAAGCAGCGTTGTCTGTGGCACCAGGTGACATCGCAGTGGGAACAGATCGCGCTAGTGTTCGGGAGGTGTGCGGTTCAAATCTCCGACCGACCATCCCGATTTAGGTTTCCAAAATTTCCCTAAATCGCTAAAGCAGAATGCCAAAATGATTCACTGGAAAGGGCATTGTCGATTTCCTTCTCCATCCGTCCTCAATACGAGCTTGTGCTCCATTTCCAATGGCCTTGTCGTCGACGGGACGTTAAACCATAATCTTTCTTTCCTCCCATCGATTTCTACGGCGAACTGAAATGGAGGAGAGGGAGTGCATAGCTTACTTCTCGTGGACGTCATTAGGGAATGGGCTTATGTGGAACAAGATGGGCTACGGAACACAACAGATTTCTCAACGTACCATCCTGTTAGTCACGTGAAGTTATTTATTAAAACAGTACGAGGCCTAAATTAGTGTGCCCGAAAACGTAATTAAAACTCACACCTTCTGAATAAGATTCCATAACCTTATAGCCTTTGTTACAATAAAGGACGTGGTGTTAAAAGTGCTGTTTGTTTATTCACTTGTTTACCCCGTCTGGCTTAAAGTTTGAGGCTCTCTTTTACGTTCAACCAGACACCAAACTTACAGAAAAGATATAGATATTTTCATGTGATGCTTAAAGACAGCCGTCATCAGAAAAATTGATTTTTGCACGCATTATGGTCCTCAGCCGTGTTGTTGGTGCACGTTTTCTACCTTTCACTAGATCGTCGTCTCGGTCTTTCATAATCTATTGGATTCATTTCATTTCAGTCACCTCTTCAACTCCAGTTTCTTCCGTGATTCCTTTTTTCTCTTTCTTTTCTCTCTTAGCATTTCCAGACCCGCATCTCTCCAATGTTTCCTTAGCAGCCTTCGGTTTTGAATGATTTTCGCATTAATAGTCCTTGCTTCGCTACCAAAACACAAAACACATTTTCTATTTATTTCTTTTGCTGCCCGTCCAGTCATTGTCTACATCTGCGCTAAATACACAAATTCATGGACTCTACCTATGGCTTAGTTGTTAATTTGTACTATTTTCTTATGGATTTATAGGTTATACACCATTTTAGTCTTATAATAGATTTTGCGCCTACTTTGAAACGTAAGTTCACTCATTCGTTCTTGCAGTTTAGCTATACTAGAAGGAAACAGTATAATGCCATCAAGTGGTTCAGGTAGATTCCTACACATGAATTTCTTCTTCTTTCTTTTCAATTTAGTGATCTGAAAACTTCCCCTGATATTAATGGGAATAGTTTTGGTAATACGTAATCTTGCGAGACTCCTCTTTCAGTTCTGAATGTTTCATTATCCCGATGAAGCTTTAGCTGTGTCTTTTACATTGCACAATGTACTCAAAACACTACATGAGCGTGTATATTATTATATTAAACTGACGAAAATGGGAACTGTTACACTGTGAAGCACAATCCAATATTTATCAAACTTTTTGGAGATGGCCTTCACATATCGGGTATTAAATGATTAAACTTTCATTCCATTCGAAACTGATGTCCATTATCAACATCAGCTTCAAGTATGATCTCCAGGGTAGGGAATATGCTTTTGCATTCCTTGTGGCATGGAAGCAAACAGCTTCCGAATGTCATCCTGGGGAATTTCTTGCCAAGCCTGAAAAAATAAAATAAAATGGTTCAAATGGCTCCAAGCACTATGGGACATAACATCTGAGGTCATCAGTCCCCTAGACTTAGAACTACTTAAACCTAACTAACCTAAGGACATCACACACATCCATGCCCGAGGCAGGATTCGAACCTGCGACCGTAGGAGCAGCGCGGTTCCGGACTGAAGCGCCTAGAAACTCTAGGCCACAGCGGCCGGCGCCACGCCTGAAACCAATGTTTTGTCAGTTCATGAAGATTGCCGTCTAGTGTGAAACTATACATCTTCTCATCGCATACCAGGCATGCGTCTATCGGTAACAAATCAGGGAACGGCAAGCCGGTCAAGTATCAGCACATCCCACAACACGTTTGTGGTATGAAGTGTAGTACATTATCCTGATGGAAAACGCCATTAGGTGCTCTGGTCCTTAATGGTGTGACAAGGCGGCTTACCACTCTTGTCATATACTGGCAGGTGTTCAGCTTCCTTTCAACAACTACCAAATCAGTCCTCTTGTCATGTCCAATAGCTCCCCACACGGTGATTCCAGGAGTTGGATAGGTGTAGGTCGCAGAATCGCTCCTTCCTGCGATCCCTGACGACGTCGTCTACGGACTTGTTGGTGTCGATCTGACTGCCAAAAACAGGAGCGAGACTAATTTCTGAACGTCTCAGAACGCCACTCATTGTACCAGCTGACTCTGGCTCTACACCACGCAAGTTTCTGTGGTGTAGTGTCAGCCGTAAATGATGAATAGCAATGCAAGATCTCAACAAAGATTTTAAAAAATCTGTTCCCGACGGTTCGTAGTGACACTCTGCCTGTACTACCTAATATTCAGAGCCAGTCTAACCCTCCTACGATCTTCTCGTATGTATTCGTTCTGGAAGGACCTGTGTCCTCTCTTCTTGCCACACTGTTGTCCTCAATCCATCTCATCATCACTGGTTCTATAGTCACTGCACTATAGCTAACTGTTCGTGCAGTATGTTGGTATGACGGTTCAAAATATTGTGTTAAGCTGCATTTGTCCATCATCTCGGCATGCTGTGTTGCAATCTCCCTCTTAAAAGTCCTAGAACTGTAGACATACCCAATAATCATATGTATTCACAGCATTCTTGATGTGCAGGAATGGCGTTTAACTCTGCCGAAAATAAGTTCACATTAGAATGAAATTTTAATCAACATATCCTACGGGCACCATTGGTATAGAAATACTGGAGTATTGTCAGTTTGCTAACGTTCCGACAGGGTATTACAGCTATAAAAACAAATAAAAATTACAAAGCGAAAAAAAAGAACAGGAATAAAACGAAAAATGAAAGAGGGGGTAAAACGTGACTGAGAATTGGAGTCGCAATACTGAGGCTGGAAATTACATAGTATTCGGACTCAGTAAGTGTTAGGCACCCCTGAGACAGGAAACCGTGGGACAATGGCAGAAGTCGATGATCCCCATTCCGACATTCAGACGATCTTCAGTCCACGACCAGACCTTCGACAGGTTTAATGAGCGCCACTATAAATGTACTCTACTTAAATGATCCCTCTTGTAGCGATTTACTTGATTAACAAGTATGACCTTTCGCTAGTTCAGTATATGTTTATATAATAAAAATTAGCTTCTTGTTTATGGCTTTTTTCGTGCCTCTTAGCTTGAACAATAGAACGGACAAGATACGACTGTATTTCTGCTAGGTCTTGTTTTTCCATTTTTCAACAAGCTTCGCATCTGTGATATAAAGACCAGTTTTTTGTTTAACGCGAGCGAAGTGTAATCTAAGGTATTTATACGCAGATTTTTCGATGTATACGTTGCATAAAAAAAAGGACAAATATTCCTTCACGTTATACCTTCACTTAATTTTCCTATTCATTAAATTTAAACTGTATCAGGGTCTCAAAGTAATTAAGAGCTAGTGTAGGTTTTCGTTTTCGGAGTCAGTTAACATACAAATTTTATGGATGTAGAACCGTAGCTTCTCCATACGTAGACCTGTACAAGGCGATTACAATTATCTGTGACTGCTATTTTATATGACATGTATAAAACTTTGGTATGAAAATACGTATTATAGGGAGGATTGAGAGCGAATAAAAGATAGTATTCAACAAAGAAAGAAGTTCGTTATTTCAAATTCGCAATCCAAAGAAAGCGAATAGCAAAAAATTTGAGACCCGGTAACAGATATTTTCAGAAGACTCTTCTGCATGATATTGAAAGAGACTTCTAGAAAAACAATATAAGAATTTTTTATAAATATTTGGAAACTATATAAACAAAGTATCCTCTACCAAGTCTATGTATTAAAAGAGAAAACGCGAATTAACCTTTAATGATAAAGGAAACTGTGGAATACTATCAGAGTACCTTAAGAAACTCCTCAGTTGTGAGAAACAAACAATATCTTTTGACTAACTAGAACCTGAAAATGGTTTTATAACTTCAAAAGCTCACAGATAAAAATTACTTTCAGAATCTAACTAAAGAACTCAAAAATAACAAGGCTGCTGGATAAAATTCAACTTTCGCAGGTATGTGAAAAAACGCCAGAACTGACATGACTGAAAACTTCAACAAGGTTTTGAGGAAATTTGGGAAACATGAAAATTCAGGAATGGAAATGCGCTCTCACACATCCTTTACACACAAAAAGGACATATGGCAGATGTTAACGACTTATAGAAATCTCTTTAGTGGACAGTACGTTCAAAATTGTATCCAAGGCCCTTAAACATCGTGTGGAAGATCAATCAGACCATCAGCTCGGCGAATATGATGGGGAGTTTAGAAAGGGCCGGTCCTGGTAGAATAGATTATCAAGTCGAAACCGATCATAAGAAACTATTGTCTTGTCGTAACCTTTGACTCCGTAGACAGAGAAATACTCTTCAATACACTAGAAGCACTTTGCACCACCCTTGTCAATAATTAAATAAGTATTAACAGAAACAAAAACCAAAATAAAATTCCGTGGGGAAAATTCGGAACGATTTGCCTTGTATCAAAGTTGATACAAGGCAAGATGATAGCCTCTTCCCAATGCTCCTCAACTGAATTTTGGAAAAATTAATAAGGGAATCTACTCGTAGACTTCAAAAAAAAGGAGTCCAAGAAATCAGATTGGGATAAGAAACTCGAACGTCAAAATCAAGTGTCTATCCTTTGCAAATGATTTTTTTCTGAAGAGATCGATATACGAACTGAGGAAGTCAACTTGTTGAAAAAGACGGCGGTAAACGCTGTATTACAAATTTCTTTCGAGAAGACAAGATTAATAACGAACATTAAAAATGCTTAAATTCCTAATCAAAAGATATGGTAGAATCAACAGACTGAATAAATGTACGTACTTAGGGGAAATAATATACTTAAGCGGTCTAGGACAGAAGAAAACAAAAATTGAGCTCAGAAAATTGAAATGAATAATTAATTAACGAAGGGCATTTACGTTAAAAAAATCACTCTTAGTAAAAACAAAAACCCAACATTACAACACGCATGAAACGGGGATGTCTTTATGCAGCGGAGTATTTAGATCTCGCAAACAAGGGAGAAATTGAAGAGCTGGAGACAGTTTAAATGAAGGCACTAAAAAAAATACTCGGTCCTAGATAAGTAGAAAGTACATGGATGAGGGAAGTAATGAAGAAATCTGCACCTAAATTGTAAAACTATATGATGCTCTCAGGAAGAATAAAACATCGTTTTATGGTCACTTGGTTCTAAAGAACTGACTAAAAAAATGTTTGACCATTCCGACAAAACTCCCCAAAACGCATATCGGTTGGTTCACGGAAGTGAAAAAGGACTTAGCAGAAATTAACGTCACGAACGCAGAAATTCTAGACAGGCCAACAAGATTAGTGTTGTGGACTGGCAAGACAGCCAATCCACTAGGAGGAAGCCGAAAGGCACGCGTTTAAACTCACGCAGGCTGGCGTGAGGTCTGGAACAGGTAAAGTAATTGAGACTAGCAAGTAAAGTACGTAGCTTCTTGAATACTTAACTTTAATCCATAATTGGTGAACACCGGTCGGACGGTACATGCATCACAAGATAAATAGCAACTGATAATGGCGCCTTGCTAGGTCGTAGCAAATGACGTAGCTGAAGGATATGCTAACTATTGTCTCGGCAAAAGAGAGCGTATTTTGTCAGCGAACCATCGCTAGCAAAGTCGGCTGTACAACTGGGGCGAGTGCTAGGAAGTGTCTATAGACCTGCCGTGTGGCGGCGACCGGTCTGCAATCACTGATAGTGGCGACACGCAGGTCCGACGTATACTACCGGACCGCGGCCGATTTAAAGGCTACCACCTAGCAAGTGTGGTGTCTGGCGGTGACACCACAATTAGAATTTCCGGGGTTTCCAGGAAAAGGTCAGGAAGCGCATCACTGTATGGACAGATGAAGGTAGAAAAGAACGCAGTGAAAAATGCAGAAAAATTTGAAAGATCGAAAATGAAAACAGAACACAAAGTCATGAGGATGTTACTTCACGTGGTCCATCAAAGAAAGAAAAGATGTTGACATACGAAGAAGCAGAACATATGAAGTATAGACAGCAATATTTGGTGCCAAGTAGTATGTATGATGGATTTTGTATTTAGTTTATCATCTTCTATTTTCCTGTACCGGCTTAATCATTTTACCGTCAGAAACTCCAGTCAAAGATCAGAAAATATTTCATGTATTAGACGAAATAGTTACGTTTGCGTCCTATCTGTCTGGAAGCATGTGCGTGTTCCTTAGCTGTGTCTTCGAAAGTATGTTTGTGCCGTTCGGTCGGTCACTGGGCGCTGAGTTCACCCAAGAAGGGAACAGGGTAGGTCAGCTTTGCATAGTCTTTGTGTCTCCACAATGGGGCGCCAGGCACTGGGGTGGCAGCTTTACAAATGCCTGACTTTCTGCCAGCTTTATTCAGCTAGCACTCGGCAAAATATTTGCCAAAAGGACACTCTTCCCGAATGTCACCGAAATTCCGCTAAAATAACACACTTAGAAGTTCTCTCAAAGGGCCAGCATGCGTTCAGTATTTACTGACAATACTAGTTGAGTCAGGCCTTCAGTATATCAAGGCGACCTCACACCATCAATAATATTAACAAAAATTGACAGTTACCAACGCGGTTTTGGAGAGTTAAGATGTCGAACACCCAAAAGAAAACGTGTGCTGCAGTTATATTAGCTATAGCATGTAAGCAACAGAAAAAGAAAAAAATGGGGGGGGGGCGGGGGGGGGGGGCGACAGATCACACGTTAATTTACAGACAAAAATCAGAACCACGGACTAGAAAGTTTTCATACATTATTTTCCTGTGGGCCCTGCAGCGTACGGCAAAGTATCAATGTCGATACGAGGTAAAATAAACTAGTAAAATGCGTTAATTAGAGAAGCAATCACAGTCGACTAAAGATTAGGAGTACCGTAACTTTGAGATTTTTGGCCACAGCAGGTCATCCGAAGTTCTGCAATATCAGCAAACACAATAAAATTCTATGGAAATCTGTGAATCAATTGTAACTGCCTGGCAAGGATATGTTCAGGCAATTAACGTAAAACATATTTTACGACTTTTGATAATTTGGTGAAACTGACATGTATTTCGCAGACCTCGTACTAATCATCGCAGATATATGACGTATTTTTCGAGGGGTAAAGGTTTTTCGAAACTGCTATCTAATTCACGAACCTATACTACTTTTCCAAATTAATAAAGTTAGCAGTATCATAGACAATCCTCAGTTTACCATCCCAAAATAATATATACATTGTTTACCCTTGCATAGACCTATTAAAACTGTTTTATGTTAAAAGTCTACTTCTAAAAATGAGGTATGATGCGCTCGAAGGCGAATTACAAACATAAAAAGTGTGCACTATCGCCATGTGGCCGGTTCATGAAGCTCTGTCAACATATGAGTGGTAGATATTGTCAAACCGTCAATAATTGACCTCTCACGTTTAGTATGTATTGACAATATTGCAAATATTTTGAGGGCCATCAAACTGCTCGTCAATATTTTTAGTATTGACAGTCGTCAATACGAACCCTCAGACGGTCAGTATATTGATGGCTTGACTATATTCCTAAACGTGTGAGGGCCCCTTTAACACATACGATTCTGTATAAGATTCATTTCCTCCATGACGAAAGGAAATGAAAACCGAAATATGTTGCAACGATAAGGTTAGCTATATCGCAAGCGTCTGTTGCAACCAAGCTCTTTTATTTCGAAAACAATAAGTGTCTGACATGAGCATGGGCTGTAAAAAAAAAAAAAAAACACTTTTCGAGAATACGAAATCTTAGTACTTTGCTCGTCTCTCGAGATACAAGTGGTGACCAGACGAAGGAAACGGTTAGAAAACATACTAAAACTACGTTTTTATTTCGCCTACTCGCCGTCACAAGCTTCGAAGAGGAATATATTGGTACGATACTTTGTTCTTTACTCTCCCGGCAAAAAAGTGTTTCTTGGAATCCATGGCGCAGACAGAACTGACCTCAGACCAGGGTAGATATACAGAGACGTTTTGGACTGCTATGGTACCATATGGTTATTAGCAGGATTAAACACATTTTCCTTCCTTTACCGGCTCTGTACGCATCGTGCAGGAATTTGACGGGAGTTAATGGGGCTTCTGTTACGTTTTGCTTCTGCATGCAATAGCATATTATGCTTACTTTTTATATTATTTGGATGAAAAATTCTAGCTTGCAGGAAGATAGGCGATAAACACTTTGGTCTCTTGAGCACGATTCATTTGTACAATGGGATTATTACCAGGTTTCGGGAAATTGCATTCATCTCTTCATGTAATTATTTCCTGTTCCATTTAGTAAATGGAAGAAACGACATTTCGTTTAAGGATACTGTAATTGAATTATTATAAAGTTTCATTTATTTCTTTACACAATCACTTTTTTATGACATAATCATAACCGATTTTGGCTACAGTGGCTATCTCCAGATGCTACGTAAATGTAAAGTTTATATTAAAACCATAGGGCAAGTAATAACGTTTTACTAGATCTGCTTGTGAGTAAAGTGCTATCGAAATACATGTGCATCATACCTAAAAGCGACACATTTCGTGAACTCATGTCCATGTTCTGTGGAATTGAATATAAAACCGAAAATCAGGGAATTATATAGGTTCAACTAAGCATCCGTTTCTTTTCCTACTCTTTGCGCTAGATGCGCGCGTTCTCAATAACACAATCTTTACTTTTGTAAACTGTGAAATATAACACATATATCAGTAATATTTCAATCAGTTATAAAATATAAAAACAGAACACAAGTTTAAATCAATAAAACCATATTTAAGAATAGATTAAGGTCTTTACAATAAAGAAAAGGAGCAATCTGCTACGGCTGATCGTGCTGCACTTCTGGCTGCTAGATGGTTACGCTAATGTCCATAAACTCAGAAGGGACGAGACAGACTGAACGACAATCGCGGCATTCTGCTATAGCTCGCTGGCACCCTTCTTCCAGCTTCAACGTGTATTTACATTCGCTGGGCAGATGCTAGCAAGTGCCGGCCAGCCCGGACGCCACTGTGCAGCATTCGGTCGCAGGGCCGCCCATCAATAACTGAAGCTTTGATGTAGGACACGGCGATCCCCACAACTGAATAGATAAATAACTTTTCTCATTGAGACGTTTGTCTGGTTCCTTCAGTTTCGTAATACACTACTGGCCATTAAAATTGCTACACCAAGAAGAAATGCAGATGATAAACGGGTATTCATTGGACAAATATATTATACTAGAACTGACATGTGATTACATTTTCACGCAATTTGGGTGCATAGATCCTGAGAAATCAGTACCCAGAACAACCACCACTGGCCATAATAACGGCCTTGATACACCTTGGCATTGTCAAACATAGCTTGGATGGGGTTTACAGGTACAGCTGCCCATGTAGCTTCAACACGATACCACAGTTCATCAAGAGTAGTGACTGGCGTATTGTGACGAGCCAGTTGATCGGTCACTATTTACCAGACGTTTTCAATTGGTGAGAGATCTGGAGAATGTGCTGGCCAGGGCAGCAGTCGAACATTTTCTGTATCCAGAAAGGCCGGTACAGGACCTGCAACATGCGGTCGTGCATTATCCTGCTGAAATGTAGGGTTTCGCAGGGATCGAATGAAGGGTAGAGCCACGGGTCGTAACACATCTGAAATGTAACGTCCACTGTTCAAAGTGACGTCAATGCGAACAAGAGAAGACCGAGACGTGTAACCAATGGCACCTCATACCATCACGACGGGTGATACGCCAGTATGGCGATGACGAATACACGCTTCCAATGTGCGTTCACCGCGATGTCGCCAAACACGGATACCATGATGATGCTATAAACAGAACCTGGATTCATCCGAAAAAATAACGTTTTGCCATTCGTGCACCCAGGTTCGTCGTTGAATGCACCATCGCTTGCAAACTTCCCCATCTGTTGACTCAGGGATCGAGACGTGGCTGCACGATCCATTATAGCCATGATGCTTGTCATCTCGACTGCTAGTGATACGAGGCCGTTGGGATCCACGAAGATGACGTCCTACAGACGCGAAATTTAACCTACAGGAAGAAGATGCTGTGATATGCAAATGATTAGCTTTTCAGAGCATTCTCACAAGGTTGGCGCCGGTGCGACACCTACAACGTGCTGACATGAGGAAAGTTTCCAACCGATTTATCATACACAAACAGCAGTTTACCGGCGTTGCGTGGTGAAACGTTGTTGTGATGCCTCGTGTAAGTAGGAGAAATGCGTACCATCACGTTTCCGACTCTGATGAAGGTAGGATTGTAGCCTCTCGCGATTGCGGTTTGTCGTACCGCTACAATGCTGCTCGCGTTGGTCAAGATCCAATGAGTGTTAGCAGAATATGGAATCGGTGGATTCAGGAGGGTAATACGGAACGCCGTGCTGGATCCCAAGGGCCTCGTATCACTAGCAGTCGACATGACAGGCATCTTATTTGCATGGCTGTAACGGATCGTGCAGCCACGCCTCGATCCCTGTCAACAGATGGGGACGCAACAGAACGGACTATCAGCTCGGAGACCGTGGCTGCGGTTACCCTTGGCGCTACATCACAGACAGGAGCGCCCGCGATGGTGTATTCAACGACGAACCTGGGTGCACGAATGGCAAAACGTTATTTTTTCGGATGAACCCAGGTTCTGTTTATAGCATCATGGTGGTCGCATCCGTGTTTGGCGACATCGCGGTGAACGCACATTATAAGCGTGTATTCGTCATCGCCATACTGGGGTATCACCCGGCCTGATGGTATGGGGTGCCATTGGTTACACGTCTCGGTCACCTCTTTTTTCGCATTGACGGCACTTTGAACAGTGGAAGCTACATTTCAGATGTGTTACGACCCGTGGCTTTACCCTTCATTTGATCCCAGCGAAACCCTACATTTCAGCAGGATAATGCACGACCGCATGTTGCAGGTCCTGTACGGGCCTTTCTGGATACAGAAAATGTTCGACTGCTGCTCTGGCCAGCACATTCCCCAGATCTCTCACAAATTGAAAACGTCTGGTAAATGTTGGCCGAGCAACTGGCTCGTCACAATACGCCAGTCACTACTCTTGATGAACTGTGGTATCGTGTTGAAGTTACATGGGCAGCTGTACCTGTACGCGCCATCCAAGCTCTGTTTGACTCAATGCCCACGCGTATGAAGGCCGTTATTACGGCCAGAGGTGGTTGTTCTGGGTACTGATTTCCCAGGATCTATGCACCCAAACTGCGTGAAAATGCAATCACATGTCAGTTCGAGTATAGTGTATTTGTCCAATGAATACCCGTTTATCATCTGCATTTCTTCTTTGTGTAGCAATTTTAATGTCCAGTAGTGTATTTCATAATGACTGTAGTTGCCTCAGTGGCCGAACGAACATTGCGTCGTTCTTCTTAACAAAACAGGCACTGCAATGTTGTACATTAAATTTCCTACAAAAACATCCTTTTCATTTTTTGTAGGACTAACAGTTGGGTCGTAGCGAGAGAGAAAATACGAAAATCTTGCGCGTGGTTTATGTAGGCCAGCTATAACATAGCGGGTTGAATAAAACAAAAGCGGTAGGGGCAGCTGATTTAACGACATGTGTTCTTTTTTATATTTTACAAATAGCGGATAGAAATCTGACTGATATATTTGTCATATTTTACGGTTTTCAAATGTAAAAATTGTCTTATAGAGGAGGAGTGCATCTAGTGCAACGTTCAGTTTGGCAACGCATGGATAAGTGTCTACGAAATGCCGCTTTTAGGTGTGATCCAAATGTATTACAATAGCTCTTTACTTAGCTCACAAGCAGACATAGTAAAAATATTGTTAATTGCTCTATGGCTTTAAAATGAGGTTAACATTCATGTAGCATGTGGCCATTATGATCGAAACCGGTTATGATTGTGTTATAAAATACTTATGTCAAGAAAGAAACTAAAATTTATATTTTTGTAATTGTCTGGAAGGTCGAAATAACGATAAATTTAATCACTCAGCTGTCCGCCTTGCAGACGATTAATCAAGTCATAACAAAGAGCTGTAATAGTTACTGTGGTGTCCCGCAGAAGCATGGGAAACTAGCTTCCAACAACCCCCATGAGTTACTTTAATATGTGGGGCTGAAGCCCTTCTTTATAGAGCTCTCGGTTTTATAATAGCTACCCCAGTGCATCTACCATTGTGTCTCATTGGCAAACGATACAATGATTGGCTACTCATGTGTTCGCTTAATCGTCATTTGTTGTTGTCTATAAGAAGACTATTGCGAAATGCAGCTCACACTGAACGTAAGTAAACATCACTCCAGTGGTAGATGCCACAAAGGGGGCATTGTGCATAAGAAATTCCTAGTGTACGTTCGAAGTAGAATCAGGTAACATATTACTTCCTCCCACCCACATCTCGGGAAATGACCACGACGAGAAAACCAGAAAAAATGGAGACCATATGAAGGTTTAAGGGCAGCCATTCATCCCGTGCCTCATTTGGGAATGAAACAGGGTCGGAGTAAATGTTAGTTTTATTAGAAGTATCCCCCGCCACGCACAGTAAGGTGGCTTCCCGAATATAGATTCAGTTGTAGATATGGATATATATCTGTACGAAACAAACACACTATTAAAATTGTCGTCTAGGATGTTTCGCTTTAAAACCGCTCTAGCATCGGAATCGTCAAATAATTCCTATCAATGACAGTTGCCACCCAGGATGTAGGTTTGAGATCAATAAATGAAAGTACAAGCAAATCAGGTCTGAAGAATTTTTGCAGAGTGTATGATTGCTTATGCACAGACACAGTCCAAGGAACCAAAAAACCAAAATAACAAGCCACGACCCATTCGTTATGGTAGAACAGGAACCTAATGTCCGATCATGTTAATCTATTCGTTAGATTACAGCACCGTGATGGTGATTTGTTCTTTGAACAAGAAATGCACCGCCACTACGTGCCAGCAGATCAGCCAGTGAGATGAGCGCTCATAATTTTCGGTGTATCCAGCAGTACATGTCAGGAGGTATCTAGCTCAGCTGCTCATGAGTATATACTTCATCAATCTCCGTGGGCTATAGCTACAAACGATCGTTCCGTGTAAAATAAATCCATTGACGTCTCCAATAATTTGCATTTTGCAGCTCGGGCTATTTCAAAGCTGCATCAGGGTGAAGGTTTCTGGCTAAAATGAAGATGTCAAACAGAGTAAAGAGAGAAACTTCATATTTTGTGGTATCCAAATCAAATCTATAGGGCATGTCAGCTGACAAGGTTTACCAAGGAGTGTGAAAGCCGCTCTCAGATACGGAGTTCTATTAATACATCACCGTTCGTGTCCATTGACTTGAAGGAAACAAGTGTTCAGCGTCCAGACAATATAGTGGAGCGTATCTACTGCTTATTCCTTGTAAAGAAATGAGGAAAGATTACAATTGAGCGTTTCATTACTGTTGAAGCCATTATAACTCAAGCACTATATCGAATTCGGTAAGTGTGAGCGAAAGGAGCGGCCGTGGCTGCTCTTTGGCATCCGCTTCGAGTATTTACGAGCAGCACGGAGCCTAGTTCAGAACGGTTAACTTCAAATAAAGATATTGACGCCTACGAAGAATATTTTCGAGGGATTCCTAGCATTATTTATGGAATATTTCTGGGTTCCAGGTGAATTAACGATTCTAATTTTCACTTGTTAGTTGCTCTGGGCGATGAACGTAGACTTCCACACTGTTTGCACTCCATTTAGGTCTGTACCGTATAGTTTAGATTCTAGTTAGGGAAACATTTTGAGACACATGGAGACATCGAATTATTTCAACATTCCGGATGCATGGCGCTCCGCAGCTTCCGTGTACTTGATAAGCGGGTCGTATAAGCCGCGTATACCTTAAGCTGTCGCCACACGGATCGAGTTAGCTAATGTTTATGTGGCGTTGTGCGAGCTTTGTGACGCCACTTCCCGCTATTTCTCGTTCAGAAGCCATTTCGTAACGTGAAACAAAAAGTAAGTACCGTGATATTTCGGCAACATGTCACGTAAATGGTAACCAGTAGGAGACAAGAACGCTTCCTATGTCACAGGGACCGATGACCCCGTAGTCTGGTCCCTTTTGCCCCTCTTTTAAACCAACCAACCAACCTACGTCACAAGCAGAAAGTAAGATGTTACACCCTACGAATATATGCTGTTTCTAAGCTCCAGCATGCTGAACGTCTCGAGAACGAATTGTTATTGGTACGAATTGTTATAATAAAATGACGGGAAACGTCATATTCGTGGTTAAAGAATTTTTGTATTTAGTTTATTTTCGCGTCATAGCTCGCATGTAATGAGAGTAAGCCGTTTTAAAGCAACGACACACTTAAAATTCATGAACCATGTCGTTCTTACTATGATTTATTATATAATTAAATGTCAAAGACATTTCGGAAACTAAAAGAAGGGAAATGAGGGTCGTCAGTACCGTAGTTGGTTGGGAACCCGCACAATAATCGGATGAGGGTTCGCATCCCGATATAACCAATTTTTGTTCACCTTCGCATTTTCTAGAGGGTTGTGGGAGTTTGATATGAAATTAAAAGAAATAATTTCTGTGGTATTTGATTCTATGTAAATATAGTGTGCTATCTGTCAGGAGCGAGTGTGTTTGATTCGGTGGACTTTTTATAAGCTGATGCCTTTCATGAATGGAAATGTACCTTCCATTTTTGCGTTATTACACGTTCACGGATATTACAGTTTTTATTTATGCACAACACAGAGAGAACAACATGACTAACATACAGTCAGGAAAGGAAATGTTATATTAACAGAGCTAACGTAGGAATTCTACGTACGTCCATTTTTGTGAACAAACTGTATGGTTCGCGAGCCAAATAAATCCGACAACCGTCGTTGGAGAACACTGAGAGCGCAAAACCACGTCAACCAGCTCGTGCCGGCGCTGTATCTCGTGCCGTGGGATATCGCGTCTGCGTTCACGTCAATGTTAGCTGCTTCTCCCGCGTGCCGGCGGCTTTACTCTGGTACTAATCAAGTCAGACTGGCATCATTTATTCCGCCTAGCAACTGTCAGCGTTAGTTTAGTCAGTGGGAAGCTGGAAGAATATATAATGTCACTAAAACTAAAAACATTGAGAACTGCCTGACACACGTAATAAGAGGCGACTGGGTCACAACGATTCCCTACGCTTAGGTTTTAATACAGCCCATTTATCATTTATTGCGGGCAACGTGATTATATCGCGGCTAAGTAGTCTACAAACTTGGCTACCAGACTATCCTTTGGGATTTCCTGGTAATTCAAACATGCAACGAAGCGACCAAACGAACGATTCCTTTGGGAACCATCCGACTAGAAGATTGGGACCATCAGTCCGGATCTGCCAGCTAAATATTGAGGGAATTAGTCGATCCAAATCTGAATATCTTTCAAAGTTTCTATTGGATAATAGCATCGATGTGGTACTCCTTCAGGAAACACATACCGACTCACAGGAAGACTTACAAAGAAGAGGACGTATTCACGGCTTCCAACAAATAGGCGTAACATATCATCACGCCTATGGCACCGCCACATATGCCCGATCCGATATTGAACATGCACACCTGCTGTCCACAAGCACAGAACACAACATCCATGTTGTTGATATAAAAGTAGACAACATAAGACTTACAAATGTCTACAAACCACCAAACCAAATCTGGCCAAGTATTGTACTACCCGCACATGAACACCCAACGATATATGCCGGTGATTTTAATAGCCATCATGAAATGTGGCGATACACCCAAAATAATGAACACGGAGAAGCGCTGGTGGAATGGGCCGACGAGAACAATCTACATCTTATATTCGATGCCAAGGAGAGGGGTACATTCCACTCGGCCGCCTGGCGCAGGGACTACAATCCGGACCTCTGCTTTGTAACTACCGATAACGAGGGAAAACCAGTGCCTATACATAGAAGGGTTGCCACAGATTTCCCACACAGCCAGCATAGGCCTGTTATTTTAGACATCGGTGTCACTATACCCCTGATACGGTCCTTCCCTCGACGTAGATGGAATTTCCAAAAAGCTGACTGGGAGAAGTATTCAGCGGACCTTGATAAATGCATCCGGTTTATACCGTCACTACCTAAATGCTACGATCGTTTCAGGAAAGCTATAATTACCACAGCTAAAAAACACATTCCTAGGGGGTTTCGAAAAGAATGCATCCCAGGATGGGATGCAAAATGCCATCAGCTATATGAGGATTTTACTAGTAGTGGTGACCAAGAAATAGCTGATGACCTCCTCCACAATCTAGATTCCGCAAGAAGTCAACGATGGACTGAAGCAACTGAAAGAATGAATTTCACTCAATCAAGCAGGAAGGCATGGAGTTTGTTACGTAAACTCGGAGGTACGACAAGACCAGCCCAGGAAAATCCAACCATAACACCAGAGAAAATTGCAAATAACATTGTCGAAATGTCAAGAGCTCCGAGAGACAAACCACACACCAGGATGATTAAGCGCGAACTCAGAACACTAAAAAAGAATACTCCAAATATATCAGAGCTTTCCAGACCATTCACTGAGGATGATGTCATTACTGCCCTCAAGGATATGAAACCGGGCAAAGCCCCAGGTTTTGACAACATACATCCAGAATTTCTAACCTACGCTGGAAAGAACGTAGTCAAATGGCTGGCAAATTTCTTTTCGAACATTTTGACTACAAACCATCTCCCTAGAGAATTCAAAAAGGCAAGAATAATAGCTTTGCTGAAACCAGGGAAACCAGCAGACCAACCGCTAAGCTACAGACCAATAGCACTTCTTAGCTGTACATACAAACTTCTCGAACGACTTGTCCATAATCGAATTAGCGGCATTATTATGGAGAACTTACCTATAGAACAGGCAGGCTTCAGACCTGGCCGTAGTTGCTGTGACCAAGTTCTGGCATTAACATCCTACATAGAGGCTGCCTTTCAACAGAAATTGAAAACAAGTGCTGTATTTCCAGACTTAACATCTGCATATGGTACTGTTTGGAGAGATGGAATAATTTACAAACTCTTAAGAGTGATTCCTTGCCAGATTTTAACATCCTTAATACATAATATGCTGAGTAACAGAACCTTCCAGGTCACCCTAAACGGAAAGACAAGCAAAACAAAACTTATTAAAAACGGGCATCCACAAGGCTCCGTATTGGCCCCTCTTCTGTTTAACCTCTATATAGCAGATCTCCCAAACACAAAGTCAAGAAAATTTTGCTATGTGGATGTCATAGCACTGGCTACCAGAGACAAGTATCTCTTCAACACAGAGGAAGTCCTTAATAATGACGTCGAAATACTATACAATTATTTCAAGAAATGGAGACTGAAGCCAAACCCTAACAAAACTGAAGTATCTACATTCCATCTTAATAACAAAAGGCAAATGAAATTATTAACATAAAACTCGGAAACACCAACCTCAAACATGATAAGTTTCCAAAGTACTTAGGTATGACATTGGATCGCACTCTTTCTTACCGAAAACATCTGGAGAACACCACTGCAAAAATTGGAACACGGAATAACATCATTCAAAAACTTAGCGGTACTACTTGGGGAGCTAACGCAAAAACATTACGCACCTCATCTATCGCCTTAGTGTTCTCTGTGGCTGAGTACTGCGCTCCAGTCTGGATTAATAGCTGTCACACCAAACTTATTGACAGGCAATTAAATAACACAGTGAGGTTGATTTCTGGAACTGTTAAATCAACGCCCACGTACTGGTTACCGGTGCTATGTAATATCCTGCCCCCGGACCTGCGTAGAAAAGCGGCCCTACTGCACGAATTCAGAAAGATTGAGACAAAACCAGAACTACCAATTAAAGAAGAATTCTCACAACTGCGACACACTCGATTGAAATCAAGAAAGCCACCCATACGCACAGCTGAGCAGCTTCAAAATAATAACTATGACCACATGAAACGATGGAGACTAGATTGGAACCAAAAGACAAATGACCAACTACAGACCTGGTTTGAGAGCTATAACTGCAACATCTCTGGAATGGAACTAACACGGAAAACATGGTTCGCATTAAATCGAATACGTACTGGACATGGCAGGTGTGCGGATTCACTACAAAAATGGGGAAGAGCGATGTCACTTGATGTATTAATGTTGCATGTATAGCCATACGCTAAATAAATAAATAATCATTTATTGCATTGTATTCATGACTCTACCTGAATCATTGCAATTCAAAAGTTACAAGGACATACATATGCTGGATATTAAGTGAGATAACTGCATGTGTAAAAATAATAGTAAAGCTGCACAATAATTTGACGACTGGTTTCAACACCACGGTACACTTCTAGGCATTGGCCTATTGGAGATTGTATGCCGTTGCTTTTCTACGATCTTTGGACTGACTTACTCGGCCAGCTACAGGGGGACATACAGTTTCATGTGGATTCCATACCACGGAGCAACTCAACGCTTTTCGCATCAAAAAGCATTGCAGAGGTAAAGTTTGTAATATGACTGACCATGGCTCGTATCTCTTGGCACTTTACCGGTAAACCACTCAGTCGAGTAATGAAATAAGCGTACTTTAATTATGAACAATCCTATAGTATTATGCATCTGCGATTCCAACTTCGTATAGTTGTCAGACACATTGTGCACTTAGCCGGCCGCGGTGGTCTAGCGGTTCTGGCGCTACAGTCCGGAACCGCGGGACTGCTACGGTCGCAGGTTCGAATCCTGCCTCGGGCATGGGTGTGTGTGATGTTCTTAGGTTAGTTAGGTTTAAGTAGTTCTAAGTTCTAGGGGACTTATGACCTAAGATGTTGAGTCCCATAGTGCTCAGAGCCATTTGAACCATTGTGCACTTAAGTAAAATTTTGTTATACTCCGTACTGTGATACTCTACCTCCGCCGTTTGCTGGTTTCCGAGCGCACGTATAATAGCGCTATACACTTCGTTGTGTAGCTATGATTATAACGGGGTTTAGTAATAGCTATGTTATATACTGGATTGTGAAACATTTTGCCTCCGCCGTCCACTGGTTCTGGGAGACCTCAAGTGTTTGTGGCGCATGCCAATGGTAAGCCTTAGCCACATGTTCGCCGGGAACTGTGCTGCTAGCAAAACTTACTGTGGATCGACAGAACGCTCGAAACACTGCAGTTGGTCTTCGGTTGAAGCTAGCACGAACTATTGGTTAGTTGACTTTAAAAATATGCTATGTCTTTACATGGTTATATTTTTCATAGTTACTTCATTTCTTATTACGAGTGTCAGGCGATTAACTACTGTAACAATTTTATTAAACTTCCTGTCGGGTACATTGTTCCAGTTTCCCCCTGACAAATTTAACGCTTGGCTTGGCAGTATACATGAGGCCTGCATGGATGTGATTAGTGCTGTTGTAAATTGTAGTAATTTCCTTTTTTAAGTCTAATTTTGTTTGTTACGTATTCTGACAGATTACCGATGACAGGCTAGTCACGAAGACCGGTCGAATAAGAAATAATCTGGATGTAACTTAAAGGTGTTGTTTTCAACAACGTCGTTTGCCAAATAATAATTTTATTTTCCGGCAAGCCTGCGTCATTTCATGTTCTGGAGGTCATCTAAAACGACGAGCTCTAGTTCTTGAAATAAAGGTACGAGCTAAGGTGCGAATGTGGCTTTTCCACATCGTACAGTGGAGTAGTAAATTCTTCACGGGTGAATAGCACTTTAGCAAAGGTACCCTACTAACTTTCCCTAGAAAGAGAACTGTCTACGAACACCTGCATCTCGCTTGTCCCTCTCCAGTCAACGGGAAAAAAATTGCTTGAACTGAGGTACTCTGAGAGCACCTAACGTTTATGCCAAGTACTTGACTGACGCTGGAAGCTGCAACATCAGTAAATATTCTATTAACTTTTTTTCATTGAATAATGTACAAAAGGAGCTCCAAATGATTTGTATGAAAGTTTATTACCCCATCAAACCATGGACCTTGCCTCCGTGTTGGCTAGTGGTACAGATAGCCTCAACGTAGATGCTACCACATCGAAGAGGCCAAAGTAACATACGGATCCTAAAGAGGGTAAGTCACCTTTTCGGTAGTTACAAGGACAACACTCTGGATTATTGACTAATAAGGCCTTGTAACATTAGCCATCATGGCCTCGTTACGTTTGTGCTCCAGACGGCTGAAAGCAACGGGAAAATACAGCCATTGTATTCGCCGAGGACACTACGAAATGTGGTTTAAAGGAGATGGCATCATCCTGCGTAAAATATTCCGGAGGTAAATACTCTCTCCATACGGATCTGCGGGCAGTGGGATGTTGTCATGAGAAAAAAAAATAAAAGTGTGGCTTTCCACGGGTCGGAGCGTGGAGCGTTAGATCCATTAGTCGTAAGCTGCACAAGTTAAACAGACGTGTCGAGCGTATGAAACCACTCTTCGGAGTGAAAACAACATCAGTAACACTACTTTTGGGACCTGGGGTAAATTTTTACGCAATAGCGTACGATGGAACGTTAAAGTAAATGATAAAATGTTCAAATGTGGGCTTCATGGCCCAAATGGTATTAACGATGAGCTACCGAACACGAATTTCCATCTGTAGTACACTGCTCGGATTTTGTGCTTCATCCTGAGTAAGGAGACGGCTTTTTACAGTAACGGTGAGCGCAGCTGGCAGATACTAAGCTACTCGCGTGTGTAGCAGTTGGCTGCCAGCCACACCGACTTGTGTTACCTCCAGCCAGACGAAGGTCGAGATGGTCTTGCATGGGAATCAAGGCCACTACTCGTCCAGTCATTTGATTTGAAATATGAGTACAGGTTTTTCTTTGTAACGTAAGTCTACGTTACTTGAAATTTTTCGTCAACTAGTCAACCGCGAAAACCAAAACCATTTTCAACACAAGGAAAAAATCAACAGACGTCAAATTAAAATAGAGTCACTCTTTTTTACTGAACTGTCCTAAATTTAGGTCCATTGTAGCGCGTCTTAATATTCTTCCCCAACGGGAAACCACAGAACGTTGTGTCTGGAATGATTACAGCTACATCCAGTCCTAAACATTTATATTACGGATACTTATATAATAAAGTGTAGGAATCTCCTTCGCTTAAGGTTCTAGTTGTCCAGCTTTAGCCAGACATATCCGTCATTTTACGATAGTGTTCGACCAAATGTTTACAAGTTCGACCTGTCCGACTTTTGTTGTTTTTTTTTAGCGATTAAGTAGAGAAAAAACAACTAAAGCCCGTTTCGCGTTAATTATGTAAAAGCGAGGAATAAGTACAAGAAGATGTAAAAATGGGTCAAATGGCTCTGAGCACTATGGGACTTAACTTCTGAGGTCATCAGTCCCCTAGAACTTAGAACTACTTAAACCTAACTAACCTAAGGACATCACACACATCCATGCCCGAGGCAGGATTCGAACCTGCGACCATAGTGGTCGCGCGGTTCCTGACTGTAGCGCCTAGAACCGCTTGGCCACTCTGGCCGGCCAAGAAGATGTAATGAGATATACCATGCTGTATATAAATTACCAATTAACGCTATTGTTACGTCTGTGTCCTGTATTTTTTTATTCCTTGGCCTGAAGAGCCTGACCATCACTATGTCGCAACCAGCCTACGAGCAGGCAGGCTAGAATGAGCCTATCAGCTGGTGACCACTCACCCCGTCCCACCACGCTCATGCGTCGCTCCTACCCGTGTTGAGACACACAAGAGCGAACCTAAGTTTGCGTTGCATCTTCGCTAGGAAAGCGTGTCGTGCTTGCCCTCGCACGTGACAGCATTTGTTTTATTATTGAGCGGAAGACCTTATTGTTTATTTTGTTTAATGAAGAACTGTGGAAAAATGTCAATAGAAATGCCATAGAATCTCTCCAAAACATATTTGAAGAAATATGGAAAACAGAAAGAATTCCGGATGAATGGAAGATTGCGTGTTAGAGTAATGATGGTGTACGCATACGTGGAGACAGTGTTTGCACAACAATCGCCGATATAGTGTAACTAAGGCGGAATAACGAGAACCAGCCTGCATTCGCCGAGGTAGATGGAAAACCGCCTTAAAAATCATCCACAGGCTGGGCGGTACACCGGACCGCGACATTAATCCGCCGGGCGGAGTCGTACCAGGGACCGGCACGCCTTTCCGCTCGGGAAGCAGCGCGTTACACCGCGCGGCTAGCCGGGCGGCGATGTCAGGGTATAATGTCATTGCAAATGTAAATTAAAAATGCTTCTCTTTGACAATTATGAAGGCATCCTTGAATGGGTATAAGCAATCATCGTCTACAAACTGTTCCTCCACTGTGCGCAGTACACAGTGTTTTAAAACGTGTTCATTTCCTTCAGCATTTACCATATTCTTAAGATCAATATTGGGACACAAAAGAACACCCCCGCACCCACGGTACTTCACTACTGGCACTAAACATAATGACAGGTAATCTCCATCAGGCATTTGCCAAACACGTACACTTCCACCGAATTGCCACAGGATATAGCGTGATTCGTCGTTCTAAATCACTCGTTTCCAGTGGCATCGCTCTTAACTCCATCTCAGACGTCGCTTAATACTGACTACAGAAGTAGGAAGGAAGGAAGGAACATTGAGTTGAACGTCCCGTCGACATCGAAGTCATTAAAGATGGAGTACAAGCTCGGACTGTGTCAAGGATGGGAAAGGAAATCGGCCGTGCCATTTCTAAGGAACCATAAGGAACCATCCTGGCATTTCCCTGGAGCGATTTAGGGAAATCACGGCTAACCCAAATCTCGATGGCCGGACGCGGGTTTGAACCTTCGTCCTCCCGAATGCAAGACTAGAGAAATGTGTGATTTAGAAGGAGCTGCTAGAGCATTATACCTCTTTCTTTTTTAACTCCCTATGCACATTCTCTGTGCTAGCCCGACAGCAGGTAGCACTTTGGAACTCACGAGTGATTCCTTCTACTGATTTCATGCTATTTTATAGGCCACCCTCGACTGTACTTGTCCGTCAATACTTTAGATCAGCCTGGTCTTCGTTTAGCTGTAGTTATTCCTTCGCGTATCCACTTCACAAACACATCACCAACTGTAGACTTGAAATCTCTGTAATGGATTTATTACTCAAGTGACATCCAATCGCTATGAAGGTCAGTCAAACGAAAACCGAACACCCATCACAACGGTACCATGGAATAGTTTCACACGTTAAGACATTTATCCGACTGGGAGACGAGACGATCATTTCATTTTTCGTAGAACGCGGTCGGCCGCTGACGGATCCATAACCGCATCCACTCTTGCACTTCCTCGTCCGTCGGAAACCGATGCCCACGCATGTCTTTCTTCAGGTCGCCAAAGATGTGAAACTCACACAGCGAAAGATCCGGGAAAATCGGTGAAGTGTAGCCTCCGTCCGATTGGTAGTGTGGGGGCAAGTCTATCGTACAACTAGATGATTCCGTCCGACAACTTTACTCGGCGTTTGCACTCAATGGCGCGTCACAGTTTCTGCAAAGTACTTTCATAGCGCTGCGCATTGGTTGAACTTCCACGCTCGAGGAACTCGACGAGCAAGGGGCCCCTGCAGTCGAAGTGGGACATCGTGACATTACCGGACTTGGGTGAACAGCTTTCGATATCTTTGGTGGGGAAAATGCGGGATGTTTCCACTGCTGGCATTACCGCTTGCCCTCGTGCTATCGGAATGCTGTAGGTCGGTCATTCTATTGCACGATAAGCCCGCCCATACACTGCCAATCGGCCGAAGGCTACGCTTCAGCGAATTGGTTGAGAAACACTGCAACATCGTGCCAGTTATAGTCAACGTTCAAAGTCATTGAACTCTCTGGCCGACCCATTTTGCTATTACAGCTTCTCTGCTGAAAATATAATACTCCCGCCCCCTTTAACACTGGTGGGTCCGCCTGTCGAGACATGGACTTGTTTCTTCATTACACGGCACAGTGCTGAAAAAAAAGAGCTATATACCTGTAGCAGCAAATGGAAATCTCACAATAGGTTACGTAAAGGTGCATCGTAGCAGTCGTGTTGAGGTATTATTTTGCAGCACACGGAACATAAACTATATATTACAGATCCCGTTTCCTTTTGTCACTTACAGAGCAGTGGAAAGACAAACGCAGCACTATGCTTTCGCCACAGATATCTTTCACAGAGAAAGCCATACATCGGAACTTACGTTGCGGGAATTCCAATTTTTTTGGAGAATAGTACGAAATTCAGAGAGACTTTCAGATGATCAGCACTACATACAAAAACTCACAGCTACTCCTCGGTAGAAATAAATGTAATGTAACATGCTTAACTAGATGAAAAGATCCGATATCTTTGGACGAAGAGGAAGAGAAGATTAAAAGAGGGGGAGCTACGTGCTTTATCAAGGGTTCGTTTAGTAATGGGCTGGTTTCAAAGAAATGCAGCCTGAGGTTCTAAAACCAGTACACAAACAACATACTTCCCACGCATTGACTGCAATGGTAGAATTAGAGAAATTACAGATTATACAGCGGGATCTCGACATTCTTTTCCCCTACGTATCATACGCGATTGGGAGCAGAGATAGTTGGAATACACCATGTACTGTACCTTCCGCGGAACAACAGCAGACATGAAGTCACGTATTCTCAGAACATTTTATAAACACGTGTACTGTAGAAATTGGACCACCTGATCGCTTTATTACAACACAGTATCGAGATTAGTCTTACGGAACGCACAGCGTTCAGTTTCTAAGCAAGTAGCTACGCTCATGTTGTCCCATGAGAACGTTCGGTTTCTCAGTGCATTCTCCCACACAAGCTACACACCATGAAGAACTGCAGTAAAACCATGACTTGCTCACAAGATTTCAATAACGTCATTATTATCGAAGAATAATTACAAGGTTTACAGACTCTTATACATGTTTTTGGTTATTTTGGTAATCCACCCGTAACATAAAGGTGCCACTGAGGTGCATCCGAGGTTGTGTGAAATCGATAACAAGTTGTGAACTGTTTCTTTGATTGCGTTATATTATTTGTTATCAATAAAGTGACGCTGTAAGTAAGAGGTCTTCTCAGGTGGCCAAAAAAAAAAAAATATTAATGCAATTGGTAAATGTCCTTTATACAACTGCAGAATGACTGCATGATGTGTAAATTCATCATAAGCAATCATAGGACTGTACTTTTTCGAAATTCGAGAATAGATTGCAGTGATTTGCCACTTAGGATTGGTGTGCGCAGATGCATCATCTTTTGCTGCACGTGTGTCGTTCAGTTTTCGACATCTTTGCCAGTCAGATTCAGCGTGACAGCGAGACATTCCGTTAAGCACTTTAAGCGTAACCTAAAAATGTGGGATGCTAATGCGACATATTCGTTATCAAATGACCAACGCAGCGAATACTCTACCTGCAAGAAAAAAATTAACAACAATTTTGCTGATATAGTGGATCGTAGTCGCGTAGTGAATGTGGAATTTTCGAGATACGCTTGATGGGTTTCGGACTGCTACGGTCGCAGGTTCGAATCCTGCCTCGGGCATGGATGTGTGTGATGTCCTTAGGTTAGTTAGGTTTAAGTAGTTCTAAGTTCTAGGGGACTGATGACCACAGATGTTAAGTCCCATAGTGCTCAGAGCCATTTGAACCATTTGATGGGTTTCGGAGGAACCCTGCTGTGGCAGACTTCAAGCGTTTCCAAGAAACGTGGGACTAGTGCGATAAAACTGCTATCGTCTGAACAGGAAGTAACGTAATTTAACAAACGCATTATCATCCGTTCCGAAATACCAGAATCGCAGCTGCCTTCTCCAGAAGTCTCGCAGGTTTATCTCTTATCAATCATGATATGAGTCAGCTCGAGGGGGAAACACGGGAAGAGCAAGAAGTTTTTCTGAAACAGCAGAAAGCTACATTGATGTGTAAAACATAGGGACGAAAGTAACTTTTTTATGATGCATCACTGACAAGTAACACAGCTCGATAAAACTTGGACCACACATAGATAGAACTGTTACATTATAGTACAGAAGGTATCTGAAAGAAATACCCAACGAGACGAACAGACACTTTTATTCAAAGACAATAATTACACTGGAATCGCCGTCATTTATATTGGTCCCTCGGACATCACACAAAGCGGGGCATGGCTCTTAAGAGGGTGTGTGACTACTACGGACGGCACTGCATGTTCTGCAATGTGCTCCCAAGCTGAATACAACGTTGGTGAGGAGTTGTGTTAGGGCGCTCAATTCCTCCACCAGCGTGGTTGACAATTGCTGGATGGTCATTCATTACTGTGTCAAGTAACTTTCGCCAGTGAGGGTACTACCTTCAAAGATATGGAGGCCAGAACCCTCATGCAACATTATGTCTCCCGACACCATAAAACCCGGACCACCAAAACGACCACGTTCGACAATGCATTACGTGTTTCCAACTCTCCCCGTATGAGAGTACATCCAGTATAACTACTCAGACTGAATCAGTTCTCATCCGAGAAGAGCATGTGAGCCCCCCCCCCGCCCCCTCTCCCTCTTCGTTAGTCCAATCCATATGCCCTTGGCGTCTTCGCAAACGGTGCCGTCAATGTGCAGGTCTCCGGGCAAAAAGACTGCCCCCAGGCAGCCGCCATGCCAGTGTGGAGCGCGAGATGTGTGCCATTTAGTCCTCTTAAATGTGGTTGTTGCAGTTGCACCCGCTGTTTGACGTGGGATCCTTCTTGCCTGTTTATTTATTATTTATTTATTTATTTATTGTTGCGTGGGACCAAATTAAGGAGAAGTCTCCATGGTCATGGAACGAGTCAATACATGAAATTATAACACGATAGTAGAAATAGATAAAATGAAATACAAGAAACGTATTCAGGTGACAATTCGTAAGTTTAAATAAAGAAAATCAACAATGTAACACTGGAATTTGCTTAATTTTTCAGCTCTTCCAGAAGCTTCTCGACAGAATAGAAGGAGTGAGCCATGAGGAAACTCTTCAGTTTAGACTTAAAAGCTTTTGAGCTACCGCTAAGATTTTTGAGTTCTTGTGGTAGCTTATTGAAAATGGATGCAGCAGAATAGTGCACTCCTTTCTGCACAAGAGTCAAGGAAGTGCATTCCACATGCAGATATGATTTCTGCCTGGTATTAACTGAGTGAAAGCTGCTAACTCTTGGGAATAAGCTAATATTGCTAATAACAAACGACATTAAAGAAACTTTATACTGTGAGGGCAATGTCAGGATTCCCAGACTATTGAATAGGGGTCGACAAGAGGTTCTCGAACTTGCACCACATATAGCTCGAACAGCCCGTTTTTGAGCCAAAAATACCCTTTTTGAATCAGAAGAATTACCCCAAAAAATAATACCATATGACATAAGCGTATGAAAATATGCGAAGTTAACTACTTTTCGTGTTGAACTGTCACTTATTTCAGATACTGTTCTAATGGTAAATAAAGCAGCATTTAGTTTCTGAACAAGATCCTGAACATGGGCTTTCCACAACAACTTACTATCTATCAGAACGCCTAGGAACTTGAACTGTTCCGTCTCGCTTATAATATGCCCATTCTGTCTGATCAAAACATCAGTTCTTGTTGAATTGTGAGTTAGAAACTGTAAAAACTGAGTCTTACTGTGATTTAGCATCAAATTATTTTCCACAAGCCACGAACTTATTTCATGAACTACATTGTTTGATAATGTTTCAATATTACACACAAGATCCTTCACTACCAAGCTGGTGTCATCAGCAAACAGAAATATTTTTTAATCACCTGTAATACTAGAAGGCATATCATTTATATAAATAAGAAACAGCAGTGGCCCCAGCACCGACCCTTGGGGAACGCCCCACTTAACAGTGCCCCATTGGAACTGAACATCACTACCACTCTCAATATTACGGAGAATTACATTCTGCTTTCTGTTCTTAAAGTAAGAGGCGAACCAATTGTAAGCTACTACCCTTACTCCATAATGGTCCAACTTCTGCAGTAATATTTTGTGGTCAACACAGTCAAAAGCCTTCGTTAAATCAAAGAAAACACCTAGCGTTCGCAACCTTTGCACAATGTATCGGTCATCTGCTGCTGTAGTTGATCGTGGACGCTCACGTCTCTCCTTTACACAGCATTCAAATTTCTGGGCTATTCTCGTCACTCTTCGTCCTTACGTGTGATGTCATCCAAAAGTTGTCTCCGGCCCATGCTGTTATGAAGAACACCAGCACAGTGCACTGTAACTTCTCGTAGGTGGACACACAATGTCTTTTCCCGTTCATTCAACTGTCCCGTGTTGGGGCCAGCTCCATTTGGCGCTATAGTCGCGCTGACCTCACCCCATGTGACGTGCAATATTCTGTGCACGATTGGGAGACCTTGCTCCCAGACTTTCATTCATTTCCACCTAGTAGTTAATATTTTATGCTACTTTATCTATTTGGTCCTTAAATTTTGCACAGCAGCGTAATAAAGCCTCTCCTTTATTCGCGATTTTCTACATTTTACACTTTACACTCACTTCATCAATGGAGCAGCATCTTAGGTCTTTTGTTTTATTGTTAAACATGTAGCTAACAGAGAAGTCAGTAGAATGGGTTGGATACATTCAGATACATAATGAGGAGATCTGTTTGAATATGGCACACGCCGTGAAAACAAAATGTAAATTTTATAGAAGAGTTTATTTGTTTGGATTTAAGGTTCATTCCACAGACTCTGAGTGAAGTGATCTTCAGTTAAACGTTATTTCATATTGCAAATTAATGCGAAAATTGCTATAAACATGTAAATATTCTATACAAAAATGCACAATATAATTTGTAGACTATTGTAGCAAACCGTCGTCAATTGAAAACAGTTACGTTTAATAGACTGATCACATCAAGCACGGAAGATCTAAAGATTTCGAATAGTAGATGGAACACATAAAGTTTTATATTGTTAGCAATAAATAAATGGATGAATAAATAAATTAGTTCTGCTAAGAAATTCACAGTAGATGGAAATGGGTACGAGTAAAGCCCTTAGGTTTCTCTTAAAATATACTTTGTTAGAAGATGAAGTCTCCATTGTAGCTCGAAACTTATTGAAATTGTTTGCCGCTGAATAATGAATTTCTTTTCGGGCCAAAGTAAGTGCTATTAAATTTTAATGTAGATTTTTTCTTCGTATTAATTCTAAGAACTGAACTGTTGACGAAAAAAAAGAATACGCTATTTACTATAAATTTAATTAAGCAAGAAATATACTGAGAAGCGATAGCATTTAATTCTCTTTCCGTGCTTCTGTAGGATGTTCTTGAATTCACACAAAAAATAATTCTTATTATATGCTTTTGGACACGAAAACCGTTAGTTCGCCTTGAGAACTTAACCCGACATATGATAGCGTACGAATGTATGACATGATAGTAAGCAAAGCAAAGACGCTTCTTTTTTAAAACTTTGACACTTCAAAATAAGGATTGGTAACCTAAGATGATAGTTCTGTGGAATACTTGTCTCTACTGAATCTATTGTCAAGTTCTAATATCAAGAATTTCACGGACAAAATCAGTCATGGCATTCTTGATATGACGCTGCTGTAATTTGCCTGAGGTGAGCTGGGAAAATTTGCAGACAATAAGTTTGAGGCATCTGTGAGTCAACCCTTAAAAAAAAAAAAAGAACCTACTGAAGTAACTTCCTGTGAAGTTGAGTTCCTCGTAGAGGACGCGTATTTTCACGTAGTGTTCTTCGATGTCTGAAGTTTATTTCTCGAAGGAGACAGGAGACAACGAGGAAAGTATGTTGACACCGTTGTAAGATTAGAAGATTACAACTTATGAAACCAGAGGAGCAGCCCGACCGCCGAAGGAGCGTGATTAGCGAAGGAGTCCCTGATTTCAAAATTAAAGATCTCAAAAACTAAGATCTACAGACGAGTGCAACAGAAGGTATGTTTACCGTGAAAGCCGCAAAAATTTTATAATTCTATACAGAGGTTTTGAAATAGTTCGAAAACCTTTTAACAGATCGCGATGTAATCGCAGTACGTAGTTCCTACAAATAGTGCACCGCAGCTCTGAATGATCACATCTACCTTTGAGACGTGAGGTTAGTGTAGCGAAAGAAGCGGTTAAAATTATATATTCCATTGAACAATGTGATTTTCTGGTACTGAAATACCATAGGCTACAACACAGTCCTACGGTGCAGTTTAATGTTACAAAGGACCCGATGCGAAAACCATTCGCAAGCTCTTCTCCAAATTCCAACGGACAGGCAGCGTGGTTGACGATCTAGCGTAGAAAGTTGGACCCAGACAAACTGTAGCTACTTCTGAAAATGTTGTCAGGTTTTCTGGAATGATTCAGCAAAATCCAAGCAAACTGAAGCAGAGGTTGACTGTCTTGAAACGTTTCAGCACGCAGACAATACTGCGATATAGCCTACACATCTTTCCATTCAAAATCCTAAGCCACCAGGCAACACCTATACGAGTCGTGGGAGAGAGCACTGAATTTGCGAACCAGAGTCTCACAATGCTTGATAAAGAAGGATTTGATGTTGGCTGCATCTAGATCATAGATGAAGCACTCTTCCACGTGAATGGATTCATGAATATACAAAACTGGCGACTTTGGGGTTCCGAAGTTTTCCATTTGTGTGAAGCGAAACCACTGTATTCTCCCACAGCTACTTTTCGGGCTCCGTTTTGCAGCAGGACACCCTATACATGCACTTAGTACGTGTCATGTGTCATAGTACTCAAAATTACTAATGTTAGGTTTCCAGATGATATGAAATTTAACGGAAAAAACTGCAAGATCAGATATAATTAACAAGTTTATGCTTGAACGTCGCTGTTCCGTATACAAAGCGTTCTCAGTTTTCTACCAGAGTTGTTTTGAAGCCTTAAATCAATATTTCTAGTATAGACTCCAGCCTACTTCCCGGAAATAAAATTAAGTTTATTTCTTGTAAAGATAATGGAAATTTTCTTCAAATCACTGAATTGAAACTACAAACAGACTCTGTCAGAATAAAGAATTCGTTTTACATATGGACAGTTGCCAAATAGTTCGTCGTCGTATTCTTGATTTTCTGAATTGCAAATAACTTTTCTTGTCTTCATATCTAATCGGCTTTTGACGATTAAATTCGGCACCAATTTATATATCGAGACCCTTTTCCTTTTTTAATTGTATATAAAAAGTATTTTTCCTTGCAAACACTGTACTTATTCACTAATGTGCTCCATCCCAAGCAGTTCTGTGACGTGTGATCTCATTTCAGTGTATTGCATTTATAGACATAATCGATATAGACGTAAAGCGAGGTATGGGACTTGTTTGTCGAACAACAATAGAGACGATAATCACTTGAACGGAAAACGTAGCATAATAGAAGGTAAGGGTTTAATGGGCTTCGACGACCAGGTCGTTAGAGATTGAACACAAGCTCGGATTGGAACAAAAAAAAAAACAGCCTTATCCTTTTCAGAGAAACCATCCCTGAATCATCTGTGAGCAATTTAGAAAAATCACAGAAACCTAAATTTTGGTGACTGGACGGGCTTTCTACCACTGTCCTCCCGAATGGGATCCAGTATTGTAACAACTGCTCCACGTCGCTCAGTTATATGAAGAAATTGGTGACCGAGCAAACTGCAGCCATGGCCACAGCGCCAGTACCATCGTCTTCGTCTGAGAACGGGGGATTCAGATAGGGACCAGTTACGCTCCTGTATTATTAACTACTAATGAAGAGGATACCAACTTACTAAAAGAAAATAATCGTGACTTACTTTTTCTTTATTGCTAGCGACATTTCACTGGTAATATTTGTGTCGTTAATTTTTTCGGCTGTTGCACGATAGTCGTCAGCTGAGAGTGTAGAACTGTCTTCTGCCGATTCGGTTGCAAGTCGTATGATGACTACTCGTCTGGACATATGCCGTCTAATTTTAGAGCTTTTTAAATTTCGTCTGTGAAAGCATGTCGTCCAACAGTCATCGCATAATTTGGTAACAAAAAATGGTTCAAATGGCTCAGAGCACTATGGGACTCAACTGCTGAGGTCATTAGTCCCCTAGAACTTAGAACTAGTTAAACCTAACTAACCTAAGGACATCACAAACATCCATGCCCGAGGCAGGATTCGAACCTGCGACCGTAGCGGTCTTGCGGTTCCAGACTGCAGCGCCTTTGGTAACAAGCTAAAGCTGCAATAGCAGAACAAAACACAAGCTGTATTGCTTCAAACATTCGAAGTAATTTTTTTTTAATTTCATTCTGCACTGCAACAGTAACAAGTGGCATAATTAAAAGTTAACACGGTCACGGTGCTCATATTCAGCTAGCGTTTCCAACCCGCCGTGAACTGGGTATCAGCGGTCATTCTCACTGTTCCTAATCTTTCCAGCTGTGCTTTTACTTGTTCTAAGGAGTAAATCGAAAAATGTTGAGAACTCAGGAAAATTTAAACGTCGTTGTCTGTAGCATGCTACTTTCCATACTCTCCAGAAATTATTCAAAATATCTCGTACGCTCTAACACATTTGTCATAGATGTGGTAGCCAGTTCCATGCGAAGTATTCTTGGTGAAGCGCATAATGAAAATGTCAAAGTTCTGTCAAGGCATCTTCATCAGGAGCTGCAACGCGAGTGAGATCTCGGTGAGTGACTGTCGCGTGAAGGAGATCCAGGCGCATATTTGTGAGAGGTCGGAAGTTGGCGTTTTTGCCTCCATGCAGTAGTTGCCTCCCGGCGTGCCTGAAAAGCGGGGGAAGTAAAAAGAAAACGTCTTCCAGATGTCGGTACCGACGTACGCATCATAACGGTATCATTTATCTTAAAAATAAAGTGTAATACTCAGCAAGACGGCCGGTGTGGCCGTGCGGTTCTAGGCGCTTCAGTCTGGAACCGCATGACCGCTACGCTCGCAGGTTCGAATCCTGCCTCGGGCATGGATGTGTGTGATGTCCTTAGGTTGCGTGATGTCCTTAGGTTAGTTAGGTTTAATTAGTTCTAAGTTCTAGGCGACTGATGACCTCAGAAGTTAAGTCGCATAGTGCTCAGAGCCATTTGAACCATTTTAATACTCAGCATCAGGAATATTAATGACAAAGCGGACTGTAAGGAAATGCAGTGCTAGGTTTTTACGTCCGATCGACGACGATATCGTCAGAGATGGATCACAAGCTGTGGTAGAACGAAGATAGGGAAGCAAATAAAGCCGAGCCCAGAAAGAGGAACCATCCTGGTATCCGCCACAGTCCATTTTGGGAAATCAAGAAAATCTTAATCTGAATGCCCGAGAGCAGATTTGCGAATCCACTGGCTTAAATTTTGGGCGAAATAAAATAATAAATCGATTGGAATCATATTTAACTAAAAAGGTCTGTGTAATATGAAAACAAGAATGCGATCTTCCTCTTTTCATCAAACTGTGGGTAAATTTACGCACACCAAACTCTGAAGAACAACATAAAGGAGGAAATGTCTTCAAATCTTTGTTCCGACATTTTGAGTTCAGTTTTTCCCTATTCACGTACATCGCTTCAGGTGAACGCCGGGATGACTGCTTCGACACGACCAGAGCCAATTACACGCTCCGTCCTTGTCCAGTTCAACTGTTTTGTCTCTGAACAACTGATATAGCCTACATATTCGTATATCTGACTCGGAGGTTTCTGTTCGAATACTGCGGACGTGCACATCTGTTTCCCTTGCCTCATGCTGTTGAATAATGCAGCAAATCAGCGGTGAAACAGTTACGCTTTACTGGAAAATCTTTTGAGCAATGTTTTCCACCTAGCCTCATCTCCTATTTCAGTATTGATCCGGTAGGCTTGTCCTTTAACGTAACTTAGGTGTGTGCTAGCACTGTGGATAAGAGCCCGTGACTACATTACGCTGAGGTGAAAACGAGAATACAGCCTTGAACTGGTCTACTTACCCCAGAAAACAACCATTTAAGGGCATTTCATCAACAGGGCCGTGAGACGCCTTTTCATTTCTTCCTCGAAGTAGTTGTATTTGACTCATCCTTCGGCTCTGGTGTACATGCATTGAACTGCAGTGTTACTACGTTCTTTTTGGGTTCATTTCATAAATATCTGACATTCAGCTACGTATAATGTTAGCGATTCGAAACTGGTGGAAATCTGTCTCCAGACGCGAAAGCACGTGGTCTATATTTACTTTTATTTTAATTGCAGTTTGGCAACATTTAGTCAGTAATGATACAGTAGAATCCATGTAACAGTAAGAGTAGGGTAGTAACAGATACCTCACTGATGAGCAGCTTAAAACTACACGCAACAGTAGCGTAGCTATTAGTTCAGCGACAAAAATAGCTACGACGGACACTATCAGAAAAAAAGGCCCAGAAACACGGTCGTTTCACTCCACTGTAACATTCATAAAGTTGCTAATGATTGTCCATCACGGTGCCTTGGATCGGATGCCGTGTACGTTTTAGTTGCTTTACAATTCGATTGGACATTTTCGGCAGTTGCAAAACCAGCTCAACAAATGAAAGTCCCAGGAAGATTAGTGCATTGGTGCTTCGGGAATTTCCAGATGTAGAACATTAACAAGACATTGCATACTAAAGGGAGGCCTCTGACACCAGACTGTTTGTAAACAAAACAATTATCTTGCAACTTGAGAGTCGTATAATCTGTGAACCTTACTGGAGTATTATAGGACCAATTAGAATAACTAAGTTGTTTACGCCTGAAGAACGGGTAACTCACATGTGAACGTCAACGTGCAGATACCAAGAAACTGTAAGAAACAAGGGCTACTCTGCTAGGACAATCAACTTTCAGTGCAAGCATGCTTCAAAGGTCGTAGATGTTTCTGTGATACGAAAGATGAAGACGATTACAAACATCCTACGCGGTAACTTTCCAAGTAGGGACTGTTGATCTTTCGCGATGGAAACCAATGTCCTTGCGTGATCTCATTAAGTATGACGAAAATGTGACAAGAGAATTAGTTAAGAGGACCATATTACGTCTTAACCCAAGAAGAGACTGTCTTCACACGTAATATATCAACTACAGTCATTGCTAAGTTATATACCCTATAAGAGTTTTGAAACTGATTTTTTCCTATCCTCCTCAGTGGCCGAGCGGTTCTAGGCGCTTCAGTCTGGAACCACGCTACTGCTACGGTCGCAGGTTCGAATCCTGCCTCGGGCATTGATGTGTGTGACATCCTTCGATTAGTTAGGTTTAAGTAGTTCTAAGTTCTAGGGGACTGATGACCTCAGAAGTTAAGTCCCATAGTGCTCAGACCCATTTGAACCATTTGAACCTATCCTCCTCAGAGATAATTTGCAGAGTATCTCGTTGGTTGACTTGAAAAAACATTTTCTCTCTCTCTCGGAAAGAGAGAGAAATTTTTCAGCGCCTATATTATCAACCAGTATACTTGTGACAATTTCGTGCCAAGAAGGAAAGCAGGCTGACTGCCTTGACATACCTAAAGCTCACAGGAGACACCAGTTGGTTTTAGTAGCCATATCGTATAGCTATTTAGTACTTTCGTTTAAAGCGAAATTGTTTTCCACCACACAGCGCTTTGGAAGCATCAAATTTCTTGTATTTCTTGCCGATTTCCCTATGTATTTCAGAAACAAATACATCTAGATGCGATTCTCGTATATGGGAGAATACGGGCAACTGTGAGAACTTCATACAGTTAGGCACCATATAGCTTTAGACATTAAGAAAAAAAATTATTTTTTCCCATCTAACGTCTATTTCACCATTTACAAAATGTGTTGATAATAAATCTGTGCCAGACTGAAAGCATCTCTCTTACGACTATCACTGGGTACGTTGTGTGAAAGTTAGTGATGCGTTTTTGATGTCTGTAGGAATATCAGCACGATGCTGCAAGTGTGTAGAGGGGAATCTTCCTTCTTCCGAGAATTGTTCTGTGCCTTCACAGTCTCATCAGCGAGACTTGGTCTGTAATATGTGAATGATTAGTTAGCGACACTATCAATGAACAGAGCTATGTGAAACATTTTACTGCCAACAATTTGTGCAGTCTGATACAGTGAGCCAACTTCTTTGTAAATGAGATTTCTTCTCAAATGAGGTCAGAAAAATTTTACCCGGTTGTTGCTTACCCTCGCCCGCGGGTCCCTCTGGAATTTACCAACAAAACGCTCAGTAAATTACGGTAATGCAGTCTTCTGCACAGACTTCCCCTTTTGGAAACAATAATCGTATCTCCGCGTAAACTACCCAACAGAGGTTATCAGATGTTGAATGGTCCATAAGTTTAAATGTCTTTAGATCTGCGTTTCATGAGACTGAAGGATACTCTTCCATAACACTACGAAAGCTTAATCCTCATTTGTTCATTACATTTGCCACTGTGACCTTACTCAAATATTTACGCGTCAAAAGTTACATATGGTCGCCACGTTCCCCTGTATTCACTTTGTATTCACTTTTATTTCGTGTATGTACATTCGCATCAACGTAGTCTTTAACATACATGAAGGGCCGACGGAGGTGGCCCAGTGGTGGAGACATTGCAGGGGAAGATAGAAACACCCACGCAAAGGACAGAACAACAACAAAGTCTTGAGCGTCAGATCCCTTCATTAGGATGGGTGAAGGATACTGTGTGGCGTGAACGAGGTGTTTGTGAGGAGAGACAAGAAGAGAAGGAGAGGATTGCCTGCTATACAGAGCAGGAAGCTTTATTCGCAAAGGAGAAACACACAGCAAACTGTACAGAGAAACACTAGTGGCCTTAGGGGAGGAACAAAGGGGTCGGTTAAGAGGGAGGGTGGAGAAGAGCAGATAGAGAGCTGTGTGTGTGAGGACGGAATAGATTGTGGGGTGGGGCGGGGGATGGACGTCTCTAACCAAGGTTTATGTTGGTCCGTGATGTATAAAATTGTGACGATTCAGATGCAGTGCTGTGTGAAGAAGCTAACCAGTAGCTGCTATGACGTATGCAATTGTCAATATTTTAGGACTGAATATTTGCGAAGGTGCTTCTGTCTCATCACTTAATGAATGGAAATATGGTGTGGCTCTTCCGGATCATGTCGCACACAAATATTTAGGAGACGTTATGTAGTGGCTCGTGGGAATCACGAGGAACGTAACAAGAGAAGCGGACTGCGCACCCTGGAGCTGCTCATTGGGGTCGGTTCAACTCATTAGCGAAACACATCCGGCCGCTCGTTGTCTCGGCTCTAAATGCTGGAGGACGGGCTGGCTCCGCACTCACCACGTTGCTGCAAGAAGGGCGCCTGGAACGCGCCTCAGGGAACAGACGAAAATAGATTGAGCCAACACTAATAGATGACCTCTTGTTCCCGGAAAGAGTGCCATATAACTTCAGTTGTCACATTGGCTTCATTCCTCTGCACTCTTTTTTATTATTTGTTGCTGCCTAATATTCGGTCCAGAGAGAGATCAACACGAACTGACTGACCTAATGGTGAAAGAAAATAGCAGCACCAGTTATATTTGTAAGATTAAGTTTGGATGTATGGCAATTATTGTGCACTGTATTACTTAAACGTCTAGCGATATGATATAGTGATTGCTCCTAACTGAAATAGAGAGCGAGGTTTCGCGCAAATCTTGTTAATTTTCACAAGTAGGTGACGTCGGAAGTTCGCAAAAATTTTCGGATTTTTTTGTAGTTAAAGATAAAATCTTTAATGGGCAGCTATTTTCATTTAAACTGTAGTCAATTGATGACCGTCTACACTTGCTGTTACTTCTCAAGTAGCCTCAGATTTATGTCTGCACTAAATACTCTATCAAAGGAGAAAAAAGAGCAATCACAAAACGATTACGGGAATGTTCAGTCTTAGTAATATACTAACGAAAATTTATGGTATGGGTGATATATTGTGCGGAGTCTCACACAGTGAAATTTTCACAAACCACGTGACATCACATTCCATAGACTTATCCGTGCGTTGTGGTCATTAACGATACACATCCTGCCATCTAGTCACTATCTATTAGGTTGTCTGCTGTTTTTTTGGAATCCAGAAAATTATTCTTCGGCTCTTCCGCCATCCATTCGTCAGGCTAGATTTCCCGCCCACTGCCATTTCATTTGCATAGTTCTGTCGTCTACTCAGTACTGTTTCCTGATCCATTTCCTTTATTTTCCAGATCCTCCTTAATAATTTCCATAGTGTATTCCTCCATTGCTTACCCCCTGTTTTTAAATGTTTTCGCTTTCAAAATTGATGTCTAATTGCTTTAAGTAAAAACTAAAACACAGTCATTTTAAGCTTCCCTTTTCACACTCATCAAAAAGCTTGAACTTCAAAACTCTGTTTACTTTACCAAAAGCACGGCAGGCCAGTTTCACTGCTCTGTGATTGCGTTTGCATTCCATCCAGTCATAATAGTCAGTACTTGTCATCGTTAATAACACCTACTGTCAACTATTTTCCTGATTTGGAATATAGACAAGTCAATGCCCTGGTTCTAAGACTTTTTTTTCTTATTACATTTCGCGACAGCGACATCCAGAAAACAGATTTGGTCAAATTATAAGTTGTAACATTATGACGAATATTGATGACGATTATTCATTTCTATTGGAAAAGTCTTAAAACTACTAGTTGTAGTCGAATGTGTGTGGAACTAGATTTTCGAGTATGCTAACACTCAAAACATAAGTGCAGAACAAATGAATTTACAACAGCACTAGCGATCAGCATTAGGTGACCTCAGATTGAATGTAGAAAAGATAGCTAGTAATAAATACCGTCAGCAACCTAACTTGCTTGTTATTTCTTGGTTCAGTATCAAGGAGAAAACTCAAGTGAGTGTCATTTATTTGAACGGTAGCAAAAAATTATTTATCTATGGTCAATTTAAAAATAAGACAATTTTTCAGTTTAAATTTAAGCTGAGAGCTAAATTTTGTGAGTTAAATTGATTGATATATGTTCTCGTTCAGGCAGTCGTCTCTATTCTATGATAAATCCATATTATTTTAAAATAGCTTGCCTCATAAACTAATCAGAAACGACATTAAACAGCCATGTAAAAAGCCGTGGGTAACTAGAGGGATTAAAGTATCTTGTGAAAGTAAAAGGGAGCGCCAAATGTAAATGTTGGCAAGAACAAGTAAAGATCTTGCAGTAGTTACAAAATACAAAAACTAGTAAGAAAAGTTATTAAAAACCAAGTATCGTGTACATTATATCAGGAACCAGAAATTCTAAGATGAGCCTCGACTATACCGGGTATGGAATGTATTGTAGCGAGAGACGGGAAAAAGGCCCCAGAACGGGATAAAATCGGTATCGATTTAAATGGAAGGGCTATAAATGATCAGTCACAGATAGCAGATTTGTTTAGTAATCATTTTTAACGTAGCAGAAAATATAGGCGAAAGGAAAATGAATATGTTAACGTATTTTGCATATTTCCGTTCAATAATTTCATAAAGAATAATATACTGGGGTAATTCATCTCTGAGAGAGAAAATCTACATTGCTGAAAAATGGACTCTAAGAATAATATGTGGCGCTCACCAATGATCATCTAGACATCTGTTTAAGAAGGTAGGTAGTTTACCTCCTGTTTCATAGTACATTCATTTCCTCGTGAAGTTTGATATAAGTAACCCACTACTTTGCAAAAGGAACTATGATGTACAGTACTGAAAAATGTACGCTAAGGATAATATGTGGTTCTCACCAACGATCATCTTGTAGACATCTGTTTAAGAAGGTAGGTAGTTTATCTCCTGTTTCATTGTACATTCATTTTATCTTGAAGTTTGATGTAAATAACCCACTATGTTTGCAAAGGAACAATGATATATAGAGTTACAGTACCAGAAGAAATTATTACATTCCTTTTTCCACATTAAAGTTGTCTTTAGCACAAAGAGGGGTGTACAATGCTGTCACCAATATTTTTGATCTCTTACTCAGTGATATAAAATGTCTGACAGGCAGCAAAGTTAAATTTAAAAACAAACTATAAAAAAAGTTTCTCATTAGAAACTCCAATTCTACAGAATAAGCTCAATTTTTGTCATGTGTAAAAGGTGTCCGATAGGAACCACTAATTAACACTTGTATTAAAAAATGTAGTCCTTTTTACATATTAATATGCAATGTGAATCTAAAAGAATCCGACTTACGAAATTACGGTTAATCGCACAAATGATCTATGGACATGAATTTAACTATCTAATAAAGATCAAAGGAAGAAAAGCAGGACGTCGCTCTCCGCTGACGTTCAGCTCGTAAGCCTTCATCAGGTACTAAAACACTAAAACGCGCAAATTCACTTTCATTTTTGGCCAGCAGGGTAGTGAATGGATGTAAGAGCGTGAGTTCGGTTCCATGTCCACGCGAGGCAAGGAATGTTTTGCGCCCTGAAATTCCTATAGGCAGTTCGGTAATCAACACAGCTCGCTGCCCAAATGTGCGCTAGGAGATTAGATATGTATCCCTAGGGGTTTAAGGGTCACTCTGACCCCGCTACTCTTGCCCTCGTGTCAGAAGCCAGTGCTGATAAAAGGGTACTGCCTCCCTCCACTCCGTGTGTTCATTAAATAAAGTCCCGTACTTTTAACCACTATAGCATAAAGCTCGTGATGGAGGTGTAGCAGCAGGTTTTATACGCACCTATGGGGACGCCCACTCACATTAAGGTCACACATCGGACATGTTCATAAATATTAGCGAAGTCGCAAAAGAAAAACCGTGTACTGACACACAAATTACTTGAATTTCATTTTTTATCTCTAGTAGTCGAGCAACTTGGCTAACACGTGCGCCATTTCCTCAACCTCTTGAACACTGTGAGAAAGACATTCGCATATGTGAACCAAAGCTACTACTTATTTTGCTGACTGATTAGTGTCGTCCATATACCATCTTGAACGAAACTATGCGTCCTTTGTGTGGTCAGTTGTACTTCTGTCTGGACATTTCAGGTGAATGTTAGAAAAAAGAATTGTAAGATCTGTTCCCTCAGTCTGCAACTCCTACAAAATCTGAGTAAAGTGCACTTCCAGTGTCGTGAACATTCTAGTCTTAACCACGCAGCAAATCGCTTTGCCTTTTGCCCCTTAACTATAAATTATTTTTTTCTCGCTAGGAGGTGGTTCTATAATGCAGCAATAAATAAACCATTCGTTATTCTGTTCACAAGTAAAATAATACGACCTTACATCCGATACTGTGGTGGAAGTGCTCAGTAAATTATGATGGCATCTTATCGAAACTGCATGGTGAAATTAGTAATATGGGATTTCAATAGTTTGCATCTTTCGGGGGGAATCCGCAATGATAGCTAAAGGAATGTGCCAGTAGATATAAAGAATATGGCATTAATAAACGAACTAACTCAAGCAGTTAAAATACAACTGTACTTGATTTGAAAATGGGATGGCCCGCGTGCCATCCGTAAATATCCTGGTGAGAATTTGGAGATTCCTCACGGTTGTAGCTTGAATCGTTATCATACTCTAAAATAGAACGCTATTCAGATTTTGTATTTTGCATTATATTCAACACCGAATGCGCCTAATTGCAGGCAATTGGATGAAGTCTTGTAGAGCAGGTATTTTGCATTATATTCAACACTGAATACGCCTAATTGCAAGTAATTGGATGAAGTCTTGTAGAGCAGGAAATATTTCATTGAAAAATTTGTGCTTAACGTTCCCAGTTGGAGGTTTCCATGATTGATAATATATTTAACACATTCTGTTCGTTCCCTGCAGAAAGTACAGGGAGGAATCTCTTGGAGTTGTGGTGCATTTTTAGAAATTAATAAATGAAATTACCACAACCATTATTCTTTCTCAACATTCGTGATTCATTTGTAACTTCATAAATTTCATTAACAAATGTTGATACATAACTATCACGAACTGAGCGAAATTTCGACTTGAGTCTTACCAACAAAGATAGCAGGAAAGTACATTTGTTGGGAATATAATGGTGATTTTCTTCTTTACCGAGTAAAGTAGTATTAACCCATATTTTATGTCAGTGGAAACAGTCATAGGTATTATATGTTAATTACAGCGAAAAAATATTAATACAGTCAATTATTAATGTGGTACATCGAGGTCACCAGACTATAAAGAGATATTTTAAGCAAACTGTTTCGTAAAATAAAGAATCTTTGACTGTTGAATATCACATTATGAGTCCCTTCAACAACTAATATTACAATATACAAATAGGTAGTAATGCGCTTAATTATTTTATTATTATCGTTTTAGAGGCTTCAATGTCAAATTTACATTATGGTACGTCCAACTACTTTACCAAACAAGTTAAAGATTATTACTACTGAATTGTTTACTGTTTCAATATTTAGTCTCGACATCTATGATTTATGAAACTTTCTGTTCATCGGTTTCACAGAACTGTATCACACGACTGAACCATCATCTTCGTGGATAGAAATTATTGTTCCAGCAAGATAGAAACGCACCTACATGAAATTCTAAACTGTTGTAATTCTGTAAATGAGACAGCATAACTAACTTGTCATTTACATGTCCGTTAATTACCCCAAATAGTATTAGATAAAGAGTAATAACTACGAAGGGAATAAGATCACATAAAAGGGATCACTGTGTCGAATAATATACTAAATGTCGTACATCGTAATTATTAGTAATGAGATGTGTCGTATACTAATATACGTGAGTTTCGATCTGTTACACTAGAAGCATCACCTTTGTGCATGAGTTGCCACTGTACGCGAGATTCTTACCCCTAATCAGAACAACATGCAAATGGGTAATTAACAGCAGCTCTGACGACACATAGTGCAACAGGGAAAAATCTGTCTCAATTCTTTATGCACTAGTGATGAAAGTTTACTTAATTATTACGACCGCGAAACGCGATCCTTAAAAAAAACTGTTAGTTACCAACAAAGAAAGCAGGAAAGTACATTTGTTGGGAATATAATGGTGATTTTCTTCTTTACCGAGTAAAGTAGTATTAACCCATATTTTATCACTCCTGAATTTAGAGCTTCGTCGCAAATATTTTGAGTAATCATTATGTTTTATAAAGAATGCAGAGATAATTTCAAAGGTATTATCAGAAGACATTTTTCATTACACCTTCCAGGACTGGCACTCAGTTTTCAGCAACTTCGAACAAGTTGAAAATGGCTTACTTCGTAAGACACCATGTGAGCATGGACGCCATGTAAACAGAGAGTGAATAAAAGTAAATTTTGACTTTTTACTGATCCTTTCTTGAATGACCGGACAGAAGCTTTCGAGAGGCCGTTTCAAATACTAGTCCGTCGATACTGTTTATTGTCTGCTGTTTCCTGTAAACCTCTTAGGCGAATGCTGAAGAGGTTCCTAGAGGTTCCTAAAATAGCTGCTGTACAACATTTCCCGAGTTTGCCATTATGTTAAATAAAAATAAAAATAGGTAAACGTTCTCTGAGAAGCCTATTAAATGTCGTAAATGAGGAATTTTTTGCTTTGCGAAATAGAACGTTTCGTAATGAGAGATTATGTTACTCCGCATGTACGACAAGCGTGCTGATAAAAGACGAACACAGTTGTGACACAGCCGAGGATATGGGAGAGCCCAAACGCGGGGTACAAACTTCTCCCGAAAAAAAGTGTATTGAGAACCGATGTACTATCGGTCACACATTCTTAAGCTGAAGTATTACATGATGACGTCAATTTTATCGCTACACTGGGCAGAGTCTACCTTCGCATATGAACAAATCACGCGTGTATCTAGCTTACGTTCCAATTCGTTTCAATTGCTGTATCTACGAACCAACAGCTCAAACATATGACTTTGCTCGCGAATAGTACTGTCTTACGTATTTTGTAGGTACCTATGGGCGTGGGAGGGGGCGGAGGGGGAGGGGAGGGGGGAAGGCAGAGAATAAGACAAGACCCCTCGCCTAACCTAATGCGGTCTTAGGGAATTGCAGTCCGATGTAAAATTACTTAGCGGTTCAAAGGCGTTTGTTGTCACTCGTCGGCCAGCCTGGCATGGCAACAAAACACAGACTGAAGTTTTAAATTTCGCGCTCAAAAAGTCATTCACACAGGAGAATCGTGCAGACTACCGTCGTTTGACCGTTGCGTGTGTAGAGGACATAGAAACAGGCATTCCTGGCGTTTAGAAGTAGCTGAAAGAGTTCTTCTTCTTCTTGGGCCTTTTTCCCACATAGGAGCAAGGTCGGCATGGTTATTAACGAATTTGACATGGTTAACTCATAACTCAAGTGGTAGCCAGATGCCCTTCCTGTCGCCACCCCGCTAGTAGGGAAGACGAATGGTCGGCTTTGGTTTATTAGGAGATTTCTATGAAAGTGTAGCTCGTCTGTAAAGGAGACTGTGTATAGAATACTAGCGCGATCCATTCTTGAGTACTGCTCGAATGTTTGCAGTTTCGGATTAAAGGGAGAAGTCCAAGCGGTTCAGGAATAGGCGAGTATTACGGAAATGCTCCGCGCACTCAAATAGGAATCTGCAGAGAGAAGACTATGTTCTTTCCGTGAAACATTATTAAATAAATTTAGGGAACCAGCATTTACAGCTAACAGTAGGACGATTCTGCTGTGGACAAAGCACATTTCGCGTAAGTAGCACGAAGACGAGTAATTTGGGCTCGCACGGAGGCATATAGATCATCGTTTTTCTTTTGCTCCAGATGCGAATGGAACATGAAATAAAATGACTTGTAGTGGCATAAGGTACGCCCCACGTGTACCGAGTGGTGGCTTGCGGAGTATGTATGTTGATGTGAATGTTGACGAATATGATTCACGATGGCCGCACGTGATGCGCCATAATCGGTCTGAAGATTCCAGAAAGAATTTTCACTCTGCGACGGAGTGTCAGCTGATTAAAATAGTGCCGAAACGGGATTCGAATCTGTGACCCTTGCCTTATTCGGGCAAGCAGTTTTCCGACTGACCTATCCAAGCAACTCGCGACCGCCCTCACAGCTTTACTTCCGCCATTACCTCAACGCCTACCTTCCAATCTTTGCAGAATTTCTGCTGCATATCTTGTGAGGCTAGCACTCCTGGAAGAACAGAAATTGCGGTGACACGGCTTAGCACAGTCTGAGGGACTATTTCCAGAACGGGTTTTAAGTCTGCAACTGAGTTTGCGCGGTCCGGCACACAGTTCTAATCTACCAGCAAATTTCGGTCTCAAGATCGCTGCGTGTGACGCGTCATCATAATTATTCAGCAATGTGGGACTCACTGAATAAGAGAGGGAATAGGCTTTTAATTTACATTTCAAGAATGGTATATTAAACTGATATTCTTTCAGAATCTTACCGCCGGCCGCTGTGGCCGAGCGGTTGTAGGTGCTTCAGTCCGGAACCGCGCTGCTGCTACGGTCGCAGGTTCGAATCCTGCCTCGGGCATGAATGTGTGTGATGTCCTTAGGTTAGTTAGATTTAATTAGTTCTAAGTCTAGGGGACTGATGACCTCAGATTAAGTCCCATAATACTTAGAGCCATTTGAACCATTTCAGAATCTTACTAGTCAGTGTATAGCAGTATCAAATATTAAAATACGCTCATCAATTGCCCAGGAGAAAGAACCGCTTATGGAATTTATCCAAACAACGTTATCCATCGTGAGTGTTTTTCAATCCACCTTTCCCCCCTCGTCCCAACCTCACCTCTCCACCCCCAAAATAAAAATGCACGTATCGTCTGTAAAATATAAAATCGTCTGTGAAAATAAATATGTTCCGAGTTCGCAAAATTGCTTCACTATATTCTAACATATCGTCCTGTATGTTATGGCTGTTGTAGTTGAGCTTTCGCGTCTTTATATGCAGATGGTTAGTCACAACATATTTTGTTAATGTCTGAGAACTTCGTGTTTATATTTTATGGATCGTCTAGGGAGCGAATGGCATGAAAGGGAAGCAGTAGTTGAAAAAGCAGTGAGACAGGTTGTTGGCCTCTCCTCGATGTTAAACAGTACACCGAGCAAGCAGTGAAGGAAACAAACGAAAAATTTAGGAGGGAGATTAAGGTTCGTAGAGAAGAAATAAAAACTTCGCAGTTTGCCAATGACATTTTAATTCTATCTGGGATAGCAAAGGACTTGTAAGTGTGGTTTAACGGATGGGTTATGCCTTAAAAAAGAGGTTGTTTGATGAATTTCAACAAAATTAAAACGAGGGTAGTGGAATGTAGTCTGGCGGTGATGACAGAATTTGACTAGAAAAAACTAAAAGTAGTCGATGAGTTTTGCTATTTGGGCAGCAAAAAACTGACGATGGCTTTACTGGAGAGGATAGAAAATGTGGAATGGCAACTGCAAGAAAAATGTTTATGAAAAAGAGAAATTTGTTAACATTTAACATAAACTGAAGTGTTTGGAAGTCGGTCTCTGAAGACATTTGTCTGGTGTGTAACCTTCTACGTAATTGAAAGTTGGACGATAAGTTGTTTAGACAAGAAGTGAATAGAAGCAGTAAAAATTTAGTACTGCAGAAGAATGCTGAAAATTAAATGAGCAGATAGAATAATTAATCAAGAGATCGTTAATTGGGAAAAAAAGATATTTGTAGCAGAACTTGACTAAAAGAAGGGACCAGTTGATAGAACACATCTTGCGGTATCTTGGGATCGTTTGTTTGTTAATGCAAGGAAATGTGAGGAGTAAAAATACTAGTGGCCAAGGTTGAAATTCAGCAAGCATTTTCAAACGGATGTAGGTTGCAAAAGCTATGCAGAGATAAAGAGACTTACACAGGGGACAGTGGTGTGGAAAGCTGCATGAAAAGCAGTCCTCAGGTTGAAAACCACAACAACAGGGCTCCTAGACAACACATAAGGTACTTAGTTACTGCTTCCATGTCATGATGTGAACGTGTCAACAGAGCAAACATAGATCGCATATAACCATCTTAAAAAAGATGAAAAAATATTTATATATCTATATGCTGACCATTTACAGATTATTTCTGTAAACATGGCTAATCATCACAATTTAAGAATTCATTTGTGGCATAGACGGAGTTGTTAAGGAGAAATATCTTTACATTTGAGAACGCTTCTGCTACCTGTCAGGCATTTTATTTCCTTGGGTTGAATGTCAATGAGTTTTACCGCTGCATATTTCACCTCTTCTTTGCCAAAATTAGATTCATTATAGGTTAATGCAGACCATTTTCCCTTTTAGTGGATTATTGATAACAAATTTCATAACTGAATAAATGTTGTGTGAGACTGTGATTAATATTCCCAGCTGCTTAAATATATACGTGCAGTATGCATGTTCGTGAACTTCTTATCTAAGTGAGGAGATACACCAGAAGATTAACTCATACGACGGTCTAGTAGATCTACTACATAGTTTTCCTCTTTAACGTTTCATATTACATGCACATCTAACAACTAAGAAATGTTTACCGTGTTTATTAATTCTTGTCGGTATATCAGTTTAGTAGGTGGTGACAGTACAGAACTGGAAGCGCTGATCTTTCCCTTTTTTCTTTTTTCAGAGATGGGGGTTAGACCATTCGTGCAAAAGCAGTTTGTATTTTCTACGTTGATGCTTCTTTACTTTGTTTCATACAAGTGCCTGTATCATATAAAAACACGATTAATTATGCCTCTTCCTTAAAATAAAATGGTAGATCATTAAACAAATGAAACAACAGTAGTGGACCAATTATCGAACTCCGTGGGACGCTTAATGTAATTTCTTCCCATGCAGATGATGTGGCATCTTTCTTTCAATTATTCTAACAGCGTAGGGTAGCTTTCTGCATCCTCTTTCTTAAATAAAAACCTTTCCAACTATGCATTCTGTAATAACTTTTTTTAGTAAATTATGATTGTTTCAACCAAATGTCTTTGATAAGTCGCAGAAGACCCCAGCTAGTGGCATTTTATCCTTTAAAGATTGTATTATGTGCTTCGCAAATTCATAAATAGTTGATACAGTAAAGAGGCCGTTTTGAAATCCAAACTGTGATAGGATAAGTGTCCCATTACTACAAAGGTGAGTGATATTTCTACTCGCTAACAGTGTAGACATCGTTATACACCAGCGCCATCTAGGTTGGAATAAGTGAACCAAACTTCTTCCAGTAGCTTTAAGAAAGTGTTTTGAAACGCTGATACAAAAGCATTGGTTAGTCAATACTGTATGATATTCACAAACTCGAAATTACTTTTTTAATCTCAAAATATGATGTGTCATAACCGCGATGTCTGAAGTACCATCTGGAGGTCTTCTCTTCTTAGGGCTTTGGAGATTGCAGTCTAATCAGTTTGCACGTACATGTCATTACATTATGGTGACGAGATACTGTTTATCTCTACTGGCAGTTTGTTATTCATAAAACATTGCGTCATAGTTTTGGATAGGTGTTAAGTTACATTCGCTTGTCATGTCGTATTTACTATTTTTTATGTTATCACATGTTTCTCATTCATACCTGTTTTATTGTAGATACTTCGAAAACGACGAAACGCGTAAAATATAATAAATTCAATCAAAATACTACGATCAAAGAAAATAGTGTTGATATAGCCACACATCAATGTATGTACTGCCCGTTTTCGAATGCCTGCGTCTACCCTTCTTCCATCAGATCGTTGTCGAGAACATTCCTTATCACAAGGAGTTCAGGAAAGTATTTCAGTATTGTGTCATCCATCAGACGGTTTCTTATCCACCTAATGAGACACCTGTCCTTCTCGTTTTCAATCATTCACCTTCCTGTCGCTTCTCATTAAATTGTTGATGTCTCATTTATTCTTCTTTTTATTTCCTCCATTAGCTACCTGTAACTATTTTTCATATACCAATGGAAAATGAAAAATGAACGTCCAGAGGAAAGTGCCAAACGTGAATCAACCTTTATCCACATATTATACGCAAGCACTTAAGAAAGTAAATTACACATGTAAGACCAACACGCAACAACAGTGACGCATTGTCAGAAGAGAGTGCATCTACATCATACTCCACAAGGCGCCTAACGGCGTGTGGCGGAAGGTACTTCTGGTACTAACTGATCCCTCGTTCCTTGTTCCATTCGTGAATGGGGCGTAGGAAGAATAATTGTCGATAAGCCACTGTATTAACTTTGATTTGTCGAATTTTCTCGTCGTGGTAATTTCGTGAGGTGTATGTGGGAGGAAGTAATATGTTGTCCCACTCTTACCGGAAAGTGCTCCCTCGAAACCTCTGTGATGCACAACAGCTCTCTTGCAACATCTGGCACTGGAGTTTCTTGATCACCTCTACAACGATCTTGCGCCGACTAAACGAACCCGTGACGAAATGTGCCGCTCTTCGTCGGATGTTCTCTATATTTTCTATCGGTCTTACCAGGAATGGGTCCCAGACTGACGAATAGTATCCTAGAATTAGTCAAACAAACGTCTTGTATGTCACTTCACTCGTGGATGGGTAACATTTCCTAAGATTCTTCCTTGAATCTCAGTCTGGCACCTGCTTTTGCTAGTATTTGTTTTATATGGTCATCCCATTTAAGATCGCTCTGGATAGTTATTCCCAGATATTTTACGGTAGATACTGTTTCCAGCAATTTATCATCAATAGTGTAGTTGTATAGCAGAGGATTTCATTTCCTATACAGGAACAATATGTTACATTTATTTACGTTCAGGGTCACCTGCCAGAGCCTTCATCGGTTCTCTGCAATCATTCTGCATATCTATACTACCTTCTTGCGTTGTTACTTTCTTATAGACAAGCGCATAAGCTGCCAACAGTCTTAAAGAGCTTCTGACGCTTTCTACTAGGTCATTTATGTACACTTTAAACTGTATCGGTCCTGTCACACTTCCTTGCTGTGATCCGGAAATTACCTTTACATCTGTCGATTTTGTTCCGTTAAGAGCGACGTGTTTAGTTCTATCTGCAAGGAAGTCTTGAATTCAGCCTCAAATCTGGTCCGATACTCGGTAAGCTCGAATTTTTTTTGCACTAAATGGCATTGTGGGACGGTATCAAATACCTTCCTGAAGTCAACGAACACTACATTTACCTCAGTGCAGTTGTCTACAGCGCTATGTATTTGATGAAGGAGCAGAACGAGCTGAGTTTCGCACGATGCCGGTATGCGTGTTTCCTGTAGACGCATTTCTGTTGCTGAAAGGGTAACAGTAGCACCACATTCCAACGCTGAAGTGTGTGGGACAGTAAGATCCTTAGGGGGAAAAATGTCTCAATTGCACACAGATTCACCGTGAATTTCTAGCGGCATATGGACCAAATACAAGGTCGCGTTTAGTCGTGGCGAAATGGTTCTAATATTTTGACCAAGACCACGGAGCTTTGGTGATTCTGCTCCATCATGCAGCCCAGATCTTGCATCATGCGATTTCCTTCTTTCCGATAAGCCGAAATAACACGTGGGATATTTTCCAACGATAAAGACGTTCACACGGCTGTCCTCGAACGGCTTTGTGACCAAGAAGCGGATTTCTATCGTCGAGGAATTGAACGACTCGTAGAGAAAAAATGGTTCAAATGGCTCTGAGCACTATGGGACTCAACTTCTGGGGTCATTAGTCCCCTAGAACTTAGAACTAGTTAAACCGAACTAACCTAAGGACATCACACACATCCATGCCCGAGGCAGGATTCGAACCTGCGACCGTAGCGGTCTCGCGGTTCCAGACTGCAGCGCCTAGAACCGCACGGCCACTTCGGCCGGCACCCGTAGAGAGTTACGCCCTTTGTTTACAGAGACGTCTTAATTATGTAGAAAAACAGTGGCATGTACATGTGTCAGTTTAAAGTGTAGTGTAGTATTCAATATTAATTACTGAGTTTGCCATAATAGTCTTCTCGTATAAGCTGGTCGTTGGATGTCATCAATTTCGTAGAGTAACAATCCTACATACAATTTCAGTATCTCGTGGAGCTCTGTCTAATTGTATCGCAATCCTGTACACAGACTATAAGAGAGGTATTCGATGCTATCTGGGAGATAATGTTTCACTTGAATACCACCGAGCGTCGGGGATAGTTTTAGATGTTACCGATAATGTAGACCGGATGAGATTTAGTCTCATAATGCTTCATTTATTCTCAATGGGAACCGTGCTGCCAACGGAGCTGACGAGCATCTTGCTTATAGGACCCAGTTAGCTGGCTGACAGTGCTAACACACTGGAGGACGGCGGTTCCAATCCCCGTCGTCCCATCCTCATATAAATCCCTTTAGGTAAATTCCGGGGTGGTCCCATCGAAAAAGACGCCGCTGGTTTGTTTCCCTAAACTGAGCTTATGCATCATCTCTAACGAACTCGTCGTCCACGAGATGTTAACTCGCAGCCATCCTTCGTTCCATGGAGAATGCGAGATATGTGCGTCTGGCATTGTACCGCTAGAAAAGCGCATATCGCTGACGCTGTGGGAATGAAAACAGAATGGGCGGGTCCATTTTCTGCGTGCTCAGTGTGACCTCAACAAACATCAGAAGTGTGTAGTCATTGCGTGCTATGGCTTTCCACTCCTTGATAACATGAGTAGGGACTTGCCATCGAGAAATTTGATATCGACAGTAATACTTAAAATGGTACCTATACTCTATAAAATCGGAATAAAAGTATCGATACTGACGGTATCGAAAGGTATTGAACTATGGAAATCAATCTATTTCGCGCGGATCAGCCTGAGTATAACATCAGATGCGAATGTAAACAGTAAATGACAAGTATTCCAATCACAAATAAAAATATGTATACATTTTACGCTTCATATACGTGCGATTACTACAAAGCACTATAACAATGTTTCTTTCAAGAAAAAAATCCTCATTTAGAGTACACGTGGATATTATGCTATGTTTCTATAAATCAACATGAATACAGACTTAAGAAACAAACGATAAGTTCAAATGGCTCTGAGCACTATGGGACTTAACATCTATGGTCATCAGTCCCCTAGAACTTAGAACGACTTAAACCTAACTAACCTAAGTACAGCACACAACACCCAGTCATCACGAGGCAGAGAAAATCCCTGACCCCGCCGGGAATCGAACCCGGGAACTCGGGCGCGGGAAGCGAGAACGCTACCGCACGACCACGAGCAGGACAAACGATAAGTATCCCAAACACTACTCAGACGCATTGATCAATTAAAAAATATGTATTTTTGTAAAATAAGAAAAAAATAGGTTGCAGAAACATTTGACGCACATTTGAATTATGCTCGAAACCTTGTACGGCAACTGAGACTGCACGTTCTACATAAACCACTAAACAAATATCCTCTAATACTCTTTAAAATTTTAAGATTCTTAATTACTCTGCTTACTTTCATGCACTTAAATATTCTTTTGCAAAAGTAGACCTCATTCTGGTAAATTTGATTCCCTATTTGTCCGTTTCTCACTCTTCATTTGAAAATTCGGAAAAAAATCGAAAGGCTTAGTTTCTGGGGAGTCGCTATCGCTCCATTCAAACATCTGAACAAAACCGACTTGACTTCTGTCCAGCCCAGCCTTCATTCCGAATCCTCGGCTTGGGAGAATTGCGGAATGGTGGGGCTCTTGAGTTGAGCTGCCGTGTGGCCCCAAGTGAGGAAGGGAGGACGTATAGCTGCTGCCCACAGAAACGGGTTTCCTAGATTTCCAGTTCATTATTAATTCACTACACGAAAAGAGTCATGAAAAGTACAGTTCTATTAAGTTATAAACGCTTTCCTTTACCGGCATTTGGTTCACGTACATTTGAACACTGAAACCACTTTTTGAAGACAGCGTGTACATAATTAACGTTACTAGAATATGCTGCTGAAAACTGCTATGTTCATTATAAACTGTGCATGTTATGAAGTTCTTACTCCAACAATTATTTTTCCAGTATACTGGTTTGATATTGCGTTATTTTCCCATGCCCCATCCCATACTTCCGTGCCGTACACTGTGAGGCTTGTTGCGCTGCTGTAGAGTTACCGAGTATTTGGTATCGATACAGATATCTTAGGTATTGAAACCTTAGGTAACAATACTTACTCATGTGAATAATATCGTAATGACTCTAATCAGGAGTTGGTCTGATATGTCGCTGCCTGGTACACTGGGACAGTCATTTGTTCTCATCATTAATCGCAACTACGCACCATCCACCACTCTAGTTGCAGTTGCTTCTTATGGTTCCCTAACGGAAGGCTGCACTGTTGTGAAGAGAGATAGAGCACCCTTACTCGCAGCCCAATTTCCAACAAAAGAGCCCTGACACTATGAATTGGTGCTGCGGTCGGCGAGCACTCAACATGGCCTTTACGACGATCTATGCTAGATCGATATACCGCTCTCGTCAGGAACCGTGACGCTTTACATGTGCTCCATTCTTGGAAGACCAAAACTTCGTCAGTTCTTCAGAAAGACCATCTAAACTACTGGAGACCCTCCATGAAACCTGGTTGAAATTCGGAAGAAGTAAGGAAGGGAAAGTAGTGTGTAAACTTCCGTCGACGACCAGGTCATTAGAGACAGAGAACAGCTGTCATTGGCATTGGCGAAGGAAATCAGTCGTGTCCTTTTCAAAGCAACCATCCTGGCATTAACCGTAAGCGATTTAGAAAATCTAAATATAGATTACTTTGGACGGGGATCTGCACCTCTGTCTTCTCAAATACGAATCTAGTTTCTTATCAGTGCCTCATCCACATCGCTAGATGGCTGTAATACAGTTAACTGTACGTATTGTGTCCGGCGACGCCTTACCGACGTGTGAATAATATTTAATAACGCAGTTCGATTTTCGGTGGTGGTGGAGGTTAGTGTTTAACGTCCCGTCGACAACGAGGTCATTAGAGACGGAGCGCAAGCTCGGGTTAGGGAAGGATTGGGAAGGAAATCGGCCGTGCCCTTTCAAAGGAACCATCTCGGCATTCGCCTGAAACGATTTAGGGAAATCACGGAAAACCTAAATCAGGATGACCGGAGACGGGATTGAACCGTCGTCCTCGCGAATGCGAGTCCAGTGTGCTAACCACTGCGCCACCTCGCTCGTCGATTTTCGAAACAATAGATTGTTCTCCAGTAAGTCAACCGCAATTGTTTGTTCCTTTACTCTTCTGAGTTTAGTAGATGGCTTCTGCTGAGCCTATAGCACTTCACTCAGTCATTCCTGTTTCTTGGCGTCTTAAATGATATTTGATGTTCGAACAGTATGACACTTCTGGAATAAGTGAATCTCCCTTCAAAGGAGTAGTACGGGTTTCTGGAAAAAGAAAATGCTCGTGTGGAACACACTTCGCTTTTATTCGCATACGATATTGCACAGATAGTATAGATAGGCGAAAAAGTAGATTCCGTCTTCCTAGATATCCGAAAGGCTTTCTTCACTGCACCTCCCTATTGAGTAGATAACTGAGAATACTCAAGAATATGTGGTTGTCTAGAACGGTTTGTAGCTGATAGAACCCAGTTCGTTATTCTGGACGACGGATGGTGAATAGAAATGAAAATAACACCTCATTTAGCTCAAGGAAGCGTAACAGAGTTGCTAATGTTCTCTGTATTCATGAAATTTTTATTAGATAGAACGAGGATTGTTCGCATGGAATTCTAGTTGTTTGTTGATAGTAAGAATTTAGTGCTTCCTATTGGTGTGCTGCAAAGGTTCCCAACCTAAGCTCCGCGAAGATATTCCAACATCTGAACCTCATGCAAGAGCAGAGGACCAAAAAAAAGTCAGTAGAAAACTTTTTCTTCAACGTGCTCATCTTAAAGTTAATAGAGAAAATTTTACCTTTTAGAAAAAGTCATAACTGCGAAAAAGAAAAAATATATAAATGGTATTGACGATTGTTTTGCCTAGTACCCGTTTGAAGTCTCCAATGAAGCTGATTTAAAAAAAAATGTAAAATCTGTTTTTGAAGATCACTTTGGGAAAATACTTTCAAGTAGGTAATACCGACAAATTCACATAGATTGAAGACCCATTAAGACCCGAAGCTCTGTCTGAATATTCACCCTCAGATACTCTTGTTCAGTCGTCTTGGGAGAGCATTTTGAAAAGACATTTTGCCAACATAGAACTTCACGAATTTTGGCATTTGTAAAAGATGAACATCCTCTGCTCGGTGGTAAAACTCAGCCACTATTAATTTCAAATGTAACATTCTATTTATGCGAAGCTGAGTTTCCTGTTGTTGCTGTAATAAACAGTAAACATTGTGTGATAACTAACATGGAATGTCCAAATAGCTCAGAGCAGCTGCAGCATCCAATCGCAGTCGATGTTTTCAACGATATCCTAATTGAGGATTGAATATGTATTACGCCAACAGAAGATGGGCGAAAGCCCGAAACGCGAATGGCATAAGTAAAAATACATTAAAAATTGGCTGGCTGCTGTATTTCTTAAAACAACATAACCCACAGCCACGGAATCAATCAGGAAGAGCGATTTATAAATGCAGATAGATTCAAATTATCAGATCCATATAAAAGACGTAAGTGACACCAGTACCAGAGAAGGCCCTACTGCGCCAGTGTCTGTAATATTAAGCAAATAGGCATTAAAGCATACATTGTGGTTTTCGTGGACGAGCTGGCAGGATCTTAAGACGTCAGTAATGTCTATTTGAAAGTGTAATGGAGATACTCAAAGGACCGTAAATGGACGTCTTTGAAAGAAAGGCAACGTTGTTCTCGTAAAAAATTCAGACAATTGTAATGGCAGTAAACTGTACAATTGTTCTGCTGCTTGCACCGTGCATCTCTTTTAGATATCATGAGAATAAGAAAGAGAGAACAGGGCGCTGCAGAGAGTAACTTTTCCGTCGTTCCATACGCGAATGGAATCGGACATTTGTGGCTGATACGGGTTCGACGTATCATGTAGCACACACTGAAGGGGAGCTTGCTAAGTATCGGTATGTACCTACACGCCGTATGTCAGTGTTTCTGTGGTTTGAATGTGTTCATTTCTCGTTTCTGACTAGTCTGCCTATCGTAGAATCGAGGCCGTGAGCTGCGATCAACGTGAGTGGAGTTGCGGACGCGAGCGTGTGTACGAGCGCCATTGAGGCGCCGCCGGTGTGAATGGCGGCCACCTGTTACCTGCTGCCGACTGCCGACTGCCGCCTGCCTGCTTGCCTTCCGGCTGCATTCCTGCCACCTTCCAGTTCCAGGCACCCCCGCGCTCTGCCACTGCCGTGACGGTCAACGTGCGCCACAGCCCTCCGTACCTACGTGATGAGCAACTGAAATGAGAATCGGGAAAAAATGCAGTTCGTTTTATGGGTTCTGTCATTGTGATATTGATTATTTTTAGATGAGGCGCGGATTATAAGAGCATATAACACTTATATTTATGAAAAGTACCACATCTGTTTCGTGGTTTGTCGCAATTTTTTCTTTTTTTTATGGTCGCATATTTAGCAGATACCAGTCACGAAATTTACCTTGTTTACCTTTCTTAACAACGATTAATTTAGATTCCTGGGGGCTCGTACTCCGACACCGTGCGTAGTAAACAAACCAATTATGGTTAACCTGAATTGTACAATAGTGTCGGTAGTATATTTATATATGTTTCTTCCTGTTACAAATTATAGCCAGGCACACAACACATTTAACACTGTCCACTAACTACCAGCTGCTTTGCTGTCGGACATTGCTAGATGTGTTTAGGATTGTTGTAAAACATAGATCATGGATAGAACAACACACTCGTAGCCACGCTTCTTTTCCTATGAATGTACTGAGGAAGTAATAAATGTACTAATATATAACGACCGCAATCGACAGAAACTGAACAACGTTATTTGCGCTGGTAGCACTCAGATCTATCCCTTACCATTAGCAATGTTATATTAATAGGACGGCACTGCTTAGTTACTGAAGTTAAGATCTTTAATATTTTTGATCCGCCAAGCTTCAGTTGCTAGTAATATTACATTAATGGTTAGGAGGTTAAGTCTCTGTGCAACTCAATAAAAAGCGTCTTAGGTGGCTTGAAATTGACACTTACGTGCCGTGCTTCTCATATAATAACATGTAAGTGGAAAATATTCCATTTAAATGTGTTTCTTTTTCAGATTAATGAAGATCCATTTTAATCAGTTTTGACGAAATGCGTATGGCATAATATAAATACCATTCATTCAGCTCCGCGCATGCGTAATCTCGAAACCTATTTCTTTTGCCTTTGTCCCACATCTGCTCAGGGTCGGCATGACTGTTAACGGACTTGGTGTGGTTTATTTAAGGGATGGTCGGATACCCTTCCTGTCACCACATACCTTATCTCGAACTGATTGATATAATATTACTGGAGAGGTTTTTTTCATGCTACATTTGTTACCAGTAGATTCGAACAACATGTCAGTGTTACGGAGATGCTTAGGGAACTCAAATGGGAATCCATGGAGAGAAGGCGACGTTCTTTTCGAGAAACAGTATTGAGAAAATTTAGAGAATCGGCATCTCAAACTGATAGCCACACGATTCTGTTGCCGCCAACATTCATTGAACGTAAAGATCACAAAGATCAGATACGAGAAATTAGGGCTCATACAGAGGCATATAGATAGTCGTTTTTCCATCCCTTTTTTTGAAGTGGAACAGGAAAGGAAATGACTAGTATAGTAATGGTACAGGATAACCTCAGCCACCTACCGTGTGGTTGCTTTCAGAGTATCTATGTAGATGTAGAAGTAGATGTATAGTCTTAAGGTAAGATCCCAGAGGTCGCTATGAAATAATGCAAACAACATAATTTGCGTGACTGACAGCTACTGGTTTTAAAAAGTATATTTTAACAAGAGGATCTCGAACACTATGTGATCAAATGTATCCGGACACCTCACTGAAAATGACTTACAAGTTCGTGGCGCCCTCCATCGGTAATGCTGAAATTCAATATGCTGTTGGCCCACCCTTAGCCTTGATGACAGGCATACGTTCAACTAGGTGCTGGAAGGTTTCTTGGGAAATGACAGCCCATTCCTCACGGAGTGCTGGACTGAGGAGAGGTATTGATGTCGGTTGGTGAGGCCTGGCACGAAGTGGGCGTTCCAAAACATCCCAAAGATGTTCTATAGAATTCAGGTCAGGACTCTGTGCAGGCCAGTCCATTACAGGGATGTTATTGTCGTGTAGCTACTCCGCCACAGGCCCTCCATTATGAACAGGCGCTCGATCGTGTTGAAAGATGCTATCGCCATTCCCAAATTGCTGATCAACAGTGGGAAGCAAGAAGGTGCTTAAAAATCAGTGTAGGCCTATGCTGTGATAGCGCAACGCAAAACCATGAAAACTACGAACACACCATAACACCACCGCCTCCGAATTTTACTGTTCGCACTACACACGCTGGCAGATAACGTTCACCGGGCATTCGCCATAACCACACCCTGCCATCAGATCGCCACATTGTGTGCCGTGATTCGTCACTCCACACAACGTTTTTCCACTGTTCAATCATCCAATGTTTAAGCTCCTTACACAAAGAGAGTCGTCGTTTGGCATTTACCGGCGCGATGTGTGGCTTATGAGCAGCCGCTCGACCATGAAATCCAAGTTGTCTCGCTTCCCGCTTAACTGTCATAGTACTTGCAGTGGATCCAGATGCAGTTTCGAACTCCTGTGTGATGGACTGGATAGGTGTCTGCCTATTACACATTACAGCGGTCTCTGTCAGTCAACAGACGAGGTCGTCGTGTAGGCTTTTGTGCTGTACATGTCCCTTGACGTGGACCTAGGGATGTTTAGGAGTGTGGAAACGTCGCGTACAGACGTATGACACAGGTGACACCCAATCATCTGACCACGTTCGAAGTCCGTGAGTTCCGCGGAGAGCCCCATTCTGCTCTCTCACGATGTCTAATAATTAATGAGGACGCTGATATGGCGTACCTGGCAGTAGGTGGCAGCACAATGCAACTAATATGAGAAACGCATGTTTTTGGGGGTGTCTGAATACATTTGATCACATAGTGTATTCTTTTGATCATCGTGAAAGTTTTCTGTGCTTTTATTCAGGAGCAACTTTTCAGTAAGTTTTCTAAAGAGACTGATATCCAGCGTAAGTTTTATGCTTTCTATCAACATGTATGAATTTTCCAAAGAGAATTTTAACTCTTTTATCTCAATGGAACTTTTAGACTTTAATCTGACTGCGTGCGTAATAAAGCTTTCTACATACTAGCGGCCGTAGGCAACCATTACTAGTACTACAAATGAAAGTTATATGTTTTAAGTACCTAACTGCATTATTACACACACACTATCCAGTCCTCATGAACAAAACGCGTCTGACCTATACACATGTTATATCAATATTTTGGTCTCTAACGAACGACATTTACAAATAACCGTTATGATGTGGAACATGTCAAGTGCATAAGAAATCCACACATGAATCAAGGTTTTTTTTTTAAGCTTAACATTATTATTATCTACCCCATTCCGTTAAATGGCCCAAAATCCAGAGATTATACCTATAGATTTATTTATTACTATTCAAGAATTCGTTTGTGGTACAGAAGGGTTGTCAAAGAGATATAATTTCAATTTATTTTTGAAACTATTACTGCTGTCTGTCAGACATTTTATTTCATCTGGTAATTTATCGAAAAGTCTTACAGCAGCATATTTTACCCCTTTCTGTGTCAAAGATAGGTTATGTAGAGAACAGTGTAAATCTTTCTTTCTTCTGGTTTTATAATCATTAATGTCACTATTGTTTTAAAATGGTCCTTGTTGTTGAGAACAAATTTCATTACTGAGTAAATGTACTGTGAAGCTGTTGCCAGAACAGCTAACCTTTTAAACAGAGGTCTACAAGATTTGCAAACTATGAGCCCCACACATTATTATAACCACTTTCTTTTGAGCAGTGAGTACGTTTTGTCTATGTGCTGAGTTAACCCAAAATATTATTTCGTATGACATCAGAAAGTGAAAGTATGCAAAGAATGTTAGCTTATTATTTTTATGTCCTCAGAATTTGCAATTATTCTGATTGCAAAAGTTGCTGAACCTAGTCGCTTTAGAAGATCCAAAATATGAATTTTCCAATTATGATTCTCATCTATATGTACACTCAGAAACTAAGTGTGCTCTACCCTGGCTACTGACTTCCGTTGATGTGATATTTATTGAAGGAACTGTACTCGTTGCAGCAGAGGATTGGATGTACTCTGTTTTTTTTCTTTTCTTTTTTCAAAGTTCAGAGCAAGCCTATTCTCAGAAAACCAATTAATAACTTTTCCAAAGACATTATATGTATCATTTTCTGTTGGAGTTTCTTTTACTGGATTAATAAATATGCTTGTCACAGTTTAGTTTCTTCTTTCAGATAAGAAGGGAGGCCATTCACATATAAAATATATATGTAACTTGAATGGACAAATGGGCCCTAATACTGGCTTAAGCTTATCTGTGCGCAAATGGACAAGCTGCTTTGTCTTGCAGCTGCCTACCTGTAATAAATCACGCTGATTGGTGTTATCTAGTTAATCATGCCATGTGCTACGCAAGATCTTGCGCCTGCTAAAGATCTTGCGAACTGCAATGTTAATTCGAAATACTTTTCTTTTAAATTTTCCTGATAGCAAGTGGGATGTGGAGTCTTAATGTCGAATAATCTATAAAGTAACTGCACTTTTATATTCGTTAACCAAATTAGATAACGTGAACAAACATACCTACATCATTGGACATTGTTATTAGCAAATGTTATAGTTTCGAAATAAGCAGTAAGTTTCCCAAGTTAGCTCTTCGACAAAACTTTCACGAAAATTAATTCGTTAAAGTAAATTTCAATTCAGTATTCAAAATGAAAAGGGGTAAAGAGCGATATCTTCCTTTCTCGACTTCATGCATTTACGAGATAATGAATCAACAGCACCGTAATAGCCAAGCAGTGCGAGTTCCGAAAATTTACAAATAAAAGCTGAAAATGTTCCTAATGCGACATTACCCTATCTGTAAAACCAGCGCACGCTGCAGATGACCTTTTTAACATCTTCCAGATTACAGTAACAGCTTTCCGAAATTAGGTCTCCACATCAGTACACTCGTCTGCTTCCAACCATGCTCTACAACCAAGTCTCCAAGTCTCTCTCTCTCTCTGTCTCTCTCGCTCTCTCTCTCTCTCTCTCCCTCTCTCTCTCTCTCTCCCACCCGCCCCCCCCCCCATCCACCCTCTCTCTATCTCTCTCTCTCGCTCTCTATTTCTCCCTCTCTCTCTCTCTCTCTCTCTGTCTCTCTCGCTCTCTCTCTCTCTCTCTCTCTCTCTCTCTCGCAGACTGAATTCTTGACAACAGTATAAACTTTGGAATTCAGAGAACCACCTTCATACACATAATCGGGAAAGGTGTTTACCGTGACCAATATCGGAGACAAACCTGCCACCTCTCATATTATAACAACCTTTCAATCGTATTTACCGCAGCACAGAAACTTAAACATGCAGTAACTGTTTCCAGTTAGAGTGTCCACTACGTTTCCAAATCAGTTCTCTCGGAAACCCAATTTCAACATGGATCCGACTGATTCTAGTGCCTTCCGTATCTCCCACATAGCGAAGGACATAGATTCGAGTAATTAACATTTCCAGTAGTCCTTTATATGTTTAACCGTGATAAACAACTAACTACAAAAGTTAGATTCTTTTATTTAACGATGCACATAAATTTAGCACTGAAGTACCCTTAGGAGGGAAGAAGTCATGATTCCCACACTCCAACCGTGAGTGGATGTGATTAACGGAGAATAGCTGTAGATGTTCACTTGCTTCTTGCATTGTTCTTACCGACTGAAATGTCTAGGAACGATAAAAGAAATCTGCGGTCACGGCTTCAGTTCTGCCTCCCTCCTACTTTCCAGAACAACTCAATGTTCATGTACGTATTGCGTTGGTTGCTCAAAAGCTACAATAGAAATTTGATATCGCGCACCGGGGCTTTGTTATCCATGACACTGTTGGTTGAGCTCTGTGCTGCGGATTAAATTTCTAGAAGACACACAGCAAGCTGCCACTTTTATGTAACTTCATATATGCCAAGGCACGTTTCAGGTTTTCACCCAACTTCACTTATATCTTTATCGGCACACCAGTGAGTCCAGAAGTATGTCTCTGATGCGTATACAGGCATTACAGAATACAGAATCACAGCCAGCTGCAGCGATCAAAATACACTCAAAATAAACTTAATAATGGTGACGACATAAGTGTCTGACGCTAATTGGAGATGGGTGAAAACAAGATTCTGCCTAAATGAAGTGAGATAAAAAGTAAACGGTTTCTGTATTTCTTCAAATAACACAAGAACACCTCCATTACATTCACAATAACCTCCTGCAGATGCACCTTAGCATCATGTAGACATGCCAATGAAGTCAGATGATACCTCAAAGAGATTCCTTTGCTTTGATTTGTTTACTATGTAATTAAAAAACTCTGTTGTATGAGAGAAGACGGAGTTTGTAAATTAAGTTTCCAAAAGAAGAAAACATGTATGTTGGCGAATCTTTACCAGTACTATTGTGTCCACTTATCACGAAATCCAGACAGGGAGCTAATTACCCATCATAATGATTGCTAGTGCTTATAGTCTTTGCTTACCATATTTAACGGTTTCCCCGATTCATCCCTTGGCGTACGGCGGCGTCCTTAATGAGGACTGCGACTAATGCTTTGCAAACAGCAGCAGCCTGACCGTTGGTCCTGGCTAATTGAGTGCCGGCGACCACGGACCACGAAGCGGCAGGTTGCGAGCTCAGCCGTGGCGCCGCGCCGGCTGAATGAGGTGGTGTGGCGGGGGAGGGGGGCAGGAATGCGGGGGGCACATCCCCCTGCCCTAGCCCTAGCTGCAGCCGGCCCTACCCCTACCCCGCCTCGCGGTTTCCCTTCATTGACCGATAGACTCTCCGCGGGAACACTCGGTCACATTCCTCGGCGGCGGCGGCACGAGCAGGTCCACAGGCTACTTCCTACTGTACCGCGCCTTCACATGTCTTCCCGTTCCGTCAACGGAGGGAGCGCGGAAAGAATGATAGCTTGTGAGTCTGCGTGCCTGCTGTTATTAGCGTCACCTTATTTTTTAAGTGTCTGAGGGAGTGGTCTATGGAGGACTGAGGAACTTTTGTAGAGTCCAGATTGAAGATCGTTCCATTGAATTTATCTGTACGATTCGCGAGACGCGTGACGTCGTTCTTCAGATGACTGTCAGTTCACATTTTGCAGCGTTGGTAACACTCTTTCTCATAATCAAACATGCCTAGTATGACCATTAGCACTACTGTCATTATTATCCCATACCTGTAGAGTCAAAATTGCGTACACGATAGAGGTTCCCAAACTGAGATTTTGAGACACTTTCGTTGTTGAAACTTCCTGGCAGATTAAAACTGTGTGCCGGACCGAGACTCGAGCTCGGGACCTTTGCCTTTCGCGGGCAAGTGGTAGAGCACTTGCCCGCGAAAGGCAAAGGTCCCGAGTTCGAGTCTCGGTCCGGCACGCAGTTTTAATCTGCCAGGAAGTTTCATATCAGCGCACACTCCGCTGCAGAGTGAAAATCTCATTCTGGAAACATCCCCCAGGCTGTGGCTGAGCCATGTCTCCGCAATATCCTTTCTTTCAGGAGTGTTAGTTCTGCAAGGTTCGCAGGAGAGTTTCTGTAAGGTTTGAAAGGTAGGAGACGAGGTACTAGAAGACGTAAAGCTGTGAGGACGGGGCGTGAGTCGTGCTTGGGTAGCTCAGTTGGTAGAGCACTTGCCCGCGAAAGGCAAAGGTCCCGAGTTCGAGTCTCGGTCCGGCACACAGTTTTAATCTGCCAGGAAGTTTCATATAAGCGCACACTCAGCTGCAGAGTGAAAATCTCAATCTGGACTTTTTTTTGTGGTTATTGTTGTTTCGGCTTTCAGTCCGAAGACTGATTTGATTACCTACGTTAGTCTACCCTGTACAACAATTTTCATTTCTGTTCAGCTAAACCTAGATACAGTTGAACTTGCTGACTTTACTCTGGCTTGGCCGGCCAGAGTAGCCGAGCGGTTCTAGGCGCTTCAGTCTGAAACCGCGCGACCGCTACGGTCGCAGGTTCGAATCATACTTAGGGCATGGATGTGTGTGATGTCCTTAGGTTAGTTAGGTTTAAGTCGTTCTAAGTTCTAGGGGACTGATGACCTGAGCTGCTAAGTCCCGTAGTGCTCAGAGCCATTTACTTAGGCTTAAGTCTCTCTACAATTTTTCTCTCCATATTTCCCTTTACTACCAATTTAACTACTTACTACCAATTTAACTACTCCTCGATGCCCCAGGATGCATCCAATCAATTTATCCCTTCTTTTAGTCAAGATGTTCCATAAATTGCTTTCGCATCATCGCTGATGGCGGTATTTTGAAAAATCATACATATTCGTCTCTGAAGTGCCCACGGTGGGGTTTAACGGTTGTCAGTTCATGACTGGTTATCTAAAACAGAGTATTACTCCTAAAGAAATTCTCAGATTTGTATTTCATCTTTCGTGCAGAATGGTACAATCGCTGGACAGCTCAAATAGTCTTAAGAGAAACGTTTCGGAACAGGCGTTATTCTAGTTGGAGGCACTAACCTAACCTCCATCAATACAAAGGTACACGAAACAAGCTACAAAGAGCTGGCCAAGATTCTAACAAAATATTTAACAGCTACGAAAATTCTGATTGAGTTTTGTGAAGCTCATTCGTTAACAACACAAAGCAGCTACTTTTCGCATAAAGAAATAGATAAGTATACCTGGGCACAACCTGCAAGGAATTTAAGATCCATAATACTGTAATCTGGAAAGTTTACAACAAGGTTCTGTGAAATTCCTGTGCAAAAAGGAGGTTGGCCACCAAATAACATACTAATAGGGAGATCAGTGAATCCACAGCAGCAACATTGAATGATGAGATGAAAGAGGGCGTTTATAGTGCAGCATGAAAGGCGTTAGGAATAAGGGATAGTTCTAAGAAGATGAATCAGGGATGGTTGATAAAGCGTACTGAAGAATTATTGAAAGAGAAGAAAGAAGCATATCAATACCTTCAGCTGCTGACGGGCGTTGATATATATCAACGGGGACATGTGAAAATGTTTTCCCCGACCGGGACTCGAACCCGGGATCTCCTGCTTGCATGGCAGACGCTCTATACATCCGAGCACCCGAGGGCGCAGAGGATAGTGCGACTGCAGGGACTGTCTCGCACACGCCTCCCGCGAGACCCACATTCTCACCTTATATGTCCACACACTACATTCGTAGTGTCCCTACCCAACACACTCATTACTCGTGGAAGACATTCTTACCAAGTCCCTTAAGAGTTCGGGTAATACGTGTGCATCCGCACAGAAGAGGAAGGTCATGGCCGTTATTGCCAGAACGATATGTTAATATGGTTATGGTGTCTGTTCTTTCGGACATGTCCGACTTGGTAAGAATGTCTTCCGCGAGTAATGAGTGTGTTGGGTTAGGACACTACGAATGTAGTGTGTGGACATATAAGGTGAGAATGTGGGTCTCGCGGGAGGCGTGCGCAAGATACTCCCTGCAGTCGCACTCTCCTCTGTGCCCTCTGTTGCTCAGATGAATGGAGTGTCTGCCATGTAAGCAGGAGATCCCGGGTTCGAGTCCCGGTCGGGGAAAACATTTTCACATGTCCCCGTTGATATGTATCAACGCCCGCCAGCAGCTGAAGGTATTAATATATAATTCTAATTTCGTTCTAGACGGCTTCAGGTCATGTTCGAAAAAACAGACACCATAAGCATATATCATAAGTGGTTAAATACACATGACAGCGAGGATAGGAAGTGCTATGCAAGATGCAACAGAGAGGTTAAAAAAGAAATTTCAAAATCAAAACAGGTGATGTGAGACAAAAAGTGTGAGGAGATCAATAGGTATATGGGGGTGCCAAAGTAAGAGATGCCTGGAAAACAGTAAAACGTCTTAGAGGAGACAGAGTAGAAAAAGCTAATGTCCCAATAATTAGTGTATAGCAGTGGGAGGATTATTAAAAGAAAAACTATTTAGCGAGAACAGAAATGAGTAAAAACTGGTAGTACATCAGCCCCAAAGATGCAGATTATTTGAATGTGGAACCACTAACGCAGAATAAAGTAGAAAAGACTGCCAAATGGATGAGGCACAATAAATCCGCTGGACCAGGAGACACACGTATCCAGTTAGTGAAGGATGGACAGAGTATCTTATGGGAAATATTGGTATGCTTCTTTAAGAAACTGATGATGACTGGTGAAGGGCTACCAGAGGATTTTAATATTTCTGTAATAAGTTCAATTAAAAAAAATAGACGTGACAGTAGTATTTACAGAGGCATCAGTGTAACCAACTCGATAGGAAGGTTGGATGGTCGGACTCTAAGAAACAGAATCGAACCAGAAATTGCACACGTCGAAGAACAGAGTGAATTTAGAGCAGCCAGATCGTAAACTGATAATATATTCTTCCTATCTAAGTTGACAGAAAAAGATCGGAATTTGGAAACACATTTAGTGTTCGTTGATCTCGAAAAAGCATATAAAACGTCGCACTAACGAAGATCTTTCAAGTACTGGAGCTGCACGACCCAGACACATTCATGTGATCACGGCCTTTGTTTAACGTCAATGTGCAGCACTTGGAGTGGAGGGTATATAGAGCGTGCCAGGGGGACGCGGAAAACAGTGCAGTCATTGTAATGCAGAAACGGGGAGATTTATCTAACGTCCAAAAGGACATGATCATTCGTTTTCAGTTCAAGTGTGGAAGCATTTCCGAAAAGGATAAGTTTGTAAACTGTTCGGGTGCGGCTGTGGTCGAAATATACCGCGCATGGCAAAATGGCACTATAAAAACTGGTGCAAAGGTAACTGTGGCGCACCACGGGCGGATGATAACAGGGGTGAACGACGGCTGCGGAGATGTGTACAGACTAATAAACGTGCAACTGTTGAGAAACTGACTGCCCAAATAAACCAAGAGGCTACCAACAGTGTCTCCTCAACGATCGTTAAGCGAACGTTGTTGCTTCTGGACCTCCGCAGCAGACACCTGTTTCACGCACCCATGCATGACAGTCCTTCGCGCTGACCACTTTTTTAATCTCATTTTGTTCTATATTGTTCGCTGAATTTGTTCGGGGTGGACGTCCGATGACACCCGTTCAGGTTCTCCGTTGATCCGTTCACACAGTTTTTTATAACAGAGGGTAGCTAACGCTCTGAGCGAACACGTTGAGCTACAGTGCCGGCAACATTCAGCTATCGGGGCGGATATCAACAGCACAATGTAACGCATCACACTCCTCGTAGTGTACGTGAGTGGTTCGATGAACACCAGGATGAGTTTATCATACTTCCTTGGCCATCAAACTAACCCCGAATGTAGACCCAATCAAGAATCTATGGGACCACACCGATCGGGCCGTTCTCGCCAAGGGTCCTTAAAAGAGAAACTTGGCGCACTGCGCCACGGCATGGCTTCACATCTCTGTCGGTACTGACTCTCTGCCTGCACTTCTGGATGCGGTCCGCGCTGCCAAAAAGTTTTCATTCAGGCTTTTGACAGGTAGTCACATTAATGTGATTGGACAGTGTACATGGCAATGAACCGCTATATATAAAAAGTATACATAACATATATAACGATGTTTGCGGAAGAATAAGGGTAGGGTCTACCATTATAAATCGTTTAAAATAAATAAAGATTCGAAACACGGCTGTCGCCTATCTCCTACGCTATTCAAAATATATTAACAAATCACCTTGCAGAACCAGAAAATAAATTCAGTAGAATGCGAATTCAGTTAGAAGACCACTGTGTGTGTATTCCCTTATTTGCAGATTATCAGTTGGTAGTTGCAACCGAGGAATAAGGTATCTCCAATATGGCGAGAAAATTCATAGAAAAGTTTAGCAAAAGGGGACTGAAGTTGAACGTCGAAGACACAGAATACTTAAAAACAAGACGCAATCGGTAGATCTTGAAATAACAAACAATGTAACAGTTGATAATTGTGAAAGAAATAAATATCTAGGAAGTATAATTAATAAAGGTGGAACATGTGAAGATGACTTCAGAATTATATATTAGATCGATTAAGGATTCGTTTGAATCATTCCATCTAAACTGACACGTAGTAGATCCAAGTCCAGAATTTATCTTGCGGAAACTACTGCAGAATTTGTGCAGAAGAACCCTGACATTGGCAGCGAATAATTTAGAACAGGTAGGAATGAGCGAGTGACCAGATGATAAAGTAAATATGAGTCCTCTCAAATATTGGCCCAGGCAGTTAAGCGCCGTCAGAAAGCTCAATGACGCTAATTGGGGTTATGATAAGCGGCCGGAATCCTTAGCTCGGGATTAGGCTGACATATTGATGCACCGCTGGGTCGGTTAATTGACGCGCTTGTAGAAAAGGGCACCATTCTGAGTTCAAACATGTGTACTTTCCTCTTGCTGTCTAATAAAGTGATATGAAAATTTGATGCCGACACTAGCACTGCAGACAACACAGAAGACGCAAAAAGTACTGGAAAGTTTCACACGTCACAGAAACAGAACTAATCCGTTGAAATACAGACCTATATCACTAATATTAATTTGTAGTAGGATTTTGGAACACATGGTGCGTTCGAACATTATGAATTACCTCGAAGAAAACGATCTATTGGCACTTAGTCTTGTGGAAAACAACTGACTCTTTATTCACACAAAGTAATGTGTGCTAACGACATGGGCTCTCAAATTGATTTCATATTTCTCGACATCCAGGCGGGCTTTGACACCGTTCCTCACAAGAGCCTTCTAATCAAATTGCGTGTCTGTGGAGGACCGTCGCAGTTGTACAACTGGATTCGTGATTTCGTGTCAGAAAGGTCACAGTTTGTAGCAGCTGACAAAGAGTCATCTTAAAGCGTTTATTAACGATTCTGTCAATAATTGTAGGATTTATATTAGGCGCTTAGTTTCGAACCTTACAGGTTCATTTTTAGGCCTGGTCTACTGGGGCTGCACTGACAGTGCCTGATCTTACTAATAAACATCAAAGTGGCAATACATGCTTCACAAATGTTTGGCGAATGAACGTCACAGTCCACACATGCCGTTTACCAAGTTTGATTTTGATTTGGTAACAATCATTTGTGGATTGTGGAATTTATCGTGCAAGCATTTATAAAGCCTGTGTTGGCACTTTGATGTTTATTAGTAAGATCAGGCAAAGTCAGTGCAGCCTCAGTAGGCCAGGTTCGAAAATGAACACGAAACATTTGAAATTAGTCGCCTAATATAAACATTGGAACTGTTGACAGAATCATTAATAAACACTTTAAGAAATTTAAAAATGTTGCTGGTTCCCTGTCAACAAAATGCTGAAACTGAAGAAAAAGTCATCTAGTGAAGCAGAAGTGGTAATTAGCGTCTCGCAAGGAAATGTATTAAGCCCACTGCTGCTCCTTAATCCACATAAACGATTTAGGAAACAATCTGAGCAGCACTCTTAGATTGTTTGCACATAATGCTCTCATTTAGCGTCTAGTAAAGTTATAAGAGGATCAAAAATATTTGCAGAATGATTCAGACAAGATATCTGTATGGTGCGAAAAGTGGTAGTTCTCCCTAAACAATAAAAAGTGTGACGTCTTCCACATGAGTAATGAAAGGTATCAGTTAATTTTTTGCTTCACAGTAAATCACACAAATTTAAAGGTACTTGATTCAAGTAAGTAGGCCCTATCTAGGATTTACAATTGCTTAGAATGGAACCATCACACAGAAAATGTTGCTGCGAAGGCGAAACTAATACTTCGTTTCATTGGCAGAACACTTAGAAAATACGACATATCTACTAAAGAGACTGCCCACACTGCACTTGTCCGTCCTCTTCTGGAATATTGCTCCACGTTATGGGTTCCTTACAGAAAGGAATGATGTAGGACATAGAAAAAGTTCAAAGAAGGGCAGCTCGTTCCGTATTATCGCAAATTAGGGTAGAGAGTGTCACGGATATTATGCGACAGTTGAGGTGGCGATCATTTAAACTGTTCCGGCGTAACGACAAGCACCGGCTCGACGATGAAAAACGGAAGAGCAGAGAGGGTTGTGAGACGACGTCAGCCAGTAGTACGCGAAATTGTACATACCGAAGGACATTCATTATTTGCATCTTGCCATTTGCTTGAGCTCCATCTTTGCGAATACGCGAAGTTAAGTATTGTCAATTTAATTTACTGTAATAAACTCCACTAATATAATTTGCTTGAATTGTTGTCTAGCGATCCGAGAAAATAGTTTCCTAGGCACCCTATATTAGATTATTGGGCAGGATACTAAAGAAACAAAGACTTTTTCGTTACGGCGAATCTTTTACGAAATTTAGCAGGGGATTGTTCAAGCAGGTGGAGGCTCTCCCCCGAATGGGAAAATTTTATGGTGACTCCCTCCTACATTGGGAATAATAACCACTTTAATAAAATACGACAGCTCGCACGCAAATACTTGTGTGTTCGTTTTTCCACCTGCAATTGGAGAGGGGAACGATAGAGAAATAGTATGAAAGTGGTTCGACGATGCCTCTGCCAAATTCTTACGTGTGAATTACGGAGTAGTGATGTAGATGTAGATATAGATGTAGATGTAGCACAACCCAGAGGAGAGGCACATGCATGCATCAGCACACTGTGGGCTTGAATTCATAGAATATGTGCATACGATAGCAAATTTCACACGTCGACTTATATAAACAGAAACAGTTTTTGTATATAACTCGTATATGCAACACAGAAAAACAAAGAAGCATGTTACGAAAAAAAAAGTTTAGGTACCGTACGCGTGTATGATTGCAGACCACCCCGAATGGGGATAGTATGCAAAGAAATGAGACCTTCCCAATTTTTTTGCCTTTGGCCTTCTGAAATTATAAATGTTCTTTCTTAGACGATCACCGGACGTTCCGAAAATGTGCCCATAGAACAATCTTTTCTTCTTAATCGTTAATATTACTGATTCTATGTTTCTGTACAGTTCCGCATTTGATCTGAAACATATACACTGAAGAGACAAAGAAATTGGTACACCTGCCTAATGTTGTGTAGGGCCCCCGCGAGCACGCCGAAGCGCCGCAAAACGACGTGGCGTGGACTCGACTAATGTCTGAAGTAGTGCTGGAGGGAATTGACACCATGAATCCTGCACTGCTGACCATGAATCCATAAAAGTACGAGGGGGTAGAAACCTCTTCTGAACAGGACGTTGCAAGGCATACCAGATATAATCAATAATGTTCATGTCTGGGGAGTTTGGTGGCCAGTGGAAGTGTTAAACTCAGAAGAGTGTTCCTGCAGCCACGCTGTAGCAAATTCTGGACACGTGGGGTGTCACACTGTCCTGCTGGAATTGCCCAAGTCCGTTGGAATGCACAATGGACATGAATGGATGCAAATGATCAGACAGGATGCTTACGTACGTGTCTCCTGTCAGAGTCTTAGCTAGACATATCAGGGGTCCCACATCACTCCAATGGCACACACCCCACACCACTACAGAACCTCCACCAGCTTGAACAGTCCCCTGCTAACATGCACGGCCCACGGATTTATGACGTTGTCTCCATGCCCGTACACGTCCATCCGCTCGATACAATTTGAAACGAGACTCATCCGACAAGGCAACATATCTCCAGTCACCGACAGTCCAATGTCTGCCAAGACGAGGCGTAAATCTTTGAAAGCTTTGTGTCGTGCAGTCATCAAGGGTATAAGAGCGGGCCTTCAGCTCCGAAAGCCCATATCGATGATGTTTCGTTGAATGGTTCGCATGCCGACACTTATTGGTAGCCCAGCATTGAAATCTGCAACAATTTGCGGAAGGATTGCACTTTTGTAACGTTGAACGATTATCTACAGTTGTCGTTGGTCCCGTTCTTGCAGGATCTTTTTTCGGCCGCAGCGATGCCGGAGATATGATGTTTTACCAGATTCCCGATATTCACCGTGCACTCGTGAAATGGTCGTACGTCAAAATCCCCTCTTCATCGCTACCTCGGAGATGCTGTGCCCCATCGCTCATGTGTCTACTATAACCCCACGTTGAAACTCAATTAATTCTTGATAACCTGCCTTTGTAGCAGCAGTAACCGTTCTAAGAACTGCGCCAGACATGTCATGCTTTTTTTTTTTTTTTGCTTAAAACGTTCTGGAATGTGAGTCGTTCCTTGTTAAATTCAGTCCAATGCTTTACGGAAATATGACATCTCGATACGATAGGTGCTTACGAATAAATATGGCGATAAGACAATATTGTGCCCCGACTTGTACAAATGGCCTTTTATTTGAAACACCAGGACGTGAGAATTACATTTTTTACTGTTGTCACTCACATTTTGTTTTATTTCCCGTGCAATGCACTACGCTTTTCGAGGAATTATTCCTGTTGATAAGTGTTATGTATTACATCCATGAAACTGAACTGTCAGCATTCACGTATGCGAAATTGTGAACTCACTGCTATATAACAAATAATCGTGTGCCCCCGAATGCACACATCGCCGTCGTAAAAGTACAGCATACAACACCTGGAAACAGGAATCGTTTCTTAACACGGATCATACATTACTTGTAAACGTAACTGACTCCACGAGCAGAAAAATGTTTATCTTTATTGAGAGCCCAGTTAATGATTTTGAAAACAGCCAGATTGTTAATAATAAGCTCTAGAGAAGTAAAATTTTGCACCTAGACTTATTTGTTCGTTAATGCAACAAATATTTCTAATTCCTGTTTTCTGTTGTTTCAGGTAAGTCGCCATGATCAACCCGACATTGTGCTAAGCGAACATCCAGAGATCTAACCAATTCCTTTATAAATCTGGAGATGGTTCAGCTACATCGATGTACGGTAAGCTGTTGCTACTGTAAAAAATTGTCTATTTTGGAAAACAGTGGTATCACGATACCGTTCAAGTTATGACCTTCTGTTTGGACTATTGAAGACTTATTTAATTTGGGACAAGTGCGGGATCGAACAAGCTCATTACGTGTTTGAAAAGGCTGAGTAGTGATATAAATTGGTCGTACCATAGGGGCACAGCGTGCTGCAGTGTGCTCAATGAAATGGATGGCAGCTAAAGAACCGCTCTTGAAGTTCCAGTGACTCTCCCTAAAAAAAAAATCAGTTTCGTTCTCTCTAACCGTTACCAAATTACAGTGGATTTGGTAGTTAGTTTTTTTGGACGATATTTGTACATCTAAAATCGCACACAGGAAGTAAAAGTAGGAACAGAAAAACTGAACTAGCTACCAAATGGCTCGTGACTTCGGTAAGTTTTAGTTTACGGGAAGCGCATCCTGAAGAACAACTGGCAAGGCGTATAATACACATTTAATTACCAGGTGGATGGATTATTCTGTTCATCAGTGAGGCAGTGCCTTATTTGCAGGGCTAAACGTAAAAGAAAAACATATGCCATTTGGACAGTTTTGAGATCTATTGAAAAATTATATGGTTTTACGGAAACTATGTGCACATCGCATTTACTAAACAAATTGCTTGATTTTCAAGTAGATTTACTTACTAAAAGGCCGGCCGTCGGGGTCGAGCAGTCCTAGGCGCTTCAGTCCGGAACCGCGCTGCTGCTACGGTCGCAGTTTCGAATCCTGCCTCGGGCATTGGTGTGTGTGATGTCCTTAGGTTAGTTAGGTTTAAGTAGTTCTACGTCTAAGGGACTGACGACCTCAGATGTAAAGTCCCATAGTGCTCAGAGCCATTTGAACCATTTGAACATACTGAAACAAATACAAAAATTACTGATTTTTGTGACAGTTTTGAATATAACTGCTCTGCTACAAAGACTTTTGTACTTCTTTAAATGCGACACATTTTAAAACTCTAATGATGTACCTTCAGATGATCGAACAAACAAACAAAAAGTATATCAGCAGTCTGTCTCTCATAATTTCAGGTTACCAATGAAAATCGGAGCATATATTAACGAGCAAAGACCATTATATTGCTTACGGGACGCCGACATGTTGAAGAAGATTCAAACAAGAAATAGGGAAAAACAAATTAGCCAGATGGAATGAAGCACTTGTCACGCAGCTTTAAACTCTATAATGAGAACACCTTAGCAAAACCACATATTTCTGGATATCTACATCTACATGTACATACATACTCCACAAGCCAACATACGGTGCATGACGGAGGGTACATTGTACCACTTCTAGTCATCCCTTTCCTGTTCCACTCTATGTGCCTCCATACTAGCTCTAATGTGTCTTATCTTCTCTTCGCAAACCGTAGGCGAAGTTTACATTGGTAGCAGTAGAATCGTTCTGGAGTCAGACGTAAACGTTTGTTCTCTGAATTGTCTCATTCATATTTCGAGAAAAGATCGTCGTCTTCCCTTCAGGGATTCCCATTTCAGTACGCGGAACACTTCCGTTATACTCACATATTGATCGAACCTACCAGCAACGAATCTAGCAACACGTCTCTCAATTACTTCGATGTCCTCTTTTAATCTGAGCTAGTGGGAATCCAAAACACTCTATCGGTGCTTACGAACAGGTCGCACTAGTTTTCCATAAGAAGTCTCCGATATCGAAGTGACTGTCAAGCAGCACACGGTATTCGAAAATTACAGGATTGTTTTTCCTACTCATCTGCATTAACTTACATTTACCTGCATTTAGAACAAGCTGTCATTCATCACACTAAAGAAAAATTCTAAGTCATCCTATACAGTCACTCAACGACGAAACTTTCTTGCACACTACACTATCATCAGCAGATAAACGCAGATTGGTGCTCACCCTATCCGCCAGCGCGTTTATGTACACACGGTTTTCCAGGAGGGATGGAATGTATTCAGGGATATAACAGGAATGATCATTCGAAGCAAAAAGGTGTAGTAAACGTGGGATCTAAAATGCATACTTCAAGGGCTATGAGTACTACTTCATTACTTCCTTAATTTTAAAAAGAGACAACATGTTCAGTCCTGCGTATCTAGGGGTACTACACCAATGATTAGTGTTACACATGACGATGAATAATAAATATGGTGGAAACTTCAACATTCTGAGGTATCCATATTGATGAGAATTTAAACCGGAAAATGCACATTTTGGAACTCCTAAAACAACTTAGTTCATGCGCATTTGCACTTATATTCATTCGTTATCTTGGGAAGTGACAAATAAGTAAGTTGACATATTTTGCATATGTTTATTCAATAATGTTGTATGGAATAATGTACTGGTGTAACTCATCTTTAAGAAAGAAAGCCTTCATTATTCAAAACCACGCTGTAGCAATAATATGTGGTGCTCATCCACAATCATCTCCAGACATCCGTTTATGGAGTTGGGCATTCTGACTATTGCTCTGTAAAGTTTGTTGCCTAAATAATCCACTACAAAATGGTTCAAATGGCTCTGAGCACTATGGGACTCAACTGCTGAGGTCATTAGTCCCCTAGAACTTAGAACTAGTTAAACCTAACTAACCTAAAGACATCACAAACATCCATGCCCGAGGCAGGATTCGAACCTGCGACCGTAGCGGTCTTGCGGTTCCAGACTGCAGCGCCTTTAACCGCACGGCCACTTCGGCCGGCTAATCCACTACAGTTCAAAGGAACAATAATATAAATAATTACAGTATCAGAAGGAAAGGTGTGGCCGAGCGGTTCTAGGCGCTTCAGTCTGGAACCGCGCGACCGCTACAATCGCAGGTTCGAATCCTGCCTCGGGCGTGGATGTGTGATGTCCTTAGGTTAGTTAGGTTTAAGTAGTTCTAAGTTCTAGGGGACTGATGACCTCAGATGTTAAGTCCCACAGTGCTCAGACCTATTTGAACCAGAAGGAAAAATAACATTCGTTACTCCACGTTAAGGTTATATTTAGTACAAAAATGGGAACACAATGCCGCAAACTAAAATTTTTGATTGCTTACCCAATGAAATCAAATGTCTGACAGGCAGTAAAGTAAAATTTGAAAACAAACTGAAAAAAATTCTTCTTCACAGATTCTGCTATTCCGTAGAAGAATTTCTATTATTGTAAGGTGTAAGAGGTGTTGGGTTGGAATTACTAACGCACACCTCTATATTCCAAAATAATAAAAATAAGTAAAGTAAAGAGTTATAAATGTTCAGCATGCACCGATATTTACAAATTAATTTGTGATGTGACTGGAAAATGACTCGTTGCACATCATTACGATTAACCAACAAATTAGTACATGGAACGTGACACTTATAAATTAACTAATTAACTTCCTTGGCTACCGTGAAACGAACGTCTTCTGCTGCAAGCTGGCCGCACGGAGTGGCCGCGCGATTTGAGGCGCCATGTCACGAACTCCCGCCGGAGGTTCGAGTCCTCCCTCGGGCATGGGTGTTTGTGTTGTTCTTAGCATAAGTTACTTTAAGTAGTGTGTAAGTCTAGGGACCGATGACCTCAGCAGTTTGGTCCCTTAGGAATTCACACACATTTGAACATATTGCGGCAAGCTCTTTGTTTTCCATACTTTGAGACGTATTAGTATGGACCAAAATAAGAAAAAAATCTAGTAAACACTAGCTCTAAAGTGCATACCTGAAGAATTATGAGTACTTGTTCATCTTCGCTACTGAGATACACATATTTTCTACTGAACAAGTGCTGACAGCTCTTAAGAGATACATTTTAGAGACAAATTTTAATAGTTGGTTTTTTCTTATTTGGTCCATACTGCCTCCTCCCTAAATATGAAAAGCAAGGAGCTTGCAGTAGAAGAGATTTGTTTCACAACATCGAAGATGAAGGAATGCTCTTAGCTATTAAGCGACGCTTTTTACAGCCCGTATTTAAAAGAATTGTTTGGTTCGAATGATCGTTCCTGTGATAACCCTGCATACTGACCGATCCTCCTGGGTCATCGTGTATAGAGAACAAGAACCGTCCTCACACAGTTCCCTGGCGCACTCCTGATGATACTCTTGTTTCTGACGGACCACTCGCTGTCCAGGGCAACGTACTGGGTTCTGTTACATAGAAACTTCGAGCCATTCACATATGTGAGAACTTCGGAGCTTCGTTAACAGTCTGCAGCGAGGCTCTTTGTCAAACGCTTACTGAAAATGTAGGAATATCGAATCTGCTTGTTGACTTTCATCCATGGTTCGCAGTATATCGTGCGAGAAAAGGCCTAGCTGAGTTTCTCACGAGCGATAATTTCTAAATCCGTGTTGATTTGCAGACAGATGCTTTTCTGCCTCACGGAAATTATTATTTTCGAACTTTGAGTATGTTCAAGAATTCTACAACAAACCGATATTAAGGATATTGGTATGTTATTTTGATGGTCCCTTATTTTACTCTTGTTATATAAAGGAGCCATCAGCGCTTTTTCTTCAGTGGCTTGGAACTTCGCGCCGGAAGATAGATTCGCGATAAATGCATGACATTATAAGTAAGGGACCAATCCCGACGAGCACTCTCTGTAAAAACGAACTGAGGTTCCATCCGGGCCTGGTGATTTATTTGTTTTCAAGTCTTTCAGCTGTTTCCAAACGCCAGCGACGTTTATTTCTATACCATCCATTACGGAATCCGACGGTGAAACTGCGGTATATCTGTACTACCCTTTAAACATGAAATTTGAAACCACAGCTTTCCTTTTGCTGTCAATTGTTGCCACGCCTCACTGGAAGGAAGGCAAGGTGGAAGGAAGTTTAGGTTTTAACATCTCGTTGACTTCGAGGTCATTAGAGACAGAGCACAAGCTCGGATTGTTTCAATGACGAGGAAGGAAATCGATGGTACCCTTTCAAAGAAAATATCCCGGCATTTGCTTGGAGTTAATTAAGGAAATCTCGGAAAATTTTCATCAGGATAACCGGAGGCGAATTCGAATCATCGTCCTCCCAAATGGGAGTCCAGCGAGCTAACCATCGGGCCACCTCGGTCGGTGTCGACGAGTGACGGAACAGAAGGTTTCGACCAACATAGTGACCTTACTTTGGACGAGAGATTGTATGCTTCGCGCATCGAACTTTATATAGACGCAAAATTTTTATGAACTTTTACCTGTCGACATTTCCGCGTTCATTTTTGAACCGCGAGTGCAACAATCTGTTTCCTCTGCGCTTCCGAATTCGAAGATTAAAAAGCCGGTGGGTCATTTTCGTTCTTAATCCACTTATTCGACTCATACTTCTCCAGAGCGGTGTTTAAAATCAGTTAAAACCTTGCCCATAATTTCTAGACGGTCATCATCTAGGAACTAAATAGTGACCATTGTTTGTCTAAATATGATGCTGACAACTGCTTATCTGTTCTTTCTATCATAAAAACTCTCCTAGCCTACTTGATAGATTTATTAAGGTTAGCAACCATCGTCGCTGTGATGATGTCATGATCACTAATCCCTCTCTTTATACTGACTCTTTCGATAAGGGCCGGCCGGTGTGGCCGTGCGGTTCTAGGCGCTTCAGTTTGGAACCGCGTGACCGCTACGGTCGCAGGTTCGAATCCTGCCTCGGACATGGATGTGTGTGATGTCCTTAGGTTAGTTAGGTTTAAGTAGTTCTGAGTTCTAGGGGACTGATGACCACAGATGTTAAGTTCCATAGCGCTCAGAGCCGTTTGAACCATTTTTTTCGATAAGGTCAAGCCTGTTTGTAGCTACAAGGTATAAAATATTTCCATTTCAGGCGAAAACCAACCGCTTTCAACTACACGATCGTTAGCTCAATTTCAATATTCATATGAAAGACTAAATCTGAAACTCTTTAGAGTACTGATGCGAAGAAGTTGTATAAAGAACTAAAACAACGAAGACATCAGGCAATAGTAGTTATGTGTTCCGTAGATGATGTTCACGGAACTCGTTATGAAGTGGTATGTGTCCTAAGATGCACACATTCGCTTCACATAAGATTTACTGGCCATTTACAAGCCGGTAGTTAATATCTATTCACGAATTTCTGTTTGGCGTAGAAGTTAATAAAAAATAGGCTTAATCAGCATTTAAAAACACTACTGCTGTCTGGCAGACACGTTATCACAAAAGAGTTTTAAAACTTTGCTTTTAGATTTTATCTGCCCCAAAGTTAGATGCGCTAGAGGGTAGTGAAGATTATAATTTATTCTGTTACCATATTTTTTTATGTTTCTGTTACTAGCAAACTGATTAAACTGATGTCTACGAGATGTGCATATGATAACTCAAATAAAAATTCTAGCTATTTTCTTTTCCATAATGAATACCTTGCTTAAGCGAAGAGTTACAACAAAATATTATTCCGTAGGACATCGACGAATGAAAATAAGCAAAATATTCGGATATCTATGTCTGTGAAGTCAGCAATTCTTATGACAAAAGATGTCGGACCGAAATTAGAAGTTGTCATAAATATACACGCACGTGAACTTGTAACCTGCCCATAGCTTACTGTTGGACCCTACATTAAAAGAAGAAGATGAATTTTAGACAAAGCACACCTGAACGAACGAAGTGTCTCTTTCAACGCTTACAGGCAGCTATTTTTCGGAAACAAGTTTACAGTTTTCACCACTATACCGTTTACTGCGTTATGTTTTGTTTCTCCTCCATTCGGTTAGACATCTACATTTGCATGTCTCACGAGAAGACTGATTCAGTTTCTTGAATCAAACTAGATTAATACAGACAAGAACACAGTCCTGGCAGGCGCTTGTAGTCGCAGCTAAACGCGGGCGCGACGCTCCATTTCTTCCGCGGCCGGAAGGAGCTTATCGGAAGCCGCGTGTACGCAACCTCAACTGCAACCAACACGCTACTCTTTACTTTGTTAGCTTTGGCTCGGCGGATAGGACGACTGCTTCACGGCGTGCAAAGCTGCTCGTCGATGATACGATATACGAACTAAGTACGCTGCAATTCAGTTCACAATTTATATCCTAACCGTCATGGATAATGAACAGCACTAGTTAGATTCGATTTTTCCAGCCTCTGGAATATCTTCTCATTCAATACTGCACCACCGTTTGCTACGTTTTTTTTCCACATATAACCAGATATTCAACGGAATGGACAGTGTCTTGAAAGGAGGGTATAAGATGAACATCAACAAAAGCAAAACGAGGATAATGGAATGTAGTCGAATTAAGTCGGGTGATGCTGAGGGAATTAGATTAGGAAATGAGACACTTAAAGTAGTGAAGGAGTTTTGCTATTTGGGGATCAAAATAACTGATGATGGTCGAAGTAGAGTGGATATAAAATGTAGACTGGCAATGGCATGGAAAGGGTTTCTGAAGGAGAGAAATTTGTTAACATCGAGTATTGATTTAAGTGTCAGGAAGTCGTTTCTGAAAGTATTTGTATGGAGTGTAGCCATGTATGGAAGTGAAACATGGACGATAAATCGTTTAGACAAGAAGAGAATAGAAGCTTTCGAAATGTAGTGCTACAGAAGAATGCTGAAGATTAGATGGGTAGATCACATAACTAATGAGGAGGTATTGAATAGAATTGGGGAGAAGAGGAGTTTGTGGCACAACTTGACTAGACAAAGGGATCGGTTGGTAGGACATGTTCTGAGGCATCAAGGGATCACCAATTTAGTACTGGAGGGCAGCGTGGAGGATAAAAATCGTAGAGGGAGACCAAGAGATGAATACACTAAGCAGATTCAGAAGGATGTAGGCTGCAGTAGGTACTGGGAGATGAAGAAGCTTGCACAGGATAGAGTAGCATGGAGAGCTGCATCAAACCAGTCTCAGGGCTGAAGACGACAACAACAACAACAACAACAACAACCATATATTCGACTAGATGATGAGCTTTTGACAGGCAGAATACACTAAGATATCCTGGATGGAGAGTCACCCATAGACACAGAAATCGTTTTGTCAGTCGCCCAATAAAACGTGTTAGTGTCTGTATTATTGGTGGTGTACATTAATGACTCTGGCAATGCCGCGCAGTTACCTAAAAAACGTCTTATTTAATGAGATATTTTATGTCATACTGCCAGTTGTTAACAAGATTTAATTCTTGGCGAGTAGTATTGGGATCTATTGGTAGAAACTGAGAGGTGTTCCCCTCACCTTTTTCCTCACTGTCCATCACACTACCATGCACCTAATGTGCACTCAGCTTTACTCCTCCCCCCCCTCCCCCCCCCCCCCGTCCCTCCACACACACCACACAAAATTTGAAACTCCATCACTCCTCCTGCATTTCTCCTACACAGTTTATAAACACACTGTAACATAATTAAACAGAATAACACTCATATGACTACAGAGAGAGAAAAAGATGCAGATCAAAGAAAAACTAGTGGCAATGTTAGTAACAGTACAAAACACGAAACACATTTAGAAGTACACAAATAAACAGTGAACAATGGCGTACAAAACTGTCCTATGTTAAACGTAAAAATTCATAGTTATGAAATTTAGCGTAAAATTAGACCAATGTTATCATTGCCTAGCGAAGAAAGGAACCAAAAATGTGCTTGCAGACGGAATTTCTAATGTAGGCGGAAAACCAAGCAGAAATCACCATAAGCAAACACCAACAATTTGAAATATTTTTCGTTCTAGACAACAAATCAAATTGTAAATATCTTTAACTAAAGACCACTGATGACGCTTTACTTCAATAAAGCGAAACGCGTCTGTTTAGAAAAACACGCTTTTTATTGTAGTTGTAACGGCAGAACAAAAGTACCTTCAGAAACTGTAAAGCAACTACGGACAATAAGGCTGCACAAATGAAGAAGTTAATGCACTTCATAAAATTGTAGCAGTCTTTAACAACACAACTAATCAACTACAATTGGAGTTAGTCTTGTAACTGAAATAGCTGGGAGTAAAAATACGCGGTGATATGGAGTGGAATGACGGCGTTGGTAAAATAGTGATTTTAAAGCACTGAACGTTTTGTATTATGCGTGTATGCCCCTTACAGAATTCAGTACATATTGTGGAAAAGCCCACCATATGAAGCTGCTCACAGATGAAGACACAGAAGGATGAAGTTCTCGCCTCCGCTTGATTTTCATGGTTTAAGTGTTCTATTGTTTCCTAAGATTTCTTCATCCGAATGTTGTGGTCATTCCGTAAACACAATAGGGCCACAGAAGATTCATTCTTCGATTCTTGTCAAACTAACCCAGTGGCTCATTTTTTCGAGGAGATGATTAATATTGACATCTTGATTAAGAGTTTCGCATAATCCTCTTCAGCAAAGCAAATAATGATGTCAATAAGTAAAGGTGTATTTTTGTTATTTGACTTTGCCAAAAGAACACAGGCACGTTTGGCTCCATTTCTAATTACTCACGAGATAACGTTTTTAGATACATGGAAATAGGATATACTTCATGAAAGATAGCTTCAAAATTGGAAAATAATATTGTCAGCAGCTCTCGTCCAGTCAACAGCGTTCAGAGCACAGAGTTCGGTTTGTGAGTTGTAACGAGCTTCTAACAACAAGAAGCGACTTCTATTTTTATTTGATCTGTTCATTTCAGTCTAATATTTTGAATTTCTTTCCTATCTGTGTTTATAGTAGCCACAGTTTAGCTTTTTAACTACTGGATAGTGTATTTCCGTCCTTTGTTTAGCGTCAGGCGTTTATGTTCGTGTGAGTAGACAGTTATAGCTGTAGAACTCGTTTGTTCGTCAGTAGCTCCCGTTTAGGCAGGAGCACTTCAGAGCAGAGAGTTTCGTTTGTGAGCTCCGCGTTTTAATCACAGCTAATTCTATAGTTCCTGCGACTTTAGATTGCATAGGGACTGTGAATGCTGTATTCAGGTGCGAGCTGAGTTGGTGAACCTTCGCTCACAGTTCCAGGCAGTGCTGGCCTTGGTCGCGCAGCTTGAGGCTATTGCCAATGGGCATCGCTGTGGGGGCTGGACGTAGGGCTGCAAGGTACGTTCAGCACGTCCCTCATGTCCCCCGATTGGTCCACTACTTTCACCGCCGCGGGGACTGCCCGCATTAAAGACAACCCCTCAACCGTGGTCGAGAGGGAGGTTGTTTCAAGGTGTGGGTAGCAGCAAAACACTTTCTGGGGACCCGATTGAAGGACTTCCCTGGTTCATCTGATAAACAGGTTCCAGGCCTGATACAGATGCAGTCGCTCGCCCTATTCTAGAGGAAGTCTCTCGGACTGGAGGGTGGGGTTACGGATAGTTGGGACATCAGCGTGTCCGGCGTGTAAAGGGACCCCTTAGGGACATGACTGCCAAGGAGGGTAAGGAATCCAGTGTGAACTATATGTGCATACCAGGAGGAGTCATTCCAGATGTGGAAAGAGTGCTTCTGGACACCATGAAGAGCACAGGGTGCAGCCAACTTCAGGTGGGGGCTCATGTCGGTGATGTGTGTTGCTTTGAATCAGATGAGATTCTCTCAGGTTTTCGGCGGCTAGCTGAAGTAGTAAAGACTGCCAGTCTTGCTTGCAAGATAAAGGCGGAATTCACCATCTGTAGTATCGTCGACACGGCCGGCTGCACACCTTTGGTACGAAACCGAGTTGAGGATCTGAATCAGAGACTCGGACGGTTCTGCGACGGTGTGGGTTGCAGATTTCTCGACTTGTGTCATAGGGTGATTGGGTTTCGGGTACCGTTTAATAGGTCTGGTGTCCACTACACGTAGGAGGCGGCTACGCGTTTAGTGGAGACTTTATGAAATGGATTGGGAGGTCTTTTTTTTAGGTTAGAGTGTCTCTGGAAAGTGCAGAAGGACTTCAGTTTCAAATGGTGCAGGACGAGTATAGGAAGAGGGTAGGCATAGCAACAATCAATATTGTAGCTGTAAACTGTCGTAGCTGCGTTTGGAAGGACCAAAGCTCCAAGTGCTAACAGAAATCACTGACGCTTAAAGTGTTATAGGTAACGAATGATAGTTAAAGCCGGTGATATGTTCACCCGAAATTTTTGTAATGGCCTAACAGTGCTTCGAAAAGATAGCGGCGTCCTCGTAGCTATTAGAAGTAGTTTATTTTCCAGCGAAATCGAAGTAGACAGTTCGTGTTAGTTAGTGTGGGTAGAGGTTTACTTGGAATCCGACATAAATTAATACTTTTACCGATCCCCCTACTCAGATGATACAGTTGCTGAACAGTTGAAAGAAAACTTAAGTCTTATCACAAATAAGCATCCCATTCATACAATTATAGTTGGTGGTTACTTCAATCTACCCTCGATTTGTTGGCGAAAATATGTACTCAAAGACCGGGGCAGGTACAAAATATCGTCATAAATTGTACTAAATGCTTTCCCCAAAAATTATTTTGAGCAATTAATCCAACAGTGTAAATGGCTGCAAAAACATCCTTAATCCTGAGCAAATAGGGGACATAATGACTGACACAGGGATTAGTCACCCCAAGATCGTTCTAGTGAGACCAATCGCCGCTGCAACATCTAAATCCATCAAAAGTAAACGCAAAATTTATCTGTTTAAAAAAGCAGATAAAAACTGGTTAGACGCCTTCCGAAGGTCAGCCTCCTCTCTCTTCGAACTAACTATGTAAGTCTAGACGAAATGAGGCTTAAATTATAAGAAATTATATCTGAAGCCATTGCGAAATTTGTACCAGATAAATTAATAAAAGATAACAAATTTGAAAGAACACAAAATATCAAAGATAGGCGAAGTTTTACTGAAGCTCGAAACTTAGAGCGGACTTCAATGTGATATGCTTCTAATAGCTTCCACAATGAAACTCTGTCTCGAAATCTGACAGAATATCCAAAGAGATTCAGGTTGTATGTAAAGTACACCAGCGGCAAGGCAACCAATACCTTCACTGTGTGATACACGTGATAATATTACCGATGACAGCGCCACTAAAGCGGAGTTATTTCAGAAATTCCTTCACCAAAGAAAACGAAGTAAATATTCCACAATTCGAATGGAGAACATCTGGCAACAAGAGTAACTTAAAAGCAGATATCCTGAGAGTAGCGAAGGAGCTTAAAGTACTTAATAATGGCAAGTCTTCTGGTCCAGATAGCATATCAGTAAGATTCCTTTCGGAGTATGCTGATGCAATAGCCCCATTCCTAGCAATCATATACAACCACTCGCTCGACGAAAGATCCATACCAAAAGATTGGAAAGTTTCTCTGGTCACGCCGACGCACAAGAAAGGAAGTAGGCGTAATCCGCTGAATTACAGACACATAACGCTAACGTCTATTCGCAGTAGGTTTTGGAACATATACTAAGTTCGAACATTATGAATTACATTTAAGGTAACGGTTTGTTGACACGCAGTCAACACGGTTTCGGAAAATATCATTCTCCTGAAACATAACTGTCGCTTTATTCGCAGGCACTAGCGAGTGCTATCGACGGGGTATCTGAAATTGTTTCTATATTTCTAGATTTTGAGATGGTTTTTCACACCGTTCCTCACAAGAGATTTCTAATGAGATTGCGTGCCTATGGGGTATCGTTTCAGTTGTACGACTGAATACGTTATTTCCTCTCCGAAAGGTTACAGTATGTAGTAATCGCCGGAAAATCATCGAGTACAACAGGTGTGATATATGGCGTTCCTCAAGGAAGTGTTATAGACCCTCTGCTTGTTTCTAATCTACATAAACGATTTAGGAGATAATCGGATTTGGCCTCTTAGATGATTTCCAAATGATGCAGTCATTTACCGTCTGATAACGTCATCGGAAGATCAAACCTATTGTAAAATGACGTAGACGCGATTTCTGAATGTTGCTAAAAGCGGCAATTGTCTCTCAGTAATGAAAAGTGTGAGGTCATGCACATAAGTACAAAAAGCAATGCGTCAGATTTCGATTACACCATAAATCACACAAATCTATAGGTCGTCAATCCGACTAAATACGTAGGAATTACAATTAGGAACAATTTAAGTTCGGACGAGCACATAGATAATGTTGTGGGGAAGGCAAAAAAAAAAAAAAAAAAAAAAAAAAACAACACTGCGTTTTATTTGAAGAACACATCGATGATGCAACAAGTTTACGAAAGAGACTGTCTACATTATGCCGACCTCTGCTAGAGAACTATTGTGCTGTATGGGATCCTTATCAGATAGGATTGACTGTAGACGTCGAGAAAGTATTATCGTGAAATATGGGAGACACTTTCACAGATATGATAAGCGAGTTGGGATGGCAATCATTAAAACAAAAGCATTTTTCGATGCGGCGAGATCTCTTTACGAAATTTCAATCACCAACTTTCCTCTCTGAATGTGAAAAAAATTTTGCTGCCTCCAACCTACATAGGGAAAAATGATCGTCATAATAAAATAAGAGAAATCAGAGCTCGTACAGGAGGATTTAAGTGTTCATTTTTCCCATGAGCTGTTAGAGAGTGGAACGCTAGAGAAGGTGGTTCAAAGAACCCTCTGGGAGGCACTTAAGTGGAAATTTGCAGAGTAGTCATGTACCTGTAGCTGTAGATGTAGAAAATGCGTTTTACACATTAAGCTACTTCTTCATTACATTCCTTATGATAAATGAAATAATATTGGTTTAATTTCGTTTTATATTCAACCTAAAATATATATTGGGTAATATAATTTATTTTGTTACAATGTAAATACTCCTAGATATTTCAAATAGTCCAGACATCTTTTCTTTTTATATTTAAAGGAAATATTTATTGACCTCATTAAGGTATGACAGCACTGCCATGTAGATTTTGTCTTGTAGAACGCAGGAAGTATAAAAAATGTGAGCCCGGCAGTGGGAGTCCTCCAAATCATGTCTGTTCCAGGTCTCCTCTCTGTCATTTAGCAGATGTAAAGCGATAAAACATGTACGTCTTAAGAAACCATGTTTTACTTGTCTAACCTTTCGAATATTTTGCTGATACCAGTAATTATAAACTTCAAAATTCTAATAACTGATACTATTATGGATATTAGCTATTCAGGGGGCGACGTTTGAGAAAATGCACAGGTACATATAAGCTAATGTAATTTTTACAGTTCGAAAGATAGTAGAAAGAAGTTTCGCACATATTGGCGTTATATTATTAGCTATAGCGTAATTTATGTGTTTCAACTTTTTGTCAGATAACTTGATCAGATTTTTCTGGACACTTTTGGAACACATACTATCACATGAGGAACATTTTCTCACTTATCACTTTTAAAATATGGTAGAAAAATGAAAGATGTGGGAAATGTAGGAAAAATATTTTATTACTGTTTATGCCAGAAACAAGTAAGTTAATGTTGGCTATAGACATACATTTGGCTTTTTGGTCTTCATGTGACTCATTCTTCTTACTTGCTCCTTCCGGCGTGCCCTTTCGATAACATGCTTCACTGATATTTCAGAACTAATAATTCGCATATCATTAATCTCCTTCAATATACAGGGTGTCCCAAAAAGAATGACCCGATTTTAACTTGTAATAATATTGCGACAAATGTCACTAGGTAACTTAAACAGCGCTAGATATAGTCGGCATAGTCTAGAGTTTCAGAAAAAATCCGCTAGATGTCGCTACGAGCGCAGTTTCGTCAATGCAACGTGCCTCAATGTTGGATAGAGCGTACAGGACCGCGAGACCAGGCTTTACACTCTTGACCTCCTAGGTGCCCTGGCTTAACACCATATGATTTCTTCCTGTGGGGCTATGTTAAACAATGTGTTTACGTTCCTCCCTTACCTCGTGACACTGATGAACTAAAAATCAGAATATCAGCTGCTGTAGCTTCAGTGACAGAATTCGGCCATCGACTAAATGTCGTTCGTGCAGCCAATGGAGGACATATTGCTCATTTATGATGGATTTTTATTAACTTCTGTCTTTTATGAATAATTTAGTATCTAATCTGTTGGTGTTAAGCCCTTCTTCCTAATAAATAACTCTATTTAAAATCGGGTCATTCTTTTTGGGACACCTTATACTTTCAGTGACGCAACTTGCATCAAATAATAGTCTCATAAGCGGCTTGATTCTTCCACTAGGCAAGCATCGTATAAGGAAATTTTAACAATAGCAGATAAGCAAAATGTTGTGTTTGGACCTCTTTTCCAAATGGGGTTACTAACGCCAGTAAAATTCTTCTGGGTTTGAGGCCTCATTGTCAACTATAAAATTCCGACGTTCCGGCGACTATTGCAAGACGCCGTCCTCAGGGTGTACTGCTAACAGTTAGCAGTACACTCTGAGGAAAGCGTCTTGCAATAGTCGCCGAAACGACGGAATTTTATAATTGTCAATGCTGCCTCAAACCCAGAAGAATTTTTTTTGACTGTGACAGTGGCCGCGGAAGCCTACGTGTACGAGGTAATTGAATCTTATATTCGGGTTTTGTGTTTTAGCATGTGTGCAGTTTTTTAATAAATAGTAATTAATGGCATTGTAAATCTGCTCATAGCCTTCTATACTCCATGGATGTCTTCTGTGATTGCAACAAATATAAAACACCTCAAATAAGGACACAGTCGTCTAGAAAAGGGGATGTAGCACTGCACATTGGTGGAAACGAGATGACTTTTACATCATCTGTAGTACGAATTAAACTCTGAAAATTGGAGGCAATATTTCTAACGTGCTATGGGACAATCTAGTGGCAAAAAGATTCAATATTGTTGACAAATTGTAGATTCATCCCAGCTGAAGCCCATATGATACGATAATTTACACAGCTTCAATTCCAGGACGAAATTATCTGTGTATCATTTCCAACCAATGAAAGTTAACGATTTCAGTATTGATACTCAAAGATAACCTTCGAAGGGTCAATGTTAGCCGTAGATGGTGGTATCAGTTTGTCACTATCAGCTGCTAACAACGGTGCAAGACTATTACTACGCCAATAGTGAAAACACATGCTTGTAGCAAATCTGTTCCTTATAACTAGTCAAAGGCCAGCTTACCACCGCCTCCTTCTTCAGCGTCGTTACGGGGGGATGTATTGGAACACTTAAATAAAGTACGATATTGAAGTGCCTGTGTTATTCTGATTACGATGCAAATGCGCTTAGGCGACTACAGCCGTTATGTAGTACATGAAATGTATTCGCAGTTCCGAATATGGACAACCGCTAGCTGCGTAAATTTTCATTGTCATCATTCCCTTGTGACGAATTTCAGTAGCGAATATATGTATTGTGACCTCGCAGTCGAAGTGCCTAGCTCCTTGAAGAGGTCGTACGTGATGTCCATGGGTGAAGAGCACGTATTATTGTTACTGCTAGCTTTAATATACTGTATTATAGTAACATATCAGTAATTATCATGTGATTCAATTATTATAGACAAAAAAAGACCAAGTTTTACAGGTCATTGAAGATGCTTCATAAAGAAAAAGAAGCAAAACACATATGGCACAACAAAAGTATCCTTTCATTTAGCTGCATAGACGGACCGCATTCCTAAAAGTGTATTATGAATGGTTTTAAGTGAAAGAACTACATTACTTGAAATAGGGCACACAGTTCCAAATTGTGGACAGTCTCCACGCTAGCTGTCACTTCAGCTGTTCAAATAAAGTTCAGGCTTTTACATCCCAATCTTGATGCTTCAGTTCTTTAAATAAGGTGGTGGAGACAGCAAATGGTGTCCGTAAATATCGAAGCTTGTGTATGTACGTATGTGTGTGAAATAACCCCATTGTTACATGTGCTGTTGTAACCTGTTTACATTCCAGGAATTTCACGTGATGACAAGCATTTTGCATCGTGTTTGGCTTTGTTTGATATCTCCTGCATGTGCTAACATTTCAGTTGTCATATCAAGACTTGGACAGTGGTGGAAGTGAAGATGCTCAACTGTTGGATAAAAGTGCAAGAAGCTCTACCAGAGTATCTATCCCTTAGACTCTCTTTCTTTATTATTGACCTTTCATTTCACGACCACACAAATGCAGATTGGTGACAGATCGGAGAGGATTCTATATAAGACTGTAGAAACGCACTCATAACAATATCATTGCAATTACAAAGGAAAAACATCAAAATTTTATTATAAAATAAATAGAAAAATTTCATAAAATTGTAGCAAAATTCGTTGTATGTATCCACGGTATTGTGAATGTCTATTTAATCTTCCTCCATTCTAAATTAACACAAGTGTGCTAGTTCCACAATCTAGGATTGCGACACCAGGAATAGGATTGGGGGTGGGGGGAGTGGAAAGGGGAATCTCACAATGCTGCATGATGTCTTGGGGTGGGGGGGGGGTGGGGGGGGGGACAGATCAGAGGAAATTTGGCAACAGTACGGGGTTGGCCAGTAACTGCATATCCCCTCTACTCACAGTTCATTCATTTCTTCGTTCTTCTCTTACCTATGGTCCATCTCTAATGACACCATTTCCGGGGAAACATCACATCCTAACTTTTCGAAAAAGTAACGGCTGGTTCCGTTCCCCACCCTTGTGTTCTGCCTCAAATAAGAGTACAGGAGCTTCCTGTGAAACACAAGAATATATATATCGTAACCTGGCCGTCCACTGCCACTATGTGTATGTTTGCCATAGAGGACACATTTCGAGATCAAAACCAGTCGTGTTTTCAAAAAACCACGAGTTCATTAGTAACGCGAGCAGCCTCATTTTAGTCCCAGTCGTACGAATGCAATTTCTGACATTGCCCCGTATTCAACAAAAACAAATACTCATAAAAAATAGGAGTAGGTGGACCCACATTATCGCTGCAGGGAATAGGAGTTGGCTGGGAGAAAGGAATTTAGTTTCGGCTCGAAAGCCAGTGGTTTGTCTTCAGATCTTGGGGAGAGTTTTGGAATTGCATGTTTTCGGGCGCCGTAGGTGTTTTTAACATTATTTAAGGAACGCCCCTGGTCGTTGCACTACTGAGTAGTCGTTGCTCTAAATGTTTACTTTCGTGGTAACCTGGCGGACAGATAGGTGCGCAAAGTATTCACCTTGTTGGACACTGCGAATGAGAGGTGTTGCACAGTCGGCCGCGCCTCTCGCCGTGGAGACGACTGCCTAGTGTGCCACTTGGTAACGAGGCCAGTCTGTATGATCGGTTATGGCCGCAGCCATGCCTCTCATTATGAGTTCGCCGGGCAGCGCGGAAACCAGAATGCTATGCCGGCCCTTCCGCCGCTACGAAAGCTGACGTTGCTGCAGCAGTTAGGCAACATACGCAGTCACACCCAGTGAAAGGCAGCGAAAAAGAAAAGTGCCTCGCGACACGCCCTCTCCCTGGAAGGCCAGCTCGGTCCGCTTCGTCTATCTGCTACGAAGGGTCCACTTTTTCGTGTAATGCTAAAAATATTATAAGGAAATCGTATGCAAAATTTATGTTTTTAAATCATTTATTTATCATCATACAGTATAATTGTTGTCCCCATATCAGCACGAATAAAAAGGAAGAAATATTGTGGTTTGGCGTCCCGTCAACGACGAGATCATTAGAGACGGAACATAAGCTCGGATTGGTTATAATTAAACATTCACTACTTGAGCAAGGATTAGCGTTGTTAGTAGTATTAGTGTCATGATTTGCAGTTAGGAGCCGGTACTGTTACGGCGACGTAGGGTTGAAACACAAGTATCAGTGTGGATTACAACTACAGACAGTCAATATGCGTCTGGACAATCTACATCTGCATCTACATACATACTCCCCAATCCACCGTACTGTGCGTGGCGGAGGGTACCTCGTACCACAACTAGCATCTTCTCTCTCTGTTCCACTCCCTAACAGAACGAGGGAAAAATGACTGCCTATATGCCTCTGTACGAGCCCTAATCTCTCTTATCTTATCTTTGTGGTCTTTCCGCGAAATATAAGTTGGCGGCAGTAAAATTGTACTGTAGTTAGCCTCAAATGCTGGTTCTCTAAATTTCCTCAGTAGCGATTCACGAAAAGAACGCCTCCTTTCCTCCAGAGACTCCCACCCGGGTTCCTGAAGCATTTCCATAACACTCGCGTGATAGTCAAACCTACCAGTAGCAAATCTAGCAGCCCGCCTCTGAATTGCTTCTATGTCCTCCCTCAATCCGACCTGATAGGGATCCCAAACGCTCGAGCAGTATTCAAGGATAGGGCGAATTAATGTTTTATAACCGGTCTCCTTTACAGATGAACCACATCTTCCCAAAATTCTACCAATCAACCGAAAATGACTTTAGTCATAAACCTGTTTTATCAAAACAGCAACAATGGTGCTGCTACTCTTCGCGAGAATCGAGGCATTAAAAGAACACAGAGAGGTCTTTTTCCGTGCACGGATTCAAGAACATATTTGGAACTCTGAATTAACTGGTGGTTTGGGAATTGCTCCTGGGAGGCGCCAACGACCAGTTGTGCCACGAATTGTTGAAGGAATTACTATTGCCGTAGCTGAGAATGCTGGACTCAATGTGCGAAATGTGCTGCAAATAATTTTGAAATGGTATCTCTGCTGCGGTTCCAGGTTGTCTTGGAAGCAGGTGGTCGTCATACTGTGCAACTTTTGTAACTTGGAACTTAAACATGGTACGCAATTAACGAATGTTACACTCTCATGTGGAAATTAAAATGTGTGTCCTTCAAGGATTTATTCGTTATTTATTTTCCTCTTGTAGTTGCAAATGTTTCCACAAAGTTTCTTGTCCTACGATTACTCGTTTGTCACGGGGCCCTCGCATGTACCGAAAGTTTAATTATAATCAACCTGCAAATCGAACATGTCCTTCTCAAAGGAGCCATCCTGGCATTTTCCCAATGCGACATAAGCAACCACGAGATATCTGAATCTGGATGGTCAGACACAGATTCGAACCGTCGTCCTCACAAATGAAAGTCCAGTTTCTTAAGCACTGCGCCGCTCCCGCTTGTGTTCTTACAGAGTGTGGAAATGTATACGTGTCGTTGTTTAAAGTTTTTAGAACTACGCTGTTTCTTACATTTTATACGTGAGCTGTCCTAAGGTTTTAGGTTAAACACAACAAAATAAGATATATATACATGAAGTGGACGTGTAGCCACTAGACAATCGCTGCCTAACGGACGATTTATTTAAGTTGTTACTGTCGGCTGATAAAGCAGACAGTTACCTCTCGTTTCTTACACGGATGGTAGTTTTGACCGGAGAATATGTATTAAACAGTGTTGTCAGACTGGTATGACGCGCTTGGGTTACATTGTAACGGTACTGGTTATTTTTTTTCGTTTTGTTTTTCTCGCTTTATGTAGTGTATAAGCTGTTGACAGTATGCCGAATCATGTTATGTAACTGGAATTAAGTAAGTGAAAGTTGTGCGATTGATATAGATTGGAGTAAACTGTACAGAAAGAATGAAGGTCATTGCTCGAATAGTCCACGGGTGTACTGCCGGTCCATAGTGTCAGGTGCGCTAACGAACTGCGTTCCTGAGGGCGGGCGGCCTTCTTAAATCCCCTCCTCTGCGAGGCGTTCTCTCCGCGGTCGCTGACGAGGCAATTACGCCGACGCCACCACAGACGCCGACGCCAGCGTCTCAGCGACCGCCGACGCGCGGCCGCGCGCCTCGACCGCGAAGAGAACGCCTCGCAGGGGGAGGGGATTTAAGACGGCCGCCCGCCCTCAGGAACGCAGTTCGTTAGCGCACCGAACGATGGCGACATGTCTGATCACCGAAATATTGTGCCCGTTGGACACTATGGACCGGCAGTACACCCGTGGACTATTCGAGCAAGAAATACGCTGGGAGAAACTGAAGAATCACAATGAGGATCATTGTTTAACTTGATGACCAACAGAGAAGGAAGCCAAACTGCCGTCGCTACATTCCGAATGCGAGTCCAGAGCGTTATCACAGTTTTAGCTTGTCCAGTAATACAATGAAAAAAGTGATTGCAGAGTCAAATGTTGAAATGATTTCCTTATTGATTTTTGTATTGAGAATCAGTGGACAAAGTTCAAAACCATCGTACAATATGTGTTAGATGAGTATGTGCCAAGCAAGATCGTAAGAGATGGAAAAGAGCCACCGTGGTACAACAACCGAGTTAGAAAACTGCAGCGGAAGCAAAGGGAACTTCACAGCAAACATAAAAATAGCCGAAGCCTTGCAGACAAACAAAAATTACGCGAAGCGAAATGTAGTGTGAGGAGGGCTATGCGAGAGGCGTTCAATGAATTCGAAAGTAAAATTCTATGCACTGACTTGGCAGAAATCCTAAGAAATTTTGGTCTTATGTCAAAACGGTAGGTGGATCAAAACAAAATCTCCAGACACTCTGTGATCAAAATGTTACTGAAACAGAGGATGACAGACTAAAGGCCGAAATACTAAATGTCTTTTTCCAAAGCTGTTTCACAGAGGAAGACTGCGCTGTAGTTCCTTCTCTAGATTGTCACACAGATGACAAAATGGTAGATATCGAAATAGACGACAGAGGGATAGAGAAACAATTAAAATCGCTCAAAAGAGGAAAGGCCGCTGGACCTGATGGGATACCGGTTCGATTTTACACAGAGTACGCGAAGGAACTTGCCCCCTTCTTGCAGCGGTGTACCGTAGGTCCGTAGAAGAGCGTAGCGTTACAAAGGCTTGGAAAAGGGCACGGGTCATCCCCGTTTTCAAGAAGGGACGTCGAACAAATGTGCAGAGCTATAGACCTATATCTCTAACGTCTATCGGTTGTGGAATTTTGGAACACGTATTATGTTCGAGTATAATGACTTTTCTGGAGACTAGAAATCTACTCTGTAGGAATCAGCACGGGTTTCGAAAAAGACGATCGTGTGAAACCCAGCTCGCGCTATTCGTCCACGAGACTCAGAGGGCCATAGACACGGGTTCCCAGGTAGATGCCGTGTTTCTTGACTTCCGCAAGGCGTTCGATACAGTTCCCCGCAGTCGTTTAATGAACAAAGTAAGAGCATATGGACTATCAGACCAAATTTGTGATTGGATTGAAGAGTTCGTCTATAACGGAGCGCAGCATGTCATTCTCAATGGAGAGAAGTCTTCCGAAGTAAGAGTGATTTCAGGTGTGCCGCAGGGGAGTGTCGACGGACCGTTGCTATTCACAATATACATAAATGACCTTGTGGATGACATCGGAAGTTCACTGACGCTTTTTGCGGATGATGATGTGGTATATCGAGAGGTTGTAACAATGGAAAATTGTACTGAAATGCAGGAGGATCTGCAGCGAATTGACGCATGGTGCAGGGGAATGGCAATTGAATCTCAATGTAGACAAGTGTAATGTCCTCCGAATACATAGAAAGATAGATCCCTTATCATTTAGCTACAAAATAGCAGGTCAGCAACTGGAAGGGTTAATTCCATATATTATCTGGGAGTAGGCATTAGGAGTGATTTAAAATTGAATGATCATATAAAGTTGATCGTTGGTAAAGCAGATGCCAGAGTGAGATTCATTGGAAGAATCCTAAGTAAATGCAATCCGAAAACAAAGGAACTAGGTTACAGTACGCTTGTTCGCCCACTGCTTGAATACTGCTCAGCAGTGTGGGATCCCTACCAGATAGGGTTGATAGAAGAGATAGAGAAGATCCAACGGAGAGCAGCGCGCTTCGTTGCAGGATCATTTAGTAATCGCGAAAGCGTTACGGAGATGATAGATAAACTCCAGTGGAAGACTGCAGGAGAGACGCTCAGTAGCTCGGTACGGGCTTTTGTTGAAGTTTCGAGAACATACCTTCACCGAGGAGTCAAGTAGTATATTGGTCCCTCCTACGTATATCTCGCGGAGAGACCATGAGGATAAAATCAGAGAGATTAGAGCCCACACAGAGGCATACCGACAATCCTTCTTTCCACGAACAATACGAGACTGGAATAGAGGGGAGAACCGATAGAGGTACTCAAGGTACCCTCCGCCACACACCGTCAGGTGGCTTGCGGAGTATGGATGTAGATGTAGATGTAGAAATAATGATAGAGAGACGTAGTGAAAAGCGGCGTCGGTTTCCTTCGCTAGTGTATGACCATGACTGGAAGATCAGAAGAGTTTTTCCTTCAAGGAACTCGGATTTTTGAAACCGCAAGGGTTTCGTCGTTTCGTCTGTACTTATACATTGTTTTCACAACTTCTAGCTAAATGATGAGTCACCAAATGGCAGTTACTTATAGAATACGTAGTGGGATAACTACCAGGGAGGAAGGGTAATTTAAGCTGAGATATCAGTACAATGAACGTTGACGCTTTGCGAGTCTGGGCAAGGCTGAATGCACCCAGAGTCGAACGGTGATCGGCGCCCCCCCCCCCCCCCCCTCCCCCTCCGTCCATCATCACAAGTCGCCGAAACCCACGCCTGGGGAAGGGATGGGGAGGTGGGGAGAGACGGTCGTCGCTCAGGTATGTATATGTGATATACCGCGACCTCGACACTTCGCCAGAAGATGATGAGAGTGACACTCACTGAAATGCAGAGGAATTTCAACGCAGCCATTCGAATGAGAGCCCCATAAGATTTAGAAATCAGTGTTTATGCTGTCCTACTTCTTTAGGGAACACTGGAAACCTGGCCACATGTCATGTGCGAAAGGACTTTATCTACTAAGGATTGGTTTGCCACTGAATCTAAAGCTTCACAAAAGTCTAGAAAGGATTAATCCATATGATTACCTTTATCTGTGACTTATAAGACATCACAAGTGAAGGGATCCCAGACGGAAATTAAAGACATAGGTTTTTTGGTCTTTTTAATTATTTTCAAAGAATATCGTAACCTTCCAATTGTCAAATCCTTTTGAAGCCTTTAGTGCCTCTGTATACTGTAGTATAAGTAATCAGCAGAATGAGGCGTTTTGCTGTGAGGAATGAAGTTTCTCGTGCTGCCGACGGGTGTGTTACGTGCAGCACATGTGCAGACACAGGAAGTACTTGAAGAAAGACGATAGCTGCCACACAAGGAAAGAAACGTGTTTCCATCTACAGCGCAGGGTGATGGCTCTACAGTCACGTAACAATGTCGTAGCAGTGGCAAATTACGCCAATTAAGTCACTAACGCATATGATAAGATTTATACACCAGGAACTAAACGATGGTGATAGCGTAACAAATAGTTAATTGGTTTATAAAAATATTCGTCATTGCTCCAAGACTACAGCAGAAACATAGCTATGCATCATTCAAAACCGTTCGTACAAAATTGTATAGATCTACGAAGAGACTTCAAAAGACAAAATTTCACTTAGCTGTCGATATGAAAGGAAATAAGCCCAAACCTCCCGGTACAAGTAATATTCACAGTTTTCCTAACAGTGTTCCGTGCTCCGTGATTACGACAGATCAGTGCATCAAAACACCTGTGCGTGTGAAATTATTTAGAGTCTGAGAACTGGAAAGGCTCAAAATGGGCAGATGATACAGAAATGCATTGCGGCAAGTAAGGTGTGTAAGGGCCCGCGCCATTAGCTGAGTGGTTGTTCGGTCAGAGGGTTACCTGCCCTCTGTAAAAAAAAAAAAAAAAAAAAAAATATTAAAAAAACTGAGTGAACCGATCAAAGATGAATTTGAACAGGTGCCATGGGACGTCCGCCACGAACAAATGCAACGAATAATAACGAACATAATGAGATCAGCAAAAACTCGATTCTCAGCTGGGCCGGAGATTTTATCCGCTCGGGGACTGGGTGTTGTGTTGTCTTCATCATCATTTCATCATGTTGCGTCGGCGCCCGATCTTCCCCAGGCGGGGACTCTCGGCCATCAATGCCATCCAATCATTTCATCTCGTTTCAGCAATGTAAGTCTCTAAAGAAAGGCTCGCACAAAAGTCGTGCAGCGGTTAGTTGCGTGTATGTCGGGAAGTATCGTTGCGTCACAATGCTTTCGGTAATTATTACTTTAAGCAAGTTCAGAGTGAACAACATTTCGTTACGTAACGACGACTTGATATTTTTAAAATGATGCATTTTATTAAATTCGCTAAGCAGGAGTTGGCCTACTTTAACAGTAACTTGGACTGTCCTTAGGTATTCTGACAGAATTTGATGCTTTTGTTAATTTAGGATACTTTTAACATCGGAAATGCAGCAAGTTACTAGTTTAAATAATTTGTAAATATTTTGTTGCACGTTACCGGGGAAACTACAGCATTGTTGAGCAGCACGATTACGCAGCACGCCCAATTTGAGACCATAAATTGTTGTGATCTAGTGACATACAAATTTGACCCCGCCCAATATAAAGTAATACGGTATGCTTCTTACACATATTCGTATTTTTGTTCCATTTGTGATTCTGTATCAGGTTATAGAATGTATTCTCTAGTACATTAACTGTGAGACAATATGAACCAGACTCCAGGCACAAACAGTTTTAGAAGCTCTGAATCTATTTTCACCCGCAACTATTTGGCCACGTTCAGGATAAAGTAATGAGATACACATCGAGATTTTTGTCCGATTTATGATTCAATATCAGGCGGGAAAATATGTTTTCTTTAGTACACTAAAAGTGAAACAGTATGAAACACATATCATTCATGAACAGTTTTAGAAGCTGTGAGTCTGACTATTTTCGCCCATAGATTTCAAATTTCATACTGTGAAAATAAACTTAATTTCAAGTCTTCTATTTCAGCGAACACCATTTAATTTCGCTTAAGAAATTATCTCCAAATTCTGTAGTCAACTGAGTAAGAAAAGTTCCCCGACAGCAATCTGCGTTATGTATAATCGTAAAAGAATTATTGTAGATCTTGTAAATGTCATTAACTTTCGATTTATTATGAGGAAGAAGACGGTAAAAGGACATTAAAGTTAATTAGAAAATATTCTTGGGTAGAGGATAGACTGAGATGCAGTCTGATTTCGGTTAGGTGAAAACACCAGAAGACTACCGTATCGTCAAAACTGAAGCTATTTTACGTTTGAATAATTCAATTCATTTTTCAAGAGTGTGAACACATTCTTAGCTGATATCATGTTGCCTGATTGTCTGTTATCAGTTATTCTTTGAGACAAATAAACCTGCTTCAAAGTGTTCACAGCTGCGCAAATAATGATAAGTGATTTCATTATAACGAACCAAAAAGTCCGTTACAGCCGAACTCCGAGCTACACAAACGAGGCAATTGACGCGCCTTTATAAACTGGTCCTGATTACGGTATTGGAAAACCCATTTTGATCCTATAAATTTTTATAGTTGTCCAATTTTACCTGGAAGTTGAAGGGGTTGGGATAGAAGAGAGGAATTTAACGCCCCGTCGACATCTAAATAATTAAGATTTTGTAAAGTTTTTAGAGATAAGAGAACTGTGAAACCTTCTTGACTAGTTAAAACTTTGTTCTTGACCAGGTCATAAATTTGGAACTCGGCCTCGCAGTTCCAAACCCTACATACATTCAGCAACAGAGTGAAAGATTAATTACGCAAACAAACCCTAGACTGTAGCTAAGCCATTCCTCTGCGATATCCTTTCATCCAGAAGTGTTAGTCAAACAAGGTACACATTAGAAGCGAAGTTTGGAAAGTAGGAGAGAGATCCTGGCTGAAGTGAAGCTGAGCCTCGTGCCTGGATAGCTCAGTGGGTAGAAGGTTTGTCCGTGGAAAGGCAAGTTCTTGGGTCAAGTCTCGGCCACACATAAATTTTTAATTTATGTGGATGTTTCAAAATGGCGTGCAATCCGTTGCGGATTCAAATGAAAGCAATTGTGTTCTGTATTGTGGAGAATACAGAAATATATTCCAAGAATTTCTGGATATGTGATGTCAAATTGGACTGAGAGTGAGGTAAAAACGCTGGAGAGAAGTAGTTATCAGATAACTAATTCAGAAACGGAGTATTAAGCAATGCATTAACTACTAGATCGTGCTGAAAAGGAACGCCTCTGAATTTTTTTACGCGAAAACTCTGAAAACTTTGTAATAAAACAAACTTTATTAACATTCTACATCTTTATTATTCATGTCAACCTATTTATTTGTCAATATAGTCACCCTGGCGACGAACACATTTCTTCCAACAAGAGACCAGCTTGTTGATACCGTCACTGTAGAATGTTTGACTTTGTTGACGGAGCTACTACCCTACCACAATGCTATTGCACTTGGCTTCCCGCGGTGACATTGCAGTAAACAAAAACCACACCAATTTTTTCGATTGTCGTACACGCGGTAGAAGTCCGAATAGTTTGAAGAGCAAGCTGTCTGGTCGTTAGAACAGTAGAGAACATCTTGATCGGCTTGAAGCGCACGGGGAAAAACAGGAGTCGACCGAAGCGCCCTCTCTCCCAGGTGCAATAATATTGTGGTCGGCTAATCCAGCCTCAGCTCCGCTTCATCACTATCAAGCTAAAGTCCTCAAAGGAGTCCTTTAAATTTTGGAAACGGATGAATATCGGATGGGCCCAAGTCGACACTGAAAGGAAGACGATTGATGACAGTGAATCCAAGGCGTCGGATCGTTGCAGACGTCGCAGCTCTCGTGTGTGGTCCGGCATTGTCATGCTGAAAGAGAGGATGCTCCATGAGTGGACGAAAGCTTCGAATTACACTGAGGTGACAAAAGTCATAGGATAGCGACAAGCTCACATACATATGGCGCTAGTATAGCAGTTAACTGACAGAGCTCTCATTTGTACTCAGGTGATTCATGTGAAAAGGTTTATGGCTGCATGCCAGGAATTAACAGACTTTGAACACGGAATGGTAGTTGCAGCTAGACGCATGGGATATTCCATTTTGGGCTCAATATTTCCGCAGCGGACTTGCAACGACTTTTTTGAGTCCATACCTAGTTGAGTTTTTGCACTATTCCGGGCAAAAGGAAGTCCGATACGATATTAGGATGTATCCCACGACTTTTGTCAACTTAGTGTATGTCTGTAAGGCGTTGTTAGTGATGGTGCACAATTCATTGCCAAATACCAGCACTGCCTCAAGTTCAGTCCGGTCCCATTGTGGACTGTATAATTGTATCGTTGGGATTGTGGAGGAAGAGAATTTCATCACGTCGGAGATCTGGACGCGCCATGGTGTACCTGAGGACACGTGAGATGCTGGATAGAACTGCGTCAGAAACTTCGTATTACAACAGAAATGAGGAAACTGGAGTCTGGTGTACTACGACACCGGCTCAGGATAAGCAACTGGCAATGACAGAGCGGGAAAATGTGTGTTTAGGATCGGTGCAATTGAAATATACTACCGCCACTCTCCGGCGACTCGATGACGGGTTCGAAGGCTGGAGTACATAGCAAACGTGTAGCTGTCAGGTACGAAAAAAAAAAAAAAAAGGTTCAAATGCCTCTGAGCACTATGGGACTTAACTGCTGAGGTCATCAGTCCTCTAGAACTTAGAACTACTTAAACCTAACTAACCTACGGACATCACACACACCCATGCCCGAGGCAGTATTCGAACTTGCGACCGTAGCGGTCGCGCGGTTTTAGACTGAAGCGCCTAGAACCGCTCGGCCACACTGGCCGGCAGGCAAATGTCAACTGTAACTGGCAGTACGTAGTATTTCCCTACAAATCTGTTTTTCTCTCAGCGAAAAATGGTCCCTTTGTGTATTTCGACAGTAAAATGTCAATTTCAACGTAAACATATTAGTGGGTCAACTTGGAGTGAGCGAGTACATGTAGCAATTTGGAGGAGGATGTTTTCCTGTGGACTATGATTGTTTCTCAGAGTAGCATGCCGGCCTGAAGCTGTCCCACGTACTTTGGAGCTACGACTGTGGCAACTGTGCCAAAAGGGAGATATCTGTATCCCGCACGCTACCCTCCAACGTTCACTCTTCTCGAATGGCTGCCTAATATCTCAGACCTCGCCTACGTCTTAAGTCTATGGAAGAATACGAAGAAATTGACTGCACCTTTATACTGAGGTGACCCAAGTCATGGGATACCTCCTAATATGGTGTCAGACCTCCTTTTGCCCGGCATAGTGCAGGAATTCGACGTGGCATGGACTCAACTAATCGGAAGTCCATGCAGAAATACTGACCTATTATGCCTCTATAGCCGTACATAATAGCGAAAGTGTTACCGCTGCAGGATTCTGTGCACGAACTGACCTCTTGGTACTGTCCCATAAATGTTCGATAGTATTCATGTCGGGCGACCTGGATGGCCAAACTATTCGTTCGAACTGTCTTTAGTGTTCTTCAAATCAATCACGAACAATTGTGGCATTGTGACATGGCGTATAATTATCCCTAAACATCCCGTTGTTGTTTGGGATCATGACGTCTACGAGTGGCTGAAAATGGTCTCCAAGTAGTCGAACATCTAGAGGACCCAGCTCCTTCCATGCAAACAGGCCATACCATCATGCAGCCACCGCCAGCTTGCACAGTGTCTTGTTGACGATTTGGGTCCACGACTTTGTGGGGTCTACGCTACACTCGAACCCTACCATCAGCTCTTACCAACTAAAATCGGGACTCATCTGAGCAGGCCACAGTTTTCCAGTCCTCTAGGGTCCAACCGATATGGTCACGAGCCCAGGGAGACGCCGCCGAAGATGTGCTATTAGCTAAGGTGCTCGCTCCGATCGTCTGCCGCCACAGCCCACTAACGCCAAATTTCGCCTCACTATCGTAATGGATCCGTTCGTCGTACGTTACACATTAATTTCTGCGTTTATTTCAGGCAGTGTTGCTTGTCTGTTAGCACTGACAGCTCAACGTAAATGCCGCTGCTCTCGGCCGTTAAGTGAGTGCCGTCGGCCACTGTGTTCTCCAGGGTGAAAGGTGATGCCTGAAATATGGTATTCTCGGCACACTCTTGACACTGTGGATCTCGGAATGTTGAATTTCTTAACGATTTCCGAAATGTAGTGTCCCATGCATCCAGCTCCAACTACCATTCCGCGTTCAAAGTCTATTAATTTCCGTCGTGCGGCCATAATCACGCCGGAAACATTTTCACACAAAGCACCTGAGAACAAATGACAGTTACGCCCGTACACTGCCTTTTTACACCTTCTTTACGCGAAACTACTGCCATCTGTATGTGTGGCTATCGCTATACCACGACTTTTGTCTTCTCAGTGTATGTCAAAAACCCGAGAGTGCATTCGAACTATCGTATTAGCAGTCGGCAAGACTTTGACAGAAAATGAAAGATTTATTGCAGACGACATAAAGCATCTTTCTCGTAGGACACTGATGGTCACTGAAATCGAAATACTTTGGCTAAATGTTAGGTATTGAGAATACAACAGCCTGTGTCCTTTTGATGTCGCGGAACATCTGTGTATGAACTGTGGTCTCTTCCTTGATTAGTCTCATGTTTTCTGCGGAAGGAAAAGATTAGCGAAGTATCTAATCGAACTCTGTCGCCACATGACCGCATCACAACATTTAGACATATCAATAGAGGACACCTGGCTGCTCCACTGACCAGGTATTTCTAGCCATAGTTTTTTTCGTGACTCTGCGTCATCTCATGAATGTCTTTTTTAGGTGTGCAATTCGTGTAATATTTGGAAATTTGAGGTAAGGTCTTATGGAACCAAACTGCTGAGGTCATCGGTCCGTAAGATGACACACTATTCAATCTAACTTAAACTAACGACGACAAACACTCCCATGCCCGAGGGAGGACTCGAACCTCCGACGGGGGGAGCCGCGCAATTTGTGTAATAAGACACCACATTTCTTACTTGTATATTTATAGATGGTGCATTCTTTGTGCTGTGGGCCAAGAAGAAATACCTATATTAATCACACACGTTGTTGCACTCACTCTTTTATACGCAAGTCTGTACACCTAGTAAGTTAACGGTCCCTGCGTAACATGGAACATTTTTCAGCCATATTGCTGTTCATATCTGTGTAATTAGTGTCTTCTATACTATTTTGCTAAGATTGATACGTTACTGTCTGATGACAGAGCTACTGACTGCAGAAAGACGTCAGTTCTTGTTCTTGTGCTCAGAGGGAGTAGGCTAGGCGACTTTGTGGAAAGGGATACGTTTGGCGAACGAAACTCTGATCAAGCCTTGCGGCCAGACGGAGACAGTTAGGCAGATGATAACGGGAAGCTAAAGGAAAAGCCAAAGCGTAGACTCTGCCTCGTGATGACTGGGTGTTGTGTGCTGTCCCTAGGTTAGTTAGGTTTAAGTAGTTCTAAGTTCTAGATGACCATAGCTGTTAAGTCCCATAGTGCTCAGAGCCATTTGAACCATTTTTGAACCAAAGCGTAGAGGGGGATTTGTATTTATGAATATAATGGTTGTGAAAGGTGTGTCTACTCTTTCGGGAAAACTAAACAGAGTTTTTTCGTACAAGTGCAACAATGATGTAGCCGACTAAACAGACACTACTCGCTCACTTTCTAAGAGCTAAGACGTGGTGATGGATAGGAGTCGTTGTTTCTGTAAAAGTCGAAAGACTGTGCGATTTGGGAACGATATTTACTTGTTTCCGGTTGCTATAAAATTTAGCTTCCAAACATGTGCCCCAGTATGCCGATATTGTTGTAGACAAATTGCTTAGTGATTCAAATGGCTCTAAGCACTATGGGACTTAACATCTGAGGTCATCAGTCCCCTAGACTTAGAACTACTTAATCCTAACTAACCGAAGGACATCACACACATCCATGCCCGAGGCACGATTCGAACCTGCGACCGTAGCAGTCGCGTGGTTCCGGACTGAAGCGCCTAGAACCGCTCGGCTACCACGGCCGGCTAGACATATTGCTTTCTGGCTAACTTCACTGTGCTGAGTTGTGATTGGTGATGCGAATTGCAATTTGTTTTATTTTGAATATTAGTGACGAATTTGATGCGTCTTCATCGAGTTTGATACCATCAACTCCTTCCACTCCTGTTCGTGAAAAAGAGCAGTGATTTGGAGTCAATTTCGCAAAATTATACTAAATGTTATAAAATGCTGCGACACTGAAAAACAGCGGAATACACTGCTACAGCCGCTTGTTCAGTCTAAAAAGCGAACTGCTTCCTACACTGGCAAAGCATGGCCAGCCTAAGTAGCAACCATGAAATTTAGTAATATTAAACCTGGTGAATTTATGCAGTAACTGCTACGGATTATGTAGCAAAGAGTAGCTTCATTGACCATATCATCAAATTTAAACCATTTCAAGTTTAACCACATACAGCATTTCTGTGAATTTGAACTCCGAGTGTTACGTCTGCTTTTGTTTATGAGTAGGGAGACGCTCTGAACCCACTGTCGTCTAATTATGGTTGGCTAGGTCGGCTGTGCCGTAAGAGCTGTCGGTACCGACCGAGGCCATTCGTCTTACATTGAAACAGCGATTCCTATCAGTCGCCGCGCCGTTGCTCTTTGGAAAGCGAACAAATCGTGCAGTAGATAGCGCCGTGGAATGGAATTGTGTCTAACGTACATATTTAACTACTCACTGTTTATAACGCGCTCGAATGGGTCTATTCAAGGAGTACGTTTTGTAGAAAAGTAAGGCCTGGTTAGAGTTCCAGTTCCGCACATTGTTTTATCGGATGTCAACGTAGCATTTGCTCTGCCAAAATTAAAGGAATTACATCGCTGAGTTGTTAATCTTGTTGTTGTTGTGGTCTTCAGTCCTGAGACTGGTTTGATGCAGCTCTCCATGCTACTCTATCCTGTGCAAGCTTCTTCATCTCCCAGTACCTACTGCAACCTACATCATTCTGAATCTGCTTGGTGTATTCATTGCTTGGTCTCCCTCTACGATTTTTACCCGCCACACTGCCCTCGAATACTAAATTGGTGATCCCTTGATGCCTCAGAACATGTCCTACTAATTGATTCCTTCTCCTAGTCAAGTTGTGCCACAAACTTCTCCCCAATCCTATTCAATACCTCCTCATTAGTTATGTGATCTACCCATCAAATCTTCAGCATTCTTCTGTAGCACCAAATTTCGAAAGCTTCTATTTGTTGTGGATTGGCAAGAGAGCCAACCCACTATGAGCGGAAGCCGAAAGGCACGCGTTTTAGCTCACGCAGGCTGGCGTGAGGTCTGGAACAGGTAAAGTAATTGAGACTAGCAAGTAAAGTACGTAGCTTCTTGAATACTTAACTTTAATCCATAATTGGTGAACACCGGTTGGACGGTACATGCATCACAAGATAAATAGCAACTGATAATGGCGCCTTGCTAGGTCGTAGCAAATGACGTAGCTGAAGGATATGCTAACTATCGTCTCGGCAAATGAGAGCGTAATTTGTCAGTGAACCATCGCTAGCAAAGTCGGGTGTACAACGGGGGCGAGTGCTAGGAAGTATCTCTAGACCTGCCGTGTGGCGGCGCTCGGTCTGCAATCACTGATAGTGGCGACACGCGGGTCCGACGTATACTAACGGACCGCGGCCGATTTAAAGGCTACCACCCAGCAAGTGTGGTGTCTGGCGGTGACACCACACTATTCTCTTCTTGTCTAAACTATTTATCGTCCATGTTTCACTTCCATACATGGCTACACTCCATACAAATACTTTCAGAAACGACTTCCTGACACTTAAATCTATACTCGATGTTAACAAATTTACACCATAGAAATATAGGTTTTTGGTGGCAATAAGGATGTACGGAAGATTGGCATTTAACTTCCTGTCGGTGGCGAGATCATTGTAGGGGAGCACAGCTACGAATCTAGGAAGCAAACTGCTCTTGTTCTTTTTAAATAAAGGAACAGTTTCGCTATTGTATGGATAGTTGGATTTGAACAAGAGTCCTTCTGAATGCGCGTTCAAAAAAAAAAAAGAATGGTTCAAATGGCTCAGAGCACTGTGGGACTTAACATCTGAGGTCATCAGTCCCCTAGAACTTAGAACTACTTAAACCTAACCAACCTAAGGACATCACACTCATCCATGTCCGAGGCAGGATTCGAACCTGCGACCTGCGGTTCCAGACTGAAGCGCCTAGAACCGCTCGGCCACACCGGCCGGCTGAATGCGTGTCCACTGCGCCACATCACTCTGTTACGAGAAGATAATTTGTGTGTGTGCATGCGTCGTTGACGTCGGCAATGTAATCACACAGTTACCCCAATGAACCACAAGCTCGTGTTTGGTTCACTAGCGAACTGTATCGAGTTCACTGCAGACAAGATTCGCAATAAAAGCACACATTATTAGCATCATTGCATCAACCAAAGAGCCTGCATCGAACCTTCTCCCACATTTACATATTTGAAATTGGCTGCTGACGAGACATGTAAACCTGTTTGATTGTCCAGGGACGCCTGTTCGTTAAGAACTGTCGGATGCTGCTTGGTTATCTCACACAGCTAATGAAGTGTCTCCTCTTGATCTCATTGCTCTTTGAACGTACTTCAGACTTATGTATCCACGTTGTCTGTGGCGTGGAGGTACTTGCACAGTATTTTTATCTCTCCTGTTGTGTAAATGTAAATAACATGTGGCGCACCTGTTGAAAGTGAATTAGAGAGATACAGAATGAGATAGATAGATAGATAGAGAGAGAGAGAGAGAGAGAGTGAGAGAGAAGTTGTCTCGGAGCAAATCGAGCGAACATGAGTCAGTCATTTTGTGACTGGTTTGTTCAATACACGCGAGAACTCAAATGAAGTGAACACATGAAAGATCTGGGTCAGGAGACAGGATTGTGAAATGTGAGCTATAGTGAAGTGAGAGCTCGTATAATATTTTCGCTTGGGCGACATACGAACTTTGTAACTTCTTTGGCGACAATAGTCGGTAAATATCTGAAGAAGACCTTGTAAGCCGAAAACGTTAACATAATAAAAGTAATACTGTATAATAAAAGCAAACTAGTGTTTTTCATTTATTGCATCTAGGGCTGTTTATGGCCTGGATGAAAACAGAAATGTAATCGTCGAAGACAATAGATTAAACTTAAAGTAATCGTTATAGAATTATATTTCCTTAAATGAGTTATGAATACTACTAGCTTAATTATTCCTGCAAGGCTGCAACCGCTGTAACCTAAGTTGCTCGTCAGCAAGAATACGATGTCAGATCCATAATCAGGTTCACGGATACGATCTGAAATAAAATATTAACAATTACATATAAATTATTTTTCAGTGTGATCTCCATAGAGTTTCGGCAAAACATGTTCCTGTAACAACACTGATAACTGATTACGCATCAGTAATGCTAACATAATCGTGCATTTCAATAAACCTTACAGTGTCATCCTGTCTGCGTAATGAGTAGCTTGACCCAGAAGAGAATATAGCGACGGATAGTGTAATTGATCCGGATTAACGAAACAGGTATGGGAGAGTAGAATAAATGGAAATAAGAAAAAAAAATGGCTCTGAGCACTACGGGACTTTACTTCGGAGGTCATCAGTCCCCTAGAACTTAGAACTACTTAAACCTAACTAACCTAAGGACATCACACACATCCATGGCCGAGGCAGGATTCGAACCTGCGACCGTAGCGGTCGAGCGGTTCCAGACTGTAGCGCCTAGAACCGCTCGGCCACACTGGCCGGCCAAATGGAAAGAAGAGTTTAAACTTAGGGTGCCTCCGTTCCAGGTACTTAGTTTCATATCTCATTTAGGAAATAATTTCGTGATTCCTCCCTTGACAAGGAGGGCTACAGGTTCAAACACAGTTTTAACGTCAGTCTTTCCTCTCTCAAGTCTATTCATGTTCAAAGGATATTCTGCTTTTGGAACACGTGAGTCCTTATGTAGCGACTTATTACAAGTATTTACTGGACGTCAAAAGAGATTAGTATCCAGCTTTCCCTTTTTACGATTGAGTAGACTAAACGTTTTTCTTGAACTTTTTGTTATGAATTCAACGTGGAGGCTACCTATCAGTCATCAGAGGCCGAAGAATTTCTGAGATGACGAAGAATTTTTGGAAGACTGATGAGAGAAATTTCAGCAACTGGTCACTACCAAACTTTAAAATTCAATTTCTTTTCCTGTGCCTTTCGCATTCACCAGAGTGACATAATGGTAGATTGCACGTAGCAAAGCCAACTGACTTCTATCGCTTTCCCGCGTCTTCTGGTATTTCTTTGTTGGTGAATTATAGTGGGTATAATCATTGATAGGTGTGCGATTACGCGAGTGTAGCTTGTGCTTCTAGTCTGCCACCACATGTAGCGTACTTCGCTCTCTTTATAACAAGAGTATTAACAAAATTAAATAAGGACAAAAAACTTGTGGCATAACGATGACACACGACAAAATGGGTCCATTTTACTATTTGAACACTATCATTATAGATTTGGGAGCGCTGTAGGAAGGAATATACAATCGTTCAAGCAAAAACATAAAACTGATTTCAAAACTAACTTATGACCAGTTGATGTAATTTCTCTAATTCCAATGTTATATATTACAGTCTTTGTGTTTGAACAATCGAAAACACCCAGGAAGCCACTTTTAATATTACATTACTGCAATTTGCGGGAACGGCAGAAAGCGTAAAGCAAGGTAACAGGCTCTGGGAATTCCTCGATTTGCAACTAATAAAACAGAGGTGACAGTAGATCTATTGAGATGGTGACCACTTTGGTGTGGGCCTGGAGGTGCTCCATCGTTTGGAAAAAAGGTCACAACTAACGCGGCTATAAGTCTTGCGATAGGATCTCGAATCACAGCCTGACAAGTCACCCGACCTGGACTGGAGACAAACAAATTCCAGTCAAGTGTAAATTTTCGTGGTATTTTTATGATTCCAAAAAGTACGTTTTCGTAGATCTTCAGGACTTGAAGCAAACTGAATACCACAACAGCACAATTGACTGATAAGTGAAATTTTGTTTGTCAGAAGCACTACACCATCAAACTGACGTTCTCAAATAAGTGATCCTAGAGCAGCATACATTTTCACGACTACCTGCTGCTGAATTATTCATGTATTGCCTCAGTAAGTCAATAGAAGGATGCACATTCGTCTGTGGCGGTACAGTTGAATAAGCTGGCTGCTGTAAGATTTGAACTGATGGTTTATAACAAGTACTTTGCTATTCTTTCAAAATGCTGTTTATGCGTAGACGCTTTAACTATCTTGAATACCTATGACACTATTTCTTAGAAGGAAATCGGTACCACTAGCGCAGTTTATCTTACCGTAACATTCTCAAAAACTGCATATGCAACTTTAGATCATTCACATATATGCGGATGTTCATACATAATCCACTACATCATCTTTTACAGCCAACCTAATTTGTAAAGAAAACATTTACATTATCGTGGTATTCGCTCCATTTCCCAATTATTTGTGCACTTTCTTGTATCAAACAATTAAATACAAAAAATCATCCTAATGTAATATAAATGAATATTATTGACGGTTTAGTCACTGACATGGAAGCTCTGTTGCTTTTTAATTCATGATGTTTCGCACCTTCGGGTCTCGAAGTGGAATTTGTAACGCATCTAAGTTTAGCTGCTGAAGAAATTTAGCGTAATACGAAAGAATCTTAGTTTTAGCGTCTATTTTAAGTAGATTATGCTATACTATCGGAGACCAAGAATGTACTGAACAGTCAGCCCGACACTAAATCAACTGTAAATTCAATTTTCGGCTGAATATTGCGGCAATCTTGTTATTTTATGTTAAATGATTCCAGCTAGTGAGTAATCATGAGTTAAATGATCTCAGAACTAGTCTCAGAAATAATTAGTTATATTAAAAAACAAGCGTAACTGATTGCGGAGTCCCTGAAATATAAGTATTTTACGTACTTTTAACTGATACACTATCTGCAAAAGGACACAATGAATCGACTCTATTTGAAACTCTATACGCACGTGCCTTATTAGAAGACCGCAACGTATTATGACGCAACAAATAAGAATGAATGGTCATATCACATTCTATAAATTTAGGCACTAATTTTAAGTATTTCTGTTAGTTTCATCGCGTACATGGTTTCAACAACGGTAGATATCCGGGTGTGCATCCATCCTTCATCTGTTGGCATTCGTAGACTTTACATTCATCCTTGACCCTATTAATATTTAAGAGACGAAACTATAGTCAAAATTTTTAATATTTAAAATTTTACCTTAATATTTCTGGTATCAAGAACGAATTCTTAATTGCACATTGGGAAGCTCGAGGTCGTATCTACCTAAATGTAGACACTTAGGTTGCATTTTATACCACTGGCTCATTAAAATTACTTTTTACACACAAGCTTGCATGGAAGCGTAAGCTAAATAGAAATGACACGGCCCTTAAAACCTGAGGCTATAGATTTAGAAGCGTTGCCACCTTATCTTTAGCAAAACCAAACAGTAAGCGACTCTCCGAGCTGATGCAATATTGCTTCGCCACCTGTAATACTGTAAACCTGCGCGTCATTCCAAACCAAGGCTGTACGCTCAAATTTCTGTTTCACTGGATGTTGGATTCCTCCAACTGCGAATTGGCCGGATGCGATGCTTACCAAGGAAGTATCATCACGCTTATATAATATGGTTTGAAATGGCTTCAGAGTGACTAAAACAATGCTGCAAGTTATACATTGCCAATCGTGTTTTTAAGGGTACAACGTTTTTTATGTTCAGTCGTAACGAAAATAATGTTTTATTTGACCACTGTTAGGAACCAGTCATAGTGATTCCTGTGAAACTAGACACTCTGAATTGACAGTTCAATCATTTCTTTACAAAGAATTCCAACTGCTGCTGCTGCTGCTGCTGCTAAATAGAGTTTGAAGTTGGGGTTGGGTTGTTTGGGGGAGGACACCAAACAGCGAGGTCATCGGTCTCATCGGATTCGGGAAGGACGGGCAGGGAAATCGGCCGTGCCCTTTCAAAGGAACCATTCCGGCATTTACCTGAAGCGATTTAGGGAAATCACGGAAAATCTAAATCAGGATGGACGGATGCGGGATTGAACCGTTGCCTCCCGAATGCGAGTCCAGTGCGAATTCCAACATTCCACTTTATAATGATATAGGTACACTGTTGCCACATTGATAAAAATGCTTGCCAGTGTACGAGAAGAAACTACAGTTAACGCCCGAAGACACGAAGAAATAATTTCATGATAACAGCAATTAGATTGTGATGTCCAACAAAATATGAGAAGAAGTTTATTCCACCTTTTTAATGCTAAAACGAGGTATATTGAGACTGTACGGAATATTCGAGCGGAATGGGGCAGTGTTTACATTCGAGAGAGCCGGGCTTCAAATCTCTTTCCAGCCATCCAGAGTTAGTTTTTCCATGATCGTTTAAAGTGGATAGCGAGATGGTTCCTTGCAGCCCATTTCCTTTGCTATCTGTGCCTGTGCTCCGTTATTAATGACCTCGCAATCGAAGTGATGCTGAATCCTAATTCTTCTTCTTTGCTTCTACAGAGTACCTAGATCAAACCAGAAGAACTAGAACAAGGGTGGGCTCTGCAGTTGTTTCGTTCTCCGGTCTGTCTGCAACGTGATTACTATTTTCAGCCATAGTCTGTTATAATTACGAGGGGGGAGGGAGGGAAGGTGGGAAAAAACCGGAAATAAAAGTTGGTATTCTATCTTCGGCTCTTCATGAAGTATTTTTGTGACACTCATCGTGAACTTGGTCTCCGACAATGCTTATTATTTGTGAGAACGACCAAGTTCTTTGAACCGATCCATAATTGATTGGTTGAATGTCTTTAAAGATCAGAACCAGAAAGGACGTACCACTTAGCGTGCTTTTTTTATTTTATTTTTTTCAGGGGATCGATGAAGTTAAAGACAGCAGAGCTCAGGTTTGTTGACTTCTAGAAATGTTTGACACAATATGAGTGTTGTTCGTTCATTTGAAACCCGTATCAAGTCACACGCATGGGAGAGTTCTAGAAGAACTTACGATTCAGCACTGATTTATTTAGTTACCCCTCGAGCGTTACACAAATCATCAAAGGCCTTAATAGGAAACAATATAGATACAGTTTTTGCCGTTAAACATGCATAATGATGGGCGTACATCTTCTTTCTATTTATTAGTTCTCCTCCTCTTCTTTCTTTCTAGTTAATCTGCATTCTTGTATTCCCATTTTTTCTCCACCAAGGATGATGTCTTAATTGTTCTCTGTTTCAAGGATATCCAGCATTCTTTTTGCCCTCTACTTGTTAAGCATTTGATAGAGGTCAAAAACTCACAAACATTTCATACAGCCACGAATTACTCTCCTTTGCAGTTTCATAGTTCATTGGCATGATGAAATTTGACATTTCAGAAGAGTATGTGGAACTTATATACACTATTGAAGTGAATCGAGAATTAACCAGGGCGTTCGGCTTGCAGTGAGATAAAATGAAAGATGTACTGCAGTCAGAATGAAGCAGACTGTACAATGATTGGTTCAAATGGTTCAAATGGCTCTGAGCACTATGCGACTTAACTTCTGAGGTCATCAGTCGTCTAGAACTTAGAACTAATTAATACAATGATTGGTCACTTGCTTTATCTACACTGCCTGACAAAGTCAAGCAGTGGAGGAAATGAAATGAAACTTCAAGAGTTGAGAGGGTGTGCGATGTTATTTCGGTGATTACAAAATAGAGTCAAATTTACAAATAATTTAGCAGTATTAGCGCACTTACCCCTCTGGCATGGATGCAAGCACTGATTCGGTTGGGAAGGGTGTCAAAGAGCCCTTTTATCCTCTTCTGAGGCAAGATGACCAACAACTGTTGTAACTGGTCCTCGATATCCGGGATGCGGGCACTGGGACAGAATTGACGTCCGAGCTGCCCCACACAAATTCTATGGGGGAAGGATCTGGGGATGTGGCCAGGGCAGTATCTCAGCATCACGCGGCCAGTTCATAGAAGCACGTGCCACGAGTGGACGAGCACTGCTATTTTGAAAAGTGGCACCCCGGTATTGTTGCATGAGAGAAACACATGAAGACCCAAGATGTCGGTGATATGCCGTTGTCATACGAAACTTCCAACCAATTTGTTGGTTTGCAGTTTAATTTAAAAGTTGTGCTGTAGAGCCCATAAATGAAAGTGTTCAATACATTTAGGCTTTTAGAGATATTCTCACTTTTACTAATGACAGATGTGACCCATATGACCAGATATGGTTTTTTCACAAATGCTTGTATTTCATACTAGTCTGATGTCTTTTGGCATACAAATAAGATTTTGTGCTTGAAAATGGCCTAAGGCCTAAGCCTGCATCATATAACAATAAAATAAAAATTATTCAGTCAAATGGCGGCAGCATCATTCAAAAAAATTACCATGACTGTGGCTACAGCCAATATAAAAATTATCAACTCTCAACAAATGTTTCTCTTCGAATATTGGTCTTAACAGCTCCTGAAAGAGAAGCAAGTTCTCTGTCCAAGACTACTTACTTTAATTTCGTCATTTTATTATCTTAGTTATGATTCCTTACGTAGAGGCCCTTCGCCACACTATTGCACAAAAAGTTGCTGAGACGTTACAGCACGGATCCCGCAAACATTTGTTACAGCCTATTGGATGCATACAGTGGAGTGTAGTAACATTATTCCATAGAAAAGATTGCGGCTGTAAATAACATTCGTTAACTAATAAAGTAAAAACCAGCAAACGCTCACTCAAAATTATGGTTCTCTTAAAACTCTTACTAGGTTAGTGAGCCTAACGTGTTTAATGCTTATAAACATTACAAACGTAACAATAACAAGTATAATGTAAAACTCCCCTTTCTGAACATTGCACAAGCAGCTGAAGAAGCATCGTGTGGGCAGGCGTAATAAGTTTGGATAGATAAAAAGCTACAGATTTTTAGTTGCAAGAGACCGTTATTTCTCCAAAGATATCTACGTACGGGGTAGCATTTCTATCACAACTGCTAGAAGATCACAGCCGAACCAGAGCTCTTATTTTACGGTTCAATACGGTAAGATTCGCTACCATGGCTAATTCAGTTCCTGTATTTGTCTGTTCCTAATGAACCACATTCAAGCAGAGCCGTTCCAACCTAGTTCTCTCCCATTTTTCTGCAAAAAGTTGTGCATTCGCAGCCATAATGTTCAAATGGCTCTGAGCACTATGGGACTTAACATCTATGGTCATCAGTCCCCTAGAACTTAGAACTACTTAAACCTAACTAACCTAAGGAAATCACACAACACCTAGCCATCACGAGGCAGAGAAAATCCCTGACCCCGCCGGGAATCGAACCCGGGAACCCGGGCGTGGGAAGCCATAATGTTGATTTTCTGTAGTATTACAAGCGAAATCACTTTTCGGCTTATGATACTTCCATAGATTGCTGGCAATAGTCATAGGTCGATTATAAGCACCGATGTCTCGCACATAGCCTTGTTTCATTCTTGTGAAACTGCTGTATTCTATTGTGATGGTAATAAGGTGTAAGCATTCAGAACACATCTCTCCTCTCGACAACTGTTCTAATACCTTCCCCCCCCCCCCTCACCCCACCGTCCACACAGACACAGGCAACATGTAGCTGTGTGAAGTATGGATGAACTAATTTACCATCTGAAGATAAGAGCATCTGGTCTTCACAAAAAAGGAAAGCTTTGCAGCCTTATTTTTTCCAGTACGTAAGCTGATGCTGAACACAGTGTTACGCAGTCTGTTATTAACAGAGACAACTTTGGTGGAGGGCGCACACATGGACGATGTGAGGCTGTGCGCTAGAGGTCAATAACCGGTCAACTTGTGAGCGGTGAAAGCTGCTGAAGCTGGAAGAAAGAGCGCCGGCGCGACAACCCGAGGCACAGTGCCCTGGGAAGGCCAACGCTGACAATATCCACATGTCCGATTGGCTCTAGAGTACCAAGTACTCGTTTTACGTCCTGTAGTCCGAATCATAAGGATAGCAGTAGCTCTGGTAGGTTCACAAAGTAAATGGAAGGGGCCCTGGATCACTATGATCATTTCTATAAAGAACCTTCATAAGTAACTGGGAAGACTCTAATCAACACGTCCTTCGGACTCATCATAACTGCAAACGATTTATTCGTTTTCGTGCTGTATGCACTTGGCTAGATGAATACGTAGCACGTATGATCAAGGTGATTTGAATGTAACTACCCGTCATTAGAGAGGGAACTCAAGATCGGATTGCGGCAGAAAATCGGCCAAGTCATTACAGAGGAACCATCCTGGTAACTGCCCTAAGTGATTTAGAAGAATCACAGGAAACTTTAATGTAGATGCCAGAATGAGATTTTCACTCCGCAGCGGAGTGTGCGCTGATATGAAACTTCCTGGCAGATTGTGTGCCGGACCGAGACTCGAGCTCGGCACCTTTGCCTTTCGCGGGCAAGTGCTCTACCATCTGAGCTGCCCAAGCACGACTCACGCCCCGTCCTCACAGCTTTACTTCTGCCAGTTCCTCGTCTCCTACCTTCCAAACTTTACAGAAGCTCTCCTGCGAACCTTGCAGAACTAGCACTCCTGAAAGAAAGGATATTGCGGAGATATGGCTTAGCCACAGCCTGGGGGGTGTTTCCAGAATGAGATTTTCACTCTGCAGCGGAATGTGCACTGATATGCTGTGAGGATGGGCATGAGTCGTGCTTGGGTAGCACAGTCGGTAGAGCACTTGCCCGCGAAAGGCAGAGGTCCCGAGTTCGAGTCTCGGTCCGGCACACAGTTTTAATCTGCCAGGAAGTTTCATATCAGCGCACACTCCGCTGCAGAGTGAAAATCTCGTTCTGGAATTTGACCTATGCCACACAATGATGGTCGAAAATGAAGCTCATTGACGTCGACCACAGAGAACAATGTTCAGGCAACCGAAGCAGAACTTATGGGGGGAAGGGCAGGGGTGGGGCAATTTTCCAGGGATGAGGACGTTCGCAACACAGCGGTTCTCGAACGGCTCCATGACCAAGGAGCGGATTTGTATCGTCGACGAATTGAACAACTGCTAGAACGTTCCGACCGTTGTTGACAGAGATTTGGTGACTATACTGTATAATAGTGTCATGTGTCTGCGTTCTATAAGTATAGTGCAGTAATCGATAAAAGTTACTTGGCCTGCCGTAGCAATTAATTAGTTTTTGAAGTCCCCTCGTAAAAGTTCACTGAACTACCGAAAAATATGAACCACAAAAACAGTCTGTTTCGTCTTATGCACTGTTCCGCTCACGAGCAGAACGGCGTTGATGAAGGTCTCAGGTAAATTTGAGGGCTGTACTATTGAGTGGTTCTGGTAGAATGTTCTACCGATGAACTTCTCTATAGTGAAGATATAAACCGATGAAGTTTGTAAATGTAAACTGAATAGTTATTTTATGTGATTGACAATTTAATTTTCTACATAATGGAACTACACTCTTCTGCTACAGTCTGTTATTGTATTACGTTCTTATACTGAAGTTAGGCTTTTGTGATGGTAGTTTCTTCCCCTTTTCGTTGCATCTTCTTCGTGCATTCTAATTTCTAAGAAACTGTTCTACATCTGTATCTACATTTATACTTTACGAGCTACCTTACTTGGTTGGAGGAGGATACTTCCACATCTTCCCTGTTCCATTCGCGAATGGCGCGTGGAAAGAATGGTTATCGGTCAAAAATATTTATTAGCTCTGTCTCTGACTTTCAAAAGAGGTTCAAAAATGGTTCAAATGGCTCTGAGCACTATGGGACCTAGCTTCTGAGGTCATCAGTCCCCTAGAACCTAGAACTACTTAAACCTAACTAACCTAAGGACATCACACACATCCATGCCCGAGGCAGGATTCGAACCTGCGCCCGTAGCAGTCGCGCGGTTCTAGGCTGTAGCGCCGAGAACCGCTCGGTCACTCTGGCCGGCTTCAAAAGAGGAATGTGCCCTTAAGAGTGAGTGACTTTATAATTGTTGCATAATGAGGTGCATGTAATCTTAATTACATGTTATCTCGGGAACGACCTTCAGCTGTAGAGCGTGAGCTGAATATTCTCACAACGTGCACAAACGATGTGTAACAGTAATATTTTAGCAAATGCACAGAAAATTAGAATGACACCACATCAAAAATTGCTCGCTATTCAGTATACGTCTCGAAACATCTATAGGTCGGAAACTTTTTGTTTTCAATTGTTGATACTTAAATTAATTCAATGTTTAAACTGTTTCCCACACAAACAATATTACAATGAAAAGAACGAGTGAAAATTTGTACTGAAATGAATGAAGCTTCTTCCCATTCACAGAAATGAGTGCAGTGAGTTATTTCACTTGGAAACTTCTAAGTAAACACTATTCATTGCGTAAGAGAACAGTCACTTTTTATTTTGTTACACAGTATTCTTCAATAGAGCGAGAGCGTGGACTCTACCCGCACATATGGAGCTCTTGTTCAGGAATCCTGTGCTGAAGGTTATCACTGTAAGAAAACACATTGCCATTTCATTAGGTAAAATTGTCCTTTATGTAAAAATGATTCTTCTACACGTCAATCGCCGTGTTATCGCAGCACGGACTGCTAGACTTCTATGAAGCTTTCCTTCTTCTTCATTGACTGAAGGTACCTTAGCAACGGTAATTGATATCTTGAAGAGAAACAAGCCTGATAAATGGTGAAAAAAGTAAAAAAGTATTTGCCGCATAACGTTGTGATCCGTCGTCTTCGCAACAAAAGCAGATTGTCAGGTTCTACAACGTTTGTTTGGAACATATATCATATTGCTGCAAAAGTACGAAGTTTTTACAGCAATTTGAAACTATCTGACAAAAAATAAAGGAGAAATAGTAAGGAAATAAAAAGTAAAGGGTGACATTTGAAGGAAATAAAGAATACCCTACACAAATTAAAATACTTCACAGCAAAAAAACTTAAAGTAAGTGATGTTGTACATTTATTTGAAGAATTTATAAATTAAAGGAACAGTATAAAACTTGGAGAAACAGAAAATACTTCCGCTATGTTTAGACGCCGCTGGTTAAGTAACCGACTCAGAAAGAAAATTGTCTCTTGACATAGTTTAACCATAATTTTGGCAAGAGTCGAGTCTTTAGTATCTATGCACGTCAGTGCTATCTACTGTGTCTACGATACATATGCTGCTTGAAGACTATGCTATTTACTACTCTATGGCTAACACACTTTTGAGATTACAAGATCTAATACATTACGGTTGATATAACGGTACAATTAGACTGAGAGATTAAAAGCTATAGGAAGCTCTGATTGCGATGTAGGTAGTGTGTCTTTCCTTTGCGAGCACTCACAACACGAGGTGATCGAGTGATATTGATCAACGCATATTTCAGAGGTATCCACAACTGTTCTTTGGTAGCTGGCGATGGTTTCATTGGGAGTACACGCGAGTCGACAGCATCTCATAAAGGGAGCCAAGTAATGGTCGTGAATTCACTGGAGTGTTCATCAAGCCACCTGCGTGCGACCAAAGAGCGGTTATATATCTCATTGTCCTATCGAAATACGGCATCTTCGTCAGATTATTATATTGACGGAAAGGGATGCACATGGTTTGCAAGGATGTCCACACAACGTGCACCTGCAGTTGGTCACGGCATTCGCACAAGAGGGCTTAGCTGCGACCATCTTCCCAAGCCTTCGTCTTAAAAATCCATCTTCAGCTGAGAACTGGTTATCGTAATCAAAGCCAAACTGTTAGAACAAAAAGTTCAGCCGAAAAGTAACAGGCGCTACAGTCTGGAGCCGAACGGCTGCTACGATCGCTGGTTCGAATCCTGCCTCGGGCATGGATGTGTGTGATGTCCTTAGGTTAGTTAGGCTTACTTAGTTCTAAGTTCTAGGCGACTGATGACCTCAGAAGTTAAGTCGCATAGTGCTCAGAGCCATTTCAACCATTTGAAAAGTAACACACTCCCTCTGCAGCTCTGAAATAGTAAATAATTGGACAAAGAAACATTGTAGATACAAGCAGTTGTCCTTCACCACCTATTTTATTCCTCTGTTGTTTCAGGTAAGCTACCATGGCTGGTCAACGTGACACGTGCAGTGATCGGATGCCTCTACATATCCGCAGATGACTCAGCAACATCGATTCACAGTAACTTGTTTCAGTCCACGGAGACAACACAAAGAATTCAGATAATACGTTTAAATGGCTTGAGTGTCTTCGGCAGCTTCCAGCAGCAACTACTTTCAGGTAAATCTTCAACGGTCATAAAGGCGAAAACGTATCAGTCGTTGATGAACTCCTGCAAAATAACCGGATCTGCTCTAGAAGATATATCTTTAGAGGCTTTAGCGTTTCAGACGAACAGTGTGTTCAGAGTTTCACGCTGGGGCATCACGATAACGAAAGCCTGCATAATGTACACTTGACTCTTACGAACACTGACCGACCGGGATGGACAGTTCGGACTTGTCCCCAGCTAACTTCTGTTTGTTTGGTTGGTTGAAAACTTATGTACTTGGAAAACAGTTTCAATATGACAATGAACTCATTACATGCCTTAAAAAGTGATAAATGACCAGCCTCAAGAGTTTTACGATGGCGCGATCGGGTTATGGAAACAAAGATGCCTGCAGTGCAGTGCATCGTGCGTTTCTGTTCGACTGACCTTTGTATTTTTGAAACACCCTTATGAGATGAAACGTAATATACACTGATCAGCCAGAACATAATGAGCCGGTATGTACACCGTTGGCACGGATAACAGCGGCGACGGGTCGTGGTACGGAAGCAGTTAGGCCTGGTAGGTAGCTGGAGGAAGTTGGCACAATATCTCAATATCTACACATACATATCTCCTAATTTCCGTAAATTCCGGGGAGGGTAGGCGATGAGCTCTGACGCCACATTCAGTCACATCCTAGAGGCGTTCGATTGGGATCAGATCTAGTGAATTGGGGGGGGGGGGGGGGGGCACCACATCAACTGGAACTTGCCACTGTGATCCTCGAACCACTCCATCACATCCCGGACCTTATAATAAGGCGCATTATCTTGTTGAAAAATGCTACTGCTGTCGGGAAACATGATCGCCATGAAGGGGTGTACGTGGTCTGTAAGTGTACGATACTCCTTGGCCGTCATGGTGCCTTGTACGAGCACCACTGGACACATGGATGCCCACGTGAATATTACCCAGAGCATAATGGAGCCGCCGCCAGCTTGTCTCCGTCGCACAGGAGCTATTCACCTGGAAGACGACAGATTCGCGCCCTCCCATTGGTTGATGAAGAAGGTATCGGGATTTATCAGACAATGCAACGTTCTGCAACTGCGCCAGCGTCCTGTGCCGATGGTCACGTGCCAATTGAGTCGTAGTTGCCGATGTCGTGATGTTAACTTTGGCACATGCATGGCTCGTGGGCTGCGCAGGCCCGTCGTTTGTAGTGTTCAGCCCACTGTGTATTCAGAAACAGTTGTACTCTGCCCAGCATTAAAATCTTTTGTTAGTTCCCCACAGTTCGCCGCCTGTCCTGTTTTACCAGTCTGCCCAGCCTACGACGTCCGACATCTACACTCCTGGAAATTGAAATAAGAACACCGTGAAATCATTGTCCCAGGAAGGGGAAACTTTATTGACACATTCCTGGGGTCAGATACATCACATGATCACACTGACAGAACCACAAGCACATAGACACAGGCAACAGAGCATGCACAATGTCGGCACTAGTACAGTGTATATCCACCTTTCGCAGCAATGCAGGCTGCTATTCTCCCATGGAGACGATCGTAGAGATGATGGATGTAGTCCTGTGGAACGGCTTGCCATGCCATTTCCACCTGGCGCCTCAGTTGGACCAGCGTTCGTGCTGGACGTACAGACCGCGTGAGACGACGCTTCATCCAGTCCCAAACATGCTCAATGGGGGACAGATCCGGAGATCTTGCTGGCCAGGGTAGTTGACTTACACCTTCTAGAGCACGTTGAGTGGCACGGGATACATGCGGACGTGCATTGTCCTGTTGGAACAGCAAGTTCCCTTGCCGGTCTAGGATTGGTAGAACGATGGGTTCGATGACGGTTTGGATGTACCGTGCACTATTCAGTGTCCCCTCGACGATCACCAGTGGTGTACGGCCAGTGTAGAAGATCGCTCCCCACACCATGATGCCGGGTGTTGGCCCTGTGTGCCTCGGTCGTATGCAGTCCTGATTTTTGGCGCTCACCTGCACGGCGCCAAACACGCATAGGACCATCATTGGCACCAAGGCAGAAGCGACTCTCATCGCTGAAGACGACACGTCTCCATTCGTCCCTCCATTCACGCCAGTCGCGACACCACTGGAGGCGGGCTGCACGATGTTGGGGCGTGAGCGGAAGACGGCCTAACGGTGTGCGGGACCGCAGCCCAGCTTCATGGAGACGGTTGCGAATGGTCCTCGCCGATACCCCAGGAGCAACAGTGTCCCTAATTTGCTGGGAAGTGGCGGTGCGGTCCCCTACGGCACTGCGTAGGATCCTACGGTCTTGGCGTGCATCCGTGCGTCGCTGCGGTCCGGTCCCGGGTCGACGGGCACGTGCACCTTCCGCCGACCACTGACGACAAGATCGATGTACTGTGGAGACCTCACGCCCCACGTGATGAGCAATTCGGTGGTACGTCCACCCGGCCTCCCGCATGCCCACTATACGCCCTCGCTCAAAGTCCGTCAACTGCACATACGGTTCACGTACCACGCTGTCGCGGCATGCTACCAGTGTTAAGGACTGCGATGGAGCTCCGTATGCCACGGCAAACTGGCTGACACTGACGGCGGCGGTGCACAAATGCTGCGCAGCTATCGCCATTCGACGGCCCACACCGCGGTTCCTGGTGTGTCCGCTGTGCCGTGCGTGTGATCATTGCTTGTACAGCCCTCTCGCAGTGTCCGGAGCAAGTATGGTGGGTCTGACACACCGGTGTCAATGTGTTCTTTTTTCCATTTCCAGGAGTGTATAATGAATAGTGGCCGCCCAACCCCTAGACGTCTGGACGTGGTTTCATTTTGGTTTCGCCACGTGTTGAAGACACTCAAAAAAGTACTCCTCGAACACCCGAGAAGTCGTGCAGCTTCCGAAATGCTCGTGCCGAGCCTCCAGGCTGTTACGACCTACCCTTGGTCAAACTCAAATAGACCGCGCTCCTTCCCCATTCTACACGGACAACACGTTCGTTGATATTATATGCACCGTACTTGTGTCTGACTAGCAGTCATTCGTCGCCAGCTGACGCTACTATCTCCTGGATGGGTTTATATCGATAGTAGGTCGGTGGTCATAATGTTGTGGTCGATCAGTGTCACTAAAACAGATAACTTACGAGCTGCATTGAGATCTGTGATTGATAAATATTATTTAAGGGAACTTCTGTTGTCTAGCACGAATCTCGTTCTTATTTACTTTCTGTGTGTGCTTCCGTGTAAAAATGTTACCGTTATTCTTCTGTGCGTACGAACACAAATTTTCGTCGCAACATCTGTCGTTCCACAAAAAGTTCGCAGCACTGTGTTTCACATTGGATTGATACTCGTAAACTGAGAAAGTCTTTGTAAGCAGAATACAGGAATGAAGGGAAAATAATCAATGACGTCCAGAAAGATAGCGGCAGAGAGTTAACTTAGCTGCGAATGAATGAACGAAGGACGCACCAGTAGTGATTTTGAAACCAAAGGAAATATGAACGAGAATGGGCACCTTCCTCCAATCCTTTTCACTCGGTCCCGACAATCAACTTTATAAAATAAACTGTGGCAAAACGTCTCAGAAGTTTGTAATAACACTATATTTACAAATACTCTTCCCATAAACGAAGGAAGACAAGGTTACATGTTGACTGGTGTACACTGGCAGTAAATAACAGTTGTTGAATATTCAGTATGACGTATTCTGAATGGACTTGGGGAGTAACAAGACTCCTGTATGTTTCATATCAGAGCGATAGTACACTGGACTCAGAGATACACGGACACCAACGTTTCGTAAAATGGACTCACTTGGAAACAATAGTGAGAATGCTGTCGAATAGCGTATCACCTATAAGTGATTAAGATTCCGAAGAGATGCAATAGCTCTAACAGTGCTCTTTCTGGAGAGACTTTTAAAGTCGGTGATGCGAGTATATTAGTCACAAAAGAATCTTTTGACGGAGTGGCAATGCGAAAGCAAGTACCGATATGTCTTACCAGCGTAAACTGCAGCAATATCAGCATACTACTGAGCTCCAGAAGTAGCCCCCCGGAAATAAGTTTGTCAAACCACAATATTTCGCTCGTACATCCACATACACGCTGCAAGTAACATGACGTTGTGTGGTGTGGATGTTTCTGGTTGTGCACCTCCGTTTTTCAGGTTTTGCATCTCCACAACATTCGGTTACTAAGCGAACCGTGACGGAAGGCCTCGCTCTTCTTTGGAGATTTTTCTGCATCTTTTCTATGATACACGCTTACCAGACTAACGAGCAATATTCAAACATCGGTCGTGAGAGTATTCTGTAAGCCACTTCTGTGGTGATACATTATATTTCTTATCTTCCAACCAATTTCAGCTTCACATCTCTATTCCTTACAACTAGTTTTAGACCACCATTAGATCTTAGAGCGCTCCGTACGTTTACTACCAGATATTTTAATGCTGTTACTATTTCTAGTAATTTATCCCCAATAGTGCAACAGAACAATAACCGACCTCTTCTCTTATTTATGCGCATTACGCTATATTTATTTACGTTCCGTGGTAATGGGAGGCCCCCGCATTAATCGTCGATCTTCTGCAGATCTTCCACCACCTTTCCCGTAGACAACAGCATCATCCACGAACAGCCCCGTTGAGATTCCCACGTTATCCATTAAATCATGTATACAGGGTGGTCAGAAACAGTCTGAAAAGCTTGTAAGCGTGTTGCAGGGTAGGTTGTGCTGAGAAATAATTGTTAAGAAAAAATTTGATACGTTGGGCCGTTTTGGCGTTAATTAGTATTGAAGTTAGTCAGTCAGACCGCTGCGGGCCCAAATTCAAGCAGCCCGTCGGATACAGTTAGTGTCAATTCTCATAGAGCAGATGATAGCGCATCACACTGCGCGGCCTTTGGTTCGGGTTCGACCCTTACTACCGTCCCATGACCGATTTTCAAATGGTTCAAATGGCTCTGAGCACTATGGGACTTAACTTCTGAGGTCATCAGTCCCCTAGAACTTAGAACTACTTAAACCTAACTAACCTAAGGATATCACACACATCCATGCCTGAGGCAGGATTCGAACCTGCGACCGTAGCGGTCACGCGCTTCCAGCCTGTACCGCCTAGAACCGCTCGGCCACCCCGGCGGCACCGATTTTCATATCGCTCTCTTGTTCACTTTTAGGAAACCAAACGAAGGCAACGTTTGACTACACAGTCTCTGGCGGGCCGCTTGAATTTGAGTGCAACGGCCTGATTGGCTAACTTCAATGCTAATTAACCCGGAAACGAATTTTTTCCGAACAGTTATTTCTCACCACAGTCTGTCCTGCAACACCCTTACAAGCTTTTCAGACTGTTTCTAACCACCCTGTGTACGTTGAGTCAAATGCATACCGCTGTGACAGAGAACCAATGGATAGAAGAGGGCCGGATCGTGTGGCCGAGCGGTTCTAGGCGCTTCAGTCTGGAACCGCACGACCGCTACGGTCGCAAGTTCGAATCCTGCCTCGGGCATGGATGTGTGTGATGTCTTTAGGTTAGTTAGGTTTAAGTAGTTCTAAGTTCTAGGGGACTGATGACCTCAGATGTTAAGTCCCATAGTGCTCAGAGCAGTTTTGATAGAAGAGGACTGTCAGCAGCGGGTAGTGGTTCGCACAATGTGGCCACAGCACTGTGTGACTACCATAATGTTCAGTTTGGTTCACAGTGTTGGCACAACGATGACGTTAGTGTGCCGCCATGAGTGTAGGCCTGTTTACATCGACGGTTTTTTTTCCACTTCATTGGCTACCGAGCCCTAACCATTCAGCCATCTTCAATATTGGAATGTCAGTTACGACGATACGAACGCAAGGATAACACAACACCCAGTGCCCGAGTGGAGAAACTTCCGACCTTGCCGGGAATCGAAACCGGGCCCTTGACTTAGCAAACCAAAGCGCTGACCTCGCAGCTACCGAGGCGGATGATGTCGAAGCTTCGGTGTGGACGCGAGCCATTCTATCAGCCACCAAACGACAAACGCCTCAGATGCCAATGTACACGCTGGTCTGTTGGAAGTTTCGCTTTAAACTGTTCTACAGAGACGTGTTAGATGATGCCGCAGCTTGGTAGCGGTGTACCAGACAAACATCAAGTGTGAGGGTTTGGGGAGCCATTGGATATAAAACGCCAGTCAACTGCTACGAGTTGAGGCAATTGGTTCAGCCACCTATACATCACAGGTATTGTATGCGTCGCAATGCTGCCCCCCTTCGTGTAATTGTGCACAATATGTTCCAGCAGGAGAATTAAGTGGAAGGCTGTTACAAGGCCTACGATCAGCATAGCTTTCGTGGCTTACACGTTCTCTCATCAGACATGTCTGGGGTATTGTTGGTGGGCACTTGTTCGTATCGCAACGACAGATCACGTTTTTTGGGCTCCACTCAAACCACATGGATGGAGATGTCCCAGCAAGATATTCAGGGTCTCCTTGGCACCATGCCACGAGATTTAGAGGCTTTGTTTGCAAAATACTGAATTCTCAAACTCAGAGACGATGGACAGTTCCGTAATCCTAATAACTTTGTGCTCAGTCGTGTACTTAATTTCAGTCACATGGTTTTACAATTTTCACAAATCGCAGTCACATCTCTCTTGTACATTATAGATTTATGTTATATATTCACATACACGCGTATGGGCATTTCCACATATTAAAACGCACATACAGGCTGGCAGCAAGTCCCTTGATTCGCCAGCGACGCTACTCGGAGACCATGTCTGGCATATAATCATAAATCCTTTCTGCTGTGGTGTCAGAGGCAACCACAGCGAACAGCAGCAGCAGATTACGGTGCTTTATCAGCGGCAATTCGCGCAGCCTCTTTGCACAAACGACAAGCTTATCAGTTTGCGAAAGGATGTTTTCAGGGCACTCATCGGCTACACTTTATCTATTCTCGCGCTGTCTATGGCCTTTGTATGAAGTACCAGCGTCCATATCTACAATTATTCCCTTTTAAGGTAAGCTTAGATAACCTGTGATGAGCAGTGTGGTTAAAAATGAATTACACTAGCAAATGAATAGTGGGGAGTAGCCTTGACGTGTAAGTGGAATAGAACTTGGAGTGCAGAAAACAACTCACGAAACCTAGATCTAGAGTTACGTCGACGGACGAATTCTTCTCGTCTGAAATTCTTATTTGACGGAGACAAGATTTTTACATGATTATTTTGTGTTTTATACATGGTTGCTCATGGGCAGAAATTTCCCAGGCCGTTGCAGCAGCCCCTGCTATGAAAACAATGGAACCCTCCTGAGAGACGACTAGATGTATTCATCTCATAAAGGAAATAAAATCAATACTGATGTCCGTTTTTCTCTTTTCTCAACTTTTTCCCCCTTGTCATCCTCTTTTCTTCCTCGTTTCTCCTTACTTTATTCTTTAATTCTTGCTCTATTTTTTTTCTTTGGGCTTTTTTTGCTCCTTCTCTTCTTCCCATTTTCTCCCTTTATTCAGATCTTTTCCTTCCTCCACCTCTTCCTTATTTATTTCTTCTTCTATCGTTCTCTTCTTCTTTTCTCCTTTTTTCTTGATTTTTTCCTTCCCCTTTTAGTTGTCTTTTCTTCCTCCTTACGTCCTCCATTGTGCCTCTTTTCTTCCTCTTTGCTTCGTCCTCTATTACAATTCTGTTTCTCTTCTTTATTTTCCCCGTCTTCAGTACGATATTAGAACAGATATCTTACTCAGTGCGTAGCAGTGGTCTCGGTTAAAGAGAAGTGGCTTCTTCAGCAGGAGCGAGGCAAGAAAAGAAATCAAGTTAGATGAATCAGTATTATAATAATTATCCTCACAGGAACGAGACTTGCCCCGCTACTATTCTGCCATTATCTTCATGTCTGTATGAGATTAAAATTATGACTCTTTTTGTTTAATCTTCCATCCCCTCCAGAGAAGGAAAAAAACTACTTATAAGGTAATACTAAAACTGTTCCTTGGTGCTAATCTGGCATTTAGAGTTACCGTAAGTTTGCTTTTTATTGAGGCAGTATTCGATCTTATGAATTTACCAAAGCCCCACAAGGGACAGTAGATGCACAGGCAAAATTATGTTAATTGGAATATAGATATTTAATTTCTGTGGCTCAGTGTCTTTTATTAAAGAATGTACAGTCCCGTAGAAAAAAAAAATATTTAAACAATTTGCTCTTACATTTAGAACTGAACTGCAGCCGGCCGGATTGGCCGAGCGGTTCTAGGCGCTTCAGTCTGGAACAGCGCGACCGCTACGGTCGCAGGTTCGAATCCTGCCTCGGGCATGGATGTGTGTGATGTCCTTAGGTTAGATAGGTTTAAGTAGTTCTAAGTTCTAGGGGACTGATGACCTCAGAAGTTAAGTCCCATAGTGCTCAGAGCCATTTGAACCATCTGAATTGAACTGCTGCCCTTTCTGCCATATAATACTACGAGAAACCTTGTGGCTCTGGTTGCACGGCTCTCCAAGTAAAGTATATCTGAATACTATTTTCTGAGGAAATCACGGTTGATTATGTTAATGAGAGGCACAGACGACGATAAAATTACTTCCCATATTTTGTAATCACTGGGATAAGAAACAGTCAATAGAATTTGCTAGAAATCAGTTCCAAATAATGTCTTCTTAGGCTATCAAAAGAGACAAGGTGTCGTTCTGCAGCAACGTTTCGGAAAGTTCCCACTTGTCATCTTCAGGCGAAGTGTCAGATTCATGGGCCTCACTCTCATCTAATACTTTCCCCTCTTTGGGGAAGTGTATAGGGGAGTTTGTAGCCTTTCGGCTTATACTCCACTTGTTGTGTGTGTGATTATTTCTATGATTTTTGGGTGTTTGTGTAATGTGATGAATGTTCTGTGTGTCTGGTACTTGCCTGAGGTTGGCGTGATGAATGATATTATGGGGGAGGGAGGAGGATTAGAGATTGGATATAGGGACTTTCTCTTCGACTTAATCGTCAAAGATTGTCATTGGGCGTTTGTGCTTGTCGCGGGACATGTCATACCGACCTGGGGAGTGGATGAGGTCGTTTCCTGATCTGGAAGAGCTTTCGTAGATGGCCCTTGCCAGATCTTGGAAACGCTCTTTCAGGAGTGGGATTTCAGCTGCGGCGTGCAGATCTTCGGTTGGGAATGCCAGGGGTAGATGCAACGCTCTCATGGGGTGTGGTTCTGCAGCCTCTGGAGCTTGTCCAGGTGCTGCTTCGCCATGCATCCTCAGACAGGGCATGCATACTCCATTACTGGCCGTATAACGGCCTGATAAACATTCACTCCTACAAAGCAGGGAAGGGAGCTGGTAGTGTTGAGGACTGGGTAAAGGATGGACATTCTGGCACAGACCTTCCTGTGGACTTCTTCTTTGTGGGGTGACGAGAGTCCAAGGTTACACCAAGATACTTAGCGGTTCTGCGCCAGTGGAGGTGGGTTCCGTTTAGGTGATGGTGGAGGGGGGGGGGGGGGGGGGGCGCTGACGAGGTCCGCCCGCGCCTTCCGAGCCTTCGGGTGATCAGCTTAGCCTGCGTCTTTTCATAGTTGATGGTGATGCGCCAGCGACGGACCCAAGTTTCTGTGTCATCTAAAACTCTTTGTAGCCTACAGATGACCAGGTCATTGTTCACATTACGTGTGTAGAAGGCTATGTCATCTGCATATTGTGCGGTGTCCACCAGTCGGGCCGTTGGTATGTCCGCAGTGTACAGACTGTACAAAACGGGCCCCAGCACGAATACGCCTTTTGGTGGAGGTGGCGGTTTCTACTTTGACAGACAAAGTTCTATCCGTGAGATAGCTTTTGATCTGCTTAACTTTGCTCCCGGGGAATCCTTGTGCGTACAACGTGTAGAGTAGCCCTCTATGCCATACTGAGTCGAAGGCTTTGGCTACGTCTAGTAGCACTATCCCGGCGTAGCCTCTGTGGTTGAAGCCCTCTGTGGCTGCTTCAACCACTCACATGATCTGTTGTGGGGCAGAGTGGTTCTTCCGGAATCCGAATTGGAAATCCGGCATAAGTTGCTCTCTGGTAGTATGTTCCTGTATGGGTATTAGTAGGAGATGCTCATAGATCTTGGTGAGAGTTAGCAAGAGGCTAATCGGCCTGTAGTGCTGCGGGAATAGAGGATCTTTCCCTGGTTTGTGTATCGTGATCCCTTCCGCGTGTTTCTAGCACGCTGGGAAGTCGCGGGAACGAGTAACCTCGTTGAAGACGTTCGCGAGGTGTGTGATCGCCGAGGGTGGGAGGTTTTTAACTAACTGACTGGTGACACTGTCGTGTCCTGGCGCCTTTTTTGTGGGGAGAGACCTAATTACTTTTGCCACGTCTTCGGGGGCGAAAAGTAGGGGTTCATCTTCTGAGTCCTCCTCAGCATTGAGGAAGACAGCCAATTGACGACGGACTACCTCTTCATGTTCCTCATCCTGGGGTTCTGTCGCTTGAAACTGCTTCTCGAAGAAGTCGGCGAGGGTGTTGCCTTTTAGCATGGCTGTAGGCCAGACCCCGCTCGGCGTGTAATGGCGGCATCCTAGCGCGTCTTTTTGTGAATTGTTTTGTTGCTAGTAAATGAAAAGCGCCAGTTTGCTTTTGTTCTACAATATTACTTTTATTGTTAACCGGTTGTAGGCTTACCAGGCCATCTTCAGACATTTACTGAGTATTATCACCAAAGAAGTTACAATGTTTGCAAACAACATTGGAAGAGCAGTAAAACGTCTAGACTGAAGTAGAAACATATAGTAAGTAACATCTTCGACAGTGTGGTGGTAATGCAATGAAAAAGTAAAATTTGAACAGTACATAAATAACAATGGAGTAGACAGGAAAACCTTTAACACAAAATAGGAATAACATGCCTACATAACAGTTTCTATTAATAAACAAAACTAATAAAATAAAATAAAATTAGTACTAGACAAGGCTACATCAGGAGGTATGAAACATGGAAATTGATACACAAATCAATTAAAAGAAGAGACAGTTATCAATGTAACTACAGAATACACAAGGAACTTAAGCAATATCAATAAGATAAACGGAAATAAATAAATGCAGTAAAATGGAGGCGTTTGAGGGAACCTACAGTGAAGCTTGCCATAGTGTGTGACCTTCTACTTTGGGAGCTGTGAGGCGGTTTTGCCATTGCTGGTTTCTGTACTCATTGAGCGCTACCTTCAGATCTCTCTGTAGACGATGGAGCAGTATCTTGGTGGCCTGATTTATGGTGATCTTCCACTCTTTTGTCACTCTGTTCTTCTGTCGTATTTGAGCTAACAAATGTTCCGGGAGCTGTATTTGCGGGGGCGGCCCGTCCTTTTGTGGAGGGGTGGCCTCTTCTGATGCCTGAAGAATGGTGCCTGTTAGGTCTTGTAGCGCTTGTTCTACAGTTTCGGCAGTAGGGGGCGGAGCGCGAGCGATATCCGAGGTGGCAGTTTCTCGGTATCGCTCCCAGTCTGTGCGTTTGTGGGATGACTGGTACCGCGGGAGTGCTACCCATTCTCCCACATCGACCTCGAGGATGACAGGGTTTTTGGTGGGAGAACATTCTGTTGAAGGGGTGTCGCGGATGGTGGTGGAGTAGAATCGCGGACGGTGGTGGGTGGGTGGGAAATCCTGGCGTGTTGGTGGGTGCTGGCGTCGGCGTCCTCGTGCTACCTTTCTGTTACACCTGTTGCGTTCGCCGCTTCCACATCTTAGCGCTCTTGATGTATTCTTGCTAGAGCTACATGTCATGCAGAGCTCAGTTGGAAACCGATAGCCCCGGTGACAAGATGATCATAGACCCGTATATCCACTGCGTCTTTGATGATCGACTCACAGAACCCATTTGTCCGGCTCAACACCTCTGTCTGTTCAAAATCAACCATATGACCTTCGTTGAGGCTGTGCTATGCTACTGCATATTTGTCCGTTTGGCCAAGGTGAACGCTTCTCGCATGTTCTGAGAGGCGCTGTGAAATACACTGTTGCGTCTGGCAGATACATTGCCTACCACATGCGCAACTGATGCTGTGGGCGCCAGGTGTCCATAGTCCAAGTTTGTCTTTCACTGAGCCAAGCATATTTTTCAGTTTAGTCGATGAGCCGAAAATGGTTTTAATATTGTTCTTCCTGGAAATCTTTGCCGTAGGCCGCCCAGCATGCAGATAAACGCCAGACGTCTTCTTCTGGGATGTCTTCTTTCTTCTCCTTGCTCGCTGGAGAGCGAGTTCTTTCTGTGTCCTAATAGTCGTTCTTGCGAAAGATTTCCCTCAGACTCTGTCACTGGCACTCGGTGGGTAGACTCTCCCGAAAAGACTTCATCATCGAAATTCACCGGAAAATCCTGCATTCCCAAACAGTTCCAAATATTTTATAAAAAAAATTACTAAATTAACCCGCTGAGTACCACTGAGACTGTTTCCTGCTCCAAAAAATTGTTAATTAAATGAATCACTAACTTTTTCAATATCATCGAGACTAATATCGTGACTCATCTTCGAAAGTGTATTCGGGCAAGTTTCTGCTTACGGGAAAGAGGAAACGAATCAACCCAGAAACAAAAACCTTAAGGTTTCGGGTAATCGGAAATTTCAGTTCTTTGACTGCTATTTTGGCTACGTATCTTGCGTCCGTCTTCGAAGTGAACCAAGAGACGCAGAGATGTTCTAATTTCTTCAGAATGTAGGTTACCGCATAGCAACATCTGCAACCCGGAGTTTATCTTTGACAGCATAGTCGAAGACCGTCCGTGATTTAACGTTGGTACGTGTCTGATCACCTGTTTCTGTCAGCGGAAAAACACTTCAAATGATTTATCGCTCCGCATGCCTTCAAACTCTCGATAAATGCAGCCTGGACTTGGGAAAAAATATAACAATGAGCAGCGTGTCCTTGTCACCATGTTTTTGCGGACAGGCAAAGATATAATTTATCATTAATGAAAGTTATGTTATTCGGTAATATACGTTCGGAGCACGAATTGCTCAAGGTCACACTGGTAGGAAGATAAAGTAGCCCAGTTGCTACACGACCAGGCTGGTCGTTCAACTCATCCAGGAAAGTTTCCTTGCCTCAGTTCATGATAAAAGGAAAACCGTAAGGGGTAGGACCAACACACATTAGTCGAAATATTTATAAGCTCATAGATGTCTCCTAAAGAGTTAATCAGTCACATTTGAATACAAGAAATCTGTTAACTAAGAGTTTGGAATTTCAGTTTACCTCAACCAAAACGATATTTGAAAGATGGTCAAAAAGGCAGACGGTTAATATTTTCCATATATAGAGTATCCCTGGAGGAATGGGCAGTATTCGGGGACATGACAGGAACGATCATTCGAACCAAAAACATCTAGTAAACATGGGCTCTAAAAGGCATACCTTAAGAACAATGACAGGAACGATCATTCGAACCAAAAACATCTAGTAAACATGGGCTCTAAAAGGCATACCTTAAGAACAATGAGCACTTCTTCGTCTTCAATACTGTGAAACAAATGTCTTCTACTACAAGCTGTTTGCTTTTCATACTTTGGGAAGAGGTAGTACGGACCAAAAGAAGAAAAATATATTCTAGTAAACATTGGCATTAAAATACACAGTAGTGAAGATGAACAAGTCCTCAGGGCTCTTAAGGTTTGCACGTTAGAGCCTATGTTTAGTAGTCCCTTTTTTTTTCTTTTTGTGCCGTACTACCACCTCTCGAAATATGAAAAGGAAATAGCTTGCAGCAGAATAGATTTTTTCACAGTGTCGAAGATGAAGTGCTCGCAGCTCTTAAAGTATGCATTTAGAGCCCAAGTTTACTAGACTTTTTTGCTTTGAATGATCGTTCCTGTCCTATCCCTGAATCCTGACCGTTCCTCCCGGAATATCCTGTACATTTTGACGAGGATCTGATTGGTATTCGTGAGATGTTGAGAGCGATGATCCTGGGTTTGTTGCCTGGGCTCTACCGAGACACCCCGAAATTTCTTTTCTGAGTTAAATATCATGTATCACAAGAAGATGCTTTACAATGTTATAACGCAAATCTTAGACACCACGGAAGGATGCTTTATGGTCTTACAATACAAACGCTTTTGTTTCACATGCGCCGGGCCTGCAATACCAGGTTGAAGAATTACCCGTACGCTTGACATCTGGAATGTTTCTTTGAAGTGAAACTGTGACGTAAGCCCTCAGACTCATGTGATCTTTCTTACAATTTCTGTGTGTATGTTAGATGAATTATGAATGCTGAACCTCAATTTAATTTAATTTATCTCTGTTTGCTGTTTTCTGCTATGTACTATTTACACAAGAGGTTCAGTTCAAAAAGTGGATAAGATTAACGTAGCGTTTATTTGTTTATTTGCATCTTACTTTTCAGTTACTAACAGGACACAACTCGCGGTGTTTGAGATTATCCGCAAAAATTTGCGAAACCCTATAGTCTAGTTTCTGTTTTCTGCAGTTTCTACGAATAAGTTTCGAAAAAATGTCTTGAACTTATGTATAATTAGGTTTTTCTTAAACGCATTTTATAATGAACAATGAACCTCTGTTACCTAGGGTTTTTGTATTTTCTTATTCGTACCAACTACTTTCGATTGTTTACTCCTTAAAGAGATATTACTTTTTTATTCCTTGTCTATAACCCGTAAGCCACTTCATAGTGTGTGGCAACGGGTACCGTTATCATTTATCCCTTGCATCTCCCATTTGTGAACGATGCGCGAAGAACAACTGACACTAAGCGAGAGTGGAATGGAAATGAAGTCGCATGCTTCTTGACAGAGCGTAGGGGAACGATGCGGGAGACCCGCACCGCCGTACTAGGCAAGGTCCTAGTGGAGGTGGTTTGCCGTTGCCTTGCTCCGACTGTAATGGCGATGAATGATGATGATGAGGACGACACAACGACACCCAGTCATCTCGAGGCAGGAGAAAATCCCTGACCTCGCCGGGGATCGAACCCGGGACCACGTGCTCGGGAAGCGAGAACGCTACCGCGAAACCACGAGCTGCGGACATAAGCGAGAGTATGAACTCGAAATTCTCTGATCTTTATTGTCACAATAATTTTGCGATATATATGTGGGAGGACGTAATATGTTGCCTGATCAAATGGTTCAAATGGCTCTAAGCACTATGGGACTTAACATCTGAGGTCATCAGTTCTCTAGACTTAGAATGACTTAAACCTAACTAACCTAAAGACATCACACACATCCATGCCCGAGGCAGGATTCGAACCTGCGACCGTAGCAGCAGCGCGGTTCCAGACTGAAGCGCCTAGAACCGCTCGGCCACAACGACCAGCTTGCCTGATATTACTGGAACGTGCACTCTCAGAATTTTAACAGCAAATCTCTCCGTGATGCAAGCTGACGTTATTGCATCGTTTGCCATTCGAGATGGAAGAGCTTGTTATACGTACAGCTTACGGAACGTGCTGCTCTCCTTCGAATCATCAGCTTTTCCTGTGCGTATCCTAGTTGCATTAGGACCGTACGAACTTTCCCTCGCCGATTTGAGTCATATTGGCAGCGTGTGTAGGGCAAGACCGGGACTTTCTTTGTTTTCAATTTATTGGTTTTCGGGACGTGCCAATGCAACCATCTCAAAAGTGGGATGTCAATTATGTCGATGCGAACGTAAGGACAACACAACACCCACTTTCTAAGCGGGGAAAATCTCTGACCCAGTCGGGAATCAAACCCAGGCCCCTTCTCTTAACAATCCGTTGCTCTGACCGCACAGCTACCGAGGCGGACAACTAGGACTGCACCATATGTGAACAGGAAGACGTAACTCTCAATCGTTTCCAAGAAAATAGAGTTTGAAAATTTTAAGTCTGCTTATATACTTTAAATAGTTGCTAGTATTCACGGGGTCCTCAGCCGAGCGTGTAAGCGCTTAGTGTCTTAATCGTGGAGTCACTGAATCTAATCTTCTTCCTTCCCACATAATCCTAACAACAGATTTATTATGACAGTTCAAATTATGAAAATATTCGTTTATTATTTTCATCATCTTATCTATGTTAATGTATCTTCATTCTTGACAAGTATAATTTGTAACCTATGGATCGCTTCACGAATGAGTATCATATTGATTGGAGAAACATGGAAAACAGTAATTATTACTAAAAACAGCACATGTAATGAACGCCGAATTTTTTTCAATGTGTCTATTGCAAAACAGACATTCACAAACGGTCCTCAGTCATCACACAGTTTCGTGGCGTATTACCCATGTCTTTCGTTAGAATTACGCGGGAATGGAAAAAGAGTACCGTAAGTGAGATTCGATCCACAAACTTCGCGCTTATGAAACTAAAGTCGTCGGCACACAGAATGTGCTTTCGAACGTGAACGTTGAGCGTGCCGAGCTCAACGTGCTTCTGGACTCAGAAACGATGCGACATGTGGAAACGGTATGTGTTCTCAACGTGGTACATGCGATCGTGGCGCGCTCCGGTCGCAGTTGTCGGCTATATCTGACTCCCACAGCACACTGTTTACGAGATGGATATGTGAAAAATTCCTATTTTAGCTTTATTAAAACGTGCTACCTTGTCCATTTCATCATTCTCATTTTCGAGTAAAATTCTGAGGTCATTCTTACTTGATCACTGTTCTTATTCAGCAGCACAATCGTTAAAACGTGAAATACTAAACGTTAAACAAGAAAGTACAAAATATGTTACTGCAAGTTGTGCAAGCTGTCTGTATATTCAGCCACTCAAACAAATTGACTCCGCAGAAACAACGCATTTGTATTTACATAACATAGATTATTGCAGAATATACCTTTACTAATTGAATAACAAAATACGAGAGCCTATAGAAAACGTGAAGGCTATAAGAAAATTGGTGGCTCCAGGCAGACGCGAAGCTGTAACATATCAACCAATATATTGCAGTGCTGCAAATCTCATTGCGTTCGACTATAAGTGTTATATAACCATACATTGCATCTTACCATCTCCTGAAAGCATTAAGCGTTGGTATGTTATTAACTGACATTTAACTATGATAAATTGCACTAAGAACATAGCATTTATTATTGATCCTCAGTGCGTCATTGCCTTGAAACAGCATACTTTTGTAATACGCAAGTTACAATAATTCTGTAACCATCAATATGACGTTTTACTACAACAAATCATGCAATTAAGAACGGATTTTGGGGAGATCTCAATTTGCTGATGCTTAGAAACGGCATGTGTACATACGGGCTTCAACGCAAAACAAATATGACGTCTGGAGAGTCTGTACTGAAGACAAATGGCGTTCATGTGACGTAGGTGGCGTTCTTCCATCTCATTACTCAACGTTCAGACGCACGCGATCAGAATATCCGTCGTGCTAGATATTGCTTTGCACGTTCGGAAAGATTCCCCAACATGCTTTTTCCAAGCTATGACGGCGGAAACTCGGGACGCTAAACGCTCAACGTTCGTATGCACGGTCCGTGTGCCGACGGCTTATCGCTTACTGGCGCGGCTACGTAATCGTTTTAGTACCATTAACCGTGCAAAGTAGGGAAGCACACCTAAAATTTTCAAACTCGATATTCTGGAATACGGTTGAGAGCTGTGTCTTCCTGTTTACATATGTCGACGTCCTTGTCGTGCCCCACACATCCTGTCAATATGAAACAAATCTGGGGCGGGGAGTTCGTACGGTCTTTTTGTTACTGTCTCAGGTTGATGAAAAATATTCAAAAATCGGTGTAATTAGGGTTTTATAGGCTACGCCCTTCACAGGTGCAGCGCCTCCGCTGGGTTCGTGACTGTATCGGTTGGACCCTAGACGACTTGAAAACTGTGGCTTGTTCAGATCAGTCTCGATTTCAGTTGGTAAGACCTGGTGGCAGGGTTCGAGTGTAGCGGAGACCTCACGAAGCCGTGGTACTGTGCAAGCTGATGGTGGCTCCATAATGGCATGGGCTGTGTTTACATGGAATGCTTTGGCTGTTCTGGTCCAACTGAATCGATCATTGACTGGAAATGGTTATGTTCGGCTACTCGGAGACCATTTGCAGCCATTCATGGACTTCATGTTCCCAAACAACGATGAATTTTTTATGTTTGACACTGCGTCTTTTACCGGGCCACAGTTGTTCGCGACTGGTTTTGAGAACATTCTGGACCACACGAGAGATTGATTTAGCCATCCAGATCGCCCGACATGAATCCCATCTAACGTTTATGGCACATAATCGAAAGGAGAGTTCATGCACAAAGTCCTGCATCGGCAACACTTTCGCAATTATGGACGGCCATAGAGGCAGCGTGGCTCAGTATTTCTGTAGGAGATTCCGAACGACTTGTGGAGTCCATGCCACGTCGACTTGCTGTGCTACGCCGGGCAAAAGCAGATCCGACACGATATTAGGAGGTATCCCAAGACATTTGTCACCTCAGTCTAGACTATAACGACTGTTTGACAATTACTGTTACAGGCTTGTAGGAGTTGTAGAGAGGAGACCGTAGATAAATTTTTTGACAGGGAACCCGTGACCGGAAATGTATCGTTTTTACGCAAAACAAGTTTGAAGATCGGATCACTTTCAAATCCCCCTTCACGATTCACACAAAAACTGAGAAGGCGACACCGTCGACAGTCCCTGTTGTAATTATGATTTATTATAATATTTGATTTCACATGCCAGTTTCGTTTCAACAGCTGCGTGAAACTGATACGCTCACTACTAGGAGGGTTGGCTGTTGTGCTCAACGGGCGCGCCGCACTCCCGATTTTGAAGAGGACGTCCTTCGTCACGTAGAAGAGACCCGACGACGAGAATCTGGAACACTGCCCACGACACAGGTTCCCGTGTAGCACGCAGGTCAGAGCTCATCGTCTCTTCTGTGTTTGTACCGTGAAGGGTGAGATTTGAAAGTGATCTGATCTTCACAGTTATATTACATCCAGACTGTATATTTCTAGACGTGGGTTTCCCTTCAAAACAGTATCTACGGAGTCCCCTCTACAACCCCTAGAAGCCAGAAGTAGAAACTGTGAAGCATTCTGCTGGGTATCTTCTGTAGTGTATGATGATTGTGCTAAAATTTTTCCCTTGTCAATATTTTTGTTTGTTTGTTTTTATACGTGCTTTCATTTCTGGTAATTCTGAACGAACACATTCAAAGAAAAGACTTGTCTCGTACCTAATAGGCGCTTGGCCAATTAACGAGCGTTTTGTAGCAGTATAGGCTAAGTGGTAAAGCCGCAGTGGCCACTTGCAGGGCATCTCGGAAGCTCAATGGGAACCAGTGCATGGCTTCATCGCCTCTGACGACAATTAACGTCTAGACGGCGTTCTATAATTAAAGCGAACACTGTGGTCTTCCCGGCTGCGCTGGTCGCCATGCAGACGTAATGCAGCTGTGCCGCCCTAATCTCACAGCGCGACAGAAACAAGACGAACGTAACAGGACTAGCTCTTTGGATGGATAGCTACTACACTCACTTTTCCACGCGACCAATTCAACCACTACTCTAATGGTGCACGAAGGAACCTTGAGATTCTCTTGTTAGGCTAGTCTTCGTTAATCGTGTTATGCTTTCAACACAATATTAGAGTACAGTGTTTCTATAATTCCAGGACCGTAGGTTCCGAGCGAGGCACTAAGGCAGAGGCAAGACAACCAACGGGTAATTTGGAAGATGATGGTTCAAATGCCCTTCCGGCCATCCAGATTTAGGTAGTCCGTGATTTTACTAAATCGATTAAGGTCATTAGAAAGGATAGGGTGGATTTCCTCCCACATCCTTCAAAAATCAGCTTGTGCTCCGTCTCTAATGACCTCGTACTCGATTGAATGTTAAACCCGCGTCTTCTTTAGAACCATAGGTAAATAATGAAGTGTGGAAGAATCGGATCAAAGTGTTGATGAATGGGAAAAGTAATATTACGAGCTTACGTCTAGCCGTTGACGAGATCGTTAGAGACAGATCCCAAGCAGGGATTAGGCCTTGTCTTTTTCAACGGAATCATCTCAAAATTTGCCTTGCGTATTTTAGGGAAATCATGGAAAACCTAAATCTGCATTTGAACATCCGTCCTGCCGGTTGCGAGTTCTTCGTCTCAACCACTGCCGCATTTGCTCGGTTTCATTATACAGGTATCGTGCACAGATGATAATGTGATTTCTTCTTCTGAAATATGTTGAGAAGTTTATTTCACGAAAGCCACTAGCAGGCAGTACTTGCAACAGACCAGTGTCTGTGCCCGTGTTTGCATAAAATATGAGTAATGGCATTCGTCTTCTAGCAAAACACAGTTACATGGTTGTGTTTGGGCACATCCAAATTTCACATTGTAATTTGGTAGACGATGAACGCTATTAATCATTCTTTGAAACTTTCACCTTATACTAAAAGTGTCTTACATCTGGACAAGTGAAGCAGTTCCGATACAAATACAGGGACGGACCTGCACCACTTGATTACTGACAGAGACACTGTTAGGGTGCACATCGAGAAGGACCCGTGTGAGAAAAACTAACACCTCTATAAGTTCTGTATGCATACAATAAAAAAGACGTGTTTGCATATTGACGTGGTTCACTCTGAAATTCCTCAGATACATCTGAAGAAGAGCTCACAAATCAAGGGATTTGTGAGAAATCACGACTTCTCTGTCCTTAGGGTTTTTTCCTAATTTAATGAGATGTTATGCATGTGTGAGAACCAGTGGAATAACTACGTACTGACGCTTAGTTATTGTGCTTCTGATAAATCAAACTGAATTCTTCATCACTGAGGAATCCAGTTTCGAGTGTGTATAATACGCTGATTATAACATTGGTATCTGTGAGAGGCATTAGTAATATCGAGGTTTAAGTGTTTGCCTCTAGAAGAAGATTGTCCTTCTTAATTACCCGTGCAATCTGGCATGGTTAAAATTGTTATTTCTGAACGAATTTTTCACGTCTTCGTTTATGATTTGTGAGACATCACCTGCTGCTGCTTTTAGTGCAAGCTTTTCGGCCGTATCTTAAAAAAATATTATTTGAGCAGTTCAACGTTTAATCTGAGCGATGTGTAATTCCTGGCGGCACCTCACATCCCTGCGAGGTGAAAGTAGATTAACGGCAAACTAAAAATTTCCCTGACCCGACAAGGATTCGATCTCGCTAACTCTCGACTTCCATGAACGCGTTTTGCCACTTTTTCTTTTTTGTGATTTTTTTGTGAACAAATTTCACACTGCACAAACACTTCACAATAACAGAAAACAACATCAACTTAAGAATTTTTGTGCACATTGTAAGACACGCACACTTGTCTTAAGTATGGAAAATGGTTGGAGCAGTCTTTTTAATTTTTTTCCAAATCGCGGTCTGTAAACGAGGTTCCTTTGTAGCATCTGTTTGCATCGTTTCCTTTCGGCTGTGGCACTGAGATTGACAGATATCTCATAGAGCTTTAGTCTCATTAGTCTAGTACCTTACTGTGCGCCGGCCGGAGTGGCCGAGCGGTTCTAGGCGCTTCAGTCTGGAACCGCGCGACAGCTACGGTCGCAGGTTCGAATCCTGCCTCGGACATGTATGTGTGTGATGTCCTTAGGTTAGTTAGGTTTAAGTAGTTCTAAGGTCGACCACATGTGAATTCAGCAACTCACATGTTACCATTTGAGGATGAAGGAGCGGAGTGCTTATACATGGTTATCAGCTTCGAGTGAATATGCGTTAGCAATAAATTGTCCAAAACAAAAAAAAAATTAATGGTAGCCTGGCATTCCAGGTTAACTGTCATTTTCCATAAAACAAAATGACAATAAATAATATTTTTTTGATTCTGTGGAAAACTGTTGAAACTTGTTACAATAAACTTCAACTGAAATTTTCCTTTCTTCTTGTCGTTTTCTGTTAGTCTCTTCTAGTCGTTTTCTGTTAGTCTCTTGTTTATTACGCAATTGTAAATTTTCAGAAGTTAGCGAACTTTGCCTTGTTTTTTTGGTTTTCGTTAAATTGTGGTGCTGTGCTGTCATATATTGCCAGATGTTTTCCTTGCATTTTTTCTTTCTGCCAGTATGTAGTTTGTTGTCTGTCCTTTAATCGAGCTTATAGCATTGCATTTTATTCTTGCGTCTAGATCTTTCGTTACTGAAGGAATCTGCAGAACCGGGCACAATGTCCCTTACGGTGGTTAAAGAAGACTTATCCAGGTACAAGACGTAATTTTTTACAGTGTTCACTGATGGAATACTGTAGTTCCTTTCCAATGAGCTCGTAGTATTAACTAAAAATCCTGTGAGGGAGTATGTAGACATGACCACAGGTAGTGTAGATGGACAATTACGGAGTCCCAGCATTCAGGATGTTTTCATACAGCAGTCATGCTTTACACATTTTGACGAGATTCTTTTGGCTGTACTCTATTTGATTATGGCAATCGACCAGCGTGGTTTGACTCTTAACGTGGAGAACTTCCCGAATGCCGAGGCTCTGTGATTGTCCAACTACATTATGAAAATGTAACTATTATAAACCTGAAGGTGCGTCTATACTGACGTGAAACCAGTTATTGCAAATAAAGAACTTTCCTACAGCTTTGCGGCTTTTGGAAACACCTCATCATTCTTGGCTTTTTAATTGTTATGATTTTTATGGTAATTTGAAGGGATGTTGAGTGTTTTTTATTGTTATTTTCATTGTTTTTGTTGAATCAAACAACACGTCTACTGGCCTCAAGTTCTTAACTAGCTATACAAGTGCTTCTAACACTTGTATTAACCGTAAATGTGCCGTTGTTTAGTTTTAATAATTTCTCTTTCCACGGCGGGTGCGTACCGCAACGCCAACTGATCCAGTTTTTAAGAGTAGAAATTAGAATGCTACGCCACACATACTACCTAGTCGACAACTCGGGTTGTGCCTAGTGTGTAATGACCAGTCGTGCGTAGTTAAAATGTGTCGAAAGAAGTCAGACAACGCCTGTTTTCGTAATAATAAATCCTAACTCTGCATCGAATTGAGAAAGTAAGCTTCAAAATCTTGTTCACAAGTAGACATTAATTGTAATACGGTACTGAATCAAATGACATTTGCACCGGTGGAGACGTTTCTGTTGGTTTGGATCTGTATTGCAATAAGTCCCGCATATTAGGAATCGTTCTGTATCTGCAGACAAATACTATCTCACAGACACACATACACTGATGGATCACATCTGTTCGCGTTAATTACAAAAGCGAAGACCTGATATCTACAATGCAGTTTTTCAGAACTGTCCAGCTTCTCTTCGAAGCAAATCTGAATTTACGCTGTTCACCACAGACAATCAGTTACATTTACTTTTTACTGGAACATAGCCAGAACTTGGTGAGGGATGTGTTTATGCAATAAAAGCAAACACAATTCACTCAGTAGCTGAAAATCAATTTGTCAAAAGTACTGCACTGGCCGAAGTGCTGAACGCCTATGTGGAAAATTCCCACTCTTTCATAACGTTACGCCTCAGTTCCTAATCTAGTGACCCACAAGAGGTCACACATCGTTCCTCATAAGAATTTCAACTGCCTGATATATTTCTTTTAGCGAATGTCTGATCATTAGGAGGAAAACTGCTCTCTCGTATCGAAAGATCGAGTAGTGTAGGCTGTCTAAATGTTTCGAATACTGAGCGTGTTTGCCTAAGGACATTCTGTTCAGACTAAAAACAAATTTTTATTAACTTGGTAGTACAATTAACAGTTTCCGAGTCAGCGCTTTGGCGCACAGACTTCCTATGTCGTCGGGATAAGACTGAAAAAGAATGAGTTGTGAATCATATTCATCATGAAGTTCTCCAGTAGAATGAGTTGTGTTTTGTGATTGCCCGTCAGAAACTTATATTGTTATAGAAAGAATTTCATATCAAAAAGAGTATCTGGATTCTCTCTTTCCATTACATCTCGAGAAAGCACAAACGGTTGCAGATGCCCTTATATCGTCACCCATCTTACTGTTTTTCCCAAATGTTGTGGTTAACGGAAGGTAAGTGATCTTATTCGTTTTAAAAACTGCCCCTTTTTTTAATCGAAGGTTGTAAGAACACGGGACCCTCCCATACCATTACTTTTACTGTCATTTGGTCATAAAACTGTACGTCGTCTAAGTCCATGGAACAAAGTCGTCCTCCTAAATGGGCGATGACCGTGATAGCACTAAAATGGAAGATGATGAAATAACGACTTCTATTTTCTAAAACTGCTTCGCCGAAGAAGATCACAACGTTGTTCCTGCGTTTGACAATCATACAAAGGTGTAAATGACAGATATAGAAATACATATGTGCTGAGTTGAAAAAAAGCTCGAATCCGTCGACAGAGGAAAGGCCACAGGATCTTTACATTCTATAGTGGGACAATGAACTTCGCCCCCTGACTGGAAAAAGCCACAGAGGATTTGCAAGAACGATACTCTCAATTATAGACTTATCTCACTGGTGCCATTTTGTTACTGCTCTCGAGTATGATTACTGTTCTGAACATGAAACAACTGCTATGGAGGAATCAACGTGGTCACCACAATCACTGATCGTGTGAAACTCAGTTTACTCTATTCATGAGATTCATTAGGCTGAATACGTTTGGAATTCAGCCAACAACATATCGAATAATTTACTCTATTCCGGATAGCCCGGAGCCGACGCCACTGTCCCTGTGTATAAGCAAAAATCTACGAGAGCACGATCTGTGCAGATTCCAGCTGCCAGTACTCGGCTGAGCGTTCAGTTATAATCTGAATGCCATCGACCAACATTGGATGACAAGACGTTACATTACGCTACTGTGCAAGACGTGTAACCTCATTTCGTTTTGTTCCAAAGATATTGAGTCTCAAAGGTAGAGTACATTTTTTTCATGCACCCCTTCTCCTTTTCCTAGTAAAAAATACATACAGGGGACAGGGATATCGAAAATATCACTTTCTCTTGTCGTTTCTCGGGCTGCAAGGTGCTCGATTCAAACCTGGCAGATTCTATCACTCTCATCCCCTTGAACTGCCGCCCGAGTAAGCAATTCGCCTTTGACTAACACGCTATAATGGCGTCCAGCGTCCAACGCTTGACATCGGCGTAGAAATCATACCTGTATATCAGGTATTCTTCCTCAGCTTCGTACTCTATGCTTGTAGGAGCGTGAGTTCTTCGAACTATCACTTTGCAAGCAGTAGTTGGTAAATATTACAGGCACGTTTTAAGTACAATAATCATTATGCTGCAGGCATATGTCACCTGATCTCTTTGCTGGTTATGGTGTTAGCGAAAGATCTGTCAGTCTCTTAGTCCATTTTTCGATTGGTAGCAGTGGTTTCGTTTTCAGCTATTATCTTACTTTTACTTCAATCAGTGCTTTGTGTCGGATGACATGGATATCTCACTTCCATTAAGACCATAGAACGTTGTTTTTGCAATGTGTTTCACTCGCTTAGTGGTGGGAAACCAAAAAATTAGCCGCGCGGAGTGGCCGCGTGGTTTGAGGCGCCATGTCACGGATTGCCCGGCCACTTCTGCCAGAGGTTCGAGTCCTCCCTCGGGCATGGGTGTGTGTGTTGTCCTTAGCACAAGTTAGTTTAAGTAGTGTGTAAGTCTAGGGACCGATGACCTCAGCAGTTTGGTCCCTTAGGAATTCACACACAGTTGAACAAAAAATTACGTTTGCTTAATTTAAAGCAAATGTCAACGTCGTATGGGGTTGTTAACTGGGAAGTCTCACGGGGTGCGTTAAGACACCCAGAGGAAAGGATGTTCTTCCTCCACGCACATTGGCCCCTTTTATTGCGGATGTGTTACTTGTGGAATGTACTTGAGTGGAAAGGATGCGTTTGTCATGTCTGTGTTTTATGATGATGATGATGATGATGATGATGATGATGATGATGAGTGAAGCGTGAAGGTTGAAACACGGTACCGACACGTAGCTTACTCCTCTCGAATAGCACCAAAGGTGGCCGCCGAGCTCAACGTCGCTATCCGATCACCTTCAACAGTGTCACATGCCCTCAGTTCATGAGACCCAGCTGAGACATTTGGAATTTAATCCAGAATATTGGCGTGAAATCTAGTGATTAGAAACCTTACGCCAACACTTGTTCTCCCCTTGTCGGCCCAGTACTGACAGTGAGAATATCATTAGCCACCGCGATTCGAAGCGACTTACCTCCGAATCGTCCGGCAACGTGGAGTCAAGCAGGTTATGGTTAATTTATTCAATCATTTCTTAGGCCCATGAAGAGAACTGCTAGCACACGACTACTTCACGCAAGTTCTGAATCAACTACCGCAAAAGACGTTTAATTAAACTGAAATACGCAATGTGTAAGACGCAGTTGAGATTTAGACCAGTTTAAATAGAGTAATTTATTGGAAACAATCTTTGTTTGTTATAACAGACAGTAAATATAAAATTATTTTTCTTTGAGGTGCGGCGCATTGGGCTCAGCAGCAGATGATCTAAAGATAGCAGTTCAGCATTAGCTGTTATCTCTCTTTTGATTCGACGGATTTCCGTTTGTTGGAACTATCGCTATATTTTTAATAACTTCAAGAGGATCAGTTTCAATTTCTCACACAGTTAATGCACGTTTAGCAGATCACATGTGCTAGGATTTGAGTGTGTTGTTATTTATGCAGTAAAATATAAAAAAATATATGACGCAGTCTTCATGGTTTACTTAAATAATTCTTGAGATTTATTCTTTTTTACCTCCCCACTCAAAGTAACAGGTTTGAACCTCTTGAGGAGGTCACTTTCATGAACTTTCAGTAATTTGAGTGATTAACGATAACGACTTAATGAGTCACACGACTTTGAACGTTATCGTTATTGCCGGCGTACAGCGTATGAGCAGACTAGGTCAATACATGAATTGTTTATGTCGTGACATAAGAGATTCTACATTGTGTCTAAGAAATTATTGCGTTATTTAGTTGGTTTTAAGAGAAAATTCTTGGACCGAATACTTATGCGAAGTCACCGTCTGTGTTTGAAGGCTTCTGTTGTTGACCCGCCGATATTTGGCACTTAGGAGATGTCACCGATGAAGAGACGGTAACCTCTGAACCGTGGTACATATTCCCAGAAGATGATGAGTGTATTCGTTTCGATGATTTGGATTTTTCCCCTAAAAGTATTAACTTTTCTCGTAAAAAGGATACGCTAACGCTAATGGTGTCGGAGATATTCATTTTAGATCTCTGTTGTGATAAAGTGTTGCAGTAGGTCGTCACGTTGGATGGTAGGAAGCATAATGTTGAGAAAATGATGAATACCTATTTATATGCTGAACTCTTCTGTTGATTTGGCTCCTTAGAAAGAAAGCGTCATCTTATTGATAACAGTAATTATTTTGTGAACTTTTTAAGTGTGAAAGATATTGCAATCTGTGGCTATTTTGGTGGGCAGGAAGCATTTCGTTGAGAATGTCATGAATAGCATACACACCAAAAAAAGTTTTACATCACCTCGGTTCCGAGAGTTCTGGAACCTGTACAGAAAATTGGAATACAGATCAACATAAACACCTTTTCAGCCCTTTTTATTGCTCATGAAAACCACACATTGCGTATTTACCACGATAAACGAGACGTTTAGAGGTTGTGGTTCAGATTTCTGTACACATCGGTACATCTAATACCCAGTAGCACCACCTCTTCCATTGATGCATGCTTGTATTCGTCGTGGCATACTTCCCACAAGTTCATCAAGCCACTGTTGGTCCAGATTGTCCCACACCTCAACGGCGATTCGGCGTAAATCCCTCAGAGTGGCTGGTGGGTCACGTCGTCCATAAACAGCCCTTTTCAATCTATTCCAGGCATGCTCGATAGGGTTCCTGTCTGGAGAACATGGTGGCCAATGTAGTCGAGCGATGTCGTTATCCTGAAGGAAGTCATTCACAAGATGTGCAAGATGGGGGCGCAAATTGTCGTCCATGAAGGCGAATGCCTCTCCAATATACTGCCGATATGGTTGCACTATCGGTCGGAGGGTGGCATTTACGTATTGTACAACCGTTACGACGTCTTCGATGACCGCGAGCGGCGTACGTCGGCCCCACATAATGCCAACAAAAAGCAGCAGGGAACCTCCACGTTGCTCCACTCCCTGGACAGTGTGTCTAAGGCGTTCAGCCTGACCGGGTTGCCTCCAAACACGACTCCGACGATTGTCTAGTTGAAGGCATATGTGACACGCATTGGTGAAGAGAACCTGATGCCAATCCTGAGCGATCCATTCGGCATGTTGTTGGGCCCAACTGTGCCGCGCTGCAGGGTGTCGTGGTTGCAAAGATGGATCTTTCCATGGACGTCAGGAGTGAAGTTGCGCATCATGCAGCCTATTGCGCACAGTTTGAGTTGTAACACGATGTCCTGTGGCTGCACGAAAAGCATTATTCAACATGGTGGCGTTGGTGTCAGGGTTCCTCTGAGCCTTGATAATTTTTGACAATATTTAGTATGCCACTGGCAGAAGTAATACTTTTCTATAATTACTGACATTTTGTTCATCCACTTGTTTATGTAGTGGTTACTATTTTTCATTGGTCTGGGATCGGTTCTGTTATCCAGATGTTCTCAAAAAAAAAAAAAAAAAAGTGAAAAAAGGGGGTCTTTTACAATCCATGCTTGAACCATTTCAATAAATCAGCTGTAATTGAATCTTCACTCTTTACTTTGTTGCTTTTGAGTGCTTTGATAGCTTCATGAATTACTAGCTCTGTTAGTGGGAAATATTCCTGAGGATATTCTGGCACTCCTCAAAACGGTAATTTCGCTTTCGGACGGAACAGTTTAATTGTATGTCAAAAATATTAGCTAATATTTCACAACCATCCTCGTTGTTTGATCCTAACTTATGATTTCTGTCTTTAAAACAAATTGTATATTATTATTACTTGTATTAATCCAGAGTCCAAACATACAGCTTCAAAATTGGCACTCTATCTTCGCCTAAATCACTCCTTCAGGCAGGAAATGTTGCAACATAATACTAACTTAAATGTCTTTCGTAAATATATTTTATAATGGTATTTTGTGTTTCTAGAAGCTGTATTTATAGTAGACGAGTGAAACAGCTAAGTATTCACCTCTGAAGAAAAATAATGAGATTCCATGCACCTCGTATCACTAATGTGCCATCGATACCCTCGTATATAGCAGAGGCATCAGCTATCCACAAAACTATCGTCTTCACATGTAACTATGTCACACCATCCTATAAGAATATAGCGACAGTATTGCCTGTGAGGAACGCTTTTATACGAAGCTTTATGTTTGACAGAGGAGGTAAGCTGATATTTGCTGTGAATATGCCGACTGGGATGCAAGCGCAGATCTGCACCTTTCCGCAACCAGTCGCCTTAATCGTTTAGACCATTGGAATGCGCCGTGAGGCCTTTGTTACTGATAATTCCCTCCTATTACTGCCGAATACTTCAAACAGAAAATTTCGCACAGAGTATGTAGCAATAGCACCACTGGCAGAACTGATTTGAAGGAGGACCATGGCATTGCCAGCCATAGTGATATGCCACAACAGATTTCAATTAGCTAACATGAAATTAACGGTATCAGTGGGTCTGAAATATATTAATTCTGGCTTTAAATGAAATGATATCCGCGGAATTTTTCCTGTAGTTCCAACTTGCAGTTTAGTTAATATGTTATGAGAAGTAAAAATTGGAGTCAGACGGTGTTTCGAGCTCGGAGTCAGTGACCTTCTGTGTTAACTAATCCTTATATTTTAAAATGCTTCTTTTATTCCATTATACATTCACTTTTTCCCTCGCTGAAGATTGCTTCTTGGCTTGGCTCCTGCTCCATTACGTTTCATCTGTAAATCAGGAAGTAAGGAAAAACTTTTTTAATTCTCAGATATGAAGTATAAATAAAAGTTATTCTGCCACTAAAATAAGAGTTTTACTCCTTTTTGCTGGTTTCGAATGAAAATAAATTATTTTACACCTTTTTGCTGATATTTTAGGCGAGTTCTCCTTTCGCGATATTCCAAATCTAGCACAGGATAAAGTTCAGGAAGTGGAGTAGTTTAGTAATTATAACTGTGTTCCAACAATCACCTGAAATTATTATTATTTGCACTTAGTTCCATGTCTAATAAACGGAGACGACCTCTCAAACATTCATTTAGGTTTCGCTTGAGCTTGTCGTCATGAAAAAAGTTTTTGGACACGTTTCCAAATCTGCATTTGCTCTTTACATACAAATCTAGGTTCTGCTATGCCTGTGAATTGAAAAATTTGGTATAAATTATAAAGGCTTCATTTTATTTCATTTAACCGTTCACCTTTGGTGTTCACGTTTGTTATTATTTCATACAATGTTGCACCCATCCGGAATTACGAAATTTAATTACAGGTACTTTTCCACATTGCCTCAAATTCCTCCTGCTCTAGGACCGACCCACACATTCAATGGCACTTTTTCGTTCCTCCCATTTTTTCATAACAAATAGTCAGATGGTCTGCCTTCGAGAACAGTACCACCAGACGAACAGATAAGAGTGGGGGAGACATCGTGGCTTCCCCTCCCGAAAGCATAGAATTAAATCATGATACTGTTCCGTGCCATTGCATAGAAAAGATGTCATCCCCACTTCTTTCATTTTAATGAATATATGTCAACGGATCCTTTTTTATTTGGTAAAAATCCGTCAGATACGTCATTTTCTCTGCTCGAGTTTCTTGAAAATATTCATCTGTTAAGGCATTATTTTCTACCCAATACGCTACTTGGAGAAATTTATCTCGTATTTCTTCGCGAAGTATTAACAACATTGAAGAACGCCCTGCCGGCAGCTATAGAACTAGTATCATCCAATATGGAGGAGATTGTGTAGACTTCCATACTTGTGTGGATTTCTCTCTATGGATTCTCTCTATGGATTTCTCTCTATGTAGAGATATGACCAGCATGGTGCACAAGAGACCAATACACATTCCACAAGATTAATTGTCGCAGTTAATTGTGAAACTCGTCCTGTACAAACTTCAGTTCAATCGTTGAAGTGCAGCTATAGTCACGAATGGATTTTCGTCGAGGGACCAAATTTTAGTAATATTTGCAAGTCCGCGTCTGTCTTTCTTGCAGCTTCTACAAGGTAACGACGCCACATTTCTCTGTATTCTGTGGTTTTTTATCACCTTAAATTGATCAGATTCGAGGTTTTGATGAAACGTGTCGTCCTTGCGCGTTAACTGACGAATTTAACACAAACAGATTTTGCATCACATTCACAGAAAGAAGAGAAACAGTGTGTCCCCGTGTCGGCTGCACAAATACAAGCCGCGGATGTCAACATTTTGGCTCAGCAGATAAAGTCGAGTGTCAACAGGCCCTATCAGCGGGCGGCGTGTATTCGAGAGGCAGACAGCTGCTGCAACTTTCCAGCAGCCGCCCGTGTTTTTACATTACACAATGTGCCATAATTACTGAAGGTAGCTGACAGTTTGCGTCACTTTTGCAACAAAAGGATATTACTAGAGCATTACTTACTTAACACAATTTGACGAAGGTATGAACGAACGATATTGCACCATTAGACTATAAAATAATTACTTCCAAAACTGGATGCTTAATTCTCTGTTCTCTCTAACAGATTCTCAGAAAAAGTGTTTCTGTATGAAATTTCTAGTGTGATCTTACCAGAGTTGAATACGGTACCTGTTTCGGCCATGCCTGCATTCGCCATTCGTTTCCCACCTTCATCCGCAGCTCTTGATTTCGAAAGCTAGCAGGTTGGTTCTCAAGCAACGAATATTAATAGTGCATCTATTATTTCAGTATAATATGACATATATCGCAACCATATAGAATTACAAATTTACCAATTTCAACTTTGTAGAGAGCTGATTTTAACAAGTTTTGTTACTTTAGTTACGGAATCCGTATTAATTTCTTCTTTATTCTTCCAAGAATTTCTCTTTATATTGAATTTGTATGACTGGCAATGCCGTTTAGATATATGGGTTGTAATTTATTTTTCAAATTTTATTTTGAATTATTATATGCATTTCTATTTCCTTTTGATGATCCATATGTAATGTCTTCCATTGTGACTCGTATGGTTCTTCGCTAGTTGCCTCATCACTATTGGTTATGTCGAGTGAGTTCCTGGCTGAAGTTGCTTTTTGGTCTAGTGAATGAAGTGAGGCAGTGATTAGGATACTGTCTTCATATTTGGAAGGAAAGGCGTTTACATCGACGACCAACCATCTAAATTTATGTTTCCGATGATTTCACTGAATTACTTGAAGCGAATGTCGAGAGAAATATTTAAACAAGAGCACAGCCGATTTTCTAGACCATTCTTATCAATTTCGATTTTGTATTCCGTCTCTGATGTTAGATTACAAGGACCTCTCCTTTCATGTTTGTGTGTTCATATCTTTTTTTGAATAGTACACTGTCACTTAGTGTCTTAAAGTTGCATGTTAAAATTAAGTGGATGCTATATAGCTACTAAATTGAAAATTCAGATAGAAAACAGAGGGAGATTAAGATTTTACGTCAGTTAGAGACGGAGCACAAGCTCGGATTTGGAAATGAAATTGCCCATGTCTTTTCTAAAGGAACAGTTCTGCCTTCGGTTTAAACGATTTAAGGAAAACCTAAATGTGAATGTTTACACGGAAATCGGAGCTCTGTTCTCTTGAATAGGGGTTCAGTATTTTACCACTTCACCAACTCGCTCCGAGAAAATAGAATTCATTAGAGATATTTATGTGAATGAAACATTACTTATTAACATTGTGTACTGAGAACGAAAGTAGGTGTTTCATAGAAAGCATTGTGTGTACACAAACTGACGCCAAAGTGGCGCTATAAGTTATGGTTATTACAAATTTTAGATTATAATGACATTTTATATTGAAACACTTATAACAATTGACGTGCATAACAATATTAGACGATAAGGAGTTTTAAAACTTATACACAAAACTCTCGAAAAATTGTAACAATATTTGAAACTCCATCAAGAAATTGTATTCGGTAGGGCGACCTTTTTTAAGCTTTTAATATAACAGAAAGTGGTGAAAAATCGTTAGAAATATTCCGAAAAGTAATCAGTAGGCGTAATTGGTTAGTTCAGAAGCAATAAACAAGTGAATCTTTATTCAATATAAATACGTAAAACTGGAGCCAGCTATTGTTTTGAAATAGTTATTTATTCCATCAACCAGTTTTCGAACCTTTTCCGGTCCATCTTCAGATGGTGAACGTGAGGTTACATACCTATTTCTTCTCATTTTGTTTGAATTCAACTTGACATGCTAACAGAACTATTTTACTGTAGACCAGCTGATCACCTGGCTATGCCCGTTTGTTTATTTGCTCCTATCTATATAGCAGACACGAAAAGAAATGATGAAAGGAAAAAATTTTATCGCTTACAACATTTTCGTTGTTCAGGCAGTAAAATTGCTGCATGAAGTATGACACTTAATTTATTACTTCTTTAGTACCAACTACATTTGTGACATATATTGCAGACACTATTCATATACACCACTGAATGTACCTACAAAAATTTATCATTGTGCGACTCGTAGTTCAGGAGAGATGACGTCAAATACTGAGATATGTGAAAACTGCTGCAACATCATGACGCTTTAATTTATTACTTCTTTACTACTAACTCTATTCTCAACACATTTTGCAGATAGTAGACTCATACACCACCGGAAGTACCTGCAAACCTGTATCACTGTATGGCACATGGTTCTGGAGATACGATGTCATAAACATTGAACTATGTGGAAATGAAACTGCAGGGTGAAATTTGCTAGAGATACAGGGGAAATTTGTCTACAAATGCGTGTGAAATATTGTAAATATATGTGAAACACACTGAAGGAAACACGAAGGAGTTGTACGACATACACGAAAGTTTGTAGGCGTTTTCCTACATCTGAAAGATAACGTATATTCAAATTTCACGCCAATGACATTAGAGTGACTCTAGTAGCCCCACTATGAGGGTGCAAGTCAGGTTTACTATAAACAAACACTGCAACGGCCGTCAGCGTTAGTTGCCATTGAGATTGCACGTGATGAGTTGATGTTAGTCAAGAATGGCTTTAAGACGACAAAAACGCCATTATAAACACGTCACTGAGTTTGAATTGGCTTGTGTAATAGGGCTACGAAAGCTGGAAGCTCCTTCTGTAGTATCGCAGAAGGACTTGGCAGGAATGTAACCACTGTACATGACTTCTGCCTGAGGTGGTCACCAGAATGTACGGTCGCAAGAACACCGAGCTCCGGACGGCCACGTGGCACCACCGACAGGGATGACCATCGTGTTCGGTGTATGGCTCCGGCGCATCTTGCTGCATCTGCATCAGCAATCTGAGGAGCAGTTGGTACCACAGTCACACAATGAACTGTTACAAATCATTTGCTTCAAGGACAGCGCCGAGCCACATGCCCTGTAGCGTGCACTCCACTGACGCCAAAACACCGCCATTTGCGACTTCAATGGTGTGAAGCGAGAGCTCATTTTGGGACAGGGCGGAGGTCTGTTATGTGTTCTGATGAAAGCTGGAACTGCCTCGATGCCAGTGATAGCTGTGTGTTGGTTAGAAGGAGGATAGCTGAGGGCCTGCAGCCGACCTGCCTGCGTGCAAGACACACTGGACGTACGCACCTGGAGTTACGGTTTTGGGGCCACTATTTCGTATGACAGCAGGAGTACTCTCATGATTATCCCGCTCACCCTGAGTGCAAATTTGTCTTCCAGTCTGGTGATTCGACCTGTTGTGCTGCCATTCATAGACAGTATTCCAGGGGGCGTTTTCCGACAGGATAACGCTCGCCCACATACCGCTGTTGTAAACCAACATGCTCTGCAGTGTGTTGACATGTCGCCTTGGCCTGCTGGACCACCAGATCTGTCTCCTGTCGGCCACAGATGGGACATCATCGGACGACAACTCGAGCGCCATCCACAAGCAGCATTAACCATCTCTGCATCGACTGACCAAGTGCAACATGCATGGAACCCCATTCCACAAACTGACGTCCGGCACCTGTACAACACAACGCACGCACGTTTGCATGCTTTTATTCTACATACTGACGGTTACACCGATCATTAATGTGCCAGCATTTCACATTTGCAATGGCTTTTCTCACGCTTACATTAACCTGTGATCTTGAAGTCTTAATCACTTAAATATGTTACCTAGACAAATGTATTCCAGAAATTTCATTTTTCCAATTTTTGTTAAGTGTTGCGATTTTTTTCTGTCAGTGTATATTTGACACTTGTGAATGTGGGCAAAGACACGGATGAAAAGTTCATCCTAAACTCCTGGCACGATTTCAGTCAAATTTAGTACACGTATTAGTTACGATCAGGAAAGAAATTCTATGGGGGAACCGCTCGCCCAAATTTGGGGTGGTGGTGATAACATGGAGAGAAAAAGGGGGAGGAGGAGATGGAGAGTCAGAGAGGTGGAAGGAGGAGATGGTTACAGATAGGGTGGAGGAAGAAGTGGACAGAGAGAGGGGGAGGGGAAATGGACAGAGAGAGAGGATAGGATGAGATGGACAGGGACAGGAAAGAAGTGGAGATGGGCAGAGGCAAGTGGAGGAAGTGATCTGCAGAGAGTGGGGGGGGGGGGGGGGGAGGGGAAGAAATGTACACAGAGAGGGAAGAGGAGGTATGCAGAGAGAGGGGAGAGGAGAGAGGAGGAGATGGACTGAGAAAGGAAAGAAGTGATGATGGACAGACAGAGGAGGAAGGATGAGATAAACAGTGAGAGGGGCAGGAGCTGATGGACAAAGAGAGAGCAGAGAAGGAGATGGAGTTAGACTGGTAGGAGCAAATGGACAGAGGTGGAGGAGGAAATAGGCAGAGGGTGAAGGACGAGATAGACAGAGTGGAAAGAAGCAAATGGATAGAGGGAGGGGAGCAGATGGACAGAGAGAGGGGGTGGAGCAGATGGTCAGAGAGAGGGGATGGACGAGATGTACAGAGATAGGGGACAGCAGAGGAGATGCACAGAGAGAGGGGCAGGAGGTAGACAGAGTGGGGGAATGAGGAAATAGACTAATACAACATTGGAACAAATAACACCCAGGCAACGCCAGGTACTCGGTTCGGTGAATATAAATTTAAGCGTTAGGAAGAATTTTCTGAAGATTTTTTTTTTTCCTTGTGTAGCTACGTGTGAAAGTGAAACATGGACAGTAAACATTTCTGACAAGAAGAGTATGGAAGCTTTTGAAATACAGTGCTATGAAAGAATGCCAAGAAATAGATGGTAGATGACCTAACTAATAAGGAGATTCTAAAACGAATTGGGGAGAAAAGAACTTATGGCATAACTTGATTAAAAGAAGGGATCAGATGATAGGGCGCGTTCTGAGGCATCAGGGTGTTGTCAGTTTGGTATTTCAGGAAAGTGGGGAAGGGGGGGGGGAGAATCGTAGAGTGACACCAAGGGATGAATACAACAAGCAGGTTCAAGTAAATGTAATAGTTAATCACAGCTGAAAAGAATTTCACAGGATAGATTAGTGTGGAGAGTTACATGGAACCAATCTTCGGACAGATGGCCACAACAACAAGAAGACTTATGTGTATCACGTTGAGCTGGACTTTCTCCAAGCGTTCTGGAATTATGCTTTAAGTGTCACACTTTCTTACTGCAATCCCTACACCCACCACTAGGGTTTAAATCTCATCGGGACTGCCATAAACACTACTAGCGAGCCCAAAAACAATGGATTCGACTCTAATACGATTCGTTTTCTATTATTTTTACATATTATTCCCATCACACCCTCACGCCGCCACTAATGCCCCAACAGTAATTTTTTTCAGATAGCTAGTAACATGATTACAATCGGGAGCTTTATACATCACCATTTTGTCACACCCAGCCCCATAAACAAATGAGTTCTAGATGTCCGCTCTCATGGTAACTGCCTCCTGGTACAAAGTAATTGCTCCAGGTATTCCAGAGCTATGCTGGAACATACACAGATATAATATTAAATGCAGCTGTGCCACTGTTACGGCAATACACCTTCATAAAAAAATTATACCAATGCGGCAGAGAAAGAGTCTTGTAGTGCATAACTGAAAAGAATTTTAATATTTATTACCGAATTATTTAAATTAACAACTTAGAATAAACAAATTGTAATATCCAATGGAATAGATACGGACTGCAGTTGTGAACGGAGTGAAATATGGCCACCACAACAAGGCCGCGTTGCTGATGCGCTGTTTCTGCCAGGTGCCCCCTCAACTCCCTTCGTATGCTTGGACGTCGGCTATAGACTCTGACTATCTGGACTGTCTGTTTGCTGCTGCTGGACTTTGGCTAAGAGTCCATACTTCCTTCAGGTCCTGTATCAGGCGTTCTCAGCACCGTGTTGTATTATTCTCAGTTTTGTGACTCCATGAGGTCTGATTATGCACTAATGTATTACCAGTTTTTGGGTCCAATTAAATTCTATCTACTGCTGACAGAACAAGAATGTCTTAAAATAAGAATCACAACTTCTTTCTGTGTGCATCTTTCACGAATAATAAATTTGTGACGTCCACATTTTGTCTTCTTCTTTCCAAATATGTATTCATATTTCAAAAATGAGAGCGCAGAGCTGGAAACATTGTAACAAACAGAAAGGTCTATGTGCACCATTCTCAGAAATTATAGAATCAATTATGAAAGACAAATTAATGAGTAACTTGAATAAATACAACCTTTTTAAGTGAATTACACTTTGGTTTCCGAAGTGATAGAAGTACAGAATCAGATATAGTAGAATTAACAAAAGTGGTACTTGATGCTCTTGATAAAGATGAGTATTTCACAGGCATATTTTTAGATTTCTCCAAAGCTGTTCTGTTGATCATAAGATTCAACTAAATAAGATAGAAGCTTTAGGAATAAGAGGGGTAACCAATGGATGGCTACCATCATACCTAGCAGATAGGGTACAAAGAGTGAGATAACTCATACCTCAAATAAGTCTACAGTTTCAGTAAAACACTTTTCAGAGCTAAAATACATTAAAACCGTTGTTCCTCAGGATGAAAACCTAAATCAGGATGGCCGGACGTGGGTTTGAACCGTCGTCCTCCCGAACGCGAGTCCATTGAGCTATCCACTGCGCCACCTCGCTCGGTACCGTTCATGAAAACGGGAATGAGTTGTGTTTTCTTCCAATCAATAGGAATCACTAGGAATGTTTCGCTACTACACCGACTTAGGGTTAACTGCTACTACAGGGGGCGACAAGTTCTTTTGCATACTGTATGTAGACTAGTGTATGTGTCGCATCGGATCTATTCACCTTTCTTCCATTGAGTGATACAGCTGCGTTTCAGTCCCGCCGACACTTACTTTGATATCTATCATTTTGACATCCGCGCGATGATCTTCCTCGATGAAACAATTTCACAAAAAAGAAATTTAGTAACTCGGTTTTCACCCTGTCATCCATCGTTTCGATAGTTACTGAGCGTCTGGACAGATTGCTTTGATTCGTTTGCTGATTTGACATAAAACAAAACTTTTTAGGGCTTGCTGTTAAATTGGCAGACAGAACTTTTTGGCTTCGTTCAGTTTTTGATTGTCTATGAGATTTTGGCTACTTTTAAATCTGCAGTGAAACTCTCTTTACTTCCGGATCAACTATCTAACGTGGCTGTCGAAGCACGAAAAGCCTTTCCAATCCCTCACAATTTTTCTCGGTGCTTGCCTGTCTAAGGTGTGTATAATATTCTATAATATTCTTTATTTCCGACAATTTATACTCCTCATTTTCAGCTTCAGAGATGAATGTTTGACGTTAGCTGGTAAGGTATTCTGAAAGCTGTTTCTTCCCGCACTTACTCCGCAGAAATATTATCCTGCCTACCATCACATTCCCACTGACATCCGTAGTCAATTATATTATAACGACCTTACAATCATGATTCTCTACTCTACACTGAATCGAAAAGTTCGGGCCTGTTCGTAACCAGGAAATCTAACAAGATGTAAACCTGTTGAATTAGTTCTCTGCTTAACTGCTCAAGGTACATTTCGGAGTAGGCATTTACACCAGTTCCACACGATTCTCTGACCCTACTACACGCACTAATCATTTCAGTCACGCAGCCTATAACTGATAAGTTTAAAACTTCCCCTAAAAAGTTTAGGCACAACCTTCTCCACGTTTTCTCTAAAATGATCTGCCACTACAAGCTCCTGAGGCATGCGGTCTATATAAGCATCCGTTTACCTTTCATACTTATCGTCACCCAAATTATTTCACATCCATACGTCTGGAGTGGAATCTGAAAATCAATTCTTCATTCTCCCAAACCAGAGCAGAACGCCGCGTAAAAGCCATGTAAAAAAGCCTACATTACTCGAGGGGCTTTCTTGCATCCGAGGGTTGGAACTTTAATAATGGCAACTATTTATTTACAGCTCGTACAAAATAGATACGTGTTTCAAAGCTTTACTGACCTTCAAAGTAGTCACCAGCATTGTGTATAGCCCGTTGCCAGCGATGTGGAAGTCGTAGGATACTCTTAGCAGTGCCAGTTGTGTTGACAGTTCGAGCGACGTGGTCTATTGGCCGACGAATTTGTAGCAGTTCTGAAGCGAATGCCGTGGAGTGTTTCCTTCAGTTTAGAAATCAAGTTGAACTCAGGATGTCTTAAGTCAAGGGAGTGCAGTAGGTGGTATAGCACTTAGCAGCCCCATCAGTCAAACAAATCAGTAACAGCTTGCCCTGTACGTGCTTGAGCATTGTCCTGCAAAATGATGGTCAGGTCCTGCAGAAAGTGTCATCACTTCTGTCTCTATACTGTTTGTTTTTGGAACACAACCTACGACCAGCCTAAAGACATGATCTGTTTGACTGATGGGGCTGCTAAGTGCTATACCACCTACTGCACTCCCCTGACTTAAGCCCTCGTGAGTTCAACTCGATTTCTAAACTGAAGGAAACACTTCAGAACTGCTACAAATTCGTCGGGAAATAGACCGCGCCGCTCGAACTGCCAACACAACTGGCACTGCTAAGAGTATTTTACGAGACTTCCACATCGCTGGCAACGGGTTATACACAATGCTGGTGACTATTTTGAAGGCCAGTAAAACTTTGAAACAGGTATCTATTTTGTACGAGGTGTAAATAAATAGTTGCCACATCGACTGCTTGTGGTGACTGCGTATCACAGGCCGCCGTGTAAAACTGCCGCAACCACGTCGCGAGTGCGTGGATGACGTCAATGAACGACTGATAGTGCCGACTGTAGAGTTCTAGAATCCTGAGTAAGCTAAAGATTGCGCTTGCACAGAAACGGGCAGGGGTGCCGTCGTGCACTAACATCGGACGTTACCCATTTCTCACTGCGCTCACCCGTATTACAGAGTTGGATTTCATGCTTTGTGTCTTCTTAATCTTTATTTTATTGTTTGTTTTGTGTTACTGACACATTTAGAAGGTTTCATAAGGACTTGATATTTGTTCTACGAGAGCTCTACAACAACAGCACCCAAATATCTGGAAGAAAAGTTCAATTATATTTTGCAAACTGACATAAAGAAAAAGCCTATAATGTGCATAATTAACAATATAAATAGAAAAAAGTTTTTTTAATTAAAATTGTTTCAACAGTGAAAAATTCAGCTCTACTAAAGGAAATAAATACAGTTTCTGACATTATTTGCCATTTAGAAAGAAAATAAGACACAAAAGATAAGAAAAAGGCGCCAAGTTCCGTCTCATAAATATTGGTTGATGTGTATGACTTTACATGTTTTCTCGGCCAAATAAATGTTGATGTTCTGAAATGTTTGGTCGATGCTTTTCCTATTCTTTCAGGACTCAATTGTTTGGAAAACTTACCAGTCATGTTTGTCAGGGACATCAGTTGTGAATTTTGTTCTGTCATCAATAAACTCTACGATTACTGCTAATTCTTTAATATTGATATTATATTTCGACTTTTTATAAGACACAACGTCGGTCCCTCATAACCTCACTTTTGAAGAGGTATTAGCTATGTGATGATACGTTGTTCTGTCTCCGTTCAGTGAGATTCTGTTGACGTCCTTCGTGAATCGTTCATCGCTAAAAACGTTGCTGCCAAACTGCACAGCAGTCACGGCGCGAAATCTTAGGACCGTCATGTGTAAACACAAATGAACACACACGACAAGCTAGTCTCAATACATGAATAATACGCCAGGAGCGCTGCAGCACATTTGCCACAAATAGTACTCTGAAACAATAAAATCGCTCGTGTAAAATGGATTTAGATTAGGCCATGTACTACACCAAAGCTGCCGGGTCTGTCAAGCTAGCCCACTACCGTAAGGGTCGTAGTTAACATTGCACTGCCTGCTCAAATATGAAAGAATTCCGCGGGACTATATTATGCGATAACCGGTGTCAAACTAGTGCGATACTGCCCTGAGCCCCAGGACAAGCGGCCAGGAAGGCGAGTAAGAGAATGGTGCGAACTTTAAACACAGTGTACTCCTCTTCTTTGTTCCCACTATCTGTTACAGGACGCACGCGCGTGATAAGGTTACTTGTTTCCAGTCACTGTTTTTATAACCTCCCTGACTGCACTGCTATCGCTTTTTACGTTTATAAACCACAAACAGCTTCCTGCAAGATAGGTTTTCTGCTACAGTCAGCTCTACTACTTCGCATCTTCGTTCACAGAAGTTGCACCGTTTTGCGATTAGACTAATCAGATTTTCAGCTACAGTATAACTACCACCATTATCGTCCTGAGCGTTCACCCTCATAGCTGAGTGGTCAGCGTGACGGATTGTCGTCCTATGGGCCCACGTTCGATTCCCGGCTGGGTCGGGGGTATTCTCTGCTCAAGGACTGGATGTTGTGCTGTCTTCATCATCATTTTCATCCCCATCCGGCTCGTAGGTCGCCCAATGTGGCGTCGGAGGTAATAAGACCTGCACCAAGGCGGCCGGACTTGCCCCGGAAGGGGCTTCCCGGACAATGACGCCAAACGCTCATTTCCATTTTTTCCATCGTCGTCAGTTACTGGCGTCTTATACTTTTAGCTGCCACCATTAACTTCTTTTATCTTCATTTTCATAGTCAGCAGCGTGTGGTCTTGTGGCTAGCGTTGCTGAATTTCGATTTCTAGGCATTGTGCTCGTTTCGGGCCAGGTCAGCGATTTTCTGCGTTCGGGGCTGGGTAAGAGTGTTGTCCTAATCATCATTTCGTTATCATCATTGACGCGAAAGTCGCCGATGGGGCGTCAAGAGGAAATACTTACACCAGGCCGGAAGCTGGTGGCCGAGCGGTTCTTGGCGCTTCGGTCTGGAACCGCGCGACCGCTACGGCGGCAGGTTCGAATCCTGCCTCGGGCATGGATGTGTGTGATGTCCTTAAGTTAGTTAGGTTTAAGTAGTTCTAAGTTCTAGGGGACTGATGATCTGAGATGTTAAGTCCCATAGTGCTCAGAGCCATTTGAACCATTTTTGAACTTACACCAGGCGGCCGAAAATGCAAAAATGGCTCTGAACACTATGGGACTTAACATCTGAGGTCATCAGTCACCTAGAACTTAGAACTACTTAAACCTAACTAACCTAAGGACATCACACACATCCATGCCCGCGGCAGGATTCGAACCTGCGACCGTAGCGGTCGCGCGGTTCCAGACTGAAGCGCCCAGAACCGCTCGGCCACCCCGGCTGGCCCGAAAATGCAAAATGGTGTCTTCCAGCCGGTAATATCATACGCACATTCAATTTCATTTTATTTTCTTCATAACTGCTGCATCAGCCTCCCCATGGATTTATCTGTGGGTCCTTTCTTTCCATTCTTTCCACGAGTGTCACCAACATTTGTTTGGAAATGTGTGATTATGTCTTTGCATGCGTCTTAAGAGCAACGAATTTTTGTTGTTCTTTTATGGTGATCTCTCTGTCCAGTTACTTCTTATAGAATTGCTTCATCTGATTTCACCATAGCTTAGAACATGTTTCGATGTCTTTTAAGTGATTCCTCCTTCGTCTGCCCTACAATAACATAGCACAGGTGTATACAGTATAGACTTACTGAGATGCTAAGCTAAGTAAAAGCGAGGAATGTAAATCCTGACATATAAATTAGGATCTTACCTATAAAAATCAATTAGATTTTGAATTTTATAATAATAAGAAGACTAGCTGTGTTGTTGTGAAATGATGAAAGGAAATAAGTAGAAAATGTGCAATGGAAGACGGAACGAGGTGGCGCTGTGATAGACACTAAAACCATATTCGTGAGGGCGGCGGTTCAAATTCTCTCCCTAACATCCAGATTTAGGTTTCCCGTGATTTCCCTAAATCGCTTAAGCTGAATCACAGGATGGTTCATTTGTACGAGACAGCTAATTTTCTTGCTCTAATTCGAGCCTGTACTTGATCCCCAATAGAACCCGCCCCCGTGGCCGAGATTACTAACGCCTGCACTTCATGAACACCACTATACAGTTGTCTGCAATCCCAAATACAGACAATTTTTCTCCAATTTCCACTGCAGTGTCTTCCTTAACCCACCCCGGAGCTTGGGTGATCCTGCCATAAAGAGTTGATCGCCGCCTCTTCCGCCCTTAGAACCGATATATTCTCTGGTCATAGGAATGTCCTACTCCGAAAACCTATGCTTCGATAGTCTCAATGAGTCTGACGTCTTGATGCGCCCTCCTCCTCGCGACACATGTTTCCTGCTATTCTCGGTGGTATTAATGCTAATTAAACAAAAGGAAAATAAATATATAAATAAACCATTCGTGTTAATTATACCTCTACTCCACGTTCCCTACGCTTTCATTGGTTCCTGGAGGGTCGGAACGGGACACGGTGGCCAGGCCTCGGGGTGTGACCCCTGCCCACTTTGCCCGCACCCGTCCCTAAGGGTAAGCCGTTTCAAATCCTGGTGGTGGAAGAAATTTTTGCTGCCACTACGTGGCCGGCAAGTGGAGGAGTGATGGTGGCGTAAAGTTCTTGATCACCAGTCTTTACGGAAATTTCCATTATAAAATTGCAAATCTCTCCGCAGCGTTTCATGAAGCGAGGGCATGTGACACTGTTGACCGTGATCCGCCCGTCGGACGGGGAAATTAAGCTCGGCGGCGCCTTTGCTGCTATTCGCGACGCGCAAACTGTGAGCCGCCATCAGGCTTCAGCTTCTTCCTTCTCTCGTCATCTCTAACACGAATACGACACTACACTATACACTACACACACACACACACACACACACACACACAACCTTTCAGTCACCCTCACCTACATTTAACAGTTACACTTACGCACACAGCTCACAGTTCGCGACGGAAGGCACCTGCGGTCGCGAGGGATAGGGTAAAACCTTTCCAATTACTCGGCTAAACATGCCCTTCGGGGTCTCCCAGCTATTCATGCCATACAACTCTACTTACTATCTTCGATGAACAGGCCGTCGAGTTGACGTTAAACCCTAATCTTTCTTCATCCTCTGTATAATGCGTCATCGAGAAAACCACTCTCGTGGCCGTTAATATCGGCTATCAAAACCGGATCTGCTTGTTGCGTCTCAAGTACTTCCTCACTCATCGTGAGCGAAGCGGATTCGATCCTTTTATAGTGCTCAGAGCGTGGCAGTACCAGGGACAGAGCCTACAATATCCTTGTCGAAGGCAGGCATACCTGCTACTCAGTTACAAGGGAGATCTCATTAAAAATGGTTCAAATGGCTCTGAGCACTATGGGACTTAACAGCTGAGGTCATCAGTCCCCTAGAACTTAGAACTACTTAAACCTAACTAACCTAAGGACATCACACACATCCATGCCCGAGGCAGGATTCAGACCTGCGACCGTAGCGGTCGCGTGTTCCAGACTGAAGCGCCTAGAACCGCTCGGCCACACCGGCCGGCAGATCTCATTAAAGCCTGGGGTTGGGGGCAAAGGGTTTACCACAAAGAAAAAAAAGCTACCAGAGCCAAGATTTATGAACTTGGTTGCAAAACAGATGGTCAGAAAGGAAAAAGGAAGTATGTATTTGGCGCAGAAGACGAAAGATGAATCAGCGTGTATCGCTGCTTACGGCGCCGTGCTCGCCATCGCGTTCAGCACTACTCGTGCTGCTATCGACACGAGCCGTCGCGGGTCTGTGATACTGGCACAAAGTTCCCTCCGAGATAATGTCGGTCATTCGGCCGCCTCGACGTGACTGCTACTCACACCAAAGGCCGCAGCTTGGAGGACGCCTTCTTATCTTGCCAGCCGCTTCGTCGTACACTTGTATAGCTGTCCGTGCAAAGTACTCTGTAAGACTTGCTGTTTGTTGTCTCAGACAAGCGTCAAAGAGCAGTGATGCTGACTCTACCGCTTGCGAATATGCTGTTGTTACTTCAAATCCAGTGACGACACGTAAGACTGCTTATGGCAATACGAGTATGAAAAGCCATAATAATGGGTTCCGATAGCATCACAGTCATCGAAAGTTTGTAAGAAATACATAATCAAAAATGTAAGCCACGAAACGCTTTCGTTAACGTCACAACACAAGAGGTAGTGCTTGGCCTCGATTTGTAAAAGTCGTTATCCTACCTTAGGAAACCGAAAACGTTAAGAGAGATTGTATCGATGATGTTGAGATGATAGTGGGTACTGGCATGGGGTAGACAGTGGGAGCTCTACATATTCATGTACACTAACTGAAGAAAAGTATCCGCACGCCCCTATGTAATACGGCGTTGCTCACTAGATGTCACGAGAGGCCGATCCGCCAATATGAAAGGAGGCGGGGGATATTGTTCTGTCAGAAGAGAAGCAGTAACGGGAGTATGGATCGGCCAGGAGAGCACAGTGACCTCGAAAGTGATGTCACCAGAGTAATAAATCCACGTGGGACATCTCAACCCTTCTAAAGCTGCCCAAGACGACCGTTGGTGATGCTACTGTGAAGTGGGAAGGCAAAAGAATAACTACAGCTAAACCTAGACCAGCAGAGCTCAGGGACCGTCGATCATTGCGGGACGTGGTTGTAAACAGTCGCACGAAATCAGCGGAAGAAATCACTCGTGAGTTCCAAAGTGCTACAACCAGTTCAGTTAGCACAATGACGGTGCGTAGTGAGTTCAAAAAATTTGGGATATAATGGTCAATCAGCTCCTCATAAGTCACAAATTTATGTGGTCAGTGCTACGCGATGCTTGAGGTGAAGCAAAGAGCATTGCTACTGAAACGCAGATGACTGGAAACGAGTGATTTAGAACGATGAAACACGCTGTACTCTGTGGCAATCCAATGGAAGGGTTTGAAGTTGTCGAATGCCTGGAGAACGTAACATGTAATCATGTGTAGTTCCAGACGTGAAGTGCGGAAGATGCGACGTTAACATATCGGGGTATTTTTGTGGTTAGGATGTGATCCTCCTGTTGTGCTTAAGAAAACTCTAAATCCTGAAGGATATTAACATATTTTACAGCATTATGTAATGCGTACAATAGAGGAACATTTCGGAGACGATGACTGTATCAGCATGACAATGCACCCTGCTATAAAGCAGCATCTGTGAGGCAGTCGTCTGTGGACGATAACGTTCCTGATATGGACTGATCTGCCCACAGTCCCAGACTGAACCGATTGTAACACCTGTGAGATGAGTTAGAATGTCGATTTCGCTTGAGACCCCAGCGTCCACCATCACTACCATCTTTGGTTTCGCCTGTTGAAGAAGAATGGACTGGCAATCCCCCATAGACATTCAGACACGTCATCGAAAGTGTTCTCAGCAGAGTTAAAGACGTCATGTAGGAGAAGGGTGGACACATCCCATATCAGTGTCTACTAATAGGCCTCTAGATACGTTGCATCAGATACTATATACTCCGCAAGCCATTGTATAGTGCTTGGAGGAGGGTACTTTGTACTAATATTAGTCATTCCATTTGCCTACAGATCGACGGAAAGACTGCTATATGCAGGTGTCCTGTTTCTCATTCTCATAAGCCCTACGTAAAATATAAGTTGGAGGCAGTAGATTTTTTGCGCAGAGTGCGTCGAACACCAATTGTGTAAATTTACTGAACCGGCTCGCAAGGGATTTAATTTAAGTTCCCTGGACTTCCTTACCGGCTATACCGACGTGTGCAGTCCCATGTGCGGCTGGAAATCATTACTTCCTTCCTATCTCTTTCCCATCCCGTTTCCTTTCCATTCCTTTCACCCCCAGTTATTCATGTATAGTCTGATACTTTCGAGTTATTTCCCTTGTTTGTGAGCTATGTCCTGTACAGGGTGTACATAAAGTCCGGGAACACTTTCAATTATTTATTGCACAAGAACTAAACATTGTACAGATGTCATACATATTGCATTTTGAAGAGAAACTCTGAAGGTTGTTTTTTTTTTTTTTTAACGAACATTCGATATGCGAATCATGAGTGACCCGGCAGCTGTCAATACGGTAACAGAATTCTTGCCATACTCGTCTTCATTGAGCCAGCCGCGGTGGTCTAGTGGTTCTAGGCGCGCAGTCCGGAACCGCGGGACTACTACGGTCGCAGGTTCGAATCCTGCCTCGGGCATGGATGTGTGTGATGTCCTTAGGTTAGTTAGGTTTAAGTAGTTCTAAGTTCTAGGGGACTGACGACCACAGAAGTTAAGTCCCATAGTGCTCAGAGCCATTTGAATCGTCTTCATTGAGCTCCTGCACTAGCTCCAATTTGAATGGTTTCATAGACAGCTTCTGTGGCAGGACTTTCCACACTGTCACTAGAGCCATTTCGAGTTCACGGGATGCACGATACACTGATTTTCTTGGACTCCTTATGAATGTCTATCGTACGCGTTCCGCATTCACGTCACTCACACTGGGGTGTCCGCTTCTCTTTGCCGGGCACAAGCAACCCGTCGTAACGAATTTGTTGTGCCAGTGGTAAATGGCCTTCCTTGTTGATGGCTTCTTACCCTACTTGGCTCTAAACATCCTCTTAACAGCTGTAGCACACTTGTTTTTGTCGAACTCCAACACACAGAAAGCTCGCTCGGCACCTGAACTCGCCATGTTTGCGACTAGCGCTGACTATCGCCAAATTACCAAACTACGCTGTGCCAGTATACATGAAAAAACTTTCAGGGCTTCTCTTCAAAACGACATATGTATGATATCTGCACAATGTTTGGTTCTTGTGCAATAAATAAGTGAAAGTGTCTTGGACTTTATGTACACCCTTTATTTATCTGTGTTTAACGAGAATGGTAATTCAGTATACAAAGTGGAAGTACTAAGTCATTCAATATATCCTTACCATCGTCCAGCAACGTTACTTTCCTATAGGGCCGACCGCTGTGCCCGAGCGGTGCTAGGCGCTTCAGTCTGGAACGGCTACGGTCGCAGGTTCAAATCCTGCCTTGGGTATGGATGTGTGTGATGTCCTTAGATTAGTTAGGTTTAAGTAGTTCTAAGTTCTAGGGGACTGATGACCTCAGAAGTTAAGTCCCATAGTGCTCACAGCCATTTGAACCATTCTCTCGCACGATCCCGTCCCCTTCTGGTGGCTGTCGAAGTATTGTGTGTAGGATCCAGGAACATGCCAACAGTCTGCGTAATCCCACAAGGTCAACTAAGAATAAGAAATCTGCGCCCTCAACACTGTTTGCTGGCAGACTCATTTCTCAGTTATTCGTGGGAGTTGATGTTTGCGCATTTTTATCCATAGTAGGCACTCTAACTAGTTTAAGTAACCACAGAAATACTAGAGCCTTTTGGAAACCAAGGAGATTACTTAACATCTCATTCCTCTAATAGCCACTGATGAAACTCACATTAATTCTTTATCATTGGCTATTAAGACAATATCCAGTCAAAGACAGTGAGCACTGATCAACTAACTGCATTTGTAGCCTTACCATGCTCGTGGTATGTGCGTTATTGGTAACAACCTGATTCTGTATGCCATATAACACATGCTCCGCATCTCTTTTGACGTTAATTGTATTCCACGCAGCCACATTCTACCCCATGCCCAAGATTTCTTTGATCGTTTATTTACTATAAGTCTGTGGGCTATCGGTGGTCTCATTGCCGCTTCTCAACAGTCCATACGCTACTGATTGGAAACACCGCAATGTTATGAAGGAAGTATGGAAACAGTGTGAAACGTACGAATCATTCCGCTCAGGAATCATCCAACTAATTAAAGTTACAGAACGTGTCCGTGGGTTGGATGGCGAATTCTGAATGACAGTGTTAGTCCTATAGAAGATGAACAACCAAAAGTCCCGTTGCGAATATTTCCGAAATGGGATGTTCAATTAACGTAATGTTTTCACAGAATGGAAGCACACTTAGAATTTCACAATATTAAACTGTATAGTAACTTCAAAAATGGTTATCAGCATCGTGCGTGCAATTTGTAAACAAAACAATATTTATTTTTACGATGTTGTCAGTAGAGATGATAAGAATCGCATTGAAGAACTTTGAAGAGCTGTAGTACAAAAATTCAACAAGATGTCAGCCTTAAAGTCGAACCATCAGTAGTGCTGTATCTGTGCCTACTTACAGCTAAACGGTCGAATGCGCTTGCAAAACTGAGATGTAAAAATGCATCGCAGAACAGTGGCCGATTGTCCCAAAGAAATGTTTTACAGAACGGCTCTCTTATAAAGAAGAGCGGAAGCCAAGTGTGTTAGCTTACCGACAGTTCATTTATAAATGAGGTGCACCATACAATAGCTGAATAGCTCATAGCACAAAACATTCTACAGCTTGTCTTGAACAATTGCAGAGTTGAAATGTCAAACTTCAGTGTGCCATTTTTTCTTAAAAAAGGTTTTCAGTGCCATTATGTTCTCAGTACTCTGTCATATGTCTCTAGATTTATCAAGTGTCAAATAATGGAGAAAATTTTTTAAACATTCGTTACTGGGTGGCGTGTGATCTTTCTGCCAAGCAGTGCTTTCCTCTGCGGTTCCAAGTGCCATGGGTCAAGGTCTCCTCCATCTGGCCTGTGACGGTTTGAGGAGATAACACACAAATCATTTTGGTGAATGGATACAGCTCTTTGACCTGCGACAGGATTTTCCAATTATACAGAAACGAAGAAAGGCAAGCAAGGCCTTTGTTCCGCAAGGTTTACAGAAACTGTTGAGTCACCGAAAGCTATGAATCCATTCCACGTAAAAGTAATGCATGCAACGACTTCTTTGATTTCAAAGATGCTGATAAAATATTGTTGTCAATGGAGGCGAGTAACATCTCCAAATGCAATATGATCAAAGTGTGTCACACTCTTTCATATTAAAAAGCCATTAAAAATTCCTATTCTGAAACAGAAAAATCGAGAAATGTCAATGTATTCATAAGAGAAAAGACCATAAGTCCATGCCTGGTGTATATCGTGTCGTACTTCATCTGAAAGACCAGCAATGTTCATTAGTTGCAAAACACAAAGACCCGTTAACGCTGCTGCCACAAAGAGTTATACAGCTGTAAGTTAACGAGCATTGCGTGCCAATTGAAATATATGGCCGAAAGAGTCAGCCTACAGGAATTGTGAACCGAACCCTGTCGTCCAGGACCGCATGCCACAAAGGGCGCAGATTCAACACGAGATGGGGAAATTCACAGGCGTCTATTGTCTATTGAGGCCTAAGCGCTGTAGTGTGTGAGTGAGACAAATGAGAACCTACGTCATAGGGAAACGCAGTAGAAGCCCTTTGTGGCCAAGGAGACGTAGCTGTGTTAAATATGGCGAACCTAAGGTCGGCCATAAAGGGAAACATTTATGGAAACTATTTAATTCTTTAGTAATGCAGGGAATCAAGCCACAGTAATTTTAATCTGCCATTCTCCATAAAATTTCATGGTTATCCCAATAAAACTTGAATATTGATCATATCTATAATAGTTTAGGATTTACAGTTAAAGTGAAATTAACAAGTTTTGTAATAAAGACCTGGATGCTAAAATCTGAACGCTTTGGTCGATTTTAACGATCGACATTTCATATAGAACCGCATCATTAAAATGAAAAAAGTTGTAAATATCACATCTGTAACTTTATTTGTTTAAAAGATATAGTAAATTTAAATTATCAGTATTTCCAGTTAAGCATCAGATCATCATTTCCTCCACACAAAACACCTTGAACGATGACAGCATGACACTGTATTGAATCATTAGGTAATAGAATATTTTTTGTAAAGTTTAGTGCATAATAGTTACTTTTGTTCTTTATTTATTTATCAGAAAGCATATTGGTGCAATGCCTCTGGTCGTGACATTCAAAGTTAAGAAGGAAATTGTATTGGTTCTCTGTAAAAGAATTTAACGTTTATTATGTAATGGATATTATTGTTTATTTAGAACGCGAAAGTGGTCAAGCTTTTATTATTTAAACATGTTAAAATGTAAAGTAATGTAGAATAAGCTGTAGCCAATCAGATGGACGGCATCAGGAAAGGGAACTGCGCTAGTCAGTTGAGCGAATATGTTCGGCGCGCGGGAAACGCTGTCGGAGACGGACAGAGGGCAGTTTGGCAGGAGACACCAAAGGGTACAGCTCGGATTGAGACGCGAAAGCGGACAGTCGGCCTTTAGGCAGCTAGGAAGTGAAACAACCTAGAAAATTTCGCGCCCTGTGGTATCACGGGACTTAGTCTCTGAGCGGTGTGCAGCCGCGCCTGGAATATCGAGGTGGAGTATTGTGTTTCGCGATAAGATTGTGAATGGTCAAACTGTTGTTCAAAAATGGTTCAAATGGCTCTGAGCACTATGGGACTCAACTGCTGAGGTTATTAGTCCCCTAGAACTTAGAACTAGTTAAACCTAACTAACCTAAGGACATCACAAACATCCATGCCCGAGACAGGATTCGAACCTGCGACCGTAGCGGTCTTGCGGTTCCAGACTGCAGCGCCTTTAACCGCACGGCCACTTCGGCCGGCGGTCAAACTGTTGTCAAATGGATATGGACTCGATTGTAATAGTAATTCTAAATACGACCACTTTCGCTATTAGTTTTCTTTCTGAATAAACTTTATTCTAACTAAATCGCAACTGTGTGGCCTGCATCATTTATGGGTCGTTAATTTAGTTCCCGATATTATTATTACTGTTACTATATGTTATATTAACTTTGTACTTCGCAAACTTGTCATCAGCCAGACAACTTAACCATAGGGTCGTAAGTGTCTAATTTAGGGCGTGTAATACGACACGTGCGGTTAAACCGCTAGACGAGTTTGAGCCAAGACATTACGACGAAGAGGAACCTCATGTGAGCCCGAACATCTTTGGGATGTTAGCTCGCACTGTAAACTTTGCGACACCTGATCTCAGGCATGGGGTGGTTTAAGAAACATGTGTCAATAATAAGAGATTTTTTTCTCTAATTTAAATTTGTTATTCTCCTGTAAAAAATTTAAAATACAGGTAAACGAAATATGATTTTTGTTTTCTTCAATCCTACTAGCTAAAACTGTACTTGTATTATCGCAAATAACACATAGCGCTGGTATTAATGGCACCCGAAACAAAAACTTTGTTATTGACACTTAGATCCAGTCAGTTTCTTGGTATGGCGCTTAGATCGTTCATAATAAATTATGTATTATTTAATTTGTCTCACTATTGTTTGCAGTGATGAGGTGAGTTGTGTTACAGTACTTCCTTAAATGTTTGGATAAAAATAAGATAGGTACAAATAGAGATACATTGTTTAAGCTGGGTTTTTCCTGATAAATGTGAGATTTGGCACTTAGAACGTTTCACATTTCCACTCTTAATTTGTTTCCACGATGTTTAACTAAAAAATTTCACGTAATATGTGGGGATTCTTGAGTGCTGTAGGCTAGTACTGCAGCTAACTACCAACATTTGGAACATGGGTAGCGACAGATACCATATTAGTATTTGTTCTAATGAGGCGAAGAACGTCCGAAGATTATAATGACGATATCTCAAGCCCTATGTTTACTAGAACTCTACGACAAGCTTTATTGTGAACCAAACCACTTATATTATCAGTTTCGTAGTAAAATAAATATTCGGGCTTTGTCACTAAACGATTTCTACACGATTTTTGTAAATATTACATAGGCAAATTTTGTCATTCACTGTGTGGAACTCTATTCTGTGAAAACAGCGCAAAAGTTCCCTTCTCATTAGGGAAATATCTGTGGTGGTAGTTTCAGGTGATTCTCATTGATACAAGATACAACAGAAATAGTTTAACAAACTTTGGGAGCGGATTCCTCACAGAAAAAGGAACAGAGTGCAGTTGTAAGACACTGGACACGTATCTGGGTAGCCTGCAGTTCAAATCTTCGTCTGGCCATCCAGATTTAGGCTTGCCGTGTACCCCTAATTCCCATAGGGCAAATGGTGTCATGGTTAATGATATGGCTCCCTTCCTCATGAAAGCCTGTGAAACCATTCCACATTGATCAAGAGTGTTTCAAACGGCGTGGTTCTTTGAAGAAGCAAGCGAGGGACAATTTAAACATGTCTAATCAGTTTATAACTGAAGTAATTTCCTAAATGTTCGTACATTGTCAGCTTAAACATTTCGGAAATATGTTTGTAGGAACTTATTTTACTTTTTCAGTGTGAGTAATCCAACTCCAGAATTTGTAAGACTATTTCTGGTACATCCTGTACAATCGGCTGCAGAAGCGTGTTGGCCGCTGTTTGTCGTTGTTGTCGTTGTCCGTGACGATAATTTCGGTCAAGTTTATGGCTTCAGGAAGAATGAAAGGTCTGTCTCTGTAAATGCAATGTCCTTTATTGTACAATTTCAACTCTCAGTTACACGTGGGTTAATCGTGGACCGAAGAAAAAGAGAACAGTCCTAAACACAGCGATGGACCGTAAAATGAGACGTGAGTGTTTCGTTTGAAGTGTCGCAGCCTTGTTACAAGTGTGCTGTTGTCTGGCCCACTACATGCACGCACTGCTTTGCGTAGGATGGGCCTCACGCTAATCCGAACACACCTTTCCTTTAGACATGCAGTGGCGTGTCGATTCTCAACAATATGTCAAGGCACACAACGTAGGTTTCTCATATTGCTGCCAACATTCATTGCTGAACATAGTACGAACTTTCATCGCTTTTTACATATAATCAGTTTTTTGTGTAATCGTAGGTCACACGTGGACTACATGTATTTCATTTCCTTCACGGTGTTTCAAGTATCATAAATAGTGGAGTATGATACTTAGTCCCCTGCTAAGAGCTGCCATTGCGAAAGGTAAAGGCCGATGCTCATTCCAACGTACATAAAAGAACACATTCGTCTCTCACAAAGGGCGAAATATTCATTTAAGTTTCGGCTTTGCAGCAGTTCAAGGGACACATGTGCAGTTAATTGATTGTTTCAGTGCTAAATCCAGCTACTGCACTCGGCTGGTGTGCACTACAACTTTACGCTGGGTTTCTTCTTCTAAAAGAACGGTAGATATTGCTTCTTTAAATTCCCCTTCCTTCGGTACAAACACTACAGTTGTCTGGAAATAGCCCGAGATTAGTTGTCAAGTGTTTATCGACGCCATTGAAGGTGGCAAGATCCTACGCACAAGTAGGCCGACGGGAGGAGATAATGTTTGATCTCGCGGTCAACGACATGGCACCGGAACTTCTCCCACCACCCCAACACTACACGTGCAAAGGTACACTTTGCTTAATAATAATTGCAACAGCATCAAAAAGACATAAATTGGCGGGAAACTACAGATATTTGTGTGTGGATTCGGAATTTGTCATGTTGTCGAACAAGTCTGGGTTTTATTTCGATTATACTGATTGCTATAAATGCATTACAAGTGACTGTAGTGGATGTTACTTTTCACCATTTTTATCATCGACAAGCATCACCACAAGGTCTTCTATAGATACAATTGCCACACGGTTCTCATCAAAAGATTGGCTCTATGTTCATGCAGGTAATTCTGTAATAGGAAAACTACCACAATATCAAATAAGTGCTACATAAACTTTGATGCTAAAGTTTAGAACATGGATGTTGCATTGCAATAATTTTGGATTCGGACATCGTGTTTCAGGAAGTAGTGATACTGAGTGATTCATCGTCAACCTTTCAAGCAATATCTTCATACCGATATTCATTAATATCAGCTGTCGTTAAAATTATAACTAGTTGGGTTGGGTTGTTTGGGGGAAGAGACCAAACAGCTAGGTCATCGGTCTCATTGGATTAGGGAAGGACTGGGAAGGAAGTCCACTGTGCCCTTTCAAAGGAACCATCCGGGCATTTGCCTGGAGCGATTTAGGGAAATCACGGAAAACCTAAATCAGGATGGCCGGACGCGGGATTGAACCGTCGTCCTCCCGAATGAGAGTCCAGTGTGCTAACCACTGCGCCACCTCGCTCGGTTTATAACTGGTGTGCACTCATATTTAGAAAAAGGAAAAGAAGTAAGCTTCCAGTGGAGACCATCCCCTGATGGTATTCAAGGTAATGAGGTGGTTGTCCAACTACCCAAGTCAGGTAAAATCACATCTGTACACTGTAAGCCACATTATAGTAAGTGCTAAACTATACGGTGATAAATTCGCCACTCTTCGTTGGATCTTTTCACTTTCTCTCTCTTTTTTTAATCCGAGAAAGTCTCAGACTGAGGAGCAACACTCAAGAATCGGTTAAATACAAACATCAAAAAAAGTTTTGCACCACTTCGGTTCCGAGAGTTCGGAACCTGTACAGAAAATTGAAATACAGATCAGCATGAACATCATTTCCGCCCTTTTTATTGCTTATGAAAACCACACATTGCATGTTGTACCACCACACAGCGAGACCTTCAGAGGTTGTGGTCCAGATTGCGGTACACACCGGTACCTCTAATACGCAGTAGCACGTTCCCTTGCACTGATGCATGCCTATATTCGTCGTGGCATACTATCCACAAGGTCATCAAGCCAGTGTTGGTCCAAATAGTTTCACTCCTCAACGGCGATTCGTTGGTTGGTGGGTCATGTCGTCCATAAACAGCCATTTTCAATCTATTCCAGGCATGCTCGATAGGGTTCATGTCTGGAGAACATGCTGGCCACTCTAGTCGAGCGATATTGTTATCCTGAAGGAAGTCATTCACAAGATGTTCACGATGAGGGCGCGAGTTGTTGTCCATGAAGACAAATGCCTTGCCAATATGCTGCTGATATTGTTGCACTATGGTCGGAGGATGGCATTAACGTATCATACAGCCGTTATGGCGCCTTCCATGACCACCACCAGCGTACGTCGGCCCCTCATAGTGCCACCCCAAAACATCAGGGAACCTCCACATTGCTGCACTCGCTAGACAGTGTGTCTAAAGCGTTCAGCCTTACCGAGTTGCCTCCAAACACGTCTCCATTGTCTGGTTGAAGACATATGCAACACTCACTGGTGAAAAGAACGATGTCAATCCTGAGCAGTCCATTCGGCATGTTGTTGGGCCTACCTGTGCCGCGCTGCAGGGTGACGTGGTGGAAAAGATGGACCTCGCCATGGACGTCGGGAGTGAAGTTGCGCATCATGCAGCCTATTGCGCACAGTTTGAGTTGTAACACGATGTCCTGTGGCTGCACGAAAAGGATTATTCAACATGGTGGTATTGCTGTCAGGTTTTCTCCGAGCCATAATCCGTAGGTAGCGGTTATGCACTGCAGTATTACCCCTTGGGCTGCCTGAGTGAGGCATGTCATCGACAGTTCCTGTCACTCTATATCTCCTCCATGTCCGAACAACATCGCTTTGGTTCACTCCGAGACTCCTGGTAAGTTGGCAGCCCTGACGCCGGCCACGATCGCTATTTGCTTGCTGTGTTACGAGATAAGTAATTTAGCTAGTAATTAATTCTGTTTGCTGTATATTCTATAGTATTTACGTGAATTAATGTCAGATAGACTTGATAAATTGAAGGTTTCAGTTTTGATTTGCGTCTGAATAGGAAAAGCGAAGTTTTGCGTGTACGCAAACGTTTGTTTACATTTTTAACTGAAGTTAAATACGTGGGGTCAGTGTGCAATACTCAGTATTCACGTTTATTAGTGTCATTTAGACTCGATACATTGGAGGTAGGAGTTTTGGAAATACGGAAGCGTCCGATCCCGCCCGTCTGCTTTGACCCATGACGTCACAAAAATTTTTATACGATTTATTAGGAAAAGTGATACTGACAGTGAATTTAACCTCACTTGTAAACGTTTGACTAGCGCAACCTGCGAGCGTTAACAGTTAAGAAAACGTAAAATACGTGGTAAATTAGTGTTAGACTACAATATCTGAGTGAATCTGTGCCCTTTTTACATACGGTTTAGTTAGCAGAAAGATAAAACTCATCTCGCTGTCTGCTTGAATTCCTTAGCTTCTTGTGGGCTTTGGGCATCGTGTACTGTAAGCCCATCGATTCCTATACAGTAGAGTTCGTATTTGTGCTTTACATTCTGAACTCTTATTATTAGCTAAAGGTTTGTTTTGTACCTACATCTGTCAGTGTACAATACTCAGTATTTACGTTTATTAGTGTCATTTAGACTCGATACATTGAAGGTAGCAGTTTTTATAGTTTTATTAGGTCATTTTCGCGTGTACGTAAACGTTTGTTTACATTATATATACGAGGGATAATCAGTAGGTGTAGCTTACTTTAGGTTACTGTTTAATTTTTTAATAATATTCACCATTAAAGCCCCTAGCAGTTTACTATAGGTCACTGTTTTTTTTCTTTAGTATTCACTAGATAGCCCCTAGCAGGAAAACAAGCACCAGATCCAGCTTCTACCATACATTTTTGTTGTTTTTCATTGTTGAGTATCGTTTCTGCCACCTAGAGTGTAGCTGTTAACCTTGTGTGGTAGTAGTTTTCCTTAAGTTTCTTATAGTAAATCACATATTAGCTAGATGGACAAGGACTGTCTGTTGCGTGCAGATGCAGGAGGAGTTGGCCACAGCCCGAACGCAGCTGGAAGCTTTCTTGGCCACAGTCAACAGGCTCCAGAGTGCCACCTTGAGGTGCCGTGGGGATGGGGTTTCTGGGGCAGCCTCTGCTGTACTAGATGTAGAGGGGGGGGGGGGGGGAGGTGTCACAGCTCTCTGTCACTGAGCCGATCTCAGGTGCGACTGAGCCGGCCGGCCCACTCTCACCTCAGTGTCGTTCGCGTACTGTGTCGAGGTCTCGAACCTCAAGGCGAAGGCTGCATGGGGGACTCAGGCTCCTGCCAAATGCCATGTGCTTTGCTACTAGATTCGATGTGCTATCTGATGGGGGGTAGGGACTAGTGACCATAATGTCGTTGTGGCTTCTATGTCAGTGGAAGTTGCGAATATATATATATATATATATATATATATATATATATATATATATATATATATATATATATATTTATAACCATTGTTATCCATCAACTATCAGAGATCAATGGAACAGCGGAAAGTTCCACGGGACTGGAAGAAGGCCCAGGTCATAGCAATCTATAAAAAGGGTAAAAAATCGGATGCACATAATTACCAGCCAATTTCATTGACATTGATTTGTTGTAGAATCATGGAACATATTTTGTGTTCAGACATAATGACCTTTCTAGATTCTGAGAAGCTCATCTGCAGAAACCAGCACGGTTTTAGGAAACAGCGGTCACGCGAGGCATAGCTGGCCCTCTTTGTGCATGATATACAACAGGCTCTAGATATCGGCTCCCAGGTTGATGCCATATTCCTCGACTTTCGAAAGGCGTTCGACTCAGTTCCGCACTAGCCGGCCGAAGTGGCCGTGCGGTTAAAGGCGCTGCAGTCTGGAACCGCAAGACCGCTACGGTCGCAGGTTCGAATCCTGCCTCGGGCATGGATGTTTGTGATGTCCTTAGGTTAGTTAGGTTTAACTAGTTCTAAGTTCTAGGGGACTAATGACCTCAGCAGTTGAGTTCCATAGTGCTCAGAGCCATTTTTTAGTTCCGCACTGTGGCTTGCTCCAAAAAGTGCGCGCTTACGGTCTATCCTATGGTATATGCGGTTGGATAAAAGTTTTCTAACAGATAGAGAGCAGTATGTCGTCCTGAATGGGGAGACTTTAACAGAAACAAGCGTAACATCAGGTGTGCCCCAGGGCAGCGTAATAGGTTTACATAAACGATCTCGTTGATGGTATTGACAGCGGCATTAGACTGTTTGCCGATGATGCTGTAGTCTATAGGGAAGTAGTATCACATGAGAGTTGTGAACAAATCAATGAGGATTTGCATAAAATAAATACGTGGTGTAATGACTGTCAGTTATCTCTCAGTATTATTAAGTGTAACCTACTGCGTATAACAAAGCGAAAATACCCATTAATGTACGAGTACAAAATAAATGCCCAGTCTTTGGAAGCGGTAACATCCGCCAAGTATCTGGGTCTGACTATTCGAAATGATCTCAAATGGAACGATCAGATTGCACAAGAAACCTGTAAGTCGAACTCAACAAAATAAATTGCTTACAATACTTTAGTTCGTCCAGTCTTAGAGTATTGTTCGTCTGTATGGGACCTTTACCAGTCAGGTCTGATTCAAGAGATTGAGAAGGTCGAATGAAGAGCGGCAAGATCCGTGACTGGTACATTTAGCCATCGCGAGAGTGTTACAGATCTCATAGAAAGTTTGAAGTGGGACACACTTGCAGATAGACGACGCGATAACCTGACGGGGCTGCTCACTAAATTCCAAAATCCGATCTTCGCCGAGGATGTAGAGCATATATTATTACCACTAACTTTCAAATCGCCCAATGATGACCATTCAAAGATAAGGGAAATCAGAGATCGTACTGGGGCGTTCAGACAGTCGTTTTTCCCTCGCGCTATCCGCGAGTGGAACAGAGGGGAGGAAATATGACTTTGGCACAAATAGTGCCTTCCGCCACACATCGCTTGGTGGCTAGCAGAGTATATACGTAGATGCAGATTTAGAGAGCCCTTCCTGGCACAAAGTAACAATGTGGACGCGATCGAACCACGGTATTGACCGTCTAAGCATGGTTGAACTACAGACAAACACGAGCCGTGTACCTCATTCCTGGTGGAATCACTGGAAATGATCGGCTGTCGGACCGCCTCCGTCTAATAGGCGGTGCTCATGCATGGTTGTTTACATCTTTGGGCGGATTTAGTGACATCTATGAACAGTCAAAGAGACTGTGTCTGTGATACAATATCCACAGTCATCGTCTATCTTCAGGAGTTCTGGGAACTGGGGTGATACAAATTTTTTTTTTGGATGTGTTTATATGTTTCATAAGCCACTTCTTTCGTTGACGAATTACTTCCCTTCCCTCTCCCCCATAAAATTTCACCCTCGTATTTGGTGGTCCTACAGGTTGTTATGTGGCCATTCCGCTTTAGGTCGCCCCATACGGTTAGATCTAGGTATTTTATGGTAGTTACTCTTTCCAGTGATCAGTGATATTTACCTATATATGCATATACGCTATGTTAAAGTTTTGAACATGGCTGCTTGGTCAGCGACCGTTTACAAAGTAAAATTTACAGCAATAGCAGCCCTCGGGCGATAAAAAGGAGTCTTTTGACCCAGGTTTCGGCACTGCTATGGGTGCCTTCATCAGAAATAAAACTCTCAAATTGGCCTATAGCATAATTACAAAATTGCAGAAAGAAAGAAAATTAAGTGTAAGTGTAAGTGTAAGCTAGTAGAACAAAAAAGAAACAGTACTTACATGTCTCATATTAAAACTGAAACTCAAACGATAGCAGTTTTTTTCTTTAAATCCGTGTATTTAGATGCAGCCTTGGATCTTAAAGTTTTGGACATGGCTGCGTGGTCAGCGACCATTTACAAAGTAAAGTTAATAGCAATAGCAGCCCTCGGTCGCAAAAAAAGTCTTTTGACCCAGGTTTCGGCATTGTTATGAGTGCCTTCATCAGAAATAAAACTCTCAAACTGGCCTATAACATAATTACAAAATTACGGGAAAGAAAAAAATTGTACTACTAGCTAGTACTTACACGTAATGTTTTTTTCTTTCCTGTAATTTTGTAATTATGCCGTAGGTCAATCTGGGAGTTTTCTTTCTGATGAAGGCACTCCTAGCAGTGCCGAAACCTGGGTCAAATGACTCCTTTTTTGCGACCGAGGGCTGCTATTGCTATTAATTTATAATACGCTATATTTGTTAACATTCAGTGTCAATTGCCGATCCAGCAATCATCGACCCTCTGCAGGTGTTCCTACATTTCGATACAGCTTTCTGCATCATTCGCAACCAACGTCAAGGAGCTTCCGAATTATCCACTACATATTTCTGTGTATTGTAAACACTAACTGCCCTATAACAATACATCGGTCTCGCTCCTGAATTTACTTTTACCTCTGACGATTTCGCCCCATTATGAACGACGTATTCGGTTCTATCAGTTAGGAAGTCATAAATACAGTCACAAATCTGATCCTATCGTCTGCAAGCAGAATTTTTCGAAAGTGAAGAAACACGGTATTAACCGGGCACTGTTAGCTACGGCACTCTGGATCTCATGGACGAACAGAGCGAGCTGAGTTTCGCAAGGTCTCTGCAGAATTCGCGTCGTGTTTAATAGAGAAGAGTTTCATTCTCCAAAGATTTCACAATACGTAAACATACAACTCGTTCCAGAACTCTGCTACAGATTGACGACAGCGATATAGGTCTATAATTACATTCATCTGTCCGACAACCCTTCTTGAATACGGGAATGACCTGCGCTTTCTTCCAGTTGCTTGACAACTTTTGTTGCTGCAACGATCTGCGATAACTGCTACCAGCAGGGGAGTAAGTTCTTTCGCATAATCTATGTAGAATCTCTAGCTTATCCGGTGCAGATGCCTTTTCAGTGTGAGCAATTTTAATTGAATTTCTTTTCCGCGATCACTCATCGTAGTATCTGCCATTTAGGTGTTCGTGTGATGATTGAAAAGAGGAACCGTACTATGATATTTTCCAATGAAACAATTTCGAAAGGCTGAATTCAGTATTCCGGCCTAATGACAGTCATCTTCAGTTTCGGTGTCGGTGTCTTCACTGGGCGGTTAAATAGATGCGATTTGCGCTTATGAATTCCTAGAGTTTTTTGTCAGAGCGGTTGACAAAATTTTACCTTCGAATCATTGAACAATGCTCTACCGAAGCTCATTTGGATTCATTTAACTTTGAGTTCGCTTAAATCTGTGATGAAGTTCTCGAAGTTCTCCGTTCGCAACAACTTTCTAACGGCGTTCTTGGACGACGGCGGATCCTTCCCACTCCTCATAACCTTTCTGGGCACGTAGCGGTCTAAGGTGTATTATACAGATCTTTTGAATTTTGACCATAAGTAGAACAAACTAGACGTGTAACACTGTCATACTACTGTATAAAAAACAAGTAAGTGAAAATTTTCGGTGGTGTCATGTGACGTGTCTTACAATATAGAGTGAGAACGAGAAGAGAAAAGATCTGTCACATAAAACAAAATGTATTCTATCACGCCCAGGGAACTAAGCAGTGACAACAGTACCCTTAATTATAGGTCTCGACTGATTGCCTTTCTGAGCCCTTGCAAGGAATTGGTGAGCAATACAACCCCCAAATGTGGCGGGCACCGTTACGAGCTGCCATCATTTAGTGACTTTTGAAAAATTACAAAAGAGAAAACCATCAAACGGAAGGCTGTATTAAGAAGATAGATAACAAACGGCTGTTAACGAATGTTAAGAGTGTTAAATAAAAAAAATGAAATTCTAAAATCTTGGGGCGTCGTATTAAATATACCTACGTTTAAAGTTTAGTGTGTTATTTACGACGAATAAAATAGAAACGGAGGAAACGCTCAGACTGAGCAAAAAATGAGCAGCGTCTCACCACCATGGCATCATGTATAGAGTAATGTATGGATTACTTGCTACGTTTCGTTATTTTCGTTATTGGTTTTCGATCTGGTGTTCAGATCATCTTCACATCGAAAACGGAAATCAAAATAATAAACATAGTTAGCGGTCCGGATGGTTTTGTCTTTCATTATATCACCAGAATCAGAATTTTCCTAAGAGGTCATGTCTACTCATTATTTACACAAGCCGTGAGAAACCAAAATCAGAATGACCTGGAGGGAATTTTAATTTCTTTCCTCACGAATACGAGCGTACAATATCAAACCGTGCACGAGTTCACTCCGTGTTGCGGCTGCTGATCGAAGAGTAATTGCGATACAGCCGTCGTGGACTACTGTTTTCCCTTCAAAACATTCTCTATGCAGCTCACTCACGTCAGCAAGCGCGTTCGCTGCATTCACATACAGGGTGAAACCGTAACGATGTTACAAACTTTCTTGGAGGGTGGAGAAGGCTATATGTATCATTTTGAGGTAAGGGCCGGTCGTTCGGAAACGACTGAATCGAAAGTTAGAAAGGAAAATCATTCTGATACCTCTGACAGTGTGCCCCTTCTACTGCAAGCTGTTTGCTTTCGATATTTTGGGGGGAGACACTATGGACGAAAACAAGAAAATATTGTCTGCTGAACATGGACTCTAAAATTCATACTTTAAGGATTATTAGCACTTCTTCAGTAGAAGAGATGTGTCTCGCAGTAGCAAAATTGTACAAGTGGTCATCGCTCTTAAGGTTTGCACATTAGAGCCCATGTTTACTGGACATTTTTTCTCCTTTTGGTCAATACCAGCTAGCTCCTCCCAAACGAATTTGCAGTAGATGTCCATCGTCAGAGGCATCAAAACGAATTTCGCTTTTAAATGTCGACCCAGTCTTTTTCGAACGAGCCATCCTGGTTTAGGTTTTCCGTGATTTCCCTAAATGATTTACGGCAAATGCCGGGATACTTCCTTCGACGCTTTCTTTTTCCATCCGTCCCTAATCCGAGCTTGTGCTCCGTCTCAAAAATATCTAATCGTCGACTGGACGTTAAACACTAATCTCCTGAAACTTTGTAACATCATCACGGAATGGTCCTGTATATTTTCACTTCGGATTGCCTGCGAACTTCAGTTTCTCCATCATATAATATTTCAATCGTGTTTATGTTTAAACATTTTATACTTGACCTTTATTATTAAAAATTACTTTTTTTCGTAGCACATGAACCGTTCGGCCGCACACATCTCAAAACAGTTGCCGTCGCGAAAGCCTTCGACCGACCGTCTTCTGTTATAGTACGTCCATCAGATTAACACTGCACCAGCTTTACTACATATTATAAATAAAAAAGAAGATGAAACAATTCAGATAAATTTCCTACAAGAGACAGCTTCAAAAGTACGCCAATGTATATCATTGAAAAAAGAACAGAGTTTTTCACAGGTTCGAAGGAGGCACCAAAATACATGGACACTGATTGAGGGAGACAAAAAACGCTTCAAAATTTAAGTGTCTGGGTGAAATAATACAACCAGATGCTTTGGGCAAAGAAACTAACTTAGCTAGGACAAGGAAAATGGAAGTGGCTTTTCAATTATTAAAAAACATATATAACGAGAAAGTCTTCCATAAATACAATACTCCGACGCTAAAACACAGTCATAAGACTAAAATGCTTTCATGCTTCAGAATGCCTTTCGTTAAGTACAGCTAGACAATTAGATGAAGCAGAAATGAAGGAAAGGAAAATAATCAGGAAAATCATGGGACCAAAATGGTTCAAATGGCTCTGAGCACTATGGGACTTAACATCTGTGGTCATCAGTCCCCTAGAACTTAGAACTACTTAAACCTAACTAACCTAAGGACATCACACACACCACGCCCGAGGCAGGATTCCAACCTGCGACCGTAGTGGTCACGCGGTTCCAGACTGAAGCGCCTAGAGCCGCACGGCCACACCGGCCGGCCATGGGACCAAAACATATGACAACGGGAAATGGAAATTAAGAAGTAATCAAGAAGTTTATGAACGAATAGAAAGGATATTTGACACAATGAGGAAGTGAAGAGTTGTATTTTATGGACACGTAAACAGGATAGATGGATATGAATACCAAAAGATATCTAATTTTTTTAACAGAAACCAGAAAATGTTAATGATATGGATGAAAGAAGTTAAATCAGTCCTGAGAGAAAAGAAAATAACAGAGTAAGAAAGAGGAGAAAGAGAAAATTGGAGAGCAAAAATGAAAAGTTTCATGGGCTCCCAAGAGGAAACTAAGAAAAAGAAAGGCGCAATATGGACAAAAGAAATAAGAGAACAACATCGGAGCCGCCCAGAGTGGCCTAGCGGTTCTAGACGCTACAGTCTGGAACTGCGCGACCGCTACGGTAGCAGGTTCGAATCCTGCCTCGGGCATGGATGTGTGTGATGTCCTTAGGTTAGTTAGGTTTAAGTAGTTCTACGTTCTAGGGGACTGATGACCTCAGATGTTAAGTCCCATAGCACTCAGAGCCATTTGAACCATTTGAACAATATCGGAAAAGAATGAAAAATTAATGAAAAGACAGAAAAAACAAAAGAGAGAAGGTATACGTTGTTTTAATTGGTATGCCAAGCCAATAAATAAAAGAAGGCCTCAATTTTACCACCGCTTAACAGCAAATGAAGCTAAAACGTCAAGTTATATCCTAAAAAATAATCCCCAGCGAACACTCCTGTTTCTGACGCTGACCGAGCGTGTGTCACATAGCAGACTCGTGTTCGGTAAGAGAAGCGTTCAAATCCCCGTCTGGCCATCACGATTTAGATTTTTGTGGTTTCCTTAAATCGCTTAAAGTGGTTTTGAAAAGTACGTCGCCGATTTGCTTTCTCATCTTACTCCAGTTTCGAGCGTGTGCTCCGTCTCCAATAACCTCGACGTCGACGACGGGACGTTGAAGGCAGCTGCTGACGCTGTCAGGTTGTGCTGGTCATGGCGCTGTACAAAAGTCAGGAGGCAGAGTGTCACGTCCTACGTGTCGGCGTTGTTTTCGCCCCCGTGCCGCAGCCGCAGCCGCCAGCTGGCGATGGCGCAACAGGCGCCTGCCCTGCTTTGCATTGCGCCGTCTCTCACCTGCGTCCCATTACAAACAGTATGCCATGCTGCTTGTCCGGACTTTCGCCAGCAGTTGCAATGAGCTGTCATATTTAAGTCGCTCTACCGGTTACCTCCTCTCTGGTATCTGAGTACGTTTGCGACGATTGTCAGTTCGCTTTCTTTTGTTAAAATCTACAGAAATCGGAAGTAGTAGCTCACTGGCCAAAGACTTAATCACCTGGTGTAATAAAGGTACTATATTGAACTTGGATTAGTAGTAACTGAATAAGCGAGAAAATTCTAGAAGCGAAACAAATAGCCAAGCCTGCCTAAAACTTATACAAATGAATTTCCATGTCCTGACCTCTGCAAATACGATAATCACTTTACCTTCCAAACAGTCTGAGCGGGAGTGACTTTCAGAAAATCAAATATGCAGGGAAAAAATCAGTTTATCCCCGAAGCCATTTTATCTAGCATTTTAAATATGTGTCTATTCGTATGCACTTCCGATGTTCGATTAATAAAATCAGTCTTGGGACTGAGCAGCATAGCAAGAACTCGTCGTGTAGTCTGTTGCTGACGCATCGGCAGTGACAAACGGCCCAGTCTACAACAAATCCGTCCCGGAAGGCCATGCCCACGGCGGATGGGAACTGCAGGTTGTGTCACGGGCTGTGGCTAAACATTCCTTACTAGCGACGTGGAAATAGCTACACAACGTCAACTCTAGCCCTTTATCGGTAGGTCGCCGAAATACACACATCAAAAAAAGTTTTGCATCACTTCGGTTCCCAGAGTTCCCGAACCTGTACAGAAAATTGGACTAGAGATAAACGTAAACATCATTTCCGCCCTTTTTATTGTTCATGAAAACCACACATTGCATGTTGTACCACCACACAGCGAGACCTTCAGAGGTTGTGGTCCAGACTGCTGTACACACCGGTACCTCTAATACGCAGCAGCACGTCCCCTTGCACTGATGCATGCGTGTATTCGTCGTGGCATACTATCCACAAGGTCATCAAGCCACTGTCGGTCCAGATTGTTCCACTCCTCAACGGCGATTCGGCGTAAACCCCTCAGCGTGGTTGGTGGGTCATTTCGTCCATAAACAGCCCTTTTCAATCTATCCCAGGCATGTTCGATAGGGTTCATGTCTGGATAACATGCTGGCCGCTCTAATCGAGCGATGTCGTTATCATGAAGGAAGTCATTCACAAGATGTTCACGATGGGTGCGCGAATTGTCGACCACGAAGACGAATGCCTCGCCAGTATGCTGCCGACATGGTTGCACTATCGGTCGGAGGATGGCATTCACGTATCATACAGCCGTTATGGCGCCTTCCATGACCATCAGTAGCGTACGTCGGCCCCTCATAGTGCCACCCCAAAACATCACAGAACTTCCACCTTGCTGCACTCGCTGGACAGTGTGTCTAAGGCGTTCAGCCTGACCGGGTTGCCACCAAACACGACTCCGATTATTGTCTGGCTGAAGGCATACGCGACACTCATCGGTGAAGAGAATGTGAAGACAGTCCTTAGCGGTCCATTCGGCATGTTGTTGGGCCCATCTGTACCGTGCTGCATGGTGTCCTGGTTGCAAAGATGGACCTCGCCATGGACGTCGGGGTGAAGTTTCGCATCATGCGCACAGTTCGAGTCGTAACACGGCGTCCTGTGGCTGCACGAAAAGCATTTTTCAACATGGTGGCGTTGCTGTCAGGGTTCCTCCGAGCCATAATCCGTAGGTAGCCGCCATCCAGTGCAGTAATAGCCCTTGGGCGGCCTGAGCGAAGCATGTCATCGAAGTTCCTGTCTCTCTGTATCTCCTCCATGTCAGAACAACATCGCTTTCGTTCATTCCTAGACGCCTGGACACTTCCCTGGTTGAAAGCCCTTCCTGGCACAAAGTAACAATGTGGACGCGATCGAACCGCGATATTGACCTTCTAGGCATGATTGAACTACAGACAACACGAGCAGTATACCTCCTACCTGAAGGAATAACTCGTTTTGATCGGCTGTAGGCCCCCCTCCGTCTACTAGGCGCTGCTCATATATGGTTGTTTACATCTTTGGGCGTTTTTAGTGACATCTCTGACCAGTCAAACGAAATGTGTCTGTGATACAATATCCACAGTCAACGTCTGTCTTCAGGAGTTCTGGGAACTGGGGTGATGCAAAACTTTTTTTGTTGCGTGTAATACAGGGTTATTACAAATGATTGAAGCGATTTCACAGCTTTACAATAACTTTACTATTCGAGATATTTTCACAATGCTTTGCACACAAATACAAAAACTCAAAAAGTTTTTTAGGTATTCACAAATGTTCGATATGTGCCCCTTTAGTGATTCGGCAGACATCAAGCCGATAATCAAGTTCCTCCCACACTCGGCGCAGCATGTCCCCATCAATGAGTTCGAAAGCATCGTTGATGCGAGCTCGCAGTTCTGGCACGTTTCTTGGTAGAGGAGGTTTAAACACTGAATCTTTCACATAACCCCACAGAAAGAAATCGCATGGGGTTAAGTCGGGAGAGTGTGGAGGCCATGACATGAATTGCTGATCATGATCTGCACCAAGACCGATCCATCGGTTTTCCAAACTCCTGTTTAAGAAATGCCGAACATCATGATGGAAGTGCGGTGGAGCACTGTTGAAAGATGAAGTCGGCGCTGTCGGTCTCCAGTTGTGGCATGAGCCAATTTTCCAGCATGTCCAGATACACGTGTCCTGTAACGTTTTTTTTCACAGAAGAAAATGGGGCCGTAAAGTTTAAACCGTGAGATTGCACAAAACACGTTAACTTTTGGTGAATTGCGAATTTGCTGCACGAATGCGTGAGGATTCTCTACCGCCCAGATTCGCACATTGTGTCTGTTCACTTCACCATTAAGAAAAAATGTTGCTTCATCACTGAAAACAAGTTTAACACTGAACGCATCCTCTTCCATGAGCTGTTGCAACCGCGCCGAAAATTCAAAGCGTTTGACTTTGCCATCGGGTGTCAGGGCTTGTAGCGATTGCAAACGGTAAGGCTTCTGCTTTAGCCTTTTCCGTAAGATTTTCCAAACCGTCGGCTGTGGTACGTTTAGCTGCCTGCTTGCTTTATTCGTCGACTTCCGCGGGCTACGTGTGAAACTTGCCCGCACGCGTTCAACCGTTTTTTCGCTCACTGCAGGCCGACCCGTTGATTTCCCCTAACAGAGGCATCCAGAAGCTTTAAAATGCGCATACCATGGAGTTGGCAGTTGGTGGATCTTTGTTGAACTTCGTCCTGAAGTGTCGTTGCACTGTTATGACTGACTGATGTGAGTGCATTTCAAGCACGACATACGCTTTCTCGGCTTCTGTCGCCATTTTGTCTCACTGCGCTCTCGAGCGCTCTGGCGGCAGAAACCTGAAGTGCGGCTTCAGCCGAACAAACATTTATGAGTTTTTCTACGTATCTGTAGTGTGTCGTGACTATATGTCAAAGAATGGAGCTACAGTGAATTTATGAAATCGCTTCAATCATTTGTAATAGCCCTGTACTGTAGAGAAAATTGTATCTCAAGCATATACTGCCACGTTAAAAAGCAACAAGCCTGTTTGCATACCTACAGCTGCATTTCCATACATGTAGTGTGTAGTGAAGGGTACTTTGAACACCAATGTCATATATGCCGTTTCCTTTCCGAGCCGCGAATGATGTGCAGGAAGAACTATTATTGGTGAACCTCCAAGTAAGACTGGTTTTCTCTGATACCCTAATTGGCCTGTCGTGATACATATGTAGGAGGAAATAAGATATTTCTAGGAGCGTACGCTCCCGGAATTTTAATAGTAATCACACCGTGATGCACGCTTATCTACTGTAGTTCGTGAAATGTATTCGCAGCTGCAAAAATGGACAACCCTCAGCTGCATAATGGAATGACGACAATGAAAGTCTGTGCCGGACCGGGACTCGAACCCGGATTTCCCTCTTATCACGTGCGGTCGCCTTACTATTAAACTGTCCGTGCATGCTTCACAGCCAGAGCCAAACTTCCATATGTCATCAATCATGTGTCTACAACCTACACTCGTACATCCATTATGTATATTCTAGTACGGGGAAGACATTTCAATTGAAAGTCGCTTGCCCGGTGTCGGCGCATAAATACAGAATGGCAGTGTTTGTGTTGTTCAGACGTGCGATGCCATGTTCTTTCTGACATGCATGCATATCCGAAGGAACAACACAGACACTGAAATATCGTATATACCTCTCTTATATTGTCTGCCACTGGGAATGGATGAGCAGCTACGTGATGCTACACGAACCTGTTATAAAAAGCGCTGTTCTTCTTTGGATCTTCTCTGTTCTCCCTATCAGTCCTGTCCGGTAACGACTCCAGACTAATGAGCAGTATTCAGGTACCGATCGAACGTGGGTTTTGTAAGCTACGTCCTTCGTGGGTGAGCTACACTTACGGAGGATTCTCTCAATAATTCTGTCTTTCCTACATTTGATTTTCTGTGATCGTTCCATTTTAGATAGATCCAGATATATAAAGGATTTCACTATTTCCAGCGACTTTTCGGAAGTCGTGTCTACATTTACATGAATAAATGGTTCAAATGGCTCTGAGCACTATGTGACTTAACTTCTGAGGTCATCAGTCACCTAGAACTTAGAACTAATTAAACCTAACTAACCTAAGGACATCACACACATCCATGCCCGAGGCAGGATTCGAACCTGCGACCGTAGTGGTCGCTCGGTTCCAGACTGTAGCGCCTAGAACCGCACGGCCACTCCGGCCGGCTTACATGAATATTCCGCAAGCCACCATACGGCGCATGGCGAATGGTCCCTGTACCACTGTTAGTCATTCCCTTTCCTGTTCCATTCGCAACTGATGCGAAGGGAAAACGATTGTCTATACGCTTCCGTACGAGCCCTGATTTCTCTTACCGTGCCTTCGCGGTTCTTACGCGAAGTGTATGTTTGCGGCAGTAGGATTGTTTTGCAACCAGTCGCAAATTATGGTTATCTATTCTTTATAGTTGCAATGTTACAGTTCCTGTGCTGTTCAGAAGTACGATGCAATGTTCCTGCGGTCATGCATGCATGTCCTAAGGAACAGGCACTGCGGCGACTACAACCGTTATAAAATACGAGGGTTGGAGCTTAAATAGTGGCAACTATTTTTTCACAACCGTTACAGAAGAGTTACATGTTTGCACCTGTTACTGTTTTTCAAAGTAGGCACTAGCGTTGTGTAGAACACGTTGCCAGCGATGTAGAAGGGATTGTATACCGTTAGCAGATCCTGTTCTGTTGATGGCGATTCTTGTGTACGACTGTGATGGTGTTATCCTAACGCATTACGTTCCTCCACGGCAGGCCGTCAATGCACAGTATTACTGTTCGTTTTTGGAACATCGCCTGCGACCAGCTTTGCGAAAGAAGCGGCTGTGCAAACCACCCATCATTTTGCACAACAATGCGCGGGTGCATGCAGCGCAAGCTGTGGCTACTCTGTTCGGTCAATGGGACTGGGAAGTACTGTACCATCCACCATACTCCCCGGACTCAAGTCCTTGTGACTTTGATTCCGAAGATGAAGGAACCATTTCGTGGCATTCGCTTCAGAACTGTTCCAGAGATTCGACAGGCAGTAGACCGCTCCATTCGCACCATCAACAGAAAAGGATTTGCTAACGGTATACTACGCCTTCCACATCGCTGGCACGGGGTCTACAAAACGCTGGTGACTACTTTGAAGGACAGTAACAGGTGCAAACATGTAACTCTTTTGTATCGGTTGTTAATAAATAATGCCACTATTTTTGTTCCAACCCTCGCACAAGAAATGCATTCGCAGTTGCGAATATGGACAACCATGAGCTGTATAATGGATTGACAACAACTAAAATCTACGCCAGACTAGGACTCGAACCCGGATTTCCCGCTTATCGTGAGCGATAGCCTTACCTTTTTTTCTTGTTTATTTTCATTTTGTTCGGTACTGTTCGTTGCGTTTGGCCGGGGCGGACGTCAGATAACATGCGTTCAAGTTCATCGTTGATTCCTTTACTCAGTTTTTTTTTACTACAGAGGGCAAGCAGCCCTCTTACCGAACACGCTGAGCTACCGTGCCGGCACCATTAGGCTATCCCAGCACGTTTCACGGCCACTCCCAAACTTCCATATGTCGTCGTTCCTGCGTTACAACCCGTCCTCGTACTCACGTTATGCAATTCCAATACATGGGAGGACATGTTAATAATGTTAATTGAAAGTCACTGCCTGGTAAAGGTGGATAAATGCGGTATTACAGTACCTATGTTCTTAAGAAGAACGATGCATTGTTCCTCCGGACACGATGCATCGTACGTCTGAACAACACAGGCTACTGCAGAATCGTATTTACACATCTACTCCGGACAAGCGACTTTCAGTTAAAATGTCTCTCTGCCGCGGGAAAATACTTAATGGGTGTACGAGTGCTGGTTGACGACACATGGAAGTTTGGGTCTGGCCATGAAACGTGCTGACAGCCTACTGAAAAGGCAACCGCTTGCGGTAAGCGGGAAACCAGGGTTCGTATACCGGTACGACACAGATTTTCACCGTGGTCAGTCTATTATACAGCAGATGGTTGTCCATATTAGCAACACCCAATACATTTCATGTATGTCGCTCTCTTTTCATATAGGTGGTCCTTGAACCCACAGTGCTTTTGTTAATGCTTATCCATTATGCATATTTAAGAACCCGTGACTGTTTATTCAATATAAACAGTCACTTTTTGAAATACTTATTTGTTGCATAATACGGTTTTCGAACCTTTTCAGGCTCATTTTCAGGAGGTGAACGGGAGGTTACATGGTTGTTTCATAGCGCAATGCTGGGAGTTGACTCTGTGGCAAGAGGGTGGAACACGCTTCAATTTATGTCTGTGAGTATTGTTTATTTGGAGATGTGGATCCAAAAATGAATTCTGTACGTGCTGCGACAGTATGAGCGCCTTTGGTATTACCATTCATCTATCAGTTTCCATGGTGGTTGAGAGCTGGTGACACATCACTCACTTTTCAAAGGATGCTGCACAACTGGCACTTGTATTAAGATCTTCACACGAAGATATAACATATTTTACTCAGACGCATTACTTGTTTTTGTTTGCAAATAATACAGTCAACGTATGGACAATACTTTAATCAAAACTAGCGTTAACATGAAAGCCCAAAAATAAAATTAAGTTATAACATTTTCAGAGAATTGTATCTGTTTATATGTACATGAACTTTATATTTAAACACAACAGGAACAAAACTTCATGTAAACTGCTGTCTTATTGCTGTTCTTCCATTAACTTGATGTGGAATATTAGTAAAACCACATTCCGTTTCCTGTAGCTAAAAGGTAATATGTTTTTGAGTATTAATTTATTTTAACAGTAGAATGCTTGGATATTTAGACATATAACGAAGGGTTTATTCCGTGGTAGTTTATTGATACTGACATCAATGTAGTAAGGATATAAAGAGAGGGATGGAGCGGGCATTAGAGGGTTTGGGGGGGGGGGGTTGTTGGTTGACTGACTAACTGTTTTCAGCTAATGTCTTCAAAATTCTGAAGGAAAAATTTTTGTTTATCAGTTCCGTCTTGTCAATGATTACGTAGTCAGCTGCTGTATTTGTGTTGATGAAGATTTCAATTTCATCAGGAAGTTCTAGTTACATGCTTTTGTTGGCAAGAAGAAGTAACTGGAGGTTCTGTTCTGTGCTGTTTGCAGGATGACTGTGTTTGGCAATATGTGTGGGAATCTGGGTTTTTTCACGTTGAGAAGACGGTGTACATCATTGTGCTCTTTAAATTTTGTTGTGAAACTTCAACTAGTTTGTCCAATGTCGAAGCTTGGAGATGAGTTACAAATGATTATGTACACACCTTGCTCTTGATACTCACGCACAGTGGTTTTGACACTGTGGATCATTTTATCCTGTATTTTGTTGTTGGTGAGGAAGCTTATTTATATCTCATTGTCTTGAAGAGATTAGCCATTTAACGCGAAATCTTCTCTAGGTTCAAATGGCTCTGAGCACTATGGGACTTAACTTCTGAGGTCATCAGTCCCCTAGAACTTAGAACTATTTAAACCTAACTAACCTAACGACATCACACACATCCATGCCCGAGGAAGGATTCGAACCTGCGACCGTAGCGGTCGCGTGGTTCCAGACTGAAGCGCCTAGTTTTTTGCTTCCTGAAAATGTGAAAGTTGAGCTTTTGATATCTATTTGAGGTTTTTAAATCGAATTAGTTAATGCCCTACAGTGAACTGCTTTTTTCGTATAATTTATTATGTTCTTCGGCTAGATTTTCTATTTTTTGTCTTGTTATACCATATAACATAAGTGTCATCAACATGGTGTTTGTAGTAAAGGAGCTTATCTTTCAGTTGTGTTTGAGATCTAAAAAAGTTGTTTTCAGAATTGTTAATATATATGTCTGCTAACAAGCCAGCAAGACTACTACCCTATGTCAATCTCTCTTCCTAAATGTAAGACTTGTTGAATAGGAAGTAGTTGTGTGTTAATATAAATTCCAGAATCTCTAAGAGTTTGTAGATGTCAGTTGTAACCATTGCTTCGTGTTTGAATATGTTATTTTTATTATACTAATTGTTTGACGGGTATGTTTTGTCAAGAAATATAAATCTAGCTGTGGCTGGAATGTGGATGTGTTTTATGCTGTTGGTGAGCTCGTATCTGTTTTGAACGGAAAACTTATTTACAAACATACATGCCTCGTGGATAATGTCGTTAAGTTTCCTGGTGATTTTATAGCTTGGACTATTGATGGAATTAACAGTGGGATGTATGGAAAAATATAGTTTGTGGATCTTAGGTCGTGACCTCGATTTTGGTGCTGATTTGTTCATCACTATACAACGCTTTGCTTCGATTGGTGTCAAGAGGAAATTGTAGTCTTTAAGTAGCTTGTTAATTTTGTTTCGGGATTTGGAAGACGGGTCATATTCTATTTTCTGTACGTTGTTATATCTGAAAAATTCAAGTTTTTTAATATAATTTGATTCATGTACGACAAACATCTGTGTTGTCCTTGTCTGTTCTGATAATGAGGACATTTTCGCTTGAAAGTTTTTTTATGTCACGTGATGTCCTATATTCATTATTCAACCTATTGCACTTTTTTCTGGTCTGTATTTCTCACAATTATGTTGTTGGTCTTATGGACTATAGCATTTCGTTCATTATGCTTTAATTTAGCAGCTGTGCATAATATCTTTGTACTCACTATTAGATCGTCAATATTGTTTTTATTTAGTGTAGTGGCAATATTGTGTTTAAGGCATTTGTTTAACAGCTTTAATTTATTATTGCTGAAGCATATTTCCGTAGTATTTGTCACTTTGTCAAAAAAGTGTGTGATGTGTTACCAACTGTCGATCACAATCGAAGCTGACACATGGATAGTAATAACAAAGGTGCCCGTACTGTCACAGTAAGTACAGAATTCATTTTTGGATCCAAATCGCCGTATGAACAGTACTAAAGGCGATAGATTAAAACATGTTCTGTCTTCTTGCCACAGAACCAGTACTCATAATTACGCTATTATATAGTCATGCAAACTTCTCTTGTGCTCCACCTGAAGGTGAGCCTCAAAGGGTTCGGAAACTGATTTATAGAATAAACAATTATTTCAAAAAAGTTACTGGTTACAGTTTTCTACACTATGCAACATAATTAAAGGATCACTCGATAGAAACCTCGTAATTGTTTCCCACTGGGACGCATAAGCTTGAAATTCGGCTGAAAGGTGCCTTCAAACTTCCTCTGTAACGTTGCAAAAGCACTACACTGTGTGACGTCACCATCGAGCTCGACGACACTTGAAACAGCTATGTGTCGACACATGCGAAAAAAACGCTAGATCTCAGAAGTCCATGTGTTGTGTAAGATGGGTTAATAATGTCACATTGGCCCCAAGTTTCACCACAATTCTGCCCAACGCCACCGCGAACGTGTCACACGATGGGAAGGTCGACAAACCGCTCTTATCCACATTCCAACCATTCTTTTGACGCCTTTACACCTCTGCGATGGTGGAGGTCAGAAAGGCAACGTCCAGCGTTGAAATCACGCTGTATTGTCATGGGTAAACGAGGAAAGCTTTTCAGACTGCCGCTCAGAATCGACACGAAAAGGCCTCAAGGGGTGGCATAAGGGGCAAGGGCGTCAGTGAAACCACCCCTTCCCTTGAGGGCTTGATTTCCACACATTTCGCGGTCGAAAAAGACAGTTTGCAGTGCGATGAGCAGCAGGACTGCGTTCGACAATGCTGACACATCACCCCTCCCCAGGACTCTTCTCTAAGGACATTATGAGGTTGCATCCCCATTCAACGTTATCACGCCTCTTTGCAATGGGCCGCGACCGCAATTTTTGCTCTCGTGTTCAGGTCAGAATTACTAGGGACCATTCAACACCATTCGACGAAATTTGAACGTGATCGAAGCAGCACAGGGTGCTTATGCATTTTCAGCCCTCCTGTTCCACACTCCCCTGTTGCTTGATCTCGCGGGGGAGAGGGGATTGCGAAATTAATACATGCGTGAATAAAATGGGAAAGGGTTCTTCTAAGACCCCCCCCCCCCCCCCCCCCCTCCAGCTCTACAACACTTCAGCAGCACCTGCCCAACTTCATTCATAATTTTAAAATATACCTGTACTGAGTCAAGCTTTGAAGTAGTGCTACGCCCCTGCTGGCAGGCAAGCCCTTGACACGCCTCCGAGCCCAGATCCGAGAATTGCATCCTTGAACATCAATGCAGACGCTAGCCAAGCCTGCAGCTTGTGTTGAGTGATCGTGACAGACGGTCATTGAAGAGTGTTGTGGCGAAAAATAAGAGAACTATAGCTGCAATAGTTGCTGCAGAACTCAATCTGGCACTCGCGAACACTGTCAGCATCAAAACATCACAAAGAGAGTTCCAGATGCAGAAAACTGTAGGGCAAGCTGGAGTTCCAAAACCGCTCATAACCGACACAAATATCCATAACAGAACAACGTGATACCGAAGCCATAAAACCTTGACTGTGGCGCAATGGGAGAAAGTTTTTGGTCATATGACTGTTGTTGTTCGCTGTTTTCACGTTACAGTGGAGTTTACACTCCAAGAGTGATCAGGGTGGGGGTTCAGTGATGATCTGGGCAGCCATATCGTGGTATTCCATGCACCCCATGGTTACTCTGCAAGGTTGCGTTACTGTCAAAGATTATGTGACCATTTTGGCTGACCATGTCCATCCCACGGTACAATGTTTGTTCCCTTATAATGATGCTCTCTTTCAAGAAGACAGGGTCCCTATTCACACAGCTTACATCGTCCAGGGCATATTTCTGAGTACGAGGATGAATTGTCGTACCACCTCTGGCCACCACGGTCACCAGATCTCAATATTATTGAGCCCTTGCGGTCTGCTTAGGAGAGAAGGGTGCGTGATCGCTACCCACCTCTATCGTTCGAGTATAATGACTTTTCTGGAGATTAGAAACCTACTCTGTAGGAATCAGCATGGGTTTCGAAAAAGACGATCGTGTGAAACCCAGCTCGCGCTATTCGTCCACGAGACTCAGAAGGCCATAGACACGGGTTTCCAGGTAGATGCCTGGTTTCTTGACTTCCGCAAGGCATTCGATACAGTTCCCCACAGTCGTTTAATAAACAAAGTAAGAGCATATGGTCTATCAGATCAATTGTGAGATTGGATTGAAGAGTTCCTAAATAACAGAACGCAGCATGTCATTCTCAATGGAGAGAAGTCTTCCGAAGTAAGAGTGATTTCAGGTGTGTCGCAGGGGAGTGTCGTAGGACCGTTACTATTCACAATATACACAAATGGTTCAAATGGCTCTGAGCACTATGGGACTTAACATCTATGGTCATCAGTCCCCTAGAACTTAGAACTACTTAAACCTAACTAACCTAAGGACAGCACACAACACCCAGCCATCACGAGGCAGAGAAAATCCCTGACCCCGCCGGGAATCGAACCCGGGAACCCGAGCGTGGGAAGCGAGAACGCTACACAATATACACAAATGACGTTGTGGATAACATAGGAAGTTCACTGAGGCTTTTTGCGGATGATGCTGTAGTATATCGACAGGTTGTAACAATGCAAAATTGTACTGAAATGCAGGAGGATCTGCAACGAATTGACGCATGGTGCAGGGAATGGCAATTGAATCTCAATATAGAAAAGTGTAATGTGCTGAGAATTCATAGAAAGAAACATCCCTTATCATTTAGCTACAATATAGCAGGCCAGCAACTGGAAGCAGTTAATTCCATAAATTATCTGGGAGTACGCATTAGGAGTGATTTGAAATGTAATGATCATATACAGTTGATCGTTGATAAAGCTGGTGCCAGACTGAGATTCATTGGAAGAATCCTAAGGAAATGCAATCCGAGAAAAAAGGAAGTAGCTTAAGTACATTTGTTCGCCCACTGCATGAATATTGCTCACCAGTGTGGGATCCGTATCATATAGGGTTGATAGAAGAGAGAGAGAAGATCCAACGGAGAGCGGCGCGCTTCGTTACAGGATGATTTAGTAATCGCGAAAGCGTTACGGAGATGATAGACAAACTCCAGTGGAAGACTCTGCAGGAGAGACGCTCAGTAGCTCGGTAGGGCTTTTGTTGAAGTTTCGAGAACATACCTTCACCGTGGAGTGAAGCAGTATATTGCTCCCTCCTATGTATATCTCGCGAAGAGACCATGAGGATAAAATCAGAGAGATTAGAGCCCACACAGAGGCATACCGACAATCTTTCTTTCCACGAACAATACGAGACTGGAATAGAAGGGAGAACCGATAGAGGTACTCAAAGTACCCTCCGCCACACACTGCCAGGTGGCTTGCGGAGTATGCATGTAGATGTAGATGTATCGCCGTTTTCTGAACTTTTCATTGTCTTGCAGAAAGAATGATACAAGATTCCCCAGAAAGTCATACTTGTCCTACATCTATCCATTCTGAGACGTCTGTAAGCTGTTTTGAATGCCAACGGTATTCCTACTCCGTGTTAATTGTGGTAATTTGTTGTGTTTTCAGTGCTCCCACATTTTTGCGCACCCCCTGGACATTTTTCATAACAAGCTGACTACGTTGTAAGCCTCAGTAAAGACTATCAACATTTGTAAGTAGCCTGTTTCGGTTTTTATAGTGGTAACGCCACGTAGCGCTCTGTATGAAAATCACTGGCTGTGCTGTGTGCAGTCTGTGGCTGGTTAGGATTGTTGGAATTTGCTATTGTAGTGTTGGGCAGTTGGATGTGAACAGCGCGTAGCGTTGCGCAGTTGGAGGTGAGCCGCCAGCAGTGGTGGATGTGGGGAGTGAGATGGCGGAGTTTTGAGAGCGGATGATCTGGACGGGTGTCCATCAGAGACAGTAAATTTGTAAGACTGGATGTCATGAACTGATATATATATATATATATATATATATATATATATATATATATATATATATATATATATATATATATATATAATGACTTTTGAACACTATTAAGGTAAATACATTATTTGTTCTCTATCAAAATCTTTCATTTGCTAACTATGCCTATCAGTAGTTAGTGACTTCAGTAGTTAGAACCTTTTATTTAGCTGGCAGTATTGACGCTCGCTGCATTGCGGTAGTTCGAGTAACGAAGATTTTTGTGAGGTAAGTGATTCATGAAAAGTAGAGGTTATTGTTAGTCAGGGCCATTCTTTTGTAGGGATTATTGAAAGTCAGATTGCGTTGCGCTAAAAATATTGTGTGTCAGTTTAGTGTTGATCAAAATAATTAAAGAGAGAAATGTCTGAGTACGTTCAGTTTTGCTCAGCTGTTTGAAAAGCAAGTAATGTAAGAGGTTTGTCAGCACAGTCATTCATAAATTTTTCTAAGGGGACGTTTCACATTAAATCGTTAGGTACTAGTAGACAGTGAGGTCTAAATGACCCTAACTTCGAAACAGATAAGATATAGCTAATGAAACTCCAGTAAAACAACTCATCCAAAGTGATAGATTAGATATAGATCATCCATCAACAAATCGCATTTAAGTTTTCATATGTTGTTGGAACTTTCCCTAGTGCAACAACGCAGCTTCTATTTCACATGTATGCCTTTATTCGGAAACATCAGCCGGTATAGTCGAACAACTGTCAAGGCGAGAGGCAATACATCAGATAGCAGGTGTTGAGTGGAGCCGACACGTGTCACAGTGTTTGCACGATGTGTTTGTTGAAACGGCGGGGACGAGCTGGGAGCACCGGCTATGTAATTACAGAGCCACTCTGGGAAGAGAAGCAGCCGGAGCGACGCTCGTTGGCATAATTAACGACAAAAACTCGGACGGTCCCTAAGGCTTCTGGTTACGCATTCCTTTCATTAAGATTAAACGCCTGTAAACAGAAAGATACAGGAAAACTCTTTAGAGCGGCATATTGGTTACCCGTCGTCCTTACTCAGTGCCAGTACGTGGTGACACCCACCTCAGTCCTTTCGCCCCATAATGAATTCGACGTGCCGAGTGGTTAAGGCACTGCAATTGTATTCTGGAAGACCTGAATTCAAATCCACGTGCGCCCATCAAGATTTTGGTTCCTTGTAATTTCCGTAAATCGACCAAGGCGAATAACTGACGGCTCTTTTGGAAATGACTGACCCAGTTTCCTCCCTGATCCGCTTGTGGCGTATTCGCCGTTGTCGTGACGCCATAATTTTCCATTTTCTCCCACTTCGAAAGATTGGGACTAACTTCGACTGAATTTACTTTTATACTCTATTTACATAATACATAAAGGAGAATTATGGACAATGATATGAAAGTATTTAGAATCATTCAGCATCCTACAGGGCGAGTCACTAACTATTGCCACCTAGAATAACTCGGAATGTACGATAGTAGCTGAAAAGTTCGTGGGACAAATGTTGCATGGGATAACGAGGGTTTTTTTTTTTTGTTACTAGGTGGGGTCGCGTCAGAGATATGAAGGTCAATTTTGTATTTTTAAATGGGATACTATAGTTTGGTATTTATTTTCTGGTAGCGGCTGTCGAGACGAATCCAATGATGTGTAACAGTAGGGTCTTTGGAGGTCAACGAAGGTCACAAAGGTGGCATGAACGTCCATTTACAGTAGGTTTACGAAGTGATGACCATTGGTGTCAAGGCAGTGGTGAAATCTTTTTATCATGGATTGAGTGGTATTCGTTATCACATCGAAACTTATCGAAGAACATGCTCTAACAATTCTCTCTCATATATCGTGCAAATAGTAAATATTCACCGAATACTGCGTATCCCTCTAATGTGCCATTGACATGTAAACGCCATACGACGGTTTCGCAATACAATGGTAAGACTAGTATCGTCGAATCAAGCGAATGTGAATGATGTATTCCTTCGAAGAACAGGTCGTATGCTTCTCCTTTACGGAGAATGCCAACGAAACTCAGTGAGAGCTAGAGACTTATACGCTGAAAGATATCCTCGACGTACTCACACTACACGTCGTACATTTAAATATGCGTATGATAAACTGAGAACAACTGTATCTTTAACGCATCGGAAACATATCCGGCATAGGAAAGTTACTAACGAGGAAATGGAAATTGGTACTCTTACCACTGTGGATCGACATCCTTGTGTTGGTTCACGTCAAGTCGCAAGGGAATCTGGCATGAGCCAAAGCGACTTCAGATTCTGAGGGATGACATTTATTGATTTGATTTTTTTACTGACGATGCTATATTCATGAACCATGGAAATGTTAATTTGCATAGCATGCATTATTGGGCAACTGAAAATCCATGTTGGCAGAGGTAATTTGCACACCAAAAACCGTGGTCGGTGAATGTATGGTGTGGGATTCTGGAGCACAGAATTATAGGCCCCTATTTCATCGAATACACCCGGTAGCTTCCCTCTTTCCTACTCGTATAATTTACAGCCTAATACGGGTTCTATTGACGAATTTCACAAAAAAACAGTGTATCACTGACGCCTCTGAATATTATTATTGATGTTTGTTAACAGATTTCGCACAGTGTACCTGCAAAGCTAGTATCACAAACTCGCTCTAGGAATTCCCTATTTAATGTTGTTATATTAAGCAGGAGCATACTTTTATATTTTCTGTTGTGTGACGTTTGCTTATACCACTGAAAAAATGGAGGTAAGTTAAAGTTCAACTGAATTTTATCATTTTCAGAATACTGAAAGCGATCTGTTTTAATTGTTAAAAACCATTCAAAAGCCAAGATCGTATAAAAAGTTTCTTTACTTAAGACGACCGGTTTCAGCAGTCATTGCTGTCATCTTCAAGTCTTTAATATCTTTTTGTTGTAAACCATGTTCATTTTGCGCTGAACCTCACGCACAAGATGTCAAGTGGATAAAACTCAGCAGCAATGACAGACGTTTATAATGTGCTGAGTTTCGTCCACATGACAACCAGTGCGTGAGTATCAGCGTAAAACGAATATGTTTTACAACATAAAAAAAATGTTAAAGACCTGAAGATGATAGCAATGATTGTTGAAACCGGCCGTCTTAAATTTAAGAAATTTTTGATGTGATCTTGGGTTTTGAATGGTTTTTAACAATTAAAGTTTAACGTCACGTCGACGATGAAGTAATTGCAGACAACCAGACAGACCAGAATAGGGAAGCAAACTAGCCGAGGCCTTATTAATAGAACCATATCGGCGTTTACATCAAGTGATGTAGGCGTAAAACGAGATAGGGCTTTATATTTAGCAGGTACCAACTTCGTATCTAGTGCCTCACACAGTGCATTACATTATTCCGTCTGGTGTTCGAGGTCTGAGGAGACGAGTTTTGTTGTCGCTTATATTAAAAATGGCTCTGAGCACTATGCGACTTAACTTCTGAGGTCATCAGTCCCCTAGAACATAGAACTAATTAAACCTAACTAACCTAAGGACATCACACACATCCATGTCCGAGGCAGGATTCGAACCTGCGACCGTAGCAGTCGCTCGGTTCCAGACCGTAGCGCCTAGAACCGCACGGCCACTCCGGCTGGCGCCTATATTAAAGACTACGCCAGAAGTACCCAGAGATGTTTCATAAAGCGGAACTTTCTAGCTACTCATTCAAGAATCCTGCCAGCTGGTTAGTCAACTGCAACGTTGCACCTCGTACCTGTTTCATACAACGCGTTTCAGACCTCTGTTGTCTCTGGTCGTCCTGAAATATTTCTTTTAAATCATGTGTGTTAAATCGGTTCATCCTCCTTTTCTCTCCCTGCAAATGCAAATAACTCTGAATACATTTATACGTATTCAAATTGCAAGTAACTCAACCAATTTAAAATGCAGCCGACACTGGTGGTAGACAGGAGGAAGAGAAAGGAAGGACCAGCTTCGACTTACTCATTTCATTCTGTGAGTAGCGTCGCTGGTCTTACGCTTTTAGCTGAGGGTGCTCAGCGACAGGGATGTCGTCTTAAGTTCTACTAGCCATCGGCGTAACTGTCGGCTGGAGGATGGATAAGACATGCTACGTCAATGGGAGATCGTACAGGCCGTGGGCTCCTCAGGTGTCAGGGGTGTACCACGAGTGCCTCGATTCAGAGAAAATCGCCGCTGCCGGTTGGCAACGGGTTAAGTCGCCATGGACCACCACGGATTGTAACTGTCGACAGATGTGCAAAAGTGCTGCAGATCACTGTCAGTTCAGAGCAAGTCAACAACAAATGATGAGCAGCTATACTACCTCTTCACTATGGAGCCAGAAGCTGCGCGTATCGTGCCCCAGAGTAGAGAGAAATTGTGGCCTCGGAGCACCGCCATTGGACCCACGAAGCACGGAAAAGGGCACTGTGGACTTATAAACGTTATTAACTGCAAATGGCAGACTACTCCCGCGGCACCATTAAGGAAGATGTTGGGGTTATCGTCGTTTGCTGATACGCCTCTCACCAGTATGCTGCACAGCGACCCTCAGTGAGGTGACGTCATTTGAGTGACTTTCCGCGCACTGAATTCACGGAAGAACGAATTTTACGTGCTGGATTTAGCTTGACTTTAAACTGTCGTATCTCGACAACGAATAATGGTTACTAGATAAAAAGAAAAGTTTCTAGTTTTTCTATTTATCTACCTTCGTGCAGACTTTGAAACGGTTCAAAAATGGTTCAAATGGCTCTGAGCACTATGAGACTTAACATCTATGGTCATCAGTCCCCTAGAACTTAGAACTACTTAAACCTAACTAACCTAAGGACATCACACAACACCCAGTCATCACGAGGCAGAGAAAATCCCTGACCCCCGCCGGGAATCGAACCCGGGAATCCGGGTGAAACGGTTCGTACAGGTTTAAAGTATAGAAGTGGCGCGCTTCAAAACCTCCCAGAAAAACGTGTTTTTTGTAGGTGGAATCCAAACGAAGCAAGATATTTTTAAATGGTTAAAGATTTTCTTAGACCAACGTCTGATACACCGGTGGACTAAACTTGAACCATCAGTCTCGCTCCAGTCTGGAGTTATTAAAGGGTGACGTAAAATCCGAGCGGTACACATACAAGTGGTGCCGTTAACTGTGCATTACTTTCAGTCCAGTAAAAATCTTTTGCAAAAGGAATTAATCGATCCGCACAATTTGCCTGGACACCAGGTCCGGTTCGTCATTCAAACCTTTCTTAATGTACTGTAACATATCTGCAGTAAGGCAAATGTTCGAATGGTTATACAAATGGTCGCGGGTCCAGGCTAAACCAAAAACTTTTCACCCCATTTTTCTCTCTCAAATAGGAACCGAGCACCAAACCCCACTTCCCCCAAAACGCGGCCTTTTCATGTATCTCTGTCACAGTGCTTCTGCTCGAAAAGTATTTTTTTCACTTTATTGGCTTTCGGTTGGCACCCATTCAGCCTGCTCAGCTGTGGAATTGCAATTATGACGACACGAACGTAAGGAAAACACCGGAGAAATTTCCGACTCGGCCGGAAATCGAACCCGGGCCCCTTCGCTTGGCAATCCGCCACGCTGACAGGCAGCGGAGCGTGGAGGATGACAGCTTCTCCCGCCGTCGATTTTGAAAAGCAAATTTCAGTTTGTGTGCTTTTCACAGAAAACGTCAGCTGTATTTGTTGACCCACGTCCTGTGAAAGCAAACAAAAGAATGTTCTTTACTTCCGAGAAAACAGTGCTCAACTATTTTCGATTAAAGTAAGCAGTTTTACCGGTTTTGGCGAAGTTGAGTGGTGCCAATGCATTGACTTGTTTTTATTCTGCGTTGGTGTAGGTTATCCACGTCACTATGTCAGAAAGCGAGTGCGGGTCTACAGTAGTCAGAACGGTGGCGCTGCAGTTGTTTCCGACACGACGACTCCTTCCCTCATACTGAAGCATGCCGGAGTGTAAGACTAGTGGATTAGTACGGAAGTTGAGTGTGCGATCTTGCTGTTATAAAATAGCACTGACAGGGCGTAGATGACCGATTGTCAGTCTCAGATGCCCTGTACTGAAGCTGTTTTTTTGTGAGACTTGCGGGGTGAAAGGTGAAAATTAAGTGACGCAGTGTTTGCAGTTGCAAATGTGCTTCATAAGAAGAAAAATGATGCTTGGAAAAAAGTCAGTGCTATAGTTCACATTTCAGACGAAAAACATAAGAAGTTTGTCCAACGCAAACAAAACAGTTGTACTCTTCTTTATTCCACCTCCATCACGAGAAAACATTTCTGCTCCGTCAAACGAAGACAAGGTACAGAGCAACGTCCCTGCGACCAAAACGCGCTTTGTCTGTGATTTTTTGGTCATCGCCAATTGCGTAACTAATCATTCATTTCAGTAACTTATTCGAAGAACGCTGTAACTTTATTTTAATAATTAACCATTAGTTACAGAATACACGTTCTAATGTCAGAGTTTCTTGTAGTGTCATGACAGACTCAGAGTCGGATCACAGACTTGGTAGCGAGTCTAAATTGTGTGTATGTCAACGTAATTGTTGAGCATTCTCTGACCAGAGATAAAATATGAATAGAAAATTTACTGCAGAAAATCTATTATACGTAAAAATATATATATATATATATATATATATACATAAACATACACACATATAAACATACATATACAACCCATGAGTACATACAGTAGCGACAGTAAGTATTTACATTCTTACGATGAAATTGAGGACTCGCTTTCAAAAATGTAGCTTCATTCGCATTTTAGTGCTAAAAAAACGTTTTTCGTGAGGATGCCAAGCAGTACGACGACAAAGGAGGCTGGCTTCAACGAGCATTAGCGCTTCGTAATGAAGCCTCAACCTCGAAACAACTAATGACCAAATGTATAAAGAAATTGCGTGGTTTCGAAAGAGTGTTTCCCAGAAACTATTAGCGATTAAGGATCTGCTGTGAAGTTGTCTTCGAAAAATGAGTGCAGTTAGGAGCAAGTGTTTTGGGTGTGCAGGACGGTGAACAACGAGAAGCCGCTGCTGAAGGACGAGAAGGCAGCGCAGGAAGTGGAGGACGCAGACGACGAGGCGGAGGCGGCGTACGCCGTGGTGCCGCCCGACGGCGGCTGGGGCTGGGTCGTCATGCTCGCCGGCTTCTGCTGCAACCTCATCGTCGACGGCATCATCTCGTCGTTCGGCATGTTCCTCGCCGACATCTCGCGGGACCTCGGCGAGTCCAAGCCGCGCGTCGCCATCGTCGGCTCTCTGCTGTCCGGTTTCTACCTCATGGCGGGTGAGTCAGGCGCCTAAACTGCTCCACGTCTTAGCGGGAAAGACCTCGGTTCTATTTCCCGTCGATGTCGGAGTTCTCGCTCGAATGTAAACAGATGGGACAGGAATGCGGCCGTACACTCATTTGAAGAGAACTTCCGGTCACTCACTTGAAGTGTTTTAGGGGAACCACGGATGGCTGAACGTAGATCGCTACACCGATCCTGAGTCTAATGTCTTAAATACTCTGGTATTTTAACTCTTTCGAGCTACCTAAAAATGTAATCTCCACGACCTTTGTCTGTTATGTTAGAAGTTCTCCGATTTTGGTTGCCCCGGGCAAAGCAACAAGTCAGCCGTAACCGGACATAGTGAAAAATGTGGCCAGCACGTTGGATTCGACTAGCATTTCTGGAGGAGACCGATATAAATCCCCGTCCAGCCAATCAGTTCTATGTTTTCCGTGGTTTCTCTGAATCCCTTATGGTTAATGCCTAATTGCTTCCACAAAAAGAACACTGCCGATTTCCTTAACCGTCCTTCCTCAGTCCGAGCTCGAGCTTGTAATGACTGCTTTCTCTCCTTCATTGCCCTCAGTTCGCATTTGGGAGTAACTGGATCCAAAGTCCAGTACAGCCATCCTTATTTAGATTGCCCTAAATCTATGAATGCCGGGATGGTTCCTCTGGAGAGAACAACGTCCGTGCCTTTCCCCAGTCAGTGCTAAGGTCCATCTCTAATGACTTCGGTTCGACAGGAAGTTGAATACTAATCTCCTTCCCTTTTCTACTTTCTATGAGAGATTCAAAAATCGTCTTTAAATTAATTTTGTAACAACCCCAATTAAACGCTTTTATTTTTCATCTACGTTAAATACTGCAGGTTTCAACTATGATGTGCATAACAATGTGAAATAAATGCAATTAATCCCCAAAACCTTGCAAACATAGCCATGGTGTCGTATATAATTAAGTGTAGATTTGTCAACTTTGAACTTCCTTTGATCAGTAATGGAACATTTCGTCTCACACTCTCTACTATTTTAAAAGACGCACAGAATGTAAGGCGTGTTTTATGACTGAAGTTTAAATGGAACGATTATAAACAATAGACCAAGTACTTTCTTATGCACGTTAAATTTATTTTATCAACAAATTGCTTTTATTTCTGACTTTTGTTGAGCTCAATGCATAGCATTTGTAAGAAAACTAATAATTTTTTATTTCAGATTTCATTTATTAAAATTGTGTGTTGTACATATTTGATTATTTCTGTTACAGGTCCTTTTGTGTCCGCTCTTGCCAACCGATATGGTTTCCGAGTAGTTGCAATACTAGGAAGTGTTCTGGGATGTATTTCATTCGCTTTGTGTTATTTCGCAAATAGTGTTATTTACCTGTGTATAGGATATGGATTTCTCGGAGGTAAGATCGATGTCCCCGAAATAATGAATTAAAGTTAGTTAATGTATGAATTTTAAAATCGCTACTCATAATAGCTTAAGCAATACTAGTACTATAGCATGTTACTTAAGCAGATTTTAGTGATATAAACGCTTCTAAGATGATGCTTATTTTTTTGACCATACCATTTACGTAACTAATTATGAAGTGCGATTTACTGAACTTTTTTGTGGCAGTAGGAAACAGAAAATGAATCAGAATGGAATTGTACTCTAAATGGTAGGTGAAAAAGGCGAAGACAGAAAGTGCCTGTTTTCGGCGTTCTGCCAAGCGTTGTTTTGTGTTTGTGTTTCAGTACACTTTTTTTCTGATTGTTACAGTAACGAGAAGCAATATTTTCCAGACGATGCCTATGTTTATTTTGCAGCTTTGAGTACCATTGGTATGGCCGCTGCGATATTTGGTTTAGAAAGCCTTCCTTTATTGCAATTTCTGGAGTTCCTTAGGTACAGAACAAAATGTAACAGAAATGGAAAGATCGATCAAGTAGCCTATAGCAGCATCTGTTACCACACGTCGTTGCATGCACTCCACACGTCCTAAACCAATTTCCGTCCACCACTTACGGTGTTGCTCACATCTCACACTAATCTGACCTGGGGAGCCACAAAGTCGCCTTCATGTCACTGCAGTGTTTCCTAAACAGTTATGAGACATTTTGAGAGCAGTGAGGCTGTGCATTGTCTTGCTGCAGTTGCAGGACACCAGCAGGCAATGCATTTGATTCGACAGGATGTATATACATCATTTCAAGAATAGTTCTAGCACACACTTAACCTCTGCCCTGGAGTGCATAGCGTATGGCTATTGACGTATTCCTTCGGTGACATCGGAGTACAACGCGACACATTATCCAGGTGACCTAGAATATAGTGGCTCTGTTCCTGCATTTGTGCCCTGGTTTGTGTTGTGAGCAGAGGAGCACATGTGGGCTGGTGCCTGCTGTATCCTATCATTGTCTAGTATTCAAATAATGAGCGATTTGCTGTACTGTGACCGTCTATCTGCTGTTACTGCCCGAGATAATCGACGACCACACCTGCCATCGGCATCTCGGTTGACTCTGTTGGCAGTTATTGTCCCCGAACCGAGTCCCTCACAGTACACCCTTGATACGGTTCAAATCCCCATTCAGCCATCCACTTTTAGCTGTTTCGGGATTTCTCAAAACCGTTTAAGGCAAATGCCGTAATGGTTCCTTTGAAAGGGTACAGCCTATTTCTTTCCCCCTCCTACTGCAATCTGAGCGTTTTCTCCATCTCTGGCGACCTCATCGTCTGCGGGACTTAAAGCCCTAATCTCTCGTCCCTATTACGTTGGCATGTGATAATACTGATGCTTACAAACACCTCAGGCATTACGTCTGTCGCACCTAGGGCACCCACTATATGACAGCGATAAATTGTGTTCATGTGGTGCACATGCCTGTTCGTCCACTCCACTGTCGCATGTACAGTGTCTGACATTGTCCCAGACGAGGGCCATACTGCCAAAGTGACGACATAGGCCCCGCCAACAGTTGTGTCTCGCCGTTGCGAGGATGTGCATCCATATGTGACGCTGTTTGGGCTACGTTCATGTCTGTAACTAACGCCATCTGATGACATTCGTCCATAACTTGTCTGTTGACGCAAGTGATATCACTCACCTGTTGGAGAAAGCTTTGTACGAGGGATGACTGAAAAGTAATGCCTCCACCTTCGTAACTCTTCAACAGTTGGCAGCGTTGGTATATGGCAGGTACTGGCTTGTTCCGTAGCCTCTTCCCTACAGCTCCAGTTGGCGGGAAGCCTTAGCATTGAACGGTTGTGTGTTACAGTGTAAGGTATGATACCCTGCGCAGACGGTCGGCCAATGCAGTTTAAGCAACGTCCAGTCATTGAATTCTTGACAGCACAAGGTGTCACCCCAAAGGAGATTCATCAGAGAATGAAAACATTTTTTGGTGATTGTGTTGATGTGAGTACTGTGCGTCCTTGGGCGAGTAAGTTTAAAGATGTTGAGGCGGGAACATCTGATCTGCGTGACAAACAAAGAGTTTGACGACCTGTGACAGCAACCACCGAGTTTCACAAGCCAAATGTTGACAGGTTGATTCAGGACGATCGTCGTATCACTCAGAGAGAAAATGCAACCACAATCGACATTTCACAAGAACGTATGGGTCACATTATTGGTTTGCTTGGCGATCGGAACATCTGTGCACGATGGGTATCCCGAATGCTGAATTACGAAATGAAAGCGCACAGACTTGAAATTTACCCGGAACTCCTCTCGCGTTACGAGAATGAAGGTGATGCCTTTCTCCATTTAGTTGTGACAGAAGACGAAATGTGGGTACACCATTACGACCTGGAGGCGAAACGTATGGAATATCGACACAAAGACTCGTCCCAGAAAAAGAAATTCAAGACGCAGCCCTCAGCTGGAAAAATAGTGGCCACAGTGTTCTGGGACCCAGATGGTGTTATCCATATTGATTCCCTTGATCGTGGAACAACAATAAATTCAGAGCGTTACATCACAACGATGTGAACTTTGAAACGACTGCTAACAAGTGTCCTGAAGGAAAAGGGAAATGTTTTCCCGCAGCATGACAATGCCAGGTCACACACTTCACGTGCCACCACAGCAGAACTTCACAGACTGAATCTCACAACCGTATGGCATCCTCCATACAGCCCAGATTTCGCACCGTCTGCCTTCCATCTGTTCCCAATAATGAAAGATGATCTGCGGGGACATCATTATGCTTCTGATGAAGACGGTAAGAGAACCGGGAGACTGTGGATGCGGAAACAGAGTGTCGGCTTCAAGAAAACTCGTTCATCGTTGGCAGAAATGTATCCAATTGGCTGGTGATTATGTGGAAAAGTGAATATTGGTAATTAATGATCACATTCTAAGGATTATTTCTGCATCTGATTTATTAAAATATTCCCATCCAAACGCAATTAACGAAGGTGGAGGCATTCAACCCTCGTAAAAAGTTAGACCTATCAATATTCAGTATTGTGCTGCATGGAGTTTCGGCTACGTGTAACTGAAATTTGTTAAGATACAAGGTTCGAGTGTAATTAATCTCGAGTGTGGTCACAGGCCGGTCTGTAATATAGTTACAGATTTGACTTGAAGGTAATAGTCTGAAGCCAATGAATGTAACCATTAATTATCAGTCCAATGACAGGCTGTTTGTAGTACATGCTGTTGTCTAGGTTATCAGTTTAATCGGAAAATTGATGAATGTACTGTCATTATATCCGATTTCTTGGAGCTCAGAGCCGATTATGGATACTTTTTTTGGAAAATGCATAATTATAATCACGATGTAGTTGTTTAGGCAAACATATTTTAGTATATGATAACTGACTGAATGAAATATGGTCAATACATGATCAAATAATAATAAAAATTATCTCTATACTATTACACTTTAATTACACACTTTATCTCAATATTTTGCACATATTTATTATTTTCCATCATTAAAAATATAAATGAATTAACTGAGGTCTTCCATACTACTTTACCCACACACAGCCAAACTTTCACCTTTCAGCTTAACATAGTCTTCGGGGTACGCTACAGATCAATATGAGACCACAAATAAGATATCGTATCCACATTTTCTGATTCCGCTAACATACAACCAAGCTATACCCATAGCAACTTCATAATCCATTTTTTAATCATACATATGTCATAAAATCGGAGAAACTCATTCCTGAGAGAGAGCACTCTTATATGTAAAGAACTTCAAATAATGCAAAATATAATTGTATTACGTTAACAAGAAACTCCCAGAATCTGTATATAATACTACAACATATACGAGTATAATAATATCTTCTTTCATGAATTTGAAGCCATTTTGATTATTTTTCGACAGTCAACTATTGTATTACTTACTTATTTAGCGACATGTTTCGAGGTGAACCTCATATTCAGGCTAAATGGCATTACAAAAACAACTTTAAAATAAGGCCATACAGATGTTACATAGTCTTTTCGTGAATTCTGTGGCCATCCTGTGGAAGAAGAGAAAACTTAGTAAGGGGTGATGTCACTTTGGATGCTGGACTGATGTTAGCACGAAAATGTTTTGTAACGGTCACACTTTTTTCTTCTGATGTGCCAGAATCGTAGTGACGCCCTGGGGCGCCTCCATTTCCGTGCCTCTCCTGGTCATTGTTCACAAATTGTCACTAACATAGCAGTAACTTGGAAACACGATCACAAACATTTCTGTAGTGCAGTGGACAAGATGGCGGTCAAAATACAGCTGATTTCGATTTGACTATCCATTTGTCCCTCCCCCCATTAACCATGGACCTTGCCGTTGGTGTGGAGGCTTGCGTGCCTCAGCGATACAGATGGCCGTACTGTAGGTGCAACCACAACGGAGGGGTATCTGTTGAGAGGCCAGACAAACGTGTGGTTCCTGAAGAGGGGCAGCAGCCTTTTCAGTAGTTGCAGGGGCATCAGTCTGGATGATTGACTGATCTGTCCTTGTAACACTAACCAAAACGGCCTTGCTGTGCTGGTACTGCAAACGGCTGAAAGCAAGGGGAAACTACAGCCGTAATTTTTCCCGAGGGCATGCAGCTTTACTGTGTGGTTAAATGATGATGGCGTCCTCTTGGGTAAAATATTCCGGAGGTAAAATAGTCCCCCATTCGGATCTCCGGGCGGGGACTAATAAGAGGACGTCGTTATCAGGAGAAAGAAAACTGGCGTTCTACGGATGGGAGCATGGAATGTCAGATCCCTTAATCGGGCAGATAGGTGAGAAAATTTAAAAAGGGAAATGGATAGGTTAATGTTAGATATAGTGGGAATTAGTGAAGTTCGGTGGCAGGAGGAACAAGACTTTTGGTCAGATGAATACAGGGTTATAAATACAAAATCAAATAGGGGTGATGCAGGAGTAGGTTTAATAATGAATAAAAAATAGGAGTGCGGGTAAGCTACTACAAACAGCATAGCGAACGCATTATTGTGGCCAAGATACACACGAAGCCCATGCCTACTACAGTAGTACAAGTTTATATGCCAATTAGCTCTGCAGATGATGAAGAAAGTGATGAAATGTGTGATGAGATAAAATAAATTACTCAAGTAGTGAAGGGAGACGAAAAATTAATAGTCATGGGTAACTGGAATTCGAGAGTAGGAAAAGGGAGAGAAGGAAACATAGTAGGTGAATATGGATTGGGGGTAAGAAATGAAAGAGGAAGCCGTCTGGTAGAATTTTGCACAGAGCATAACTTAATCACAGCTAACACTTGGTTCAAGAATCATGAAAGAAGGTTGTATACATGGAAGAAGCCTGGAGATACTAGAAGGTGTCGTATAGATTATATAATGGTAAGACAGAGATTTAGGAACCAGGTTTTAAATTGTAAGACGTTTCCAGGGGCAGATGTGGACTCTGACTACAATCTGTTGGTTATGAACTGTAGATTAAAACTGAAGAAGATGCAGAAAGTTGGGTATTAAAGGAAATGGGACCTGGATAAATTGACTAAACCAGAGGTTGTACAGAGTTTCAGGGAGAGCATAAGGGAACAATTGACAGGAATGGGGGAAAGAAGTACAGTAGAAGAAGAATGGGTAGCTCTGAGGGATGCAGTAGTGAAGGCAGCAGAGGATCAAGTAGGTAAAAATACGAGGGCTAGTAGAAATCCGTGGGTAAAAGAAGAGACATTGAATTTAATTGATGAAAGGAGAAAATACAAAAATGCAGTAAATGAAGCAGTCAAAAAGGATATCGACAGGAAGTGCAAAATGGCTAAGCAGGGATGGCTAGAGGACAAATGTAAGGATGTAGAGGCATATCTCACTAGGGGTAAGATAGATACTGCCTACAGGAAAATTAAAGAGACCTTTGGAGAAAAGAGAACCACTTGTATGAATATCAAGAGCTCAGATGGAAACCCAGTTCTAAGCAAAGAAGGGAAAGCAGAAAGGTGGAATGAGTATATAGAGGGTCTATACGAGGGCGATGTACCTGAGGACAATATTATGGAAATGGAAGAGGATGTAGATGAAGATGAAATGGGAGATACGATACTGCGTGACGAGTTTGACAGAGCACTGAAAGACCTGAGTCGAAACAAAGCCCCGGGAGTAGACAACATTCCATTGGAACTACTGACGGCCTTGGGAGAGCCAGTCATGACAAAACTCTGCCATCTGGTGAGCAATATGTATGAGACAGGCGAAATACCCTCAGACTTCAAGAAGAATATAATAATTCCAATCCCACAGAAAGCAGGTGTTGACAGATGTGAAAATTACCGAACTATCAGTTTATTAAGTCACAACTGCAAAATATTAACACGAATTCTTTACAGACGAATGGAAAAACAGGTAGAAGCCGACGTCGGGGAAGATCAGTTTGGATTCCGTAGAAATATTGGAACACGTGAGGCAATACAGACCTTGCTGCTTATCTTAGAAGCAAGATTAAGGAAAGGCAAACCTACGTTTCTAGCATTTGTAGACTTAGAGAAAGCTTTTGACAATGTTGACTGGAATACTCTCTTTCAAATTCTGAAGGTGGCAGGGGTAAAATACAGGGAGCGAAAGGCTATTTACAATTTGCACAAAAACCAGATGGCAGTTATAAGAGTTGAGGGACATGAAAGGGAAGCAGTGGTTGGGAAGGGAGTGAGAAAGGGTTGTAGCCTCTCACCGATGTTATTCAATCTGCATATTGAGCAAGCAGTAAAGTTAAAATCCATGGAGAAGAAATAAAAACTTTGAGGTTCGCCGATGACATTGTAATTATGTCAGAGACAGCAAAGGACTTGGAAGAGCAGTTGTTTGGAATGGACAGTGTCTTGAAAGGCGGATATAAGACGAACATCAACAATAGCAAAACGAGGATAATGGAATGTAGTCGAATTAAGTCGGGTGATGCTGAGGGAATTAGATTAGGAAATGAGACACTTAAAGTAGTAAAGAAGTTTTGCTATTTGAGGAGCAAAATAACTGATGATGGTCGAAGTAGAGAAGATATAAAATGTAGACTGGCAATGGCAAGGAAAGAGTTTCTGAAGAAGAGAAATTTGTTAACATCGAGTATAGATTTAAGTGTCGGGAAGTCGTTTCTGGAAGTATTTTTATGGAGTGTAGCCATGTATGGAAGTGAAACATGGACGATAAATAGTTTGGACAAGAAGAGAATAGAAGCTTTCGAAATGTGGTGCTACAGAAGAATGCGGAAGATTAGATGGGTAGATCACATAATTAATGAGGAGGTATTGAATAGAATTGGGGAGAAGAGGAGTTTGTGGCACAACTTGACTAGGAGAAGGGATCGGTTGGTAGGACATGCTCTGAGGCAACAAGGGATCACAAATTTATAATTGGAGGGTAGCGTGGAGGATAAAAATCGTAGAGGGAGACGAAGAGAAAATTCACTAAGCAGATTCAGTAGGATGTCGGTTGCGGTAAGTACTGGGAGATGAAGAAGCTTGCACAGGATAGAGTAGCATGGAGAGCTGCACCAAACCAGTCTCAGGACTGAAGACCACAACAACAACATCGATTTGTCGATCTACGTGATGTCAAATGTTTACCTGTCTTCTGCACGTCTTGCTATCGTTTTTCGGATGAAGTTTGACGAAACACATTACAAATTGAGCACCTGTAACAATATTATTGAAAACATCATGATATAAACTATTTATTTTACGTATTTCCAAGCTATTGCTGGGGCTAGAGTCAAACAACTGTGTCACTAACATAGCAGTCACTTGGAAACACTATCACAAACAGATCAGTAGTTCAGTGGACAAGATATGCATACACATATGCATAATGTATAAAGCATAATCTATAATGTACAAATCAGTAACAACTATACTTTCATGAATATGTAAAATGTATTTTGACGAAGCCAGTTGCATGGTAAACATGCTTAACGGATAATAAATAAACATATAACGTATAAAAAAACAAATAACATATAGGCCTACGGCTACCGCCTATACACTACACAGCTCGCTACGTTCAGCAACGGGGTTCGTGCTACTTTGCTACGTTATTTTGGGGTTTCAGTGGTCGGCGAGCGGGTACTCACTCAGTTATTCTATTTAACCGAAGCCTTCTGATTTTTTCCAAGCTCTGGTTATTGAGAACTGTAGCGAGATGCGTCTCAGGGGGAAGCAGGGAAAGAGTGCTACCCCTGATTTAGCATCGATGTTGTTATCTAATTTGGAGAAAATTATTGAGCAACCACGTGAAAAAGGGGAACAGAAATAAAGCAGTTTTGCTGTTACAAAGTTGACAGGGGTGAAGAGGTTGGGTGGATATATGGATGAATGCGAGGCTCACTTCATCTGCACCGAGGAGGAATAATAAGTGAGCGAAAAGCACACAGTTTGATCTGATTATAATTCCCTAACGACGCTCCGTAGGACGACCAAGGTAGCGCTGGATGGACGATCTGGTGAAGGAATTGTCAGCCCTGGGGACTGACTGAAAAAGTTCAGCAATTTTGGTGTCAATTATACCAAAGTTATTGATACATTTTGGGGCTGGTTAATTAAATAACTGTTTTCAAGTTCTAGGTGAGTGGGCTAATGAAGGTCATTGACATGGCCTCCCATTTCGAAATTTTGAAGTTTTTCCAGAGTACGGATTAAGAGATGTCTATCCAAACATCGAAATAACTTTGAGGATAATACCGCCAATGCCAGTAACTGCGACATCTTGTGAACGCCGTTTCACAAAATTAAGAGTGACAAAAGACTACATAAGTTCGAGTACAGCTGAAAGCAAAATTGTCTAACTTGGCTATCTAGTCGATAGACTACGACACAACTGGTAAACATGACTTCAATGACATAATTGATGAGTTTATTTCGCTCAAAATAAGGAAATGGCAAATAAAATTTTAAGAAACACACAATTCCTGAGAAAGGTATATTTTCTCATTCCGCAGTTATAGACCTATTACTTTTATTTCTAATTAATAACTTATGCAGCATTAAGAATTTATAAAGAGCATATAAATTCTTTTCTTTATCAAACATTATACTAAAACAAATGTACAGTATCTGCCATAAACAATAAGGCATAGACTTAGTTTTGCATCCACGCAATTGCAGAGTTAATATAATTTGTAATTTATTTACTATAATGACATATGTTATTTGTTGTATGCAATATCTTTAATCAATCCAGTTCGTTTAAGTAATATTTTTCAATAATTATTCATTCTTATTAAACCTGCTTACAAAATACCAAAATTGCCTAAATCTGTGTAGAAAAAACTTGCAGAAAGGTAATTTTACAAGGCAGGGGTGAGGATAGTTGTGGCAGCTTGGGCAGTTCTGCTAAGGGAGCAGGATGACCTTGTTTCGGCACCGCCCCATGCCGCAGGATTGGTACAGTAGCTGTCCGTAATTCAGTTGCTCCTAAGTGTATTTTTATTCCTTATTCCATTACGTTCTCATACTAAGATATGTAATTGGTCCTCGCAGCTGAGCACTCATACATGTGCCATTGTTGACGCAATAGCGTCGTCAGTTACGACTGCAGAGAGCATGGGAACGTCGCGTTCAAATCGGGGAACAATGGAAACATGTAGACTAATCACATGATTCACGCTTGATGTGACACTATAACAAGCATACACTGCCTTCCAGGAGAATGGTCGCAGAATGCAGGTCATACACGTGGCAATACGATGTGTGGAACGTTCAGCCGAGCGTCCCTGGGACCTGTGCTTGTTAGAGAATTCACCGGAAAGCTGCAGTGGTCATGTCGCAGACTGATGTCTCGGCTTTCCAAGAGTGGAAACTAAGTACCCATAGGAGACCATGTAGGTAACGTGTTTCCAAAACTGAAGGCAACGGTCGGTTTACAAAATGAATTGGATTGGTTAAGTTTAAAAGTGCTCGAAACGTTCTTCTTTCCAAGTAGACTTCATAAAGACGTATAGTTTATTTAATAAAGTAAATATTTTATTTCGTAAAGTAGTTATTTAATAAAGTAAGATCACCATAGCAGCAAAATGTATGCCGTTGTATTTACATCAACCGTAACACGCACATTTCTTCCGGCAAATGAAAAATTCCGTGAAGTGATTGCAAGTTACAAGCGAGTTGTCTGCCCAAAAATAATATATATGCATTCATTGACATGATAAAATATGCATGGTTTGCTTCGAGGCTTACGGGTTACGGAAAAAAGCCTCCCGCAACGTTAAAAACGTCTCTTCTCTTACACATTTTACGGCAGAGAAATGTAAAATGTACAAAAGACTCTTTTGCATTCTGTGCATGATGCAGAAAGTCCCACTGATCTACCTCTTTTTATGATGCGTCCCATAGCATTACCTACAACACAGTACCTGACGGTCATCGAGACGGTTGCGACAACATCAGACGATCACGGTATGGTCATATTAAATCTTCCTCAAGCAGTTCGTAATGGCATCGTCCTATACATCCTTATTTTGTAATCAAATTGTGGAGATAATACGTTGTGTCAGCTTGTTTAGCAGATTCCGCTTGGAAGGCAGAATCGCTCGCCTATAGTCATGTCAGCGGCAATGATGCAGCACAGTGGCCATACAAATCATTTCACAAACTATCCGTTGTAGAAACGTTTTTTTTTTTTTTTTTTCCACGCTTACTTGCTCATCTTGATGGCAAACACTTGGAAACAAAACTGTTCTAAGTTGCGAACACCTTAAAATTCGTACAATTAAACACGTTTTGTAAACAATCTATTTGTGGGAAACGCCTACGATTTTACAAATGTGCTACATTCGTGTTCCCCTACATGTGGTTTTCCTGCTTGCTCCGAAAACCGAGGTCCCAGCACGAATACCAATAGAAGCCGTACTGTGTTACGCAAATTGCTGTCTTTTGTCATGAAACTCATAACACTGTAGACAGTGGCTCTCCTCCTACCTCTGAGCTGACTTATCCTGCCAGGGGCCTAAAGTTTAAAGCAGTGCACCTCGCCGTTTTTCACACTTACGGACAGTGCCAAAGGCGAAAAATGATAAGTGGCAGGTAACAACTTTAAGACTGCCCAGGTATCGAACCCAAAAACTTTCCATTCGTACCACTGGGCCACTGAGACAAGCACACGTATAAAAATACGTATGTCAATCATAGAACTCCCATAGACACCGTGAGGGTGATTGAAATCAGAATTGAAGGAAAAAGCAGTAAAGGGATTCGATACCATAAAACTATTCTCAGCAGTTCTAGAGTGAGTTTTCAGGCCTTATGCTAGGGAAACAAAGTAGGAGTGCGGGTTAACAGAAGATATATGAACCACCTTTATGACATTTTACTGATTGTACCTAGTGGAGATGAATTTCAACGAAAAATGGAGTAACTTAATAGACAAGTATGAAAGTTTGCCTGAAAGTCATCTATCCCAAGACTAATATATTGTGCAAGAATAAACGCAAAACAAAACAGTAAAAGTTAACAGTGATGTCGAAAAGCAGCTGCCTTGTTTGTTACATACTGTCTTCATATACTTGATCGCCAAGAAGTTCATCTGGTGATGGGTTCTACGCGGAATGCGCCAAATAAAGTCATTGGTTAACCAGCTAGTGGCTCCTTATTTAGTGAACAATACAGCAATTGTGCAGTACTCCTACTGTTGACGATGATAATCGTGGTATACGTTTTGTAGATACCATCATCCGTTTATTTCCCAATCTCTACCTTCTGAACAGATTTCAAGAAATTAAGTCTATATTGTGCTAATAGACAATTACATTACCTCACAAAGGATCCTTTGTAAATGTTAGCAAGAAGTTTAACACAAAAACTGTGTCACATTGTCTCCAAACCATCACCTTTCTTTTCATTTATTAAGAACTGACTCATGTCACCGCATGAGAATAACAGTCTTTCGACAATTTCTAGCTGCATTATACAGTATGCTCTATCAGAGATATATTTTTATACATAAATGTGGTGGTAATACTGACGAGCCCTGTTGTTTCAATTTTTTCTTCTTTTAAATATACTTGTAATACTTATGATAGTGGTGGAAAGAAACAATCAGAAGCTCCTTGTACATTTTCAAGAATGTTTACTGGTCCAGTATACATACACTAGAGAGGATGTTGAATATAATTTCACTAATTCAATGACATCGCTCCTAGGTTTAGTATGATTTCCAGAAAATACAGGGTAGGTCATCAGAGTGGCCAGAATAGTACAATAGTGAAACCAAGTGCTTTCTCAGGCAAGATCATTCGGTGACAATTTCTGTGTTTTCTGTGCGTAATTTAATATGATTTATGCAAGTTACCTTCCATTAGGAAAGTGGAATGCCCCCAACGACTGTGATATGACTTTCAAAATGATGGAGCACAGCAATCAGCTGTCCTTCCCTTTCAGGTTTTATTAAAGCAAATCCAGATTTCGGCTAGTACCTAGCCATTATCAATGCTAAAAACATAAGAAGTGCATAGACTATGTGTTTCTCGTATTTTTTAGCATTGATGATGGCTAGGCCAAAGCAGAAATCTAAATTTGCTTAGGACGACTGATTGCTGTGCTCTATCATTTTGAAAGTCTGATTTATGCATTTCCACTGGATTTTATATTGAATAGTACGAACTTGTTTAATTAATTCTGTATCAGTGGTCATAACATTTTTTCTGATTATTAATTTATAACATAAATATTGTTTCTTTCACTAGAAGGTTGCTATTATATACACTTCTACATACCAAATCTCTTTTGTTTCTTTTAAAGTGTGAATTATTATTTGAATATGAAGAGCATACTTATTCCTAGTTTAATTGTGACCAGTTTTCCAGTTTAAGGATATCGTTCTTTATTTAGGATTGTAACTCTTTGGTATTCACAGGTGGTTTACACTTTTCAATAACCCAACTATTGCTGTTACAGGTGTTGGATTTGGACTCGTATATGTTCCTGCAGTGATAGCTGTTGGCTTTTATTTTGAAAGGTGGCGAGCGTTAGCTACTGGAATAGCTGTGTGTGGATCTGGTATTGGAACAATGCTGATCGCACCATTATCGTCGACCCTGATAAATACCTTTGGGTGGAGAGGAACCTTTCTTATACAAGCGGGTGAGGAGGTTTTATTTATATATTAATAAAACACTGTATTTCAGTTAACTCACAGAAAGGACTGTAAGAGTTAGAGTAGAAAATTTCCTAGGATTTAATTTATGTAGAGTGGCAATGATATTATGTGTGATAAATATGGAGGCCAAATTATTAAAATTTGCAATAAAATATGTGACTAAAATTCAAACAGTTTTCTCTGCTTCTTACTATATCTACAGATAAATGAACTGTATTATCTCTTGTAACAGGTCTTGTGCTAAACTGTGCAATATTTGGAGCACTTTTTAGACCGTTGAAACCCGTGAGAGTAAAGGTGGAGCCAGAAGCAACAAAAGAACCAGCAGAACTACCACTTCTGCTTCGCATGAAGATGGTTAGAGACATGACAACATCGGCAAACAGCATAGGAGGTAACAATAACATGCGAGCGTCTGTTGGGTCTTTAGCCCACAAGCGACCAAGTTCAGTAGCACATGACGATGAAAAACCTCACCGTGTTCGTACAACATCAGAAAGCAGTGCTCGTAGCAGTCATACTCCTACAGCATTTCGACCACTTTACAAAGAAGATGCCTTTTTTGGTGGAAGTTTGGCACGTCTCTCTCAATACACATCTCAGGTGAGGAAAGAATGTAGCAAATTGAGTTTACGAGCATCAGCACATTTTTAATATTGCCGTTAACTAATTTATACAGCTATATATACAATTATTGGCTAATTGCACGCAAAATCAATCTTAACGTGATCAGTATCATTCAGTTGCCTTATGTTTATTGTGTAAACTGTGTGCTAAACTCAGTCCACAACTGTTTCAACAAATTAACGAAGTAATTAAGTCACGTAATATATCAGATTCTCGTATCTGTAGGATAGATTTTAATCAATGCTAGGACCAATGTGATCAGGTGATAAGAATGATGTTGATGGAAGATTCATTAGCCAGATGATAACATTAGTCTTGGTAGCCACCTAGACGTTATTGGTAAGGGGAAGGACACGTATTTTCACTGAGTCTTACATTATTTTTTCTATTTGACTTGATATACAAGACAACAACAACAACAACATTACAATCTACGTGAATGAATACAGATCATAGACATAAGACAAAACTTTCAATTTTTTTTTTAGTGGAAGGGTATTCAGTGGATGGGAATGAACTAAATATTTCTCATTTACGCAGCTGAACTCCTAGGGTCATCCACCAGCAATGCACGCAACATTTGACATTATTTGTAAGGCTTAAAATTAATTGTTTGGGTTTGTGTAGCTTCTGTACCTCATTGACTGAAGGTCATAAGTTAAAATTGTATATCCAGGTTGGGATTCTAACCTGGAACATGCCTTTGTACAACATGTGCAGTACCAATACGATATCTGAGATGCCTCCCATACTTCCAAGCTGTGAGGATGCTCTTTCGCAGTATTATGAGACTAACAACTTCGAAGAAATGGGTATAGTAAGAATTTTTCCCAAAATAAGATCAATTGTCAGATGCACAATTCAAATATTTTATTCCACTTAATCGGTTTTGGCAGATTAATCTGTCATTTTCGGAAGTTTATATAATTTAGAATAATAAAAATAATTGGAACATGGATATAAATTTAAGTAAGGTACAAGATGAATGTTATCGAAAACTCTTTCAGTATTGGCTTACACCATGGATGAACAGACGTAAAATTAGGATCGGACAATTAAGAAGTCCGAAACATATTACTACGATAAATTTAAAATTATTAAAATATTTATTTAAAATTATGATGTGCATAGTTAAGAGTCGTAAAAACAGCATACCCTCGTTAATGGAACATAATATCATGACATATCCAATATGTAAGGCAAGCTCGGCTAATTTCGTGATAATAAGGTCTAATGACTTTTACGATACCACAGAAGTAAGGTACAGTATCAAGGCTCCGGAAGGCGTGAAATAAATAAAGAGTTTCAAACATATTACTATTTTATAACTGGTAAGATGAGAATAAAAATATGTTTTTTCCCTAGAATGCGGTGTGAACTCGGATAGTTTCGTGATTCCACTGGTATAATTTCGTGATGCACCAGAAAACAGTAGGGATGGATATTTGAGCCACACTCTGCGGTACACCCTAAGCATTTGAGGTCCCATTCATATTCTGCGAAGTTCTGACATTTGAAATGAAACCACTGGCCACACTGTAGGCATTTTATCCAGTGTTCTCCCCGAACGTCGTCCTTAAAATGTCCAGAGCAAGAAACGCGCAAATGAGTCGTTGGTCTCCTCTTCTGGGGCTTTGGTTTGGCCCCTGAAGTGGACGCCTGTGTGTAGTCACTTTTTTCCATTCGTCTCCTTTGGGAGTCCCTCTGTAGCTGGTGCAAAGTAGTAAGAGCAGCTCTGGAGTCCTCTTTGTAGAACAGCCGTGTTGTATGTGCATCACTGCTTCTTTCTCGCACCCGACAGAAAGGGTGAAATAGAGCAAGAATTATTGCGTTTGCGTCTGGGCTTGTAGCTGGATTTCTTGCAGGAATTTCAGAATTGGCGACTGGAGCTGGAGCAGACACTTTTGGGGGAAGTCCTCCGTTGCTAGCTAGGGCTGGAAGTTCTCTTTCTGCTACGTCATGGACTCCCCTAAGTTTGAAAGCAATGTCTGGAATTGCGTTTATGTTCAAAGGATGAATACTTGCCTTGGCGAAAGCGAAGGTGATCTTCAAGGGAAACTATGTTTCGTTTAGAACTTCCTTGAGGTGACATTGAAATTTTGACCTCCATGATCCCTTCTGTGGACCAAATATTCCAACGTCCAAGAGCTACAAGTGAGTAGTGTGACTGGGGAAAGTAACAAAACAATTTTCATTTTCCTCGTTGAATTGAAGTGCTTCATCACACAGATGACTATGGTGACAATCCATAAACAACAACATGGATCTCGCGGAAGGAACAAGTGGCAGGAGATGTTGAAGGAACTTCATGAAGGTCTCAGAAATACTCCACCCGTTTTTGGAGATAGTTATGATGCATTTAGGTGGAGAATTTTCTGAATATCAGCTGCAAAACGCATCCCCTTAAAAATAACCAGATTTGGTTCACTTTCTCCATCAGCATTTATGGTGAGAAGAACTGTTGTCGTCTCGCCTCTTTCAGCAGTCGTCTGTTGGATTACCCTGCTTGCACCTCTGGGATTAACCGTTTTTGAGGCTTTTGGAACAAAACTGAACCCAGTTTCATCGAGATTCCAGATTCTTTCTGGGTTGTTTTGTGATCCTGTCTCCTCTAGTCCTTGCTCAATATTGTTGTTAAAACCATTCATATTTTCTCTTGTGGACGCAATAGCCTTACTCATAGACATGTTTTTAGTTTGCTGCACTACAAGCCCGTATCTTTCCTTGCAGCCAACCTACCAAGCCCATCCTGTAATACCCTTGTCTGAGTTAAAAGAACTCTGCTTATCAGCATTTAGGGTTGACATTTGGGACGACAATTCGCACATCTGTGGCAGTTAACCCAAAACCAAGCTCTTGCATTCTTATGGTGTAATTTGCTAGTTTAGTCTCTTGTTCCATCGAAAGAATAAATGGTTTGTGGCATTTCTGCTACAGAAGGTGTAACCTTCAGTCGATCTTGAAGTGTCGTGTAAGTTTTAGATGGCTTGTATGCACACTATCCTTTCTCCAAAACACAAGAAATAGTATTTTTCATGTCCATGGGGGAATATTTTGTCCTGTAGTTACCTCTAGATCTGCCAGGCATCTACAATGGAAACAATCCCCTCTAAGTATGCAACCCAGCTTACTGGTAACTACGGACGAGACACAGATCTACTTTCAGATTTTGTCACCATTTGGTATTATATACGGAACTACATTCTGATGTGTATTTTCTTTTCTTTTGCCAATAGATGGCATTGTTAAACCAAACTGAAACAGGCGGCTTTAGGGTGAATGGAATTTTCCATGTTGAAAGCGCGGAAATGTGGTAAGGAATGATGTTTCTAATTTAAATAACTGATGGAAAATGCACAAATTTAATACAAAATTTCATGTACACAGTGTTAAACTGAACTTTCTCCATACCGTATAGGTGTACTCAATCTAGAAAAAAATGAACTGACAATTTCTGAAGTGTACCTTGTGATGGAGAAAATAAAAATGGAGTTAGAACATTGGATAAATAGTATGTTTTTTGGTTATAAGGTGCAATAGTTGAAATATTTAAGAAATGGTTTGATTTTGATGAGAGTAACGTTTTGTCCTTAATGGACTGTACATCATTTAAAAAAACTGAATTTCAAAATTTTTTGAAATGAGCTGACTCACTTCGTGTTGTTGATTTCCTTAGTGTAGATATTATGTATTATGAAGTCGCTACAATTTCTGGTTTGTTTTGGGGGAAGAGGAATGAGCATTTGAAAGCAAAGTTAGCTCCTCTGACAATACTACAGAGAGGGTCTACGGTATAGAAATGATTGGCTCAGCAAAATTGTGTAGCGTTTTAGTATTAGTTACATTTGAAAAAATGTTGAAAATAGCACGCTCAACGAAAGGTACTCCTCTTCATTGTGTTCAGTGTATTATGAAGAAAATGTGCAGTAATTATAATTACTTTAAAAAATGTCATTGTCGATAAATGTGTTCCTATTTTCCCTCACTGAAACCTGGCAACCCTGCCTATTATGCTGCAAAAGTTGAAAATTCGACCATCTTCAACTTAAAAAGCTTCAACAATTGCAGACGAGATTTCTCAAGAGGAGGTTCCAACATTGCTCCACAAGTTGAAAATTCTACCAACTGCAACTTGAAAAGCTTCGGCAATTGTAGACGAGTTTTCTCAAAAGGAGGTTCTGACAATGCCGCGTACACCATCCTTACAAGGAGAGATCCCTAACAGTGGTATTGACTTTCCGAAAGCATCTATACGGTTACGTAGGTTAAGATCCCAGGTATCACACACTGCAGTCATTCATCCTGGTGGACCCTCATTTGCAAGTAACTGACGCAAAAAAATTTCGGATTTTTTCATGACGCTCAGTAGCTTTAAAAAAAGGTGTGTTATATAGCCTTGTGGTATAACGGATAGGATAAGTGCTATACATTCATGGGGTTACAGGTTCAAATCTTGTGAAGTGCGTTACTTTTTTCACTTTTAAATCTTTGTAGAACTGACTTTGATCGTCATTTTTATGCAATTAATTGACTGAAACGGAATTTTTTATTTCCATACTTTGTCACATCATTTAAATCAGAACATCGTTTGCTCTTATTTTTCTTCCTAGCATTCTTTCTCCCATTGAAATCTTCGTTCATGTGTTTTTAATTAATTTTATGTATTAATTTCGGTGTAACTTCTTTTATTTTTATAATTCTATTTTTTTGTCCAGGTTATTGCAGTCATAAATCTATTCCTCATTTTGCTTGAATTTCATTTCACTTATAAACCATTCTTTTGTTTAAATCTTCATTATTTTTTCCGTAGTGCAATAGGAATTTACGTTTTAAATGTTTCTATGACTAATACTGTGCAAAAAACTGCGCGTCTTGTAACGAAAAAAACATTTTTCACGCCACTGCACAGTCAATATAAATATATTATTTCGTCTTCTGAATTTTCAAGTAGCTGATTATTAAAATAGATGTGTCTATTTAAATTCACATTCATAAGAATTCCTAATGGAAAAAGAGTGATATAAAGAAATAATGAAAAAATGAAGTGGTTCATATGGTGATTAAAATGATGTGACCGAAGAAAAGAAATAAAAAATTACATTTAAACCAATTGACAGAAAAATAATGATCGAAATCATTGCGATAAATATTTTAGGTTGGGTTAGGTTAAGTTAGTGTTTAACGTCCCGTCGACAACGAGGTCATTAGAGACGGAGCGCAAGCTCGGGTTAGGGAAGGATTGGGAAGGAAATCGGCCGTGCCCTTTCAAAGGAACCATCCCGGCATTTGCCTGAAACGAGATAAATATTTTAAAAAATAGGTATATTTAATGTACGATATGAGACTTGAACCCACAATCTCTTACATGTGACACCCTTACCCTATCCATTACATCACGAAATGAGTGTATGTGACATAGTTTTTTTCAATCGCGCAAAATTCAGAAATTTTTTTCGTCGATTACTCGCAAACGAAAACCCACCAGAGTGAACGGCTGCAGGATGTGATACCTGGGATCTTAACCTACATCACCGTATATTTGGTTTTAAGAAGTCGATGCCACCGCTTGGGACCTCTCCTTGTTAAAAGTTCCTAAACGTCACGGAAGAGGCTCTGTTATCGTTATCATAACTACACTATAACGAAGTACAGTTCCTGCCATCTATGACGGAGAAAAGGAATCACGTTCGCAGCTCGCATAGCTCCATATTGGTCAAACAAAGGACCATCACGAAATTAAACAAGATCACAAGTTGGTTGGCAGGCTTCGTTGCCGGCGAATGTAGAGCGCCGCGCGAAGTGTATGAGGGGCCGCAGTGCAGGTTTAGGAGTTGTTTTCGTACATGGAGAACTTGTCGGTGGCTTATAAAAGCGATAATTAAAACCTAACTTAAAAATACATGTAAGCTGGTAAGGCGTTATATCTAACGTGAATATTCTAGAGCAAGGCTATAAATTGACATAAAAGTATAGTATGAGTAAAATACGTTAATATAGTAAAAGACACTAGTGCATATGGAATTGAAGCAATTAAAGTATGCTCGGAAGGAACCACTTACAAATGGGGTCACAGGCCAGTTTTTATGTACACACATGAAAAAAAGTTTTGCATCACCTTGATTCGGAGAGTTCCGGAACCTGTACAGAAAACTGCAATAGAGATCAATATAAACATCATATTTCCGTCCTTTTTATTGCTCATGAAAACCACACATTGCATGTTCTACCACCACACAGCGAGACCTTCACAGGTTGTGGGCCAGATTGTTGTACGCACCAGTACCTCTAATACCTAGTAGAACGTCATCTTGGATTGATGCATGCCTGTATTAGTCGTGGCATACTATCCACAAGTTCATCAAGACACTGTTGGTCCAGATTGTCCCACACCTCAACGGCGATTCGGCGTAGATCCCTTAGAGTGGTTGGTGGGTCCCGTCGTCCATAAACAGCCCTTTTCAATCTATCCCAGGCATGTTCGATAGGGTTCATATCTGGAGAATATGCTGGCCACTCTAGTTGAACAATGTTGTTACCCTGAAGGAAGTCATTCACAAGATGTGCACGATGTGGGTACGAATTGTCGTCCATGAAGACGAATGCCTCTCCAATATGCTGCCGATGTGGTTGCACTATTGGTATGAAGTTGCGCATCGTGCAGCCTATTGCGCACAGTTTGATTCGTAACACGACGTCCTGTGGCTGCACGAAAAGCATTATTCAACATAGTGTCGTTGCTGTCAGCGTTCCTCCGAGCCATAATCCGTAGGTAACTGTCATCCGATGCAGTAATAGCCCTTGGGCTGCCTGAGCGAGGCATGTCATCGACAGTTCCTCTCTATCTGTATCTCCTCCATGTCCGAACATCATTGATTAGGTTCACTCCAAGACGTCTGGACACTTCCTATGTTGACAACCCTTCCTGGTACAAAGAAACAGTGTGGGCGTGATCGAACTGCGGTATTGACCGTCTAGGCACGGTTGAACTACAGACAACACGAGCCGTGTACCTTCTTCCAGGTGGAATGACTGGAACTGATCGGTTGTCAGACCCCCTCCGTCTAATAGGCGCTGCTCATGCTTGGTTTTTTTACATCTTTATGCGGGTTTAGTGATATCTCTGAACAGTCAAAGGGACTGTGTCTGTGATACAATATCCACAGTCAATGTCTGTCTTCAGGAGTTCTGGGAACTGGGTTGATGCAAAACTTCTTTGATGTGTGTAATATGGAAAGTGTGCCACACAGTTCCGCATTATCCGTTGCTAAAACTAGTATCTATATTAAAATGGCCTAATTTTCATGACTTTATATGAAAATATAGAGGAGGAGCTGACTAAATTGTACTCCTTTTGAGATTTCATTCACTGTAGCCTAAACAGCCTTTCATGCTCCTCGACATTTCTTCTATTCGATCTTTCCCGCACAACTGACAATACCTTTCCCGCGTTTGATGCAGAAAACAGTGAAAGTTGGAAATTCAATTCCTTTTATTTAACTGATTATGGGATTCAGATATCAGGACTCAATCTCAAATCATCCAAACAGAAAGGGTGGTGTATTCTTTGGTAGCGCGCAAACCATGTTAATATTGTACATCCTTGTGTCTAAGTATGGCAACGGCCTTGCCGTCAGATCACCGAAGTTAAGCTCTGTCAGGCGTGGCCGGCACTTGGATGGGTGACCATCCGGGCCGCCATGCGCTGTTGCCTTTTTTCGAGGTGCACTCAGCCTCATGATGCCAATTGAGGAACTACTCGACGGAATAGTAGCGGCCCCAGTCAAAGAAAACCATCCTAACGACCGGGAGAGTGGTGTGCTGAACACACACCCCTCCTATCCACATCCTCAGCTGAGGATGACTCGGCTGTCGGTTGGTACGGATGGGCCACTTGTGGCCTGAAGACGGAGTGTTTGACTGGTTTGTGTCTAAGTGAAGATTTTCATTGACAAATGGCAGGACAGACCTGCAGCTGTTGTTTGGCTGTATTCTACATTAAACAGGTCAACACAAGTTGCTGTCCTGTTATCAACGTAACTTGCTGGAAATCCCTATTAACCCTTTTACAAATGAGTTTCTTTTGCTGTCTCCCTGTAGAGTCTCCAAAACACTTTCTATTCACAGGTGGAGCTGTTGATCTAGATTTCTTCTCCTTTGCTTCGGTTAGCTTTTCTTCCGTGGGTGCTCCAGCTCACAGGCTCCTTGGCTAGGCCTTCAATGTCGTACACAAGTGTTCTTGCATACGTCATGCTGGAAGTGGACATTATCTCTTCAAATTGGCATGCTTAAACCGAACATCATCTCTTCAAATCTAAGAATGTGCTCTTCCAATTCCTTAATGCTGCCATAAATTTTCATATTCCCGTTTGCATGTTTTCATTTTCACCACGTCTCTTGGTTTTTCGCTTATGTGCATTGCATACACGTTCACATTAATTTTATTCATGATATCCATGTAGATACACTGGTACAGCTTATGCTAATCATCTGTGCCCCACTTTCAATATCACATTTTTGCTGCCATGTCGTAATACAAAATAATTATTGAATTAAACTTTGGATAAAGAACGCATTTGAAAATTCACCACATCATTTCGAAACGTTCTGTTGCACTAATAACGCTTAACACATTTTTTCAAACCTATACGAGCAAGTTTCTTAAACTGTACTGGCGAATTTGTGAATTTCCTACAAAGGAACCACAATGGGTACGGATTCATAAATAAAAATAAATGTGTGTGAAATCTTGTGGGACTTAACTGCTAAAGTCATCAGTCCCTAAACGTACACACTACTTAATCTAAGTTATCCTAAGGACAAACACATACACCCATGCCCGAGGGAGAACTCGAACCTCCGTCGGGACCAGCCGCACAGTCCATGACTGCAGCGCCTCAAACCGCTCGGCTAATCCCGTACGGGCGGATTCATGAATGCATTAAAACTAAGGTTATTTCACGGATATCCATTCAAAAATAAAACATCATGTTGCCGCTCACTTTATTTCTTTTCGCCACGTATACAAAATGTTAGATGAAAATCGGAAGAAAAACAACACTGTCTTTAAAAGATCTTTTACTCAACACACAGATCTCATAGCTGAGAACATGGCACTAAAAAGCACGTAGTTCACCCTGGCCTCACTAAATGTTGGACAGTACAAGATGTACGAATTCTACAGTAGTGATTTAAATTAGCAGCTGGTTCAACATATGCGACTCTCCCCTACGTTGCAAACTCTTCCAAGAGGTTTATTTTGCAGCCATTGTCGACAACATGCAAAATTTCCATATTGAGCAAAGATGGCGGAGGAAGTGTGTGTTTTTCGGCTTCGGGACGCTCTGCGAAAGTGAACTTGCATTAATTTTCACCGTCTTTGTTGAGCGAGTTTTCACGATAGGGGGTTGTAAATGCCCTCCCTGTCTTCACCTTCTTCGTTGCCTTTTCCCTTTTCTCCATGTGGCCGGCATTGTTATGCGGGTTTTGTCAATGTTAGCGACAGTTGGTGACCGGATGCCCTTTCTAACGCCACTCCTCTCCTTTGGACAGAATCTGTATACAAAATGGTTCAAATGGCTCTAAGCACTATGAGACTTAACATCTGAGGTCATCAGTCCCCTAGACTTAGAACTGCTTAAACCTAGCTAACATAAGGACATCACACACATTCATGCCCGAGGCAGGATTCGAACCTGCGACCGTAGCAACAGCGCGGTTCCGGACTGAAGCGCCTAGAACCTATCGGCCACAGCGGCCGGCAATCTGTATACCCCCATGTGTCAGTGTCTAAAGAAAATTATCATGTTCAAGTGTGAGGGCGTTTCATAATATTTGAGTAGAGTATATCTGAAGCAGACGGTAGATATCAACCCGTTGCTATGCTATTTTGTCTAAAACTGACATGGTGAGACCGTGGCTGTGTACAATTAATGTAGGTTAATTCTTACAAAGAAGAAGACAGCAACCAGCCACTATTAATACTGCTATTTATTTAGGTAAATAGCGCCGTTACCGGTTTCGGATTGGTAAGCTCATCATCAGACGGCTGTTCACGGACGATAATGTAAAGTGTATCTTGAACATCATTTGAGCAGCCGTCTGATGATGAACTTACCAGTCCGAAACCGGTAACGGCGCTATTTACCTAAATAAATAGCAGTATTAATAGTGGCTGGTTGCTGTCTTCTTCTTTGTAAGAATTAACCTATATCAACCCGTTAGTTGGATTTGGAAAACCACCTAAAAACCACATCCAGATTGGACAGTTCACCAACCCTTTTTTTTGCCTTCTTTGCTCTCTCTATAGCCCTTGCATTCGCTTACCTTTAGTTACCTCCTCCGCCTGGCTTCTGTGTCTTTTATATTGTTTGTGAAAACGTAACAATTTTCCTGGAAAATGCAAGCAGTTAGTGCTAGAACAGTAAAGGAGGGGAAAATGTTACATTGTTACTAAACCATCGTAAATTTTACTACTTCATATTTTATTCAAAAGAAGCCATAATTTAGAGTTTATGCACTAGTTAATTACAAGGTATCTCACATACAAAGTAAGTACAAGATGTCCTGTGTTAAAACCTATACGGACAATACCAGATTAGCGGGAACCGCGAATTGCTACTAATTGTAATCGTAAATCTTATGAGGGTTTAGTAATCAAGGGTTACCTGTTTCATTTGATGTGGCAACTTCTTCTTTTTGTGTTTTTTACTTAAATTAAGTTTCTTCTTAATTGTGAATTAAATGATTAGGAATATTTTTGGTTCTGTGGATCTGAAAAAGAAAAGTAATAAAACAGTAAATTCCCTTTTGATGGTTGTATATTTCTTCCTCCTTGAAATATAAAGTAACTACTTCTTATTCTTAAATCCTTTACGCTTCTTTCCTTCCAAAAACTGAATGTTTCCTTCTTTATAAATGCAAAGAATTTGATATTTTGTATAAATCCAGTCGATTGTCGTCTATACAAACTGAGGTTGTTGTTTAGTTTTCAGGAAAATTAGAGAAATAAATAAAATAAATTTTTTCTCTCTCGTTGTAGCATATTTTCTTTTAGAGAAATAAAATAAATTTTTTCTCTCTCGTTGTAGCATATTTTCTTTTTACTACATTTATCCTAGTAGGTATTACTAGGTAAGGTACCTAGTAGGAGTAGGTATTAAAATCCATAGAGAAGAAATAAAAACTTGGAGGTTCGCCGATGACATCGTAATTCTGTCAGGGACAGCAAAGGACTTGGAAGAGCAGTTGAATGGAATGGACAGTGTCTTGAAAGGAGGATATAAGATGAACATCAACAAAAGCAAAACGAGGATAATGGAATGTAGTCGAATTAAGTCGGGTGATGCTGAGGGAATTAGATTAGGAAATGAGACACTTAAAGTAGTAAAGGAGTTTTGCTATTTGGGGAGCAAAATAACTGATGATGGTCGAAGTAGAGAGGATATAAAATGTAGACTGGCAATGACAAGGAAAGCGTTTCTGAAGAAGAGAAATTTGTTAACATCGAGTATAGATTTACGTGTCAGGAAGTCGTTTCTGAAAGTATTTGTATGGAGTGTAGTCATGTACGGAAGTGAAACATGGACGATAAATAATTTGGACAAGAAGAGAATAGAAGCTTTTGAAATGTGGTGCTACAGAAGAATGCTGAAGATTAGATGGGTAGATCACATAACTAATGAGTAAGTATTGAATAGGATTGGGGAGAAGAGAAGTTTGTGGCACAACTTGACCAGAAGAAGGGATCGGTTGGTAGGACATGTTCTGAGGCATCAAGGGATCACCAATTTAGTATTGGAGGGCAGCGTAGAGGGTAAAAATCGTAGAGGGAGACCAAGAGACGAATACACCAAGCAGATTCAGAAGGATGTAGGTTGCAGTAGGTACTGGGAGATGAAGCAGCTTGCACAGGATAGAGTGGCATGGAGAGCTGCATCAAACCAGTCTCAGGACTGAAGACCACAACAACAACAACAACATTTATCCTACTTGCGAGATCGTAAGATGTTCTTAAAATAGAAGTAACACAATGAGTAAAAGTATTAACTTTAATTACAAAGTAAAAGGAGAGGATTCAGCAATTTATATACTGGTCGTAACATGTCACATTAGAGTTACAATGCTCTTGCGTAGTTTGCAAAATTGTTTTGATAACGGCGTTTCCTCTGCAGTTAATGGTGCAATGTTGTCAGTTTAAAATAAAATTCCGTTAAAGTTCGTGTTTCTGTTGTTATCACGTATTGTAGGAATTGACACGACAGCCAGATTACCATATTGTTTTTCTGACCGGGGTATCGCTTTTGACCTGATGACAGTTTCTTGTATCTTGCTTTACATATTCCGGTGCCGTCAGCAGTACTCATGCAAGTTTTTGTTCAGTTAATTCCCAGATTCCGCTTGTACCATGACATGTGAACTGGTGTATAAGTGTATCCTGTTCATTACACTTCCACAATTTGATGAAACCGCAAGATGGATAGAGTATAACATTATGCGCGCTGGATCCTAACTCTGGCATAAGCTGTTTGTTGTAAACGATCTTCAACACCTCAGATCAATTGACATGAGGGTATTTGGTTTCTATTCCGTTAGGACTTGAACATTTCTAAATACACTGTCCAGTCATATTAATGTAACTACCTGTCAAAAGCCTGAATAACCATATTTTGCAGCGCGGACTGCTGCGAGACGTGCAGAAGGATATTCAGAGAGGTTCTGGAAGGTACTGACAGGGATGTGGAACTATGCTGACTCCAGTGCTGACTCCAGCGCTAGGTTGCTCGCCTGAAGATCCGTGGCGCGAACAGCCCGATCGAGGTGCTCCCACAAACCCTCGATTGGGTTTAAATCCGGAGAGGCTGGTGTCCCGGGGAGTACGGTATACTCATCCTTGTGCTCTTCGACCCACGCACGTACACTGAGAGATATGTGACACGTTGCATTGTCCTGCTGGTAGATACTATTGTGCAAGGAAAAACAAACTTCCAACAGGGATGGACATGCTCTCCTTGTGTTGGTGCATTGTGCCTTCCAGAATGACAAGTTCACCCAAGTAATACAAGGAAAACATTTCCTAGCCCGTAACACTCTCTCCTCTGGCCAGGACCCTTCAGACATTGTTGCTAGGTGCTTTCTTTCAGACATTTCACGCAGTTGGATAATAAAAGTGATTCATCTGGAAAGGCCACCTGTTTGCACTCGGTGGACCTCCAGTTGCGGTATAGGCGTACAAATTTCAGCCGTCTCAGTAGTCAGCATGGGTGCATGGACCGGGCGCCTGCTGCGGAGGTCGCTACATGGTCAGTGAGGAGACACTGCTGGTGGCCGCTTGGTTCATCTGGGCGGTCAGTTTCTCGAGAGTTGCCTGTTTATTCGTCCGTACAAATCTCCTCAGCCGCGCCATTTTGTCACGCACGATATATGTGAGCAACGGCGACACGCGAACATTTTACAAGGTTAGCCGTTTCGTAAATGCCTCTACCCTTGGCCAAAAAGCCAATGTTCGTGCCCTTTTGGATATCAAACATACAGATTCGTTTCCACATTATGGCACCGACTGCACTGTTTTCCGAGTCCCGCCACCATGCTTTACATACGCTTCACTGCTAGTGTTGCTACCTGCCATCTGTGAGTGAGTTTTGAACGTTGACGTCAACATAGGCGGTGATAACATTAATGGGACTGAAGTGTATGTTGGTAGTATTTCTGTGCGTTGCACATTTCTTCTTACTGGGTTACGTAGCTGATCTTGGCTGTGGCGGTGCTCAGAAAGTTGAGCTTTCAATTTAGTTTGCCAATAGTGACGGGTGTTGCTTGGATTTCTGGCAGGCCTGCTTTTAGAAATATACTTATCACACTGGTAGGGCTGAATTTTGATATTTTAAGGGCGGTGTGTAATAAAATGCTCTGCATTTCGCGTCAACATCTATTAATCCGATCCCACCTTCTTAAAGAGGTACGGTTACTGTTTGGAAAAAAGCATATTTGTGCCATCAGCTGCACAGTTGTATATTTATTTTCTACCAGTTTCGATTATTACAATCATCTCCACAGGAAGATGATCGTAATAATCGAAACAGGTAGAGAATAAACATACAGTTGTACAGCTGATGGCATAAATATGCTTTTCTCAAACTATGTAACAAAGGTAGACAACCAGATACGAAAAACTCTTAATGTCATTGTGCTGTATCTGTATTTTCTAGCACCACAATTCTTAATTCCTCGTCTCTGAGGAACGTAACATTTAATTTTCAGTATCATTTCTCAAGGGAAGTTGTTTGCTTCCGTAAATTGATTCTGGTAATATACGCACAATGGTTGGAAAAATTTACATGCTAGATTTCTGAGCTAGTGGCGTTATATACTAAGAATTGTGCGATGTAAATCCGTTCTCTTCTGCTCGCCGAATGAATAGTGACTTAGGTGAGCATTAATGAGTCTGCTTTTTGTTACCTCCCACGTTTCAATCATATTTCAATTTCTAACCATGTATTCGAGTTCTAGGCATCTGTTTAAATTTGACTTTAGGTCTTCTTTGCTAGTAAAAGAATTAAAATCACCACCAAAACCTACTCTACTCCAGGTCGCTGGTAAAACAAACATAATATCCTGTTTGAAAAAGTCGGCCCTCGCCTCTCTACGACTGCTTCCAGACGGAGCATACACAATTAGAAAGATGGTGTCTTCTATTTGTGCTGATATTCCTCTACTGCTTAATAGCTTCCCAGTTTCTGCTACTTGAATGCCTTCTTTTGTTAATATCGCAGCACGCGCACTTTCGGATCTGTTGAAAATTGCGTTTCATTCTGCAGTTTCATCTAGATTGTTGGTTTCGACTTCCTGCAGCAATGCTATATCGATTTCAGCTGAGTATAAGAACAGTAGTACAGGTCAGCTCGAAATTATTTGATATTCTGTTGATATTTGAAGTACACTTTTCAAAATTCTGAGATGTCATAAATGTCTTTTGTGGATGTGAATTAATGTTTCCGGTGTTTATATCTGTTGTTCTTGGTACTGTAATTGGTTTGGGCTGAAAGAGAGGCTAGGCTTTGCCTCTCTTTTTCCACATTTCTGCTTGGTTCTACTTTATCCCACAATCCCATCCTTTGTTTCCTCCCTTACGATTGTCTGCAGGCAATTATTGACGTTCAGAGTGGGGGATCGCTTCTGAGTCAGACATTGTTATAGATTCTATCTCGCTTTCCCCCGGGTCACTAACTGAAATTTTTGCGGACAATCGCAGGAATTTATTGTTTCTGATGGTGAATCCCCTGATGCTTCCGCTGGATATATCATCTATTTACACAGGCGCCGACTCCATGGGGCCTGAGGGGGGCCCGAGCCCCCTCAGAAATTCGTTTAGGGAGAGGGGGGGGGGTGAGTGCGGAGACCCCCCAATAGTTAAGAAAATTATTAGTTATATTTTGTAAAATCGCAAAATTATGTCGAATTTTTTTATTTTTCTTGTTTGACAATAGTTACCTTTTAAAATACATTCAGTAATGAGTTAAAACACATAATTAATACGGTAGTATGCAGGTTAACTGAAAACGAGTGGTGTAAATCTTGATAGTGTTACGGTGCTGCGGGCACACTTGCAATTTGTCTCAGTGCGCGAACCTTCGGGTGAAGTCTGGCGCGGGCGGGCCAGCGCTGCGGCCGCGGTGACTTCAAAGGACTGGCACAGAAGCACCTGGAACCCTCCGCCTCGCGTCGCCTTGACGCTTCGAGACATTACAATGCCGCGGCTGCCGCAGTCATTCAGCGTGGATAGTTTCATTCAGTGCATGCTGCAGACGTGTTTAGTGTTCCGACTTTAGTGTCTAGTGGACTATTTTATATGACTATATTTTATTCGTTTACTTTAGTCTCTTAGTGTATTGTGAATTAAGTTTGCAATGGATAAATCTGTTACCAAAAAGGCGCGCTTGGAAGTTGAGGATACTGTAAGTCACCCTCCAACAATTATTGTGTCGTCAATTGCTTCGTCGTCTTCGGGCGAGAACTGTTCACAGCCGAAATCTGGACAATCCGGTAGGGGAACATCATTTCAGAAGACTTGGTTGATCAAATATACATGGCTAGAATATGAAGCATCTACCGGAAAAGGTTATTGCACCACGATGAACGACCATCATCGTTGACATTTCTGTGTTGGTGTTGTAAACTGTCCGACCGCGATTGTAGTGTCTCTTGGTGGGTTTGATTTTTTACCATATGTTGCCTCGACATTGCTAACGTATCATCCATGCTATCATCTTTAGCTAGACTACCGGCAGGGGCCTGACTGTCAGGTAATGGGTCAGTATTACCGTTCCTAAATCGGTCTGACTCTTTCCACGTGTGCCTAAAGGCGGAGATACACTTTCATTTGGAACATCACTACCATGTTCAGGCTTATTGTTTACAGTCTCGGGGTAATTAACAACAACTGAATTACTTTCAGCTGATGTCGTTCTGATTGCAACCATATCACTACTTATTGCTGCTACGAGGTCAGAAAATAAAGGTTTACGTTTAGTTAAGTTGAGTTCAGGATGGAATTTTCGTCTGGGACAGTTTAACGTCTTCTTTTTCATTACATTTGAAGCATGCTGATAGTTACCCCATATACGCAATGCGTGCTTAATAGCCCCAGATACTCAGTACACACGGAATAGGGGCCGGCCGCGGTGGTCTCGCGGTTCTAGGCGCGCAGTCCGGAACCGTGCGACTGCTACGGTCGCAGGTTCGAATCCTGCCTCGGGCATGGATGTGTGTGATGTCCTTAGGTTAGTTAGGTTTAAGTAGTTCTAAGTTCTAGGGGACTGATGACCACAGATGTTAAGTCCCATAGTGCTCAGAGCCACGGAATAGGGGTTTTTAACATCCATTTTGATAGATCTTGTTCCATCTGGGACGGGGAACGGATGAAAATCTGCCGAGGCTTCGTTCCGAACTGCAAGAACGTTTCCATAAGGCTGCAATTTGAGTTTTATTACTTCGTTTGGATGTAAAGACACGCACATTTTTCAGTTTGCCTTCGGCTGGACTAACGATAAACTTAGCTTCTTAACTCAAACTGAGCACTACACACGGGTTACGCGCTCGCACACTACGTTAGAACCAATTTCTAAATACTAGGTTGACTCGTTAGTGATAAGTTGTGCCTACTTGATCTCTTGTTAGTTTCAAAAAAATGGTTCAAATGGCTCTGAGCACTATGGGACTTAACATCTTAGGTCCTCAGTCCCCTAAAACTAGTTAAACCTGACTAACCTAAGGACATCACACACATCCATGCCCGAGGCAGGATTCGAACCTGCGACCGTAGCGGTCTTGCGGTTCCATATGCAGAGCCTACAACCCCCCCCCCCCCCCTTTTTTTTTCGTGTTCGTTGTTGATCGTTGGGTTTGGTTCTTGCGGACGTCACATGACATCCGGTAAAGTTCGTTTGTTGATCCTTCCACTCAGTTTTTTATTACAGAGGCCGACCAGCTCTCTGACTGAACACGCTGAGCTACCGTGCCGGTATCCGCTCGGCCACAACGGCCGGCGCTTGTTAGTTTCATGGAGGTAGTTAGCCATGTCTTATTCTGAGAGCAGTTGGCCGCTCGCTGTCCTTCCAGAATTCCAATTTCAGGTTATTCTTTCTGGGGCTAGGTTTCCATCGCTGTTTGTATTTTACACTTTTGACACACTTAGGACAGTGTAAAGACTACCATTTTCCGCGTAACGCAGCCGAGTAATAGACTCTGCGCGAGACGCCACCAATAGGACGTGGCTTGTAAACACTGGCTGCAGGGCACCCAAGTAAACACCGCGTCACCGACCGCTACGGCGGCCGGAGCGGAACTGCCGGCGTCATTAATCCGCTGCCGGCCGCTGTGACCGAGCGGTTCTAGGCGCTACGGTCGCAGGATCGAATCCTGCCTCGGGCATGGATGTGTGTGATGTCCTTAGGTTAGTTAGGTTTAACTAGTTCTGAGTTCTAGGGGCCGGCCGCGGTGGTCTCGCGGTTCTAGGCGCGCAGTCCGGAACCGTGCGACTGCTACGGTCGCAGGTTCGAATCCTGCCTCGGGCATGGATGTGTCTGATGTCCTCAGGTTAGTTAGGTTTAAGTAGTTCTAAGTTCTAGGGGACTGATAACCACAGCAGTTGAGTCCCATAGTGCTCAGAGCCATTTTTTTTTTAAGTTCTAGGGGACTAATGACCTCAGATGTTAAGTCCCATGATGCTCACAAGGGAACCTCCCCATCGCACCCTCTCAGATTTAGTTGTAAGTTGGCACAGTGGATAAGCTTTGAAAAACTGAACACAGATCAATCGAGAAAACAGGAAGAGGTTGTGTGGAACCATGAAAAAAAAAAGCAAAATATACAAACTGAGTAGTCCATGCGCAAGATAGGCAACATCAAGGATATTGTGAACTCAGGAGCGCCTTGGTCCCGTGGTTAGCGTGAGCAGCTGCTAAACGAGAGGTCCTTGGTTCAGGTTTTCCCTCGAGTGAAAAGATTACTTTCTTCATTTTCAGATAATTATTATCTCTCCGTCCTGGACATATGCAGGATTTGACAGTCTACACACGAAAAAATTTGAAAACGTTAAAAACATATGTTTTGACAGAGCACAGGGAAAACTGTGCGACTGTGAAACTGTTGCATTCATTTGTTGCAGTTTATGTGACAAACTCTTATGTCTTCATCACTTTTTTGGGAGTGATTATCACATCCACAAAAAAACCTAAATAGGGCAAAGTAGAAGAATCTTTTTAACCATTCGCCAAGTGTACAATTTAGGTGAGTCGACAACATTCCTGTCATGTGACGCACATGCTGTCACCAGTGTCGTATAGAATACATCAGACGTGTTTTCCTGTGGAGGAATCGGTTGACCTATGACCTTGCGATCAAATGTTCTCGGTTCCCATTGGAGAGGCACGTCCTTTCGTCTACTAATTGCACGGTTTTGCCGTGCGGTCGCAAAACAGACACTAAACTTATTACGGTGAACAGAGCCGTCAATGAACGAACGGACAGATCATAACTTTGCGAAAATAAAGAAAGTAAACTTTTTACTCGAGGGAAGACTTGAACCAAGGACCTCTCGTTCCTCAGCTGCTCACACTAACCACGCGACCACGGGTTTTTTTTTTTTCTTGTTCGTTGTTGATCGATGGGTTTGGTCATTGCGGACGTCACATGACATCCGTTAAAGTTCGTTTGTTGATCCTTCTGCTCAGTTTTTTTATTACAGAGGCCAACCTGCTCTCTGACCGAACACGCTGAGCTACCGTGCCGGCTCGCTTTTTTTCATAGTTCCACGCAACTTCTTCCTGTTTTCTCGATTGATCTGTGTTCAGTTTTTCAAGGCCTATCCACTGTTCCAACTTATAACTAAATCTGAGGGGGGTGCGATGGGGAGGTTCCCTTGTCAGAGCCATTTGAACCATTAATCCGTTTTGCGTATTCCATTTGTGGTAGGCCCGCCTCCACGAATTCCAGAATCGGCGCGTTAATGCGCTTGGCCATCCGGCCGGGATATTAAATGACATTCCCGTCTGTCCTAACACAAAACCTGGGACCCCCGTAAAATTGGATTTTATGTAACACAGATTTGAGAAATTTTTCAGTTATATGCCTAGCACTATGAATAAAAAGCGGCTTGGTGACATTTTTGGTGGTAAAGGACACAGTGATGCCATATTTTGAAAGAAGTTAGCAAAATGATATGAAATATCACCTAGAAAAGGGATTATAATGTATCGGGCGATCAAAAAGTCAGTATAAATTTGAAAACTTAATAAACCACGGAATAATGTAGATAGAGAGGTAAAAATTGACACACATGCTTGGAATGACATGGGGTTTTATTAGAACAAAAAAAAAAAAAAAACGAACTTCACAAAATGTCCGACAGATGGCGCTGGACAGCAAAACGTCAGTAACTGCTACTGTGACGGGTGAGAGGTACGCCGATACGTTACAGAATCGCATCATCCCCAGCTTGGCTGATAAACGCCTGCTGGAACGTATGATGTTTATGCAGGATGGCGCTCCATATTGCTAGACCCGTGAAAGATCGTGTGCTCAGCCGCCACTTTCGTCATGCTTGGCCTCCCAGGTCCCCAGACCTCAGTCCGTGCGATTATTGGCTTTGGTGTTACCCGAAGTCGCAAAGTGTATCGTGATCGACCAACATCTCTAGGGATGCTGAAAGACAACATCCGACGCCCATGCCTCACCATAACTCTGGGCATGCTTTACAGTGCTGTTCACAACACTATTCCTCTACTGCAGCTATTGTTGAGGAATGACGGTGGACATATTGAGCATTTCCTGTAAAGAACATCATCTTTGCTTTGTCTTACTTTGTTATGCTAATTATTGCTATTCTGATCAGATGATGCTCCATCTGTCAGACATTTTTTAACTTTTGTATTTTTTTAGTTCTAATAAAATCCCATGTCATTCCAAGCATGTGTGTCAATTTGTACCTCTCTATCTACATTATTCCGTGATTTATTCAGTTTTCAAATTTATACTGACTTTTTGATCACCCAGTATATCTTTACAGGAAGGCCTTAATGTTGAGAGTGAAGAAATTAGTGTTTTTATTGGTTTTAGCCTTACAAAATATTTGTAACACACTTGGTACCCATTGCATATAGGCCTATCGTAAAGTATTGAGTACAGTAACAATAAGAGAGGGGGTTAGAGGGAACCCAAGAATATGATCGATCGCAGCATGAAAGTACGCTGATTTGTGGTTAAATGCGTGAAAAGATGCACGAACGATGCTATCTGTTGTGGTGGGCTTCCTGTAAATGTCGATGTTAATTTTAACGTATATTAAACGCAGTTTCTGGTCGAGGAAACAAAGTTCATTGCACTGATTTTCTGTTACAAATTTAAATTTTATTTTAGGGTGGTAGCAATTCAGGGAACCGCTAAGTAATATGATATCATTAAGATATAACGTTAGCACAATGATAGTATCGCCAACTACAGTCTGTAGCAAGAAATTGCCATTAGTCAGAGTGAGGAAGATACGAAAAAATTAACCTCAAAATGATCAATGCAGGTGTAAGACATTCAGCGAAGTAGTTCCCCATAGCAAGGCCTTCATCTTATTGATATAGAGGTGACCACTGAAACTGAAATAATTGCACTTTAGAATGAGTCTCGAAAGTTTCTTTTACATATGATGTGATGGTCAACAGCTGTGTGAAATATAATTCCAAATTATTCACACATATCATGACATCAGATGCAATGGGTATATTGTGTTACCCTATTGTGACACACGAAAATTTGTGCCGGACCAGCACACTCCCAGGCCCGATCCAAACGTCCATATTTCATTGTTCACTTCCTTATATCACAGTCATGAACGTCTCGCTTTAAGCTCGGAAAATTACTTGATTCCTTTTCAGAGAGAGTGACACTACCACAAGGAATCGAGATCATTTTTATCGTCGTATGCGCCGTCGCGGTTTATTATTGTTACAAATGATTTTACGATCAGCAGCTGTATAAAATGTTATAACAAATTATTCGCCGAATGCGAATTTCACTATGTCAGCTGCAAAGGGTATAGATATGCTACTCATATGTGATATTTGAAAATTTGTCCCAGACAGCGACTCGCACCCAGACTTCTGCCTATCGATAGAGCTCGTCTTAACAAGCCTATCCGCCTACGATGGTCCACGCCTCCATCCATATCTCCATATGTCTCCCATTAAGATCGTAACTTTACTTGATTCGCGGTCAGGGAGAATGACACTAAAAAATTACAATGAACTGAACACCCGTAGCTGCTTGCAGGCGTTGACATACGTCAACGGAGACAGATGAAAATGTGTGCCCCGGCCGGGACTCGAACCCGGGATCTCCTGCTTACATGGTAGACGCTCTATCCATTTTTTTTAAATCTCATTTTGTTCGGTTTTGTTCGTTGCATCTGCTCGGGGTGGACGTCGTATGACATCCGTTTAAGTTCGTTGTTGATCGAGTAACTCAGTTTCTTTATTACAGAGGGCAGCTAACCCTCTGACCGAACACGCTGAGCTACCGTGCTGGCTCCATCTAAGGACACAGATGATATCGCGACTGCAGGGATTTATCTCCGTCACGCCTCCCGCGAAACCCGCATTCTCAACGTATTGTCCCGCACTACCTTCGTAGTGCCCCCGCCCATTATACTCATTACTCGCGGCGCGTTGCCGATTCCCGTATCAGTTCGGGCACTGTTTGTGCATTCGCACAGAAGAAGAAGATGGTCAAGTGGCCGGTGAGCGTTAACTATATATATACTAAGATGGTATCTGTTCTTTCGGACATGTCCGAAAGAACAGATACCATCGGTGACCACGCAGCTCGTTAGAATGAAATTACAATGAAATGAACACCCTTAGCTGCTTACAGGCGTTGACATATGTCAACGGGGGCAGATGAAAATGTGTGCCCCGACCGGGACTCGAACCCGGGATCTCCTGCTTACGTGGCAGATATTTCATTTTCTAAACAATCCTGTTCTAAAGGTGTGTTTACGACAGTTCATCGCGCCGTGGACACACCTTTAGAACAGGATTTTTTAGAAAAAAAAATATATCTTTAATAAAATCCATAGCTATTTACAATGGATACGACCCTACGTTAATTGACCATATTGTTAGGAAAAAAGCTGCTGTAAAATGTTCAACCTTAGGAGATAACAGGGCCATTAAGCGTGATGGCAATAACTTTATTTCTATTCCATTTTTGGGGAACGTATCATACAAGATAAGGAGACTTCTACTGAAGCAATACGGTTACAGAGTTGCCTTTTCCGCAAACAATAGCTTAAAACAAAGAGTGATTCATACTACTGGGGCAGGGGAAGAACTTGGCATTAAATCCGGAGTGTACAAAATTACTTGTAACGACTGCCCCAACTATTACGTTGGACAAAAAAATGATTCAAATGGCTCTGAGCACTATGGGACTTAACAGCTGTGGTCATCAGTCCCCTAGAACTTAGAAATACTTAAACCTAACTAACCTGAGGACATCACACACATCCATGCCCGAGGCAGGATTCGAGCCTGCGACCGTAGCAGTTGCGCGGTTCCGGACTGCGCGCCTAGAACCGCGAGACCACCGCGGCCGGCCATTACGTTGGACAGACAGGTAGACCCATTCAAGTAAGATATAAAGAACAAATGCTAGTTAAAAAATGGGGAAAACGTGTATAATTCCACGTTTTCTGAACATGTATTGCTCTTACAACATACGACACGTAAGCTGGATGATGTAGAATTGCTACACGAAGATAGTGATCTAGGCGCTCAGTCCGGAACCGCGCGACTGCTACGGTCGCAGGTTCGAATCCTGCCTCGGGCATGGATGTGTGTGATGACCTTAGGTTAGTTAGGTTTAAGTAGTTCTAAGTTCTAGGGGACTGATGACCACAGATGTTAAGTTCCATAGTGCTCAGAGCCATTTGAACCATTTTGAAGAGAGTGAGGGCTACAGACTGGACCTGTTCGAGGAATTAGAAATTTTTAAACATCTGTCGCAAAAAGATGGATTTATTCTTAATGAACAGGTACAGCTTAGAAACAAAAATTTCTTGGATAGTTTAAAACCCCTTCTTGCTCTAACGTAATATAGTTTGGCTGACTAGAAGCTAGTTTTCTTGTCTGTTGATCCTGGTGAGATGCTCCTTTCCTGTCTTGTTGGATATTACGTATTTTTGATGATTGTTGTTCGCAGTTTTCGATGTGTATGTGTGGTTTAAATGTTTGTTATATTTTTTATTTATGATGACAGATGGTTTCGATTTTCTACAACATTTTGTTCGTTTTCGTTAGCATGTATCCTAGCCTTTAATTTTGCGCGAGATTCTCGCGCATAAATCTAGTGCCCTCTCCAGTTGTATATGTTCCTTAGCGCAAGCTTCACCTGCTTGACACTAGGACACAGGAAAACTGGTGTTCATATTTTCTATTGTATGCAGATTTTTTAAATGATTCTGATAAGTTTTATTTATTAAGACAGAGGGTTTGAATTAGCACAACCTTTAAAATTTTGACGCGCATTAGTATGTATCTCACGTTTTAATGTGCGCGAGTGTCTCGCGCATACCTCAACTGCCCTCTCTCGGTGAAACTGTCTGTTCTAGTGCTTCCACACCCTCTTCACGCTAGTTCACAGGCTAAGTACTGATAGTATGCTGCGTTTGCATCGACCATCTTTTCATAATTATGCTGCAGAGATGGAGGTGGTATTTTAATTTTAACTACTGGTGGCGCCTTTGGCACGATTGTTGAATGTGATTTTAGCAAGTGACTAAAAGTTTTTGTGCAACCGTGGTCAAGGATTTCAATAAATCATTATCCTGCAACTGTTTGGCTGTTATCATTTACCGTGAAGGTTTTTAACAGTTGCTGCTTCAGCCATGTTTAAAATTTAGACCATTTTTGTCGCCGCTTGCCCTATCCCGCTTTATGAAACGTCCGAGGATAAGTCAATTATCATCCGCAAAGTAAAGAACATCATTTTTCGACATAGTCTCCTTGCGTTTCAACTCACTTGGTCCATCGTTTTACAAGCTTCCTGATGCCCTCATAAAAGAAGGTTCTCGGTTGAGCTGCGAGCCATGAATGTACCGCTTCTTTCACTGCTTCGTCCGAGGCAAATCGACGGCCCCTTAATGCCTGTTTGAGTGGACCAAACAAGTGATAGTGAGAAGGGGCAGGATCGGGACTATGTGGAGGATGATCCAGTACTTCAAATTTGAGTTTCTGTAGGGTGTCAGCAGTGTGGGCAGCAGTATGCGGACGGGCATTGTCATGCAACAACACAACACCTTTTGACAGCAATCCTCGGCGTTTGCTTCGGATTGCAGGCTTTAGCCTGGCAGTAAGCATCTCACTGTTTATTGTTGTGCCCCTTTCCCCATAATGTTCCAGTACTGGACCTTGTGCGTCCCAAAACACCGTAAGCATCAGTTTTTCTGTGGGCGGTTGGGTCTAGAACTTTTTCTTGCACGGCGAATTTGGATGTTTCCATTCCATACTCTGCCGTTTACTCTCCGGCTCGTAATGATCGACCCATGTTTCGTCACCAGTAATGATCCTGTCTAAGAAATTGTCTCCTTCGTTACCATAGCGATCCATATGTTTTTTTGCAGATGTCCAAGCGCGTTTGTTTATGGAAATGGAAATGAGCGTTTGGCGTCATTGGCCGGGAGGCCCCTTGCGGGGCAGGTCCGGCCGCCTTGGTGCAGGTCTTGTTACATTCGACGCCACACTGGGCGACCTGCGCGCCAGATGGGGATGAAATGATGATGGAGACAACACAACATCCAGTCCCTGAGCGGAGAATATCCCCGACCCAGCCGGGAATCAAACCCGGGCCGTAGGACGGCAATCCGTCACGCTGACCACTCAGCTATCGGAGCGGACGCGTTTATTTATGCAACTGTGTGAGTTGTTTTGGGACCCATCTTGCACGGACTTTATGAAACCCAAGTCTTTTGTGGATGATTTCGTAGGCAGAACTGTGACTAATTTGCAGACGATGTGCCACTTCGTCAATAGTTAATCGTCTGCCTAAGAGAATCATTTCACGTGAGCGCTCAATGGTTTCTTCATTTGCGACGGTAAACGGTCGTCCGGCTCCCTCATCGTGCGTACCCTCGTGCGACCATTTCGGAATTTTTCAGTTCATTCGTGGACACTCCGTTGTGGCAGGACACTATTCCCGTACTATACCGAAAGTCTTTGATGAATTTCGGCCCCTGATACGCTTTCCGACCACAAAAAACGGATCACTGAACGTTGCTCTTCTTTCGTGCAAATAGACAACGGAGCAGCCATGATTAACAGCACGGCAGCGACAACGAAACTAATCTAGCAATTTGAAAATTGCTAAGATATAACAACAAATACACAAAGCGTACGTCACCGACGTAAAACGACAGTACTATCAAACTAAACAAAAATATAACTAAATTGAGGGTAATAATTGCCTTAGCCTCGTACATATGATTTGAAGCTCAGTAGCTGTATGAAATAGTACTCCAAATTATTAACTGACTGCTAATTTCATGACATCAGTTCAATAGGTATAGATGTGTTACCCAAATGCGACATATGAAAATTTGTGGCGTACCGGGAATCGAACCCCACCTTTCCCCTTATCGCGGGCGGTCGCCTTATCAGTTCGGCTATCGGTGCACGCTTCCCGGCGGAAACCAAACCTCCATATTTCACTGTCCATTTCCTTATATAGTAATCATGAACATCTCCCTTTAAGCTCGTAACATTACTTGATTCCCGCTCAGTGAGAATGACAGTGCCACAAGGAATCGAGACCCTTTTTGTCTTCGTATGCCCTGGCTCGGCTTATGATACTTTTGTATGACCTGACGATCGACATGTGTATGAAATATTATTCCAAATTAATCACTGAGTGCTAATTTCATAATATCAGCAACATTGGGTACAGATGTGTTACCCAATCGTGACACAAATTTTCATGTCATAAATGAGTAACACATTTCAGCTGGTATCATGAAATTCGCATTAAGAGAATAATTCGTAACAATTCGAAAGAGTGTTATAATTTCTTTAATTTCGTCTGAAATAAATTTCATGTGCTTACCCGTTAGTGAGATTGGCTTCAATGACATGAATCGTTGGAATGTTAGTGTCAAGACTAGTAATATCAAGCTATGTAGGTATCCGGCTAGGAGGAAAGATGCTATTTTTTAAAGGGTTAACAAACTTTTCCCTATTTTCATAGAGAAAGATGCTACATATGTACACACTTTAACTTGGCCTCTGTCTGATCGGTGCAAGTCGGCTGCCCTCGTACCGCCCTGGAAGTTTACACTCGTTCCTAACCTTGCCTACGTAGCGCCGTAGCAATAAGTAACCATTTGTGAACATACTGTCGATCCATGTGCGATGTTGTGCACAGTGATTCTTATTATTATTTACAAGAATGAGGGAAAAGGCTGTACCTGGTTCTTATGATGACTCGCCATCAACTTTTACGACGCAGTAGTCCATTACATGTACGTTTGTTTAATGAGCTATAAGCTGACCGCTCTGGGAGGAAGAGGCGTGGCTTGGCTCAGCAGCCAACAGATCACAAGCTTTCACTCATTGCATTCACCTCATAGGGGCACGCTAAAATGTGCGATTGACACAATATGTTAATTCAAATAAAATTCTCGAGTTTTCGATCGTTATCTCCAACATCGTCGTCGGGAGTAAAATCCTGACTGCCGGGGCTGGCACGGTTTTCCGTTTACATTGGCACGACTGCAGTCTCTGTCACCATTCATAAAAAACCGAAACGATGCTTGCACGGAAGGTGAGTTGGGGCAGCTCGTAGCAGCTCCGGCCCGCCGCGAAACCCAGAGACATCAAGTGGCGTGAGGGGTAGGCGCCGCGTTTGAATCTGCCGCTCTCTGCTTGAAAACCGAGAAGATTTTATCCAGACATACGAGAACAAACAGTAACTTCTTGGACAATAAACACTACGGCCTACCAGTACCATTATACGATTGGATGAATGGGTAAACAGTATTTACGGATCTTTATTTTCTATCACAAAGTTGGTATCCTGCGATTCATACTTAACGGTCTACTATGGCCGTTGGGTGCGGAAAAGAGATTTGCAGGAATCCAGAGCTTCTTCAAGCTTTGTAATGTAGTGTCTAAGGTGTGCTTGCTTAAGGTATGACAGTTATGAAAAACTAATTTTGTCGTTTGTTAACACAATCATCTTTGTGTGAGATGACAGCAGAATTTCCTTTATCTGCTTTAACAATTAGACTGTTTTCTTCTTTGAGAATCTTATCAATGCCCTCAACTGTACTGAGAGAATGAATTTTCCTTCTATGGCTACTGTTATTAATTCATTTCGTAACGCGCTCACTAACTTTGCAACATATCTCAGCTTTCTCACATCTTAAAAAAAGGAAATGACACAATTTCAGAGTCGTCACTGGTCTCATACAGATATGATTTTTACGTATGTAGATTGAAGCGGCGAGTCAAAGTGTGTACAAAGACTGGAAATCGAACCTCCAGGAAACTCGGGTTCAATTCCTGGCCTTGATACAAATTTTCACTCGCCGCTTCAGTCTATTTACATAAAAAAATTTCACATCTGTTGAGCCTGGTAGTATTAATGGCAGGTTTCACATCAACAACTGAAGAAAAGCTTATCCACGGTAAGTTGGCGATTCACTCAGTAGTTGTCTGTAAGGGCAGGAGATGTGGGCCTGCCGAGGAGAGAGGAGCAGTGAGCGGAGGCCGAACCAGCTGCTTCACACAGTGCTGGCACCATTACCCTTTCAAATGTGCGTAGTGATACTGCGCATCTACTGACAGCTTAAAGTTGTCAGCACTCGAAGGCAAATCAATATCTTTCAGTTAGTGCCGATTTTGTCTGCTTCTGAAAGCACCAGTACAGTCGTCAACTTTTTGTGAACCAGATTGTAGTTTAGTAGCAATAATCTGGTCTAGAGGAGTTTCAATGTTGTACTGAAGACCTTTATTTAAAATCTTAAGTTCCACTCTATCAAAAAATATATTAGTGTTGATTTCGTAGACTTTCCCGGCGTAATAACTTCTGATGTTCTTCACGGGTTTGCAGCCGGATCATGTCGTCGTCCTGACACAATATTTCGCGGAACAGTTTGCTGCCATCTTCAGGTGAGTTAATGCTAGTGCACTGCCTCCCCGGAACTGAATTCCAGCCATTTTTTTTTCTTTATTGTGATTTTAAACATCTTATACAAAGGCAGGCTGTCAGCAGCACAATACGCCGCTCTTCAGCCTTGAGTTTGACAGCAAGTAGTTCATAGAGGGGGCACAGAGAAGACAGTCAAAACGGTGGGCAAAACATGTAGACACTAAAAATCGAAAAAACATGGAGCCGTTCATGCTGGACGAGAAACATCACTAACACTAGGCGACATGGTGCACATAACATGGATGATGGCGACGGCACAGGAACGGTGGTGGCGTGACGGCGAACAACACTACACGCAAACGAAGGCACACACACGAAACACTGATGGCGATGGTCTCCGGCGCGCGAATGTTCACTGAGCGTGTGCGAGTCCGGGGACCTGCCTAGTGAGGAGGAGGAGGAAGGGGAATGGGAGAGGGAGAGGGGAGAGCAGAGATGCCATGGGCAGAGGAAAGAGGGGGAGGGAGGAAGGGGGAGGGGAAGCCCGGGGGAAGAGGGGTGGATGGAGGGGACGGGGGGAAAAAGAAAGAGAAGGGAAGGGAAAGGAAGGGAGGGAGGGTGCCTAAAGGAAAGGACACAGGAAGTGGGGGGGGGGAGGATGAAAGTTGATAGGAGGGGTAGATGGATGGGAGGAGGACATCATCAGGAAGGGGGAGCTGGCGGAAGCCACCTTGGGAGAGGGTAAGGAGGGTGGAGAGATGGAGACCAGGTGGGACGTGGGAATACAGGCGCGGCAGCGGGTGGGGGTGGGAGAGGATTGGTGACACAAGCGGATGAGGAGGATCTAGTTTGCAGGAGGTGTACAGGATCCGTATCCTTTCAAGGAAGAGGAGGAGGTGGGGGAAGGGGATGAGATCATACAGGATCCGCGTGGGGGAGGGGAGACGGATGCGATAGGCGAGGCGGAGAGCATGGCGTTCAAGGATTTGGAGGGATTTATAAAAGGAAGGGGGGGCGGACATCCAGGCCGGATGGGCGTAACAAAGGATAGGGCGGATGAGGGATTTATAGGTGTGGAGAATGGTGGAGGGGTCCAGACCCCACGTACGGCCGGAAAGGAGCTTGAGGAGACGGAGTCGGGAGCGTGCCTTGGCTTGGATTGTCCGGAGATGGGGAGTCCAGGAGAGGCGACGGTCGAGGGTGACGCCAAGGTACTTAAGGGTGGGAGTGAGGGCGATAGGACAGCCATAGATGGTGAGATAGAAATCAAGGAGGCGGAAGGAAGGGGTGGTTTTGCCTACAAATTCCAGCCACAATGACGGCAGCCTTTATACACCATGAACAGAGCACCGCCCGTGCATGAGATGACGGGCAGCGCCTCCTGCTGGCAAGTAGACATGCAGCGCGCCGGTGGGAGAAGATGGCAGAAACGATAAATCGCAACAGCACTAGTTGGAAGAATCAAATGATCGAAAAGAAGACCGTTGTTGTTTAATGTCGGACAAAATCGGATTCCATATCTTACTTAGAGGAGAACCTTTATCCCTGTTAATAATATTACTGGATAATCTAATTTCAATGGATTCTTTAAGAATACATTCCCAACAGCGAGAAGCAGTAGAGATCAATTGCGTCTTGTCATACATCATCCTGTGTCCTTCGTTAAGGTTCAAAATGGTTCAAATGGCTCTCAGCACTATGGGACTTAACATCGGAGGTCATCAGTCCACTAGACGTAGAACTACGTAAACCTAACTGACCTAAAGACATCACACACATGCATGCGCGAGGCAGGATTCGAACCTGCGACCGTAGCAGCCGCGTGGTTCCGGACTGAAGCGCCTAGAACCGCTCAGCCACCGCGGCCGGCCCTTCGTTAAGGCAATGTTCCGCCACTGCCGACTTCTCATGCTGGAACAACCGAGTGTGCCGATGATGTTCCACGCACCTGTCCTGAATAGTTCAAATAGTTTGACCAATATACTTCTTTCCACAGTGACTCGGAATTTCATAAACCTCCTCAAGCCCAAATTATCTTTAACTGAGCCAAGAAGGGCTCCAGTCTTGGCCACTGGCGTAAAAACACTTTCAATATTATGTTTTCTTAAAATTCTTGAAATTGTGGATGATATACTTCCCGCAAAGGGTAAATAAGCAACAGATTCAAAAGTATCCTCTATTGGCTCGCGTGACGGGCCAAACTGAAGAGCACGGCATATTTGCTGTTCCGTATATCCCGGAGGCGCTGCCCATCATCAAACGCACGCGCGGTGCTCTCTTCATGATGTATAAACGTCTCCGTCGTTGTGGCTGGAATTCAGTTCCGGTGAGGCAGTGCACTAGCATTAACTCACCTGAAGATGGCGGCCAGCTGGTCCGCCGAAATATTGTGTCAGGACGACGACATGATCCGGCTGCAAACCCGTGAAGAATATCAATATATTAGTGTTGTTCATGACCTTCTCATAGAAAGATAAAGAAGGGATATTATTAATAGGATTCTTTTTACAACAACACGGTATTTAAGCACATTTGAGAACTGAAAGTTTTTTGGGGTGTTGCTGAAAGATCATTTCCTGTTCGACAATTAATCAATCGATTTTAAAATGTCAAAATTGTGTGGTAAGTAATAGCCAATTTACTAATTACTAAATGTAAAAGATACTTTCTAAAGCTATGAAATTCTTTTTGCTACATAGTTCACGTATCTCATCATCAATTAAGACACACATTTCCTCATAATGGCGGAAGGAGTGCTTTTCTTTTTTAAATTTCATATAAGTTAACACATATTTAGGAATGAGATTTCGTGAAAGACACTATTTGTTAAAGAAAATGTGCTGACTAGCTTTGAGAATTTTATGCTCAGTGCTCCCACGTGTTGCAACACGTATTTTAACCTGAATAGACAGCAAGCTGATTATTTTGCTTGCGGCTGTCATTTTTCCAATAACTATGATAGGTACACATTTTTTTTTCAAAATAAAATCAGTGAAATAGGTGGACTCTACACAGAGAATTCATGAGAAATATATAATGAACTGCAATAAAGCAGGATAAATACGGTATTGTATGTGAGTATAAACGTAGTGGTTATCTTCGGAATGGGATAACGATGAAACAGGATAGGGGCACAGAGATTAAGACCTGCTTTTGTAATAAAATTATTTTATTGGCACAAATATCAGACAATGAAAAATACACATGGACGTACGGCAGATACCATCAATGAACTGAATAAACAAATTAAAACAATGCTGTTAAAGGATACTTTTTCCTTAGTCTCTGATTTCAGAGCCATGCTGCTATATTTGTTACCAGTTGGTTCGATCAGCATGCAAGTGTTAAGGAAATGCTTCGTGAACTCAAAAGGGAATCCCACGAGAGAAGACAACACACTTTTCCTGAGGCAATATCGCAATAATTTAGCGAACCAGCATTTGAGGCCGACTGCACATCGGTTCTGCTGCCGCTAACAAACATTTTGCGCAAGTATTACGAAAGTAAACTGTAGTATGATGTCCACCAGATTCGATTAAAGAAAGATATCGAAGCAATTCAGAGACATGCTGCTAAATTTCTTACCGGTAGGTATGGTCAACAAACAGTTATTACAAAAATGCTCCATGGACTCAAAGGCAAAGGGGATCCCTGGAAGGAAGAAGATATTCTTTTTGTGAAACACAGTTAAGAAAGTTTAGAGGACTGGCTTTTACGACTGACTGCAGATTGATCCTACGGCAACCAACACACACCCCGAATTAGAAATGTGAAGACAAGATAACAGAAATCTAGTCTGTTATGGCTGCTTTAGACAATCGTTTTACCCTCGCCGCATTTGCCAATGGAATGAGGGAGGTTATGACTAGTAGTGGTATGTGGTACCCTCTGCCATGCACCGTATGGTGGCTAGCAGAGAATGTATGTAGATGGAGATGAATATTGTTGGCAGAGTATCTGTCTGATGAGTTCGGCATGTTCTTGACTTGGTCTGACCCCATCCCACATCACCTAGTGGCCCAAGAATGTAATTGCCTACTTGTGTAACTGGCATTTGTCTTTGTATACTGATATTCCTAATTTCTCCAGTCCATTGAAGATGTGGCACAAGTGCTCTTCATGCTGTTCTGGCAAAGAAAAAAAATTACTATATTGTCTAATTATTTGAAGCAGAACAGTAGACGACTGAGGGTTCTATCGATGAAACAGTGACAAGTTTCAGCAGCATTTTTAACGCAAATGACATGTACAGGAATTCATACAGTCTGAAAGGAGTAATGATTGCTGTTTTGGGGATGTCGTCTTGTGCTATTGGAGTATGTAGGTATGCCTTTTCACATTCAACAACACTGAATATGGAAACACCAACCAAAAAGTGGGGAAATTGTTGAGTACGAGGGTTTAGATATCTGTCGGGCACTGTTCGATCTTCAGTGCCAGGTAGTCACTGCACATTCTGTATGTGCTGTCTGATAGGCACCCAGTGGATGGGGGAAGTTCATGCACTGTCTGGTGGTTGCACAGTACCAGAATTTAATGGTCCATCAATAGCTGCTGTAGTGACACATAAATATGCTGGTGCTAGATGTTGGGCTTTACGAAAGATGAGGGGTCTTGGTGAAGTTTTTATTCTGTGGACAGTATTGCACCTGGTGACATGTTGCATAGGAAAATGAGAAACATGGGGCAAAGTGCTTTTAACACTGGGAGGTAAAGGTGATTCTCTAATTTCACTGTCACTGCCATGTAATTGCTACATAGTTATCTCTCGAAGTCTTTGGTTGTGGTGAGTAGGGACAGTTACTAACGATTCCAATAGATTTGTGAATGTGTTGAACCACATCTTTACATAACTGTTTTACATCCTCAGTAACCCCTTTGTCCACAGAATCCAATTCCAACAAGATCTCAGTTAGTTTCTCTTCTACGTAAATAAATTATCTATCTTCCCTGGAAGAGCCACTAAGTTTGTTGTCATACTCTTTAGCTTCTTCACATCTTGTAGAATCATGTTAAGTGGAGAGTTTGGAGATGGAGGCCGTTTAGTGTTGGCAATCGAGCTAATCGTTAGCTGTGACGGCTGGTACTTAACCTTAGCTAGCTCACTGTGTTTGTTCCTCAAAGTTTTGCATAAAAACAAGTTTTCATTTACTAAATTTTAATGTTCAATCTTGTTGTCTGTGTACATCTGTTCCACCATAACCAACTGTTTCTCTAGCAATCAATACAAGACCTGAAGCTCTATTGTTGATGAGGCGTACGAATCTGTTTATTTCTGAGGTGTAGGAACAGATGACCTGCCAGTAATACCACATATGGAATCACCACTTATTGCTGTGGCTAAATATTCCATCTGTTAAATTGGGGCACTGGTGGGAGTAACATAGAAAATCAGTGCCCAACAGTGGTTCATTGACATCTGCCACAGTGAATGTTCATGTAAATGGGGTGTTCAGGCCTAAATAGACTGTACAATTGGTTTTACCATATAGCCTAATAGGTGTGTCATTAGCTACCCAGAGTTGTAGAAGGGAACCCAAAATATGAATCAGAACAGCTGTCTTATGGTGAACTGTATTGCTTACTGGAGGTCACGATCAGTGTTTCATTGCAAGTAATGTGTAATTCACTTTCAAGCACCTGCTCCTACATACGAATGGAACAAACTCCAACGAGCAGTCTGCCGACTATGGTGGGAACCCTAACTGATATCTGGCAGGAGGCAGTCCACCGCACACAGCCGATCACGAGGAATCCTGGAAGATGGCTCTTTTTTTACATCCAATGGCCACGCCATGTTCCTCCAAATGCATTCATTTCACTTCTGCTGCTGATCATTTTACAAGGTGCCTCTTGGCCACCGCTGCTGTGGGTCATTCTTGGCTCATATATAGTAATGGAATTAACCCAGATGTGCAAAATAATCTGCATATAATCTGCTCCGTATCATTCATCACACCTTGGAATCCACTAAAAACAATATTTGGTTGGGCAAAAGGTCCTAGAAACCTTTGTCAAGTTACATGGTCCATTTTTAGGTTAGTACTGTGCATTACCAATACATTGATAATTCAATATGATTGTTGCAAGTCTCAGGTGTGAAAAATTCTGTGCAGATAAGTAGGTGCAATAATACTCACATACTTTTGTAGCAAAATTAAACCATTATATTAGCATCAGTACCAGACACCAAACAATGCCTGTGACCTTAAGCCAGATGTCATGAACAAGATGGAACAAACAGCTTGAAACGAAGACATAAAAATACAACTTTTGTTCCTTAGTCTCTGATTTCAGATGTAACATTAACTTTTGCAGGACTTTCACATCAAATATTATGTACACCACAGCCCCACAAAGAATTCTCCTGGTGTCTGGCAGGCAGCATGCCACCTGCAAGCATAGGTTCTGCATGAGGCATGACAGCACTGCGAACAGGGTGGGTGCCTGCAACAAAACGTAGTCCAGATTGTGGTGCATCATCTGCACCAGCACTGGCATGGCTGACATACCTCTTCTCATTTGTGGCTCTCAGAGTTGACCAGGTATGTGGGAAGAGATTCCCTGGGCATGTCAACAGGTGGCAGTGCTGGTAGAAACAGTGCCATCTGTTGAGACTTGACTTGCAGTTGCAGCTGCGATGAAAAGCAAACAGCATCTTTTTACCAGCATGCTTGAATGAGATTCCTCTGCCTCAGGAAGCAGCAGGCTTCATGAATAGTATTCCAGGGCTCCTCCTCACTGGATGTGCTCTTCTGCTTCTGCCAGGGTATAGTAGAGGACCCTCTACATTCAGAAAAAGGTTAATGACTGGAGGCCAGATAACTGAAGGTGTGTGAGCCGGCTGCCCAGGTGTGGATGTGGACTCCAAGGCCAGGGACAGTGTGGGCTCTGGCATGGAGGACACTTTTTTTATCAGTAATATCAGGTTTACTGCTGACAGTTACTACTCTTACGTTGACAAAATATATGTTTCATTGTTTACATGTGATGAAAGGAGAAACCTATATCAATTTGAAACTCTGAATTGGTCTGTGAGGTGGGGTTGTATGGTATAATTGGTTGCATACTGCCAAAAATTGGTGATCCATGTTGGAAGCCAGATGTGATAGATACACATCTGCATCCTGAAATAATTGTTTTGGAAGTTATATACAGCATAAAACCTTTAGTTTTGTTTGTATACTGTTGGTCTGAGTTGACATTATGCTTCTCTACATTTGTTCCTGGCTGTGGTTCTCTGATCTTGAGTGCCCAACTAAGGAGACAGCCAATCACTGATCAGTATTGCCTAAGAAATCACTGCTTAACCCAATGACATCACAGTCTCTAACAAAAGACCCTAAATGAAGGGTCCACTCTTGTAGTAATTAATTTGATGTACTTATTTACACCTACCATTTAACCATTCACTTCTAGAATTTTTGTTGTATTGTGTGCTCAAAATGTCTTCAGCCTAATTGGTATATTCCATGATTATGAAACTTCTCCACAACTTCCTCCATTCAGTGATTTAAGTAATGTTTCCTTCCCTTTTTTCTTTGTTTATCTTGTCAACACTAAATAAAAAAGTAATTAAATTCAGTGTATACATATTCACTTTACAGTTGGGTAGTTTAAATTCATGTTAGAACTCAGCAGACTTAGATTTTATGGCAAGAGCAAATTAGGCACTTTGGTACATTTTTTTTATGAATAGCAGCAGCATATGCCATTCTCAATTAAATAAAAAGAAAGAAAGATACTGCAGAAATATTGCTTGATATAGAAATTCTGCCATTCATAACACATAGGTTTATGGAGTGTACATCTAGATGATTAATCTACAGTTCACACTTAAGTGCTTGGTAGGCAGTATAGATGTAAATCTAAAAATCACTGCAGGTCTTCAGCCTGAAAAATATTTCTTTTAATTCACAATTTGAGCAATCTTTAATGATTCTCCAAAGGCCTTCTACCAAATTGTTGACTAATTTATGATGTTAGAAGGGATTCTAAATGTGACAGTAATTAGGCCCCCTAAGAATGTTTTCCTTAAGTGCGTAATACACTGAAGAGCCAAAGAAAATGGTACACCTGCCTTACATCACGTTGGGCCCCCATGAGCACACAGAAGTGCAGCAACACGATGTGGCATAGACTTGAGTAATGTCTGAAGTAGTGCTGGAGGGAACTGACACCATGAACCCTGCAGACCTGTCCATAAATGTGTAAGAGTATGAGGGAGTGGAGATCTCTTCTCAACAGCTTGTTGCAAGGCATCCCACATATGCTCAATAATGTTCACATCTGAGAAGCTTGGTGGCCAGCAGAAGTGTTTAAACTCAGAAGAGTGTCCCTGGAGCAACTCTGTAGCAATTCTGGATGTGTGGGGTGTCACATTGTCCTGCTAGTATTGCCCAAGTCCATTGGAATGTAGAATGAACATGAAGAGATGTAGGTGATCAGACAAGATGCTTACGTATGTGTCACCTCTAAGAGTCATATCTAGACGTATCAGGGGTCCCATATCACTCCTACTGTACATGCCCTACACCATTACAGAGGCTCCACCAGCTTGAAAAGTCCCCAGCTGTCATGCAGGGTCCATGGACTGATGAGGTTGTCTCCATACCTGTACACATCCATCGATACAACTTGAAATGAGACTCGTCCTACCAGGCAACATTTTTCCAGTCATCAACAGTCCAATGTTGGTGTTGATGGACCTAGGCAAGATGTAAAGCTTCTGTTGAGCAGTCATCAAGGGCTCTGAAAGCCCATATCGATGGTGTTTCATTGAATGGTTCGCATGCTGACACTTGTTGATGGTCCAGCATTGAAATCTGCAGCAGTTTGCGGAAGGGTTGTTGCACTTCTGTCACATTGCATGATTCTATTCAGCCATTGTTGGTCCCGTTCTTGCAAGATCTCTTTCCAGCCACAGAGATGTCAGAGATCTGATGTTTTACCAGATTCCTGATATTCACGGTACACTTGTGAAATGATCATATGGGAAATTCCCCATTTCATCATTACCTCAGAGATGCCGTGTCCCATTGCTCATGCGCCGACTGTAACACCATGTTCACTCACTTAAATCTTGATAACCTGCCATTGTAGCAGAAATAAATGATCTAACAACTGCGCCAGACACTTGTTGTCTTATATAGGCGTTGCTGACTACAGTGCCATATTTTACCTCTTTACATATCTCTATATTTGAAAATGCATGCCTATACTAGTTTCTTTTGCACTTCAGTGTAGATTTCTGGTATGTACATAAGTCACTTTCATAACTGATATTTAATAATTAGTTTTTTATGTAGACTATGCTTTATGGAAAATGGATAATGTTATTATACTAGACAGTAACTAAAATAAAGTGCTATGTACAGATGCGATATTTTAGAATTGAGTCTCAGGTTAAAACAGGAATTCAGTTCATCAGATAAAATTATAAAATGGTTTGATTCATCACTCAGAACTAATTAATGATGCTTGGTCCACCTCACAGCAAACCAAATACTGGTGACAAAAGTATCATAAAAAATAACTTGTAAGTGCTTTTTATGACACATGTGGCATTTACTAGCAAATCTCTTGGAGGAGCTGTTAATGATAAAGTATCAAAGGAAACTATATGTTAGCCACAAAACTGATATTTCTTCCATTTTATCTTTTCTCTCTCCAATTGTGAATTTCAACAAAATCTTAGAACATATATGACAAAAAAATCTTCTCCTTTGAATGCTTATTAACTCATATGTTTACACATGTTTCACACATATTATCAACATTACTACGAAAATTTCATCCTTCAGAGCCTGTTGCCTTTTGTGTGCTAAATGATTATTTTATTTTCTTCATTCGTTGGCATCTTTTTGGAATGTAAACCTGATTCTGCAAGTTGTTATGGTGCCACTGAACTCTGCTTAATGGGTCTATAGCATGTTAATTAGCCAGCATGCTTAAAACTTTCAAAACTGCATTAATATGGAAGCTGTTATAATATTAGAATAATAATAATAACTGATAACATTTTGTGTGTGAATGTCATGCCAAGTGTGTTCAAATAAAATTTTGTGTTTATTATTTTGTTAATGGCTAGCATTTCCTTCATGCTCATCTTCATTCCTTCATGAACTTCCTCTTCTCTAAATTTACAATCTGCAATTCACACTTAAGTGCCTAGCAGAGGATTTGCTGGACCACGTTCACTCTATTTTATTACTAAGCCACTCTCAAACAGCGTGTGGAAAAACAAACTCTTAAATCTTTCTGTGTGAGTTCTGATATCTCTTATTTTATTACAATGATAACTTCTGTATATGTATGTGGCAATCAACAAAATATTTTTGGATTCAGAGGAGGATGTTGGACATTGAATTTCATGAAAAGATTTCACTGCAATGAAAAATGCTTTTATTTTAATGATTTCCACCCAAACTTGATATCATACTCAGGTCACTATCTCCACTATTTTGCAACAATACAGAATGAGCTCCCCTACTTAAAAGGTTTTTGATGTCCTCTGGCAGTCCTATCTGATAAGGATCCCACATCACACAGCAATTCTAGCAGAGGACAGAGGAGTGTTGTGTGGCCAGTCTCTTTAGTAGTCCTCTTGTGTCTTATAAGTGTTCTGCCAATAAAATGCACTCTTTACTTTTTCTTCCCCACAACATTACTCTGTGTGATCATTCCAATTTACGTTACTCATAATTGTAATTTCTAGGTATTTAGATAGATTTTCAGCCCTTACATTTATGTGATTTATCAAGTAAATGAAGTTTAATGGATTCCTTTTAGTACTCATGTGGATGACCTCACAGTTTGCACTATTTAGGGTCACTTGTCACTTTTTGCACCTACAGATATCTTATCTAATTCATTTGGCAATTGGTTCTGATGCCTTTACTATCTGGTAAATGACAGCATCATCTGGAAACAATCTAAAAGGGCTGCTCAGCTTACCTCCTAAATCATTAGACTAGGACCATCGGAGGGTCTGTAACACTTCCTTGGGTGGATGCTAGATGTCACTTCTGTTTCACTAGATGTCTTTCTATCAGTTACTATGAACTGTGACCTTCCCAGCAGGAAATCATGAATTCAGTCACACAAGTGGGATGATGCACCATAGGCATGCAATTTCATTAGAAGTCACTTGTGTGGAACGGTATCACAATACTTTAGGAAATCGATAAATGTGGAACCAAATAGAGATCCCCTGCCCATAGCATTCATTATTTTCTGAGAATAAAGAGCTACTTTATCCTGAGTATTCATCCATCTTTTCTCCGTACCATCACCAACTTCTTCTCCTTCTGAAGAATGAATCAGCAGTCCCAAAAGCTAAGCTTAATATATTGTTTCTCTATTTCCATTGGCCAAACTACAAAATTCTTTATTCTAAATGTAAATACTGTACAGTTCATTCTTCTTTATGTGACTTGATCATTATTGCACTTTACTTTCATGCATGAAGCTACACAATGAAGTTTGATTTTGTAAGTAATAATTAACTTTAAATTATATCTACAACAAATTTTAATGAAAAAAGTCTCTTTCTTCTGCTTTGCTTACTGGAATACTTTGGAAGACGGCAAGTAAGTGACTAACATCATCAGAAATAGAATTTTCATCTTCCAGTTCACATATATCTATGTATATTCAACAACAAGTTGTATGGCATGTTACTAAATCTAAATATTAGCAAGGTAGTTATGTGAAAAGAATCATGTTTGATATTTAGCCCTGGACACAAGTATGCTCATGTATGAAAGTTTCTACTTACAGTATAAGGCATTCAGAGTAAAATAAAGGGATGTTTTGAACTAAATCACACAATTTTCTTGTCCAGTTACCTCAGAGTTTTCTGTTGTGACATCTATGAATGAAATTTACCTGGTATTCAAGTTATGAAACATTTGAATGTAAATGTGAACTGTAAAAGAGTAGCGCCATCTTTTTTGTCAGGATATGACTGATTACTGGGAGCCAAACTAGATGGAGGTTCAGATGTAAAAATGCAAGAAATGATTGACAATGTGGATAGTAAAGCATTACACCTCTGAGCAAGAATTACAGACTGGGAGGGAAAGAGACTATCTAGCACCAGTCTCTTCAACATTAAGTTTTTAATTTTTAAAATGAAATAAAAAATGTTGGAGGAAAGTGGTGGTGATGGGCATAGGTAGTCTCCACTTCTTTTCAACTTTTTAATTCTGGCCAAGAGTGAGAGGGTGGTGTACTATCATTATTTTCAATTTCCCACATTTATGCATGAAATAAGACACAGAAAAAATGTAAAAACCTGTCTTGCTGTGCAACAGTTCATATCCAAACACACAAAAATGTAGCATTCTGATTTGCATGAGCTGATTACTAAGGTAGACAACTGCTATTCTCCAGAATGAATTTTTCACTCTGCAGCGAAGTATGCTCTGATATGAAACTTCCTGGCATGTTAAAACTGCGTGTCACACTGGGACTTGAACGCAGGGACTTTGCTTTTTGTAGCCAAGTGCTCTATCAAGGCCTGAAAGTTACACAGGAGAACTTCAGTGAAGTTTGGAATATTGGAGATGAGGTACTGGTGGAAGTAATGCTGTGAGGGTGGGTCATGAATTGTGCTTAGGTAGCACAGTCAGTAAAGCAGTTCCCTGTGAAAGACAAAGGTCGTGGGTGAGAGTCCCAGTTCGGCTCACAGTTTTAATCTGCCAAGAAGTTTGATATCAGTGCACACTCTGCTAGAGAGTGAAAAATTCATTTTGGAAATAATCAGCAGGCTATGGCTCAGCTATATCTCCACAATACCCTTTCTTCCACAAGTGCTGTTACTATTCTGTTGTTTTATTATTATTTTATTTTCCAAGAAAAATTTTGTGTGGGACAACAGCAAGTCGAAACATGACTTGTAGACTTGCAGTCTTACATCACAATTGAAAGAGTTCAGTTTTTGAAACACCTGTTTGTTATACAATATACATATTCCATAGAACTTGGTTTTATAATCTAGTGCTAATGATTTTTATACAAAGAGTTTCATTCATTTTCATTTCAGTTGCTTGTGTGTCAGGCATATTTATGATATGCACTGGGACAGTTTTGATTTTGCATGCCTTGCACATCTGTTTTGTAATAATTTCAGTTGTGACTAATTCTGTTGAATGAAGTTCCTTTATGACATTTCTTGTAGTATATGCTGGTACTGGTGTTCTTACTTCATTCCTATAATTTATGTAACTCAAGAAAGAATCCTGATGGAATCTGTGTTCAGTGTTTCCTCATGCTGAATGTAATGTTACTTGTGTACCTTGTAGAGCTAACATTTATTTTACTTTATTTAGATAAAGGTCTACAAAAGTGAACAGCATGCTCTTGATGTTCTGCTAAAGCTTGTTCTGATTCCTTCCTCCTCTACCTCATGTGCATACTTGACCATGTATTTTGTCAGCTTGCTAAGGCAGTTATAAAAGCCATATTCCATTATATATTTTAATGTCCTATAGTGTTTCAGTCCACAGAAGCGAGGGCAGTACAATAGTTTACACAATTTTAGGAAGTTATACTGACGGCAGTGTAAGTAATTTCTTATTTTTGAACATACTTTTACATGACATATTACAACTGAGAATTCTGAAGGATGAATAATCGATTTCAGTGCTTGACTGACACACCACTCAATATATTTTTCCATAGGGATGCACTATTTCATTTATTTATTCGTCCAGAAAGTCTTTCTAGCTTGTGGGACACAGAACAAACACAACACAACAGTAAAAATACAGTATTTTTTCAGTAGCTACATAAATTTTAGCTTTACATGCAAAAGAGCTTGCACCAGTTGCAGTAACTGCACTGTCTTGTTTCTAGTCTGTTGTATCTCAGATGTTCTAAAAATTCTGCTACTGAGTAGAAGTAATGATCACACAAGAATGCCCTAATATGAGAACTGATCATAGTTCAGAATCTGTGACAATGTTCTTGTTGAATAAATCAATTTTCTCAGATTTTGGCACAAACAATCAATGTGATGTTTCCAAATCAAGGGAGGCAGTTGTGTCTGTAGCATCATCAGAGACACTATCCTATAAAACTCCATCAAGTTGGTGGTTTAGTTGAAAGTTGTTTTGCTGAGATTTGTGCTTAAGTGATTACTTTTGAAATAATTCCTCAACTCATTTAAGGCACTGGAATAATTCAGCACCAGATCATTTTCATTTTGTCCCCAGCTATCACCTGTTGTGTGTCATCTGCATAGGTATTATCTTGCTACTATGTCCTGCAGGTAGATCATTAACAAATAGTATGAACAATGAGGGTCCCAGAAATGACTCTTGGGGAAACCACACATCATTTCTTAATAATGGTAGCTTTTCTGTGTTCAGTTTATGTAACCTGGTATCTGCCCTTTAAGAATGACTGTAGGAGACTTTCAGCTGTTGCTCTGATACCGTTATTTTTCAAATTATTAAACAGCTGCTCATGGGAAACTGTATCAAATGCACATGGTATATGTAGGAACAAACAAGTCTTTACCAATGTAATTTCAGTAATATTGTATGTGTTAAACCTCATATGGAGGATGAAGTTGAGTAACTTTATCTAAAAACATGCTGTTTTCTCTTAACACTCTTTCTTTGATAAGAAAGTTTTCTAACCTCACTGCAGTAATTTTTTCTTATACTTTACCTAAAATTTGAATTAAACTCACTGGTCAGTAGTTTTCAATCTTTTTTATACTACCATTTTTGAGCAATGGCTTTAGTATTGTGGATTTCAATTTAGATGGAAACACACCTTTATTTAAACGTTCATAGAGCAGATGTACAAGAATGGAAAGGGGTCAATTTATTTTTTTGTTCAGTCAGCAACTTAACTTGGTGAAAATAGCATTCTTGAAATGTTTACAAATCTGTTTAAAATGATTGTATTTGTAGTCAGCACATGTTTTATTATATAAAATGAAAAGTTTTTGGAAGTAAGTTAAAAGCATATACATGAATTAACATTGTGCCTTATATTCACACAATTTTATTTAATCTGTAGAAAATTTCTGAAAATACTGTGTCAGTGTAGATACAGATGTTCTTACTGAAATAATTTATAGGAGCAAACAATGAAAAACCAAAGCAGAGACTAGTTTTTGGATTGTCTCTATGCAAGAAAAATAACTGCAACTCTCTCTACTATTGTCATTTCAAATGTATTCATAAGTTGCATAATAAATGCACTATTATGAAGCATTTATGTTAATGACAGTTTTCTAAACACACAACAGCTGACACATAGTTGAGTCTTGTGTGAAAGCTCTGTTTCTTGAACAACACTGCAGAGTAATGTTACTTGAATTAGCTAGCATTGTGATACATTATGAAAGTGTCATGAACAACATGAGAAGCACAAATTGGTGGATATCTATTACCCACGAAATGAAGAGTTGGATAAATCTGTTAACAGCCTCAATAGGAGAGTAGGCTGAGTTGGACCCAATGACCACACAGTACTGGTTGATTTAAATATTGATGCATATTCATGTACTATTAGTAGTTTAATATCATCTGATATGTTGAATTCATATAATCTGGGAAACACAGTAACTTCAGACACCAGAATAACGTCGTTAACCTCCAGTAGGATAGACTACACAGTAATTAGGAAATATGATAATATTGTAATGAGTTAAGTAACCTGGAATTCCACTACTCTAGTCATTATTGCTAGCAAATTAGGAACAAAGGAGGAAGCATCAAACTATGGACCAATATCACTGATTCCAACACTTATTCTGTTTTTGAGTCTGTGAAAAAAAAAAAAACTCCTAACAGAAACCCAAAATGGATTTCAAAAAGATTGCAAGTCTGTAGCCATCAAGATGAAGAAGAGAATACTGTTAGAATATTTTTGGATTCCACAAAGACATCTGAACTGATCAACCTTGCACTGTTCTTCCTCCAGAAATTGCAACAATAATTCAGCAGAAACAAAGTCTAACTACTGCTTACTCAATCACATTAAAAAATAGACCAATTAAAGAGAACTGGGGCAGTGTCCACCAGATAAAAGGATTGATTAATAAATGAGATGAATTCTATTCAATTCTGTTGAGGCATTCTGATGTGCTGTCGAATCAATAAGAACATACCGGTACTTGACTTCTATTCAGTTGGAGAAGAATCAGGTTAAAACTACCAGCAAGATTACTCAAGCTCAGGCTGAATATCCATGACCTGTAAGTGCTGTAAAAGTCATCTGGGCTGTACATTTTCAAAAAAGAATATACCAGTGCCAAACAAAGTTTCAGACCGAACTCCAAAATCATAGGAAACAAGTCCACAGTCAGTTAGTAGCATGCTTAGCAAAAGCAAGTGGTGTCACATGGAACCTCATTAAGGAATAATGTAAAACACATACTAACACAAAATGGAAGCAATAAATATTAGACATGAAGGTCAATAGATATAAAACCAAAAAAGTCTGTAAACTTCTTAACAAGTATTTCCTCTCTACAGCTGGCACTATAAGTTGGGACACAAATCTGCTTAGCAACTCAATACACTGCTACACAATGGATAATGGTTTTGAATGAGAGGAAGTAAGAGAACAAGAGATCATAACAATCCTATGACCAAAAAAACAATCACTCAAGTGCTTGGAATGGTCTTTCCAGCACAGTAATTTAAAAAAATGTTGAAACATTTTAGTTCTATCAGTTACATATCTCATCAATTGTAGCATCAAAGAAGGCATGTTTCACAGTGCACTGAAGAGAAACACAGTGAGACCAACACATATGAAAAGGAACAAGGGAGGAAGCATCAAACTACAGACCAGTATCACTGATTCCCATATTTATTGATCTTTTTGATACAGTGATGGTGGTGCAGCTTATTTCCTTTTTCACTTAAAAAAAAATTCTCCCAAGAGAAACCCAAAATGGATTTCAAGAAGATTACAACACCACAACAACTGTCACAGACTTTTTTCACAAAGTCTAAATGAAGAAAATAATACTGTCAGCATATTTTTGGATTTCACAAAGACATTCGATCTGACCAGCCTTGCATTGTTCTTACAAAAACTGGGAGCATGCAGCATCATACACACAGGTTTTTAACTCCCAAGTTTGTACCTGAAAACCCTAAGTAATACACAATTATAAACTGCCAAAATGAAGTAAGAAACCTCAGCATTCAGTCTATGACTGTAACAATAATGCTGGGCATGCAGCAGAGGTCAGTGGTGAGTGTGCCACAGGGGTCAATACCAAGACCATTTCTATTTTTCATATACATAAATAACAGTGTAAAACCTTCTAATTCGCATTTAATGGTTTATGCTGATAGCACTCCTCTACTGTTTTGTGATGATGATGAGAAGAAGATAACTCCTTTTTCAACACAGGAGACATTATAAATGACTACATATTTTGGTAACCAAGGCCTAAAATTCAGTACTACAAAATCAGGGTTACTGACATTCAAAGCAGATAACTCATACCACAAATATATAGGAATTATTTGTGAAATTTTGTATACTGACAATTGAGACTGTAAATTCTTTTGTTTGAACTTGAATGTGATACCACCATGTTAACTTTGAACAGAGTGCTGATGCTACAAAAGAGCTATTAGGCTGATACACTATCTGCGATACAGGGAGACTTGCCATTGTGTTATTAAACAAAATAAATATTTAACTGTACACTCTTTGTATGTATATAAATGAATCAGGTTGACACAATACAAGAAATAAGCACAGTTCTTACACATAAAGAACAAAAACTATAGACACAATAGAAAACAGAACACATTTCAGAAAGGCAGTTCAAAAGCCAGAATTTCAGGAGAGAAAGAAAAACAACTGTATAAAAGTGGACTCAAGAAGAAAGTGAACAACACTCTAAAAGGATGAAGGAAATTAGGAAACTATGGAAATGTAATAAAATGAAGAGTTGCCAGAGTTGATTCATCGTACCCTCCAAATGGGTTATTCGAAAGAAGAAGAAAGAACAAAATTAAAATTAACAGATAACAGTTCATATATCAGTGGCTCAATGAGTTACAACAAATTGCTAGAATCCATAAGAGGACATACTGGGGTGACATTTAAAACAAAATTAAGATTTCTTCTAAATTAATGTCTGTATTCACTGAAGGAATTGTAAGATGTATATGTTACGTATTAATCTTGTGACATTTGCAGAAGTCATAATTTATGACTACACACTGAAATAAATGTGAATAAAGAAAGCTAAGAGAATGTAGGAAGCCAACACTGAAACAGCAGACTGAACAGGGAAATTATGAATTATTTAGTTCTGTTAGTTCATGTATTTGTTTGGCAGTGACACATTTATGATTACAATATAATTATTACTCAAAATGGAAAATCTGGAACTTCATAAAAATGTTTCTCATCAAATATCAGAAGGAATGACCATACAAAAGTAAATCAAATCAATGTTCTGTAAATTCCTTCTTCTTTGGTAGACAAAAAAGCTAGGATCCCTCAGACTGCCTTGGAAGGACTATTCTACATTTTTCAGTTACTTTGTTAAAACTGTAACAAAACTACAGTATGGTATTGTTCAGATTTTTATACTTATTTAAGCATTAATTACTGTATTTCACAATTAAAAGATAGTTAATAGAGTCTGTTCACTGTGGATTCAGTTTATACTTCTGATTTAACTTCTGTGATTAGATTCTGGTTATTATATTGCAGCCAGTGTATTATCTGAACTGTTAACAATATTTACAAAAATTTCTTTTTAGTTATAACCTCTCTTTCAACAGAAACTATAATTAGGAATACAGTTTAACCTTTGACTGTTTTAAAGCATTGGATACAGTGTTCTCATACTTGCTTTATTTTATTTCAGGCCCATTCTATAGATTATCATGTATCTGTAAGCCATTTACCCACAAAGCAAGATATTGAAGAAGAGAGAGAATGTCAACTTTGCCCAGAGGCTGTGCAGAGAGCATTGGGTTCTATGCTGGATCTTTCATTGCTTCAGAGCCCATCATTTATGTTGCTTTCAGTGTCTGGTTTCCTTACAATGATGGGTTTTTATGTGCCCTTCATATACATTACAGGTAAAACTTTTCTCTAAATAAACTTGCATTCAATTTTTTTAATTTTTAATTAACCAGGACTGATGTATAAATAATCATGTCTGGGTAGGTCGTTTTCATTAATTTTCAAGTGGAGCTTACATAGATTGATTTTCATTCTGTAATGTAATTCTGAAAATGTCTCCAGGTATGGTAAATAAGAAACAGTTACCTCCACTTATATATCATCATTACATCCCATTAACTGCTGTTATTATTTGGCTCTACTCTTTTTCCCATTCACTTTCTTTTTGCATATCATTTTCCTAATTTTTAGTCACAATGTTATACATAATTATATATGAGAAAGGAAAACCAAGCATTTTTTCAAGAACCCAGTCTCAAGCCTGCATTTCTACACTATCAAGTTGTAGATGTAGATGTAGGTTAGGCTACCCTAGCTTGCCTTCTGTCTCCAACCCAAATTCTGAACATAGTGCAATATTCACTCACATACAATGAACATTTTTATGTCAAAGACTTACCATCACATGAGATATATAATGGCATTCAATGAATGGATAAAATCAGCCAATGGCCTCTGTCATATGTATTATACAGGGTGATTTTTTCCACTGTGTACAAACTCTAGGGATTGATCGATGAGAGGATATGGAACAAAAAAAGTCTAATGAACTTATGTCCAGAAATGCATGGTTTCCATGCTGGAGACCATTTATTCAATCATACTTTGTTATGGAGACTGCTGTCTAACATGCGCTGTACTATGCAGCCACATTTACAGTATGCATGGTTTCCTCCTAGAGGGTGGTACTGTTCCTCATATGTCATGCCCCAACACCCTCTCCTGCCATAGTAATTGATAATATAGTTCCAATTCACTTCTATTGCTGACTCACTTTGTAGTGGATGTGATACAGCATTGTACCCAATGGTTCTGTATTCAAATTGATAGCTTGCTGACATGGAGTTTACATGTGGAAAGGCAAATGGCAACAGGCGGCAGGCAGCAAGGTTGTATCAGGAGACTTGTCCCCACCAACAACAGCCACAGCATTCAGTGTTTGCAACGGTGTTTTGCCATTTGTCTGAGGCATGGTCATTTCAGGAAGCAGGAAATTGTGAAGGACATACCCAAAATGTTTGGACACCAGACTTGGAGGAAAATGTGATTAACACTATGGAAGGCACCTGCCATGTCAGTACCAGGCAGATGGCCCGCCAGTACAGCGTAAGCCAGATGACTATGTGGAACATTCCCCATGACTACTGTTGTTACCATTTTCACTTACAGTGTGTGCAGGGCTTACTACGGACAGACTTTCCACATCAGAAGCAGTTTTGCAATTTGTTTCTTCACCAGGCAACCACGATTCTGGGATTTGCGTCATCCAACCTACCCACATGAGACCACCAACTTTTATAACAGTCATAGCATGCAGAACCCCCATGGTATGGTGACAGCAAATCATCAACATCAGTGCAGCCAGAATGTGTGGGCTGGGATAATTGCTGACCATATATTGGGACCAGTCTTCCTTCCACGTCACCTAACAAGAACTATCAACATTTCATGCAGGTGACTTTGCCTCCCCTGCTGAAAGAAGTGCCATTGATGATTCATAGGATTATGTGGCTGCTACATGATGGTGCTCCAGACCACTTTCCTGTTAACATCCGGACACATGTCAGTCATGTATTCTCTGGTTAATGGATCAGATGAGGGGTTCCAGTTGCATGGTCTGCTAATTTACCGGATCTCAACCTGTGCCATTTCTGGTTATGGGGCTATTGTGTATGCAGAGCCTATTCCAGAAGTGGAGACATTGCAGAAGGATATTTATGCTGCCTTTGATGCTGTTCAGATGCTGCATGGCTGTGTGAATGTGCAAGACAGAACATGCTATGACATGCACATGCATGCATTGAGGCACATGGAAACCATTTTCAACATGTACTGTAACTGTGGCTTCATGGTGCAGTGTGTATTAGACTGCAGTCTCTGTGACAATGTATGATTGAATAAATGATCTCTAGAATGGAAACAATGCATTTGCAGACCTAAGTGCATTAGACCTTCTTTGTTCCGTATTCTCTCATCAATCAATCCCTAGAGTTTGTATGTAGTGGAAAAAATTACCCTGTATATGTTAATGTGCCTATAGTTGTTAATAAGCATTCTTTTAACTGTCATTCTGGGATTTATTTGAAGTTTATATTGTAATATTGGCTATTTCATAAAATTTTGCTTTTATGTTACAGTAAACTTTTCGGAATTATATACTGGATGTCCCTCCTTAGCATTTTCAGATACATCTTCTCTTATGCTTTAGTAGATATTTATTTGATTTATGCAGTGGATGAACTGAATCTGCCTGAACAAGCACTACTCATCATGTGTTTCATACAATACCCAGGATTGATGGAAAATTTCTGTTCTTTCTCAAAAACATAACTTTTAAACAGGGCCTTTATGTGGCCAGTCAACAGAGGAGAGTCTAGTGCTATATTTGATTTAACAGTACATGTTACCAGGAATGGAAAAACACTGTAGAGGCTGAGGTGGATGACCTCAACTATGGGGAGTGGAGCTGTGTTGCTAGTGCTCAGGAAGGCTTGTAGTTCACCATCCTAGGTGTGGTTACAATAGTGTGGTGGGTAGATACCAGGTTGTTGTCTGATATCCCATCATAAAAGCAGCAATATTAAATATTCTTTTTATTCCCTGCCAAAATACAACAGTCTTGGAAGTACTACACTGCAGCCATTGCCCTCATGCAGGTTGTACTTCGTCACTGAAGTGTTTTTAGCTCAGCAATGGCCTTTTGTTACGACGTTGTGTGATGTCCCCCTGGGCAGCGGAGGGCAGCTTGACAATGTAGTGTGATCAATGGTCCAGTGATTGAGCTAGCTTAGGATCCGTAGGAGGGTGGAGGCACATGCAGCTAGGCTGCCCTGGTGACTGGTGCAAATTTGCAACTCTGTGCAAGCACACTTGGGTACGGAAAATCAAACTGTGGAACCCAGTGTGGACAGTAGTTACATGTGCCTCCACAGGCAATGGCAGACAGCAACAGCATCTGGCCACACAGATCAGATATCAATGACAGCGTTTACATGCACAGGCATCAATGTTTGGGCAGCTGGAAGAGCTGGCCACAAGGCAGATCACCAGAGCAGGCAGCCAGAAGTCAACCAGCAGGTTTACCACCTATTGGAAGGCTCCAAATCAATAACATTCAGGTTTAGCGAGGACAGCAAGCCTGTTGTAGACAGAGTCTGCCGGCAACAGGTTGTTGAACTATTTCAACTTGTAGACTGGCGAAGACTCACGAAGTTTGCTAAAAATGGCCACATAGAGGCATGCCTGGCCTGCTGTTGTTTCTGAAATGATAGTGCTCCTTTCCTCAAGCCACAACAGGACTGAGGCACAAGGCATGACCATTAGGCTCCTGGTTTCCCAATGGGTCAATAACTTCACAGTTATAACTATGTAGTAATTTAGCCTTTCAAGAATGCCTTTCATAGTGTCAGCATAATCCACATATAGCGTCTTGTGCAAAAACACCTAAATGGTTCCTGTACTGTGGCTTGTTATACCACCTTGGTATGATGTCTCATGCAAAATCAGTCACTAGATTTTTTTCTGCTGTAAAAGATGGAATAACAGTGCAAAACCACAAACAATAGGTACTACAAGAATAACTGATGCTTCACTAGCAACTGAGTAGCTCTTCTGCATGTTGGTAGATATGACAAATGTTTAGGAATCTTCCGATGTCTGTTGTTATTTGTTGATCAAAAGAAGCACACTTAGTAACATCAGTTCATCCAACAGAATAGTGGCAAGTTTAGGTAATGATAATGGAGGTGGATAGCAATTGTACACCCTTCTCTCCAAAGTAGGCCACAAAAGCTCAATAATATTGAGATCTGGTGACCAGTGGCCAGAGGAGTTGCAACAATTCATCTTCCTGCTCACAAAATGGTTCTGGACAATACAAGGTGTATGACCATGATTTCTGTTCTCTTGGAACACAGCAGCGCCATTAGGGAACAAACAATGTACCATAGGATGGGTCTCATCAGCTAAAATGGTCATACAATCCTCGACAGTAATGTGACCTCGCAAAGTAACCATGGGCTCCATGGAATACCTCGATATAGCTGTCCAAATCACCACCAGACCCCCACTGTGTTCCACTCTTGAGATGTAATCTCAGACAGAAATCGGAAACAGTGAAAAACAAGAGTCATCAAATTACGTTCTTCCACAGGGGACACATAGTTCAGATTTTATGGCTTCAGCACTATGTTTTCCTGATATGGGCATTTGCATCACTGATGAGTGGTTTCAGAATTCTGGACCACCCTATAATTCCTTTCTTATGGAATTCACTTTATGTTATTTTGGTGATGACAGGGTTTACAAGTAACATTCAGTTCTGCAGTGAATTTTGTAGCAGTGAATTTTGTAGCAATTGCCCCCTTATTTTTTGACACAATCCTCTTCAACAACTGCCCATCATCAATACTCAACACACACTTTCATACATGTTTTTCTCCTTTCGCTGTATGTGGACGTTGCACAGATGCCATTCATAGTAAAATACAGAAGCACAACCTACGGGCCTATCTAGCATACGAATTTATATTCAAGGATGTATTTATTACAGTGATTCCATATTTTTGTTCAACTCCTGTACCGTGGCCAGTGTCATGTTCACTCTGTTTGATTCATATTGAATAACCTCACTATCAGTGAGACTTTAAACCATACTCTTCCATTTTTTCCTTTCCTGAAATTAATTTTCTTATTGCTCAGAAATAATTTTATAATTCTGTAGATATTGCATGACTTATTCATAGTTATTCATATATGTCTTGAATGCCACCATAGCTAATTTGAATGTTGCTTATGAATAACCTGTAGGTTTATATTAAATCTTTGAAAAATATAAACTCTTGGATGGAAATATTATATCTTTTCACTCTTTTGGACATTGATGACAAGTTAATATTATAACTTGATGTAGGTTGTAACTGAGACTAGTACCTTTTGATGGAAGAGCCCTTTCAATTGAGTCATATGAGTATACTTCATTGACTGACCAACTTCTCCTCTTTCTTTCCATCCTCAGCTCCACAGTAAATAAATTAAATCCATTAATGTACCTGCATGAAGGTATGGAAAAACCAGTTTCTCTGAAATATTCCAAATTTCAGAGGTGCCAATTGCAGCAAGACTGAAGGAGAATGCTAATATAATTTAGAATGGGAGCTATGAATTGTTCAATGATGTTGGCTGAGAGACAAATGGAAAAAAATTGCCCTGGAAAAGAAATTTTCTGCATTTGAGTCTACCTGCTGTTAATATTTTCTTGCTGTCAGTTAATATTTCATGTAGTAATAGTGTGCTATATTGTTGCTGTGTGTGTGTGTGTGTGTGTGTGTGTGGTAATGAAATGACCCTTCCATTTTATCTCCATTGTAAATTTTCCCAAAATGCTTATGGATAATATTTATTAGTACTATTATCAGATACAATGGTTTCTAATGTTCACAATTATACTTTTAATAGTGCCATATGGCTGAGTTTTAAGCAGTAGCATGCATTGGGTTAGAATATGGATAATTAATTAGGTGAAGGCTGAGTGTCACTCACTATGTATATGGAGCAGTGGATGGTAGGAAAGCATTGAAAACAATAAAGAAATGAATAAATGAATTAAAAAATAAATAAATAGACAGAAACACTGTGTCTTTACATTGATGGTTTGGGTATAATGTCTGGAAATAAGTTATCTTTTGTATGTTAAGTTATTGAGTTAGTTAAATTTTGGCAGTGAAATTATGGATTCATTCTGAAAATTTATGTGAACAGCTTTAAGTAAAATTATAATAATAAATTATTCTGCCCATGAACCATAGACTTTGCCAAGATTGGGTGGCTTGTGAGCCTCAGCATTTCAGACAACTGTATGGTATGTACAATCACAATGGAGGAGTATCTGTTGAGAGGCCAAACTAATTTGTAGTTTCTCAAGAAGGCAGCAGGCTTGTCAGTTGTTGCAGGAGCAACAGTCCATATGACTGACTAAACTGCCCTTGTTAACACTAGCCAATATGGCTTTGCTGTGCTGGTACTGCAAACAGCTGAAAGTAACAGGAAACTACAGTCATTATTTCTCGAAAGGACATGCGCTCTACTGTATGGCTTAATGATGATGGCATCCCTTTCAGATCCAGAAGTAAAATAGCACCCCATTTAGATCTCTGCACAGACAATACTCAGGAGGATGTCACCACCAGAAAAAATTGAAGTAACATTCTAAAGGGTAGAGCATGAACTTTAGAACCCTTAATTGGATAGGTAGGTTAGAGAGTTTAAAAAGGAAAATGGATAAGTGGAATTTAGATGTAGTGGAATTACAGAAGTGTAATGGCAGGAAGAAAAGGATTTCTGGTCAGGTAAGTACAGGTTTATATATAAGAAATTGAATAGGGGTAACACAGAAGTAGGTCCAATCATGAATAAGAAAATAAAAGTGCAGGTAAGATACTATGAACAGCATAGTTATCACATTAGAATAGCCAGGGTAGACACAAAGCCAACACTGACCACAGTAGTACAAGATAACAGGCCAACTAGCTCAGCAGATAATGCAACATGGAACGACAACATTAGTGTGGTAATAGTAAACTGCAGGAGCGTCTATAGAAAGGTCCCAGAACTGCTCTCATTAATAAACGGTCACAATGCCCACATAGTACTAGGGACAGAAAGTTAGCTTAAACCAGATGTCAACAGTAATGAAATTCTAAACTCAGATTGGAATGATACTACAGAGAAAGGCTGGACAGTGCAGGGGGAGGCATGTTTATAGCGATAAAAAGTGCAATAGTATCGAAGGAAATTGATGGAGATCCGATATGTGAAATAATTTGGGTGAAGATCACGGTTAAAGCAGACTCAGACATGGTAATTGGATGTCTCTATAGGTCCCCTGGCTCAGCAGCTGTTGTGGCAGAACACCTGAAGGAGAATTTGGAAAATATTTTGAGTAGATTTCCCAACGATGTTATAGTTCTGGGTGGAGATTTTAATTTACCAGATATAGACTGGGAGACTCAGATGTTTATAACGGGTGGCAGGGACAAAGAATCCAGTGAAATATTTATAAGCGCATTATCTGAAAACTACCTTGAGCAGTTAAACAGAGAACCGACTCGTGGTGATAACATATTAGACCTTCTGGTGACAAACAGACTCAAAATATTTGAAACAGTTAACGCAGATCAGAGAATCAGCGATCATAAAGCATTTACAGCATCTATGATTTAAGCCATAAATAGAAATATTAAAAAAGGGAGGAAGATTATTCTGTTTAGCAAAAGTGACAAAAAGCAGATTTCAGAGTACTTGACAGTTCAACACAAACGTTTTATCTCAAGTACAGATAGTGTTGAGTATCAGTGGACAAAGTTCAAAACCATCATACAATATGCATTATATGAGTATGTAACAAGCAAGATTGTAAGAGATGGAAAAGAGCCTCCGTGGTACAACAACCAAGTTAGAAAACTGCTACAGAAGCTAAGGGAACTTAACAGCAAACATAAACATAGCCAAAGCCTTGCAGACAAACAAAAATTACACAAAGTGAAATGTAGTGTGAAGAGGGCTATGCTAGAGGTGTTCAATGAATTCGAAAGTAAAGTTCTATGTACTGACTTGGCAGAAGATCCTAAGAAATTTTGGTCTTATGTCAAAGTGGTAGATGGATCAAAACAAAATGTCCAGATGCTCTGTGACCAAAATGGTACTGAAACAGAGGATGACAGACTAAAGGCCAAAATACTAAATGTCTTTTTTTCAAAGCTGTATCAGAGAGGAAGACTGCCCTATAGTTCCTTTTCTAGGTTGTCACACAGATGAAAAAATGGTAGATATCCAAACAGATGACAGAGGGATATAAAAACAATTAAAATCACTCAAAAGAGTAAAGGCTAATGGACCTGATGGGATATCAATTTGATTTTACACAGAGTACGCGAAGGAACTTGGCCCCCTTCTTTCAGTGGTGTACCGTAGGTCTCTAGAAGAGCTTAGCATTCCAAAAGATTGGAAAAGGGCACAGGTCATTCCCGTTTTTAAGAAGGGACGGCAAACAGATGTGCGGAACTATAGACCTATATCTCTAATGTCGATCAGTTGTAGAATTTTGGAACACGTATTATGTTCGAGTATAATGACTTTTCTGGAGATTAAAAATCTACTCTGTAGGAATCAGCAAGGGTTTCGAAAAAGATGATCGTGTGAAACCCAGCTCACGCTATTCGTCCAGGAGACTCAGAGGGCCATATGCACGGGTTCCCAGGTAGATGCCATATTTATTGACTTCCGCAAGGTGTTTTATACAGTTCCCCACAGTCGTTTAATGAACAAAGTAAGAGCATATGGACTATCAGACCAATTGTGTGATTGGATTGAAGAGTTCCTAGATAACAGAATGCAGCATGCCATTCTCAATGGAAAGAAGTCTTCCGAAGTAAGAGTGATTTCACGCGTGCCGCAGGGGAGTGTTGTAGGACCGTTGCTATTCACAATATATACACTCCTGGAAATTGAAATAAGAACACCGTGAATTCATTGTCCCAGGAAGGGGAAACTTTATTGACACATTCCTGGAGTCAGATACATCACATGATCACACTGACAGAACCACAGGCACATAGACACAGGCAACAGAGCATGCACAATGTCGGCACTAGTACAGTGTATATCCACCTTTCGCAGCAATGCAGGCTGCTATTCTCCCATGGAGACGATCGTAGAGATGCTGGATGTAGTCCTGTGGAACGGCTTGCCATGCCATTTCCACCTGGCGCCTCAGTTGGACCAGCGTTCGTGCTGGACGTGCAGACCGCGTGAGACGACGCTTCATCCAGTCCCAAACATGCTGAATGGGGGACAGATCCGGAGATCTTGCTGGCCAGGGTAGTTGACTTACACCTTCTAGAGCACGTTGGGTGGCACGGGATACATGTGGACGTGCATTGTCCTGTTGGAACAGCAAGTTCCCTTGCCGGTCTAGGAATGGTAGAGCGATGGGTTCGATGACGGTTTGGATGTACCGTGCAGTATTCAGTGTCCCCTCGACGATCACCAGTGGTGTATGGCCAGTGTAGGAGATCGCTCCCCACACCATGATGCCGGGTGTTGGCCCTGTGTGCCTCGGTCGTATGCAGTCCTGATTGTGGCGCTCACCTGCACGGCGCCAAACATGCATACGACCATCATTGGCCACAAGGCAGAAGCGACTCTCATCGCTGAAGACGACACGTCTCCATTCGTCCCTCCATTCACGCCTGTCGCGACACCACTGGAGGCGGGCTGCACGATGTTGGGGCGTGAGCGGAAGACGGTCCAACGGTGTTGCGGGACCGTAGCCCAGCTTCATGGAGATGGTTGCGAATGGTCCTCGCCAATACCCCAGGACCAACAGTGTCCCTAATTTGCTGGGAAGTGGCGGTGCAGTCCCCTACGGCACTGCGTAGGATCCTACGGTCTTGGCGTGCATCCGTGCGTCGCTGCAGTCCGGTCCCAGGTCGACGGGCACGTGCACCTTCCGCCGACCACTGGCGACAACATCGATGTACTGTGGAGACCTCACGCCCCACGTGTTGAGCAATTCGGCGGTACGTCCACCCGGCCTCCCGCATGCCCACTATACGCCCTCACTCAAAGTCCGTCAACTGCACATACGGTTCACGTCCACGCTGTCGCCGCTTGCTACCAGTGTTAAAGACTGCGATGGAGCTCCGTATTCCACGGCAAACTGGCTGACACTGACGGCGGCGGTGCACAAATGCTGCGCAGCTAGCGCCATTCGACGGCCAACACTGCGGTTCCTGGTGTGTCCGCTGTGCCGTGCGTGTGATCATTGCTTGTACAGCCCTCTCGCAGTGTCCAGAGCAAGTATGGTGGGTCTGACACACCGGTGTCAATGTGTTCTTTTTTCCATTTCCAGGAGTGTATAAATGACCTTGTGGATAACATTGGAAGTTCACTGAGGCTTTTTGCTGATGATACTGTAGTATATCGAGAGGTTGTAACAATGGCAAATTGGACTGAAATGCAGGAGGATCTGCAACGAATTGACACATGGTGCAGGGAATGGCAATTGAATCTCAATGTAGACAAGTGTAATGTGCTGCGAATACCTAGAAAGAAAGATCCATTATCATTTAGCTACAAATAGCAGGTCAGCAACTGAAGCAATTAATTCCATAAATGATCTGGGAGTAGGCATTAGGAGTGATTTAAAATGACATGACCATATAAAATTAATCGTTGGTAAAGCAGATGCCAGACTGAGATTCATTGGAAGAATCCTAAGGAAATGCAGTCTGAAAACAAAGGAAGTAGGTTACAGTACACTTGTTCGCCCACTGCTTGAATACTGCTCACCAGTGTGGGATCCAACCAGATATGGTTGATAGAAGAGATAGAGAAGATCCAGCGGAGAGCAGCGCACTTCGTTGCAGGATCATTCAGTAATAGCGAAAGCATTACGGAAATGATAGATAAACTCCAGTGGAAGACTCTGCAAGAGAGATGCTCAGTATCTCAGTAGAGGCTTTTGTTGAAGTTTCGAGAACATATCTTCACCGAGCAGTCAAGCAGCATATTGCTCCCTCCTACACATATATCACGAAGAGACCATGAGGATAAAATCAGAGAGATTAGAGCCCTCACAGAGGCATACCGACAATCTTTCTTTCCACAAAAAATACGAGACTGGAATAGAAGGGAGAACTGATAGAAGTACTCAAGGTACCCTCTGCCACACACTGTCAGGTGGCTTGCGAAGTATGGATGTAGATGTAGATAAGGTACAGATTGAAAAAAAATGTGATGAGATAAAACAAATTATTCAAATAGTTAAGGGAGATGAAAACTGTGATGGGGGATTGGAACTCAACAACAGATAAAGGAAGAGAAAGAAAAATAGCAGGAGAACATGAACTGGGTGAAATAATGAAAGATAAAACCACCTGGTAGAATTTTGCATTATTTGCATAATTTGTTCATCACTAACACATGGTTTAAGAAAAATGTAAGATGGCCGTATATGTGGAATGAAATGATCATATAGTGTTATTAGCTGAGGTAGTTTGGCTGCATAGTGCAAGTCTTTAAATTTTACACTACTTTGGCAACTTGCACATAAATGAAGATGAGATGAAATGATGAGGACAACACAGACACCCAGTCCTGAGTGAAGAACATCTCAGACTCACCTAGGAATCAAACCTAGGACCCTAGGGTCTAGAGATAGCAGTGTTAACCACTAGACCGTGAACTGTGGGCTGTATGTTGAAGAGACCTGGAGATACTGGAAGGTTTCACACTGATTATGTAATGCTAAGACAAAGATTTCAAAACCAAATTTTAAACTGTAAGACACTACCATAAGTTATCAGTTGTGAACTGAAGAAATTGCAAAAACATTACAAATTAAGGAGATGAGACATAAATAAATTGAAGGAACAAGAGGGGATTGAGAGATTCAGAGAGAGCATTAGGCAAAGTTTGACTAAAACGGAGGAAAGAAATACAATGAAAGATGAATGGGTAGCATTGAGAAATCAAATAGTGATGGCAGCAGATGATCAAATCTGTAAAAAGATAAGGCCTAGAAAAAATCCTTGGGTAACACAGGAGATACTGGATTTAACTTGAAAATGGATAAAATATAAAACTGCATCAAAGGAAGCAAGTGAAGGGGAATGGAAACATGTAAGAAATGAGACAGAGTGGAAGTGCAGTGTGACAAAGCAGGATTAACTAGATAAAAAATTGCAAGAATCTACAAGCATACATAACTAAGAAAAAGAGAGAATATGTGTGATCTTTGGAAAAAGGAGAAGCAGCTGTGTGAATATCAAGGGATGGCAATCCAGTTCCAGGCAAGGAAGGGAAAACTGAAAGCTGAAAGATGGAAGGAATACACAGAAAGGAAACCAACTTGAAGACAGTATTATTAAAATAGTAGAGGAAATCAATGAAGAAGAAATGGAAGGTATGATACTGTCAGAAGAATTTGATAGAGTTCTTAAATCTGTGAGTCGAAACAAGACCCCTGAAGTAGACATTTCTTTAGAATATTGAGAACCTTGAGAAAGTCAACCATGGCTGCCATTGTCCACTGTTGCTGTCAACTCTTGGTATAAGCACTGAAATCATTCCACATTGTGTGCAACATTTATGAGACAGGCAAAATACCCCCAGACATCAAGAAGAATGTAACAATTCCAGTCCCAAAGGAAGGCAGGGGCTCAACAGCTTGAATGACACCAAACCATCTGAAGTTGACATTTCATCAGAATGGAACCCAAGGAATTTCACAGAATGAGAAAGAAGTCGCAAGATGAAATATTAGCATTTCTGCAAGAGGAGTCAGTGGAATGTGTGGTGTCGTATACTGTCTAATATTAATAAAATTTTCTGGGCTATTATGTTGTGGTTGAATGTATTTCACCTTAAAACCCAGCATTTCATACCCATCTGTGGAGGACATTTTCAAGGGGGATCGTAGCGTCTTTGAAAGTCTGATTCACACCTTGGCTCACTAATGACTGCATAAAAATACTGCTTCCACGTACTTTCACACAGTGGCATGGCATCACGTGTTTTGAATACCCAAGTGTAACTGCCAGTTGTCAACTGCCGTTGTCCACTGTTGCTGTCAACTCTTGGTATAAGCACTGAAATCTACATGCCATTCAATTTCACACCCTTCTCATTCCTACTGAAATTGCTGGGTAGTTTTACTATCTCTATGGCCTCTCTGTATAGTCTTTCATGGTATTTGTTTGTGGCTGCCAGTACTTGAGTCCTATCAAAATGAATGCGGTGGTCTGCTGGCTGCAAAGCATGTTTCGCAAAAGCTGTTCTGTCAGTATCCCCTCTTCTGAAATTGTCCTTGTGCTCTTATAGTCATTTTTATGTTCTTTTTGCAGTGCCCACATACACCTCCCCACAACTGCATGAAATCCTCTAAATTCCTGCTTTTGCAGTGGTTGGTGAGCACCCTTGGCCAATTTTAGGTGAGCTTATATCTTCTGGGTGGGTTTGTGGCGTACTGCAATGTTCCGCTTTTTCAAGATTTTTCCTACATGGTCAGTAACATACTTAATGAAAAGCAGGAAAACTTTTGATTTCACCAGTGCTTAAGTATTGCTATAATTTCTGCACAGTGGTCTTAATGCCCTTTTTATCTCAGCAAGTGGATAACCATTCTTGAGAAATGTATTGTGGGATGTTTTAATTCTGTGTCAAGCAGCTTTAGTTTGCAGATTTTCCTTGCACTGTCTGCCTGTGTTTTTATGATGTCTTGCTTTTGTTATGGGTGATGGTTCGAATTCCAGTATAGGTGATGGTCTGTGTGCGTTGATTTATGGTCAACTGTGTGGCTAAAGCTACCATTTTCTTTTTAGAAAACTAGCACATAAGCATAATGAGCAAGCATTAAAGGAAACAAAAGAAAAATTTGGAGTAGGAATTAAAATCCGCGGAGAAGAAATTAAAACTTTGAGGTTCAGCGATGACATTGTAATTCTCTCAGAGACAGCAAAGAACCTGGAAGAGCAGCTGAATGGAATGGACAGTGTCTTGAAAGGAGGATATAAGATGAACATCAATAAAAGCAAAATGAGAATAATGGAATGTAGTCTAATTAAATCGGGTGATGCTGCAGGAATTAGATTAAGAAATGAGATGCTTAAAGTAGTAAAAGCGTTTTGCTACTTCGGGAGCAAAATAACTGATGATGGTCGAAGTAGAGAGGATATAAAATGTAGACTGCCAATGGAAAGGAAAGCGTTTCTGATGAAGAGAAATTTGTTAACATCGAGTATAGATTTAAGTGTCAGGAAGTCGTTTCTGAAAGTATTTGTATGGAGTGTAGCCATGTATGGAAGTGAAATGTGGACGATAAATAGTTTAGACAAAAAGAGAATAGAAGCTTTCAAAATGTGGTGCTACAGAAGAATGCTGAAGATTAGATGGGTAGATCACATAACTAATGATTAGTTATTGAACAGAATTGGAGAGGAGAAATTTGTGGCACAACTTGACTAGAAGAAGGGATCGGTTGGTAGGGCACACTCTGAGGTATCAAGGGATCACCAATTTAGTATTGGAGGGCAGTGTGGAGGGTAAAAATCATAGAGGGAGACCAAGAGATGAATACACTAAACAGATTCAGTAGGCTGTAGGTTGCAGTAGGTACTGGGAGATGAAGAAGCTTGCACAGGATAGAGACTGAAGACCACAACAACAAACAAAGAAAATTTCATCTCCCACCTGCCTCCTCCTCCATGGTAAACTGAATCTTTGGATTGATCCCACTGAGCTGTTTGTGAAAACTACCCAGGTCCTCCCTGCCATTCTGCCACCAAGCATACCACAACCAAATATTCAGTTTCATATTTGCAGTTTCCAATGCCTGCTTCTAAACTTTTTCCACAAAGAAATTTGCTATGACTGGGAATAAGGGGCTCCCAATAGCAACACCATCCTATGAACAGACAGATTTGAATAGGAAATGCATATGAAAGGAACCCAGGAGAGTAGAGGTGCCAAGAGAGTTGTATCAAGATCAAATAATGTCAGTACCTTGATGCGGTTGTATACAATTATACCAACTGTTAATCTCAATGGAAAATTAGCAGAAAAGTTATCTATTTTACTGCAAGAAGTTGGAGTTGCTCTGCCCTATGATTCTTTCTTGAGTGCATGATCTTGCAAGGGCAGTAGGGAATGCTTAAGTCACAATAAGCTCAAGTGGGAAAATGGTGTAAGAGAACTACAACTGTTGTATGAGTGGTGCTTTTAGCCAATGACTGGCCAAAATAACTTGGTTTTGATTGCTTCCTGGTCTGTATATAAGAAATCATACTCATTTAGGGCAACCTGTCCCTCCTGAAATGTTTGTGATATTGCAGTTCATACCACCTGGAACCACTGGATAAATTTAGCTTTTGGATGTTTGCTTTTATTGTGCTTATAAAACATATTATAGCACTATCTGCAGTTATGCCCTAAGTGATAACCAATTACATGATAAGCTCCATGACATACTGTTTCACATTCAGTTGCATGCCATCACGTACCATCAGTTCTCATCACCCCATTATACCAATATAATTCTATATGAATTCTTTAATAGTGGATACCTAGCTGAACATTCTGCACAGTTTGTAACTCCCAAGGAGTTCACCTTTGATCTTGATGGTGTGAACCTTTGTGATGACTATGGTGTGCCATTTTTCATTTGGTGTTCATGGTGCGCGAATGTCGACAATGTCTATTTTGTGAAGTGTAATACATACATCCTATAGAAGGTTCATCTTTGCACCTATGGGACACTCATTTTCTGTCACCTTCATGGTGCACATGATGAGTCATTAGCACCTAATATTTTTCATGTCATAATTATTGACACAATATTTTCAAATGAGCCTTACTACCGATTGAACTTGCGACCTCACACTCAAGGGGTTACTTGTTAAAAGATTGGTTGAAGAAAGGCAAACCTGTGTTTATAACATAGGAAAGATGTTGGCTGGACTACACACTATGAAATTTTGAAGTTAGCAGAAATAAAATATAGGGAGGAAAAGGTTATTTGTAACATGTATAGAATCCAGACTGCAGTTACACTTATGAAAGTTCAAAGACATGAGAGGGAAAATGGTTGAGAACTGAGAGTAATGATGATGTAGTCTACCCTTCTAGTTTTTCAATTTGAACATTGGGTGTGCAGTAAAGGAAATCAATGATAAATTTGAAAAGAGAATTAATGTTCAGGAAGAAGACATAAAAATTTTGAGCTTTGCTGATGACATAATTCTGTCAGAGACAGCAAAAGTCATGGATGAGCAGTTGAAGAGAATGGATAATGCCTTGAAAAGAAATTATGAGATGAACACAAACAAAACTAAAACAAAGGTAATGGAGTGTAGTCAAATTACATCAGGTAATGCTGAGAGAATTAGATTAGGAAATGAGACACTAAAAGTAGCAGTTGAATGTCCCTATTTGAACAGCAAAATAACTGATGATAGTCAAAGTTTTTTGGGGGGGGGGGGGGGTGTTTACAAAATGCACACTGGTAAAAGCAAGAAAAGCATTTCTGAAAACGAGAAAGTTGTTAAAATTAGAATTTTTCTGAAAGTATTTATCTGGAATGTGCAGAAATGATAAATGGACAATAAGCAATTCACACTAAAAGGAATAGGAACTTTCAAAATGCTGTGCTATAGATGGATACAGAAAATTAAATGGGTAGATCAACTAACTCGTGAAGAGATATTGAATCAGATTGGGGGGAATAAGACATTTATGATACAATTTGACTAAAAGAAGAGATTTGGTTAATAAGAGACATCAATTACTAGTCAATTTGCCCCAAAGCCTCATACAATTATTTATCTTCCATTTAGCATCTGCCAGCATTAGATACCTCATGAATAAGCTATTCTGTTCTGACTGCACACTTTTGTGACACAATAATATACTTAAGATATATACTTGTGAAAGTAATATAAAATCATTAAATTTATGGCAGACAGGGCGACAATAAATGGTATGGACCAGTCTCTTGCAATGTGGTTGGTTTCAACAATTGGCATTGCAAACACAATTGGAAGGATAGGTTGTGGAGTCCTTGGCAGCTTTCCTGGCTCAAAACCGCTGTTTATAAACAATGTAGCACTATCAATTGGAGGAATTGCTACACTGCTAAGTGGAATATCAACAGCTGATGGATATCTTTTCTTCTATTCTGCTGTATTTGGTTTAGCAACAGGTCAGTATGAAATACCTTCTGAACATGGACAAATTATTGGTGTCCATGGGAAAAAGTAGTTACAAATTTGCTTATTAAGGTAAAATAAGATTTTTTTTTTGTATTTTTTCTTTCTGAATTCATTGAATTATGAAGTCTACAACTTCTCTTCAAGGAAATTTTAAAATTGATAACTTTTTACTTGCCATTTTCTAACCTATATGTTTAAGCTCAATGTTTATTCATCTTGGAGGATCAGTAGCAGAACTTGCTGTCAAGACTGAAATCTTGAGTTGTAATAAACTTGAAAAATGTATCTTTCAGTTTTTGAACATTTTCAATGAAAATAAACAAGAAACAGATGTGACAATTTGCTTTCCCTCTTTTGACATGGTAAATTGAATTGCCAACAAAGAGATATGAAGGAAACTTAGCAGTTTGTCACACATGTGCCAGAATGCAAAGGGAGAACTGTCCAAGTCAAAATTTAAATGTGATATAGGCAGTTCTTCTGTCCTGAAAGTGTTCTGTGGTTGCAGCCCTCTTTCAAGATTTGTTCCTTTATGTTTGCACCTGTAAGAATGCAACACAAGTCAAATTAAGACACTAAAATATGTGGAAATTTGTCTTGTCACATTCAGCACAAGAAATTTATAGATTGAGACCCAGATGACATGTATTTCGGAAATATATTCAGTAATAAATATGAGGGCTGCTTCGTAAGTAATTAAGCACTTTTTTCTTGGCCAATTTCAGTTGAAAAAATGCAAATTTTGTTGTGTGACATTGTGGAGTATTCCCTCTTCAGCTGTTATAGTTTCATGGGGTTCAGATAGTTGGTGGTGCTATACATACCCTTCAATATTGATTGATTGGCGACTCCATAGAGTGCTGTTGCACAACGCCCATACAATAAAATTAGAAGGAAGGTCAGCATTGGCAATAATTTTGATGATTTATTAACAGCAAAATTGATTTTCAATCACATAATGATCATCTTCAGTGCTGGAAGTTAAACATTTCACATGGTGATCAGTGAATAAGAAAAGACCACAAATACACTTGAGTATAAACCAACTGTTGGTAAGGACATACCTTTAGTGTACAAATTAAAGCTCATAGGCACTGGTGTCTAGTTATTAGCAGTAGAAGAAGCTATGAAATGATCACAATAACTGAAGTCACTATTTACATTCACCTATACAGCGGACCTCATTGTGACACGGGCTTGGAACACCCTCTATGTGATGTGTCACATGAAGACTTAACATTACTTTATTTGGCAAGAGATTACCACAAAATACCAAATGTGCACTTGGAAATCATTAATTGAATATTTCAAATTTAAAATTGTATATTAAAAACACGTAGCAAAAAGGAAGGGGGAAATGCACATCTTGCCAACATACACTGGCGTGTTATTTTCAAAACAACTTAAAAAAGAAACATGCAAGAATAAAAATCAACAGGTAAGTTCTAAGGTGTCAGATTACAGGACTAGTAAAAAAGAAAAATATACAAACAACATGACATCAACAGAATCTGTCATAACACAGTAACCGCTATCTGGCATGGGAAGTCAGAGGTGCAAAGTTCTTAATTTTTGTAAAATATTACGTTAAAACCAAGAAGTCAAATACATAAATAGGGGTGATTGTACAATATCTGCCACAATTTAACAGGTCAAAATGTCATGAAACACAATATTCTTTATAATTTTTTTTAGGGTGCAGACTAACAACTTTTTATCGTATTTAATGACGTGATGATTCACACATCTGATTATTCCCATTTGGACATGTTAACACATTAAAGCTGTTTCTAAGGCTTAATTACAAAAAATCATCATAATTATGAAAAGCAGAATGACATAAAAGCACATTGTGGCTGCAGAGACTGTTTAGTACACTCATCAGTAAGAACTACTGTTACAGATTGCAAAGAATTAGTGATACATTGGCTAGAGACACAAGTGTATAAAATACGCTAGCCTAGTAGAAACCTCAACTACCACACCTATTATTTACAGAAAATATTTTATTATATGATACAAAACAGAACTTGGGTATAAGGAAACAGTGTTCTCTTTAGAGTATAAAAACTTTGTCCCAAAAAATACATCGCACACTGGTTATACACTTTTGCACAAGCACTGGGTCAGAACCCATCATACATACATTTACAGTTGATACAACAGGCACGAAACTGTCAAGCAAACGGTTTTGAATACTCATATGAAGGAGATAATTTTATTACATGTCTTAATAGCAGCAGTGGAACCCCTTATAACATAAAAGCTGATTTTGAAAATACCCACATATCCAAAGTAGGCCATAAAAATTAATCTAAAATGCAAGGTGTGGATAAGTAGTAATATACATCATACATTCAGAAAAGTCATAACTTAGGAAAGTTAACAGTACAAATTATTCCCAAAATATACATCGTACTGTAGACAAATTAGAACCAGATTATACACTTTTTTCCACAATTACTTACTAAAGCAATTAAAAAAACAAGCAACATGAAATTATCACTTGAAAGTGATGAGGATTTAAATTTCTTATCTATTGGCAAAAAATGTAAATTTTCATAACCAAACACTTAATGTGTAGTGTGCATTGATTTTGTTAAAGGCCTATTATGACTGTGAGTTATGTAGCCTGACCACCAGTTGACAAATGTTATTACAAAACCGATGCTAAAATTACAAGCCAATTACCAATCTCTATAAAGAAACTCAAAAAAATGCTGTACATTAAAATATGTTGGCTAGTGAGAAGTGTGGGTAACTCCAGTTCAGCCATCTGATTCACACGTATTACCTAGTAGGTGAGAACAATATTAACATAAATAAACATATTGTGATGCAGTTATGAGATACGTTTGCATATTTTTCTTTTCTACTACTCCTGTAATCTGACACCTTATAATTTACATGTTGATTTTTCTTCTTGAATGTTTCTTTTTTTTGATATTTATTTTTTTATTATTATTATTATTTTTTTTTTTTTTTTTTTGAAAATAACATGCCAGTGTATGTTGTCAAGATGTGCATCTCCCCTTCCTTTTTGCTATGCATTTTTAATGTACAATTTGAAATTTGAAATATTCAATTAATGATTTGCAAGTGCACATTTGGTATTTTGTGGTAATCTCTTGCCAAATAAATTAATAAGCCTTCACATGACACATCACATAGAGGGTGTTCCAAGCCTCTGTCACACTGAGGTCTGCTGAATAGGTGAATGTAAACAGCAGCTTCAGTTATTGTTATCATTTCATAGCTTCTGTTACTGCTAATAACTAGACACCAGTGGCTACGAGCTTAAATTTGTATACTAAAGGTATATCCTTGCCAACAGTTGGTTTATACTCAGGTGTATTTGTGGTCTTTTGTTTCTTATTCACTGATTGCTATGTGAAATGTTTAACTTCCAGCACTGGAGATGATCATTATGTGAGTGAAAATTGATTTTGCTGTTAATAAATTATCAAAATTACAGCCAATGCTGAGCTTCCTTCTAATTTTTTTCAATATTGCATCTGCAACAGAAGTGTGTTCCCTGTAGAGAGCTGTTATTGGGGTTTCTTTTGGTGGGAAACCAGAGCATGACAGATATTCATAGACATTTGCAGCATATCTGCAAATACCATGCAATAAACAAAAGCATGGTGAGTTGTTTAGTAAGGCATCTATCACCATTGCAACATGGTTGCACAGACTTGTCCGATCTCCAGGGCGCTGGCAGGCTGCACACAGCTGTGCCTCCTGCAATGTTGGAGCATGTGGACAGTCTCACTCAAGATTATCAATGGATGCAAATGAACTTCTCCTTCTCCACGACAATGCAAAGCCTCATATAAGTCTGCACATCTGAGAGGAACTCACAAAACTTCACTGGAGTGTTCTCCCTCATCCACCCTACAGCCTGGATCTTGCACATTCAGATGTCCTTCTGTTTGGTCCAATGAAGGGTACACGTTGTGGGAAGCAGTACGTGGATGCTAAAGACGTTATTGATGCAGCAAGTCGTATGCTCTGATGTCAACCAGTAAGATGGTACCATGTGGGTGTACAGGCCATTCCAGTAATGTGGTGTAGGGCCATCTCACTGAATGGAGCTTATGTTGAAAAATAATGTGATTTACCCAAAAGGGTGGGGAATAATATGGTGTACTGGAATGCTGAACAAAAGAAACTACTATTTTAGAAAAGTGTTGTGTTTCTTATTGAATGTCCCTCATACATGATTAATTAGAATTAAGTAATTTACAAGAAGTTTCAATCAACTGTTCAATACTCAACAAATTAATGAAATTACCTACATATTAAATTCAGCTATGAAACATTTTCATGAAATTTGAACAATATAAATACATTTTATATACTAGTAAATAATATCTCATAAAGGAACATGCAAAACTACATAAATTAAGCAATTTATGAATTTTTTTACGAAATTTATTTTAAGTGTTTTTATTTTAAGTGTTATTAAGCTTCTACTGTGTTGCAATAAGCTATTAGCAGGGTATTAACTAATTTAAATATTTTATTTCAGCATGTTTTGCCTCACTCCGTTCCCTAATTATAGTGGATCTACTAGGACTTGAACGCTTGACAAATGCTTTTGGATTAACATTGATGTTTCAAGGGGTTGCTGCTGCCATTGGATCGCCTCTTGCTGGTATGTTGATTTTCTTTTGATTTTATGTAATGCACTGCTTTTGTTGTATTTGGAGGTGCTGAAGAAGTCCACCAACAAAATAAGAAATGTAAAATTATAGATAGTTTGATGATGGAGAGTAAGGCCTGGAGTAAAAAACTGTTTTCTGATGCCAAAATTGAAATGCGTTAATATTAATTATATCTGTGTCTGTGTGCTCCAAAAAATAAATGCAAACATGACTGTCATATGCACAGATGTTTTATGACAGTAAAAGATAATAATAATAATAATTACTGAAAAACTTTAAAACAGGAAAAGCCAAAGAAAGATTGGAAAACTATAGAAGCACACATGATCAGGGTAATGATAAAGACCACCTATAAGAAAGTAACAGAAACGTTTGGAGCAAAGAGGAAATGAACAGCAAAAAGCTCAAATGGGAAGACATTACTAAGTTAAGAAAGGAAAGGTGAAATGTGAAAGGGGTATATACAAAGGCTATACAAAGGAAATGAAATTAAAGGTAATGTTATGAAAAGAGAAGAGCAAGTAGATGAAGATGCAATGGGAGATATGATGCTGCAGTGTATCCCCTATGTTATTCAAGATACATATTGAATAATCAGTAAAGGATACCAAGGATAAAATAGGAAAATGAATTAAAAATCAGGCAGAAGAAATAAACTTTGATTTTATGATGTCATTGTAATTCTGCCAGAAATGGCAAAGGATCTGGAATATAAGATGAACAGAATAGATAGTGTCTTTAAAAGAATTTATAAGATGAATATGAACAAAAGAGAACCAAGGACAATGGAATGTATTCAAATAAAATCAGATGACACTGAGAGAATTATATTAACAAATGGGGCAATAGAAGTAGTTGGCAAATTTTGATACTTGGGCAGCAAAGTAACTGAAGATACTAAAGTAAAGTAGAGACAACATAAATTGTAGACTGGTAGTACCATGAAAAGGATTTCTGAGAAAGAGAAATCTCTTATATTGAATATAAATTTAAACGTTAGGAAGTCTCTTCTGAAAGTGTTTGTCTAGTATTTTTTACTACTTATTTTATTTTATTTATTTATTAAATGGAAGTTTAGCTTTGTACAGTGGTGGAATGTGAATGATAACATTGAAGACAATAAGGAACAGAAGATTTTGAAATGTAATGCTACAAAAAAATGCTGAACATTAGATAGGTAGATTAACAAACTAGTGTGTTTACTTTTTGCATCATGCAGTTGCAACTGTAGCGGTTATAAAGCTAAGTACTGACAAAGTTGTTTGTGAACTGTTATACAGTTATTAAATTTAATAGTTTACAGTGGTGTTTCATGCTCTTTGTGGCACTATAACAATTTAATAAACTTATGGAAACATTCGCTCGCTGTGTGTTGAAGTCATTTAGTAAATTTCATGCTTTAGTTTTCAGCTGATGTTTCTTACTGTTTCTAGCGAAATATTTCAGTAAAATTTTCATTGAGTGTTTTAACTTTGTTAAGTGTTAAAGTGACCACTTGAATTTTTGGTTTTAGCTAATAATTTTGTGAAGTTTTGTTGGTATTGGTGTTAGTTGTGGTTTAGTAGTGTTGATACAAGTAGTTGCTTTCTTAGTAGAGAGAGAATTTCGAGACAGCTATTGTTAGTTCTATAAATAGTTCTACAAGTATAACTGAACTTAAGTAAAATAGACGTATAGTCATTTTCAGTAACTGTAAAGTTTTACCATGGGTGAGAAGTGTGGTCTCTGTCATAGGTTTGTGAGTAGTGGGTTACGGTGTGGAATTTGTTCAAAGTATTTTCATCAGGGGGGAATGCAGTGGGCAAGCCAGTGGGCATTCTAGCAAGATCCTCTCCTGGGAATGCAGAACCTGTAGTAGAAATAAGTTGACAGAGGACCAGGAACGTAAGATCTGTGCCCTTCAGGTGCAGTTACAACAAACAAAGGAGGAACTAGATAGGTTGAGGAGGGTGAAGTGTGCTGGGAATGGGAACTGGCAGATAGCAAGAAGGCAGCTAGGAGGAGGAGATATTCAGAAAGTTATACTTTGTGTATATGCAACAGATTTGACCAACTGTCAGAGCTGAGTGGAGAGGAGCCTCTTGTAGCTGCAGGTGAAGGGAACATACAACAGTCCTCAGCAGGTAGGAGGCTTAGGTCAGTTGAAAAGTCTTACAGAAAGATAAAGAGGTGTGGGCCAGTAGTTGCAGGAAGTGTTGGGGAGTGAGTACCAGGTCACCAGTATTGTGAAGCCTAGTGCAGGGTTTGCTCAGGTGACTGACAGCATAGGGGAGTTATGCAGGAATTTTACGAAGGAGGATCAGGTAGTGATAGTGGGTGGAGCAGGGAACAGTCATGATAGGGATGGGGAATATGATCTAGGTGGTGACCTGGTAAAGATTGCTACTCAAATTGGTGGCACTAATGTGCATTTCATGCAAATATTTCTGCGTCATGATTGGTCTCATCTTAATGCGGCTGTTAAGCACATTAACAAGGGGCTGGAGAGGGATCTGATGGCAGAGGGTATGAGTCACATTTCAGTGTTGCCAGTTGAGTCTATCAGTAGATCGGGTTTCACTAGGCATGGCCTGCACCTTAATAGGTATGGGAAGGGGAGGCTGGAAAACCTTATAGGTGACAGTGTAGAGGGTGGTGGTGGGATCACTCATGGAAAATTCCTGTAGTAGTTGGTATTAGAACTGCACATTTTGATAGACCTGATAATCATACCTACTTAAAGGAAGTCACTCTAAGGGCTCACCTTCAGAGGACATCATGTTTCCAAGAAGAGAAGGAATTAGCATATTTCAACAGAATATAAGAAGTATTAGAGATAAAGTTAGTGAACTGCTTATAGAAGTTGACTCTGTAATTATTGGTATATTGGAGCACCACTTAAATAATTTGACAGTTCAGAGGCTTCCTTTACCAGGATACAGATTAGCTGGCTGTTTTTCAAGGAGTTCCTTGTGGGGTGGGGGAGTGGTCATGTACGTAAAAAACAGTATTCCATATGAGTCCATAGACATATCACGGCACTGCACTGAACGGATATTTGAATGTTGTGCTAGGGCAGTTGCATTTAGTGAAACTAAACTTCTAATTGTTGTTTATAGGTCCCCTAACTCTGACTTAAGAGCATTTCTGCTCAAGGTATAGAGGGTTCTTGATTCATTTTGTAGGAAGTACCAGACATTAGTTACATGTGGTGACTTCAATATAAATTTTGTGTATGATGGAGCAAGAAAAAAGATGTTGGTACATCTCCTAAATTTGTATGATCTGATGCAGACTGTATTTTTTTTTCAACTAAGGTGCAGGGGAACAGTAGCAGAGCCATAGAAAATATTTTGATTCATTCTTCGTTACTAGATGGGCATTCTGTTAGTAAAACGGTGAATGGCCTTTCACACCATGATGTGCGAATTTTAACACTAAAAGGCTTTTGTACTCAAACAAATGTCACATATAATTAAAACCTATGCAGGAAAGTTAATCCAACAACAATAGAGAGTTTTTTAAGCCTCATCAAGGAACAAGAGTGACAAGATGTTTATAGTACCGATAACATAGATGACAAATATAATGATTTCCTTAACACATTTCTCATGCTCTTTGAGAGTTGTTTTCCATCAGAACATTCTAAATGGGGTACTAGCAGTGAAAGGCACCCCGGGTGCCTGACTGGTGGGATAAAAATATCATGTAGAACAAAGCAGGAATTATATCAAAATGTTAGAAGTAGTCACAATCAAGCTACAGTAGCACATAACAAACAGTACTGTAAGGTGCTTAAAATGTTATTAGGAAGGCAAAGAGTATGTGGTATGCAAATAGAATAGCTAATTCACAGAATAAAATTAAAACCATATGGTCAGTTGTGAAGGAAGTGTCTGGTCAGCAGCACAAGGTCGACAATATAAAGGCAGTTCATAGTAAAAATATTTCTGTTACTGATAAATCAGATATATGTACAGTGTTCAACAATCATTTTCTGAGCATAGCTGGTGAATTAAATAAAAATTTAGTTTCTACAGGGAATCATATAGCTCTCTTGGCAAATGCCTTTCCAAGATTGATGTCTGTAATACTCCTCTGTGATACAGACAAGAGGGAGACAGTGTCAGTAATTAAGTCACTGAAGACTAAAGACTCTCATGGATATGATGGAGCGCCTAGCAGAATATTGAAGTACTGTGCTGCATATGTTAGCCCTGTATTTACACATATTAGTAATTTTTCCCTTAGGAATGGTCAGTTTTCTGAATGATTAAAGTACTCAGTAGTAAAGCCGCTTTATAAAAAGGGAGAAAGGCATAATGTAGACAGTTTTAGACCTATTTCTGAAAACGCTGTGTATGTAAGGATAAATGATAATTTTATATCACACGATTTGCTATCAAATGTACAGTTCGGCTTTAGAAGTCATTTAACAACTGAAAATGCCATATTATCTTTTCTCTGTGAGGTTCTGGAAGGATTAAACAAAAGGTTTTGAACAATAGGCATATTTTTTGATTTAACTAAAACATTTGATTGTGTTGATCGCAAAATATTGCTCCAGAAGTTGGACCATTACGGAATACGGGGAGTAGCTCACAATTGGTTCACCTCTTGCTTTAGCAACAGACAGCAAAAGGTAATTATTCACAATGTTGAGAATGGCTGTGATGTGGGGTCTGAGTGGGGTGCTGTCAAGTGGTGGGTGCCCCAAGGATCAGTGTTGGGGCCACTCCTGTTCCTTATTTATATAAACTGTTTAACTGTACTGGAGTGGAAATGAGGACAGAAGGAGAATTGAAGACATAATGGTAGTAAGATAGGGATTAAAAGAGGAAGTGAAGAGAATAAGTGATAGGATGATGCAGACCAAAATATCACTCAAGGGGATGACCATAGAGGTAACACAAGTGTATGCCCTGCAGGTGGGTTGCACCTCTGAGGAAAAGCAAGAGTTTGAAGAGGAAATGCAGAAGCAGATGGGAAGGAAGAATATGATAGTAATGGGGGATTTAAACACACACGTTGTAAGAGAAAGACAAGGCTGCGAAAGTGTGCTTGGACCAGAGGGTTGGGGCTACCGAAATGAGGAAGGTGAAAGACTATTGGAGTTCTGTCAAAGGAATGATGTGCTGGTTGGGAACTCTTGGTTCAAGAAAAAGGAGAGCCACAAGAGTATCTGGTACAGTCAAGATTTAAAGAGGAGGTCGATAGTTGACTACTTCCTGTACAATAGTGAGATGAATAGGAACATCCTTGACATTATGGTATTACCATCAGAGGCCTTGGATAGTAACCACCATTTGCTGGTAATGAACCTGAGAGGGACTAAGGATAATAAAGGGACAGAAAACCAGGAAAGACTTATAAGGGTATGGAAGTTGAAGGAGGAAGAAAGCAGGCTACAGTACCTACAAGTAGTAAAGGAAAGCATCCCAAAGGATGAACCAAAAATGGTGGAATAGGAATGGGGTAGATTCAAGGGAACATTAATAAGTGTGGCAGAAGCAATAAGTGGGAGGACAAGCAACAAAAAGAGACGGAAGGAAACATGCTGCTGGAATGATAAAACAAAGGATAAAGTACAAAAGAAGAATAGAGCCTTTAGGGTATTGTTCCAGAAGAGAACAGTAGAGACAAGGGAAGAGTATCAGGCAAGAAAGAAAGAAGCAAAAAGAGTGCTGGTGGAGGAAAGAAAAAAGTGGATAGAACAGTGGACCAGAATGATGAAGAAGGATAGTGAAGGTTCAAAAAAGGTGTTATATGGGATGATTAAAAGTAAGAGGAAGAATGGTATGACAGATTATGCTGAAATGGTGAACAAAAGTGGACAAGATGTAGAGAATAAGAAGGAACTCAAGAATATGTGGAAGGAGTATTTTGAGAACTCCTGAATCCGAATGGGGACCTGGATGAGGGGGAACAAGCCGAGGAGAAAAAAGTGGATGAACAGCAAATAGAAAAAGATCTTACATGGGGAGAAGTGAAAGAGGCACTGGGCAAGATGAAGGGAGGGAAGTGACAAGGTCTGGATGAGCTAAGTGTAGAGATGGTGGGAGCAGCAGGAGAGGTGGGGATACAATGGCTATATCGAGTAATGAAAATTGTGTGGAGACATAAGATGATCCCAGGAGACTGGAAGATGAGAATAATTGTCCTGATCTTTAAGAAGAGAAATAGAAGAGAGTGCAAGAACTATCGGGGTATAACAATGATGAGTCATTGTGCAAAGATTTTTGAGAAAATTTTGGAAGCACAAATTCGGGCAAAATTAGAAGGAAGAATGAGAGAAGAGCAACATGGCTTCAGAACAGGAAGGTCCATGGTGGATCTAATTTTTGCTGCAAGACAACTGCAGGAACAGTACTATGAATATGGAATAGATCTACTAATGACCTTCCTGGACACAGAAAAAGCATATGATAGTGTACATAGAGGCAAAGTGTGGAAAGCCCTGTAGAACAGAGGAGTAGCAAAACAGATTATTTGGAGGATAAGGGAAATGTACCATGGAAGTGTGAGCAGTGTGAAAGCAGGAGGAGAGAGATCAGCTTGGATTGAACAGAAGAATGGCTTGAGGCAGGGAAGTGCACTTTCACAATTACTCTTCATTGTAGTGATGTATGATACAGTAAGTACAGTAGCACAAGGAATTGGTGAAAGGAAGATGAAACCTATGGTGTTTGCAGATGATCTGATGATTTAGGGGAATAAGGAGGAGGAAGTACAAGAGCAGCTGGACATATGGGAACAAACAGTACAAGAATATGGGATGATATTTAGTATAAGTAAGATTGAGATGATTATCACAACAAGAAAGAAGGAGAGAGGAACAACTGGGATAACAACTGGTGAGGAGCAATTGAGGAGAATGGAGAGTTTCAAGTGACTAGGAAACCTGATACAGGAAGATGGAAAAAAGACAGAGACATAAACGAGCGGGGGAGAATAGCAGAAGCATTTCGGAAGAGTGTCAGAAGCCTGATATGGAGCAAGGATGTACCCTCAAATCAGTAAAAAGGTTATATACCAGTCATACTATGTCCCAATTCTGACATATGCATCAGAAACCTGTGTTATAAAAGGAAGAGAGAAAAGGAAAGTAGAAGCTAATGGGATGAAATTCTTGAGAAACAGTATTGGATTGACAAAGATAGACAGGTTAAGAAATGACAGGATCATAGCGTTAATGAAGGTGGAACCATTACAGAAGAGATAGAGAAATCAAGGCTGAGATGGTATGGACATGTTAAGAGAATGGAGGAGAAGAGGATACCCAGGAGGATACACAAGATGAAACTGGAAGGAAAGAGACCAAGAGGAAGACCGAGAGACAGATGGCTGAAAGGAGGAGAGGAATGCATCCGAAAGAAAGGAGAAGACTAGGCCAAGGTGAAGACAGAGAGATGGAGGCAAGAGAGAAGGCGATGGAGAGGCCTATGTTCCATACAGACCCAGCCAGAGGCTGGTAACTATCCATGATGATGATGATGATGATGATGATGATATCCTCTCTTGTATTATGGGTAACTACAAAATATTTCTGTTTGCTGATGACACTAGCTTGGTAGTAAAGGATGTTGTGTGCAACATTGTCTTGGGTTCAAATAGTGCAGTTCATGACATAAGTTCATGGCTTGTAGAAAATAAACTAACACTAAATCACAGTAAGACTCAGGTGTTAGAAACCACCCAATTCAACAAAACCTGACATTTTAATTTCACAGAATGGGCATATGATTAGTAAAACTGAATAGTTCAAATTCCTAGGTGTTCAGATTGATAGTAAAGTGTCGTGGAAAGCCCACATCAAAGACTTAATGCTGCCATTTTTACTTTTTGAATGGTGTCTGAAGTGAGTGATCATTCTACATGAAAATTTCTCTACTTTGCTTATTTTAATTCTCTTATGTCATATGGTATTATATTTTGGGGTAACTCTTCCCATTCTAAAAGGATATTTTTGGCTCATAAATGGGTGTTTTGGGCAATAAGTGGTGTAAGTTCACGAACATCTTGTCAACCTCTGTTCACGAGTCTGGGTATTTTGACATTGGCCTCTCAATATATATATTCCTTACTGCCATTTCTTGTTAAAACAGTATTAACTTATTCCCAAGAATAAGCAGCTTTAACTCAGTTAATACTCAGCAGAAATCAAACCTGCAGCTGGATCAGACTTCCTTAACTCTCGTGCAGAAAGGTGTGCAATATAGTGCTGCATCCATTTGCAATAAGCTACCACTAGAATTCAAAAATCTTAGCAGTGCTCCACCTGCTTTCAAATCAAAACTGAAGAGTTTCCTCATGGGTCACACCTTCTTTCTGTCGAGGAGTTCCTTGGAAACTTAAGCTGATTCTTGTTGTACCATTGATTGTGTTTATTTAAACTTATGGCTTGACTTTTTTGGGTTCATAAACATTTTATTTTTACCTGTTATTACTTTTATGTTGTAATTTCACGTACTGACACATTCCATGACCTTGGAGATTTGCTCCTTAATTTGTTCCTACAGAACTTGACATGTGAACAGAAACTGAATTAAATGGGATGAAAAGGACTTTGGGCCACAACATAATTCATGTATATTCGAATCAGTTTCTTTTTTATCATCTTAATTGTGTACTGGTTCCAAAAAATTGCCCAAGCAACTTACATGTATCTGTCTTTCTTAGATCAGAAATTACAGTATACAGAGCATTTGGACTCAGAAATTTAACACTGGCTAGGATTTTTAAAATGCTCAATGTTATTGATAAAACAATGGTGATTCTAAATAAACCTTCATAAAACACTGTATACTGAATGGTGTCCTAAAATAGTAATAACAAAATTTGCTTGACATATTCTTAAAAGACTGTCTCTATTCATTCCATATAACTCTGTAAGTATTGATAAAATGTGGCTTAAATTCAAAGAAATAGTGTTGATGGAAACTGTGAGTTTCGTACCAAGTAAGTTAACAAGAGATGAAATAGATTCCTCATGGTGCACAAACCAGGTCAGGACACTGTTGAAGGGAAAAGAGAAAGGAAAAAAATGCACACCAGATTTGAAAGAATGTAAAATATACAAGATGGACAAGACTTACAGATCCTCAAAACTTGGTGTGCACTTTAGTGTGAGATGCTTTTAATACTTTCCATAATGAAACACCAAAGTAGCTGTACTAAATACATAAAGTAAGATAGACTAAATATTTCAAACTTTGAACCAAGAACAGCTACCAACATGAATAATTTGTAAGTAAATGGCCTAGGTGAATTAAAGAAACTTAAATCACTTAGAGGTTGGTCTTCCAGTCCAGGCTGTGTACCAATTAGGTCCCTTTTGGAGTATAATGGTAAAGTAGTTCTATTTTTAGCACTCATATAAAACCACTTGGTTGATGAAAGATCCATACCTAAAGACTAGGTACTTGCACAGATCACTCCAATATGCAAGAAAGGAGCTCTAAGTAATCCATTGAATGACAGACCTGTATGACTGACATTTATTAGTGGTAAGATATGGTAGGATGTGTTCAGACATTATGAATTACCTCAAAGGACACACTCTATTAACACACAATCAACACAGATTCAGAAAAGATTGTTTTTCTGAAACACAACTGGCTCTTTATTCCCATTAAGTAATGACTCTTATTGATGGAAGCATTCCATAATTTGAAATTTCCAGAACATGGTGGCTTCTAATCAAAGTTCCTGCCTATGTAGTATCATATCAGTCCATAAAGTTTTACGTATTCTGCTACTTCCACCTACAAGGTTCAAATTAGACGGAAAGAGGAACATTTTGATATTTCTGTCCAATTATTTTTTAAGTAGTAGTCTAAATTTGTTGAAAATTCTAACTGTGGATGATTAGACGTAATTACTTACTATGGAGAGGAAATGTCAAGTAGTCAATAAGCACATAAAAAAGCTACTGATCATTTTATTCCATCTTTAAAATTTTATTCCTCTTCAGACCTTTACCCCCACTGACATACACATGCTCAACCACATTTTCCCAGCATTTAGTTCAACTACTGTTAGTTGTCGAGGATGATGTTGATTCAGAAGAGGAGAAGGATAAGGATGCGCAAGGATTAGAACAGCAAAAGCATGTCCTGGTGCAGAGAGACATCAGCAGCTGTAGGTTGTTAATGGAAAAATATTGAAGGAGCTTGGGGCAGGGGGTTATAGGCTGCTGAGAAAACAGTGTAGAGGAAGGTGTGTAAGTGTGTAAACATGTCTAACGTGAGGAAAAAGTAGATAAATATGAACCCCGTGATCAGAGGGTGGGAAATGGGGTGGTAAGAGGAGTACATACCCCGGAAAACAGAGAATAGAAGAACTTCAGCCCAAAAGAATCACAAAAAAGGATTCGTCCAGTCTATGCAATTTAGAGAATATGATGTTGGTACAGAAAATCCAAATGGAACAGGTTGTGAAGAAGATGCCAAATTGACCGTATTTGTCTAAACATCATGCCCGCAATTAGCTAGTCAAGGTACTGTGTGCAAAAATCAGTTTTTATGAATTGCACATATGAGAATATTTCCTCTGCTAAGCAATTTGGACTAACATTTCTCCTGCATGCTGAACTCAAGGTGGCGCAGTTGCTAGCACAATGGACCCACATTTCAAAAGACAGTGGTTGAAATCATCCATTCTTAAATCACTCCAGACAAATGTCAGGATGGTTCCTTTGTAAGGGATGTGGCTGATTTCTTTCTGCATCCTTTCATAAACTGAGCTAATGCTCCATCTCTGATGACCTCATTCTTGACTTTAATCTTCCTGCAGTCAGAACCCAGTATTCACTACTCCCTGGCCTTCTCATTCCATTATCAGCCTAACTACAATGCTCCCCCTCCCCTCCTCAAGGAATCCCACCAGCCTCATACTTGTTTCTGCTCCTCACTTTAGTAATAATGTTGATAGGCCTCTTTTGAAGTTTCTATAGTGACCTCCCTCTATCCTGCCCCTGTCTCCAGTTACCTCCCCTTGGATCTATACACACTACATGTAACTATGTCTGCTTCCATTAGGCAAACACCATATGAGTCTGTATTCATGTCCCCTTACTACATCCATTCATTCATTCATCCATTCATTCATTCATTCATCCATTCACTTATCATGTTCCTTGGATCCCATCAAGAAGGAGATCCTTCAGAGACATGGAACAAGTCAAAGTATACATGAACATGAGACAAGGACATCACTGAAGTTCAATGTGTGTGCTGTTTTAGCAGTAACCTATGAGTATACTGCTTAATACAATTCAAGCTAGTGCGTTTTTCAAACAAAATATTTTTACATCTGTAAGTACTGAGTCCTATTTTCAGTCAATTAGTAGATTTATAACAAATACTGGTACTGACCATGTAACTAACAGAAATTTTCATTCCTCAATCTAGATATCCTGATAATTTTTAGAAAGAGGTGTTTAGGAGGTGTGTTTTTAATTTTCTTTTTGGATTGGAAGGGATTCTCTATTTCTTGCTTTATGTTAGATGGTAGCAATATCTTACCACCTGAGTGCATAACCCCTTTCTGACCCCTGGACAAGAAGTTAAAGTGTACATGAACATTATTTTTGCATCTTTAATTGTCACTGTGTATATTACATTTCAGTTTAAACTGATTTTTATCATCAACAAGAAAAATCATTAAGGAGGAACTGAGCATAAGGATTCCATGATCCTTCTGCAAGATGTATGATTACCTATTTTACATAATATTATTTCTGCTCACTTTCACCAAATAAACATTTTATTTACTCTATGTGCATTATTTCAGAAGATAGTTCCATAAGGTAATGGGAAGTGAAAATATACAAAAAAGCCAGCCCTCTTGTCTTTCGATTAACACACTAAGAAATGCCTCTAAAATTATAAAATAGTGAACTGAACATCTTGATTTGCTTATCAAAATGTCTACTCCGTTTCAAATTATTATCCAACTTGAATCCAATGAATTGTACACATTGTGCTCTATTCAGTTAATGACCATTAATGTCTACTTCTAGCACTAAAAAGTCATTATTGCTTGTTTGAAACTGCATAAGAAGAGTCTTCATGAGGTTATGACTTAAGCTTATAGCTGTGGACCACTTTGACCCTTGATTAACACAGTTGTGTTGCTAGCAAACATTACAGCTACAGTTTGTGAACTGCCTTTTTAAGTAATCGGAAGATCATTTATGTAGATTAGAAACACAAAGGGGCCAAGTACCAAAACTCTGTGGCAGTTCACATGTTATATTACTCAAATCTGAGGTTATTTTCATGTCAGAGACTTTGGTAAGGTCACAGAAATACCAACAGGGCCATTATTTTTGTTCAGCTTTGCTAGCACTTCATTTATGAGATCTCACGTTGGTTTCAGTGTGAAGAATCCTTCACAAAAACTAAACTGAGAAGCAGTTAACAAGCTTTGCTTGGTTAAGTGAATTAGTATTCTGTTAATGTTCACATTGTCAAACCCTTTTGAAAATAGTGAAATGACTGATATAGGTCTGTGATTAGAGGTGGTTTGCTTATCTCCAATACTGCAGATAGGTGTTACTACAGCAAATTTAAGTCTTTCAGGAGATGGGCCCTGAGTCATTCACTGGTTACACAGGTGTCTTAAGAGTAATTGTAGCAAGTCAGCACAAGATTTTAGTATCCTGTTATAAACACCACCATAACTAGCAGAATTATTACTTTTTAGACACATGGCAAATTCCATAATATCCTTATGGGTTGTATGTTTGAAACTAATGTCTATTAGTGTTACCTGCAGTGTCTGCACGTGTAAATCTGATGCATATGTGTTTGGGTGTTTATTACTGGCTACAGTATTTGCAGCTACTATCATGAAGTAGTCAATAACTTTGGAGGCCAATGGTTTAAAGTGTCACTAAGTAATCAATAAATTTGGAGGCCAATGCTTTAAAGTGTCACTATTTTTGACAGAAATATTTTCTGGGAATTACCTCCTAAGCTTTCATCTCTCCCTACCTCTTGTCCCTATAAAGCTCACTCAAATTACTTGATAGTTTCCAACTACTTATTCCAGGTTACAGTACCAGTAAGTTTAACCATTTGTATCCGTGGAAAGGGGGAGGTGGAGTAAAGTGTAGTATGCATTGAAAAGAATGCCATTCAAAAGATAAACTACAAATATCAATTTATCGTTTGTCTGCCTAGTGACTGCTCAGTGCTTTCTCTGTGTGGTAAACAGTTGTCTTTACATAAACTATTTTATTCTAACCATGATTTAAAATTATTGTATTACGATGAAAATATTAATGACTTTTTGGTGTCTGTTTATCATTTGACACACAGTCTCATGAGTAGAAACACTTCTTTGTGCCAAATATAAGATTATCTCTCCGATTTTTGTCACAAACTAATAATGCATACAATGACCTCAATTAATAGTTCCTTTACATAATTTTTCTCGAACATAATGGAGTAAGTGACCTTGAATTCATTATTCACAGCAAATAAATATTAGTTGAAACTGGATCACATGTATGGTGCATTGTAAGTCACTGATACAACTGCAATTAGTTATACATCCTATCTACAATAAGAACATTGAAATTTCTCATCTATTTAGAGTTATGCATAATTTATTCACTACAGGTGCATTCATGGAAGCAACAGGCAGCTATGATGCTTCATTTTACCTCTCTGGTGGACTCATACTGGCTTCAGCAATCATCCTGTACCCTCTGGGCAAGGTCAATGCTTGGGAAAAATCAAGACAAAAGAGAAAAGGGGAGAAAACAAACTGTGTTATATGACATGATATATAGCATGATACTCAATAATTATTTGATACTCAGATGTTGTATGTGAGTGACTGTAAATACATACAGAAGACTTTTCTGTCAAAACAGAAAATTTCATTGAGTTTTCTTGTGGACTCACTGTATGCACTGTAAAATATTCAAGTTTGAGAGGAATATCAAGTACAACAAATATTGATGTTTCAAAGTACTTCGTACTAAATGGAAACTGTTTCATATGTGCCATATAGATATTGAACTGTGTATAAAATGTACTACTTTGACAATAATATATTACTGCTGGATTCTTTTTAATAATGAAAGCTTGTACAGAGATGAAATGAGTTGTTAATTATGTAATTTTTGTATTTATTGGTGCTCTGTGTACATAATGTAACTGTACAGCATTTACTTTGTCAATATTTAGAGAAAATGTATTTGGCTATAATTTATCACCTGCACATCACCACAACTGGGTAATAAACATTTTTTACAAACTCAGTTTTATTAATATTTTTGCACTGACCTTGTAAAACTCACAGAAATTCTTCTGGCAACTCTCTCTCTCTCTCTCTCTCTCTCTCTCTCTCTCTCTCTCTCTCTCTCTCTCTCTCTCTCTCTTTTGTGTGTGTGTGTGTGTGTGTGTGTGTGTGTGTGTGTGTGTGTCTCTTTAGAGGGTTTGTCACATCTTCTAAGTGTTCTGCCAACAAAGCACAGTCTTTGTTTCGCTGTCCCCACAATATTATCTATGTGGTCTTTCCAATTTAACTTCCTCGTAATTGTAATTCCTAGGTATTTAGTCAAAGTGACAGCCCTTAGATATCTGCAATGTATCATATACCCAAAATTTATCGGATTTCTTTTAGTACCCATGTGGATGACCTTGCACATTTCTTTGTTTAGTGCAAATGCCACTTCTCGCACCATACAGAAATTCTTTCTAGATCATTTTGTAATTGGAATTGATCATCTGATGACTTTACTAGACAGTAAATTACAGCGTCATCTGCAAACAATCTGAGGGGGCTGCTCAGATTATCACCTAGATCTTTTATGTAAATCAGGAACAGCAGAGGGCCTATGACACTACCTTGCGGAACACCAGATATCACTTCTGTTCTGCTCAATGATTTACCTTCTATCGCTACGAACTGTGGCCTCTCTGAGAGGAAATCATGAATCTAGTCACACAACTGAGATGATACTCCATATGCATGCAATTTGATTAATAGTCACTTGTGAAGAATGGTATCAAAAGCCTTCTGGAAATCAAGGAATATGGAATTGATCTGAGATCCCTTGTTGACAGCACTCATTACTTCATGCGATTAAAGAGCTATCTGCGTTGCATAAGAACGATATTTTCTGAATCCATGTTGGTTATGTATCAATAAGTCATTTTCTTCAAGGTGATTCATAATGTTCGAATACAGTATATGCTCCAAAATCCTACTGCAAATTGAGGTCAGTGATACGAGTATTTAATGCACATTTGGATTACATTAGTAGTCAGCTCAATGCAGAAAATGTAATAGTTATCAAAGCAGAGTACAAAAATGAAATAAAAACTGAACATGGACAGATCATCAGGAGAGACCTAAACTAAATAAAAAAAAGGTGCAGGGATTACAAGCTGGGAGTTTTGGAGAATAGGGTCCAGGATTTTGTGCTCATGAAATGAAGATTACTTAATCTGGAAATCTGCAGAGTTGTGGCTTTACTGATATTGGCTTGTAATTTTTTGTGTCAGTTTTTATTCCATTTTTGTACACTGGCAGAATTTCATTGATTTTCCGTAGGTCAGGGAATATTACATCCAGAGAAAAATGGTATGTATCACACCTCATGCGGTAAATAATTAAAAACTTTAAATTAATTAAAACAGTTAATTAATTAATTGGAATATCTTCATCAGAAGGTAAAAACAGTCAGTGTCCATACCACCTGCCACTGCTTTTAGCAGTCTGCCTCTCACAGATACATATCAAAAAATGGCTCTCAGCACTATGGGACTTAACTGCTGTGGTCATCAGTCTACCTCTCACAGCTACATATCATTCGGTGATGCAACGCTGTACCGGACAGTACTGATTCTGTAAAGAAATTGTTGTTGTGGTCTTCAGCTCAAAGAATGATTTGACACAGCTCTTCATGCTACTCTATCCTGTGGAAGCCTCTTCTCATTTGAGTAACTACTGCAACCTACAGCCTTCTCAATCTGCTTACTGTACTCATCCAGCAGTCTCCTTCTAAAACTTTTATCCCTAAGAGTTCCATCCAATACTAAATTGATGATCCCTTTGTGTTTAAGAATGTGTCCTATCAACGAGGTATGCACATTTCGTTTGAAGAATAGAGAAGCTCAGTGGGAACTGGATGTTACATGAGAAGGCAAACAACTGGAGCATTGTTCAACACCAGTATATCTGGGTGTTACCCTTGACTGAACTCTGTCCTTCAACAAACATTGCCATAACGCCAGGCTGAAAGTTAGTTCACAGATTAACATCTTGAGGAAGCTCACATCCACCACCTGGGGAGCAAGTCCTCACATCCTGAGAATTTCGGCTCTTGCTTTGTGTGTGTCTGCTGCAGAGTATGCTTCACCTGTGAGGAGTGCAGCCACTCACACCAAACAGGCTGGTATTGCAATCAGTGAGACTATCTGAATCTCGTTGGGATGTATGAAGCCAACTCCAGTCGATAAAATCTACCCGATTGTTGGAATAGCTCCCCCCATTATTAGAAGGGCTGTCACTGCTGATGTAGAGAGGGCTAAGCAAACTCATGATCTCCGACATCCACTACATGATCATCAGGCTGTAGTCTGTTGACTGAAATTGAGAAAGAGCTTCATTGCCAGGACTCAACCACTAGAAGGAACACCAGAGTCTAACCACATCACCAGGTGGAAGAGCAAGCTACCACCTGATATCCCTGTAAAGGAAGAGCTAGCTCCAGGAAACGACTTGCCCTACCCTATTTGGAGATCGCTCAATTGTCTTAGGGTGGGTGTTCCTCTTTGCAAGACCAACATGTGAAAACAGGGCATTCTTCCAGCTGATGGAGATACATCCTGTGAGTGTGGAACAACACAAGACCCGGCTCCCCTGCTAATTTGTCCTCAACTTGAACAACCCTGCACAACACAGGACATGATCGAAGGAAACAACATGGCCATTGGAGTTGCTATCTTCTGGAAATGCTGACCAGATAAGGAAATGAATGAATGATGAACCAATTCCTTCTTTTACTAAAATTTCTTTTTGCCCCAATTGTATCCAGTACCTCCTCATTAGTTGTACAACCTACCCATCTCATCTTCAGCAATCTTCTGTAGCACCATATTACAAAAAATTCTGTTCTCTTCTTGCCTAAACTGTTTATCCTCCATATTTCACTTCCATACATGGCTGCACTCCACACAAACACCTTCAGATAAGGCATCCTAACACTTAAATCCATATTTGATGTTAACAAATTTCTCCTCTTGAGAAACCTTTTTCTTGCCATTACCAGTTTACATTTTATATCCTCCCTACTTTGGCTATCATCAGTATTTTTGCCAACAAAATAGCAAAACTCATCTACTATTTTTGGTGTGTCATATCATAATCTAAATCCCTCACCATCACATGATTTAATTTAACTACAGTCCATTGCCCTTGTTTTGCTTTTGTTGATGTTCATCTTATGTCCTCCTTTCAACACTCTGTCCATTCCATTCAAATGCTCTTTGCATTAGATTAGTTTTTTGTTCCATAGATCCGTGCTGTGGAGATCCTCATGGATGTAGAACATGTCAATATTTTTTTTTAAGCTGAAATAACAATACTAATAGTATGAATATATGCAATACATCATTTGTTTCTATTTAAAAATTCCTCAATGGAGTAAAAGTGGTTGGCCACTAGTAAGTCTTTCAGGCTCCTTTTAAACTGATCTTTATTTGTAACTAAATTTTTTATGTTTGCTTGCAAATTATTGGAGATGAGTGTTCCTGAGTAGTGGACCCCTTTTTGAACTAAAGTAAGTGCTTTTAAGTCCTTGTGCAGATCATTTTTGTTCCTGGTATTGTATGTATGAACTGAGTCCTTATCTGTCTCTGACAGAAATACAATGTCATTCTCAAACCTCAAAGTTTTTATTCCTTCTCCCTAAACTTTAATTCCTTCTCCAAATTTTTCTTTCATTTGATTCACTGCTTGCTCAAGGTACATACTTAATAACATTGGGGATAGGCTACAAACCTGTCTCATTCCCTTCTCAACCACTGCTTCCCTTTCATGCCCCTTGACTCTTATAACTGTCATCTGCTTTCTACACGAGTTGTAAATAGCCTTCCACTCCCTGTATTCTACCACTGCTATTTTCAGAATTCCAAAGAGAATATGCCAGTTGACATAGTCAAAAGCTTACTCAGAGTCTAAAAATGCTATAAATGTAGATTTGCCTTTCCTTTGCCTATCCTCTATGAGAAGTCATAGGGTCAGTACTACCTTGCATGTCCCTACATTTCTCCAGAATATATACTGCTCTTCCCTGAGGCGAGCTTCTACCAGTTTCTTCCATCCTTATATAAATAATTCATGTTTTTATTTTGCAACCATGACCTGTTAAATTGGTAGTTCACTAATATTCACATCTGTCAGTATCTGCACCCTTTGGAATTGAAATTATTACATTCTTCTTGAAATCAAAGGGTATTTAGCCTTTCTCATACATTTTGCACACAAGATGGAATAGCTTTGTTGTGGATGACTCTCCAAAGTCTATTAATAGTTCTGACAGAATGTTGTCTACTCAGTGGGGCTTGTTATATCTCCCATCTTATCCCTCTGTATATAATCTTCCCTTACTATAATTTTGCCTTCAAATTCATTTCACCTGTACAGCCCCTCTGTCCACCCCGATAGCTGAGTGGTCAGCGCAGCGGTCTGTCATGCCAAGAGGCCCAGTTTCGATGCCTGGTTGGATTGGAGATTTTCTTTGCTCAGGGACTGGGTGTTGTGTTGTCCTCATTATCATTTCATCATCATCAGTGGAAGGCAATGGAAAACCACCACTGGAATCACTTCCCTAGATGCTCAGGCAGTGGACCTCTCTGATGAGGCTTCCCCCATGACAAGACCTGCTGTAAAGCAGAACACAAAGTTTTTTTATAGCCCCTCTACATACTCCTTCCACCTTTCACGTCTCCATTCTTTGTTTAGTACTGGTTATCCATTCAAGCTCTTGATTTCATATAGCCACTTCTCTTTTCCCTAAAGGCCTCTTTAATTTTTAACTTTCTTGTTTGCAGTATCTATCTTTGCCCCTAGAGATATATGCTTCTACATCCTTATATTTGTCCTCTAGCTATTCTGTGGTTACTGTGAATATCACTTCTTTAGACATTTTTATTCCCTTTTGTCAGTTTCATTTGTTGCCTTTTTTATATTTTCTCCTTCCATCAGTTAAGTTAAATATCTCCAGTGCTATCCAAAGATTTTTACTAGGCCCTGTCTTTTTACCTATTTGATCCTCTGCTGCCTTCCCTATTTTTTCTCTTGAACCTACCCATTCATTTTCTACTGTATCCCTTTCCCCTCTTCTAGTCAGTTGTTGCCTAATTTACCCTCTGAAACTCTTAGCAACCTCTTGTTGTTTCAATTTATCCAGGTCCCATCTCCTTCATTTCCTACATTTTTGCAACTGCTTCAGTTTTAATCAACGTTTCATAAGCAATAAATTGTGATCAGAATCCACATTCACCTCTGGAAATATCTTACAGTTTAAAATCTGGTTTCAGAATCTCAGTCTTACCACTATATAATCAATATGAAACCTTCTAGTGCCTCCAGGACTCTTCCGTGTATACAAAATTCTGTCACGAGTTTTAATCAAAGTGTTAGCAATGACTGAATTATGCTCCATGTTAAATTCTACCAGGCAGCTTCCTCTTTCATACCCTCCCTCCAGTCTGTATCCACTTACTATTTTTGTTCTCTACCTTTTCCTACTATTGAATTCCAGTAACGAACAAAATTAAATTTTCATCGCCCTTAACTATCTAAATAATTTCTTTTATCTTGTCATACGTTTCGTCAGTTTCTTCAGCTAATGCTGAGCTAGTTGTCATATTGAATTATATTATTGTGGTGTGTGTGTGCATTGTGTCTGTCTTGGATACAATACTGTTTTCACTATGCTGTTCATAGTAGCTTATCTCTATTCCTATTTTCTTATTCATTATTAGAAATGCTCCTGCATTATCTGTATTTGATTTTGCATTTATAATCCTGTACTCATTTGACCAGAAGTTTGCTTCCTCTTGTCACCAGACTTCACTAATACCCACTATATCTCACTTAAACCTATCTATTTGCCCTTTTCAAATTTCCTGAACTACCTGTCTGATTAAAGGCTCTAGCATTCCATGCTCTGACCCGTAGAATGCAGTTTTGTTTCTCCTGATGACGACATCCTCCTGAGTAGTCCACACACAGAGATCAAAATGGGGGGCTATTTTGCCCCCTGAATATTTTGTCCAAGATGATGCCACCATCATTTAACCATGCAACAGAGCTGCACCTCTTCAAGATATGTTATGGTTGTAGTTTCCCTTTAATTCAGTTATGTACAGTACCAGCATAGCAAGGACATGTTGACTGATGTTACGAGGGCAGATCAGTCAGCCATCCAGATTGTTGCCCCTGCAACTACAGAAAAGGCTACCAACCTTCTTCAGGAACCATACGTTTGTCTGGCCTCTCAACAGATACTCCTCCATTGTACTACGGTATATTGATGAATTTCACTTATGGACCATCTGACAGCAACTGAATAAAACACAATTTTAGTGCCATACGTGTTTCGCCTTATTTTCTGCAAGGCATCATCAGTGGCCTGGAATATGTACATATGTTAGCTATTTTATTTACATTTTTGTCACTGTGCCTATAGGTTATAAACAGTTCTGGTGGTTGGTATTTCCTATTAAGTAGTAATGCTTTGAACTGTACTTACAGGTTGCGTAGAGAGTTTCTTACATATTACGCTCCTGTTGCATTTTTGGTGTTGTTCTTCTTCCTATGAGCGCCAATTTGCTGTTTTTCCACATTCCACAGCACTATGCACTGAACGTTTGTTTTTATGCAATGTTTTGGTTTCTGTTGCCGCCTGTCAAATGTTTTTGCCAAAGATCGAATATTACTGCCAAACTTATGAGTGTAGCTATTGAAGTATCTGTGGTCTGTTCGTGTATGCATTTGTGTGTGCGTTTGTGTGTGTGTGTGAGTGTTTTTTGGTGTGGTATTAATTTAATTTTATTTTATTGTATTTATTTAATTATTTTATTTTATTTTATTTTATTTTTTTTTTTGGGGGGGGGGGGGCGGGGTCTGTGTGTGTGTGTGTGTGTGTGTGTGTGTGTGTGTGTGTGTGTGTGTGTGTGTGTCTGTCTGTATTTTGGTGTTATATATATATATATATATATATATATATATATATATATATATATATATATATGTTATCATTTCCTTTATTAAGTGTAGTAGGGAGCCTGTGCTGATGTGTGTTTGTTCATTTATCACATGTTTGTTTTCTGCTATGGCTTTCTGGATGTGGAAGTTTTCTTGCATTTGTATAAGATGTTTGTCATGGTTGCTTATTCTCATTATTTTCATTTCTTGTTCCATGTTTGTAGGATAATGGTTGTAGTGTTTTAAATGCTCTGCAAATGTGGAATGGTTTGTTTCATACTTCCAACATCTGATATGTTCTTTGTATCTTGTTTCAAAATTCCTGCATGTCATGCCTATGTATACTGCATCGTAACTTTGACATTCAAGTTTATATATTCCTGATTGTTGGAATTTGTCCCTCTTGGTAGCTGGCTGGCTTAGGTGTGATTGAAGGGTTTGCCCAGGCTTATATGCTATTTTGAAGCCCTGTCTCTTTAGGATGTTTGCAACTCTGTGTGTTAGTTTGTGTGTGTAGGTCATGGTGCACCATCTGGTTCTTTTCTGTGTGATGTTGTCATTGTGTGTGTTTGTTGAGTGTGTTTGTAAGTTTTCAGCTTGTGAGTTCTTTTGTATTGTGGAAATGTTGTGTTTGTTTTTTATTTGTGTTTTTATTTTTTGATTGAGCCTGTGTACCACATGTGTGTCATACCCGTTGTTCCTAGCTATTTGTATGATCGTGTTCATTTCTTGTTCATAGTTTCTCTTGCTGAGTGGGATTCTGTTTAATCTATGTAACATGTGTCTTAGTGCTGCAAGTTTCTGGCTTTGGGGGTGGTTGGATGTGGAATGTATTATTGTGTCCGTGGCTGTTGGTTTTCTAAAGATGTTAAATGTATGTTTTCCATTTTCTTTTTTAATTGTAATGTCAAGAAAATTTATTTGATTTTCTTTTTCTTTTTCAAGTGTGAGTTTTATGTTCTTATGAGCTTTGTTTAATTCTGAATGGAGTTCATCTATTTTTTCACTTGGTTCGTCTACCAGACAAATAATGTCATCCACGTATCTGTACCAATATATGACTTTGAAACTTTCATGGCCGGCCGGTGTGGCCGTGCGGTTCTAAGCGCGTCAGTTTGGAACCGCGTGACCGCTACGGTCGCAGGTTCGAATCCTGCCTCGGGCATGGATGTGTGTGATGTCCTTAGGTTAGTTAGGTTTAAGTAGTTCTAAGTTCTAGGGGACTGATGACCTCAGTAGTTAAGTCCCATAGTGCTCAGAGCCATTTGAACCATTTTTGAAACTTTCATTTGTGGTTGTCTTATCAAATATCTGATTTTCAAGGTGACTGATGAAAATGTTTGCTAGTGTTCCTGATATTGGGGATCCCATGGGCAGTCCATCAGTTTGTAGATAATATTCTTCCTCAAACTGAAAGTAGTTTTGTTCAGTTGTCAGTCTGAGCATATCTGTTATTTCTTTTATTGCGTCTGTGGTGAGGTTGCTGTGGGACGAGAGATTTTGTTCTATGATTTCTATTGTTTCTGTGATAGGGATGGAGGTATACATATTTTCTATATTGAATGAAATCAGTGATGCTGTGTGTGGTACCTGTATGTTCTGTATGTTTTCTATTAGGTTTCCTGTGTTTATCACTGTTCTGTTGTTTTCTACTTTATAGTGTTTTGCAACTAACTTTTGGAGGTGTTTGGCTATGCGGTATGTTGGGGCTTTCTTGAAGTTGATAACAGGTCTCATTGGCATTCCGTCTTTATGTACTTTCGGTTGACTGCGGAGTGTTGGTGCTAGTGGGTTTTTCTGTGTTAAGTACTATTTCTGTTTGTCTGTGAGTGTGTGTTCAATGTTTTTCAGTGTTCGTTTCACATTTGCCTGGAATCGTGTAGTTGGATCTGACTTCAGTTTTTGTATTGCGTTGGTGTTTATGTATTCCTTGGTTTTTGTGATGTATTGCTCTTTATCCATGAGTTCTGTTACATTTCCCTTGTCTGCTCTTGTTATTAATATGTTGTTGTTTGTTAACTTTTGTTTTAACCATTTCATAGTAGCTGCTTCTGTTTGGTTGTTCTTATTGTGTGTCTGCTGTGTTTGTTTTATTATGCCTTTTATTTCTTTTTTTACTAGTTCTCTTGTCAGTCCTATGTTTATTTCACAATTATTTTGTTGTTCTTCACGTGTAAGGATGTGTTTGGTTTCTACTATGAGATTTTCTATGTATTGATTGTTCACTTTGCTATTGGTGCAGTGTTTCAAACCTTTTTCCAAGAGCATTTTTTCGTTTTCGTATAGTTCTGTCTCTGTTAGGTTAACTAAGCGTGGATGGAATGTGTGTTGGTGTTCATGTGGTTTCACATTTAAAATGTAAATTTATTTTTGCGTCTTTTTTACTGTTAGTTTCATTATCTTGTGTTTATGTTTGTTTTGTAAATGTTTCATTGCTATGTATGTGCTGTGCTCAGTTTTTTCTACTAGTGCCATGAAAACTGCGGCGTTTCCTACGTTTTTTGCCAATTCTAGATGAGTCTCATAGAGCATCATGTTTAGGTGCTGTTTTTTCGAATAGAGCATCTTAATTTCATGTAGTAACCAATATCGTTCTGCAAATGATTTCGACTTTTGTGCCACTGTAGAACTGTTTTTAACCTTTACATTAATGTAACTTGGAATTAAATCGTTCTTTTTGCATGTTCTGTTGAATTTTATATGCTGTATCGTCTTATGGAGTCTCAGATGTATTTTCTTGAACCTGTTGTATACGTTGACAGGGAATGCTTGACATAGCTGTATTGACATCTTCAACTTTTGTGGTCCTGTCCTCCTCAGTTGCGCGTAATACTACGGTATATTGATGAATTTTACTTATGGACCGTCTGACAGCAACTGAATAAAACACAATTTTAGTGCCATACGCGTTTCGCCCTTATTTTCTGCAAGGCATCATCAGTGGCCTGGTGTACCAATGGTATGGCTATCTGTATCGCTGAGGCACGTAAGCCACCCCACCAATGCAAAGTTCACAGTTCAGCAACACTCATACTTACATTGTACATTCATCTACAACCACATAAACTTACCATAAATGGGTGCTGAATCAAACATGTATTTTTATACTAGTGCACTAAGCTAGTATTCTATAAATGGGAAGAAAAGATTAGATTTCAGTTTGCTTACCACTATGGTGACGATAAATACTTATATTTAAACCAATATTCAAATGGAAATTGACGTTTTTGTTAAAATTCTCCAGTATTAAATGGCTAAATTATGTTATTATATGATTTTCTGTACATAGCTAAGATGCATTATTTTCTTGTTTCTGTACAATGATACCTTTACTTCATCTACAAAGTCTTTCTTTTAAATATTACTTTTCATAACTAGCTCATCAGAGTCACTTGTTTTATATTTTTTACAATTCTCTTCCTTTAATAACTGACAAAAGTTATTGCACATCAGCCTATAACACGTTGTCGGTTATTTAAATTCTTGGTATTCTTTTAATTTGTGTGATTATTTCAAAAATTTCACCATTATCTTTTAGCGTCTCAGGTTCCATCACTGCATGAACCATTTATTGCCTGTGCATCAAAGCTGCATACTGTCAACAAATAGGGTGACTTTTGATCTGTTTCATATCAAAATATACAGATCTTGCTCTACCTTGCATTTTCCGTATTGTAAGCAAAAATAAAAACAAAAAAATAATGTTACAATCTTATTTTTTTTCTCCATGCATACATTCATTACTCACTTCCAGAGAAAACTGAAAGACAAGGAAAATTTTTGTGTAATAGTTATGTATGTCAGGGGAAAGTATGGCATGACAAAAGGAACACTTGAATGTACACTGGAAATGTTTCTTCTAAGCTACAAAGGGTTTCAAGATTCAAAAGTATCACAGAGGACCTGAAAATTACATCAGATCTAAGACATTCTGTTTTATCAAGGTTTCCGCAATTATGGAACAAAGCAGATGGATGACACATGCTTACCAGTTGATTCTATCCTTATATCAAAAGATGGTATACAGGAAAAATATTGTAAACTTAGGAGATTAGAATACAATATTTGGTGAGGGCAAAGATAGAGAATAAACGAGATAATGTGATGTTGAAATGGAAACTGAATTAAGGTCTTGACTTTAAGAATTCTTACAGACATGTGATTTCATTCCTGTCAATCAAGTACAACAAGTGAAACAGAAGGAGATAGACACATAAAATCCCAGGTGATGGCAACTGTTAATGTATATATCAGTGTTTTTTATCTTCAGGAATCAAAGACAAGCAATTTGAACTCATTCAAGATCCAAGGTAAACTCAAATGACAAGCAAAATGTGTTCAAGAGCTGACTGTAAAGAACAAAAAGGACGTGAAGTATAAGACAGGTAAGGGCTCTTTAAAAGTATGTTCATGGAGCCAAAATTTATTGAGAATAAATCTTCCTGTTTTGACTCGCCGATCATTCAAAGCACCGCCGCGCAATTACACGCGTCCTCTACGTGCGGCGCTGTCTGCCAGCCATGCAGCAGCTGGGCCACCTTATTAAGCGGCCAGCCGAGCAGCGTTCGCTAGACTGGGCCTCAATGCTCATTCGAATGCTAACGTGTACACATGTCTTGCTTGTCGAATTACTCTGTGACTTATATGTGTTGTGTCGTTCTGAAATATATGTGTTAAACTTGATGTTATAACAATTGGCGATGAGGATGGGATCCTGCGTCTTTGTCCTTTGCTGAAATGTGGTCACTTCTGTCTGTCTATTTTCAAAAGCAAACGCATGTGGTAGCCTCTCATGTTGCCTTTTATCGTTGTAAAAAACAGCCACATCAATCCTACCGCGCTTGGGCTGCTGAACCTCACGGCCTCAGTCGAAAGTGTCAATTTGTTACTGACGTTCACGAAGAATCCTATGCCGAATCCATGGTACGGGATGCTATTATCCGGTCGGCGCCCGACAAAGAAGTTTGGCAACGTGCCCTTCAGTTGGCGAATCCGGCTCTAGAAGTTCTCTCCATTGCGCAGTCTTTTGAAATTTCTCGCGCCGCTGGGGCGCAAATAGAGGCGTGGGGTGATGTCGGGGAAATACAACCTCTGTGCGCTGTTGACGACGCGTGCGGCACGTCCCCGCCGACCGACGTGGAAGCAGTGCGCTCCCATGCTCAGCCTCAGCCTAGCCGTAAACAACCCGCTAAGAAACTGCAGCAAAACCCCCGGCAACTTCCTTCATGTCCTCGGTGTTCTACGAAACATTGTCCCCAACGTTGGACTGTGTGTCACAATTGCAAAAAGAAAGGTCATGTGTCTTCCGTTTGCAAATCCGACAGCATACATGATGTTCATGAACATGACGCTGATACTGATTCTGTGTTGTCTGTCAATTGCGCTTCTTCCCTTTCAGGGAAGTTATTCCTCACTGTCCAAATCCTTGGTTGAGATGTTCGCATGCAAGTGGATACTGGTTCTGCTGCCACTATAATTAATTCTCAGACGTATCTTCAGTTGGGTTCTCCACTCCTGTCACCTGTCACTCGGCAATTACGGACGTACAATAAACAGAAGATTTCTCTCTTGGGACAGTTTAATACTGAGGTATCTTACAAATCCGTCGTTCGCACTGTTCCCATATTTGTGGTCGACCAGAGCAACGCAGAAAATCTTTTTGGTTTCGATGCCTTTCGCGTTTTTGGGTTCTCCATAGATGACTCTGTCAATATTGTCTCTGATGCTATTTCTTATGCTCAACTGGATTCCTTGTCGACGACATTTTCGTCCCTTTTTTCTCCTGTGTTAGGCCATGCAAACGACTTTGAAGCTCATATCACGCTCAAACCAACTGCTCAGCCTAAGTTTCATTGGGCTCGGCCCATTCCTGTGGCCCTTCGTGATCAGGTAAAATTGGAGTTGGATCGTCTCACTACTTCAGGGGTCTTACTTCCTGTCACTTCCAGTGAGTGGTCCTCTCCTGTCATTGTCGTTGCTAAGCCAAATGGTGATATTCGTCTCTGTGGCGATTTCAAAGCCACTGTAAATGCTCAATACCTCATCGACACTTACCCTATGCCCCGTCCTGAAGAACTGTTCACTAAACTTGCTGGAGGCCACTATTTTTCTAAAATTGACCTGTCAGAAGCTTATCATCAACTTCCTCTCGACGCTGCTTCCCAGCAGCTTCTGGTCCTTAATACGCCTTTCGGCCTCTATCAATACCAACGCATGCCATTCGGGGTTGCTAGCGCCCCTGCTCTCTTTCAGCGATTCTTGGAACAATTATTGCTCCCTGTCCCTGGGTGTATCAATTACATGGACAACATTGTTGTCACTGGCTCCACCACTGAAGAACATCTTCAAAATCTCCGCACACTTTTTCATGTCTTACAGACTGCCGGTCTTAAGTGTAATCTTCAGCAATCACAACTTTTTCAGGCATCTATCACGTACTTGGGGTTTCAACTCTCTCGGGATGGTATTCGTCCGCTTCAGCAAACTGTTGCTGCAATCGATGCCCTTCCTCACCCTACATCTGTTAAGGAACTGCAGGCCTTCTTGGGGAAAATAGAATACTATCACAAGTTTTTACCGTCTGCGGCTTCGGTGGCTCAGCCATTGCATCGCCTGTTGCATAAAAACATGCCTTTTCACTGGTCCGCGTTATGCGAAGCGGCTTTCCAGTAATTGAAGACTATGCTGAAACAGGCCCCGCACCTGGCTACTTATCGACCTGGCCAACATCTTGTTCTTGCCACAGACGCCTCTCAATACAGGTTTGGTGCAGTCCTTGCACACCGTTTTTCTGACGGTTCGGAACAACCCATTGCTTATGCCTCCAAATCGCTCACGGATGCCCAACAAAAGTATTCTCAAATTGAGAAAGAAGCTTTGGCCATTATTTATGCTCTTCATAAGTTTGGTGTTTTTCTCTATGGCTCAAAATTTCATCTTGTTACGGATCACAAACCACTTGTTTCCTTGTTTCATCCATCAACGTTACTTCCCGACAAGGCTGCACACCGCCTCCAGCGTTGGGCTCTTTACTTGTCTTGTTTCAATTATGAGTTTCATTTCCGGCCAACGGCTCAACATGCAACTGCTGATGCTCGGTCTCGCCTTCCCATGGGTCCTGATCAGGCATTCAATAGGGATGAACTTCTGTGTTTCCACCTGGATGTTGATGAGCAGCGGGTTGTGGACGGGTTCCCCATCACTGGGGACAGGCTGGCGGCTGCCACGGGTTCTGACTCTACCCTCTCCCGGGTTTTACGCTGTATTCAGAAGAGTTGGCCAGATTGCCCATCCGCTAAGACTTCTGATCCGTTGCGGAACGACTACTCTTTGCGCTACCGCCTCACGGCTAGGGATGGTGTTATCCTCCTCTCCACTGACGATGCTTTGCCGCGTGTTGTGGTACCTGCGTCTTTGTGTACTTCGGTCTTGTGCCTCCTTCACCAAGGGCACTGGGGTGTGTCTCACACAAAATCTCTGGCGTGCACTCATGTGTGCTGGCCTGGCATCGACTCTGAAATAGCACACATGGTCGCTGCCTGCGGCCCTTGTGCGTCACAGGCCGCTCCCCCAAAGTCATCTTTGTCACCGTGGCCTTCGCCTAAGAAGCCCTGGGAGGGCATTCATGCTAACTTTGTGGGACCTTTTTTAGGTACTTATTGGCTCCTCATAATTGACGCCTACTCTAACTTTCTTTTCATTGTCCGTTGCACGTCGCCTACCACCGCAGCAACCACCAGTGCTCTCACCCGCATTTTTTCTTTGGAAGGCCTCCCCTCTACTCTTGTTACTGATAATGGTCTGCAATTTGCCTCTGCCGACTTTGCGGATTTTTGTACTCGTCACGGCGTTATGCATCTAATGGCCGCGCCGTTCCATCCACAATCCAACGGTGAGACTGAACGACTGGTCAGCACATTTAAGGCTCAGATGCGGAAACTTCTGACTTCTTCTGCTGCTGATGATGCGCTTCTCCAGTTTCTGGCATCTTACCGTTTCACCCCCATGGGCAACCACAGCCCGGCTGAGCTCTTACATGGCCAACAGCCCCGCACGCTACTTCATCTCCTGCGGCCTTCCACCTCATGGCCACGGGTGCCTTCGCTTGGCCAGTTCACCGCCAACGACCTCATCTGGGTACGGGGATATGGCAGGCGGCCAAAATTGAGCCCGGGCCGCATCTTAAGACACCGTGGCAGACGCCTGTATGAAATCCAGATGGACACGGGTGTTGCATTTGGACCAGCTTCGGCCTCGTGTGCCAGCAACGCCTGTTCCAAATGCCGCTACACCACCTTTGGCTCTACCTAATGCTCGGGATCTTGGCATCTCTCAATACTCACAACGCAGCCCTCTCACCGTCATCGCAATGCAAGCACAAGAACGGACGCCACCAGGAGACGTGCCCATGCAGGAACCGGATGACCATCCTCTGTCAGAGCAAATCTACTTGCCTCCTCCTCCAACGGTCGCCGACATATGGACCATGTCTCCTGTCATATCAAGTGGACTTGCCGCAACGGGCAGATTGGTGCATGGGGCCCCAGCAGATTCGAGCCCTACGTCTCCTGTCATCTCGACCCGTTATCAGCGGGGACACTTCTGTCCGTACGGGAAGCCTCCTCCTCGAGACTTTACGGTGAGTCAAACAACGCCTATGGACGTTAGCCATCTCCAGGACACCTCCATCAAGACCAGTGCAACAATTTCAAAGGGGGGAAAAGTGTTGTGACTCGCCGATCATTCAAAGCGCCGCCGCGCAATTACGTGCGTCCTCTACGTACGGCTCTGTCTGCCAGCCATGCAGCAGCTGTGCCACCTAAGCGGCTAGCCGAGCAGTGGCCGCTAGACTGGGACTCAGTGCTCATTCGAATGCTAATGTGTACACATGTCTTGCTTGTCAAATTACTCTGTGACTTATATGTGTTGTGTTGTTCTGAAGTATATGTGTTAAACTTGACGTTATAACACTTCCATTCATGAGAAATGTAAGAAATTCACTGAAAAACAATAAAAGCATCAAAACCATGTTTTTAAAAATGTGTTAGGAAATACTATAAAATCTGGGGATGCAAAAGCAATTCTTAATTTTAGGCAATACAACAGACATTTTTCAGATGTCACCACTAATAAATAGAGAGACAAATCAGTGATTGATTTGGTTAATCACCTAGGAATCTAGTTTGAGGTAAATGTGCCATGATGTCATAGGGTGGAAGGTAGCAAGCAACAGGTCTGAAAAGTTAGAAAAAGAGAGAAGGATTTTGACAGGCCAGAGAAAGGTGAAGGGAGACAGAAAATAGAACTCATGATGTGATATAATATCCAGGAAAGAAGAAGCATATGTCATGAAGTTTTATCAAAGACATAAGCCACAAAAAATTTAAATAACAAAAAAGAAAATCTAGTAAATGAAAAGAAAGTTGCTGGAGGAACAAACAGATAAGGAAACAAGAACTAAACACATGTTTTGGGGGACATATCAGTACAGTATACCAAGTAGTTTTCCACACCTTAAGGCCTATTGAAAATACATAATTTAAATAAAGAAAATACCAGTTTCGTTTGAGTAAGCAGAACATGGGAAAAAATTAACATGGAAAAAAGGAGAAATGAATCATGTAGGAAAAGAAACTTTTGAGACACCAATAAAATTGTAAAGAAGTTAGAAATTATACAAGGAGAACATTGGAAAATTTAGTAAATAGGAGTAGAATTATAAAAAAAAAGACAAAATGTACATACATATCTACAGTGGAAAATAATTCAATTAACAGACTTGTACAAAACTGTAATGATGTTCAGGAAGATGATAGATGCTGAGTAACAGAATTCGAAAGACAGCCAAAAGGGCTAAAGAACTCTAGTTGGAGGCAATATCCAATTAAAAATATTAAAGTCATTTTGAAAAAATGCTTGCAATATTGTACACAGTACAATAAATGTAATATATTTAAATATATCGATTTGACATGTATGTGACACATCCCTAAAACCAAGAATAACTTTCTAATGTGATGATAACAGAATACAGAGCCTCAAAAATGTGTTTCCTAATTAATTACTTGAATCCCTTTAAAAAAAATTGCGGGAACCTTATAACACAAGTATTCTAGTATAAAATAAGCAATACTGATTGTATAAATTATTATGACAGTATATTTGTGGATGAATAAATTTATTATGAAGAGCCTTCTTTGCATTAAATGGCCTTTGAGAATGTCAAGTGGAATGCAGTCTCAAAGCAGTCGCATTCAGGAGGGAAATGTGAACTCTCTACTTAGTCATTTGCATCAGGTAATGTAAGCTATGCTTTCAGTCATGTTTGTTGCCTGCTATGCTAGGCACTTAAATGCTGAAGAGATCAACTGGAGTTATGAATCTGTCTTCATAGTCGGAAATATATTTTCTGTCAATGATGCTGCAAAGACTCTCATGTTTTTGTCTCAGTACACAAAGTAAGCAATAAGGAAAGTCTGAGAACTAGAAAGAAAGAGACTAACTCTTTATTTTGCTGGTTGTGATGCCCTGTTAGAAAACAGCAAAAAAGGAGTTAAAAAGCACTTTACATAATGAACACAATACTAAAGTAACAATCTGGCTTTAAATTAAATAATGGTGACAAAAAGTAGAGAGACACATTGGCAGATGTCCGTACGGGATCCATTTCCATCTCAGGATGGAAATGGATAAATACAAAGTCCCACAAACTTGTTACCACATCCACATAAATGACCTCGCGAGAAGGGTAAATAATTGTTTGCCGATAACAGAACACAATAATGTGGGGGTCTGAAATCAACCATACCCCACACAGCTGAGATGATTACTGAACAAACTTAAACTGATTTATTACACACCACTTAAATGTTAACCTCACAAAGCATCATATCATGCAGTGAAATCAAAGAAACATAACCTGCTGGTACCAGAAATAGATTTTAATCTCTATACTGAATATTAAATAAAATACTTTGCGTAAAATTCCTTATTGTGCAGTTCGATAAGAAGCTCCAATTCAGCACATAAATAATTTAGGTCCAGTCTCATTTACACTTGAAATTATCTTATTCTGCATTTATTTGAAGACAAAAGAGCTGTCTTATTTAGCATATTTTCACTCCCTGGTGTTTATAAAATTTTCTTCTGAGGCACTGTAGCTAAGAAAGTCAATTCTTTATTTAGTAAGAGTGGACAGAAAGAACATTGTGTAATGTAGACAACTGCAAAACTTACTGGTGTCTTTTAAAGGATACTGGAATACTAACACTGACTTTCCAACACTTAAAATTCTCAATGGTACCTATGTCTGGTAATATTTATTTATTTAGTCCTTCAAATCCTATATGCATAGAATATATACAAGGATACTGGACGTGGTTAGGTATTTACAAGATAAAATGCAGTTTGTATTGCAATCCTATGGACTAGATATTGAAGTAATTTAGCAAAGATTCATAAATACAACAAACATTACAGGCAACATACAAAGTAGAATATTAATAATGCATCTTTATTTTTGTTGTTTGGCTTTTATATATTCTGTCAGGCTGTAAAAGCAATGATCAATTAAATATGCCTTTACTTCAGCCTTAAAACTACAGAGTTTACCTATTGATTTAATATGTTTAGGTATATTATTGAAAATCTTTATCCCAGTATGTAGTGTGCTGTTTTGGCACAATGATGTTCTCACCTGTTTCATATGAAGGTCAGATTTTTGCCTTGTATTGTGTGCATGTATATCTTCATTTTTCAATAAGATATCTGGGTGTCTATCGATATATTGTTTGATAAAAACTGATGTTCCGTAGATAAAAATGCAAGGAAGAGGAAGAACTGACAGTTTTTTGAATATGGGTCTGCATGATTTCGTATTGTAAAAATCAGTTTCAGATGAACTGCAGTTTGCTCAATGTAATAGAAGACATAAAATGATTTTCATACAGAATTTGCCTCCTTGTCTAAGATTCAAAATAAATTTACACTTGCTAGTTGAAATATATTTGTATTCTACATCATCAAAGGATTTCATCTGAAAGCTAGCAAAGCATTTATTCTTTTTCATGTACCTGTCAACAACTCAACACTTCAGCCATCTGGTGAGTTGTCTCCTTTATCCTTGTTGTTGTTGTTGTGGTCTTCAGTCCTGAGACTGGTTTGATGCAGCTCTCCATGCTACTCTATCCTGTGCAAGCTTCTTCATCTCCCAGTACTTACTGCAACACACATCCTTCTGAATCTGCTTAGTGTATTCATCTCTTGGTCTCCCCCTATGATTTTTACCCTCCACACTGCCCTCCAATGCTAAATTTGTGATCCTCTGATGTCTCAGAACATGTCCTACCAATCGATCCCTTCTTCTTGTCAAGTTGTGCCACAAACTCCTCTTCTCCCCAATTCTATTCAATACCTCCTCATTAGTTATGCGATCTACCCATCTAATCTTCAGCATTCTTCTGTAGCACCACATTTTGAAAGCTTCTATTCTCTTCTTGTCCAAACTATTTGTCATCTACGTTCCACTTCCATACATGGCTACACTCCACACAAATACTTTCAGAAACGACTTCCTCACACTTAAATCTGTACTCGATGTTAACAAATTTCTCTTCTTCAGAAATGCTTTCCTTGTCATTGCCAGTCTACATTTTATATCCTCTCTACTTCAACCATCACAGTTATTTTGCTGCTCAAATAGCAAAACTCCTTTACTACTTTAAGTGTTTCAGTTCCTAATCTAATTCCTTCAGCATCACCCGACTAAATTCGACTACATTCCATTATCCTCATTTTGCTTTTGTTGATGTTCATCTTATATCCTCCTTTCAAGACACTGTCCATTCCGAACAACTGCTCTTCCAAGTCCTTTGTTGTCTCTGACAGAATTACAATGTCATCGGCGAACCTCATTTTTTTATTTCTTCTCCATGGATTTTAATACCTACTCCAAATTTTTCTTTTGTTTCCTTTACTGCTTGCTCAACATACAGATTGAATAACATCGGGGAGAGGCTACAACCCTGTCTCACTCCCTTCCCAACCACTGCTTAACTTTCATGTCCCTCAACTCTTATAACTGACATCTGGTTTTTGTACAAATTGTAAATAGCCTTTCGCTCCCTGTATTTTACCCCTGCCACCTTTAGAATTTGAAAGAGAGTATTCCAGTCAACATTGTCAAAAGCTTTCTCTAAGTCTACAAATGCTAGAAACATAGGTATGCCTTTCCATAATCTTTCTTCTAAGATAAGTTGTAAGTCAGTATTACCTCAAGTGTTCCAACATTCCTACGTAATCCAAACTGATCTTCCCTGAGGTTGGCTTATACCAGCTTTTCCATTCGTCTGTAAAGAATTCACGTTAGTATTTTGCATCCATGACTTATTAAACTGATAGTTCAGTAATTTTCACATCTGTCAACACCTTCTTTCTTTGGGATTGGAATTATTATATTCTTCTTGAAGTCTGAGGGTATTTCGCCTGTCTCATACATTTTGCTCACCAGATGGTAGAGTTTTGTCAGGACTGGCTCTCCCAAGGCTGTCAATAGTTCTAATGGAATGTTGTCTACTCCCGGGGCCTTGTTTCAACTCAGGTCTTTCCGTGCTCTGACAAACTCTTCACGCAGTATTGTATCTCCCATTTCATCTTCATCTACATCCTCTTCCATTTACATAACATTGTCCTCAAGTACATCACCCTTGTATAGACCCTCTATATACTCCTTCCACCTTTCTGCTTTCCCTTCTTTGCTTAGAACTTGGTTTCCATCTGAGCTCTTGATATTCATACAAGTGGCTCTCTTTTCGCCAAAGGTCTCTTTGATTTTCCTGTAGGCAGTATCTATCTTGCCCCTAGTGAGATAAGCCTCTACATCCTTGCATTTGTCCTCTAGCCATCCCAGCTTAGCCATTTTGCACTTCCTGTTGATCTCATTTTTGAGACGTTTGTATTCCTTTTTGCCTGCTTCATTTACTGCATTTTTATATTTTCTCCTTTCATCAACTAAATTCAATATATCTTCTGTTACCCAAGGATTTCTACTAACCCTCATGATTTTACCTACCTGATCCTCTACTGCCTTCACTATTTCATCCCTGAAAGCTACCCATTCTTCTTCTACTGTATTTCTTTCCCCCATTCCTGACAATTGCTCCCTTATGCTCTGCCTGAAGCTCTGTACAACCTCTGGTTTAGTCAGTTTACCCAGGTCCCATCTCCTTAAATTCCCACCTTTCTGCAGTTTTTTCAGTTTTAATCTACAGTTCATAACCAACGGATTGTGGTCAGAGTCAACATCTGCCCCTGGAAATGTCTTACAATTTAAAATCTGGTTCCTTAATCTCTGTCTGACCATTATACAGTCTATCTGATACCTTCTGCTATCTCCAGGATTCTTCCATGTATACAACCTTCTTTCAAGATTCTTGAACCAAGTGTTAGCTATGATTAAGTTATGCTCTGTGCAAAATTCTACCAGACGGCTTCCTCTTTCATTTCTTACCCCCAATCCATGTTCACCTACTATGTTTCCTTCTCTCCCTTTTTCTACTCTCGAATTCCAGTCACCCATGACCATTAAATTTTCATCTCCCTTCACTACCTGAATAATTTCTTTTATCTCATCATACATTTCATCAATTTCGTCATCATCTGCAGAGCTAGTTGGCATATAAACTTGTACTACTGTAGTAGGCATGGGCTTCATGTCTACCTTGGCCACAATAATGCGTTCACTATGCTGTTTGTAGTAGTTTACCTGATCTCCTATTTTTTTATTCATTATTATACCTACTCCTGCATTACCCCTATTTGATTTTGTGTTTATAACCCTATATTCACCTGATCAAAAGTCTTGTTCCTCCTGCCACTGAACTTCACTAATTTCCACTATATCTAACTTTAACCTATCCATTTCCCTTTTTAAATTTTCTAACCTACCTACCCGATTAAGGGATCTGACATTCCACGCTCCGATCCATAGAACGCCAGTTTCCTGTCTCCTGATAACGACGTCCTCTTGAGTAGTCCACGCCCGGAGATCCGAATGGGGGACTATTTTACCTTCAGAATATTTTACCCAAGAGGACGCCATCATCATTTAATCATACAGTAAAGGTGCATGCCCTCGGGAAAAATTACGGCTGTAGTTTCCCCTTGCTTTCAGCCGTTCGCAGTACCAGCACAGCAAGGCCGTTTTGGTTAGTGTTACAAGGACAGATCAGTCAATCATTCAGACTGTTGCCCCTGCAACTACTGAAAAGGCTGCCGCCCCTCTTCAGGAACCACATGTTTGTCTGGCGTCTCAACAGATACCCCTCCATTGTGGTTGCACCTACGGTACGGCCATCTGTAGCCTTTATCCTTAATTATTTTAATTCTGCCAGAACTTTCCTTACTGTATTTAAGGAATAAATTATTTAAAAGCAAATAGGGTAACTCTGCAGAAAACCTTGCAATGCCATTAACCACAGAACTGCTTGTTGCTCTTGATGATGACAATGGAGTCAAATCTCAAAATCAACGAGAGAATGGTCCTTCATTAAGGAGACTCCAAATGGAACATTCAACAGAGATTTTACTGATTAATCACTAAAGAATATTAATTTTACTAACCCTGAAAGTTACCAGTCCATCGAAAAGAATTGCAACATAACTTCTGACTGAGAAGGGAGTGTCAGTGCCCACATAAAACATTTTACAAAAGGAGTGACAGTGCCCACAAAAAACATTTTACACAAGATTTATAGTTATCCAGAGAGATGAAAATATTAGTAAAGGAAATAAACAGAGAAAGATTAAACATGTTATAACAGCTCTTACTAATAATTAAATTCAGTTAGCAATTAATTCTTGTATGAATATCTGGTGTCTGTTCTTTCAGACATGTCAGAAAGAACAGACACCATGCTTTCATACAACTGATTCGCCTTGATGGACAATGAATACACCATCTTCAGTGCAGATGCACAATTACATTTGAACTCCTTCGAAAATCACAAAGCACTGAATGTGGAAGACATGGAGGGGGACTGTGAATGGGTGGCACTAGGAAGGAATGTGGGTTCGCCAAGAGGAGCACCAAGATAGTCCACACAATTGCAATAAATACTGTGGCAGGATGGTGCAGTGGTTAATGCAACTGTCTAGTAAGCAGGAGATCCTGGGTTCAAATCCCGGTCCGACACACAATTTCACTCGTCACTGCTAGTTCTGCAAAAAGTCCTGATGCAACTCACATCAATAGTTCCTTTCCTTTCCTGTCCTTTCTTCCCCCCCCCCCTCCTCCCCCCCCCCCCATCTTCTGTTTACATAATTATTTCGTAGTTATTTCTATGCTGCTTGGATCATAATTGCAACCTATTGCTAGGATATGTAATGTGTCAGCTTTACAGTTACAGTCCACTTTTTCAATGAGAAATTCTGAAACATGCTACCTATTTCTTGAGCTACATTTATACTTAGCTATGTTCAATCTCTCTCTCTCTCTCTCTCTCTCTCTCTCTCTCTCTCTCTCTCTCTCTCACTCTTGCACACACACACACACACACACACACACACACACACACACACACACACACACACATACACACACACACACACACACACACATGCACAGAGAGAGAGAGAGAGAGAGAGAGAGAGAGAGAGAGAGAAAGAGAGAGAGAGAGAATATTTTCATTGCACATTCAAAAATGTTTCTACGGAGTATAAGATCAAGCAGATATAACTTCTGTCTGTTTTTGGACCTAGTTTTAAATTTTATTGTCCATTACACTTTTTTACTTCCCTTAGAAGTGTTCAAAGAGACTTATGGTTAAATACATCACTCGTTCCTGTTACATGCTATGGCTGAGTGAAAGACAGTGTATGTCTTTTTACCTCCTAGTACTAGATTTACAAATGAAACTTTTCTTTCCAAATTGTGGTTGGCTGTTGAAAATAAGCTTCATATGGAGTAACTCTACTAAAAGATTGTTGTCAGTATGTCCAGTTGGTTAAAGAGCTTACTATAATGCAGTGTGATAACAACTGTCAAATAAAAGTAAACCAAAATAAAATTCATTATGAATGTTAATCTTGAAAATCGCTGATAACTTGGATTGTTTAAAAAAAATGTAGGTGAAAACTTAGCTCCTTTTTGTCGCTCAGCTGCAGTTGATTCTTCCTGTAAATTTCTTAAATGATAATGGTCCAGACAACACCACAGTTTTCTAGTAATGTAAAAAGTCAAAGGAAGATTCAGGTGTACACAGCTTTATTTGATGTCACATCACATAGTGCATCTCAAAATCTCACACTGTACTTACTCTCCTACATGATCTCTCAAGGGTCTTATATACTCTCACAAACTATTTGAAAATCATTTCACACAGTAATTTTATTAATTACAATCGTAGAAGTTGTTCAAAATTACGGAAAAGGCTATCATTCCAAGATTACAAGTGAAATACATGAAATAGGACACAAGGTCAAATACATATTTGTCATTTTCATGGAAAAATAAGTGAAATGATTCAAATAAACAATGCTGATTACATTTTAGTAATTATACTGAAACAGAAGTAGCCCAAGTATTCTTCCCTTGTTTCCTGCTTGAAATATGAGTGCACTATTTTTTAGTGTAGACAGAATTTCAGTACAGAATCCAGTAGCCGAAATAACAGTTTTTGCATTATCAGTTAGTTTCATATTGTGAATTACAGTAATTATGAAATAATAGAGTGCTGTTATGGTAAACAACAGTATAGAATGTTGACAGTATGACAAACAGCGTTGTTACAAGTTTCTAAAATTATAAAGTACAGCACATTTGTTGCTTTATCTGTTATCAAATTGTTTGTAGTTTAAAGGTCCACATTGCAATCAACAAATTGACTGTATATCTTCCTACAAATGGATGGACGTAGTACTAACCAATACTTTTTCATGAAGTTGTTGAAAATCACACTGCAGAGTTCAAAAGGGGGAATTTCACAGAAGTGAGTGCATATATAGAGATGGTTATATTATCACCAATTTTCTGAGATCCACGAAGTGAAGAGTGTGCTGAGTATACCACATTTCTTTACCTATCACCATGGGCAATGCAGTGACCAATGGCTTTCACTTAATAACAGAGCAGTGGCATTTGCGTAGAGTTGCCAGTGCTAACAGACAAGCAACACCACGTGAAATAATTACACAAATCAGTGTGGGCTGTATGATGACTGTATCCATTATCATAGTGCAGCAAAATCTGGCATTAATGGGTTCTGGCAGCAGATGACCGACAAGTGTACCTTCGCTAATGGCACGACACTATCTGCAGCACTTCTGCTGCGAAAGCTGGTGGTAGCTCCATAATGGTGTAGGCTGTGTGTAGATGGAATTGAGTTGCTCTCTCGTCTTACTGAGATGATAATTAACTGGAAATGGCTTTGTTTAGCTACTTGGAGACCATTTGCAGCCATTCAATGATGTAATTTTTGGGGACGACAATATGCCATATCATTGGGCTGCAATTGTTTGCGATTGGTTTGAAAAATATTCTGGATAATTTGAATAAGTTATTTGGGCACTCACACCACCCGATATGAATCCCATCAAACATTTATGGAACATAGTCAAGAGGTCATGCACCAGCAAAACTTTTGCAGTTATGGATGGCTATAGAAGCAGCATGGCTCCATATTTCTGAAGGGGACTTCCAGTGACTTGCTGTGTCAATACCATACCAAGTTGCTGCGCTGTGCTATGCAAAAGGATGTCCAACATGATATTAGGAGGTATCCCATGGCTTTTGTCACCTGATTTGTTAGCTTCCTTGATTCTGCTCTCATCGGTGGTGTAAAATGCTTTTGTTGTAAACCCATCAGGATCTATACCAACTCTCTTCAGCACTCCAATTTTACTATTATTTCCATTATTGTAACATAAAACTGCATCATAGACACCTATTTTGAGTACTTCAAGTCCACAGAATGTCCTTTTTGAGCACCTAATCCCAATTAAATTACTGAGGCTCTCATTTGCATTTTGTGTCTTTCTGTGAAGGCACTTCCTAAGTAAATCAGGGTTTGCAAGAAACCTGAATGTGGGCTTAATTGCATTCATAACAGTTTCTGGTAATGAGTGTTTGTGTGAATACCTCACATTTCTGTTGTTGAATTAACACTGGTCATCTTTTGGACACAGATTGTGCATTAGTGTTTAGTCAGTGGACAGTTTGTGGAAAAAAATTGCCCACACAGCATGCCTCTGCCTCGAAATTATGTGTGGTTTTCCTGATAGCTCTCCTCTACAATAACTGAAGAGAATCAGTCTCTTTCAGAGTAAGCTAGCTTTTTCCTTCTAGTGGTTTTCCATCCTCAAGTACTTCACCTTTCTTCTCTTTAAGCAAGTGACAAAGCCTACCACAAGCCTCTTTTGGATGTGGCCAACACATCCCAACTTTTCTAATGTTGTATTGTATGGATTTTTATTTGTTAAACCTTTGAATGAAGAGGAGTCGCCATCACCAAGGTATTTAGTATATCTAACACCATTCTGGTCCTCAGATCTGGAGAACATCCTCATAACTGCAGCAGCCCCCATGCCACCATTTGAGCCACTGCAAGTTTTAGATTATGTTGCTGCATGCTTTTCTTGTCACTGCTTCTCACTGTCTTCATTGTTGGACATTTTCCTTGTTGCACACTGGTGGCAGTATTTAGACATAATTTCTACATCTAAAACTTTACCTAAGTCAATACCAATAACAGATGGAACTCCATACGGAGATGTGTGACCCCTTTCCATCCAGGTCCCGTCTACAGACACACACACAGGTCAATAACATTTTAGGAGATTCACTGTCATGAATATCTGCCTCAGGATCTGTTTCTTTTTGGTTTATTTCCACAATTCCTCCACTGCTTTCTTCAGAGAAATTTTGGCAGTATTGCATACAGCATCAGACATTTCTTTATTTATTTTTTCAAACCTTGCACAAAGTGGAGGCATGTTCAGAAAACCACACAATAACTTACCTTCTTCCCTGCCCTGTCCAAGGCATCTCAGAGAATATGCTAACCTAAAATTGCTTTTAAAAAATTACAGCTTTTGGAGGAGGAAAATGAAAATTCATAGCCACATGAATTACAAATTAATTTAGAATCACAAGCTATTCCCACTCTTCTTTCTTTCTTAAACAACAATCATGCATTCTGTATTTCTACAGCTAACACATGAACATGGAAACTTTATAGCTTGGCAGAGAAGCTCTAAATCAATAAGTCTGAATCCAGTGGAATCCATATCAACATTATTCAAGCACCTGTACAATTCTCCTGTCCTGAGTTTTGATGCTGAAGCTGAGACCCTATGTCATTCATTTTGAGCTGCTTCCTCTTTTTTGTTGGTAGAACAATTTTCATGAAACTTCTGTTTCCTAAACACAGTTTTTCCACCACCCATTATGCATAAATCTTGACTTCGACATAAAGGTTTGTGAATCCAACCTTCCACCTACTAATATTTGTTAGTATTCTCAAATTGTAAATAAACCACATGCAAGAAAGTTTTCAGGCAAAGATATAGATGTCAGCCACAGATATAGACGTCAGCCAAAGGTATCAAAAGAAAATGGCCTTCACACTGACAAAAATTCCACTGAAGAAAGCAGTTTCCCAAATGTTGGAAAAGGTGGGAGTGGCCGCCAGTGCAGAGTCAGACAGTTCAACAATTTAAAGGCATTTCTAAAGCTGTTATCATGATAAAATTCACACACAACATAAATTAAACTGTGTAGATCAAGAAAATAATGTTTTTGAAAAATTGATTTTTTGGACCAAAATCCATTACATCCCCCCGTAACAGTTAAACAAACAATCTAAATTAGCTTTGAAATTCTATGAAAAATGAGCTGTTACAATTTGATAACCCCCCCCCCCCCCCCTCCAGAAATATTTTACAACCACAGCTTGAACAATACTTTTGCAGGCAATCCACAAAACAGCTAACAGAGCACAATAACTTCTGCATTCAAACATATGACAGTAATTACTACACACACGACACATCCTCTAGAAGTGATTGGTCATGTGAAACAATAATGTTATGTATAGAATGAAACTTTTTCAATTTTTCCTCATATAATACAAGATCAGTCTTTTTATTTAACATAACTCATTTTCAGTAGTGTTTAAATGAGGCAGATAAATCTAGCATTTATCCTAACTTTCCTTTTGAGGCAGGCAAGCACAACTGACATTTCAGTCTTTCACTTCAAACATGACACATAGTGGTAGTATTATAGATCTCCCCGCACAAGTTTTCATAGTCAGTTATCATTTCCCCTGTGTACTCCAGAACACTATCCCATTCTGTAGTATGGAGTGAAAGTAAGAATAATATACCTGTGTGAGAACTAATTTGGTGACTGATTTGCTGAGTACTCTTAGAATACAACACACTGTTGACAGCTTATTTGAGATGTAACTGACATCTGTGTTCCATTTAAGATATTCTTCAAACCATATACCAAGAAGTGTAATGGAAATGGCACTGGAGAGCTCTTCCTTGTTTAGGAGCAAGTTGGATATTTCTCATTTCTTAGATGAAAGGCTGAAACTTATGTAGGTTTGTAGCAACCTGCAACTGCCAACATTGTGTGTGTGTGTGTGTGTGTGTGTGTGTGTGTGTGTGTGTGTATATATATATGTGTGTGTGTGTGTCTACAAGTACATTTTTACCAATGGCATGGAAGAGGTCTTAGGACCTAATTCATTTACACTGCAGCTAAATTGGCCATCCCACTCACCTGCGCTGTCACTTGACACATAGGAGGATGTGTGCTGATACCACCAGCATTTTGGGGAATGTGCACAACAATGCTGCATCAATACTGTAACAGTTCTGATACTAAATGTAACACTTCTGTCACTAAATGTAACTGAGTTTTCTCTTTTGATGCTAGTTACTTGTCAGGATGAGCATTACTGCAATGGGCATTTAATTCTAAAGCATTATGTCAGGGTGAAAATCCTAAATAAATTAATTTTTCTCTCTTAACAACATGTGGGCAGGGTGGGTTCTTCCTTGGCTCTTGGAATGTAGGCGAGGGCCTTTGCTCACATGTGACAACTGAGAAACACGTGAGCTGGTCAGGCGATGCCCTGACGGCTGAATCGACAGCGTCCCCTTATCTGGAAATTGCTGACTTCACGGTCATTGTCTCTTCTGCTCTGCTGTTCTGCCCTCTGTTTGCCAGTATGTAACTCTCCAAACTAAACCAAGTTTTTCATTTAGTTTCTAATTTCTCTAATTTATTTACTTATCTTAAGTACCACTCAACATTCCTCCACCCTTCGGAGAAATTCGCCCTCAAATTTACCACTCAACATTCCTCCACTCTTTACACGGCAAAACCACTAACACAAGCAATGAAAACTCTTGACTACACACACACTTCACATTAAGTATGTTGAAAATAATTTATCACTTTACTAAAGCATTTTACGCTCATGAATCACATAGTTCACACATAAATGGTTATAATAAGTGTAACAAATCCTGATGACAATGAATAAACAAGGATAGATTTTCCACTTAGAAAATTACATAGCAACACCTGTTTACCCTATATTAATGCAAGAATATCTATTCTACAGTATTGTTTATTTTAACATGAGACTGGTCAATAAAGACTGAAGTACAATAAACAAAATTAATTCGCTAATGCTCACAAGTAACCACTGAAGTACACCAGTTAAGAGTGTGGTATCCAGTTAACAGGGATTTGATGAAGTGTCATATTATGATTTGGCTTATTTTTTCGTCTTAAATAAAAGAAAACTGTACAAAGCAGAAACACCAACACAAAGGTTCCAGATATACCCGTTCCTAGCATTATAATTTTTGTTTTGTGTTCACTTTTTAATTTTAAGACATGTTGCATCATAACATTGGCATCAATTTTGCCTTGCTCTGAGTTTATGAACATATCTAATGACTTCAAAAGGGAACTATCAAGGGAGTCATTGAGGTAGGAGAGGTTTTGTGTAGGAAATGCTTGCATGGAGTTTTCTGAAAAAGCAATCAACATGGTTATGAACCTACCAACCTAGTAAAAACGAAAACAAAGAAAAGAAGGAATACATTGTTAACTACAAAATCTACATGTTTCTACGTTCAACTTTCTTTTTTTTTTTAAAAAAACAAACCATTATTATGTATTAATTATTTACATTTGTATACTATCCACAGTCTACTATGATTCGCCGCCCTTAAAAGGTTTTAAACGACTTGCATGGACAATAGCAGTTTGGGTGGGCAGTTGCTGTTTAACGTTGACTGGTGACGTGATATCAATAATTTGATAAGGACCTCTGTAGTTTGTTACAAATTTCTTCGTTTTTCCTTTCGCAATGTATGGGGTTGACAGCATCACCCACTGACCGATTTTGTAATTTGGACATTTAACTTGGGCATTACCTAATCTTTCCTGTCATTCCAAAGCCTTTGTATTAGATTTTTGAACCTTTTTCCATACATCCTTCATCATTCGACTGAAATCTTTTACCATTTCTCCGACTTTTCCGTTTTTCTGCCTGATTACATCAAAGGGGGATGGCATTTTTCTCCCATAGACTACTTCATAAGGTGACATGCCAGTTGCTTTATGCGTTTTGGCATTGTATACTGACACGATTATTGGTAAATACATATCCCAATTAGAATGTTGTTCGTTAATATATTAACTAAGCATCTTGCCAATTGTCCGATGAACTCTTTCTGTGCACCCGTTGCACTGAGGGTGTAACGGAGTTGTGCGTAATTTACGTATTTTTAGTAAGTAGCATAGCTGTTTCATTAATTCAGACATAAAATTAGATCCCTGATCTGTGATAATAGCTTCAGGTACGCCAAATTTAAGTATCCAGTTGTTAACTAAAGCTTGGGCAACTGTATTTGCTTGCTGATCTGGTAGACTCACCATAGCTAGATAGCATGAAAAGTGATCTTTAATTATAAGAACATACTTATTACCAGCAGGTGTTTTGTGAAATGGCCCGTAGAGATCCACTCCGCAGATTTGAAATGGACATGAAGCCTCGGGGACCCTCTGTAAGGGTATTTTTGAATGAGAAAGTTCAGCTCGTTGTGCGCACGCAATGCAATTCCAAACGTACTGCGCAACATCCTGCTTTCTGGTTTGCCACCAAAATCACTCTGCTACACGTCTTTCAGTTGTCCGCTGTCCACCGTGTCCTGCAAGGATATGATCGTGGGCGTCTACCATTATTTCTTGTCTAAGGTGTTGGGGAACAACAATTCGTGGTCCAAGTTTTGTTTTACGGCATAATACACCATCTTCAAAGCAAAATTGGTTTTGAGTTGCGTATTTTTTGCATTCTGTATCCTCATCTTGTACCTTTCTCCAGTCCTCAGTATCTCGGCCTGTTGCTTCCAAAAGTGCTATTTTCCGACTCAGGCAATCTGCATTCGCGTGTTTTTTGCCTGGTTTATGGATAACTTCGAAATCCATTTCGGAAAGACATAGGGCCCAACAGGTGAGACGACTAGATGGATCCTTTAATCCAAGCAACCATTTTAAAGCTTCGTGGTCTGTAAGAACCTTGAATTTCCTACCATACAAGTAGCATTTAAAGTATCTGATACCATAAATAACACTTAAGAATTCTTTCTCCATTGTGGAATAATTTCTTTCTGCCGTTGTTAGTTGTCTCGAAGCGTAGGCTATGGGGTGTTCTGCGCCATTAATATTCTGACACAAAACAACTCCTACTGAATGACCACTTGCGTCACAGGATAAAATAAATTCTTTATTATAATCTGGCTAGGCTAATACTGGACTGTGTGTTAACTTATCTTTAAGGGTTTGAAATGCTGATTCACAATCTTCAGACCAATGAAATTTTGCACCCTTTTTCAATAATTGGGTCAAGGGTCGGGCAATTTCAGCAAAATTTTGAACATATTTTTGGTAATACGATGTGAGACCAATGAAACTTTGTACTTCCTTAACGCGTTGTGTTGTTGGGAAGTCCTTAACTGCCGAAATTAATCAAGGATCTGTTTTAATTCCTTTTTCACTAATGACATGCCCTAGGTATGTAACCTCTGTCAATGCAAAACGACAGTTTTCCTTATTTAATGTTAATTCAGCTTTTCTAAGTCTCTGAAAAACATTACACAGATGCACAGCATGTTCATTAATGTCTTTGGAGAATACGATAATATCGTCTAGGTATACACAACATTGCTGAGTTTTGAGTCCTCGCAATGCTCCATCGAGTAGTCTTTGAAAAGTTGCTGGTGCATTTTTCAAACCAAAAGGCATTCTTTTAAATTGCCAGTGGCCTCCAGGGGTAGAAAATGCTGTTTTACACCTATCTTCAGGTGCAACTTCCAATTGATGATATCCGCTATGTAAATCGATTGTTGAAAAGTATTTACTGTTACCCAAACTGTCAATTATATCTGTAATGTTTGGAAGAGGATAAACATCTGAGATAGTTTGTTTGTTAAGGTGTCTGTAGTCACAACAAAATCTATATTGTTTTGTACCGTCGGGAGACTTCTTTGGAATAATTACGATATTTGAATTATAAGGCTAATCAGAATATTCTATAATTCCATCTTTTAGATGCTGTTCTAAAAATTCATCCAGTACTGGCTGTAAGGGATGCGGAACTCTATAAGGCTTCCTATAAACTGGGGGGCTATTTCCTGTTGGGATCCTATGCTGTGTGATATCTGTTGCTGGCAGTGGACCTTCTGCATTAAATAAATCTTGGAACTCAACTAAAACTGCTTCTATCGTGTCTCTGTCATTTCCTTTCAAATGCTCAATCTTCTGGCACAATGCGGTTTTATAGGCATCTGGTTTCTGACCATCATCAATATCTGACCAAATGAAATCTTCTTCTTCAAAAGTACTGACTGTAGCTACTAATATTCCCGTATGCAACTCTTTGTCCTCCACTGTGAAATTGTCAATATGTACTGGTACTTTTCTTTCTCCCTCAACGTCTTGAACCCGTACAACACTTCTACGTACAAAACAATGTGATCCATCTAATTCATCATTTTCCTCTAATGGCTCTATTAGACATATTGTATCTGTAGGTACATTGGGCTCAACGGTCATCCAGAAAAGTTTTCCTGAGCCAAATGGTATCTTATCCCGCGAATCAACCTTCAAGGATGTTGCACGCAGTGTAATTGATTTCGCCTTCCGGTTGGGGAAATCTTGCGGCAGCGAGCCCTTTGCAGCGGTGTCACCTAGCTGAAACACAATTCCACTAAGTTCTACAGTTTGCTGTCTGAGGTCGTTTTAGTGTGTTGTTTATTCAGGAAATCCAACCCTAGGATCGTGTCATACCTGTCAGTTACCTTTGTTACCACTTCTACATCTTCTTGAAATTGTACACCGTGAATATAGAAAATCAATGATGTACATCCTAATGACTTCACTGTACCTCCTCCTACCCCACTCAATCTGTACCTTGGAGGGTCATATTTCTTTTCTCCAATGCATTCATTACTCACTAGTGATACGTTTGCGCCTGTATCCATCAGTATCGTTGCCTCTTTATCCTGTATGGTAGCAGATAACCAGCATTCCGCCTTCACATTCGCCTTAATGGCATGAAATTTTATTGGGAATGCCTGGCGGCGGCCCCGACATTCCCTGGAGTTTAACTGATTTCTATTTCCAAAAACTTTCTTAGACCTGCATTCCTTGAATGTGAGACCTATTCTATGACAATTAGTGCATTGAAGTTGTCTACAGTGTTTTGCTATATGTCCCTGTCGATCACACCTAAAACGGGACGTTTCAGGAGGTAACCCACATAAAAATGTATCCAGAGCTCTATCTTCTGCCTCTTGTAAAATAACTTTATTTGCGTCATCACTAGTTGTCAACTGATAGGTGTTAATATTAACTTTTCTAATCCTATCTACAAAGCTTTCTAATGACTCGTTTTACCTCTGAGTGATAGTGTTTAATTTTTCCCTTTAAAATCTACAGCTGTTCTGTTTTTGAAAACGTTTAAGTAATCCTTTCTTCAATTCCTCAAATGTTGGGGCATTCCGTAATTCTTCATGGTATAATATGTGTGCTTTAGCCTCTCCTATCAATCTTAACTTTGTCATTTGTAAGAGCTGTTCATCTGACCATGATCCTAACTTTGCAGCAGCTACCAAATCATCAAAAAAGGCTGTTATGTCCTCGCCAGGTTTACCTGAAAAAGGAGTTACCAAGGCTGCCGCTGAGGAATCTAGGGTGGGAGGGATTGAACTGGTTTGCCTGACCTCACTCAACTGTTTAAATAATATGTTATTATCATTTTTAAGCTGTGCTATCTCATTAACTAAGCTCTGAATAGCTTCCTCAGTAGAAACCGCTTGTGGTGCTGACTCTGACTTTGTACGATTTCGTGTCATCATTTTACAAACTATTAGTTACACAATCTTACTACACTGAATTAAGAAGATGTTTAAATATTTTCGACAAACTCTAAAAATTATGAGAGAGAATACACTTCTAAATAAAGAAAATATTACAACTGATATGCAAATCTCTATCCTTTCACACATTAAACAATACTAACTGTGGACCTTTAGTGACTGTCATTCACACCTCATATTGAGCCAAGGGTATTTTCTCTGACACCAAATGTAACAGTTCTGATACTAAATGTAACACTTCTGTCACTAAATGTAACTGAGTTTTCTCTTTTGATGCCAGCCAGTTGTCAGGATGAGCATTACTGCAAAGGGCATTTAATTCTAAAGTATTATGTCAGGGTGAAAATCCTAAATAAATTAATTTTTCTGTCTTAACAACATGTGGGCAGGGTGGGTTCTTCCTTGGCTCAGGTATGAGGTAGAACGAAAAAGTATTTTTACATAAAATAACTTTTATTGCAAGTTTTGTACAACAGTTTCCTTACTCGATGTTCTGGCTCGGAGAACGGCAGCTGTGTCATTTGCGAAGCCTTCTGCTGCGGCAGCGGCAGCGTCTGATTATGCCTGGCAGTGTGTATCTCGTGTCACCGTCTGCCCAGCTGACTGGAGACACGCAGTGCGAGGTGGCCCTTTTAATTGTTGCGAGTGAAGTCGTGCATTGGATGGTGATACCTTGGATGTGGCGTCCCAGAGTTTCTCTTCTCTAAGCGGCCGCATGTGTTGTGCGTCGGCCAGTGGAGCGGCACTGCGGGGGAAGGCCAGTGTCCCAGACCCAAACAACGGACCCCCGCTTGCCAGTCTTCGGCTGTCAGATCTTCATTCCAGCTCACAGGTGACTGCTGATGTGAGGCCGTCTCTTTCCCGTCCTCACGAGTCACCCGGGTACTTAAAAATCAGACTTCAAATACCTTTTAAGTTCTGTCTTCTGGTGCCGAGTCTGCTGCTTGCTATTCCATTACAGCGGCGGACTTGGTGCGTCTGTGTATGATGTAGTCTCTTCTTGCATGACGGTCTTCAGCACCGAAACTGACTGAAAACAGCTGCTACTCTTCTCCTCTTCCTTTGTCTGTGGGGCCTACTGCGTCTTGCGTATTTATTCACTTCAGTTTACTGGAGGTGAACAACTTCACAGTCATTGCCTCTTCTGTCACGTTGAAAAGCTTCTCGAAGAATCTTCTTAACATTGGTCATTGGCTCTTGGAATGTAGGCAAGGGCCTTTGATCACATGTAACAAGTGAGAGACATGTGAGCCGGTCGGGCAATGCCCTGATGGCTGAATCGACTGCGTCCGCTTATGTGGAACTTGCTGACTTCACGGTCATTGTCTCTTCTGCTCTGCTGTTCTGCCCTCTGTTTGCCAGTATGTAACTCTCTAAACTAAACCAAGTTTTCATTTAGTTTCTAATTTCTCTAATTTATTTACTTATCTTAAGTACCACTCAACAATACCATTCATGTTCCCAAATTCCAGTGGCAATTGAACATAGGCAATTCATCCGATTCCCATTCTCCTGTCAGCTGATGGGCATTTTGTCACACAGTATAGCTGTCTAATTTGTGTGAGGGGTCGCAGCGCCTGAAGGGATCGCATACGGATAGTTGAAGACAGAATTGATCCACCACCTATCTGCATTACAAGAAGAGCACATCCATCAGGTATTAACTCAACATGAAATTGGAGAACAAAGACTGGAATGGTATCTGTCACACACACACACACACACACACACACACACACACACACACACACACACACACAATATGTAGGTGGGAGACGCTGGCATAGTTGGTGCAGGTGACTGGGTCATTTCTGTTATTCTGTTGCTTGGGTTGGCGCTGGAACAGGCAGTGGATGAGGCAGCAGTTGTCTATTTGCTGGGGCTAGCTCATGGAAAACATAGGTCGGTTTGACTCTGTCAAAAGTGACAGTGGTACTTTTCCCATTCAGGAGACTGTGCAGTGTGCGGTCTCCTCTGCTGACAACCTGATGTGGACCGATGTAGAGTTGCTGGAGAGCCGCCAGTTTTATGCTGTCGCTATGTAGCATCACATGAGAGCACGAGCTGACGTCCTTATGCATGAACAGTGGGCCAGTGCCATGCCTGAATGGCTGTGGGGTGCATATCTTCTGGATGTACTCTCTGAGACACCTAACAAGCATAGAAGGATCCTCTTCTCGTCTTGGAGCTGCTTCTATGAAATCACAGGGTAGTCTCAGCGCTTCCCCATACACTAGATCAGCTGAGGAATCGCCCAGGTTGGGTCTGTATTGTTTTTGGAGTCTGTGTAGGACAATTGGTAAACCTTCAGTCCACTCAGTCGCATGGCACATCAGGGCTGGTTTTAGGGTGCATTGCTATCGTTCCACCATTCCATTGCTTGCCAGGTAGTAGCTGGTTGTCCAGAGATGGTTGACGCTGTGAAGTACTGACCGTTTTGTGAACAATTCTGACTTGAATTGTCTGCCTCTGTCAGTTGTAACATGGAGTGGGCAGCCAAACCGCAATATCCAATGTGACAAATTGGTACTGCTTCTAGCAGGTGCCAGGCCTCATGAATGTGTGGTTGAAGCACGACGCCTATAGATGTCTGGCTTGCATCTACAACAACAGCCAACAGTGCATTCGGCTCAGGATGTACATCCACTATCACTTGTTTTGTTTTCCCAAAAGCTGCGATCATGTTGTCCATCCAGGTAATTGTCGAATTGCCTTTAGCCTTCAGGTCCACCAGCATGGCTGTCAGTGGCTCTCTCTAACTTCAGCTGTATGCGGCAGATGCCACCAACAGAAGTTCAGCATGCCTAGGTAGCGTTTTAACTCCTTACGTGTGTCCGGCAGGGACAGCTGGCAGATAGCCTCTATTTTGTCCAGCATGGGTAGCGAGCCCGAAGGAGTAAGGTGGTGGCCTAGGTAATCAACTTGTGACTGTCTGAAGGTACACTTCACCACATTCAGCACAATTCTGTACTCACTTAGTCAATGAAAAATCTCAATGAGATGCAGGCGATGTTCTTCTGGTGAGGCTGAGAAGAGCAAAACGTCATTGAGGTAAGCGAAACAGAACGACAGGCCTCCCAACATTGAATTGACAAACTTTTGCCACGTTTGCGCTGCATTTTGGAGACTCAGATTCGCAAATTTACTTTCAAATAAGCCAAATGGTCTAATAATTGCTCTCTTCAGTATATCTTCATCAGCCACCAGACCTGTGTGTAGGCCTTGGCACAATCTAGTACACTATACACGCAAGTGGCGCTCAACGTGTTGTTGAAGTCACGGAGCAGAGGTATCAGGGACTCCTCTGCCAGTCGTTGTGATCGGCAGGTGTTCAGCACCCCTCAGTTGTCTTAATATAGTGCACAGTTTTGTGCCTGACATCCTCTGGTATACCCGGTAGATTTTTTAATGCTGGAAAGTCCTAAAATAGCATGGTGTACTCATCGTCAGTGTCAGTAATCAGCTGGGCAAGTGTCACCATTCTGGCCACAAAACCCAGTACTATGGTTTGCCCAAGTAGAGGCAAATTATTTTTATTCAGGCATTACCAAAGATGCAACTAAATTTGCATTGGTGGTGAGCCAATTGGAGCAGCAATATGGAGCAGATGTGCAAGATATCATCGTCGCACCACCTGAAGGAAATGTATGTCAACAGTTGAAGATGGAACTGATCTGCTGTGTACTGCATCACAAGAAGAGCACATCCATCAGGTAGTAATCAAGAAGGTATTGGAGATTGAAGACCATCATACTATCTGCGACATCTTAGAAGTAAAATTGACACTGTTATCATACCCAGTCATCTGCTGTGTACCATCTTGAGCAGTCGCTTATCTCCATCTATCAAGGTGATTAGTGTGACACAGTCGGAGATGTTGTTAGTCGTCACGGCAGAATTGACCAACAAGGTGCCGGATGCCGTCTCACCAGTGCCTATTATGCTATCAGCCACACAGTGCATTAGTACAGCCACCACAGTAGCGCAAGCTGAGTACTATGCATTAACAGCAAAGGTTGATCAACTGATGCAACAGATTAGCCAGCTGGTTGCATGTTGTAGCATCCATGGAGATCGCAGCTAGCCAAGATACACGAGACACTCCCGCAGCAGGGCTGTGTCCCACTCCCCTGCACCATCACCTGATGTACAGTAGGTCATGTGCTGGTACTACTGGCATTTTGGGGAACATGTGCAACATTGCACCAAACCGTGTGTGTTCCCAAATGGCAGCGGCAATTGTATGTAGGCGCTTTGTCTGATTGCTGTTCTCCCAATAGCTGACTGCACATCTAGTATCTAGTGGTCATTTTGATGTGGAGTGTAGCTGTCTTGTGTGTGTGTCAACAGTTACATTTTTACTAATGGCATGACAGTATCACACAAGACCTAATTCATTTACACTGTGGCTAAAGATTGTTTTTGGCATAATTATAATGAGATTGTGCTCATTGAACCATTCGTTCAGTAATGACATAAGTGTTTTAATGTTTTGATCTTAGTCAGCTTTTTCTGCACCTGTTACCAGAATACTTGTGACATCTGGAAGTAGTGTAGCATGCCCTGAAGTAAGCTTTGTGATAATGTGGTCAATATATAACAGAAACAGTATGCGTCCCAGGATTGAGCCTTGTGGAACACCATATCTAACCAGCACTTTCTCAGAGGAGTGCACAGTACACTGATGAAAATTAGTATTTCTTTTTTTTTTTCAAATTTCATTTCAACATTTTGCACTCCGTTTCTTAGATATGATTCTAACCATTGGTTTGTAGTTCCTCTCCTACCTTTGTTAGCTAATGTTCTAAGGAGTATGGTGTGGTCAGTAACATCAAAAGCTATAGACACATCTAAAAAAATACCAGTAGTAATTTCTTTTATCTAAAGATTGTAAGGTTGCGTTGAGATATTCATACGCTGCTGTGTTGTTGTTTTAGCTTTTCTAAATCTGTACTGGTGCTCTGATATTACAGAGAATCTGTTAAAAAACTCATCATTGAGATTGAGTTTCAAATTTTTGTATATAGGATGTTGCTTGTTGTTGGTTTCATTTTTCACAACTTTCCAAATGCCTTTCATTTTATTTTTTGATTCTGTTATTAATTTATAACTGCATAATTTTTTGCTTGCTGAGTGATTTTTTTATAGATGAAACAGTGAGACTTACAGTATGTTCTTGACTATCATCCACCCCATGCTGTTTCAGATAGTTCTTCAGGTAGTACTTTTTTTGGCTAGAGATTTTTATCCCTTTTGTTACGCATGAATTTGCCCATTTTGTCAAATTCTCCTTGACTATAATGAAAATGCAATATTGAAATAGTGAAGAAATGTTTTGTGAAATTAATTAAACATGATATTAACATCATTTTTTCATAGTAAATAATATAAATCAGTAGTGTTCATAACAGTTGTGCTAATGCAAATTCCAATACAAACATTGACTACTAATTCAATACATATATGGCCACCTACCTAATAGCTGGTATGTCCTTTCACATGGATAATGGCTGTAACTCATTGTGGCATGGAAGCAATGAGGTCTTGGTAGGTTGCTGGAGGGAGTTGGCACCACATCTGCACAGACACATCAATCACCTAATTACAGTTGGGGGTCGATGAGCTATAATGCCACATTCAGATCTGACAAGTTGAGGGGGGGGGGGGGGGGGGGGGGGCAGCACATCAACTGGAAATTGCCATTGTGTTCCTCGCATCACTCCATCACACTGTTGGCCTTTAACATGGTGCATTATGTTGCTGAAAAATGCCACTACCATCGGGAAACATGATTGTCATGAAGGGAGGTACATGGTCTGCAACCAGTGTGTGATACTCCTTGGACACCATGGTACCTTGCACAAGCTCCATTGGACCCATGGATGCCCAGCTGAATGTTCACCAGAGCATAGTGGAGCTGCTATCAGTTTGTCTGTCACTCAGTACAGGTGTGAAGCAGCTGTTCCCCTGGAAGAGGGCAGATTTGAGACCTCCCATTGACATGATGAAGAATATATCAGGATTCATCAGACCATGCAGTGCTCTGCAACTGTGTAACATAAAGTGCCGATGGTCACTTGCCCATTTCAGTTGTAGTTGCCAATGTTGTGGTGTTAACATTGGCACATGCAGGGGTTATCAGCTGCAGAGGCCCATCATCAAATGTGTTTGGTGCACTGTGCATTCAAACACACTTATACTCTACCCAGCATTAAAGTCCATTAAAGTCTGATGATAGTTCTGCCACAGATCCCTATCTGTCGATTTTTACTGGTCTACCCAGCCTATGACATCTGACATCTGTAATGAGGGATGGTTGCCCAACCCCAAGGCCTCTGGATGTAGTTTCACCACACATTGAAGACATTCCACACAACATTCCCTGAATACCTGACAAGTTATACAGTTTCTGAACTGTCCATGCCAAGTCTCTGTGCCATCACAATCTGCACTCGGTCAGACTCAGATATATTGTGCACCTTCCCTATTCTACACATGGACAACATGCTCACTGATACTACATGCACCATGCATATGTCTGAGTAGCAGTCATTCCTCGCCAGGTGACACTGCTATTTCCTGGATGAGTTTATATCAATAGTAGGTTGTAGGTTAGTCGTCATACAAACATGGGTGAGGAATAAGCAGGATCTACTTTTCCTATCTCAGAGTTTCTGCATTGATGAAGTGCAAAGTTGAGTACAGAGAAGTGCAATGAAATGAGAGATCTACTTTGTATCAGTGAATGTGTCAATAATACCACGTTATATGTCTGGTTGTGTATCATAGTGTCTTCCCCCAAATGTAAAGTCTTGTAGTCTAGTGGCTAGTGCTGCTGTCTCTGGAACACGGGGTCTCGGGTTCGATTCCCAGCCGAGTTGGAGATTTTCTCTTCCTGAGGGCAGGCTGTTTGTGTTGTCCTCATAATCATCATCATCATTCGTGACAGTGGCGCGATTGGACTGTGGAAAAAATTGGACTGTGTAGAAATTGGGACTTTGTATAGGCACTGATGACTGCGCAGTTTAGCGCCCCACAAACCAAACATCATCATCATCATCATCATCATCCGAATGTAAAAATTTCTTGCCACATCATAATCGATACCTCTTTTCCTCAGTATTATACATAAGCAACAACATGATTCATAAAAGCGAATATGTATGTACATACTACTGGTAATAAGTGCATCAATTCGTCAAGCTTACTAGTAAGTTTAGAATATGTAATCATAAGAATAATGCCAAAATGTCTATATCAGTTTATGTCTCCCATTCTCTTATGGAGAAATGACCAATGAACATACCATAACTACAATGTGTCATCTATGTTTATCACATATATTGCAGCTCGTAAAACAGAAGGATAACCTTCACTCTGATTGTGTATAAATCACAGCACATTGTATGGGTAGGCAGTAGTACAACACCTACACTCACTATGTGGAGAAATGAAATGTAAAGCAGTACATATTCTGGTACAGTTTAGACAAGGCCAGGTGTTGACATCAACAACTTTGCATCACTATCATTAGGAAATCAGGTACAGTTTTGCTTTGCTAAGTGATTCCTGCAACTGTTAAATCCTAACTTGTCTTCCATATAATGGTACATATCCCAAAGTACAGCAGCATAGTTCACAAATCTATTGCCAATGTCTCTCCTGTGCATAAACCATAACTCATAATCTCAGAAATAAAATGTAAAGTACTTTCAGTGCTCATCATCATTCTTCATCTGTATATACATCTATTCATTGAGCATCTTACATGACAATACAAAACCGAATGCAATACTGATCTGAACAACAAACATAGCAGCATCTCTTCCTTTGCATGAACAAAGCACCATAATGTAGTGTAATGAATAATATTCACAGCGTATCACTATGCTCAACATAGCTAAATTAATCTTCCACTCATAAGTAGCTGTGTGCTCAAGGTATGCATGCAGAATCCACCCAGTATGTATTAAACTTAAAGTAATCTCAATGTAAATAATTAATTATCTTAGTATGTTATTCAAAAGATTTGAAAATACATGGCATATCAAGACAAATACAATGAGACTATTCATGATTGATTAATTGATTTTTATTGCCCAAAAACAAAACATTTACAGGGATGTAAAGCTTGTATAAGCAACGTCAATAAGTGTACAAACAACAATGACAATAAATACACAAATAATTGATCTATGTTAGAAATTATGCTCACAGAAATCTTCCATTGTATAAAAACAATTTTGAATTAATTAAGTTCCTACAAATATCTTAAATTTTTTCAGCTCCAGACTCTTAACTGACTCTGGTAGTCTATTAAATAGCTTTACAGATGTGTGTTTGAAGCTGTTTAGAGTTATGGTATATAAGCAGTAGTCTTTCCTTACATCATTACAGTGTCGTGTGTTATAACTATGTACATCAGAATTCAGATCAAAACCACACAAGTTCTTTTTAATGTACAAGAGACATTGAAATATGTATATACATGGCAAGGTCATAATACTAAGTGTAATAAATAATTCTCTACAGTGAGTTCTAGGTGGTACATTACATATCAGTCTGACAGCTTTTTTTTCTGGGCTTGATCCAATACTGATCCAATACTGTTTAACGTTGAGGTCTGAAGGGCAGATTTATTCCTGGTACAAATAGTAGAAGAGCAGTATACGTGTGTAGGGAAAACCAAGTACATCTTCATAATCAAATTTCCATCTTCTACCAAGTATACTTATATCCAAACATCAAAGTGTACATACACTGAGGTGACAAAAGTTATGGGACAGTGATATGCACATGTACAGATGGCAGTAGTACATAAGGTATAAAAGGGCAGTGCATTGACAGAGCTGTCATTTATACTCAGATGATTCATGTGAAAAGGTTTCTGATGTGATTGTGGTCACAGAGTGGGAATTAACAGACTTTGAATGCAAAATGGTCGTTGGAGTTAGACACATGGGACATTCCATTTTGTAAATGGTTAGGAAATTCAATATTCTGTGATCAACAGTGTCAAGAGAGCACTGAGAATACTAAATTTCAGGCATTACCTCTCACCATGGACAATGGTGTGACCAACAACCTTCACTTAATGACCAAGAGCAGCCATGTTTGCTTCGAGTTGTCATTGCTAACAAACAAGCAACGCTACATGAAGTAACTACAAAAATCACTGTGAGGTATACAATGGAAGTATCCATTAGGACAGTGTGGTGAAATTTGGCATTAATGGATTATGGCAGCAGATGACCAACACAAGTGCCTTTGCTAACTGCATGAGATCAACTGCAGCACTTCTCCTGGGCTAGTGACCAACTTGGGTAAACCCTGCATGACTGCAAAACTGTGAACCCGTCAAATGAGTCCAAATTTCAGTTGATAAGAGCCGATGGTACTTCAAATGTGGTGCAGAGCCTATGAAGCCATGGGCCCAAGTTGTCAATAAGGCACTGTTCAAGCTGGTGGTGGCTCCATAACGATGTGGGCTGTCTTTACATGGAATGGACTGGGGCTTCTGGTCCAACTGGATGAATCATTGACTGGAAATGGTTCTGTTCAGCTACTTGGAGACCATTTTCAGCCATTCATGGACTTCATGTTCCCAGACAACAATTCAATTTTCATGGATGACAATGCACCATGTCAGAACATTCTGGACAATTTGAGTGAATGATCTAGCCACCCAGATCACCTCACATGAATCCCATCAAACATTTATAGGACATAAACAATAGGTCAGTTTGAGCACAAAATCCTGCACTGGCAACACTTTCACTAATATGGATGTCTGTACAGGCAGCACAGCTCAATATTTCTACAGGAGACTCCCAACAACTTGTTGAGTCCATGACATATCATGCTTCTGAACTACACTGGGCAAAAGGAGGTCTGGTATGATATTAGGAGGTATCCCATCACTTTTGTTGCCTCAGTATACATAGCACTCCATCTTCAGACCACAAGTGGCCCACCAGGCCCATCCAACCGCCATATTATCCTCAGCTGAGGATGCAGATAAGAGGGGCGTGTTGTCAGTACACTGCACTCCCAGTCGTTATGATTGTTTTCTTTGACCACAGCCGCTACTGTTCGGTCAAGTAGCTCCTCAATTGGCATCATGAGGCTGAGTGGACCCCAAAAAATGGCAACAGAGCATGGCGACCTGGATGGTCAACCATCCAAGTGCCAGCCACACCCAACAGCACTTAACTTCGGTGATCTGATGGGAACCGGTGTAGCCACTGCGGCAAGGCCGTTGCCTCAGTGTACATAGGTGTGGAAGTTACAGATGAAGGATAGTCTTAGAAAATATGTGACATCAGAATTGTGTTCCTGTAGAAGAAAATGTCACATAGGTGTGGTCCTGCATTTGCCACATGCATGATGCTCACATGTGTGTGCCTTCTCCGAGTGAATGCAAAACATAGTATGTCATGAAATTTCAAGTAAAAAATACTCGTATATATCAGTCATCAGTTCAGCTTCTTTGTCTGTACAATTTCATCTGTGTTACATTCCCAAGCCCAAAAAGTTGTTTCCTAGATTTTGGATAGATATGTCTATACCCATTTGGATGTGGACTTTTTAAAATTTCAGATAGTCCAATGTATATGTTGAAAACTTCTTAATCTCACTGTTTATAAACTTTGACTTGGAATAGCTCTTAGTTAACACAAGGTCTCCACTCTTGAAATATATAGGTTTCACTCTGCTGTTGTTTTACTGTTTTCTTTTCATATAGCTTTATTCCATGGTCTTCCTAACTACGTCTTCTCTCTCTACTGCAGAAATACTCTTACATGGTTGAAATTCAACTAATTCAATGATAAGGTAGCCAGGTTTCTTATCATATAAAATTTCATATGAAGAAAAAAAACCAGTTGTGGTGTGTTGTTAACTGTTAAGTACATCTTTAAACCAACCAGTATAAACTATCCACTTTGAGTGATCTTCGCTACAGCAAGTTCTGAGCAGATGGCCTATCTCCCTCATATATGTCTTTGTAGGATTACAAGATTGAGAATAAACAGAAATAAGCATGTATTTTATGTTATAAATCATCAGCAAAATCCTTCCAACTTTTGATTTAAACTGATTCACACTGTCAGAAAGAATAGTAGTGGGAATCTCAAAAGTGTGAAAATAGTCTTGAGTAATTTTGTTTGTAATTTTTTTACTACTATCTTTCTTAAAAGGATAAAGTTTAATGAATTTATAAAATAAATCTACCATGACAGACACATAACAGTATCCTCCTTTGGCTTTAGGCGATTGGCCTAATAGATCAGTACCAACTAGGTCCACCTGTTTGTTAGGAATTACACTTTGCAAATAACCTCAACATATTTGGTTGTTAGCTTTGACACTCTGATATCTATCACAGCTGGCAAGACATTTCCTGACTCTTATAGCAATATCATGGAAGTAAACAATTTGTTGAATTTTCTGCATGAATTTCAGTGAATTGCAGTGACCAAAGCTTTCATGTGTCTCCTTATTAAGTGTCTCATTGTTCTTCTCAGGCCAACAAAGTTCCAATCTGGCACTATCTAGGATGTGTCTATAGAATAACATACCTTTGAAAACTCGATAATATAGCTGTATTTTCTCATAACCTTTCTTTCCCAAGTAATTCTTACATTTCCAATGAACATCATGATTTTGGTTTCTCCTGAATTGACTACAAATTCTTCTAATATATTTCTTATCTTTCACTCCCTTCATATAAATAATTTTGAAATTTCTGTCTTGATTTCCATTTCCATGTTCATCATCAAACCCCACCTCTCTCAGGTAGTCTAGACGAAGCATCAGCAATAGCATTCTCCCTTCCTTTAATGTCCTCTATTGAGTAATCAGATTAGTTTAAATAATGTGCCCATCTGGTGATGCTCCCTTGAATACAATTTACATTCCTGAATATAACAGGACTTTATTATCTGAATAAAGTTTATGACCAAGTAAATAATTCCTGAAGTTTTTGAACCCCCAAACTGTTGCTAAAAGCTTCTTTCCTGTGATGATGTAATTCTTCTCATGTTTCTCTACATTTCTCATTTAAAATTCAACTGAATCATGTTATGCATCACCATGTACTAATTTTTTCTGGAAAAAACAAATGCTCAATCCTGAATCATTATCATCAGTTATTAAACAGAATGGCAAAGAAAAATGTGGTCTGTGTAGAATTTCACTCTTACTAAGTTGCTCTTTTATTTCATCAAGGGCAATCTTACAATCTCAATCCATTCCGATTTGACACTTCTCACTCCATTGCCATACAGTATTATTTTTCAATGGATTGTTTAAGTAAGGTTCACTTAAAGTGGGACTCTTGACATATATTCTATAGAAAACTACAAGACTCAAGAATGATTATAGTTTCCTCTTGGACAAAGGCTTTGGAAATTTTGCAATGTTTTAGATTTTTTCTATTATCAGACAAAATTTCCTCCTCTGTTATTCTGTGGCCAGAAACACAGCAGATTTGCATTTCTCTAACTTCAAAGGCATACCTCCCTCTCTCAGTTTCTCACCAATTTCCCTTAAGGCATTCATATGCTCTTCCCAAGTCTTAGTGGATTATAGAACATCATCTACATAAATAGACAATCTTGTTAAAATTTTCTGCCCTAAAATGAATTCCAGTTCAGTTACAGTAACATCCTACCCAAATAGAACCAAACAATACTAAAAACACATCATATAAAAACACATCATATAAAAATGCAGAATAATTTCTACAGACATATTCTAATTCAATTTGATAAAAACCAGAAGTTAAGTAAAGACTAGTCACGTATTTTACATTTTCAAATATTCGGTAACTCATCTATGTTTTGTGGGTGATCAACCTCTCTTCCTCAAAGTACTTCTTCAGATGTCTAGAGTCCAGAACTAACCTAATTCCACCATCTCATTTAGAAACTATAACCAACAGGTTATTATATTTGTTACAGCTTATTTCCACACTTTCCACTACCCTCCACTTTTGCATTTCCTGTAACTCCTTTTTCAACTACTTTTCTTTTACAGACAGGCACACCAAACAGCTTAATGAAAAGTGGGTCATGAGGTTTTAGCTTTAGTTTACATTGATAATCCTTCACTGCATTTGGTCTTCCCCAAAAAATACCATTACATTCCCATAAAAAATTTTCTAGACCCATTTTATCCTATGTACTCAAAACTTCAGCTTCCCCTACCATTTTTACTACAAGCTCACTGTAAAAATTGTTCCTCCATTACAAAATCCTTTATCCTCCTCATAGTATCCTCTATCATTAAATTCCTCTACCCTCCCCCCCCCCCCCCCCCCCACACACTTCCAAATTGATTGTAGTGTATCTTATTTATCATCACACTGTCAGTCTCCCAGAAATTCCCCTCTTAGGATCAGTGAATAACAATTTCGTCTCATTTCATTTAAAACAACTTTAGCCTATACAATCCAATTCAAACCAAGCATTAAACTTTCATTCAAATTATCAGTCATCAGTAAACCTTCCTACACAAAAGATACCATTTATCTTTAAAAACAATAGAACTAATTTGGTAACCAAATTTTACTTTTTCAGTGGCATCTTCAGTCTTGACTTCAGATACAGGAAACCCATAGTCAAGCATTTCAATGAAAGCCATCTAAGTGTAAGTGCTTGAAAGACTGCAATAATGGAATTTGACACAAAGAAAAAAACAGAATTTGACACGAAACTATCCATAAGAAATGACATTGTAAAAAAGAAAAAATAGATACAATTCTTGGGAATCACAATACAGGACAACCTCAAATGGGACATGCATACAGATTCCTTACCCTGTAAGCTGTCAAAGAATGTATTTGCCATAAACATGATTACCAAATATTGTAGAGATATGTGTGTACTAAAGACTGCTTATCACAAACTATTCTCATCAAATTTAAACTATGCTGTAGAAATATAGGGTGCAACAACTCAAGCCAACCTAAGCACATTATTAACACTACAGAAACAAGTCATTAGAATTATTTGTGATGCCAAACCTAGAGAATCTTGTCAGAACCTGTTGCCAAAATTAGGTGTGCTTACCATGTAGGTGTAGGAGGTGCGACAATAAAGTAATAAGACTGATTTTCTTTGCAAGCTGTGGCAACCCTGCATGCTTGCGTAGGTACAATATCTTTGACCTTGGTCTATAAGCTGCTACTAGTCCTAGTGGCATTCCGATGCAACTGCTCAGTCATGAGTTGTGCTGTAATAAGTTAACATGTGTTTGTGTCTCTCGTCACGGAAATGGAACCGCATAATATTGCGCAATAGTATGCCATTTCTTTTTGCATTAAATTGGGTGAAAACACGACCACAACTTACAGTAAGCTCCAGAAGGCTTTTAGAGAGGAGGTTATGTCAAGAGCTCAAGTTTTTCGTTGGCATAAAATGTTTAGTGAAGGCAGAACAAATGTTGAAGATGAAGACCGCAGTGGATGGCATGGATGTGTGTGATGTCCTTAGGTTAGTTAGGTTTAAGTACTTCTAAGTTCTAGGGGACTGATGACCTCAAAAGTTAAGTCTCATAGTGCTCAGAGCTATTGGAACCATTTTTTTGAAATACATGCTTTTGTGCTTCTTTGATTCCAAGGGAACTGTTCATAAAGAGTGGGTGCCTCCCGCGCAAACAGTTAACCAATATTACTACAAAGAAATTTTAGAAAGACTTCGTAAAAGAGTTCTTTGTGTCTGTGCCAACATTGCTGATAATATGATTCTGCATCACTATAAAGCGCCACACCATACTGCTCTGCCAATACAGCAATTTTTGACCTCAAATCAAATTTCAGTACCACCACAGCCACCTTATTCACCATATATCACTCCATGCAACTTTTTTCTATTATGAAGAGTCAAAACAGTGGTCAAGGGATACCATTTTCAAACAACACAAGATGTCCAAAAAGCTGCCGCGAGGGTCTTGTAGGATATTACAGAAGATGAGTTCCATAAATGTTACCATCAATGGCAGAAGCACTGGAAAAAGTCTGTAAAATCAGAAGGGAACTACTTTGAAGGAGGCAACACTAAATTTGACTAAAATGGTAAGTAACATTATTTTCACATCATTCTCATTACTTTATTGTCACAACTCATATACATACTGAAAGTTATATTGCTTGTGAAAACAATACACCCAAATTTCAACTGTGACCTGCACCAGTATGATACAAGACAAAAATTCTGATACCATATAAATAACCACAGAACAGCTTTATACAGAAAAAAATGCACTTCATTCCAATGCCGTACCAAAAATTTTCACAGCCCTTTCTATTAACAAATTAAAAGACCAAACCCTAGTTGAAAACCAATTTTATTCAATGGATGAGTACTTTATCTTTATAAAAAGTGCTTTGTGAGTGTGTCAAGCACATAGATTTAAGTAACTCACAACTGATCTAATGTTGGATAACAACAATGTTTGTAACATTGTTATTTGTACATTACCTAATGTAAAATGCATTAAAATGTAAAATTTACTAACATTGACAGTCATTGACCACCAGAATTGAGTGAAAATGCAACATTCTATCTTTGAACTACCAAAATCTTTGACATTTCAAATGTGTGCCGCCATTGCAGTTTGCTCTTTAGTCTTATTCCGGCACTTGGCATGTGAGTGTGTGTTGTGTACAGTGTTCTCAATAAATATAGAGTTTATATACAAATTGGTGGTCAGGTTTTTAATATGACAATTGTATGACCAGTTCCCCATAATTTAAATGGAAATTTTCTGGCATCACACAAAAGGTACAACAGTAACGAGTTCACTTGGGAGCATGTGCTTCAACTAGTTTATGCACAGTGACACATACTGCAGACAGTCAGGATTATGACTTTTTATGTATGCAAAAACTTTAACATATAGCATTGGATTATTAGATGATAGCTCTTCGAGCCTTGAAATTATTTATGTTGTGACAGTGCCATGACATTCAAAAGTGCCGCTACGCTAGTACGCGAACACGGCGATAGAGGCGCTCCGCAGCTCGCCCGAGCGCGGGAGCGCCACCTGGCTATGAACGGCGCCGGCCGCATGTCACGGCACGGCAGTCGAATGACAGATACGGAGTAAGTAACATGTAACCCGCTAGTGTTTCTACTTTGGTATATCCACGCAATTTATTAGTGATTAAAGGTTATAACACTTTTTGGCGACGAGGATGGGATATTTTTTCCTGCGTTGTGGAATTGTGTGTTCGTGTCGGGGCAGACATGGAACAGCTTATGCAAGCGCTCATTGAACAACAAACACAGCTGACGGCTGCTATTCAGGCACAACAAACACAGCTGACGGCTGCTATTCAGGCGTTGTCGACGTCGCTTACTCATCGACTGTCTTCCTCTTCACCGCCTCCGTTCCCTCCTTATGACGAGGCCGCTGAAGACTGGGAGGATTATGAGAAGCGTTTGCGGCAACACTTCTTAGCTTTCGGCGTTGTCGACGCTCCTATGTGTAAGTCGTTATTTCTCTCTTGGATTTCCCCACGGATCTATCAGCTGCTATCTCAGTTAGCCCCTCTGCGGGAAACTGCCTCTCTGTCCTTCCAACAAATGTGTGACTTATTGTCTAACTATTACCGAAAAAACACCCATGTCGTTGCCGCCCGTGTGGCGTTCTACCGGTGTCGTAAACAGCCCCATCAATCTTACCGGGCTTGGGCGGCGGAACTACACGGTCTGAGTCGGAAATGTCAGTTTGTCACGGACACTCATCATGAGTCTTACGCTGATTCAATGGTTAGGGACGCTATTTTACGGCTTGCTCCTGATAAAGAAGTTCGGCAACGTGCCTTACAATTGCCAAACCCGTCGTTGTCGGAAGTTCTCAGCATCGCTCAATCGTTTGAAGTGTCTCACGCTGCTGGTGCGCAAATAGACGCGTGGTGTGATGTAGGCGCTGTACAATCCACTTTCGACGCGGACAATTTGCCTGTTTCACAGGGAAACGACGATGTGGCGGCGGTGCACTCGCGTCAACAACGTCGCGTTGGGCCGCCACGCTCGCAGCGAAAACAGCAACCACAGAAGCAGGTTCGTTCCGCCCTGCCTTCTTGTCCACGTTGATTCGTACAGCATGACAGAGCCGCGTGTCCAAAACGTTGGGCCACGTGTAATTCATGTAGGAAAAAAGGCCACATTGCTTCTGTGTGTCAGTCCCCTAAAGTTCCTGTCGACGAGGACGAGGCATCGGACATGGATGTTAACTGTGTGCTTTCTCAAACGAATAAGTTGTTTGTTACTCTTCGTGTTCTGGATGAAGACATTCGCATGCAAGTGGACACTGGCTCTGCAGTAACTCTCATTAATTCTCGCACGTATCTGGAGTTGGGCTCCCCTCCCTTGTCTCAAGTCACGCGAAATCTACGAACTTATAATAAGCAGAAAATTCCTATCGTTGGCCAGTTTGATGCTTGCACTGCCTACAAGTCTGTTGTTAGGCCCCTCACGTTTTATGTGGTGGATCATGCGGGCACTGAAAACCTGTTCGGTTATGATGCTTTCCAGTTGTTCGGGTTCTCCATTGATGATGATGTGCACCTCATATCTGAGGACATTCCATATCAACAGCTGGATGGCTTGTGTTCTGAATTCTCGTCCGTGTTCTCTGCTGGTCTGGGTCGTGCCAAGGATTTTGAAGCCCACATTACTCTTAAACCTACGGCTCGCCCTAAGTTTTTCCGGGCACGCCCTATTCCGATGGCGTTGCAGGCACCTGTCAAAGCTGAGATAGACAGGTTAACAGCTTCGGGGATTCTCCTTTCTGTTACCTCCAGCGAATGGGCATCCCCCATCGTGGTGGTTTCTAAACCAAACGGGAGTCTGCGATTGTGTGATAATTTTAAAGCCACTGTCAACGCTCAAAGCCTCATTGACACTTATCCTCTTCCCCTCCTGAGGAGTTATTTACCAAGCTCGCTGGGGGCCAGTTCTTTTCCAAACTTGACTTATCGGAGGCGTACCATCAGTTGCCGTTGGATGCATCTTCCAAGGAATTTCTCGTCATCAACACTCCTTGTGGGTTGTATCAGTACCAGCGGTTACCATTTGGCGTCGCTAGCGCGCCAGCCATTTTTCAGCGGTTTTTGGAACAGCTCACAGCTTCCGTTCCCGGCTGCATCAACTACCTGGATGACATTGTTGTCACGGGGGCCTCCACTGAGGAGCACGTTCGCAATTTGCGTTCACTGTTTCGGGTTCTGCATTCAGCTGGGTTGAAGTGCAATCTGGACAAGTCACAGTTCTTCCAACCCTCCGTTGTGTATCTTGGTTTCCACTTGTCCCGTGAGGGTATACGTCCTCTACGACAGCACGTTGCGGCCATTACCACTCTACCCCGGCCGTCTACGGTCAAAGAACTTCGGGCGTTTCTAGGAAAGGTTGCTTATTATCACAAATTCATTCCCTCAGCGGCGGCGGTGGCTCATCCTCTACATCAGCTGTTACGCAAAAACGTTCCTTTCTGTTGGTCCGCCGAGTGTGAGCAGGCTTTTATCCGCCTGAAGGCTCATTTGCAGTCGGCGCCTTGTCTAGCCACATTCCGTCCGGGTCAGCACTTGGTTCTGGCGACTGACGCGTCACAGTATGGCCTAGGGGCTGATCTGGCCCATCGGTATGAGGATGGGTCGGAACAACCCATCGCCTACGCTTCCAAGACCCTCAACGATGCCCAACGGCGTTACTCTCAAATAGAAAAGGAGGCGCTCGCTATCATTTATGCTCTAAAAAAGTTCAGCGTTTTTTTGTATGGTTCTAAGTTTCACCTCATCACCGACCACAAGCCGCTGGTCTCTCTGTTCAGCCCCTTGGCGTTGCTTCCGGATAAGGCAGCTCACCGCCTGCAACGTTGGGCCTTATACTTGTCTCGTTTTCACTATGAGATTCACTATCGCCCCACGGCTCAGCACGCCAACGCTGACGCATTGTCGCGTTTGCCGATGGGCCCCGACCCGGTTTTCGATCGAGATGAACTACTCTGTTTCCACATTGATGAGGAAGAACGTCGTGCGGTCGAGGGTTTTCCACTTACAGGTTCGCAGGTCGCGTTGGCTACTGCGCGGGACCCGGTCCTGCGTCAGGTGATCGGTTTTGTTCAGCGGGGTTGGCCGGACAGAACCAAGGGCCGGGCATCGGATCCCCTTCGCAACTACCATGCCTTGCGCCTTCGTCTGTCTGTTCGTGAGGGTGTTGTTCTTCTGGCCACGGATGGCGCATCTCCACAGGTTGTGGTGCCCGCCTCTCTCCGCAGAGATGTTCTCAAACTATTGCATGAGGGCCATTGGGGGATTTCTCGGACTAAGTCCCTGGCCCGCAGGCACGTTTATTGGCCCGGTATTGATTCGGACATCGCCCACATGGTCGCTGCGTGTGATCAGTGTGTTCAACAACTGGCTGCACCTCGTACTCTGCCCTCTCCGTGGCCTGATCCGGCGCAGCCGTGGGAACGGGTGTACGCTGACTTTGCCGGCCCCTTCCTCGGCACTTATTGGCTACTGTTGATTGACGCCTTCTCAAAGTTTCCATTTGTTGTTCGATGTCCGTCGCCCGTCCAAAATCTTTGCGCTAGAAGGTCTTCCATCCATGATTGTCACGGACAATGGCCCTCAGTTCTCTTCGCAGGCCTTCTGTGATTTTTGTACTGGACAAGGGATTCATCATGTTACAGCACCGCCTTTCCATCCGCAATCGAATGGGGAGGTCGAGCCCCTTGTCCACACTTTCAAAAGCCAAATGAAAAAATTCCTTAGTGATTTTTCCACAGATGACGCTCTGTTGCAATTTCTGAGTTGTTATCGCTTCACGCCTCTGGGTGATCGCAGCCCTGCTGAACTCTTGCATGGCCACCAACCGCGCACTCTACTGCACCTGCTTCACCCTGTCAGGCCTTGTACTGTGTCCCCTAGTGCGGGAAAATACCCGGTGAGCGCCGACGTGTGGGCACGGGGGTATGGATCTCGCCCTAAATGGATTCCAGGGGTGGTCCAGGCTCTTCGTGGCCGCCGGCTTTGTGAAATACGTACGGACGACGGCATGGTTGTTCGCCATTACGACCAGATGCGCCCACGAGTGGTGGCCACGCCGGTACCACCGCCCCTTCTTTCGTCTCCACCAGCACGAGAAGCCAGTCCTGTCGCTGCTGCCGATCTTCCGGGCATGTTGCTGCCGCCGCCGTCGCTACCGCTTCCGAGTACGCCGGAACCGGCCCCAGTCGCGACGCCGCCTTCTCCGGGATCTATCTCGCTGGAGCACACCCCCAGGTCCACGACACCTATGGATGCTGCTCCGGAGTTTTCACCCATCATCTCGTCCAGGAGGCACGTTCCACGCGCAAGCTTCCATCCTGGACATTTTCGACCATACTCTCGTGTTTCTCCGCGGGATCTTCTTGGGGCCTCCCAAGAGGCCATGGATGTCTCCGCACTGTCCGTGTCTCCAAGGCAGTGAGTGTTTTTTTTTCAAGGGGGGAAAAGTGTTGTGACAGTGCCACGACATTCAAAAGTGCCGCTACGCTAGTACACAAACACGGCGATAGAGGCGCTCCGCAGCTCGGCCGAGCGCGGGAGCGCCACCTGGCTATGAACGGCGCCGGCCGCATGTCACGGCACGGCAGTTGAATGACAGATACGGAGTAAGTAACATGTAACACGCTAGTGTTTCTACTTTGGTATATCCACGCAATTTATTAGTGATTAAAGGTTATAACAATTTACTTCCTCATCCTTGTTGAAGACAATGTTACGGTGTCCAGTCACAGATACTGGTGAGACAGACAGATAGAGAAGGTGAAATAAGGAACTAGTAAATGAAGTTGACTTTGTGCTATAAGAATTAATGTATTTCACATTATTAGTGACCTAAACAGAAATCCAGATTCTCTCATATCAAGGACGGGAAAATGGGGAACGGAAAACGGGAAAAGACAAACAGTGTCTATCTAAGTTAACATGTGTTTGTGTCTCTCGTCACGGAAATGGAACCGCATAATATTGCGCGATAGTATGCCATTTCTTTTTGCATTAAATTGGGTGAAAACACGACCACAACTTACAGTAAGCTCCAGAAGGCTTTTAGAGAGGAGGTTATGTCAAGAGCTCAAGTTTTTCATTGGCATAAAATGTTTAGTGAAGGCAAAACGAATGTTGAATCAAACCACCTTGTCAGCTTAACTAAGATAGAAATTTGGAGAACAACACCCCCCCCTTCCATCCCCAAACCCACTTCCACATGACTACTTGGTACCAGTATCCTAACGAGCCAAGTCGTCTTTCCAGCTCCTATACTGCATGTGACACTAGTGCATTGTGTCTTCCACCCAGCTTGGAGGTTGCACATGATGTTGAGTATGAATGATTCCCTTCATGTTCCCCCCACCACAGTGATTCCACTGAGTGGCTGAGACCATCTGACGACACCTGTGTTGCCATCTTCCATGTCAAAATTTCATCCTTTCCCATCAAGGACCTGTCTCTGCAGCTATGTGATGGCATTCTGTTTGTCCTGCATACCCATCCACACAACTGGATGATTCGATTGTCCACGCCATGCTCCTCCATGTGTTTGCTATCCCTCCAGATGCAAAGGAGACATCCATCACCAACTCAATTGAGGACAATGGCCATCCCTCTATTCGTGTACCACTCATGGTGCACCACAACCCCACATCACTGGGCCGCCTGATCCCGATTTCCTGGTATGGCTGCCCGCTCCACCCATGGACATGGCAATGCGACTTCATCAATAATGCAATGTATGCACATGGGCCCTCTTTGCCCACAACCACAAACCAAGCACCACGCCAACCTACATTACCACATCTCCCCGTGCTCTGCACTAGGGAGGGGGGGACATCTCTATGGCACTCATGTACCACCAGAATCGAGTGTTGACACAACAAGCTATCTTTGAACTACCAAAATCTATGACATTTCAAATGTGTGCCCCCATTGTGGTTTTTCCTTTAGTCTTATTCCGGTGCTTGACATGTGATGGTGTGTTGTGTACAGCGTTCTTAATAAATATGTGATTTATATACCAAGAGATGTTCAGGTTTTTAATATGATGATTGTATGACCCGTACCCCATAAACACTAACAAATCTTTAGTTTTTAACTCATAAACTGACATATTGACAAGAATAATCTGTATCATGTCCCAAAATTGGATTATTTCTAAGGATTGTATTTCTTTATTTGATGTTGAATAATAATAACTAATGCTACTACTACTACTACTACTACTACTACTACTACTGCTGCTACTATTATTATTATTATTATTATTATTATTATTATTATTATCATCATCATCATTATTAAACTTATTTAAGCTCTGTGTTTACATATGTTTTAGACACTTTTAACTACAATTCTATTCCCTCAGTTACCTCTGCAGTTTTCTGTACCTAAACTTTGAGATCATCTAAATCTTCTCTGACACATCATAGTGCTTGACCCTGCCTCTTTAAAATTTTATCCAAACATTCTATTTTTTGGTCTAATTTTTCCCTCTATTTTTCAAGTTTCAAGCTTCTGACTTTTTTTATCCAACTTCTCCTCAATGAGTTTTGAAATCATATTAAAAAGGTTGCTATTAACATCCCATATATTCTCATGAATGAAAATATGCATTGGTGAACAGATAGCTTCATTTCCCCCCATGGGTCACAACATCCCCACTTGCAGCATCCAGAGAACACTCCCTGTTTTGTTCAATAACAAAACATGAAGCCAGATTAACAGTCTGATTAGGAGATATGGGTAGCTGAATATAGCAGAAAATTTGGACCTTGTGACCTCAGCTATGGGCAGCTGGATATGGTGGAAAATATACACTTGGTGCCCTTAGTTGCTAAATTCAGAGGTCAATAAGTCAATAAATCTTTGTCATTGCAATATCACACTTTTAGCATACAAAGAACATACCTTCTTTATTACAGTAAGAAAACATGAAGCCAGCTTGATTGTCCAAGGGTGAGATATCTGTAACTAAATTTAGCAGAAAATATGAGGTGTGGGTCCTCTGTCTGAAAAAGGTTAATTATCGCAGCTATAGGCTATACATGGTATTCAGTTCACTCTAGGAGGACACATATAAAAGAAAAAGGGGAAGATGTCCTGAGCAAAGCTAATGAATCAATATTTAACACTGAAACTAGGCAACAACTTGAATAAACATTTCACTTGCTCAACTGATAGTGCTAACAACATGTTTACTTTGGGTAACTGATAATGACAGGATTGGATATACAAATCTGAATAACAGTATAGGAAATGTTTGTAAGGCAGAAGACATAGATTTCTTTAATTTTCCATGAAAGTGAGTCACTGAAAAATATGTGGGGTTGGTGGGCTGGATAGCCTGGATGTGGGTTTCAGGATCTTTTCCGCACCCCACTAGGTGAATACCAGGTTTTAGGAGCTTGGGGTCGGTGTGCTGGCCAGGCTGGATGTGAGTTTTATACAGTTTTCCACACCCCACTAGGAAAATACTTTACTTGTTCCAATGTTTTGCCTCAGATAGAACCTACGCAAACACTGAAAACATTTTCTCACACTTGCAAACAAAATTTGATCTGTATGTAGTCAGAATGGGTACACTGCTTCCATCATGGGGGATGAATAGGAGTCTAATGACCTTTGCTATTTGGTCGTTTTAAACACATAAAACAACATTTGGTTCATATTTCTTATTTAACCCCTACAACCCATTACTACAGTTTTCATGAAGAATAAAATTAATATCTTTTGAGCACTAATGTAAAAGTTATATGTGCTTTCCTATTATCTTCCAAGGATATTCTTTCACCATCTGGAAGGCGCTTTGGTGTCTTTTCAGTCCATTTGCAACTGCTCTCCACCATGATTTCCTTTCCATACTACAAACATATGTACAGTTACTATCCCAATCTCAGCTATAGCCTCACTAAAATGTGCTCTTAAGAAACAGTCGCAGAATAACTGGGAACATATATTATCTTTTTTTACCGGAAGCTATCTTACAGTGTGAGGAGCAGGGTACTCAGTATATTGCTTCCTCTCTTTCCGGTTTCAGTGGGCAGGAAGAAAGCCTGTTGATAGTTTGTATATGAGCTCTAATCTCTATAAATTTTGAGTAACAATCTTGTGTGAGAAATGTCTATACTAGGAGGGAGCAATATGCTGGTTGACTCTTCTAGGAAAGTAACAGTCAACACATTGCCGTGTACAATGCCTGTCTTCTAGTGTCTATCAGAGGGTTTAAATTATACAGATTTAATAATGGGTAATACAGGTCATTTTTCTATCTACTGTTGTAGGTGTGGACCTAACCGTTCCTCTTAAATTGAGATGGATTCTTCATGACAAATTTCATTAAGGAGTATACTGTATGTACTGTGACTGCACAGTTAAAATGCCTAGTTCCTTGACATATGTGGGTGGATATCACATATTATTTTACCACTTACTTTTGAGGAATCAGTACTTTCTTTCTCAGTGGCAAGTTACCCCAGAAAATTATTCCATAAGACATTATTGAGTGGAAGATATGCAGACTGGTGGATCCTGCTCCAAAGTAGGACAAATGGTGAGAAGAAAAAATATTATACTGATTGTTGTTGTTGTGGTCTTCAGTCCTGAGGCTGGTTTGATGCAGCTCTCCATGCTACTCTATCCTGTGCAAGCCTCTTCATCTCCCAGTACCTACTGCAACCAACATCCTTCTAAATCTGCTTAGTGTATTCATCTCTTGGTCTCCCTCTACGATTTTTACCCTCCACGCTGCCCTCCAATACTAAATTGGTGATCCCTTGATGCCTCAGAACATTTCCTGCCCTTCTTCTGGTCAAGTTATGCCACAAACTTCTCTTCTCCCCAATCCTATTCAATACCTCCTCATTAGTTACGTGATCTACCCATCTAATCTTCAGCATTCTTCTGTAGCACCACATTTCGAAAGCTTCTATTCTCTTCTTGTCCAAACTATTTATCGTCCATGTTTCACTTCCATACATGGCTACACTCCATACAAATACTTTCAGAAATGACATCCTGACATTTAAATCTATACTTGATGTTAACAAATTTCTCTTCTTCATAAACTCTTTCCTTGCCATTGCCAGTCTACATTTTATATCCTCTCTACTTCGACCATCATCAGTTATTTTGCTCCCCAAATAGCAAAACTCCTTTACTACTTTAAGTGTCTCATTTCCTAATCTAATTCCCTCAGCATCACCCGACTTAATTCGACTACATTCCATTATCCTCGTTTTGCTTTTGTTGATGTTCATCTTATATCCTCCTTTCAAGACACTGTCCATTCCATTCAACTGATCTTCCAAGTCCTTTGCTGTCTCTGACAGAATTACAATGTCATTGGCGAACCTTAAGGTTTTTATTTCTTCTCCATGGATTTTAATAACTACTCTGAATTTTTCTTTTGTTTCCTTTACTGCTTGCTCAATATACAGATTGAATAACATTGGGGAGAGGCTACAACCCCGTCTTACTCCTTTCCCAACCACTGCTTCCCTTTCATGTCCCTCAACTCTTATAACTGCCATCCGGTTTCTGTAGAAATTGTTAATAGCCTTTCACTCCCTATATTTTACCCCTGCCACCTTTAGAATTTGAAAGAGAGTATTCCAGTCAACTTTGTCAAAAGCTTTCTCTAAGTCTACAAATGCTAGAAACGTAGGTTTGCCTTTCCTTAATCTTTCTTCTAAGATAAGTCGTAAGGTCAGTATTGCCTCACGTGTTCCAGTATTTCTACGGAATCCAAACTGATCTTCCCCGAGGTCGGCTTCTACTAGTTTTTCCATTCATCTGTAAAGAATTCGTGTTAGTATTTTGCAGCTGTGGCTTATTAAACTGATTGTTCGGTAATTTTCACATCTGTCAACACCTGCTTTCTTTGGGATTGGAGTTATTATATTATTCTTGAAGTCTGAGGGTATTTCACCTGTCTCATACATCTTGATCACCAGATGGTAGAGTTTTGTCATGACTGGCTCTCCCAAATTCGTCAGTAGTTCTAATGGAATGTTGTCTACTCTCGGGGCCTTGTTTTGACTCAGGTCTTTCAATGCTCTGTCAAACTCTTCACGCAGTATCGTGTCTCCCATTTCATCTTCATCTACATCCTCTTCCGTTTCCATAATATTGTCCTCAAGTACATTGCCCTTGTATAGACCCTCTATATACTCCTTCCACCTTTCTGCTTTCCCTTCTTTGCTTAGAACTGGGTTTCCAGCTGAGCTCTTGATATTCATACAAGTCGTTCCCTTATCTCCAAAGGTCTCTTTAATTTTCCTGTAGGCAGTATCTATCTTACCGCTAGTGAGATAAGCCTCTACATCCTTACATTTGTCCTCTAGCCATCCCTGCTTAGCCATTTTGCACTTCCTGTCGATCTCATTTTTGAGACGTTTGTATTCCTTTTTGCCTGCTTCATTTACTGCATTTTTATATTTTTTCCTTTCATCAGTTAAATTCAATATTTCTTCTGTTACCCACAGATTTCTATTATACTGATATCAAATTTAAATTTTAATGGAGATCAAATCTTAATACAACATAAAATCTTCATGTACTTAGAAATATATTATCATGCAATCTTGTGATATTTTGTGTGTGTGTGTGTGTGTGTGTGTGTGTGTGTGTGTGTGTGTTTGTGTGTGTGTGGGAGGGGGGGGGAGGAGGGGGGGGAAGGAGGTGTCCCACAATTTTTGCTGTTCCATGACCTCAACGAAACTAAATCTGCCACTGGCCACAACTCAAGGAATACAGTGCTTTGGTGTCGAGGAGTATGAGTTTACCAAATTTGTTATGAGAAGTCAGTGTAAGCAATGGCAGTATTCAAAATCTTATTTCATCCGATCACTTAATTACACGGATATTAGGAATGCTTATGTGGCTGATATCATTCATAATGCATCTACTCTGTTGAAAATAGTAGTTCAAAACATAGTAACTGTAACAGAATTGCTGCAGCTTCCACATCACTCAAGAGGTAGGCCTACGCAGCCCAGTGCATTACTGTACTGTTTTTGATAAGTGGTGGATTTGCCGGTAGCCATTTAATCACACTGCCTGCAGACAGATGGAGAAACACATTTTTCACTCAGAAAGAGGTGCAGCATTGCCCACCCTACAAATTAACTTAAAGTTTTCTGCATCGTTGAGACTGCATAATCCATCACAGCATTTGTCACGCAGCAGTCGCCTGCTTTTTCAGCATTTCACGCCTTGGCGAATATTAGATTCTAAACCACAATTAATACATCTACCGAGTACATTTAGAGACATCTCTAACAGCTTTGGTTGCCTAAACTATCTCGTATCAGATGGGTGGGCTATACCCCTTCGATATGTGACTTTCCTACAGAAATGTTATTCAAATCAGTAATGACAAACAATCCACAGCTCCAAAAATCTTTTTGGCTTGAATGTTCCATCTCAACCAATTTCAAGTCCCTGCAGGTAATTTTATCGAATAAAGACAAGTAATTCCACACCTACAAAAGTTTGTGAACATTGACTTTTCTCATTTTGCTGTGGCAAGAAAACAGCAAACAGGCACCAGTAATTTCCATTTAATGTACTGGAATGAAAAGCCTTTCAAAATCATTGAGATTCTTCTGACATGTAAGATTATTTCCACAATTTTTACGTGTCTGGATGCTGTCGGCTGTCTGAGAGCCAATGTAGAAATCCTTCTCATGACCCTGAAAAATAATTTCTGCACAATAATCTAACATAACATTTGGCAGACATTTGTTACCAAAGAGAGATTTATAATTCTCACTTAGTAAGAATTGTTCTTTCTGTGGTTCAACCATGTCACGGAAAATAGCAACAACAAAATCCGCTTACACCCTTTTTAATAGTGGGCTAGATACTTGGGCAAGCCGTCATTTAAACATAGGCCCTACTGTTACACAGTTTGGAAGGTTATTGCTTTCTGTGCATTCAATTTCTTTGTAGCCATTCACAGAACACTGAACAGCTGCGACATCAAAATTAAATCTGAAATAAGAAAATGTGGTCTTCTTTTTTTGCCAGAATTTCTGTGCAGTTGGCCCATCATTATTTTCAAATTTCTTCTGTCTACTCTTTCCTTTTGACTCTCCTGCAACTTCTTCCAGTGAATGGGAATCATTAATTTTAAAGTACCTGAAAACAGATCGTACTTGAGTCTCCATGATCTCTATGAATCGCCCGACTTTCTGCGGGCAGGAGATCTGTAACAGTTCCAAACCGCAAAGGCACAAATGGCACATATCTCCTTAAAGTATACATAACAAAATGTTCGTGATGAAAAGGATTCTGGGTGGTGTCAACTCCCAGAAATATTTGTTCTCTTATTTCTTCTACCTTCATTTTGGAAAACCAGTAAAATCTACTCCGTTCGTACAATGCTGATGCTGGCATAAGATGACCTGATTTGCTTTCCGGGGCATCTGTACAGTGCAGCCTTTGGTCATTTGTGTGAAACTGATTTAGCACATCCAATTCCTGCACACGTGACGTCACTGTGCTGTTCATCAAGAGTGACAAAATGTTGAAAAATGCAAAGCAGTTCTGGCCACTTTGTAGAAACCACTGTGGCCATTCCCACCATAATAAACTCCTTGTTTCATTTCAGAAACCCTTTTTTCTTGAGATGGGCTGGTATAATGTTCATGAAATAAGCAAATAAACATGGAGTGTAGCTGAACACTGGTCCTTAAAAGAGGTAATACCTGATACAATGTCCAAGTATACCTCTAAGTTCGCACGATCAAATTTTTCCAAAACAGCATATTAATTAGTCCTACTCCAGTCAACTGCAATCCTACAAGGAATCCGCTGAGGCAGAAGGCCAGTGCTGTTTATGGCACTTGACAGCCCACATATTGTGTACGATGCAACAACAATATTGACTGCTAATGGCAACAGGGGATGGGGCTTGAGGTATGATCCAAAGGTGTGCACGGCATGAGGATACGGAGCGTAGTTGAATTGCTTAGTAGACAAGTAGCACACAAAAGTGCTACAGTGCTAGTGATTTTGATAAAAAGCAGAACAACGGCAATGATAAACAAAGCAAACATAGCATTATATCTGCAACAACAGTTGCCGAAGTTGACATTTCGTCAGAAAGGAGTCTGAGGAATTTTGCAGGATGAAAAAGAAGCCTTATATGGTTGCAACAAAGTAACCTATTTGGAGGAAATCATGAACCCCTGAAGCAGCACTTATACATGTTGAATGTACTTATCTTCTGCACTTTGACTGAGGTATTGTAGTATCACAAAAAGCTTCTGATCTGGCTTTCTGCAAAACACACAATTTCCGTACATATTCCATATTATCGCTCAAAGCGAAACTTTAGTCACAGAGGTATATAATTCCAGATACAACTGCCTTGGGGGGACATCTCAAAGAGTACTTTTCATCCTTTTTCTCTGGGAACATCTGAGGGCATAGAATTTTTTTATCCTGATTTGTGTGATTTCCGATTACATTAGTTGTAGTCATATAAACAGGGACAATTCCATTTTCAAGGGCACAGTTGGACTTGAAAGTCGTACAGCTGTTATATTAGCTCTTTCCTTAGCAGACATAACTTAAATTCTGTTTGTATTGTACCTACCGTTTTTGTTGTTGAGTTCCTTGAAACATACGACGCAAGATAATTTCATCTCAGTAAGCATGAGTCTAAGGGTTATTTATATATTTATTTATTCCATGTGATCTGATGGCACACAGTGTGTTGGAGATGTGGGAAAATATCAGTTAACATTGTTAACATATAGTATCCTAATGTATTATATTGCAAAGATTGGTTAGGTTTACTTCACTCCAATTGCTCAATGTTTTCAATTTAACATGTATAGTAAGATTATTGTTCTAAGTATTCATTTATAGAGTAAAAACAGTGACACAACAAATACAACTTCACAGCTTTGCGAAATTTTATGTTGTCCTTGATGGACTTCATACCAGTGGGAAGATTGTTGGACAGATGGAGGCCCATGTGGAATGCTCCCTTTTTACACTGTTGAGTGTTTGTACATAAAACATGCAGATTTGAGTTTTTCCTAGTGTTGTGTTTATGTATTTCATTATTTTTTTACCACTCTGGAGGCAGTTGACACTATGTAGTTCCCGAAAAATTTTAGAGCCTCGAGAATGTATAGGCAAGGCAGTGTAAGGATTTCTAACTTTCTGAAGATGGGTTTGCAGGAGTCTCTGGGTTTGCTCCCAGTAATAATCCTCATTGCTCGCTTCTGGATTTTGAATGTGCTCTGGACAGTTGGAGAATTTCCCCAAATACCACACCGTATTTTAGGTGGGCTTGTATGTAAGCGTAGTATGCGCTGGTCAATGTTTTCAGGCTAGCACGTGATTTCAGTAAACTCAATGCAGGAATTTGAAAACAGTGTCAGTATCTATTGGCTGGTTATTTACAGCGACAAGTGGCTGAGAGGAATTTGTATTTCGTGTTATGTGAAAGTTCATGGAAGCTGTCTTTTTGGTGTTGATAGTTGATCTGTTGATTTTAGCCCAGTTGCTAAGTTGTTCAGTTTCCAAGTTCACAGGTTTTTGCACAGACTCTGTATTCTCCCCTTTGAGGAGTACAGTTGTATCATCAGCAAATATTATTGTTTTGTGTGCATCTACATTGAGGCTCAAGTCATTAATATACAGGAGGAAAAGTAGAGGTCCCAATACTGAGCCCTGTGGTGCACCTTGCTTTACAGTTTTATTACTCAATAGGATTTCGGTTATTGAGTTGGTTTGTCTATTAGTGTATTTCATGCTGACTCTCTGCATCTGATTGGTTAGGAATGAAGCAATCCAATTGTTTTCAATTCCTCCGATACCACAGTGTTCTATTTTTTCAGCAATATTTTGTGGTCAACAGTGTCAAAAGCCTTTGACAGATCCAGAAATATGCCTGTTATAGGCTGTTTTTATCTAACAGATCTAATAGCATATTTATGCAATCATATTCTGCAGTTTCATAAGACTTGTTGCTTCTGAACCCATGTTGAGCTAAACTTAGTAAACCTTTTTTTTCAATGAAATCCATCAGTTTTTTGTACATTATTTCTTCAAAAACTTTAGAAAAGCAGTATGAGATTGAGATAGGCCTGTAGTTATTCATACCTTTTTTGAAGACAGGAATTAGGCCTACTTTAGAAAGTTTCAGAGCTTCAGGGAAAGTACCTGCCTGGAAAAAACCGTCACAGAGATGAGTTAATGGTTCAGTAATTGTGTGTACACAATTTTCGATGACAGCTACTGGGATAACATTAATTCCAGCTAAATACGCCTTTTTTAACTCTCTGAGGACTTTTGCAACATCATTTTCAGTGACTTTGGTAATGAGAATTGACTCTGCACATGTGTGATATTTTTGGTTTGCTGGTCGGTAATTTGTGTTAGGATTATTTTTGACTAATTTTTCAGCTATGCTTGCTAAGAATTTGTTGAGAGTTCACCACAACTAAGGGATTAGATATAGATTCATTGTTGAGTTTGATTTCTATGTTCATCTTTGTAGCTTTGTTTTCCCCTCTTTCCCTTTTTATAATATTCCACATTGCTTTTTCTTTATTGCTGGATTTGTCAATGTACTCATCATTTTGCATCCTTTTTGCCTGTCTCTTCTTATGATACATGTGTAGTTTTTATAGTATTCTGTTAGTTGGGGGAGTCACTACTTTGTTTACATAACATGTGGAGTATTCTTTTATGTTTGCAAGAGATTTTTATAGCTGGTGTAATCCAAGTCTTGTTTCCCTTATTATTATTTATTCTTACTGGTTTTTGTGGAAAACCCTCTTCAAAGTGGTGGATCATTGTGTCAAGAAATATGTTGAATTTCAAGTTGACATCACTGGCTGTGTACATCGGTGTCCACTATTCTTTAGTAAGGAGGGCATTTAGCTTGTTCAAGTTATCTTGAGTGAAAAACCTTTGTAAAGTTTTAGGTGGGACTGGGTTTGAAGTATCTTTGCTAACATCGACCTTTAGAATGACAGCTCGGCGGTTGCTGAATCCTGCATTGTAAAGAGCTACTTCTAATGTTGGGTTAAGTTTATTCCTATTTGAAAAAATTTCATCTAGAGCTGTCTTGGATGTGGGTGTTATTCTAGTGGACTCATTTACAAGGCCATGCAGATTATAAGTTTTTGCAATGTTAATCAATGTCTCCCTGTTTCTGTTGTGAGTGAGAAAGTATATATTAAAGTCACCACATATAATTACATCCTGTTTCCACTGACTTATTTTGGATAGAAACAAGACCATTTGTAACACAAAATCACTAATACTACTGGAGGGGGGACGGTAAATTGTAGCTGCAATTAGATTTAGATCTGTAAGCTTTATGGCTGCACATTCAAAGATCTTCTCTGTTCCTATTTCCTTTAGGGTAGGAAGTGGGCTATATTCAATGTGTTGTTTTATGAAGATAGCAACCCTACCATGTCCATCATTTGATCTGGAGTAGTGTTCACACAATATGAAATTTGATAGTGAGATTAACTGAGGACTAAACTGTGATTCAGACCACTTTGTGATAAAATCAGTCTTGAGAGAGAAACTGTCACTAACAAATGGCAACAGAGTGGGGAAGATGATGAAATGAAATGCAGACAAACTGAACATCCCTGAAGAAGTAAAAAAATACCAAGTAACACTAAGCAGAAAGTTGAGCAATGAAGAGACCACAGTAGGAGTAGATGAAACGTGGAACAGGTTTGAAAAAGCCATTAAGGATGCTGCAGAGGAAATAATAGGCATAGGAAGGAACAGAAAAACCCAGGAATGGTTTGATGAAGATTGCAGGTCAGCAATAGAGGAAAGCAACAGGGCAAGAACAAAAGTGCTACAGAGAGAAACCAGAAATAATGTGGAACAATATAGTGAATTAAGGAGAAGAGCTAACAGACTGTGCAAGAGAAAGGAAAGAGAGTGGAATAAGAAGAAATTTCAAGAACTAGAAGAACTAAAGGAACAAGGTGAAATAAGAAAGTACTATCATGCCATAGGCAAAATGAAGAATAGGCTCCAACCAAAAACAATGGCCTGTTCCAGTAAAGATGGGAAAGTGGTAAGGGAGGAAGAACAGATAGTGGGAAGATGGGCAGAGTATTTCAAAGATACACTAAGCACCAGCCAAGAAGATGAAGAGACAGCCGCACAGGAGGGAAGAGTGAAGCTGGAAGTAGACAATGAAACCAATTAGGCAAGAAAGCCAACACTACAAGAGGTCTCCCAGCCTGTGCACAAGTCCAAAAACAATCAAGCCCCTGGGGAAGACAGCATAATTACTGAATTAATAAAAACTGGTGGTGAAGCTGTAATAAAGGAACTGCACACATTAATATCAGATATATGGGAAACAGAAACTATACCAGATAATTGGAAAATTGGAATAATAGTCCCCATTTATAAGAAAGGGGACCGAACAGCATGTGAAAACTATAGAGGTGTAACACTCCTAAGTACAACTTATAAGATCTTCATAAGTATATTAAACGAAAGGATACAGAAGTGTGCAGAAGACATACTAGGGGAATATCAGTGTGGCTTTCGACCAGGCAGAGGAGCAACTGATGAAATATTTGTGATAAGACAAATGATGGAAAAGTTCTATGAATAAGATATAGATCTGCATTTCCTATTCATTGATTGCAAACAAGCCTTTGACAGAGTAAATCGGCAAGAACTATACAGAGTACTGAAAGAAGTTGGTATATGTGCTAAATTAATAAGATTAATCAGAATGACAATGCCAATGACAGAGACAAGAGCAATAATAAAGGTCCTTAGAAGAAGAAGTGAAAGCTTTGACTTTAATAAAGGTGTGAAGCAAGGGGATAGTCTCTCCACTGTCCTATTCAATATAGACCTGCACAGTGTGGTACATAAAATCAACAAAAGAGGCACCATATTTATGAAAACTAGGCAGATATGTGGATATGCTGATGACATTGCTACAGTGGGAAGAAATACCAATAGGCCTACACTCCTAGAAACATACCAGGCAATGGAAACAGAAGCCTTAAAAATTGGCCTCATAGTAAATGAAAACAAAACAAAATATATGGTAATGTCACAATCTGAGGCCAGAAGAACCCCTAAAAACCTAAACATCAATGGGAAATGCTTCAATGGAGTGTCCTCTTTTAACTACTTGGGAGCCATAATAACAAATGATAACAGTATTGGAAAGGCTATAAGGGAAAGAATACAAGCAGGAAACAGAACTTACTTTGCAAATATGCAGCTTTTCAAAAATAGCCTTGTTACAAGAAAAACTAACCTGCTAATATACAATTCCCTAGTCCGCCCAGTTATCACACATGGCTCAGAGGTATGGACGTTGACAGAACATGATACAAATGCACTAAGAAGCATTGAGCGGAAAATACTACCCAAAATCTATGGGCCAATAAGGGAGGAAGAAGGCTGGAGAAAACGCTACAATGCCGAATTACAGGAGTTAATACAATGCAGGGCCATAGTAAAATTTGTCAAATCACAGCGAATACTATGGCTAGGACACTTGGAGAGAATGGCAGAGGATAGAATTCCAAAGAAAATGATGAAAGGTATGATCCATTCAGTTAGGCGAAAAGGGAGACCTAGAAGAAGATGGATTGACGAGGTAATAATGGATATCACCAATATGGGAGTCTGGGGGTGGAAAAGAGCAGCAAATATCCGAGAAGTGTGGAGGAAGATTGTTGAAGGAGCGGTAGCGCTACTGAAGAAGAGGAAGAAGAATTGAGATTAACTGAACTACATCAGTGCAGAGCCAGTGCTCTGCTAGGCATACTACTGATATATCACTGAGTTTACTGGACAGCAAAATGCGCAAGTCATCAGTTTTGTTGCTTAAGGATTGGTCATTGTGACAATAGATTTTCAGGTCGGGGGGGGGGGGGGGGGGGGTTACTCAGGGGGCTCGAAGTCATATTTACTGTGTCACTGACCTCCAGTTTAAATTGTGCTGTATTCCAGATATGTTGACTTCCGAGCAGTTGTGCTGGCTCTGTTGGTCGTCCTTGGCAGAGGGCTCATTTTCCAGGTGGTCCTGGAAACTATCCACATGCACATCACACTGCTGAGGCGTCACATTGTCATTTTGGAGGGCTGTCTCGATAATGTTCACCATCACATTATGGATCGTTTCAGGTTCCTGACCTTTTTTGAGGGGTCAGGGAGTTTGTGTGTCATCTCTGTGACTTCGTGACCCATTTGTCTAGTGTAGTTTGCATTGGATGGCCACTATTATTCTTTTTATTTCCCATCTTGTTTGTCTTGATCCAATTGCTTATAAGCATCTGTTTATGGTTTCTGACTTTTGGTTTCTTATTGTCTCCCATAATTGTCAGGAATGTCAGTCTATTGCGGATAATCTCTTTGGCACATTTGTTTAGGTGGAAACCATGTGTTCTGAAGTGGTTTCTGGCTAGTCTCTATATTTCAAAGTTACAGCAATTCTTTTTGGTAGCATGTTTTGATAATTCAGTGCTTGTAACAGGTTAATGTATATTTCAATATTTAACTGTGCATGGAAATGCTGGCTGCAGTTATTACAGTATTACAAGAACATAAATAGATTTTGTACGAAAGAAGGGCTCACACAGCTCGTGCCAACAACAATAAAAGTAGACGAAAAATTTCTGCACTGCTAATGCCGAAGCGGCGACTCGTTAAAATCGGATGCAGATGAATGACAGTACCGTGATTTCAGAGTCATAGATTCAATGAGAGATAATAACAAGTGGTAAATATAAATGAAATTAAAGTTAATAACAAAGTCTGTTGCCCACAGATGTTGCATACGTTCCCACGAAAGTGAATACTGAAACGAAGAACTTTCGCCTATCTACCATTCGGCGCATGTCTGACGTTTGCATGGCAGATGGCACTCACTGGAGTCTGGACCTAACTAGCCACGCCATCTCTTTAACCGGGTTGGCGGCAAAGTACTTTGCTGTGTAACCGCTGTGCGCCGCCACCATTACTTCTCAGCTATGACACAGAAAATAAAAATCTGCGATCTTACGCAACACAACTACATGTGTTACCTCATAAGAAATTGCTTACAATCAAAACTGGTAAGCGTATCAGCTCCCTTGAGAACGTATATAATTATTACCGAATGCAAAAAAAAAAAAATTGTACCCATTCAAGTATCGTAAAGGATTGTTTTTATAGATCGTAGATAGTGTGATAAGCATCGTCCGTCTGATCGGTTCCTTTCTCTCCCGCCGTCCTTCCTATGTCACCATCCATAACACTGATTCCTACACCTTTTTCCCCTCCGCCGGTGTGCCCCAAGGCTCCGTCCTCTCCCCCCTTCTGTAACTTTTGTACACGGCGGACATGCCGCCGCCGTCGCCCCCCGTCCACCTTCTCCAGTTTGCCGATGACACCGCCTTCCTCGCCCTTGCCCCCACCCTGCAACGCTCCCAACGCCTTCTCCAATCCCATCTTGACCGGTTCACCGCTTGGTGCAACCAGTGGTTGCTCAAGGTCAATCCCTCCAAAACCCAGGCGATCATTGTAGGCAAAACCACCCCTTCCTTCCGCCTCCTTGATTTCTATCTCACCGTCTATGGCCGTCCTATCGCCCTCACTCCCACCCTTAAGTACCTTGGCGTCACCCTCGACCGTCGCCTCTCCTGGACTCCCCATCTCCAGACAATCCAAGCCAAGGCACGTTCCCGACTCCGTCTCCTCAAGCTCCTTTCCGGCCGCACGTGGGGTCTGGACCCCTCCACAATCCTCCACACCTATAAATCCATCATCCGCCCTATCCTTTGTTACGCCCATCCAGCCTGGATCTCCGCCCCCCCTACCTTCTATAAATCCCTCCAAATCCTTGAACGCCATGCTCTCCGCCTTGCCTATCGCATCCGTCTCCCCTCCCCCACACGGATCCTGTATGATCTCATCCCCTTCCCCCACCTCCTCCTTTTCCTTGAAAGGATACGTATCCTGTACACCTCACGTAAACTTGATCCTCCTCACCCGCTCGTTTCCTCGCTCCTCTCCCACCCCCGCCCGCTGCCGCGCCTGTATTCGCACGTCCCACCCGGTCTCCATCTCTCCACCCTCCATACCCTCTCCCAAGGTGGCTTCCGCCAGCTCCCTCTCCCTGATGATGTCCTCGTCCCCTCCATCTACCCCTCCTATCAACTTTGACCCTGCCCCACCCCCCACTTCCCGTGTCCTTTCCTTTCGGCACCCTCCCTCCCTTCTCTTCTCTTCCCTTCTTTTTCCATCTCCCTGTCCCCTCCCTTCCCCCTCTTCCCCCGGGCTTCCTCTCCCCCTTCCTCCCTCCCCCCTATCTCCCCTGCCCGTGGCATCTCTGCTCTCCCCTCTCGCTCTCCCACTCCCCTTCCTCCTCCTCCTCTCTTGGCAGGTCCCCGGACTCGCACACGTATAGTGAACATTCGCGCGCCGGAGATCGTCGCCTTTTGTGCTTCGTGTGTGTGACGTCATATAGTGTTTTTGGTGTCCGCCATCCCACTCCTACGTTCACTTGTGCCGTCGGACTCACCAGTGTTTTGTGCGCCGTGCCGACGTGTTTTCCGTGTTGTTATCGTCACATGTGAACGACTCCGTGTTTTTTATGTCTCTGTGACCTCTCTCTTTTGCCCCTCACTTTGTTCTTTGTCATTCACCATGTTTTATACTCTTGTAATACGCTATGGCTGAAGAGCGGCGTAGTGTGCCGCTGCCAGCCTACCTGAATTGTACAGGTTTTAAAATAACAATAAAGTAAAAAAAAAAAAAAAAAAAAAAAAAAAAATGATAAGCATTTCACAGTACACGTCCTGGGTAGGGCTATCGCATCTCAATTTTTGGAGGCCTCGGATCATATGTGATCTGCGGCCAAAATCAGAAAATAAACATGGTGTCTGTCATGACGATCAATAGTGTAACTCATCTGTAGTGTTCCCATTTCCGTCTTTGTGATGGTGTCTTCCATTCGGTAATGGTGGTGTTACGAAGTGCTTGATCGCAGTTAACGAATTCGCGTCTTGCATCCCTCTGTTAATGCTAACTGCCATTTACCAACGTAAATTAATCGCAAGTAACAACTAGAGGCACTTGCAAGTACAATACTAATTATCTGCTAACTGGTATTTCTGGCCAGGTGAACAATGCCACTGCAACCAAATGATATGTTTTCGCCTGTAAATACAACTATTAGTACTTGTCAGGACCTAAGATTAACGTCTTCCGTTACCAAAGGGGCAAAAAGTTACGTGAGATCGTGTTGTTTATATTTGCAACTAATCTTCCACATTTGTTACATGTTATACAAAAGTTACGCTTGTGCACAGAAAAAAATTCTCTAAACAAAACAGTCAGAAGTAATTATGTTTTACATTTCTTTTTTTCCTTTATTGTTTTTTAATACCCCTGCTCATGCGGGCAGATGTGGGCTGGCAGCAGCACAATTCACCGCTCTTCAGCCAAGAGACTACATAAAACACAGGAGTAACGGTACGTATGTAAACTATGGAGATAAAAGATGAAGTTTCCACATGAAAAGGTGCAACAAAGGGCGCTAAAATTTACAAAACAGGGGTAGTTTCACGAGGCATGTTTATATTAAATCCACATATAATTAAAATGACACTTGACGAAGACGAGCACATAAACACTGGTGGCACGAAGAGTACAATTAAAAACGCTGATCACAGCAATGAGAGCCACACGGGACGACGACACTGACCACACACTGCACACGGCGAGCGCCGAAACGCGATAGCATAACTTACTTTAAAATCAGAAGGACCAGCCAAAGGATGGGAGGTTAGAAAGGAGGGAGAGAGGAAAGATAGGAAGATGGTCGGTGCATGAGGGGAGGGCGCAGGAAGGAACACAAGGGGAGAGCCGTTAGCACACCATTGGCAGGAGATAGGGAGGGTGGGGAGGGAGCAGCCTAGGAAAGAGCGCAAGGACTGGGAAAGGAAAAGTGAGAATGATGGTGGGGGGGGGGGGGCAGGAGGGAGAAAACAGCAGATAGGGAGGGGAAGGAGGTTAAGTGCAAGGGAAGAGAAGAGTGGAGGCCAGTTTCAGACTTGGAAGGAAGGATAAATATTGGGGTGAAGTACGTCATCCAAGATGGGAGATGTTAGAAGTTCCTTTTGGATAAGAGGTGGAGGGTGAAGACTTGGGGAGAGGGTGGGACACATCAGTAAAGGTGCAGTAGGAGGTGGGGAATGGAGAGGAAAGGAACACCAGCGGGTGAGGGGGATCGAGGCAGCTGTTGGTGTAGAGGATACAGATATGTTTAAGGAAATGGAGGAGATGTGGGAAGGGGATGACGTCATTCAGGAGCCTCATGGGGGACAGGAGACAGATACAGAAAGTGAGGCAGAACACATGGCATTCAAGAATTTGGCGGATTTTATAGAAATTAGGAGGGGCAGAGATCCAGGTGACACTGGCATAACAAAGGATGGGACAGATCAAGGATTTTTAGGTAGGAAGAATGCAATCCCCAAGTCCACCTGGAGAAGAGTTTCAGGAGGTGGAGTCTGCTGTGGGCTTTGCATTGGATGGTACAGAGATGCTGAGTCCAGGTGAGGTTGCGGTCAAGGTGAGGCCAAGGTAATTCAAGATGGGGTTAGGACAGGGCAGTAACAGATGGGGAGGTGGAAATCAGGTAGTCAGGAGTGGGATGAGAATACCATAATGAGTGCATGGTTTTGGAAGGATTGATTTGATGGAGCCACTGGTTGCACCAAGTAGTAAACTGGTTTAGGTGGGTTTGGAGGAAACGCTGGGACAATTGAAAGTTAGGATAGAGGGCAAGGAAGGCGGCGTCATCAGCATATTGAAGGAGATCGTGGGTGGGATGGTTTGGGCATATCAGTGGTCTACAGGAGATATAGAAGAGGAGAAAGGATGGAGCCCTGGGGGCATACTTGTGGTAAGGTAGAAGATATGGGAATTGGCATTGTGAATGGTGACATAGGAAGGACGGTGAAGAGGTAGGAGGCAGTGAGTTGGATAAAGTTCATAGGAAGGGTGTAGGTCTGGAGCTTGAAAAGGAGTCCTAAATGCCATACACGGTCATAGGCATTCTGGAGATTAAGGGAAACAAAAATAGCAGAGCAATGGGGTGGAGGGCCGGGGTATGGGGGGTGGGGGGCAGGGTGAGGCAGAGCATGGAGCTGGTGCAGGGTAGGGCAGGGTGCAGGGGCAGGGCAGGGCGTTGGGGGAGGGCGACAGACAAAAGAGGCGGTGTGATGGACTGGGATGTGGTCACTGCCAATGAGATTGAGGACTCCTGCGTTGTTACACCCAAGGAGGTTGGGGGAAGCCAGGACAGTATTGGAGATGGTGTTACTTTTGGGATAGGTATGCTGAAGAAGGGACAAGGTCACCTCGGATGGTGGAATGGAACTGATACCACCACTAGGGGGTTCGCAGGGTCACAGCTATGAATGTTAAGGTCTGCAGCAATCACAAAGGTGTACAAGGTGCAGTCAGTAAGGGAGAGGAATACATAGGCGATGGGCACTGGAGGACAAACATAGACTGTGAAACAGGTTACAGTGAGGGCAGGGGGGGGGGGGGGAAAGACACTGAGGATCAGGCATTCGGTACCATCATTCAGCAGGGGCTGTGGCCACACAGGGATATGCTTCAGGTTGCCAATAGTGACCCCATCTCATGCTAGGGGGCAGGGATTATCAGTATGGTTAAGGACATAGGGAGAGGTGTGGACAATGTGGTAAGGCTGTAGGAAGATTTCATGCAGGATGAAGGCATCAACCTGGTGTTGGGACACGGTATGCATGAATAGGGGCTTGTTTGCAGGGAAGGGGAGGATATTTTGATAAAGGAGGTGATACTCTCGTTGTGCCTGGACAGAGAGAGTGGAAGTGGAAGGAGGTCAGGCAAGAAAGGTTTCGTAGAGGGTGTCGAGATAGGTAAAGACAAAGTGGCTTGGTTATGGGAGTAGGTGGTGTAGGTGTTCAGGTGGTGAGGGAGATCTGCTGGAGGGTGTGTGGGCGTTTGAAGGGGTGGATGTTTTGAAGTACGATGGTAAGGAAACAGATGATGTCTTTGTCTGTGGAGGTGGGGATGGGTGGATGGACGTGTTAGGGTGGAGGGTTTTATCAATGGTGCAAACGAGGATGGTGAGCTCTAGTTTGGTTGACGGGGGGTTTACCTTGCATTTAGAGGATTAGATGGGCTGGGCTTCATTACATGTATTTCAGCAAGGAGGGGAGACCAGGTTGGGACACTTTTTGAGGAAATGAGAGGCTTTGCGGTGGGGGCAGGTGGGAGGACTTTCACAGGCAGAGGAAAGGCTAACGTTACAGACAAGGCACTTTTGGCACAGGTATAACTGTGGGGGGGGGGGGGGGGGGGGAAGAGCCAACAGGGTTCTGGCAGTCACAAATAAGGGCTCCCTATGTGAGTAGGTGGTCGAAGGAGAAGGGGGATTTGGTGAAAAGATGCATAAAGAAGGTGCAGCCGGAGTCACTGTAGATACTGCAGGTGAAGCATATTTTGAGTGCAGTATGGGCATTCAGTTCCGCCAACACCTCCACCTCCATGACCACAGGTCTGAGCTTTGTGGTCATGGTGGTGAAGGTCGGAGGGCAGTGGGGGTTTGGGGATAGTGGGGATAGAGGATGGGATAAGAAAGGGTGGAAGGGTGGCATGGGGGCCAAAGGTGACACGGGAAATCTTTTTGAGGTGGTCAGTGCCGAGGGAGGGATTGAGGTATTCGATAAGGATGGAGTCCTTTTGGGGAATGAGTTGAGAAATGGGGGCATTGGGGAAGCTTTTGCAGATTTACAAGGTGAGGGCATGGGCATGAAGGAACTGGGGGTTGCAGCAGGAGAGGATGAAGGTGTGCATGATGGGTGGTTGGGATGTGGGAATAAGGGGTGTATCCATGGGGTGTCAGAAATGGTGGGTGATGGAGACGGTTTTTTCGTGGAGGGGAGGAATGGAGTTGATACTATGTTGTTTAGGGTGTTTTTTGCTGAGGGCAGCCTTGGAAGAAGGGTGAGGGGTAGGGTTAAGTGGAAGGTCAGGGGAGGCAGGCCTTTCTTGGGGTGCAGAGGTGCCAACAGGAGGTGGTGTCAGCGAATTGTCTGGGATGGTGACTGTGGCCTCACAGGCTGGATTTGGAGGGCAACTGGGGAGGGGGTATCTCATGAGGAAGGATGGTGATGGCAGTGACGGGGGAGGGGGTGGAGCTGGGAGGGGGAGCAGTAGTGGACTGATAAGTGTTGGTATATAGTATTGGGAAGGATGTGGAGGGGGATGGAACAGTAATAATAGGAGGTTTGGCATCAGGAGTGGGGGGCATAGGAGGTACTCCATGAAGCGATGGTGGGGGAATGGGAGGGGGCCGTGTAGATAGTGGTGGTGAGTACATGTTGAAATGGGAATGTGCCTACCATCGACGGGCGTCACCAAGTTAAAGAAAGGATAGGCATGGAGATCATGCAGAACAGGGGAAGATGAAGACAAAGATACAGCACAGTGATGACACGCAGCCAGCAAAGACCGACAAGTGCCAGGCAGGATGTGGTGCACGGTGGACGGAGGGCAGGAGGTGGTGGACGGCCATCAGCAGAACCAGAAGTTGTGGGCGATGGCGACGGCAGCGGCAGATGGCAGCGACACAGTGCACTGAGCTTCCAACTGGAGCATCGGTTTTGGTTTGGTTTTGTTTTGTTTTGCTTTAGGGCGCAACAAACAACTGGAGTCATAAGTGTGCAAGTCAAAACTGTAGAACACCAAGACAGAGAGGAGATAAAAAACGACTATACATCAGGCCCTACTGACGTAAGAGAAGGCAGTTTAGAACAGGGGCATGTAGAAAGGGCTAAAAGAGGCTCCATGTGGAAACAGACCCAAAACTAAAAATTAAGTAGGCTTCACCATGTTGCTTTGGCCGATTAAAATTAAAACATGGTCGACATCCCATGCATCATTTGCTAAAATGGACGAAAACTCAGACGGCAAACCCAAGTGGGACCACAAATGACCAAAAAATAGACATTCTGTCATGAAGTGGCGGACAGTTAAGACTTGGGCGCAATTTGTACACAGTGGTGGGGTAGCGCCAATTATAAAATGCTGATGGCTAATAAGGCAGTGCGCAATATGCAGTGTAGTTAAAATAACTTCGTCCTGGCGGGAGGGCCGATAGGAGGTCGTCCAAGCTGCTGGGAGAGGCTTAACAAGCTGGAGCTTATTCCCGTGAAGGGAGGACCATTGGCGATGCCAAAGGGACACTACCTGCTGACAGACGTCAACATAGAGGTCATCGCAGATAATACATGAACTAGCAGGCTGTGGTACGTGGACTGCAGCCTTGGCAGCAGCGTCAGCAGTCACGTTTCCTGACAGACCGATTTTGACCAGGAACCCACAAAAACTACACAGTGACCCCACCAGGACTGAGCAAGTGACAGTATTCCTGGATCCGATTTACTAAGGGATGGGCAGTGTACAGAGCACATAGACTTTGAAGGTCGCTGAGCTGAGGACACAATTGAAAAGTGTGTGTTGCGGAATGTACTCCGTGGCCTGATGCAGGGTGAAGAGCTGTTAACACTGAGCAGTGTGCCAGATGCGGATATCGAAATACACGGGCGCCAACGACAAAGGCACACTATACTTCACAGACAGTCTGAGACACATAAATGTACACAAAGGTACTATTGTGAAGTCCAATGCGATGGATGTGAAACTGGAGGCGATAGATAGAGGCTGGAGTAGTGTCCTTTGGAAGTGAGTGAAGGCCAAGGTTAACATGGGCCGTTTCACGAAGCCAAGGTGGTGATGGGTTCACATCCACCAGGAAAATTGCAGGTAATGTGAAGTTAAGACGTCATAGCAGAAAGCAGACTCCAGGACGTATTGGAGCAGAGGGACAGGGCCCACATTGGCGATCAAATGAAACATTGAAGAAGGAGGCACAGGATCGGTAGCCACGCATGGCAGACAAAAGGTATGCATACTTTCTGAGAAAAAAGTCACGATTATAGGATAGTGGTAGTAAAGCAGCTTCAGCATACAGACACTCAACCAGACTAGTGTAAAATGTGTCAGTGGCCAAATGGATTCCACAATGGTGCATAGTGTTGAAACAGCGTAAGAGGCATGGATGTGCAGACACATAAACAAAGCACCCATAGTCGATTTTCGAAAGGACAAGGAACCAGTACAAACGGGGGAGGGTGGTTCGATGGACACCCCAGGAAGTACCATTAAGGACATGTAGGACATTCAGGGACCGAGTACAGAGAGCTGCCAGAGTTTCCTCTCAAACATGAGCCCCAGGAATTTCGTATTTTCAATGAACAAAGGGGCAACAGACCCAAGATGTAAAGATGGTGTGAGAAACCATTTGGACCGCCAGAGATTCATACAAACCGCTTTCTCTGTGCAAAAACGAAAGACATTGTTGATGCTCCAGGAGTAAAGACGATCAAGACATCCCTGAAGACGCCGCTCGGTGAGACAGGTCCGTGGGGAACTAAAATAGATGGCAAAATAGGCATCAAAAAGGGAGCCACAGATGCCAGGTGGTAGACAGGCGATTATAGGGTTAATGGCGATAGGCGATTGCAAAGAGGATGACACTCAAGACAGAAACCTGAAGCACACCGTTTTCCTGGATAAAGGAGACTGGTAAAGCAGACCCACATCTGAACATTGACAGCATCTGGCCCTGGGGTGGAGGGTCGGGATGAACTGAGAGCTTGATCTAGCTCCCTCATAGTAAAGGCGCCTGTAGCACTCACGATTCTGAGAATAGAACGGAATCGCCCAAGCCTCCTCCGCTCGTTTCCGATGGAGGAAGGCAGGGTGATAGTGGGAACAGCTCGATATTTCCACAAAATGGCGGCCCAAGGTGTTGGAGATAGCAATAGGGTCTACAATAACATCGTCTGCTGCTGTCAGGCTGGAAAACTGACTAATTTATCTTTGTCTGAGAGAGCCGTCAGAAGTTGGCCCACATGACAGAGGAGGGGGTGGAGCTGTTGAAAGAAAACTAGTGCATGAAATCCAGCTAGCTTTCTTGCTATCCCGAGGAACGTGACGACACTTTGCATGTATCTGTTTATAATGAACGCAGTTCGCCATCTTAGGATGACGGTTAAACACGCGGAGAGCATGTCTCTGTGCGCAAATTGCGTCGCGGTACTCCTCAATCGAGCAAGGGACTGGGAAGCGGCGTAGTGAAGAGGAAGTGCGAGGGATGGAACGTTCTGCAGACATAAGGATAACGTTTGAGAGATATTTCACAGGTTGTTCTTCGAAGGTTGCCAGGGAGGACTGAAGCCGACTGTCGGCCTTAGAATGCTGCCATTTTGGTGTGCACACAGGTGGGATAGGACTCACCAAACGGTTGAAGTCAGAAAGAGCGGACCACTCAAGCCAATCGGCGTGCTGGGCAGATCAGAAGGAGAGTTCGAAATGGGAATAGGTGTGCGAGGAGTTGGAAACTAAAGTGGGTGCTCCAGTGTTAAGACAGAAGTGGTTGAGTTGATTAAGAAGATCAACCAAGAGAGCACCTCTCTGACAGGTTCTGGGAGAACCCTGAAGGGAATGGTGTGCATTGAAGTCACCAAGTGGCAGAAATCGGGTAGGCAGCTGCCCAATAAGTTGAAGGACGTCTGCACTAGTGACATTGAATGGCAGAGGGATATAAATTGTACAGAGGGAAAAAGTCAGGTGAGGAAGGAACAGAGGGAAAAAGTCAGGTGAGGAAGGAAAAGAGGAACTTCAACTGCTTGTAGATGGGTAGTTAGGAAGATGGTTTGACTATGACTGTCATTCCGTATGAGCAGCATGACAACCCTGTGAGATGGGATGCCGACCTCAGGAGAGGTCAAAACGAACTGGGAAGAACTGTGAAAGCTCAAAGCTGTCGTGGCTCCGAAATTTCGTTTCCTGGAGGCAGATTACAAGGGGACACTGCGATGCTAAAAGCAGCTTTAAAACCTCTATGTGGGACTGAAAGACATGAATGTTCCATTGGAGTAGGGTCATTATGAGCAAAAGATATAGGGGTGTCACGTTGGCAGCTAACAAGTGACAGCCTGTGAAGAGTCGCTACTGCAGGATACAGAAGCAGGAGGACCCTGCTCCATGGGGCCCACAGAAGCATCGACTTGCTTGTGCGGTAGGTCTGTGGAGTCCAATGTTGAAAAGTGGTTGGTGGTGCGCACCGGCGACACAGAGGCTGGCAGGGCTAAGGTATCACGTGGCAATACCTTCGAAGAGGATCATCGAATCGGTGAAGGAGAAGCCCGTTTGCCTTTGGTGTACTTCTTCGAGGCTTTCTGGTTAGAGGAAGACTTGGGTATTGTTTGGCTGGAGGAACAGAGGATGTCTCCATGGGAGTACTCCTTCTGTTCTTTCTCGCCTACCAGTTGTGTAGCTGGTGGTTTTGCTTCTTGAGGGGAGAGTTTGGTGGCTTTTTGCAGAACTGGATGGGGGGATGGTGATGCTACCTTGATACGGGGGGGTGGGGGGATTTCATAACCTCAGAGCTGAATAAGTGCCAGATGGGAGAACACAGGGTTTGTGACTAGCCAATAACTTGTGAGGGACTGGGTAAGGCACTTTTTCCTTTACCCAGATCTCTTGAACAGCCCGCTAATCAAGATACATGGGACAATCCCGGGGTGAGGTGGCATGGCCACAATTGCAGTTTATACAGTGGGGAGAAGGAGGCAGACAATCGCCCTCGTGTGCATCCCTATCATAGGTTTACATTTGGCAGGGTGTTGACCTGACAGTCTAGTGTGATTGAAACGATGACACTGGTAACTGCACACTGGGTTTAGAATATATGGCAGAACTGTGATAATTTCATAGCCAGCTTTGATCTTGGACAGAAGTACCACCCTATCAAAGGTGAGAAAAAGGGTGTGGGTGGACAGTAAGGAGGAATCTACCTTTTGCATTACACGATGGACAGCAATGACATCCTGATCAGAAATGTAAGATTGGATTTCAGCCTCAGTTAGATCGTCTATGAGCTTAGTGTAAGTAACACCACAGGAAGATTTTCAAGTTCTATGGGCCTCAACAATAACAGGGTAGCCATGGAGAAGCAAGGTGGCATGCAGTTGTCGTGCTTGAGAATCAGAAGCAGTCTCCAAAAGCAAAGTTCCATTCCATAAACGAGAGCAGGATTTCACAGGGCCGGAAAGTGTATCAACACCTTTCTGAATAACAAACAGGTATACCATGGCTACGGACTGACCGTCATTAGTACGTGAGACTATGAGGAGCTGTCATGCAGCAAGAAGGGTCTGTGAATCGTTAACCTCATTACGTTTACTTTTCGTAGATGTTGACTATGAAGATGACTGCGAGAAAATCCCCCACGATTGCCAGCTTCTCTGATGGCACGCTCCTTCCAACTGGGGCCCCCCTTCACAAGGGGTGGCACCCACCTTAGGTGATTGTTCACACCTCAGGTCACATCTCACAAACACCTGACACAGGGACCAATTGGGAATTTGGGAAGGTCGCAACTCATGCTGTCACCCCTCCCTGTGTCTTGCCTGTACCAGGGGTACGTGGAAACCACCATAGGACTGAGCTTTGTGATCATACAAGTGAGGGTTGTAGAACAATGAGATGGTTGGGGCCGATGGGGAGACAGGGCCTGCTCCCAATTTTTATCCAAAACTTCCTGTCGCTTCGTACTTTCCATGTCCAAGATGGTGCCTCCCATAGTTCCATCCATATCCAGGAGATTGGAGTCCCACAGGGCTCTGTATTGTGTGTATCTCTTGTTTTAGTGGTCATTAACGGTCCAGCAGCAGCTGTCGCGACCTCCGTCTCACCTTCTCTGTATGCAGACGACTTCTGCATTTTGTTCAGCTGCTCCAGTACTGGTGTTGCCTACAGGGAGCCATCCACAAGGTGCAGTTTTCCTCCATGAAGAGGTGTGTTATGCATTTCTGTCAGATTCATACCGTTTATCTGGTACCAGAACTTTACCTTAACGACGATCCACCCACTGAAGTGGAAGCATATCGATTCTTAGTTCTGGTTTACGACGCTCATTTAACTTTGCTTCCTCATCTTCGTCAGCTTAAACGGAAGTGTTGGCAGCACCTCAATGCCCTCTGCTGCCTGAGCAACACCAACTGGGGTGCAGATCGCTCCATGCTGCTGCAGCTCTACAGAGCCCTTGTTCAATCCAGCCTTGACTATGTGTGTGTGATTTATGGTTCGGTGGTGCCCTCAGCATTGCGTTTGCTCGACCCATTGCACCATTGCGGAGTTCGACTAGCGACAGGAGCTCTTAGGACGAGTCCGATGACAAGCATACTGTTGGAGGCTGTAGTCCGTCCATTGAAGACCAGATGTGCACAAATGCTGGCCAGTTACATTCCCCACATTCATAGCTCTCCTGAAGATCCTAATTACTGTCTTCATTTCCCAAACATGGCGGTTCATCTCCCACATAGGCGGCCTAAGTCAGGGCTAACGATTGCATATCATGAGCGATCACTTCTGTCTCAACTGGAGTCCTTCCCTTCACCACCTCTCCTCGAGGTCCGTTCACATACACCTCCATGGTGTAGCTGTGCTCTCCACTGTCACTTCCTCTCGTTCTTGAAGTGTTCCGGGGCTCTGAAGTCGTTTACACCAACAGCTCGATGACTGATGGTAATGTTGGCTTCGTCTTTGTCCACAGAGGCCATATTCTACACCATTCCTTGTCTGATGGCTGCAGAGCTGGTGGCCATATCTCGTGCACTTCAGTATATCCGTTCATGGCACAAGGAATCGTTTCTTCTGTGTACTGACTTTTTGAGCAGCCTAAAAGGTACCGACCAGTGCTACCCTCGCCATCCTTTGGTGGCGTCCATTCAGGAGTCAATAAGTGCCCTGTACGAGTCCCATCGTTCAGTGGCACTTGTAGAAACCCCAGGACACGTCAGCATCCCAGGCAACGAACTTGCCGACAGGCTGGCCAGACAGGTTACGCGGAAAGCGCTTCTGGAGATGGGCATTTCTGAACCTGACCTGCGTTCTGACTTACGTCGCAGGGTTTTTCAGCTTTGGGAGACAGAATAGCATAACAGAAAGGACAACAAACTGCGTGTCATTAAGGAGACTACGAATGTGTGGAAGTCTTCCACGCCTCTTGCAGGGAAACAGTTGTCCTCTGCCGGCTCCACATTGGCCAAGCTTGGGGGACCCACGGTTACCTCTTGTGCCGTGAAGACCCGCCTCAGTGTCAGTGCGGCGCCCTGTTGACAGTGGCCCATATTGTGATGCGATGTCCCACATTGACTGCCCAGCGACGAAATCTTGGGTTAACGGAATCGTTGCCGCTCATTTTATCTGACAACGCCTAATTGGCTGATACAGTTTTACGTTCTATTCGTGAGGGTGGGTTTAATAATTTGATTTAAGTTTTAGCGCATGTCCTTTATCCCTCTGTGTCCTCCATGCTAGTGGTTTTAGGGTGGAGGTTTTTATGTGTTGCAGAGTGGCTGGTTTTTCCTTTTCATCTTCGTGGTCAGCCAGCCAATGTAATCTGCTTTCTTGTTTTACTCTCTTCTTTTTCTGGCGTCTCTCTGTTGTTTTCTTGTCCTCTTTTGTTCCTTTTAGTGTTAGTTGCCATTCTTTCATTCTTGTGGTTTTTCCTTTCTTTCCGTTTTGTGTTATATGTCTCGTGTGTTTTATTCTCACTTGTGGCATTGTTTTATTACGAACAAAGGACTCATGACCTAATAGTTTGGTCCCTTCCCCCCTCTTTTAAACCATCCAACCAAACAATCGGAGGTAGCATTCGTGCTTTGGACATAATTCATTATATTTGTCATGATGTGCGATTCTATGAAGCCTGTTGGAATGCTTTCATCTTTTGTCTTAGAGGAGCGAACTGTCCTTCAATTTGTTTATCAAAAACTAAATGTGAGAATTGTAATACGTAAAACATTACATCGTGTCCTCTGACAAACGTATAGCTTTCCTTTTCTGTGGCCTATGTGAACAATGGAAAAAATGCACTTTCTTCTCTTTTACGACTCTTCACATCCACCATCTCAATGCACTAGAAAGCCAAAAATGGTATCCTCTTGTCATAATAAATTACATAAAATCCCTGAGAGAACTGTACCTTATTATTTTTAGATAAATCTCCGCGTGAAAACCAACAGTGGCAAGTTCTTTACTAGATAAGATAGAATTTCCATTCCTAATATTTTCATCATATCTCTCAAAATCTATCATATTTAGGCTTCCGTTAGAATGAAAAGCATTTGTAGAATAGGAATTATGCAGAAAACATTCCAGTTTCTGTAAACGTTACACTACTGTATTAAAACTACAAATATCAAACACCGCAAGTTTTTGGCTACGCGAATAGTGAGAGACCTTTTTTTCATAACGAGTAACAGTTCCAACGTTGTCCCACTCACCCCACCACGCATAAATTTTCCAGGAGTGTGACTATTTCTTCTTGATATGTAAGAACATCCGCTACCACTCAGTGCCTAGCATTTATTGTCCTTATTATCGCAAATGTTAATTTGAGGTTTCCTTCCTTTATTCAAGCGTTTTTGCGATCTACCATTTACAACATTCATGGCGTTATGCATGAGCTTGCATTACAGCGTTATCCCCTGCAACAACGTATTTTTCTGTTCGACATTGGTACCAAAAGTAACAAGTGGCAGAATCAAATTAACAAGCAGATTCAGAACGTTAGATACAGCACTATTGCGACTCTAACTCACTTTCGATAAAAATGTTGGTTACTTCTTTGTCTGGGAGAAGGAATGAACTGTCTCGATTTTTTTAAGTGGCAGGTAGTGCATGATAATGAAGTCCGGCAGCATCAAAAGAAATGTAGTGAACAATACATATAAAACGATGTATTTTATGTGTCTGTAGTATCTTTTTTGTACACGTTAACTTGCGCAGAAATGTAAATATTACATTAACCGTTTCCTCAATACGAATTAAGATAACTATGTCCTGTTTTGTATCAAAATGTTCAGCGTACTGGCGTGCATGCAATGACGCTTCATTATTTTAAATCAGCCTATTTGATCGAAAAATGTTTTATGTTGATTTATGTAGTAACTGGCATCACTAATCACTGTGGGGGATAGAAGTGAAGCAGTGGAAGTCGGTACCAATGAGAAGTGATCGTGCTGAGGCGTTGTGGGTGGCGTAGTTCCAAAAATTCTCTTTTCAGAGAAAACGGACCAGCTATGTCAAAAAAAAACTGTCTGGTAAAAAATGATCAACTATAGGAAGTCTAACAAAAACACAGGTATGATTTCCGCGAGCCCCTGTGTCTCAGCAAAGATGACTGGCTCCTTTTTAACTATACTTGACAACATGATATCGTGCAGGCTCTGGGAAGCTGACAACATGCAAGTTACAAACAACCCCCCCCCCCCCCCCCCTACCGCGGTAATATACACCGACGGGTCAATTTTATTTTTAAAATTGTCCCCTCTTACGATGATTTCGGCACGTCTCAGGACCGAGACCACTGCAGCTGGCCCAGGACACTTGGTCGGCGACCTGCAACAACCGTAGCTTCGTTATTAACAATCCCTGCATCTTTCGATGAACTACTGCTGTGGGCAGCAAGCATACCACCCGCCTAGATTGTTGCACACAACTTTTCCCGCGTTTCGCCCCGGAACGTTTTTCCCTCTCTGCTCTGTACCACTATTCTTCAAATGTTTGTTTACTGCCACCCATATGGAACTATTTTAAAAGTTGATTGCACCCACACGTACAGACCCTCATCCTGTGAACTCAAGATAGCTAACTATCCATTCACAGAGGTGACTAGAACTCCTAGTGATAGTCACTGAGCAAGTGCGGGACTGCAGGTACTCCGTTTCTAAATTTTAAAAAAGTTTACGAATAAGGAAGAAGCTGCGTTTGGGACGCGATATAGGACGAAGTTGACGTTTAGGGTATGGTGAAGGAAGTGTTACATTTGGGAGACGAATCTCGTTGCGGTTGCTGTGAGGAGAGGACTTGCATCTAGATCGCATTACAGTGAAAACAAGAAACGAAGGAATTAAAGACATTACCTAGAAGTGGACACTGATTTATATCAATGGAGCAAGTTGAAAATTTGTGCTGGACCAGGATTCCGACGCAGGTCTTCTGCTTACTAGGCAGTTGCACCGAACACTATGCCATGCGGACACAGGGGTCACCATCACTGCACGGACTAATTTTGCCCGCCTTCCGTCAGACACCAATTCTCAACTTACACCACACACTACTGATGTAGTGCCCCTGCTGATTAGCCTCATTACTCGCGGCATCTCGCCGATTCACATAAGATTTCGAACTTGGAGAAATATATCCTAGATGCAACATAGCTGTTGTGTATTGTTATTTGAGACCAAAACTTATTCTATGGTGTAACTTTAAAGGGTTTCTTCAGATTTCCGATGAATGAATTTTCACAGGTCTGCCATAAAATGGCTGCAGGTTCCTACATGACTGGGTGCTTTCATTCTTATGTGAAAAATGTTTACCACTGCTAAGTGGATATTCATGCATCTCAAATTAGGTTTTTCATAAATAATATAGAGAACAGCCTATCATCACTAAAAGCAGGCGAGTCTAGATTACTTCCTACTATTGGGGAAAGAGTTGGAGGAATAAGATTACATTTCGCAAGGCGGTTTCTAGTAATAGCCGGCAGTTCTGGACAGGCTACTACCGAAATAACACACCTGAATGGTTTTCTTTGTTAGTGAATAACATATCTGAGTGGGTTTCCACATTACATTCTTCCTGAACAAAAAATGTTAACATGCTCTAATTGGTTTACTAGAAAAAGCCAGCAGCTTTTGACTTACCTTGGGAAAAACTTCTTTTGTCTAGGCTATTGATAGAAACCCTTCTAAGGGAACTCTGGAATTGGAATGTGCTATAAGTACTGGCTTGTCCAGGGGAAAAATGAAGTCGCAGACTAGCAACAGAAAACCATCTTTGTCTCGGCTATAAACAACAGACAGGCTAGACCTCATCTCAGATTAAAATATTATGGATAGCAGCACAGGAACAGGTGTGTAATAGTCAGCGTGACTCGAGAGAAGGTAAGAGCCAGTGACAGAGATATCATTGTGGTGCAGGTATCCGGGCTGCAGCAGCAGTAGAGCAAGTGGAAATCTGAGCTGGCTGGTGGAGGGGTGGGTGGCTGCCATCCCTGTGACGTGACATGGCGGTAGGCAGAAAAAGGCGCTGACAGCAGATAGCTGCAGTGGCATGTGCAGGTACTGCTTAGCAGTACTTTCCATGTTGTTGCAATTGGTCCTCGCTGCTTAGCGTGTCATCAAAGCGGACTTGGTGTGCAGAACTTTACCAGCGGTGATTGATGCATTTGCAGACTGTGTAAAGTGGCTCTCTCCTGTATGGTGTTTGTTTAAACAATAATGACATAATTGTGCCTATACTGTTCCTTTCCTATTCTGCTTCACATGATAGTGCCAAGCGTTTGGCAGCTGTAAGTGTGACACCAATGAGGTTTAGAGTTTTCAAGTTAGGACAAGCTAGCCTTTGAGTTTCAAATTCAGGGTGAAAGTTGCTTAAACTGCGTCACCGGTGGGTGGATGGAAGGTGAGTAATGTGACAATCAAGTAGGCCGCCCTAGTGTCCCCAGGTACAGTATCTGGGATTTATGGTAACTGACGTGGCAAACATGTAGACAATCAACTACATCCAGTCACCATCTTCAATTGCCATCTTGCACTCTGGAATCAAAAGACTGTCTTAGAATGGCCAGGTCGCCATGTTGGATCGCCATATTGGATTCTAGGATCAAATGGACTGTCCTAGTACACCTAGGTCGCCATTCTAGATAGCCATCTTTGATTCTGATGTTGTCGAAACTGATCTTCGAATTTCACACCAACACAACAAAGCACTATTTTGAAGTTTTTCATTTCCCACTAATTTACACTTAGGGCAATAGCCTCTACTTCTACAGTTATGTCATACAAGTGGGGAAAATACCCTGTAGTACGATGGGGCTATTTTTCAGTTTCCCACCACTTTATACATAGCACAACTGGCCTGTGTCAGAGGGGTGGGGGAAATCTGGTAACAATGCATGACGACACAGGGCGAGTAGAGCGATGGAGGATGGAGAAAATAAAACGGAAAACGAAACTCCTCCCGAACAGGCCATGAAGGCCCAACGGAAATCTGCAAATAATGCAGGCTGTCACAGATCTCTCCCAGCCCTACTATTCATCCAATACTTAATATTACTCGTATTTCAGCTGTGTGAGAATTGTTTAGCAACTTGAGGCGGCCAGAGAAAGATTAGAGCCACACTAGTGTCGAAAATTTAGTAGTATGTCAATTACGGGTGCAATCGTAAACAAATATCATACTATCACTCCAGAGAGACTGGAGACTGGAATACACTGTTTTTCTAGGTCGTTCCTGTGTTATGGAAATGGTACAACCACGAACGATAACTATACATATCCTACGTGTTTGAAAGGGCACTGCGAAAACACCCCATATACTTTTTCATATTCTGCACAAAATATGAGACAGAGGATTGAGATAAATTTGCATCACAGACAAAGCGACGAGGTAAAGAGTTACATTCAGCCTGAGCCAGCAATCAACCTGAGCCCGCATTCAGCAAAATTGTGGGCCAGCAAGTGTACCGACATCTGTGGTACCTTGGTTGTAGCCCCAATGAGCCCCATAAGCGTAACAGCTGTTAGTGTTTGCTGTAGAGTATATTTTTATACCGAGTCAGGGTGACAAAAACAACTTAAAGAACTCTTTATTTCTAGTTCTTTTGTAGCGATAACATGTGTGTAACCTCTGACAATGAAGGCCGACTTAAAATGTCATGTAAAATTTCAAGTAATATTTGCACAGTTTTCTACGCACTTAGGAAGTTTCTTTAAAACTGCAACACGTCACGAAGAAAAGACGTGACACTACAGCTGTGGAGAATAATGGTAGCTAACGCATTAATCAAGATTATCGGGGAGTGTAGTAGAAAATCTGAAAATAGAACGGCTGGAACTAAAAGTTTTCATACCCAATACGCAAGAAAGAAATCAAGTTAGACGCCAACATCTACTAAGGCAGCATCCTATTGCTAACCGGTTACAAAGTAAAGTCCGCAGCTCGTGGTCGTGCGGTAGCGTTCTCGCTTCCCGCGCCCGGGTTCCCAGGTTCGATTCCCGGCGAGGTCAGGGATTTTCTCAGCCTCGTGATGACTGGGTGTTGTGTGATGTCCTTTGGTTAGTTAGGTTTAAGTAGGTCTAAGTTCTAGGGGACTGATGACCATAGATGTTAAGTCCCATAGTGCTCAGAGCCATTTGAACCATTTGAAGTTCTTTAAATGGATATTTTGAAGAAGCTCTCACAATAGCGTAACTGAAATGTTCCACAACCGCCAGTGCGAGGTACTAAAAGCAAGACACTGTGCATCAGGAAACGGCTAGGACTGAGAGCCTGCTTTCCAAATGACTCAAGGAATGTTCATAAGCGTTCAGAACTTGAGTACAATCAAGTACTAAGGTTATACTGTCTAAATAGAAAGGTTATGGAATGACGTTAAGCTTAATCACAATGAATGTGGCACCTAAGGAGGTGCATGACATGCAATTAGCGAAGTTATGACAGTGAAAAATTTCCCGCACAATAATAAAACAGTTAGGAAACAATTATGGTTACCCACAGCTGCGCAGATGCTTGACAGTAACAGAGCATGCCCTCTCTTTCTCTTGGCCTTATCCCGTATCATAACATGGTGGGCAGTTTAATATCTGGATTTGGTAATTTTTGTGGTAGAGGGTGGATGGATGATCTTCCTGTTACCATCCGTTTCCCATCCTGGACGGAATTCGTGCATGCCACGTTTTCCTAAATAGTTGCCAATCGTGTAACGTGAGGCAGAACGTGGGTACCAGCCCTGTATTCACTATGCTGGATGTGGGAAGCCGCCTAAAATCCCCATCCACACTGACCAGCGCACAGGGCGTCGTCGTCAATGCACCGGGCGGCGTGGAAGTGGCGTGCTAACGTGCTCGGCTACCTCGGTTGGATGTGATGACCCTGTATGGCGCATTCACAAGCGCTGATGGCTTGCGATAGCGTTTTCTGATAAACAGCTGTGCCAACGTCTAGGTAAGTCATTTATCGCGCCAGACGGGTTATAAATGCACCTCAGATGTGCTCCACAGGATTCACAAGTGATTACGTTGCTGTCTAAGATACGACTGTACATCAGGGAATGCATTTCCAATACAGTGTAATGTAGTTTATTAAGTTCAATGCAGAATATTTTCTGCTTAAAGTTTTTAAATAGCAGTTGGAGTAGTTTAGAATGATTATTTCGTGACTGTCACGAGCTAAAAATTGAAAGAGAAGTTGCTTATTAATGAGAGACATATTTTGCGGCAAATTAATAGCTGAATTCGGCAATTGACAGTTGCATCCAATAAATGATGAGTTCAGATACTGTCCGGCTACAACTTTTATATAAAATTTATTCCTACGCTGCTTCGCAGTATATCACCAAAGTACCTAGGTTATCAGCAGCACCCACGTCATTTGTCTCCCAACTCTCCGTACAGGAGGCTGTATGCAGCAGGAAAACCAAGTCCATCGCTTTTTCACCGAATGCATGTGGTGTCTGTTCTTTCGGACATCTTCGCACGTACGCACACACACACACACACACGCACACACACACACACACACACACACACACACACAGAAACACACAAGACGGCCAGTGAGCCCTTCAGAGTAGATGCATACCAAGTTCGAAGTCTTATGTGAATCGGCGAGATGCCGCGAGTAATGAGGCTAATCAGCAGGGACACTACATCAGTAGTGTGTGGTGTAAGTTGAGAATTCGGGTCTGGCAGAAGGCGGGCAAAATTAGTCCGTGCAGTGATGGTGACCCCTGTGTCCGCATGGCGTAGCGTTCGGTGCATCTGCCTGGTAAGCAGAAGACCTGCGTCGGAATCCTGGTCCAGCACAAATTTTCAACTTGCTCCATTGATATAAATCAGTGTCCACTTCTAGGTAATGTCTTTAATTCCTTCGTTTCTTGTTTTCACTGTAATGCCATCTAGATGCAAGTCCTCTCCTCACAGCAACCGCAACGAGATTCGTCTCCCAAATGTAACACTCCTTCACCATACCCAAAACGTCATCTTCGTCCTATATCGCGTCCCAAACGCAGCTTCTTCCTTATTCGTAAACTTTTTTAAAAATTAGAAACGGAGCACCTGCAGTCCCACACTTGCTCAGTGACTATCACTAGGAGTTCTAGTCACCTCTGTGAATGGATAGTTAGCTATCTTGAGTTCACAGGATGAGGGTCTGTACGTGTGGGTGCAATCAACTTTTAAAATAGTTCCATATGGGTGGCAGTAAACAAACATTTGAAGAATAGTGGTACAGAGCAGAGAGGGAAAAACGTTCCGGGGCGAAACGCGGGAAAAGTTGTGTGCAACAATCTAGGCGGGTGGTATGCTTGCTGCCCACAGCAGTAGTTCATCGAAAGATGCAGGGATTGTTAATAACGAAGCTACGGTTGTTGCAGGTCGCCGACCAAGTTTCCTGGGACAGCTGCAGTGGTCTCGGTCCTGAGACGTGCCGAAATCGTCGTAAGATGGGACAATTTTATAATAAAATTGGTCCGTCGGTGTATATTACCGCGGAAGGGGTGGGGTGGGGGGGGGGGCGGTTTGTTTGTAACTTGCGTGTTGTCAGCTTCCCAGAGCCTGCATGATATCGTGCTGTCAAGTACAGTTAAAAAGGAGCCAGTCATCCTTGCTGAGACACAGGGGCTCGCCGAAATCATACCTACGTTTTTGCTACACTTCCTATAGTTGATCATTTTTTACCAGACAGTTTTTTTTGACATAGCTGGTCGGTTTTCTCTAAAAAGAGAATTTTTGGAACTACGCCACCCACAACGCCTCAGCACGATCACTTCTCATTGGTACCGACTTCCACTGCTCCACTTCTAGCCCCCACAGTGATTACTGATGCCAGTTACTACATAAATCAACATAAAACATTTTTCGAACAAATAGGCTGATTTAAAATAATGAAGCGTCATCGCATGCACGTCAGTACGCTGAACATTTTGATACAAAACAGGACATAGTTATCTTAATTCGTATTGAGGAAACGGTTAATGTAATATTTACATTTTCGCGCAAGTTAACGTGTACAAAAAAGATACTACGGACACATAAAATACATCGTTTTATATGTATTGTTCACTACATTTCTTTTGATGCTACCAGACTTCATTATCATGCACTACCTGCCACTTAAAAAAATCGAGACAGTTCATTCCTTCTCCCAGACAAAGAAGTAACCAACATTTTTATCGAAAGTGAGTTAGAGTCGCAATAGTGCTGTATCTAACGTTCTGAATCTGCTTGTTAATTTGATTCTGCCACTTGCTACTTTTGGTACCAATGTCGAACTGAAAAATACGTTGTTGCAGGGGATAACGCTCTAATGCAAGCTCATGCATAACGCCATGAATGTTGTAAATGGTAGAGCGCAAAAACGCTTGAATAAAGGTAGGAAACCTCAAATTAACATTTGCGAGAATAAGGACAATAAATGCTAGGCACTGAGTGGTAGCGGATGTTCTTACATATCAAGAAGAAATAGTCACGCTCCTGGAAAATTTATGCGTGGTGGGGTGAGTGGGACAACGTTGGAACTGTTACTCGTTATGAAAAAAAGGTCTCTCACTATTCGCGTAGCCAAAAACTTGCGGTGTTTGATATTTGTAGTTTTAATACAGTAGTGTAACGTTTACCGAAACTGGAATGTTTTCAGCATAATTCCAATTCTACAAATGCTTTTCATTCTAACGGAAGCCTAAATATGATAGATTTTGAGAGATATGATGAAAATATTGGGAATGGAAATTCTATCTTATCTAGTAAAGAACTTGCCACTGTTGGTTTTCACGCGGAGATTTATCTAAAAATAATAAGGTACAGTTCTCTCAGGGATTTTATGTAATTTATTATGACAAGAGGATACCATTTTTGGCTTTCTAGTGCATTGAGATGGTGGATGTGAAGAGTCGTAAAAGAGAAGAAAGTGTATTTTTTCCATTGTTCACATAGGCCACAGAAAAGGAAAGCTATACGTTTGTCAGAGGACACGCTGTAATGTTTTACGTATTACAATTCTCAGATTTAATTTTTGATAAACAATCTGAAGCGCAGTTCGCTCCTCTAACACAAAAGATGAAAGCTTTCCAACAGGCTTCATAGAATCGCGCATCATGACAAATATGATGAATTATGTCTACAGCACGAATGCTTCCTCAGATTGTTTGTTTGGTTGGTTTAAACGAGGGGGGAAGGGACGAAACTATTAGGTCATGAGTCCCTTGTTCCTAATAAAACAATGCCACAAGTGTGAGAATAAAACACACGAGACATATAACACAAAACGAAAAGAAAGGAAAAACCACAAGAATGAAGGAATGGAAACTAACACTAAAAGGAACAAAGGACAAGAAAACAACAGAGAGACGCTAGAAAATGGGGAGCCGGCAGAGGACAACTGTTTCCCTGCAAGAGGCACGGAGGACTTCCACACATTCGTAGTCTCCTTAATGACACGCAGGTTGTTGTCCATTATGTTATGCTATTCTGTCTCCCAAAGCCGAAAAACCCTGCGGCGTAAGTCAGAACGCAGGTCAGGTTCAGAAATGCCCATCTCCAGAAGCGCTTTCCGTGTAACCTGTCTGGCCAGCCTGTCGCCAAGTTCGTTGCCTGGGATGCTGACGTGTCATGGGGTTTACACAAGCACCACTGAACGATGGGACTCGTACAGGACACTTACTGACTCCTAAATGGACGCCACCAAAGGATGGCGAGGGTAGCACTGGTCGATAGCTTTTAAACTGCTCAAGGAGTCAGTACGCAGAAGAAACGATTCCTTCGTGCATGAACGGATATTCTGAAGTGCATGAGATATGGCCACCAGCTCTGTAGCCATCATATAAGGAATGCTGTTGAATATGGTCTCTGTGGACAAAGGCGAAGCCAACATTACCATCAGCCATCGAGCCATTGGTGTAAACCACTTCAGAGCCCCGCAACACTTCAAGAATCGAGAGGAAGTGACAGCGGAGAGCCACAGGGTTAACGGAGTCCTTAGTGTCATCCGAAAGGTCTAAGCAATGCTTCGGCCTACAGCTACACCATCGAGGTGTATGTGAACGGACCTCGAGGAGAGGTGGTGAAGGGAAGGACTCCAGTTCAGACAGAAGTGATCGCACATGATACGCAATCGCTAGCCCTGACTTAGGCCACCTATGTGGGAGATGAAACGCCATGTTTGGGAAATGAAGACAGTAATTAGGATGTTCAGGAGAGCTATGATGTGGGCAACGCAAGTGGCCAGCAGTTGTGAATGTCTGATCTTCAATGGACGGACTACAGCCTCCAACAGTATGCTTGTCACCGCACTCATCCGAAGAGCCCCTGTCGCTAGTCGAACTCCGCAATGGTGCAATGGGTCGAGCGAACGCAATGTTGAGGGCGCCATGGAACCATAAATCACACACCCATAGTCAAGGCTGGATTGAACAAGGGCTCTGCAGAGCTGCAGCAGCATGGAGCGATCTGCACCCAAGTTGGTGTTGCTCAGGCAGCAGAGGGCATTGAGGTGCTGCCAACACTTCCATTTAAGCTGACGAAGATGAGGAAGGAAAGTTAAATGAGCGTCGTAAACCAGAACTAAGAATCGATATGTCTCCACTTCAGTGAGTGGATCGTCGTTAAGGTAAAGTTCTGGTACCAGATGAATAGTACGAAGCTGACAGAAATGCATGACACACCTCTTCATGGAGGAAAACTGCACCTTGTGAATGGCTCCCTGTAGGCAACACCAGTACTGGAGCAGCTGAACAAAATGCAGAAGTCGTCTGCATGCAGAGAAGGTGAGATGGAGGGCCCGACAGCTGCTGCTAGACCGTTAATGACCACTAAAACTAGAGATACACACAATACAGAGCCCTGTGGGACTCCAATTTCCTGGATATGGATAGAACTATGGGAGCCACCAACTTGGACACAGAAAGTACGAAGCGACAGAAAGTTTTGGACAAAAATCAGGCGCGGGCCCCGGAGACCCCAATCATAGAATGTGGCAAGGATATGATGTTGCCAGGTCATGTCGTATGCTTTACGTAACTCAAAAAATACAGCAACCAGGTGTTGGCGTCTGGAAAAGGCTGTTTGGATGGCACACTCGAGGGACAGAAGATTATCAGTGGTAGAACGACCCTGCAGAAGTTGCCCTGACATAGAGCCAGTAGGCCACGTGATTCCAGGACCGATCCCAACCGCCAACACACCATACATTCCAGCAGCTTACAAAGAACGTTGGTGAGGCTGATGGGCCGATAGCTATCCACATCAAGCGGGTTTTTTCCTGGTTTGAGCACCGGAATGATGCTGCTCTCCCGCCATTGCGATGGAAAGACGCCATCACACCAGGTCTGATTGAAGATGACAAGGATATGTCGCTTGTAATCAGATGAGATATGTTTAATCATTGGCTGTGGACTCGATCAGGCCCAGGAGCTGTGTTGGGGCAATGTGCTAGGGCACTGAGGAGCTCCCACTCTGTAAATGGAGCGTTGTGGGATACAGTGAGGCATGTAGTGAATGAGAGGATTTTCCCTTCCAGCCGCCATTTGAGAGTGCGAAAGGCTGGGGGGTAATTCTGTGATGCAGAGGCTCGAGCAAGGTGCTCGGCAATCGCGTTTGCGTCGGTAGATAACACGCCATTTATGGTAAAAGGGGAACACCTGTTGGGATCTGGTACACGAAACGGCGTTTGATCTTTGCCCGCACTTGGAAAGGTGATGTATGGTACCCAATGGTCGAGACATATCTCTCCCAACACTCCTGTTTCCATCGTTTGATAAGTTGGTGAACGCGGGCACGGACGGCTCCAGAGAAGGGTGACTCTTATGCTGCTGTAGAGCTCGCCGACGCTCCTTAATTGCTTCAGCGACTTCTGGCGACCACCAACCGACTGCCTTACGCCGGGGGCACCCTAAAGAGCGAGGGATCGTGTTTTCTGCCGCAGTAACAATTGTTTTAGTCACCTGCTCAACCACCATATCGATGTTACCATGTGTGGGAGCTTCAATGGTGACAGCAGAGGTGAAAGTTTCCCAGTCTGCCTTGCTTAAAGCCCATATAGGCAGGCGTCCATGGGCCTGATGGTGGGGCAATGACAGGAAGATGGAGAAGTGGTCACTACCACACAGGTCGCCATGTGCTCTCCAGTGGATAGATGGGAGAAGTCCTGGGCTGCAAGTTGATAAATCAGTGGCCGAGTAACTACCATGAGCCACACTGAAATGTGTGGTGGTCCCAATATTTAAGAGACAGAGGTCGAACTGAGACAGTAATGTTTTGACATCTCTGCCTCGGCCAGTAAGCACAGTGCCACCCCACAAGCGGTTATGGGCGTTGAAATCTCCCAAAAGTAGGAAAGGTTTAGGGAGTTGATCAATCAGTGCAGCTAATACATTCAGGGGTACTGCGCCATCTGGAGGAAAATATACATTGCAGACAGTTACTTCCTGTGTCGTCCTTATTCTGACAGCCACAGCTTTAAGAGGGGTTTGAAGGGGCCTAGTGTCACTACAGACTGAGTTTAGGACATAAACGCAAACTCCACCTGACACTCAGTTATAGTCACTACGGTTCCTGTAATATCCCTTATAGCTGCAGAGGCAGGGGTCCGCATTGCTGGGAACCTGGATTCCTGGAGGGCAATGCAGATAGCAGGTGTAAAGCTTAACAGTTGCTGTAGCTCAGACAGGCAGTGAAAATAACCGCAGCAGTTCCACTGGAGGATGACATCATCATGAGACTGGGAAGGCATGGAATATTCAATGAAGCAGTTTTCACCTCAGGGTAACTCGCTGCCATCTACGTATTGCCTGAACAGTCTATATCCATTGTATCTGAGGGTCTGGCGAGATCTGTGTCCTCAGCGGACGCCAGGATCTCCATACCATCCTCAGACACAGAGCTTCTAGGTATCGGTGGTGTGGGTGCCACAGCAATTTCCTTGGTCTTAGGGGTCTCCTTTTTGGATTTCTCTCGCTGCTCGTTGGGTTTCCCTGACTGGGAGGACTTCACTGGCTCAGGTTCTGGGACTGAGGATGAGCATGAAGCCCTACGACCAGCTGCTTTTGAGCTCTTCAACCACTGGTGGGTGTCATCTGTCCCATTAGCTGAAACCTGGGAACGGAGTGACCCAAGGGACCCCTTCCTAGCAAGAGAAACCAAAGAAGACTTACGCTTCTTCAGCTTAGAAGTGGGGATGGACGACCCTGATGGTTGGGGGATGTTGCTCCCGAACTAGGTGGTGTGGGAGCAACAGGGAGGGAAATGCCCCACACAATCAAGGGTGCAGGTGTAGTATTCCAGCTCTGAGAGGTGACTGGGTTTAGCGGAGCTGATAGTGCCAGAACTGTTGCAGTGACGGCGTAAAACCATGTCTTACATACAAGATGCATGTGTTCAAATTTTCTCTTAGCGTCAGTGTAGGTTAGTTGGTTCAGGATCTTTTACGCCATCATTTTCCTTTCTTTCTGGAGAATCCTGCAGTCTAGCGAGCAAGGCAAATGGTGCTCTCCATAGTTGACACAGATAGGAGGTAGGGCACGTGGAGTATTGGGATGTGATGGGCATCCACAAACTCGCCGTATGTTGCTGGAAGACATATGGCCGAACTTCCAGCACTTAAAGCACCGCATGAGGGGAGCGATATAGGGCCTTACAACACAGTGGTAGACCATCATCTTGACCTTCTCGGGCAATGTATCACCCTCAAAGGCCAAGATGAAGGCACCTGTGGCAACCTTATTAATCCTAGGACCCCGGTTGATTCACTGGACGAAATGTACACCTTGCCACTCTAAATTGGCCCTCAACTCATTATCAGACTGCAAAAGAAGGTCCCTGTCGAATACGATACCCTTGACCATATTTAAGCTCTTATGAGGCGTGTTGGTTACAGAAAGTTCTCCCAGCTTGTCACAAGTGAGTAATGCCTGTAACTGGGCAGAGAGTGCTGTTTTGATCAAGACTGACCCAGATCTCATTTTGGACAATTCCTCCACCTCCCCAAACTTGTCCTCTAAATGCTCAACAAAAAACTGAGGCTTCAACATCATGAAAGATTCCCCATCAATTCTCAAACATACAAGATACCGGGGCGAATAAGATCTGCTGGCATACTTAGCCTGATGTTCCTCCCATGGTGTGGCCAGGGAGGGGAATGATTTGGGATCATACTTCTGTGTGTTGAATTGAGCTTATGAACACTTAGAGGCTGCTAGTGTGTCACAACCAGCAAAAGATGATGAGCTAGCTTCATTGCATGTCATCTGCTCTGATGCCACTGCTTCCCTTTCATGTCCCTTGATTCAAAACTTCCATCTGCTTTCTAGACAAGTTGTAAATAGCCTTTCACTCCCTGTATTCTACCCATGCTATTTTCAGAATTCCAAAGAGAGTATACCAGTTGACATTGTCAAAAGCTTTCACAGAGTCTAAGAATGCTATAAATGTAGATTTGCCTTTCCTTTGCCTACCCTCTACGAGAAGTCATAGGGTCAGTATTGCCTTGCATGTCCCACATTTGGGTTGGAAATTTTCTTTCCTCAGGGACTGGATGTTATGTTGTCCTCACTATCATTTCATCATCATCAGTGGAAGGCAGCGGGAAACCACCACTGGAAGCACTTCCCTAGATGCTCAGGTGGTGACCCTCTCTGATGACGCTTCCCCCATGACAAGACCTGCTGTAAAGCAGAACACAAAGTTTTTTTCTATAGCCTCTCTACATACTCCCTCCACCTTTCACCTCTCCATTCTTAGCTTAGTACTGGTTATCCATTCAAGCTCTTGATTTCATATAGCCACTTCTCTTTTCCCCAAAGGCCTCTTTAATTTTTAATTTTATTGTATGCAGTATCTATCTTTCCCCTAGTGATGTATGCTTATACATTCTTACATTTGTCCTCTAGATATTCAGTGGTTACTGTGAATCTCACTTATTTAGACATTTTTATTCCCTTTTGTCAGTTTCATTTGCTGCCTTTTAATATTTTCTCCTTCCATCAGTTAAGTTAAATATCTCCAGTGCTATCAAAAAATTTTTACTAGGCCTTTTCTTTTTACCTATATGATCCTGTGCTGCCTTCCCTATTTTTTCTCTTGAAGCTACCCGTTCATTTTCTACTGTATCCCTTTCCCCTCTTCTAGTCAGTTGTTGCCTAATTTACCCTCTGAAACTCTTAGCAACCTCTTGTTGTTTCAATTTATCCAGGTCCCATCTCCTTCAATTCCTACATTTTTGCAACTTCTTCAGTTTTAATCTACGTTTCATAAGCAATAAATTGTGGTCAGAATCCACATTCACCTCTGGAAATGTCTTATAGTTTAAAATCTGGTTCCAGAATCTCAGTCTTACAACTATATAATCAATATGAAACCTTCTAGTGCCTGCAGGACTCTTCTGTGTATACAAAATTCTGTCATGATTTTTAAACAAAGTGTTAGCAATGACTGAATTATGCTCTGTGTAAAATTCTACCAGGCACCTTCCTCTTTCATATCTGTCCTCCAGTCTGTATGCATCTACAACTTTCCTTCTCTTCCTTTTCCTGCTATTGAATTCCAGTCTCCAACAAATTTAAATTTTCATCTCCCTTAACTATCTAAATAATTTCTTTTATCTCATCATACATTTTCTCAATTTCTTCAGCAAATGCTGAACTAGTTGGCATATTGAATTATGTTATTGTGGTGGGTCAGTACTTTGTGTTTTTCTTGGATACAATACTGTTTTCACTATGCTGTTCACAGTAGCTTATCTCCATTCCTATTTTCTTATTCATTATTAGAAATGCTTCTGCACTATCTGTATTTGATTTTGCATTTATAACCCTGCACTCATCTGACCAGAAGTTTGCTTCCTCTTGTCACCAGACTTCACTAATACCCACTATATCTCACTTCAGCCTAACAGTTTGCACTTTTCATATTTCCTGAACTACCTGCCTGATTAAGGGCTCTAGCATTCCATGCTCTGACCTGTAGAATGCAGTTTTGTTTCTCCTGATGACAACATCCTCCTGAGTAGTCCACATACAGAGATCAAAATGGGGGGCTATACCTCCTGAATATTTTGTCCAAGATGATGCCATCATCATTTAATCATGCAACAGAGCTGTATCTCATCGAGAAATATTATGGTTGTAGTTTCCATTTAATTCACCTGTGTTCAGTACCAGTATAGCAAGGACATGTCGACTGACGTTAAAAGGGCAGATCAGTCATCCATCCAGATTTTTGCCCCTGTAACTACAGAAAAGGCCACCAACCTTCTTCAGGAACCACATGTTTGTCTTGCCTCTCAGCAGGTACTACTCCATTGTGGTTGTACCAATGGTATGGCTATCTGTATTGCTGAGGCACATAAGACACCCCACCAATGCAAAGTTGACAGTCCAGCAACACTTATATTTACATTGTTCATTCATCTGCTACCACATAAACTTACCATAAATGGGTGCTGAAACAAACATTTATTTTTATACTAGTGCACTAAGCTAGAAATTCTGTAAATGGGAAGAAAAGATTAGATTTAAGTTTGCTTACCACTACGGTGATGATAAATATTTGTATTTAAACCAATATTAAAATGGTAATTGACATTTTTATTAAAATTTTCCCGTATTAAATAGCTAAATTACTTTATGATGTGATTTTCTGTACATAGCTAAGATGCATTATTTTCTTGTTTCTGTACAGTGATACCTTTACTTCATCTACAAAGTCTTTATTTTAAATATTACTTTTCATAACTAGTTCATCAGAGTCACTTCTTTTATATTTTTTACAATTCTCTTCTTTCAGTAACTCACAATAGTTATTGGACATCAGCCTATAGCACATTGTCGCTTATTCTTTTAATTTGAGTGATTATTTCAAAAATTCCACCATTAGCTTTTAGTGTCTCAAGATACAGCACTGCATGAAACATTTATTGCCTGTGCATCAAAGCTGCATACTGTCAACAAATAGGGTGACTTTTGCTCTGTTTCATATCAAAATATACAGATCTTGCTCTACCATGCATTTTCCGTATTGTAAGTAAAAATAAAAACAAAAAAATAATGTTACAATCTTATTTTTTTCTCAAGCGCACATTTATTATTCACTTCCAGAGAAAACTGAAAGACTAGGAAAATTGTTATGTAATAGTTATGTGTGTCAGGGCAAAGTATGGCATGACCCAAGGAACACTTGAATGTACACTGGAAAAAGTTGCTTCTAAGCTACAAAGGGTTTCAGGATTTAAAAGTATCACAAATGACCTGAAAATTACATCAGATCTAAGACATACTGTTTTATCAAGGTTTACACAATTATGGAGAAATACAGATGGATGACATATACTTACCAGTTGATTATATTCTTATGTCAAAAGATGATATACAGGAAAAGTATTATAAACTTAGGAGATTAGAATGCAATATTTGGTGAGGGCAGAGATAGACAATAAACGAGATAATGTGATGTTGAAATGGAAAATGAATTAAGGTCTTGACTTTAAAAATTCTTGAAGACGTGTGATTTCATTCCTGTCAACCCAGTACAACAAGTGAAGCGGAAGGAGATAGACACATAAAATTCCAGGTGATTGGAACTGTTAACATATATATCACTGTGATTTATCTTCAGGAATCAAAGACAAGCAATTTGAACTCATTCAGGATCCAAGGTAAACTCAAATGACAAGCAAAATGTGTTCAAGAGCTGACTGTAAAGAACAGAAAGGATGTAAAGTACAAGAAAGATAAGAGCTCTTTAAAAATATGTTCATGGAGCCAAAATTTATTGAGAATAAAACTTCCATTCATGAGAAATGAAAGAAGCTCACTGAAAAAATAACAAAAGCATCAAAACCATGTTTTTAAAATGTGTTAGGAAATACTTCAAAATCTGTGGCTGCAGAGGCAATTCTTAATTTCAGGCAATGCAACAGACATAGCCTAGAAAACCGTTTTATTTTTCATATGTCAGCAATAATAAATAGAGAGACAAGTCAGTGACTGATTTGGCAAATCACCCAGCAATCTAGTTTGAGGTAAATGTGCTATAATGTCATGGGGTGGAAACTAGCAAGCAACAGATCTGAAAAGTTAGAAAATAAGAGAAGGATTTTGACAGGGCAGAGAAAAGTGAAGGGAGACAGAAAATAGAACTCATGATGTGACATAATATCCAGGAAAGAAGAAGCATATGTCATGAAGTTTCAGCAAAGACATACGCCAAAAAAATTTAAATTACAAAAAAAGGAAAATATAGTAAATGAAAAGAAAGGTGCTGGAGGAACAAACAGAAAAAAAACAAGAACTAAACACATGCTGTGGGGGATGTATCAGTACAGTATACCACGTAGTTTTCCACACCTTAATACTTACTGAAAATACATAATTTAAATAAAGAAAATACCAGTTTTGTTTGAGTAAGGAGAACATGGGAAAAAACTAACATGGGAAAAAGAAGAAATGAATCATGTAGGAAAAGAAACTTTTGAGACACCAATACAATTGTAAAGAAGTTAGAAATTATACAAGGAGAACATTGGAAAATCATAGTAAATGGGAAAAGAATTATGAATATAAGACAAAATGTATATACATATCTATAGTAGAAAATAATTCAATTAACAGACTTGTACATAATTATAATAATGTTCAGGAAGATGATAGATGCTGAGTAACAAATTTGAAAGACAGCCAAAAGGGCTAAAGAACACTAGTTGGAGGCAATATCCAATTAAAAATATTAGAGTCATTTTGAAAGAAAATGCTTGCAATAATGTACACAGTACAATAAATGTAATATATTTAAATATATTGATTTGACATTCGTGTTACACAACCCCATAACCAAGAATAACTTTTTAATGTGATGATTGCAGAACTAAGAGCCTCAAAAATGTGTTTCATAATTAATGACTTGAATCCCTTCAAAAAAAATTGTGGAAACCTTATAACACAGGCATTGTAGTATAAAATAAGCGATACTGATGCATAAATGATTATAACAGAATATTTATGGGTGAATAAATCTATTATGAAGAGCCTTCTTTGCATTAAAAGGCCTTTGAGAATGTTAAGTGGAATGCAATCTCAATGCAGTCATATTCAAGAAAGTAAGGTGAACTCTCTATCTAGTCATTTGCATCAGGTAATGTAAGCATTGCTTTCAGTCATGTTTATTGCCTGCTATGCTAGGCACTTAAATGCTGAAGAGATCAACTGGAGCTATGAATCGGTCTTCATAGTCGGAAATATATTTTCTGTCAATGATGCTGCAAAGACTCTCATGTTTTTGTCTCAGTACACAAAGTAAGCAATAAAGAAAGTCTGAGAACTAGAAAGAAAGAGACTAACTCTTTATTTTGCTGGTTGTGATGCCCTGTTAGAAAACAGCAAAAAAGGAGTTAAAAAGCACTTTACATAATGAACACAATACTAAAGTAACAATCTGGCTTTAAGATAAATAATGGTGACAAAAAGTAGAGAGACACATTGACAGATTGCATCACACACATAAAACTAATCTCAGGATAGAATTGGATAAATACAAAGTCCCTTAAACTTGTTACCACATCCACTACTGCTCTTAGTCTACATAAATGACCTCACAAGGAGGGTAAATAATTGTTTGCTGATGACAGAACACAATAATGTGGGGGTCTGAAATCAACCATACCTCACACAGCTGAGATGATTACTGAACAAACTTAAACTGATTTATTACACACCACTTAAATGTTAACCTCACAAAGCATCATATTATGCAGTGAAATCAAAGAAACATAATCTGCTGGTACCAGAAATAGATTTTAATCTCTATACTGAATATTAAATAACATACTTCACATAAAATTCCTTATTGTGCAGTTCGATAAGAAGCTCCAATTCTGCACACAAATAATTTAGGTCCAGTCTCATTTATATTTGAAATTATCTTATTCTGCGTTTATTTGAAGACAAAAGAGGTGTCTTATTTAGCACATTTTCACTCCATGGTGTTTATAAAATTTTCTTCTGAGGCACTGTAGCTAAGAAAGTCAATTCTTAATTTAATAAGAGTGGACAGAATGAACATTTTGTAATGTAGACAACTGCACAACTTACTGGTGTCTTTTAAAGAATATTGGAATACTAAAGCTGACTTTCCAACACTTTCAGTTCTTAATGGTACTTACCTCTGGTAATAAAAATCAGCCTCAGATGACCTGCAGTTTACTCAATGTAATAGAAGACATAAAATTATTTTCATACTGAATTTGCCTCCTTGTCTAAGATACATAACACACTACATCATCAAAAGATTTCGACTGAAAGCTAGCAAAGTATTTATTCTTTTTCATGTACCTGTCAAGAACTCAACACTTCTCGCTTCTGGTGAGTTGTCTCCTTTATCCGTAATCATTTTAATTCTGTCAGAACTTTCCTTACTGTATTTAAGGAATAAATTATTTAAAAGTAAATAGGGTAACTCTGTAGAAAACTTGCAATGCCATTAACCTCAGAACTGCTTCTTGCTCTTGATAAAGACAATAGAGTCAAATCTCAAAATCAACAAGAGAATGGTCCTTCATTAAGGAGACTCCAAATGGAACATTCAACAGAGATTTTACTGATTAATCACTAAATCATATTGATTTTATTAAACCTGAAAGTTACCAGTCCATCGGAAAGAATTGCAACATAACTTCTGACTGAGAAAGGAGTGACAGTGCCCACATAAAGCATTCTACAAAAGCAGTGACAGTGCCCACTAAAAACATTTTACACAAGATTTATAGTTATCCAGAGAGATGAAAATATCAGCAAAGGAAATGAAACAGAGAAAGATTAAACATGTTATAACAGCTCTTACTAATAACTAAATTCAGTTAGCAATTAATTCTTGTATGAATACATGGTGTCTGTTCTTTCGGTTATGTCAGAAAGAACAGACACCACACTTTCATACAACTGATTCGCCTTGATGGACAATGAATACACAATCTTCAGTGCAGATGCACAATTACATTTGAACTCCCATGAAAATCTCAAAGCACTGAACGTGGAAGACATGGAGGGGGACTGTGAATGGGTGGCACTAGGAGGGTATGTGGGTTCGCCAAGAGGAGTACCAAAATAGTCCACACAATTGCAATAAATACTGTGGCAGGATGGTGCAGTGGTTAATGCAACTGTCTAGTAAGCAGGAGATCCTGGGTTTGAATCACGGTCCGACACACAATTTCATTTGTCACTGCTAGTTCTGCAAAATGTCCTGATGCAACTGACATCTATAGTTCCTGCCCTTTCCTGTCATTCCCCCCCCCCCCCCCCCCCCCCCTTTCATCTTCAGGTTACATAAATATTTTTCTTTGTTATTTCTATGTTGCTTGGAACGTAATTGCAACCTATTGCTAGGATATGTAATGTGTCAGCTTTACAATTACAGTCCACTTTACCAATGAGAAATTCAAAAACATGCTAGCTATTACTTGAGCTATGTTTATACTTAGCTATGCAGCAGCCCATTACAAACAGTATTGTAAGGTGCTTAAAAAAGTTATTAGGAAGGCAAAAAGTATGTGGTATGCAGATAGAATAGCTAAGTCTCAGGATAAAATTAAAACCATATGGTCAGTCGTAAAGGAAGTGGCTGGTCTGCAGAGACAGGTCGAGGATATAGAATCAGTGCGTAGTGGGGATGTCCGTGTTGCTGATAAGTCGCATATATGTACAGTACTTAATAATCACTTTCTGAATATAGCAGGTGAACTAAATAGAAACCTAGTCCCAACAGGGAATCATATAGCGCTCTTAGAAAAAAGTGTTCCGAGACTGTTACCTGAAATGCTCCTCCATGATACTGACAAGAGGGAGATTGAGTTAATAATTAAATCACTAAAGACCAAGAACTCTAATGGATATGACGGGGTATCTAGCAGAATACTGAAGTATTGTTCCACGTATATTAGCTCAGTACTTAGCCATATCTGTAACTTTTCCTTTAGGAGTGGTCGGTTTCCTGACCGATTAAAGTACTCGGTAGTGAAGCCACTTTATAAAAAGGGAGACAGGGATAATGTTGACAATTATAGACCTATTTCTATGCCATCGGTGTTTGCTAAAGTTATCGAGAGGCTTGTATATACAAGGTTACTGCAGCATTTAAATTCACATAATTTGCTGTCAAATGTACAGTTTGGTTTTAGAAATGGCTTAACAACTGAAAATGCTATATTCTCTTTTCTCTGTGAGGTTTTGGACGGATTAAATAAAAGGTTGAGAACGTTAGGTGTTTTCTTTGATTTAACGAAGGCTTTTGACTGTGTTGACCACAAAATATTACTGCAGAAGTTGGAACATTATGGAGTAAGGGGAGTAGCTTACAATTGGTTCGCCTCCTACTTTAAGAACAGAAAGCAGAAGGTAATCCTCCGCAATATTGAGAGTGGTAATGATGTTCAGTCCCAATGGGGCACTGTTAAATGGGGCGTTCCCCAAGGGTCGGTGCTGGGGCCACTGCTGTTCCTTATTTATGTAAATGATATGCCTTCTAGTATTACAGGTGATTCAAAAATATTTCTGTTTGCTGATGACACCACCTTGGTAGTGAAGGATCTTGTGTGTAATATTGAAACATTATCAAATAATGTAGTTCATGAAGTAAGTTCGTGGCTTGTGGAAAATAATTTGATGCTAAATCACAGTAAGACTCAGTTTTTACAGTTTCTAACCCACAATTCAACAAGAACTGACATTTTAATCAGACAGAATGGGCATGTTATAAGCGAGACGGAACAGTTCAAGTTCCTAGGCGTACGGATAGATAGTAAGCTGTTGTGGAAAGCCCATGTTCAGGATCTTGTTCAGAAACTAAATGCCGCTTTATTTACCATTAGAACAGTATCTGAAATAAGTGACATTTCAACACGAAAAGTAGTATACTTCGCATATTTTCATACGCTTATGTCATATGGTATTATTTTTTGGGGTAATTCTTCTGATTCAAAAAGGGTATTTTTGGCTCAAAAACGGGCTGTTCGAGCTATGTATGGTGTAAGTTCGAAAACCTCTTGTCGACCCCTATTCAATAGTCTGGGAATTTTGACATTGCCCTCACAGTATGTATTTTCTTTAATGTCGTTTGTTGTTAGCAATATTAGCTTATTCCCAAGAGTTAGCAGCTTTCACTCAGTTAATACTAGGCAGAAATCAAATCTGCATGTGGAATGCACTTCCTTGACTCTTGTGCAGAAAGGAGTGCAGTATTCTGCTGCATCCATTTTCAATAAGCTACCACAAGAACTCAAAAATCTTAGCAGTAGCCCAAACACTTTTAAGTCTAAACTGAAGAGTTTCCTCATGGCTCACTCCTTCTATTCTGTCGAGGAGCTCCTGGAAGAGATAAAAAATTAAGCAAATTCCAGTGTTACATTCTTGATTTTCTTTATTTAAACTAACGACTTGTTTCATTTTATCTGTTTCTACAATCGTGTTATAATTTCATGTATTGACTCGTTCCATGACCATGGAGACTTCTCCTAAATGTGGTCCCACGGAACAATAAATAAATAAATAAATAAATAAATAAATATGTTCAATATCTCTCTCACTCACTCACACGCACACACACACACACACACACACACACACACACACACACAGAGAGAGAGAGAGAGAGAGAGAGAGAGAGAGAGAGAGAGAGAGAGAGAGAGAGAGATAGTTTCATTGCACATTCAAAAATTCTCCTATGGAGTGTAACATCAAGCGGATATGATTTCTGTCTGTGTTTGAAGCTAATTTTAAATTTTATTGTCTATTACACTTTTTTACATCACCTAGAAGTGTTCAAAGACACTTATGGTTAAATACAACACTCATTCCTGTTACGTGCTATGGCTGGGTGAAAGAGTATATGTCTTTTTTCCTCCTAGTACTAGATTTACAAATGAAAATTTTATTTCCAAATTGTGGTTGGCTGTTGAAAATAAACTTCGTATGGAGTAACTACTAAAAGATTGTTGTCAGTATGTCCAGTTGGTTAAAGAGCTTACTATAATGCAGTGTGATAACAACTGTCAAATAAAAGTAAATCAAAATAAAATTCATTATGAATGTTAATCTTGAAAATCGCAGATAACTCGGATTGTTTAAAAAAATTGTAGTTGAAAACTTAGCTCCTTTTTGTTATTCAGCTGCAGTTGATTCATTCTGTAAATTTCTTAAATGATAATGGTCCAGACAACACCAGTGTTTTAGTAATGTGAAAAGTCACAAAGTAACATTCAGATGTAGACAGATTTATTTAACGCCACATTACATAGTGCAGCTCAAAATCTCACACTGTTGTGACTCTCCTACATGATCTCTCAAGAGTCTTATAAACTCTCATAAACTATTTGATAATCATTGCACACAGTAATTTAATTAATTACAATCATACAAGTAGTTCAAAATTATGGAAAAGGTTATCATTCCAAGACTGCAAGCAAAATACATGAAATAAGACACAAAGTCAAATACATATTTGTCATTTTCATGAAAAAATAAGTGAAACGATTCAAATAAAGAAGGCTGATTACATTTTTATTAATTACTGAAACTGACATAGCCCAAGTATTCCTCCCTTGTTTCCTCCATGAAATATGAGTGTGAGGACGAAGTCCGGGTCAGTTACACCAAACACACTCCCATTTTGCAGTAGTTCATTTATTCACCTGAACATATCAAAGGCTTACACAGAACTGACATGGCGGAACTGCACAAAGATAATGTTTAGCTTAGTTCAAAGATGATACTCAAATCGATTCTGGTGTCGACCTCATTGGCGCCACATAGGCCCCCCCATCCCCCCGCAGTATGGAGTACTCTTGAGAGGCCGAGGGGGGGGGGGGGTGGTGGTGACTATGTGACTATGGCATCAGCAGGGGTGGTCTGCGGCGGCCGGACCACGGTCAGCCCGACAGCATCGGCGGGGAGCTGTGTAGGTAAATGTCGTGAAGGAAGGTTCGGTGGCCGAACCTGGAAGTTGTGGAAGCGCACCGGGCATCGTGTATCATCATGTAGTATTATAGAGATGTCGTGGATTATGTCTGAGGAACAGGCACAAACACCTCGAGCGAGGGCATGTTCAAGATGCCGGGGGGGGGAGGGGGGGGGGGCGCGTGAGAAACTTCAACAGGGCAAGGCAGGGGACAGTGTATAGGTCGAAGGGACCGGCGAAGGGCCCAGTGGCGAGGGCGTGATCGTAGGTAAGCTTGACGTGGGGAGCATGTGGTCACTTGACAGAGTGCATGACACCAGAGTAGGGGGCGAGGTCAGAGGAGCGCATGACGATTGGAGCTGGAAGTCACTTGACCGAGTGTGTAAGTCCGACATGGAAGAAGTGGTCGGAGCGTCATGAGCCACAACAGTGAGTGGCGTAGTCATGGCCTGAAGGGGGGTAGTAGCGGGCTCGACATGAGCAGGCTTAAGTCTGTTGAGAGAGACTGTAACAGCTGAATCTTTTATCTGGATGTCATTGGTGTTGGCTGAGCACTGGAGAACTCGGTATGGGCCGGTATATGGAGGTTGGACGGGAGCACAGACATTGTCGTCTCGGAGCATGACGTATTCGCAATTGTCCAGAGATTTTGGGACTTGAACCTTAGGGTGGAAGTGGCTGGCAGGCAGAGGGATATGGAGGTTGGTGAAGTGGCGTCTGACGCGGTCCACGAAGGTAGGTAAGTCAGACTGAGGGAGAGAAGCGGGAGGGCTCACAAATTCGCCAGGGAGAACAATGTTCTGGCCGGCTAGTGTGCCTTTGAGGCCTTCCTTATAGATCGCATGAATGCTGAGTAGCACAAGGGCAGGACCTCTGTCCATAGAGAGTCGTGGCATCGTAGAGCTGCCTTGAAAGTGCAGTGCCAGCGCTCAACTAGCTCATTACTTTGCGGGTGATATGCTGTGGTGTGGATGCGACTGATGCCGCAAATGTTACAAATCTCATTGAACAGGGCCGACTCAAATTGTCTGCCTTGGTCAGTCATGATGATAGCTGGACATCTGAAATGCGATACCGATGACTCGACAAAAAACTCGAGCAACAGTTTCTGCCATAATATTGAGGAGGGGGACAGCCTTGACCCAAAGTTGTTTGGCCGATAGATGAGAGAACATAACAAGAGCCGTTAGAGGGGGGTAGAGGGCCAACAATGTCAATATGAATATGCTGGAAACGCCCAGGAGGGATCGAAAAGGCGCCTCGGGGGGGGGGGGGTGAAGTTTGCTTGTGTACTTTGCATTGTTGACACGTGACGAAGGAGCGTGCCCATTTCTGGCAATCCTTGTTGACATTTCTCCGCACAAAGTGCTCCGCTAATAGGCAGGCGGACGCACAAACACCAGGGTGGGCTAAATTATGCAGTGCATTGAAGACAGCTCGACGGAGCATGGTTGGGATGTGGTGGCGTAACATGCCCGTACTGTCGTCGCGCCAGATCTCACCAGAAATGCCAGGGAAGGTGGTGTGGATGAAGTGTAGTGAAGAGGTAGGGTCTGAGATCAAGAGGCAGTTCAGAGAGGTCTGACAGCAAATGGACGGCGTTGACTCATGAAAGAAAATCAGCAACTATATTGTCAGCACCCTTTATGTGTCTGACATTGGAAGTGAACTGATATGAAGTCCATGTATCTGAAGCGGCGAGGAGGCAGGTCATCTGGTGGGCTTGTAATGGTCGCAGCCAGGGGTTTGTGGTCTGTTAAAACATAGAAAGGGCGTCCCTCAATGTCAGTCTTAAAATGTTTGATCGCTTCGTAGACCATGAGCCACTCCCTGTCAAACACGGAATATTTCCACTGTGCATTGGTGAGCTTGCGTGAGAAGAACTGCAGAGGCAAAGTCTGGCCATCGATTGTCTGGCTAAGGACAGCACCGATAGCAGTATCACTCGCGTCTGTGGTGATGAAAAGCTGTGCATTGGGATGGGGATGCGCAATGCTGCAGGCCTCGGCAAGAAGATTTTTGATGGCAGTGAAAGAGTCAGTCATAGCAGGGGTCCATGGAACGGGCCGAGATCCAGAAGTGTGGGTGCCTGCCAAAGCGTCCATCAGTGGAGTCTGAATCTCTGCAGCCCAAGGTAGATGTCGGCGATAATAATTAACCATCCCCAGAAAGCACTGAAACTCTTTGAATGACGCAGGTCTAGGTAGGTTTAGTATTGTTTTTACTTTCTCAGGGGGCAATGAAATGCTGTCGACAGAGACCTGAAAACTGAGAAAAGTGACAGCGGTTTGATGTAGCTGCAATTTGTCCTGGTTGGTCTTGATGCCTGCTGCCGCGAGAGTGTTCATAACAGTTTGCACATGTCAAATGTTATCCTCGATGGAGGAGCTGAACACAAGAATGTCATCAAGATATGCAAAGCAGAATTTTAGTTCGAATAGCACTTTGTTGATGAAGTGTTGCCAGGTCTGGGTTGCGTTTTTCAGACCGAAGGGCATGAATCGAAACTGAAATAACCCAGTCGGGGTTGTGATTGCTGTCTTCTCGATGTCTTCAGGTGCCCGTTTGCAATCAGTGGCAGAGAACGTGGTCACACCTGTGAGGGAACTGGTAAAGTCGGCAATGTTGGGTATGGGGTAGGTGTCCATAATAGTTCATACGTTTAGTCGACGGTAGTCTCCGCACATGCGCCACAACCCGTCTTTCTTGGGTGTCATATGTATGGGCGTAGACCAACTACTGGCAGAGGATTCAACGACGACGTAGCTTAGTAGTTCAGAAATCTGTTTTTTAAGGTCGGAGAGGCGCTCGAGACAAAGTCAACATGGTTTACTGGAGATTGGGGGGCCTGGCGTGCGGTGAAGCTTGTCAACCATGCCGTTGGTGATGACGGAAATGTTGCCGGCAACACGGGAGGCGGTTTGTTTACAATGTGTGGCGGGCGGGGCAGGCGAGGTGTGGTCGTGGTGTCGGAGCCACTCGGCAGATCTGACAGGAGGCGAGGTGGTGAAGTCTCTCAGGAGTCAACGTGACAAGATGGCCGCCGGCACGAAGCAGTGACACCATGGTCAGGTGAGCTCAGTAGAGCTCGTGAAGCATTATTGAATCCATTGTCCAAGGGCACGGCCTGTGGAAGCACGGTCACAGGTGAAGCGCTAGGCGCGAGTGCACTGTTTGTGTTGTCAGTGGCAGTCACACGGTGACGCGCAGGAGCCGAAGTTGCATAGTCTGAGGTGCTGTCCACGATGGGAGGGGTAGGAGCTGTCAGTTCGGGAAAACATTATGCTTGTCGCGCATGTGCACTCATGTCCGGCCGAGTGTCAAATGCTGCCGTGTTAAGGGGGTGTGGTCCTGTGGAACTGTCAGTACACGTTATGGTAGACTAGATAGCACAGTTGTGAGGGGTAGCATGAGGTAAGCACACGGAGGCTCGATTGCTGGGACTACAAGCAGATTCGGCGCACTTACTGACCTTGCTTTGTCCTTGCTGCAGTGTCTGTAATTCCTTTTCTGCGTCGGAGAGCTGGAGCTGAGTTTCGTGGAGCTGGAGGAAGAGCTTGAAGTTTTCCTTCCGTAGGCAAGCGACGTTTTCGAGCTCGACAAGGCACTTATGCGTGATTTATTGTAACGTCGTCGACAGACACGAGCATGTACGGATGAGATGAGCCACGATCGATTTGTCACGGGGGGAGGGTTTGCTCAATGGAGCACAGGGGAAGTGAGTCTTCGACAGGTGACGAAACATGGTGTTTCACACTAGGTCCGGTGAAAGTTTGTGGTGTCGCAAGAAGTCAATACCTAATATAGGTTCTTCAATTTCGCACACTAAAAAAGTCCACTGGAGTTTGCAGTTTACAGAGAGTGAGACGACATGTGAAGTTGAACCCAAGCGTTGTAGTTTAGTTGAATTCACGGCTTGCAGTGAAGTTTGATGAGGGCAGATGTTCGACGACGCTAAGGACGTGGGCAGCAGTGAAACATCAGAGCCTGTGTCCACTAGGAAAAGGTATCCTGACGAAATGTCTTTAATGTAAACTCGTCCACAATTATCCGGTCATTCCCAGACAGAATGTAGCACTGGGGGGTGCCTGTCATGTTGTACGCAGAAGGCGTTAGGGAAGTAGCAGGGTGGTCTGCAGTTCTGTGCCGCTCTACCAAAACATGTGTGGAAGTAACAGTACGGGTGGTGCGGTTGCATTTCCTGTGGAACGTTGGTTGCCAGTGGCGGTGGCTGAGGTTCACTGGTCACAGCAGGTTTGGTTGCAGGAGAGCTGTGTCAGAGAGTAGATCGGCGCTGACCAGGGCATGTAACCATCTCCAGAGCTGGGAAGGTTTGTCGTTGCCTAGTTGCTCGACGTGGAGCACTTGCCGTATTGCCGCCTCAGTTGAGCATGCAAGCCAGCGTAGAACTGTCTTTTAAGCTAGAGTTTACCGCGTAGATGAGTCCGGGGCGTCGATCAGGTCAGCAATCAAGTCCTCCTGGTCGTGCAGGTGGGTGATGAGGCACAGAAACCTGGCTGACTTATCGAATTTGTAATAGTCGAACACTTCATCCACAATTTTGAACTAGGTTGTAGCTGTGTTGGGATTAAATGGCGGCAGCGTCGGTAAACGTTGTAGAATGTTCAGAAGAACAGGTTGAGTTGAGGTCATCGGGCACTGCCTGAAACGAGCTGTTGTTGCTGTAGTATTACAGGAGAGTGTGCCTCCAGGGGATGTGGCAACGACGGCTGTTCGGGTGGCAGCGTGAAGGTGTCACGTTGTGGTTGAACGCGATCCGTCACGCCGTGGAAGACCAACATGGACGAGGCACCGAGATGTGCTGAGAACGGTAGCGGAAGTTCGTCTGGAGCTGGCACGTGGGCAACAGGTGGGAAAAAGTTCAAAGTTGGAGAGCGCGTGTTAGTCCACGGAAAGCTCAATGTATGATCAGAGCTGGGACCACCTGTGTTGCAGGAAGGCTGTGGAGGTGCAGGCTGTCCAGAAGCACAGTGTGGGAAATGATGTCAAACATGGGGTGGAATGTGTGAAAGTTCACTGTTCATAGTCACTCCACCCAAAGCGGTGTGCGAATAAGGTGAATGTCATGGCACAAAACACTGAGGCATAGTAGTAGAATGGAGGTGGAGGTCAGGCACAGATAACAAGTAATTGTTCCTGTTGCAGGCTTTAACAGACCTCTTCCTAAGATTTTCCGTATTTCCCTAAGATTTCCACAGTTCTTTGAGTTGTCCTACTCCTTTGTCCACATGGTGACTTCAGGCACTACAGGAGATTCAAATTTATAGTCCGAGGTCATTAACAAGTACGAACAGTTTGGTACTTAACTCATATCGATGGCTGCGTTGTTGTCTTCGTGAAGTCTAGAGGTGATTCCACTGCGATGTTCCCGCGGTTTTTCTTTGTGTTTGGATGAGACTAACTGGTTTGTAGGGCGACGTGGTATTTTGATTTTTAGAGAGCAAACGTTACATTAGTTTTGCACATCACTATTTAATTCATTTATTCACATTTAACACTTCTACAAAAATATCAAATAAGACATTGTTTTACACCACATCTGTACCACCACCTCCTCCAGCCCACGCTTCTTCTCCAAAGCCCTTTAACCACCTCTACCAAAGATCGACCTCCTTTCCACATGACCAAAGATAACTGTGCTCTTAGTTGTTAAACTCGCAGTCAAAGGCTATATTTACATAAAACGTTACACGTAAAGAAATTACTGACATAAACGATCTTACGTTCTGCTAAAATACCCCCCCCCCCCCCTCACACAAGTCCATGCATGGCATGCATGGGATTGTGTGTCACTATGGAATAAAATATATCTAATACACACATCATAATAAAATTTCCAGTTCCGAAAGTTAGTAATAAAATTGGTTTCCCAAGTGATCTTAGTTATATATATATATATATATATATATATATATATATATATATATATATATATATATATATATATATATATATATATATATATATATATATATATACTTTCCATGATATACAATTTGAAAGTTACATTGGCTGTATTGAGCAATATGTGTAATGAGCTTATAACTAACAATAAAATATGGCACCTTATATTTAATTGATCATGGTAGCTGCAGAGCCGTGTTAAGATGGGTACATAATTATATGGTATATGCATAAACTCAAGTTTACTTCAATACTCACTTAATGCATCTTAGTTAACCTCATTCTTCTGATTGTCAGTGGATTCTTTAGAATATATTAAGTGAACTGTGGAATGCAGGCATCTCTCACAATCTTTTAATATAAGTGTTTCAATAAAATACCTTAGGGCATGGCTTGTGCCCAAAACAACCATTAAATCTAAAGAAATCATTATTCTAAAATAAACAGGTTCATTTAACCACATACATAACATAGACATAGTTCAAAATATTGCAATACTTATACACAATGTTAAATGGTTGTCTCTTAGGGAAAATTCATGTATACGTGATGAATGGAATCACATGGTGAATCCAGTGCAAATTCAATTATGTGTGATCAGCACTGTATTTTCAGAGTCAGATTGGTTTACATATTTATGATTTAATGTTTCCTTTATAATGAGATAGCTGAGACGTTCCATATGATTGCGACTATAATTGCAGTATCCTCACACTGTACATCTATTTCAGCTTTATAGGTCAAATTATGACAAACTCTACACTTAAATTGTGTAAGATTGTTAGTATTTATACCTTAACTTTACATCATTATTAAGCAGTGTTTCATTTTTATTTACTCTCCTGTGCTCAAATAGCATATTGCCATGAATAGAAATTATTCCAAATTGTGTAACAGGGTATGGGATAAATTCCTAACAGCTCTTCATTCACTTTAACATTAAATTATCTAAACTATTACAAAATATTCTCCCAGAATATAAACTTCAAAATTAGTATCACATAACCTTCAATCCATCACAAATGTTTCAAAAGTAATACATCAACATCTGTTTCCATAATGCTCTAAACCTCAATACATTCTTATTTTGCATGATTAAATTTCATGACTACCCACTATATTTTTAACACGCTATAACATACCTGGTCTTTCAAAGTACACTCTCATAATCTGACAAGCACCTCCAGTTTGCTTTATCCATTAAATAATGTTCCATCTGACATAGCTTAGAAATGACAAGGTTTTGTCTTCTTACACACAATCACTATTCATATCTTATTACTTTAAAAGTGTCCACATTATTAACTTTGGTTTCTGTTAAGAGACATTACTATGACACTGTAGAATGGTTCGTAGTCCGACAAACTGATCTCGTACCAAATTTAATGAATGGGTATACTAGAGAACAAGAAAAAATTAGTACAGAAATAATTCACATTAACACAAAATCTACTTCATACTTTTAGCTGACATAGTCCCACACTTTGACATGAAGTTTTCCTTGAATGATAAAACAATAAAGTGATGTAGTTGGGCCAGTCAACTAGTTCTTTCCGAGCAGCATTTTACTTTTTAATGACTATTTTATGGGTCATGTTTGTAGAGTTTTAACTCTGTAACATTGCGCAGTCCAAATAACTTCTTGAATTTTGGGTAGATTAGCCTATAAGCATTAGGGTGTGGGTTTTCCTTGATTTCAAAGGGGCCTATATAGATGTCAAAAAATTTCTTTATTTCAGGACTCATCAATTTAGATTTTTCATGTGTTTTTACTAAAACCAGATTTCCTGTCCTGAACTGTACTCCTTTACTTCTTGCATCATGTCTCTGTTCTCTTACCTCTCCTTGTCTTTTCATAGTGTTCCTAACAGCTGTCTCTCTTTCCTGGGGTGTCATAGTTTGACAAGGTGGGAAATCTACATTCTCAGAAATCAAATTTGCAGGTCGTCTATTAAACATTACTTCGTCAGGTGAAAAACCAGTGGATGAATGCTGTAGGCTGTTCATTATATCCTCAAAGTCAGTAACATTTTCAATCCAATTAACATGATTTTTACTACAGTATGTTCTGCAGAGCCTTCCAATTTCCCTCATGTACCTTTCTGCTGGGTTACTTAATGGGTGACAAACCGAAATCAAAATATGTTTTATTCCTGTATCTTCAATAAAATTTTTCCATAATTTAGATGTAAACTGTGACACATTATCAGACATGATGGCCTGGGGTATACCAACATTTGTGAAATAATGATTTGTCACCTTGATGATAATTTGTTTACTGGTTGCTCTCTTTAATGTATACAATTTTATAAATTTAGAGAAAACGTCAACTATAACAAAGATGTAACTATACCCTCCCCTTGACCTTGGTAGCGGTCCATATAGATCAATAGCTGTCAATTCAAGGTTTTTATTTGGTAAAATGTTTTGCATCAATCCTTTAGATGTTCGGTTGCTCACTTTTACTCTCTGACAACGATCACAGGTTTCAAGTTTTTTCTTCACTCTCCTACTGATATTATAGAAGTATACGTTTTCCTGTATCTTCTGTATACATTTTGTTGCCCCGCAGTGTCCGAAGCTTTCGTGTATGTAACTGATTAACGTGTCAATACGTTGCTCAGGCCAACATAGTTTCCAATTGTCTAAGTCAGGTCTAGGTCTCCTAAACAAAATCCCTTTTTGTACTTTATAATACTGATCTACCTTTTCTCCTCCCTTTTTCCCTATATAACTTTTAACCAACTTCCAATTTTCATCATGGTTTTGGTTTCTACGAATATCATTACAGATTTTCAGTATTTCAGCTTCATCTTTTACACCCTTTAAGTACATAAGTTTGAACTCTTTCTCCTCTTTTCCATAAGTATTTTCAACATCTGCACCTACTGGTAGTCTGGAAAGGGCATCTGCAATGACATTATGTTTACCCTGAATAAATTTGATCTCATAGTCAAACTGTTTAAGGAATAAAACCCACCTTGTTATATGGTCATGATAGAGTCTGCACTCCTGAATGTACGATAGAGCTTTATGGTCAGAGAAAACAATTACCTTGTGCCCTAAAAGATAACTTTTAAACTTATTAAATGCCCAGTGGATGGCAAGTAGTTCCTTCTCTGTGACTGTATATGATTTTTCATACTTTTGTAAAACCCGGCTAGAAAAAGCAATAGAATGGTGTTCTAATTTTCCTTCTACTTCTATGTTTTGAAACAAGTGTGCCCCTAAACCTGTCTCACTACTATCTGTCATTATACAGAATGGTAACGACATAACAGGTCTATACAACATTTGACTTTGGGACAGTTGTTGTTTTATTTCCACGAATGCATCCTGACATTCTTGTGTCCAATCCCAAACAGTATTCTTTTTTAGTAAGTTACATAAGCAGTTTGCATTTAAAGCTTGGGTACTAAGAAATTTTCTATAGAATCCAGTGAGCCCAAAAAAGGACTTGAGTTGTTTTTTGTTCTTGGGAGTAGGGAAGTTTACAATGGCCTCAAGTTTATCCTTATCAGGTAAGATTCCCTTTTCTGAAATATTATGCCCCAAAAATTTCAGTTCATTAACTCCAAAACAACATTTTTCCAATTTTACGGTCATTCTCCCTTCCATCAATTTTGAACAGACTTGCCTCAGAAGGTTTAGATGATCTTCCCAGGTTTTTCCAGTTACAAGAATGTCATCTACATATACTATTAATTTTGAAGACAATTCATCACCTAATACAAAATCCAGTGCTCTGATAAATTCAGCCACAGATACATTCAATCCAAAAGGGACAACACAATATTGGTAACTTTTGCCACCATACAAAAAGGCAGTATACTTCCTAGAATCAAGTTCAAGTGGTATTTGGTGAAAACCAGATGTCAAGTCTAGGCTACTCATAAATTTTACATTATCAAATTTGTCAGGAGTTCATCCATATTGTCAGGATGGTCATTTTCTCTAATCAAAAACTTATTAAGGTGCTTAGAGTCAAGTACAAGTCTAACCCCACCATTTCTCTTAGACACAACTACTAATGGGTTGTTGTAAGCACTTCTACTTCTTTCTATAATCCCCCAAGTTTCCATTTTTTGGATTTCCCTTTCTACATCTTTTTTCCTGGAGAATGGAATGCAATATGGTTTTAGGAAGAAAGGATGATGATCTCTGAGTTGAAGTCTGCACTGATAGTCTTTTACCTTCCCTGGTCTCTCACTGAATGTATCCTGAAATTCCCATAACACTTCTCTTAACTGATTTTTCTGACTTTCACTTAGATTTACAGCTTCCTTCAATTTTACTTCGACTAATTCTTCAAAACTTTGTTTATTTATAAGATCAAAGGATGTGTTATCACTTATGGCTTGATTATCTACCTTGCTTACAACAGCTTTGATATGGTTGCAAGAATTACTACAGTTAAGGATGTACATTTCTGTTTTCAGAATACTATTTTTCTCAGGTTCAGTAATTATAACAGTCTTATCTTCCCAAGAGAAGCTTACACCCACTTTTAAGACCCAATCCATGCCAAAAATTATATTTTCTTCTAACCTTGGGACCACAAGGCAACCCTGCTCAAACTCCACATTTTCAATTTGAAACGTTAACAATACTTGACTCTTAACTACCTTACTTTGCCTACCAGTGGCACCTCTGATTTTTACCCCTACAACCGGCATTTCTACAAAGTTCTTACCATCTCTAATTTTATCTCTAAATTTTTCTGATATTGCACATATGGGGCTTCCTGTATCAATAAGACAGTGCCCTTCCAACGGATTTACTCTTATTTTAATGTATGGACAGCCTAATTCCTTTTCATCTGCCTTCCCCTCGGGGACTTCATATAATAAATCTTTTTCAATTTCTTTATAATTTCCATCTACTTCCTCCCTTTCAGTCTTCATCAGGTTTACCTGATTTTCAGATTCTAAGTTACTAGTGTCAAGTTTACACTTTGGCTGCACACAAAATATCTCCCTACTGTTTATGTACCTTTCACTCAGACTCTTTCTTTTACTCTCCCACCAGCGTTGGCATAAAACTCTACTAATTATACTTAGACGATACCAAAACACTTTGCTACTACAACTCTCATTATACTGGTTCCACAGGATTTCTAAGAATTGGCTTCCTTTACTTTCAATAATATCATGCAACTCTAATTCTTTCACAATATTTTCACTTTTGTTATCACCACTTTGATTAACCATGAGCTCATCAGGAAAGACATGTAGCAATTGATTTTCAGCTGTCACTTCATTGTTCTTATCATATTCCTGTGCTTCGCCACCACAACTATCATCAAGTTCCAACACTTCATTATTTATTTCAATAAAAACATTGTACTCACTCACTGGTTTGCTTACCATACTTTTCACATCAAAAATACTAACATCATCACTACTATGGTATACTTTACTGCCAGTTTCATCTATTTCTCTCTGTTTTTCACTTTCTATGGTTGATTCTTTTTCCTGTTGCTTAGGTTTATCATCAGCTGATTCACTATTACCTTCTTGTGTGAACAACCCCCCCAATTCTGAACTAAAACATTTGTTACTCTCTTAATTATTAGCTTGCTCTCCCCTTTTTGCCCACCTGTAAAAATCATTTAACATCTCCTCATCCAGAATTGAGTCAGAACTTTGGTCTCTCCTATGTTTATTTTGTGGTGGTCCACTGTGCCACATAGCATCCCAAATTTTTTTTTCAAAATTTATATAATTCACTTGGTATTCTTGGTTTTTAACCTGTTTGTTAATGGTACAGTTATTTACAGTATTGGGTTTTGTGTGAAAGTTAGTGGTCCTATTATGTTTAAATCTGTTCGCCCCAAAGCTGTGGACCCTCATTGAGGTGGTCTGGAGTTTTCCGGATGTCTACCTCTATTGTCGCTCCTCCAATTTGTATTCATTCTGTTGTTACCTTCCCATCTGTTGTTCCTAGTTACACCATTGCTTTCCCAGTTACTCCCTCTCCAATTACCATTGTACTCTCTTGTTCTGTCATGTTGGTGTTCATTCCGAAAATCTCTATCGTCCCTTCAAGGGTTCTCTCCACAGTAGTCAGAATTCCACCTCCCACTGTAATGGTTTCCGTAACTAAACTGTTGCACATTTATCTCCATTGCCCTGTCTAATTTGTCTATATATTTTAGAAACTGGTCTAAACAGTGGTCAGGTCCATGCACTAACTCCCACTGTATTCTTTCAGGTAACCTCCTTTTAAGGGCATCAATTTGCGTCATTTCATCAAAGGGTTTATCTAGATGCACCAATTTCCTAAGTTGATCCCTGCAAAAGTCTTTCATTGAGTGGTTTCTGCCCCTGAAGCTAGGCCCATTTAAAAATTCACTTTTTATTCTACCCTGTTCAGTCTCAGACCAAAACTTATTTAAGAAACTCTTCTATAAATCATCAAACGTTTTCCACCCATCAAAATGTTGGTTTGCCCAAGACAAAGCTTCTCCCTCAAGAAATTTTTTGACAAATTTAATCTTTAGATTATCAGACATGCCAGTAACAAGGTTGTCAGAGCAGTGTTGTAAAAAATCTACAGGGTGTGAATTATCACAAGGAAAACTTTTTACAGGTGAATTACTCCACACACTTCCACCATTCATACATAAATTTCTAGACACAAAATTATCTTGCATTTCAGTGAATCTTTTGTCTATTACACTTAAATTACATGTTACAGACTCTTGTATCTTATTTAATTCAGCATCTAAGGATTTAACTTTTGATTCTGTATCTAGACTTAATTTGTCTACCCTCTCCTCCACAGTTCTTTGAGCTGCAGTTAACCTTTCAATCTCTTTCCCTTGACTTGAGGTAACTGTGGCTAACCTATTTTCTAAGGTCACAAACTTATTTTCTATAGCTTCAATTTTGGAGTTCACGCCCTTCAAAATTTCTCCTAATTGAAGTTTTAAATTTGAGATCCCTTCTTTTAGTACATCCCTGTTGCTTTTCATTTTTGCTTCCAGCGATTCACTGGATGCATTTATTTTTGATTCTAGGAATTCACTATTTGAGTTAATTGCCCTTGTTAATTCGGACTGCATTTGTCCCATTCTGGCAAAGAGTAAACTTACCCAGTCACGTTGATCTGGGTTTCTTTCGGTTTGTGAGGCATCTGGATCGTCACTTACACTACACACGTTCGAGTCTAACATTTCTCCAACTTCCTTTTTAATTTCTTCTGATAGCATCATGATGACACCACGTGTTTGGATACAGTTTTGACGAAAAGTTTAAAACAAAGCAGAATTGTACTTATCTTTTCACACCACGACGTCGATCACAGGTCCACCTCTCCGATAAGCCAGCACTTTGTTGGTTCTCACACTACTTATTCTGGTCCAGGAAACGTGTACAATGTTATTCACGTTTTATGAATTATAAAGTTTGTAATGTTCTGCAAATGAAGCGCAATTAGTCCCATCGCATTTAACTGTAATATCCTGGATGAGCCCCCAAGTTTAACAGACCTCTTCCTAAGACTTTCCGTATTTCCCTAAGATTTCCACAGTTCTTTGAGTTGTCCTACTCCTTTGTCCACATGGTGACTTCAGGCACTACAGGAGATTCAAATTTATAGTCTGAGGTCGTTAACAAGTACGAACAGTTTTGTACTTAACTCATATCGATGGCTGCGTTGTTGTCTTCGTGAAGTCTAGAGGTGATTCCACTGCGATGTTCCCGCGGTTTTTCTTTGTGTTTGGATGAGACTAACTGGTTTGTAGGGTGACGTGGTATTTTGATTTTTAGAGAGCAAACGTTACATTAGTTTTGCACATCACTATTTAATTCATTTATTCACATTTAACACTTCTACAAAAATATCAAATAAGACATTGTTTCACACCACATCTGTACCACCACCTCCTCCAGCCCACGCTTCTTCTCCAAAGCCCTTTAACCACCTCTACCAAAGATCGACCTCCTTTCCACATGACCAAAGATAACTGTGCTCTTAGTTGTTAAACTCGCAGTCAAAGGCTATATTTACATAAAACGTTACACGTAAAGAAATTACTGACATACACAATCTTACGTTCTGTTATAAGGCCAAGGTATTGAAGTAGGAAGGTAAGTGCTGATGCTGAACCGAGGCAGGTGCGGGCATGGTCAGATGCTGAGTAGGTTGACCTGTGAACGAAGCAGTTCTGGCCACGTAGCCGGTATCTGCATGGTACTGGACGGATTGCGGCATGGCAAATCGTTGGCGTGGTGGTGGTAGGTTGTCCAACGAAGCATTTGCAGAAATCAGCATTGGTCCCGCACTGCATGGAGATCCGTAAGAGGGAACTGAACCGTCGATGAGGGAGGGCACATGTGGTGGGAACAAAGGCATCTGATAGCCAGAGTCATGCACGCTCCTAATCTCACTTATTGTTGCGGGCTCGAAAACGTCCAGCAAAATCGTTGTAATCGTCAAGTGAGATGCATCATGTTGCATTCCTGGCAGGTGTACAATGACCACAACACGATGCATGTCGATGTCAAAATCCGGCCTTAGGCGTTGGGCTGAAGTCATTGTTCGAATGTCATGTTGATGTAAAACACGTGAAAATACCCGACGTGGAGGCTGCCGACATGGTAAATTGGTTAAAATGGAAGATGTTAAAACTCAGGGTCACCAGTGAGGAGGAAGTTTGGGTCGGTTACACCAAACAACACTCCCATTTTGCAGTAGTTCGTTTATTCAATTGAACATATTAAAGGCTTACACAGAACTGACATGGCGGAACTGCACAAAGATAATCTTTAGCTTAGTTCAAAGACGATACTCAGATAAATTCTGGTGTCGACCTCATCGGCGCCAAAGGTGCATTATTTTTAGTGTAGACAGAATTCCAATACATAAGCCAGTAGCTGAAATAACAGTTTTTGCATTATCAGTTAGTTTCATATTGTGAATTACAGTAATTATGAAATAACTGGGTGCTGTTCTGGTAAACAATAGTATAGGAAGTTGACAGTATGACAAACAGAGTTGTTACAGGTTCCTAAAATTATAAAATACAGCACGTTTGTTGCTTCTTCTGTTATAAAATTGTTTGTAGGTGAAAGGTCCTAATTGCAATCAACAAACTGACTATACATGTTCCTAAAAATGGATGGACATACTATTAACCAATACTTTTTCAATGAAGTTGTTGAAAATCACACTGCAGAGTTAAAAAGGTGGAATTTCACAGAAGTGAATGCACATATAGCGATGGTGGTATTATCACCAATATTCTGAGATCCACAATGTCAAGAGTGTGCTGAGAATTCCACATTTCATTACCTCTCACCATGGACAATCCAATGACCAATGGCTTTCACTTAATGACAGAGCAGTGGCATTTGCATAGAGTTGCCTGTGCTAATAGACAAGCAACACTACTGTATGATGACTGTATCCATTATGACAGTGCAGAAAAATTTGGCATTAATGGGTTCTGGCAGCAGATGACCGACAAGTGTTCCTTTGCTAATGGCACAACACTGTCTACCGCACTTCTCCTTGAGCCGAGACCATATTGGTTGAATGCTAGATGACTAGGAAATTGTGGCCTCATCAGATGAGTCCTGATATCAGTTGTTAAGAGCTGATTGAGCTGATCGTAGAGTTCGAGTGTGATGCAGACCCCCCAAAGCCATTAAACCAGGTTGTAAAAAAGGTACTGCGAAAGCTGGTGGTGGCTCCATAATGGTGTCAGCTGTGTGTACATGCAATTGAGCAGTTCTCTTATCTTATTGAGCTGATCATTAACAGGAAGTGGCTTTGTTTGGCTGCTTGGAGACCATTTGCAGCCATTCGATGATGGAATTTTTTGGGGCGACAATATGCCACATCAATGGCCTACAATTGTTCTCGATTGGTTTGAAAAATATTCTGGATAATTTGAATGAATGATTTGGGCACTCACATCACCCGATATGAATCCCATCAAACATTTATGGAACAAAGTCAACAGGTCATGCATCAGCAAAACTTTTGCAATTATGGATGGTTATAGAGGCAGCATGGCTCCATATTTCTGAAGGGGACTTCCAGTGACTTGCTGAGTCAATACCATACCAAGTTGCTGCACTGTGCTATGCAAAAGGATATACAACATGATATTAGGAGGTATCCCACGACTTTTGTTACCTCAGTAGACATATATAGGTCCTGCTTAATGACTTAAGGGGGAATGTAATGGAAAAAAAAACATTTATTTAAAAAATCATTACAGCCATATTTATTAATGTTCAAATCTAAAATTTTGCATGTGTAAAGCAAAAAAGCTGTGTTTTAATGGAAAAATATAATAAAGTATGCAGGATTAACATTTTGCTAGAAAACTTAATTTTGAATTCTTTATTTGTCTTTTTTATAAAAAGCCATAACTCAAATTATAATCATGCAATTAACATGAAAATTTTATTGTAATGTCCTGAGAAGGTTAAAAGACCACTGAACTACAGTTATTAATTTATGGTACAAATTGTATCATCAACAGAGTTTTAAATTTTGCACATCCAAAATTAACTTTTTTTCTACATACAATCATCTAAAAATCAGAATGTAATTGCAGGATCTCATATTTTTTAGTTCCAGAGAGACAGCAAGATGTGGCAAACAGTTCCTGAAAATTTCATAGCATTAGCAAATATACTTTTTGAGAAAAGGTTTCTAATAATGTACAAAATGAAAAACAGAGGAAATGAGGTTCAAATATTTTCTTCTCATACTTCTACATGTAATAAGCTTATCTCAATTTACTGATACTCTTCATTCTCCATGTTTCTCTTCTCTCCTCTTTGAATCTGCCTGGCCTGTACTTACAAGTAAGAAACTGATTTGTTAGCTTCCTTGATCCTGCTCTCTTTGATGGTGTAAAACACTTTTGTTGCAAACACACCAAGATCTATACCAACTCTCTTCAGCACTTCAATTTTGCCTTTATTTCCATTACTGTAACATAAAACTGCATCATAGGCACCTATTTTGAGTACTTCAAGTGCACAGAATGTCCTTTTTGAGCATCTAATCCAAATTAAATTACTGAGGCTCTGATTTGCATTTTGTGTCTTTCTGTGAAGGAACTTACTCAATAAATCAGGGTTTGCAAGAAACCTGAACGTGGGCATAATTGCATTCATAACAGTTACTGGTAATAAGTGTTTGTGGGAATACATCACACTTCTGTTGTTGAACTTACACCAATCGTCTTTCAGAAACAGATTGTGCATTAGTGTTTGATTCTCTTCAGTTATTGTAAGGGAGAGCTATCAGGAAAAACACACATAATTTTGAGGCAATGAGGCATGCTGTGTGGGTCATTTTTTTCCGTAAACTATCCACTGACCAGTCTCTTTCAGAGTAAGCCAGCTTTTTCCTTCTAGTGGTTTTCCATCCTCAAGTACTTCACCTTTCTTCTCTTTCAGCAAGCAACAAAGCCTACCACAAACGTCTTTTGGATGTGGCCAACACATTCCAGGTTTTCTATTATTGTATTGAATGGATTTTTATCTGCTACACCTTTGAACTAAGAGGAGTTGCCATTACCAAGGTATTTAGTATATCTAACACCATTCTGGTCCTCAGATCTGGAGAACATCTTCATAACTGCAGCAGCCCCCATGCCACCATTTGAGCCACTGTAATTTTTAGTGCATGCTGCTGCATGCTTTTCTTGTCACTGTTCCTCACTGACTTCATTGTTGGACATTTTCGTTGCTGCACACTAGTGGCAGTATTTAGACATAATTTCTACATCTAAAACTTTACCTAAGTCAATACCAATAACAGATGCAACTCCATACAGAGATGTGTGACCCCTTCTCATCCAGGTCCTGTCTACAGACTCATACAGGTCAGTAACATTTATAGGAGTTCACTGTCGTGAATATCTGTCCCAGGATCTGTTTCTGTTTGGTTTACTTCCACAGTTCTTCCACTGCTTTCTTTGGAGAAACTTTGGCAGTATTGCATACAGCATCAGACATTTCTTTATTTATTTTTTCAAACCTTGCACAAAGTGGAGGCATGTTCAGAAAACCACACAATAAATTACCTTTTTCCCTGCCCTGTCCAAGGCATATCAGAACATATGCTAACCTAAAATTGCTTTAAAAAAATACAGCTTTTTGGATGAGGAAAATGAAAATTTATAGCCACACCGATTACAAATTAATTTAGAATCACAAGCTATTCCCACTCTTCTTTCTTTCTTCAACAACAATCATGCATTCTGTATAGCCCTATTGTCATGCTTTTCCAAAGTGATAGAAACAATAATGAAAAACAGGCTTTTGAGCTATCAAAGTAAATTCTATCTCCTCTGCAATGACCAGCATGGTTTCAGGCCTGGTAGAGGTACAGAATCTGCAATAGCACAATTTACAAAAACAGTTTTAGAAGCACTAGATGAGAACAGCTACGTAACTGGCTTTTTCCTAGACCTGTCTAAGGCATTTGATACCATTGACCACCAGAAGCTGTTGCATAAATTAGAGGCTCTAGGAGTAAGAGGAGAGGTTCTCAAATGGATTCGTTCATATCTAGAAAACAGAGTACAGTTAGTAGAGATCACACATGTCTCCGGTGGATCAAAGTACATTGAGAAACATATATGTGATCCACAATATATCAATATTGGGGTCCCTCAAGAAAGTGTACTAGGCCCTGTATTATATCTGGCATATATAAATGATTTCCTCCAAAATATCAGCCATGGAGAGAAGATATTGTTTGCGGATGACAGCAACATAGTAATCACCAGTAAGACACCAGCACAAATGTTGGAAAATTCTACTGAAGTGCTGAGGGATGTTCACAAACGGTCTCAGGAAAACAAAGTAACTCTCAACGTGAAGGAGAGCTTCTGTAAAGTTTGGAAGGTAGGAGATGAGATACTGGCAGAAGTAAAAGTGTGAGTACCGAGTGTGAGTCATGCTTCGGTAGCTCAGATGGTAGAGCACTTGCCCGCGAAAGGCAAAGGTCCCGAGTTCAGTCGGGCACACAGTTTTAATCTGCCAGGAAGTTTCATCATTATGGATGGTCTCTCTTGCGTCGGCAGTGTCTCTACACTGGACTGGATGGCACTCACAGAAGCAAAGAGGTCAGACCAAGAGCTGCAAGATCACAGGCTGCATTACGACTACAACCTGTATACATTCCTGGCACTGGCATGCAACTCCATTGTGATGTGTCCATACGTGCCTGTGAACTTCTGATAGCAAGCGTACCAATCCCTACACAGTCTGAACAACCTAGGTACATGATCTACACTCCGTCTGGTTCTAGATCGCTCCATGTGATCAGGAGCAAAGAAGGATTATAGAGATTGGATGAAGTGTTGTCTCCAGTGCCAATGCAGTAAAGTCAGCAGACACGTACATGCACCAGTAGGTAACTACCACGATATCACAGTGTGATACACACATTTTCACATTGACATCATCGGACCACAGCCACAGAAACGACTTCCTGACACTTAAATCTATACTCGATGTTAACAAATTTCTCTTCTTCAGAAACGCTTTCCTTGCCATTGCCAGTCTACATTTTATATCCTCTCTACTTCGACCATCATCAGTTATTTTGCTCCCCAAATAGCAAAACTCCTTTACTACTTTAAGTGTCTCATTTCCTAATCTAATACCCTCATCATCACCCGACTTAATTCGACTACATTCCATTATCCTCATTTTGCTTTTGTTGATGTTAATCATATATCCTCCCTTCAAGACATCATCCATTCCGTTCAACTGCTCTTCCAAGTCCTTTGCTGTCTCTGACAGAATTACAATGTCATCTGCGAACCTCAAAGTTTTTATTTCTTCTCCATGGATTTTAATACCTACTCCAAATTTTTCTTTTGTTTCCTTTACTGCTTGTTCAATATGCAGATTGAATAGCTTCAGGGAGAGGCTTCAAACCTGTCTCATTCCCTTCCCAACCACTGCTTTCCTTTCATGCCCCTTGACTCTTACAACTGCCATCTGGTTTCTGTACAAATTGTAAATAGCCTTTTGCTCCCTGTATTTTACCCCTGCCACCTTCAGAATTTGAAAGAGAGTATTCCAGTCAACATTGTCAAAAGATTTCTCTAAGTCTACAAATACTAGAAACGTAGGTTTGCCTTTCCTTAATCTTTCTTCTAAGATAAGTCGTAAGGTCAGTATTGCCTCGCGTGTTCCAGTATTTCTACGGAATCCAAAGTGATCTTCCCCGAGGTCGGCTTCTACTAGTTTTTCCATTTGTCTGTAAAGAATTCGCATTAGTATTTTGCACCTGTGGCTTATTAAACTGATTGTTCGGTAATTTTCACATCTGTCAACACCTGCTTTCCTTGGGATTGGAATTATTATATTCTTCTTGAAGTCTGAGGGCATTTCACCTGTCTCACACATCTTGCTCACCAGATGGTGGAGTTTTGTCAGGACTGGCTCTCCCAAGGCCGTCAGTAGTTCTAATGGAATGTTGGCTACTCCGGGGGCCTTGTTTCGACTCAGGTCTTTCAGTGCTCTGTCAAACTCTTCACGCAGTATTGTATCTCCCATTTCATCTTCATCTACATACTCTTCCATTTCCATAATACTGTCCTCAAGTACATCGCCCTTGTATAGACCCTCTATATACTCCTTCCACCTTTCTGCTTTCCCTTCTTTGCTTAGAACTGGGTTTCCATCTGAGCTCTTGATGTTCATACAAGTGGTTCTCTTATCTCCAAAGGTCTCTTTAATATTCCTGTAGGCAGTAACTATCTTACCCCTAGTGAGATAAGCCTCTACATCCTTGCATTTGTCCTCTAGCCATCCCTGCTTAGCCATTTTGCACTTCCTGTCGATCTCATCTTTGAGACATTTGTATTCCTTCTTGCCTGCTTCATTTACTGCATTTTTATTGTTACAAGGCCAGATCAGTCAATCATCCAGACTGTTGCCCTTGCAACTACTGAAAAGGCTGCTGCCCCTCTTCAGGAACCACACGTTTGTCTGGAATCTCAACAGATACCCATCCGTTGTGGTTGTACCTACGGTACAGCTATCTGTATCGCTGAGGCACGCAAGCCTCCCCACCAACGGCAAGGTCCATGGTTCATGGGGGGGGGGGGGGGGGGAGGGGGTCCATTGCCATATAGAATTCTTTTTCAATGGATTTTTTAAGCAAGGTGCATTTAAAGCATAAGTCTTGATATACTTTCTGTAGAAACCTACAAGACTCAAGAATGATTATAGTTCCCTCTTGGACAAAGCCTTTGGAAATTTTGCAGTGTTTTGGATTTTTTCTATTATCAGACAAAATTTCCTCCTCTGTTATTCTGTGGCCAAAAACACAGTAGATTTGCATTTCTCTAACTTCAAAAGCTTACCTCCCTGTCTCAGTTTCTCCCCAATTTCCCTTAAGGCATTCATATGCTCTTCCCAGGTCTTAGTGGATTATAGAACGTCATCTACATAAATAGACAATCTTGTCAAAATTTTCTGCCCCAAAATGAATTCCAGTTCAGTTACAGAAACATCCAACCCAAATAGAACCAAACAATACTGAAAACACTTACCGTCATATAAAAATGCAGAATAATTCCTACAGACATATTCTAATTCATTTTGATAAAAACCAGAAGTTAAGTAAAGACTAGTCATGTATTTTACATTTTCAAATATTCAGTAACTCATCTATGTTTCTGGGTGATCAGCCTCTCTTTCTCAAAGTACTTGTTCAGATGTCTTGAGTCCAGAACTAACCTAATTTCACCATGTCATTTAGAACCTGTAACCAACAGGTTATTATATCGGCTACAGCTTCGTTAAACACTTTCCACTACCCTCCACTTTTGCATTTCCTGTAACTCCTTTTTCAACTGCTTTTCTGTTACAGACAGGTACACCATACAGCTTAATGAAAAGTGGTCATGAGGTTTTAGCTTTAGTTTACATTGATAATCCTTCACTGTATTTGTTTTCTCCCCAAAAATAACATTACAACCCCATAAATTTTTTTCTAGTGCCACTTTATCCTAGTACTCGTAACTTCAGCTTGCCCTATTATTTTTACTACAAGTTCACTGTAAACATTTTTAGTTATTTCCCCATTACAAAATTCTTTACTCTCTTCATAGTGTCCTCTATCATTAGATTCCTCTATTCTGCCCCCTCTCCCCCCAACATGATTGCAGTTAATCTTACTTATCATAACGATGTCTGTCTCCCAGAAATTCCCCTCTTAGGATCAGTGAATAACAATTTCATCTCCTTTCAATTAAAACAACTTTAGCCTTTACAATCCAATTCATTCTATGGATTAAACTTTCATTCAAATCCTCAGTCATCACTAAAAATCCCTGCACAAAAGAAAGATACCATTTGTCTTCAGAAACAATAGAACTTGTTTGGTAACCTAAATTTTACTTTTTCATTGGCATCTTCAGTCTGGACTTCAGTTACAGGAAATTCATAGTCAAGTATTTCAATAAAAGCCATCTAAATGTAAGAGCTTGAAAGACTGCAATAATGGAATTTAACACAAAGAAACAAACAGAATTTGACACAAAACTATCCATAAGAAATGACATTGTAAAAAAAGGAAAAATAGATACAATTCTTGGGGATCACAATACAGAACAACCTCAAATGGGACATGCATACAGATTCCTTACTCTGTAAGCTGTCAAAGAATGTATTTGCCATAAACATGATTACCAAATATTGTAGAGATATGTATGTACTAAAGACTGCTTATCACAAACTATTCTCATCAAATTTAAACTATGCTGTAGAAATATAGGGTGCAACAACTCAAGCCAACCTAAGCACATTATTAACACTACAGAGACAAGTTATCAGAATTATTTGTGATGCCAAACCTGGAGAATCTTGTCAGAACCTGTTCCCAAAATTAGGTGTGCTTACCATGCAGGTGTACGAGGTGCGACAATAAAGTAATGAGACCAATTTTCTTTGCAAGATGTGGCAACCCTGCTCGCTTGTGTAGGCACAATATCTTTGACCTTGGTCTATAAGCTGCTTCTAGTCCAAGCAGCACATCGATGCAACTGCTCAGTTGTGAGTTGTGCTGTAATAAGTTAACATGTGTTCGTGTCTCTCGGCATGGAAATGGAACCGCATAATATTGCGCAATGGTATGCCATTTCTTTTCGCATTAAACTGGGTGAAAATGCGACAACAAATGACAGTAAGCTTCAGAAGGCTTTTGGAGAGGAGGTTATATCAAGAGCTCAAGTTTTTTGTTGGCATAAAATGTTTAGTGAAAGCAGAATGAATGTTGAAGATGAAGACCACAGTGGACAACCATCAACCTCACAGACAGATGTCAACTTGGCCAGGGTGCGTGAACTCGTATGATCTGATCAAACATTACCCCTGAAAATTATTGTAGAAGAACTGAACATCAATAAAAAAAACGGTTCACCTAATAATAAGTGAAGATCTTGGTATGAGAAAGATTTGTGCAAAAATGGTCCCCAAAAATCTCACACCACAACAGCGAGAAACACAGAAAAATATGACAGCCAATCTGTTAGAGCAAACAGAAATCTATCCAGAGTTGTTGAGCCATGTTATCACTGGTGATGAAAGTTGGTTTTTTCAGTACGATCCAGAGACAAAATGCCAAAGTTCGCAATGGTGCTCAAAGGGATCACCCAGACTAAAAAAAGCTCGCACGTCAAAGCCAAAAGTGAAATGCGTGCTTGTGTGCTTCTTTGATTTGCAAGGGAACTGTTCATAAAGAGTGGGTGCCTCCTGGATAACAGTTAACCAATATTACTACAAAGAAATTTTAGAAAGACTTCATAAAAGAGTTCTTTGTGTCCATGCCAACAGCACTAATAATAGGATTCTGTATCACGATAATGCGCCATCCTATACTGTTCTGCCAGTACAGCAATTTTTAACCTCAAAACAAATTTCAGTACTACCACAGCCACCTTATTCACCAGATATTGCACTGTGAGACTTTTTTCTATTTTCAAGAGTCAAAATGGCAGTCAAGGGACACCATTTTCAAACAACACAAGATGTCCAAAAAACTGTGACGAGTGTGTTGGAGGATATTACAGAAGATGAGTTCCTGAAATGTTACCGTCAATGGAAGAAGCGCTGGAAAAAGTGTGTTCAATCAGAAGAGAACTACTCTGAAGGAGACAACACTAAACTTGACTAAAACGGTAAGCAACATTTTTTTTCCACATCAGTCTCATTACTTTATTGTTGCACCTCGTATACATATTGAAAGTTATATTGCTTGTGAAAACAATAAACCCAAATTTCAACTGTGATCTGCACCAGCACAATACAAGACAAAAACTCAGATACCATGTAAATAGCCACAGAACAGGTTTATACAGAAAAAAATGCACTTCATGCCAATGCCCTACCAAAAATTTTCACAGCTCTTTCTATTAACAAATTAAAAGACCAGATAAAAAGAATTCTAATAAAAAACCCTTTTTATTCCCTAAATGAGTACTTTATGTGCGTCAAGCACATAGTTTTAAGAATCTCACAACTGATCTAATGTTAACAACAGCAATGTTTGTAACATTGTTATTTGTACATTACCTAATGGAAAATGCATTAAAATGTAATATTTACTAACATTGGCAGCCATCAACCACCAGAATTCAGTGAAAATGCAACATTCTATCTTTGAACTACCAAAATCTTTGACATTTCAAATGTGTGCCGCCATTGCAGTTTGCTCTTTAGTCTTATTCCGGCACTTGGCATGTGAATGTGTGTTGTGTACAGTGTTCTCAATAAATATAGAGTTTATATACAAAGTGGTGGTCAGATTTTTAATATGACAATTGTATGACCAGTTCCCCATAATTTAAATGGAAATTTTCTGGCACCACACAAAAGGTACAACAATGAGTTCACTTGGGAGTATGTGCCTCAACTAGTTTTTGCACAGTGACACACACTGCAGACAGTTGGGATTATGATTTTTTACGTATGCAAAAAACTGTAACATATAGTACTGGATTATTAGATGATAGCTCTTCGAGCCTTGAAATTATTTACTTCCTCATCCTCTTTGAAGACAATGTTATGGTGCCCAATTACCGATACTAGTGAGACAGACAGATAGAGCAGGTGAAATAAGGAACTAGTAAATGAAGTTGACTTTGTACTATAAGAATTAATGTATTTCACATTATTAGTGACCTAACCAGGAATCCACATCCTCTCTCTATCACAGACCGGAAAACGGTAAAATACAAACAGTGTCTATCTCATGCATAAAACCAGCTTGTCAGCTTGATGAAGATAGAAATTTGGAGGACAACTCCCTCCCTCCCATCCCCAACCCCACTTCCACATCACCACTTGCTACCAGTGTTCCTAACAAACCATGCTTTCTTTCTGGCTCCCATACTGCGTGTGACACTAGTGCATCGTGTCTTCCACCCAGCTTGGAGAATGCACGTGATGTTGCGTGTGAATGAATCCCTTCACGTTCCCCCCACCACAGTGATTCCACTGACCAGCTGACAGCATCTGACGACACCTGTGTTGCCATCTTCCACGTCAAAATTTCATCCTTTCCCATCAAGGACCTGTCTTTGCAGCTATGTGATGGCATACTGTTCGTCCTGCGTGCCCATCCATTAAACTGGATGATTCGATTGGCCACACCATGCTCCTCTGTGTGTTTGTGATCCCTCCAGATGCAGAGGAGACATCAATCACCACCTCAATTGAGGACAACAGCCATCTCTCTATTTGTGTACCACTCATGGTGCACCAAAACCCCACATCACTGGGCTGCCTGATCCCAGTTTCCTGGTATGGCTGCCCGCTCCACCCATGGATGTGGCAATGCATTTTCATCATTAATGCAATGTACACCCATGGGCCCTCTTTCCCACAACCACAAACCAAGCACAATGCCCACCTCCATTACCATGTCTCCCCGTGCTCTGCACTATGGGGGGGGGATGGCTCTGTGGCACTCATCGACCACTAGAATTGAGTGTCGATGCAACATGCTATCTTTGAACTACCAAAATCTATGACATTTCAAATGTGTGCCCCCATTGCAGTTTTTCCTTTAGTCTTATTCTGGTGCTTAGCATGTGATGGTGTGTTGTGTACAGTGTTCTTATTAAATATACAGTTTATATACCAAGCGATGTTCAGGTTTTTAATATAATGAATGTATGACCTGTACCCCATAAACACAACAAATCTTTAGTTTTTAACTCATAAACTGACATATACACAAGAATAATCTGTATCATGTCCCAAAATTGCATTATTTCTAAGAATTGTACTTGTTTATTTGATGTTGAATAATAATAACTATTATTATCATTATTATTATTATTAAACTTATTTGAGCTCTGTGTTTACATATGTTTTAGACACTTTTAAATCCAGTTCTACTCCCCCAGTTGTCTCTTCAGTTTTCTGTACCTAAACTTCGAGATCATCTAAATCTTCTCTGACACATTCTAGTGCTTGACCCTGCCTCTTTAAAATTTTATCCAAACAATCTATTTTTTGGTCTAATTTTTCCCACTGTTTCTCAAGTTTCAAGTTTGTGACTTTGTTTATCCAATGAGTTTCGAAATCATATTAAAAAGGTTGCTATTAAAACCCCACATATTCTCATGACTGAAAATATGAATTGGTGAACAGATAGCTTCTTTTTCCCTCATGGACCCCAATATCTGCACTTGCAGCATCCAGAGAACACTTCCTGTTATGTACAGTCTGATTAGGAGATATGGGCGGCTGAATACAGCAGATAATATGGACCTGGTGACCTCAGCTATGGGCAGCTGGATATGGTGGAAAATATATACTTGGTGCCCTCGGCTGCTAAATTCAGAGGTCAGTAAGTCAATAAATCTTTGTCGTTGCAATATCCCACTTTTAGCATCCAGAGAACATACCTCCTTTATTTCAGTAACAAAACATGAAGCCAGCTTGACTGTCCAAGGGTGAGATATCTGTAACAAAATAGAGCAGAAAATATGAGGTGTGGGTCCTCTGTCTGAAAACGATTAATTATCACAGCTATAGCCTATACATGGTATTCAGTTTACTATAGTATAATAAATCTAAAAGAAAAGGGGGAAGATGCCCTGTTCAGAGCTAACAAATCAATATTTAAAACTGAAATTTGGCAACAACTTGAATAAACATTTCACTTGCTTGACTGACAGTGCTAACAACATGATTAATTTGGGCAACTGATAATGACTGGATTGGATATACAAATTTGAACAACAGTACAGGAAATGTCTGTAATGCAGAAGACATAAATTTCTTTAATTTTCCATGAAAGTGAGTTATTGAAAAATATGTGGGGTTGGTGGGCTGGATAGTCTGGATGTGGGTTTCAGGAGCTTTTTCACACCCCACTAGGTGAATACCAGGTTTCAGCAGCGTGGGGTTGGTGTGATAGCCAGCCTCGATGTGAGTTTTAGGCGGTTTTCCACACCCCACTATCAAAATAGTGGGCCTATTCCAATGTTTTGCCTCAGATAGAACCTATGTAAACACAGAAAACACTTTCTCACACTTGCAGACAAAATTTGCTCTGTATGTACACAGAATGTGTACACTGTTTCTGCCGTGGGGGATGAATAGGAGTCTAAGGACCTTTGCTATTTGGTCTCTTTAAACACACAAACAACGTTTGGTTCATGTTTCTTATTTAACTCCTACAAACCATTACTACAGTATTCATGAAGAATAAAATTAATATCTTTTGAACGATAATGTAAAAGCAAGATGTAACTATATGTGCTTTCCTATTATCTATCAAGGATATACGTTCACCATCTGGAAGGCACTTTGGTGTCTTTTCAGCCCATTTGCGACTGCTCTCCAGCATGGTTTCCTTTCCATTGTTGTTGTTGTGGTCTTCAGTCCTGAGACTGGTTTGATGCAGCTCTCCATGCTACTCTATCCTGTGCAAGCTCCTTCATCTCCCAGTACCTACTGCAACCTACATACTTCTGAATCTGTTTAGTGTATTCATCTCTTGGTCTCCTTCTACGATTTTTACCCTCCACGTTGCCCTCCAATGCTAAATTTGTGATTCCTTGATGCCTCAGGACATGTCCTACCAACCGATCCCTTCTTCTAGTCAAGTTGTGCCACAAACTTCTCTTCTCCCCAATCCTATTCAATACCTCCTCATTAGTTACGTGATCTACCCACCTAATCTTCAACATTCTTCTGTAGCACCACATTTCGAAAGCTTCTATTCTCTTCTTGTCCAAACTATTTATTGTCCGTGTTTCACTTCCATACATGGCTACACTCCATACAAATACTTTCAGAAACGACTTCCTGACACTTAAATCTATACTTGATGTTAACAAGTTTCTCTTCTTCAGAAACACTTTCCTTGCCATTGCCAGTCAACATTTTATATCCTCTCTAATTCAACCATCATCAGTTATTTTGCTCCCCAAATAGCAAAACTCCTTTACTACTTTAAGTGTCTCATTTCCTAATCTAATTCCCTCAGCATCACCCGACTTAATTCGGCTACGTTCCATTATCCTCATTTTGCTTTTGTTGATGTTCATCTTACATCCTCCTTTCAAGACACTGTCCATTCCATTCAACTGCTCTTCCAAGTCCTTTGCTGTCTCTGACAGAATTACAATGTCATCGGCGAACCTCAAAGTTTTTATTCCTTCTCCATGGATTTTAATACCTACTTAAAATTTTTCTTTTGTTTCCTTTACTGCTTGTTCAATATACAGATTGAATACCATCAGGGAGAGGCTACAACCCTGTCTCACTCCTTTCCCAACCACTGCTTCCCTTTCATGCCCCACGACTCTTATAACTGTCATCTGGTTTCTGTACAAATTGTAAATAGCCTTTCACTCCCTGTATTTTACCCCTGCCACCTTTAGAATTTGAGAGAGAGTATTCCAGTCAACATTGTCAAAAGCTTTCTCTAAGTCTACAAATGCTAGAAACATAGGTATGCCTTTCCTTAATCTTTCTTCTAAGAGAAGTCGTAAGGTCAGTACCGCCTCATGTGTTCCAACATTTCTACGGAATCCAAATTGATCTTCCCCGAGGTCCGCTTCTACCAGTTTTTCCATTCGTCTGCAAAGAATTCACGTTAGTATTTTGCAACTGTGACTTATTAAACTGATAGTTCGGTAATTTTCACATCTGTCAACACCTGCTTTCTTTGGGATTGGAATTATTATATTCTTCTTGAAGTCTGAGGGTATTTCGCCTGTCTCATACATCTTGCTCACCAGATGGTAGAGTTTTGTCTGGACTGGCTCACCCAAGACCGTCAGTAGTTCTAATGGAATGTTGTCTACTCCCGGGGCCTTGTTTTGACTCAGGTCTTTCAGTGCTCTGTCAAACTCTTCACGCAATATCATATCTTCCATTTCATCTTCATCTACATCCTCTTCCATTTCCATAATATTGTCCTCAAGTACATCGCCCTTGTATAGACCCTCTATATACTCCTTCCACCTTTCTGCTTTCCCCTCTTTGCTTAGAACTGGGTTTCCATCTGAGCTGTTGATATTCATACAAGTGGCTCTCTTTTCTCCAAAGGTCTCTTTAATTTTCCTGTAGGCTGTATCTATCTTACCCCTAGTGAGATAAGACTTTACATCCTTACATTTGTCCTCTAACCATGCCTGCTTAGCCATTTTGCACTTCCTGTCGATCTCATTTTTGAGACGTTTGTATTCCTTTTTGCCTGCTTCATTTACTGCATTTTTATATTTTCTCATTTCATCAATTAAATTCAATATTTCTTCTGTTACCCAAGGATTTCTACTAGCCCTCGTCTTTTTACCTACTTGATCCTCTGCTGCCTTCACTACTTCATTCCTCAGAGCTACCCATTCATCTTCTACTGTATTTCTATCCCTCATTCCTGTCAATTGTTCCCTTATGCTGTCCCTGAAACTCTGTACAACCTCTGGTTCTTTCAGTTTATTCAGGTCCCATCTCCTTAAATTCCCACCTTTTTGCAATTTCTTCAGTTTTAATCTACAGTTCATAACCAATAGATTGTGGTCAGAGTCCACATCTGCCCCTGGAAATGTCCTACAATTTAAAACCTGGTTCCTAAATCTCTGTCTTACCATTATACAATCTATCTGATACCTTCTACTATCTCCAGGATTCTTCCATGAATACAACCTTCTTTTATGATTCTTGAACCAAGTGATAGCTATGGTTCAGTTATGCTCTGTGCAAAACTCTACCAGACAGCTTCCTCTTTCATTTCTTAGCCCCAATCCATATTCACCTACTATGTTTCCTTCTCTCCCTTTTCCTACTGTTGAATTCCAGTCACCAATGACTATTAAATTCTCGTCCCCCTTCACTACCTGAATAATTTCTTTTATCTCATCATACATTTCTTCAATTTCTTTGTCATCTGCAGAGCTAGTTGGCATATAAACTTGTACTACTGTAGTAGGCATGGGCTTCGTGTCTATCTTGGCCATTATAATATGTTCACTATGCTGTTTGTAGTAGCTTACCCGCACTCCTATTTTTCTATTCATTATTAAACCTACTTCTGCATTACCCCTATTTGATTTTGTATTTATAACCCTTCCTTTCCATACTAGAAACATATGTACAGTTACTATCTCGATCTCAGCTACAGTCTCACTAAAACGTGCTCATGAGAAACAGTCGCAGAATAATCGGGAACATATATTATCTTTTTTTACCAGAAGCTATCTTACAGTGCGGGCCGCAGGGTACTCAGTAGACCACTTCCTCCCTTTCCTATTTCAGCTGCTAACAGTTTACAGAAAGAAAGCCTGTTGATAGTTTGTATGTAAGCTCTAATCTCTATAAATTTTTAATAACAATCTTGTGTGAGAAACGTGTAGACTAGGGGGAGGCAATACTCAGGTTGACTCTTCTAGGAAAGTAACGATCAACACATTGCTGTGTACAATGCCTGCCTTTTAGTGTCTATCAGAGGGTTTAAATTATACAGATTTAATAATGGGTAATAAAGGACATTTTTCTAGCTACTGTTGTAGGTATGGACCTAGGATTCTTTACAACAAATTTCATTAGCGAGTATAGGCCTACTGTATGTACTGTGACTGCACAGTTAAAATGCCTAGTTCCTTGACGTACGTGGGTGGACATCACATATTATTTTACTACTCGCTTTTGAGCAATCACTATTTTCTTTCTCAGTGTCCTGTCACCCGAGAAAATTATTCCATAAGACGACATTGAGTGGAAAACATGCAGACAGGCGGACCCTGCTCTAAAGTAGGACAAATGCTGAGAAGAAAAAATATTATACAGATATCAAATTTATATTTTAATGTAGATTAAATATTATTACAACATAAAATTTTCAGGTATTTAGAAATACTGTTACCATGCATTCTTGCAATATTTTCTGGGGGAGGGAGGGAGGTGTCCCATAATTTTTGCTGTTCCATGACCCGAACGAATCTACATCTGTCTCTGGCTACAACTCAAGCAATACGGCGCTTTTGTGTTGACAAGTATGAGTTTGCCAAATTTGCTATGAGAAATCAGTGTAAGCAATGGCAGTACTCAAATTCTTTCCAACATAATTCATCTCTGTACTCGATACTTTATTAGATTTCCTCCGATCACTTAATTACATGGATAGTAGGAATGCTCATGTGGCTGGTATCATTGAGAATGCATCTACTCTGTTGAAAACATTAGTTCCAAACATAGTAACTGCTACAGAATTAATGCAGTTTCCACATCACCCAATAGGTAGGCCTACGCAGCCCAGAGCATTACCGTACTGTTTTCAAAAACTGGTGAATTTGCCAGGAGCCATTTAATCACACTGCTTGCAGACAAACGGAGAAACACATTTTTCACTCAGAAAGAGGTGCAGCGTTGCACACCTTCCAAATGAACTGAAAGTTGTTCCATCATCTTTCGGGCGTGCACTCGGGACAGCGACAATTCTTCTTGCGATATTTCGGCTAGAAACCTCCCAGCCATCTTCAAGGCGAGTCGGAGACTGAGTTCATAGCGTTTGAGCGTGCCTGTTTATACGGAGAGTCACGTGATACAAAGCTCCTGAGGATTGAAAGTGCATGCGTCAAAGATATCAAAGTCGCCACTACTGCACTAGTCATAGATAAGATGTATATAGCAAAGATAAACATATAAGCGCAGATTGCAAACAAAATAGTGCTGCTGCGAATCCACCGTGCTTGTAAATAAATAATTAATCTTTAAAAGTGGTAACATCTGTCGGAAGTGAAGATGCAGAAATCCTTTCCGAACGAAGGTGTGAAATAAGCGGTTTCCAAGCATTGTCAAGATGAAATCCTTTGTCACGGTTTAGCAGGTTGTCGGCCAGTTGTATTTCTACAGCTTCCTTAACAACTGAGTCCCAGAAAGATGAAGCAGTAGTTAAAATCTTAACATCTTTATAATCCATGGCATGGCCAGTAGAAATGCAATGTTCGGCAACTGCTGATTTGTTGGACTGGACCAAAGTTTTCAGAAAACTCATAATTTGCCACTGATGGTGGCAGCTAGACGCCTGCAAATACAGGTCTCTGTGTGTGGGCTTACGGTATACGCAATGACCTAGAGATCCTTCTTCTTTCCGGCGAACCAGCACATTCAGAAACGGTAAACAGCCATTCTTCTCTCGCTCCATAGTGAACTTGATGTTTCCGTGAATGGAATTGAGATGTTCCAAAAACTCTATCAGTTTATCCTCTCCATGGGGCCACACTATGAAAGTGTCATTCACGTATCTCCAGAAGACCGTCGATTTTAATACTGCTGAATTGAGGGCTTTCTCTTCAAAATCCTCCATAAACAAATTAGCCAGCAGGGGAGAGAGAGGGCTCCCCATAGCGACACCGTCAATTTGTTCGTAATATTGTTCATCAAATAAAAAATAAGTGGAGGTTAATGCACGCTTAAACAAAGCTGTTATATCATCCTCAAACTTGCTGCTAATGAGATTCAGGCAGTCAGCCAGAGTTACTTTGGTGAACAACGAGACAACGTCAAAACTAACTAATAAATCTGTGCTATTGAGCTTCAGACATTTCAACCTACTGATAAAATCCGACGAGTTGTGGATATGATGTTCACATTTCCCCCACAAACGGTCTCAACAGAGTAAATATTTTGCCAATGAGTACGTTGGTGCACCTATATTGCTAACTATTGGTCGGAAAGTCAGCACTTTTAAAATCTGCACCAATACTCCAAGATTACTCGTAAAGTGAGTTTGGCATTGGTTAAGGAGAGAATTACATATACTCACAGGAAGTTGCTTCCGAGAGACGTCTCTATTGAGAAGATGCACAACTCACTGGATGAGTCTGCATACCGTAAAGATTGACAAGGACCCCACATCTCGGGCTGAGAGGAAAACTGCATCGCTTCTGAACTCCAGTTCTCTGCCTAAAGGAGTCGCCAACAAACTGAACGCCGGCCGAAGTGGCCGTGCAGTTAAAGGCGCTGCAGTCTGGAACCGCGAGACCGCTACGGTGGCAGGTTCGAATCCTGCCTCGGGCATGGATGTTTGTGATGTCCTTAGGTTAGTTAGGTTTAACTAGTTCTAAGTTCTAGGGGACTAATGACCTCAGCAGTTGAGTCCCATAGTGCTCAGAGCCAGCCAACAAACTGAAGGGACACAGCTCTGTGCCCCCCAGATTATATGGCCTTCCCAAGGTACACAAAGTTCTATGAACGTCCAGTTCAGAAGAAACTGGAAATCTTAATCCATGTTTGGAGCATATTTTAAAAGTGCTGACTTTTCGACCAATAGTTAGCAATATAGGTGCACCAACGTACTCATTGGCAAAATATTTACTCTGTTGAGACCGTTTGTGGGGGAAATGTGAACATCATATCCACAACTCATCGGATTTTACCAGTAGGTTGAAATGTCTGAAGCTCAATAGCACAGATTTATTAGTTAGTTTTGACGTTGTCTCGTTCTCCAAAGTAACTCTGGCTGACTGCCTGTATCTCATTAGCAGCAAGTTTGAGGATGATATAACAGCTTTGTTTAAGCATGCATTAACCTCCACTTATTTTTTATTTGATGAACAATATTACGAACAAATTGACGGTGTCGCTATGGGGAGCCCTCTATCTCCCCTGCTGGCTAATTTGTTTGTGGAGGATTTTGAAGAGAAAGCCCTCAACTCAGCAGTATTAAAACCGACAGTCTTCTGGAGATACATGGATGACACTTTCATAGTGTGGCCCCATGGAGAGGGTAAACTGATAGAGTTTTTGGAACATCTCAGTTCCATTCACGGAAACATCAAGTTCACTATGGAGCGAGAGAAGAATGGCTTTTTACCGTTTATGAATGTGCTGGTTCACCAGAAAGAAGATGGATCTCTAGGTCATTGCGTATACCGTAAGCCCACACACAGAGACCTGTATTTGCAGGCGTCTAGCTGCCACAATCAGTCGCAAATTATGAGTGTTCTGAAAACTTTGGTCCACAGGGCTCGTGTAGTGTCTGATGTTGACAGCCTGCAGGATGAGCTTCTACACCTGGAGGCAGTTTTTAGGAGAAATGGCTATTCGAAACAGCAGATTAAGAAAGCCCTGCAAATAAAAACTGCAGGAAAATCACAGGAAAAGGATGAGGAAGTGGAAAGGGAAGTGAAATCTACAGCCTTTCTCCCATACATGGGTAATGTTTCTTCTAAAATCTCTAGAATCTTGAAGAAACATAAAGTGGATGTGATATTCCACCCACCAGATAAGACTGCAGCCTTGTTGGGATCCGTTAAGGATGATCTGCTCTTGCGAAAGGCGGGAGTTCATGAAATCCCTTGTGAATGTGGCAAACGTTACATAGGGCAAACCACGCGCACTGTACAGGAACGATGCGTCGAACACCAGCGGTACACATGTCTTCTTCAGTCCAACAAATCAGCAGTTGCCGAAAATTGCATTTCTACTGGCCATGCCATGGATTAAAAAGATGTTAAGATTTTAACTACTGCTTCATCTTTTTGGGACTCAGTTGTTAAGGAAGCTGTAGAAATACAACTGGCCGACAACCTGCTAAACCGTGACAAAGGATTTCATCTTGACAATGCTTGGAAACCGCTTATTTCACACCTTCGTTCGGAAAGGATTTCTGCATCTTCACTTCCGACAGATGTTACCACTTTTAAAGATTAATTATTTATTTACAAGCACGGTGGATTCGCAGCAGCACTATTTTGTTTGCACTCTGTGCTTATATGTTTATCTTTGCTATATACATCTTATCTATGACTAGTGCAGTAGTGGCGACTTTGATATCTTTGACGCATGCGCTTTCAGTCCTCAGCAGCTTTGTATCACGTGACTCTCCGTATAAATACGCACGCGCAAACGCAATGAACTCAGTCTCCGACTCGCCTTGAAGATGGCTGGGAGGTTTCTAACTGAAATATCACAATAAGAATTGTCGCTGTCCCGAGTGCCCGCCCGAAAGATGATGGAACATTATGTCCGCCAGGAAAACTCCAAGAACTGAAAGTTTTCTGTATCATTGAGACTGCATAATCCATCACAGAACTTGTCAGGCAGAAGTCGCCTGCATTTTCCGCAGTACACGCCTTGGTGAATATTTGCTTTTAAACCACAATAAATACATCTACGGTGCACATTTAGAGATATCTCTAACAGCTTTGGTTGCCAAAACTATCTTGTATCAGATGGATAGGCTATACCCCTTCGGTATGTGACTTTCCTACAGCAATGTTATTCAAATGAGTAATGACAAACAATCCACAGCTCCAAGCATCTTTTTGGCTTGAATGTTCCACCTCAACCACCTTCAAGTTCCAGCAGGTCATTTTATCGAATGTAGACAAGTAATTTCACACCTACAAAAGTTTGTGAACATTGACGGACAATCTTCATCTTTCCCATTTTGCTGTAGCAATGAAACAGCAAACAGGCACGAGTGATTTCCATTTACATGTACTGGAATGAAAAGCCTTTCAAAATCATTGAGATTCTTCTGATACGTAAGATTATTTCCACAATTTTTACGTGTCCGGATGCTGACGGCTGTCTGAGAGCCAATGTAGAAATCTTTCTCATGATCATGAAAAATAGTTTCTGCACAATAATCTACAATAACATTTGTCAGACAATTGTTACCAAACAGAGATTTATAATAATCACTTAGCAAGAATTGTTCTTTTTGTGGTTTAACCATGTCACGGAAAACAGCAACAATAAAATCTGCTTTACATCTTTTTTCAGAGTGGGCTAGATACTTGAGCAAGCCATCGTTTAAACATAGGCCATACTGTTACACAGTATGGAAGGTTATTGCTTTCCGTGCATTCAGTTTCTTTGTAACCATTCACAGAACACTGAACGGCTGTGACATCAAAATTAAATCTGAAATAAGAAAATGTTGTCTTCTTTTTTTGCCAGAATTCCTCTGCAGTTTTCCCATCATTATTTTCAAATTGCTTCTGTCTTCTCTTTCCTTTTGACTCTACTGCCACTTCTTCCAGTGAATGTGAATCACGGATTTTAAAGTCCCTGAAAACAGATCGTACTTGGGTGTCCATGACCTCTAAGAATTGCCCATTAAAAAGTGGTCTCATTTGCATCTGTCCGAACCTGTTCTCCACAGCTGCACCTCTTGATGTCTTCTCCACTGGGCAGGAGATCTGTGACAGTTCCAAACTGCAAAGGCACAAATGACGCATATCTCCTTAAAGTATACATAACAAAATCTTCCTGATGGAAAGTATTCTGGACGGTATCATTTCCAAGAAACATTTGGTCTCTCTTTTGTTCTACCTTGGTTTTGAAAAAGCAGTAATATCTACTCTGTTCATACAATGCTGATGCTGGCATATGATGAGCTGATTCACTTTCAGGGGCATCTGTACAGTGCAGCCAATGGTCCTTCGTGTGAAACTGATTTAGCACATCCAATTTTGGCACACGTGACTGTCACGGGGCTGGAGGTATCATTCATAAGTGTGCACAGCATGAGGCTACGGAGTGTAGTGGAAATGCTTAGTAGACAAGTAGCTCACGGAAGTGCTACAGTGCTAGTGGTGTTAATACAAAGCAGAACAATGGCAACGATAAACAAAGCAAACATAGCATTATATCTGCAACAACAGTTGCCGAAGTTGACATTTCGTCAGAAAGGAGTCTGAGGAATTTTGCAGAATGAAGAAGTAGCCTTATATGGTTGTAACAAAGTAACCTATTCGGAGGAAAACATGAACACCTGAAGCGGCACTTATACACGCTGAATGTACTTATCTTCTGCATTTTGACTGAGGTACAGTAGTACCATATTAAGATGATCATTCTCATCCAAATCACGATCACAAAAACCTTTCAATCTGGCTTTCTGCAAAACACACAATTTCCGTACATATTCCATATTATCGCTCAAAGCAAAATTTTCATCGCAGAGGTAAATAATTCCAGATACAACTGCCTTGGGGCGACATCTTGAAGAGTACTTTTCATCCTTTTTCTCTGGGAACATCTGAGGGCATAGAATTTTTTATCCTGATTTGTGTGATTTCCGATTATATCAGTTGTAGTCGTATAGACACGGACCGTTCCATTTCCAAGAACACAGTTGGACTTGAAAGTCGTACAGTTGTTATATTTGCTCTTTCCATAGCAAACATAACTTAAATACGGTTTGTATTTACCTACCGTTGTTGAACCCCTTGAAACATACGACGCAAGGTAATTTTATCTCAGTGTCATCAAGAACTTCTCCTTATCGGTGTTGTGCGTACTTCGAAGACTACAGGTAACAAATTCTAAATCAACTATGCCTATTTCATAGTTAAATGACACTGACTGATTATTCCGATTAGTCACTTTCATGCAAGACCTTGTATTTACTACTTGTAAGTTACCGTACCTTTCACTTTTGGTTGTATTCAATCCGTAGCTTTCTGCCATCATATATGAAGTCGACTCATAATTACCCTTTTATCAGAAAGCCTCGTAATACTGGTGACTTCCTCCACAATCATCAAAATCAGTATCTTCATAGCCCACGTCTCTTCTTTCGATCACCCGCACAATATGAACTGCGGCGTAGCAAGCGTCCGAAGATCCTCTGAAAGACGTTACATTCTAGTAGTACAGTTTAACACCACCAATTTACACTGAAAAAATGTCAAATCGGAAGCAAACAAACAACAGATGCAGTGCAGGCGCACAGGCAAATGCCCTGTGTGGACGATGAGGCCTCTGTTTGGAATCCAGATAGAGGGAGTTCCGCGCTGGGGATTGGTGTGGTCCACTACAAAAACACTCTTGACCTAATAGGGTGCACTGCCGAGAATGCAGTAAGCAATAGCAGTCCTCGTCGAAATTTGAGAAATCGTTGACAATGATCTGCAGAAGTTAGTGACTTGAAATGAATGGTCTTTAGAATGAAAAGAAGACAAAAGATTAAGGAAGTAAAACAGTCTATTTACACAGTTGAACTAGAACGTTATAAAAGTCAAAGTAGCCTGCCTCTTTTAGACATAGCCCAAAATGAGATGGAACACAAACTCCTCAAGCAGGCTGTGCACAAAAAAATATACTGAGAGGAGCTATCGGTTGCGACGAAACACCGCCAGTAGTTACACCTATAGATACATGACTTCTCTGCTGTTCACACTTATTTGCCTGGCAGTATGTTTCTCGAACCATCTACAGACTATTTTCTATCCTTCCATTAACAGCGTGCGGAAAAAAATGAACACTTAAATCTTTATATACAAACTCTGGTTTTCTCCCTATGTAGGTTGGAGACTATAAAATATTTTTACATTCAAGGAAGACAGTTGGTAATTGAAAATTCGGTAAAAGACCTCGCCGCAACGGTTAACACCTTTTTTAAAATGATTGCCATCCTAACTCACTTATCATACCTGTGAAACTCTCTCCCCTATTTCTCGATAATACAAAATGAAATCTCCTTCTGAGAACTTCTTCGGTGTCCTCTGTCAATTATGTCTGGTATGGATCACACGCAGCGCAGCAGTACTCTAGCAGAGCATGAATAGCCATAGTTTTGTTGTCTTTTTAGTAGATCTGCGGCCTTTTCGAAGTTCTCTGCCAATAGAGCATAGTCTCTGGTTCCATCCCCCACCACAACATTATCTACATGATCGTTGCAATTTAAGAAATGGTTCAAATTGCTCTGAGCACTATGGCACTTAACATCTGTGGTCATCAGTCCCCTAGGACTTAGAACTACATAAACCTAACTAACCTAAGGACATCACACACATCCATGCCCAAAGCAGGATTTGAACCTGCGACCGTAGCGGTCACGCGGTTCCAGACTGAAGTGCCTTGAACTGCACGGCCACACCAGCTGGCTAAATTTAATCCCCATCTAGTGTACACTTACAAAGTTCAGAAGGGGTGGAGACTGTCTCTTAGGAAAGCGTTAAGCGAATTTTAATCTGCTTTTTAAATAAATATATTTTGTGTTTACTTTTGCTGGATTTGGATGTTACGGTGGTCAGTCTTGTTACAACAATCTTGTGGTCACTAATCCCTGTATCCACCACGATGCTTCCTATCTGCTCAGGATTATTTGTTGATAAGAGGTCAAATATGTTATCATGACCATTTACATTTTGAGTGGGCTCCTTTTGGAGAAAGCATTTTGCACAACTTCTAAGGATGATTTGTATGTACCACTGGCTTTGAATATCCATTTTCGTCAACATATCGATGGTAGATTGAAGTCATCACTAACTATAACTGTATGAGTGGGGTACACATTTGCGGTTCAAGTGGCTCTGAGCACTATGGGACTTAACATCTGTGGTCATCAGTCCCCTAGGACTTAGAACTACTTAAACCTAACTAACTTAAGGACATCACACACATCCATGCCCGAGTCAGGATTCGAACCTGCGATCGTAGCGGTCGCGCGGTCCCAGACTGTAGCGCCTAGAACCGCTCGGCCCCTCCAGCCGGCAACACATTTGTGATAAAACTCAAGTTTTCTTCGAACTGTTAAGTAACGGAATCATTTGAGTGAGGGTTACAAGAAATCGACACAAAGTTCGTATCATTCCAAATAAGCCAGAAGAAGAAAGTAACAAAAGCTCGTTGACCAATAAGGAATGATGTGACATGCTAACGACTAAATATTTTTAACAACGCCATATCGTTTATCAGCCTCCAGAATAAGTGGATCAAACACTACAAAATAATTATTAAGACTGCAGTGGAAAATGACCGAATAATATTAAATAATGCAAGGCGAGCAAAACTGCAAATTTAACAGTTTGTGTTTGTTTTGCTACCAACTAGTATAATTTCATTTAATCCCTGGACATTACAGGGTTATTACAAATGATTGAAGCGATTTCACAGCTCTACAATAACTTTATTATTTGAGATATTTTCACAATGCTTTGCACACACATACAAAAACTCAAAAAGCTTTTTTAGGCATTCTCAAATGTTCGATATGTGCCCCTTTAGTGAATAGGCAGACATCAAGCCTATAATCAAGTTCCTCTCACACTCAGCGCAGCATGTCCCCATCAATGAGTTCGAAAGCATCGTTGATGCGAGCTCGCAGTTCTGGCACGTTTCTTGGTAGAGGAGGTTTAAACACTGAATCTTTCACATAACCCCACAGAAAGAAATCGCATGGGGTTAAGTCAGGAGGGTGTGGAGGCCATGACATGAATTGCTGATCATGATCTCCACCACGACCAATCCATCGGTTTTCCAATCTCCTGTTTAAGAAATGCCGAACATCATGATGGAAGTGCGGTGGAGCATCATCCTGTTGAAAGGTGAAGTCAGCGCTGTCGGTCTCCAGTTGTGGAATGAGCCAATTTTCCAGCATGTCCAGACACACGTGTCCTGTAACGTTTGTTTCGCAGAAGAAAAAGGGGCCGTAAACTTTAAAACCGTGAGATTGAACAAAACACGTTAACTTTTGGTGAATTGCGAGTTTGCTGCACGAATGCGTGAGGATTCTCTACCGCCCAGATTCGCACATTGTGTCTCTCCACTTCACCATTAAGAAAAAATGTTGCTTCATCACTGAAAACAAGTTTCGCACTGAACGCATCCTCTTCCATGAGGTGTTGAAACTGCACCAAAGTTTCAAAGCGTTTGACTTTGTCATTGGGTTTCAGGGCTTGTAACAATTGTAAACGGTAAGGCTTCTGCTTTAGCCTTTTCCGTAAGATTTTCCAAACCATTGGCTGTGGTACGTTTAGCTCCCTGCTTGCTTTATTCGTCGACTTCCGCGAGCTACGCGTGAAACTTGCCCGCATGCGTTCAACTGTTTATTCGCTCACTGCAGGCCGACCCGTTGATTTCCCCTTACAGAGGCATCCAGAAGCTTTAAACTGTGCATACCATCGCCGAATGGAGTTAGCAGTTGGTGGATCTTTGTTGAACTTCGTCCTGAAATGTCGTTGCACTGTTATGACTGACTGATATGAGTGCATTTCAAGCACGTCATACGCTTTCTCGGCTCCTGTCGCCGTTTTGTGTCACTGCGCTCTCGAGCGCTCTGGCGGCAGAAACCTGAAGTGCGGCTTCAGCCGAACAAAACTTTATGAGTTTTTCTACGTATCTGTTGTGTGTCGTGACCATATGTCAATGAATGGAGCTACAGTGAATTAAGAAATCGCTTCAATCATTTGTAATAGCCCTGTATTTTGCACCAGTAATAATTCTGTAACTATTTTTGTATTTGTGCCTCCTGCCGTTCATGCATCACTCTTAACTATTGTGATTTCTTAATTTTGCTAAAAATCAGCACATTCACATCCAACTACTTTTATTTTGCTGCATTTCTGTTTGTTGTAACTGAATATGTTACAAAAACTAGTTGTTGGTTACTCTGTTCTTAATTCCAGATGGAATCGGAGCTCTGTTTGGTAACATTGTACCAGTAATTATTAAGTTTTTTATCTCTACTATTAGCATAGACATTACAAATAATCCCTCTCTTTGTTTACACTCTGAACAGCATGATATACTGACAATAAATCCGTGCTTAACATTCCATTGCTATCGCTGTTTCAGAAAGAGAGTTTGTAGGTAGTGGAGAGCGGGCGTGGTAATTACGACGATAATTAATCACTCGCACTCCCATCAGTTACTATGAATACTTTTATTCTCGCAACATATACACAACACCCATAGCATAGAGCGTGTACTACAAGGAATGGATATGGCAAAGGAACAGTTGTTCTTGCTGTGTTAAGGCAGAGTAGAGCCAGTGGTTCAAAGTCCCCACAGAGCCACCCCCCACCACCCACCCTCCCCCTTCCCAAGTGCGGAGCACAGTGACTGGTGTACGTCATTATGTGTTGTCCCGCTGTCGATGGCAAGGGTCAACATGTCAATGGTCAAACATGTCGTAGGCCGCCAGTTGCCTGGGTGGCCGGGCCGCGATGTCAGTGGCGGTTCTGATGGGACCGTGGCAGTGTCTGTTGACGTGTTGGTGGCTGGTGATGCGTCGTCCAGCGTTGGTGAGGCTGTCGGTCCATTGGAGGCGGTGTTCGGGGTGTCAGTCATTATGAAGTGCTCCGGGGCCGACACAAGCAGGTAGTCGTCCGAAGAAAGAGTAAACTTCAGACCTGCTGTGTCAATCATATGCAGAAGGGGTGTGGAGTGCTCTTACGACCTCGAGACCGTGCTGTAGCCCAACTGTCTATTGTCGAATTTGGCCTTAACCATGAGTAGTGAGTTTTGCAGTGTTGGGTAAATGTCTTCTGGGAAGTAGTGTTGCAGGTCCAGGCTGACTAAACTGGCTTGAGGGGTCTGGAGCTGGAGCAGTGGAGGGTAAACACCGGGTGTGTCCACTTAAGTCCAAGCCAGTTTTAGATGCTTGAGTGACACTGTTGTCATTTCCCCAGCTTGCAAGATATCAAAAATATTTGGCCCTTATTTCAACACATTGTAAGGGCCACTGTACACAGGGTGGAGGGCAGGTTTGATAGCGTCAGTCCTGGGCATGACGTGTGTACACAATTGGAGGTCCTTGTGCACAAAGATGGTCAGTTTGGCATGGTGGGATAATGGTGGGATGTGGATGTGGTCATGCTTCACTAGGTCCAGCAGGTTGACACCCAGTGGGTTGATGGTTTGAGATATGAACTCTGCTGGGAGGGTGACTGGTTCCTCATAGAGCACCTCTGCCAGCGAGGCATCCAGATCTTCTTTGTAGGCAGCTCGTATGCCCAGCAGCACACAGGGGAGGGCCTCTGTCCACTACTGGTCGTGGCGTATGAGCACCATCTTGAGGGTGCGGTGTCACCATTCCACAAGTCTGTTGGATTCAGGATGGTAGGCTGTCACGTGGAATCGGTGGCACCCACAGAGGTGGCAGAGCTCAGAGAACACGACCGACTTGAACTGCTCGCCCTACTCAGTTGTCAGGGACTCTGGACAGCTGAAGCATGCAATCCAAAGTGTGATGAAAGGTCGGGTGATGGTGTTGGCTGAGGTATCAGTCAGAGGTGTGGCCTCCACCCATTGAGTAGTCCTGTCTATGGCTAACAAGATGTACTTGTATCCGTTTGACTCTGGGAGTGACCCCACCAGGTCTATGTAGACATGCTGGAAATGGCCCTTCGGGATGCTGAATTTCCCGAAGGGTGGTTGGTTGTGATGTCATGTCTTGGCCTGTTGGCATTGGACGCAGGCTCTCGTCCATGCAGTGCAGTCCCATTTAATGTGAGTCCAAATGAAATGTTCCGTTATGAGTTTCAGTGTCGGGCATACTCCAGGGAGGGACAAGTTGTGGGGAGATCGAAAACAGTCTTCCAGAAGTTCTGTGGGGCAACTGGTCATTGCCTACCATGGGATACATCTCACCAAACTAGTTTGGTTTTGCCTGCGATGGTGCTCTGCTTGAGCTGGAGGCCCGCTGTGTGTCCAGATAGCAGATTTTGAATGTCGGTGTCAGTTGATTGTGCGTACACTAGATGGTTGAAGTCAAGGTGTGCTGATGAGGTGGCAAGTTGTGAGAGGTAGACAGCCACCATGTTTTCTGCTCCTCATATATAGCGGATGTCCATAGTATATCGCAAAATCAAGTCCAGGTGGCAGAATCATCGAGGGAAGGTACTGGATGGCAGGTTTTTAATAGCATCAGCCAGAGGATGGTGGTCTGTGTAGATAGTAAGAGGCCGGCCCCCAATGTGATCTCAGAAGTATATCAGCAAAAGCTCATGGTTGAAAGTTGACCACCTTTTCTGAGAGTCAGTAAGTTTCTGTGGAAAAAAAACGTAAGGGTTTGGTTGCACTGGGGACTTTCTGTTGTAGCACTGCCCCAATCGCCCAGTTGCTGGCATCAGCCTCCATAACCATATGGGCGTCTGGTGATGAGACTGCCAGGGTGGTGGTCTAAGTGAGCTCAGTCTGATGATCTCTAAAGCTACTTGCATATCAGGAGTCCAAGTGAGCTTACGTTTGCCTGACATGTTCTTCCTGTGAAGTGACTCTGTGAGTGGCAGAAATGTTTCTGCAGTATCGGGGAGGCATTGTTGGTAATAATTAATTACCCCTAAAAAACGGTCCAACTACTGATAGTCTGGTGGGGGTGAGAGGTTACGGATTGGTCTAACTTTTCCGGGGTGGGGCGGATGCCCGAGGCATCGACAAAGTGGCCTATGAATGTAACACATTCTTGCTGGAGTAGACATTTGTCTTCGTTGACCACAACACCATGCTCTGCTAGTTTGTTGAATACCTCTTGGAGTTGTTCCTCATGATGTTGAGTTGTTTGTGAGAAGATAATGTCGTCATCCAACTGACAACAGCAAAAGAATATGGTAAAAAATAAGCTGTCAATGACCCATTGCCACGTCTGGGCTGCATTCTTTAGTCTCAAGGGCATAAAGAGGAATTCAAATAGCATTAATAGTGTAATTATTGCCATCTTTGGGATGTCCTCTGTGGCCAGTGGGATCTGCGAATAAGCTCTTTTACAGTTGACCTCCCTGCTGATGGTTGCACTAACCAGTTCCTGGGAGAAGCCCTGCATATCTGTCATGGAGTAACTATCAATGATGGTGTGCATCTTCTAACGTCTATAGCCCCCCGCCCCCCCCCCCCCCCCAGACACCAAGTTTTACCTTTCTTCATTCTCATAGTAATCAGTGAGGCCCATGCACTGTCTAATGGCCTGAAGTGTCCCTCGCGTAACAGTTGCTTGATCGCGGCCTTGGCCGCCTTTAGTTTGTGAGGGGCAAGGTGGTGCAGGTGGCATCGGACTGGTGGACCGAGGATAGTATTTATTCTGTTTATGGTACTGTCACATACAATGTTAATCTTTCTATGTGGCTGATGTGGAGTAGCACGTGAGGCCCATGATCCACTTGCAGAGGTGATATCACTGTTTACACTCCACCTGCTTGCGAGAGCAATATCACGTGCAACCCGCTTGCCACAGCATTGTCACCAGAAGTAAGAGGCACTGGACTGACCTCTGGTTCTAAATGCCTGGCAGCGTCTCGGGTGGGTAGCTCTCATTGTTTCTGGTTTGACGACAGCTGTTGCTGTGTGCAGCTGTGCCGTGAGCTCAGAGCAGCAGTTGTGGAGGTGTTTGATAGCAGCTGTTAAGCTGGCATTGGTGCAGCAGAGGTCAGTCTGCACAGTAGACACGGCTTTAAGCTCCTCAAACAATGCCTGGCACTTTAGGGAGAGGTCCAGTACTGTTTCAGAGGTAGGAGACGCAGGTGGCGGAGTCTTGTCCATTGGTAGGTGGTCACTGTTTCCTCCACTGACAGGTGTGCGGCCATTGTGATGTAGTAATAAGGTCCTTTCCAGGTCTGGCAGAAGATTATAATGCCTCAAAAAATGTGTGTCCAACACTGGGTCTACAGTGTCAGCCACAAAAAATGTCCATGCGTGAGGGGTGTGGTTGTCAAGTTGAACTATGATAGATGCTGTGCCTATCATGGGTATCACTAAATCGTTTGCAGAGTGTAGTTGTATAGCAGATGGTGTACGTTTTCCAGGTGCCAGCTAAGATGGCAGCATGCTAACATTGACACTCATGTGAACTAGGAAGTATGCTCTAAGATAGTTGTCGTAGATGAAGTGCCATGTGCCATCAGAATGTAGACATGGGATATGATGAGTGTTGTCATGTTCTATAGTGAGTTGACTTGTAGCAGAGCAGCAAAATTATGCACCTGTCTCAGGTGGCTGTACTAATTTGGGTAGCTGCAAGGTGGACAACAGCGGTGCGTTAGGCAATGAAGTGTGTGTGGAACCAGCAGGGGTGGTGTGGGCGAATAGGTGCAGCATCCTGGCTGGGTGAATTGTTGTGATGGTTGGGCATGGGGCAATGGCTGGGTGTGAATGTGGCAGGTGGTTGCTTGTGCCTCACTGCAGCAGTCTTGAGAGGCTGCTGCAGGTGTGGTGTGGAAGAGCTCGGCTGAGGTCAGAGTGTCTCAGCTGAGGTCAGAGCAGTTCAGCAACTATCAGTTGGCTGGGCTCTGCACAGTGAATGGTGTGCAGTGATCTCCATGAGTTTAGTCAGTGTGTGGGCTGGCTGTAGATGCAACTGGTGTTGACATCGGTGCCAAAGCCGATGCAAGTGTTTATCAAGGCATGATGTGTGAGGGCAAGCATCTGGTCGGCTAGGCATAACTGCATTTCCAGTGGTTTGTTATCGTGCATTGGCATGGCTGTCTGTATGTTTTCAGGCAGCTTGAGAAGCCGTAGTGACCAGGGAGCATGATCTGGTAAGAGGTTTGTGTTGATTTGGAGGCATAACCTGCACCGGAGTGCTGACGGGGTAGCATGGCCGAGCAACGTCTCAGCAATGGCTAGGTGGAGTTGTTCAGGTGAATGCAACAGGAACTGTAAAATGAGCATCTTCATTGTCTCACATCTGTCAGTGGTTGGTGCATGTAATAGGAGGTCACTGATAAGATCAGTGTTGGTGTGGAGGCAGTTCAAAAGCACCAAAAACTTGTCATGGGCATCTGTGATCCTGGCCGACTGCATCAACTACATCATGCACTCGCAGTATGTGAACCACACTTGCCGAGAATCAACTAGTAGTGGCCACAGATGTAACTTGGTGTGTGACTTGCCTGGTGGCAAGGGGCTGGGACCAGTATGAGGTTGTTGTAATTGTGTGAAGTATATGGTGCGGGTTTGTAAATGCCACCTGGTGGCACTGGTAGAGGTGGCAGCTGGCGTCACAACATTGTAGTCACTGTAGGTGTGTTGGTAACGTGGGTGTCCTACTAACTATTTATCACACGACGCAGTGCTGGTGTCATGGCTGGTGTGTTGGCATTGTGGAGGATAGCACCATATTGGGGTACCAAGGAACACAGCGTTGCAGGTAGGTCCTTGTTGGTGGCAATCGTGATAGATGCTGCGTCAGTGTATATCACCCAATGCGGCTGCTGCTGTAGGTATTCCTTGTATTTCATGATGTGTGGGTCATAGTTGCTGTCAGTCTGCTGTATTGCTATGCTGTGGTTGTAATTTGTGAAAACCTTGTGTGGTTGCAGGTAGACACAGTGTGCCTGCTTGTTGAGTGACAACACACGGGAGGCGTGGCCTGGAGCACAGCACAGCTGTTGGTGTGATGTCATCATGATGGCATGATGCAGGTCGCGGTGTGGCAGTAACAAGTGTGACTTCACCCGGATGACATACGCCATCAAGCAGAATGTAAAGTTCAGGCATAGGCCCTGGAAAAATATGGTCTCAAGAAGGTCGCTTGTAGAATGGAATTTTCCACATTAACCTGTAAGTATCAGTTCTCTGCACTGGAAGGCGGTCGCATACGGTGGCGATTGTTAGTCGACAATTGCAGTACTCTGGAGGGTGTCTGTAACTTGGTACATTGCACATGGAATGGTGATACATGCTGAGTCATTAGAATGAAAATGAGTGTGGTGCAGTTCATGAACACTGTCACTGATCAGTATATTAGTAGTACTGGTTAGGTGGCTGGAAGGGACAGTGGCAGGCAGCCATTATTCACTGTCGATGTACCACAGTTAATTAAGGGAGTGGCAGGCTTCATCTCACCATCATCATTGATAACATCGTCCTTGATTTGCAATTTGGTGAGTCTGTCCATTTGGTGAGAGAAAATGATGCCCTGGTTCGGCAGTTGTTGAAACAATGGGAACATTGTCAACCATTCGAGCATGGTGGTTACAATGATAAATAATCACTTGCACTCCTGCCATTTAGTGTGAATACTTTTATTCTTGCAGCATATACACAATACACAAAGCATAGAGTGTGTACTACAGAGAACTGACCCGGCAAAGATACAGTTGTTCTTGTTGCGGTAGGGCAGTGATATTATTTGGGGGTAGAGCCAGTGGTTCTATGTCCCCACAAGTTAAATGATTCATAAACATTACTAACACATTCATAATTACCTTCCACCATCCAGTAATCCCTCTAGATTCTCAAACCTCTGCAATCTCTTCTTCAGTGGCAGTGGGATATGCAAAATCCTGGTCTTACCTGAGTTATCACAATTCCCAGCATTGGTGACATTTGTCCTCTGCCAAACACCCATCAGCAAGCCACTCAGAAGTAACCTGCTCACAGGGCACTGTAACACCAATACTCGTCAAACATTAGGAAGAACTTGCATATCTTCTCTAAATAAGGAGAGAACTGTGTATGTAGCAAGTAACAAATTGCAATGGCGGATATATTTATTTACTTATTGAAAACCAAAATTAGCTACAAAAATTGCCCTACATGTATAATCTGCCATATGCAATTGCAGTAATGGGGCCATGTTCTCTAGATGCTGCAAGTGACTCATTGCAATGGCTAATATTTGTTGAGTTATTGACCTCCGAATTTAGCAACCGAGGCACTAAGTGCATATTTTCTGCCCGATTCAGCTGCCCATATCTCCTAATCAGACTATTAAATGGCTTTTTGTAGACTGGTTACATAAATAGTACAATGTGTTGCTGATTAATTCACCACATAATTTTAGACTCTGGCTGAGATTCCATCATGCCCAGAAGAGCTTGTACTTTCCAGGGATCTGATGACTTTTACAATTTCATTGGGTGCTATAAATTTGGAGTGTACTGTAATCATTGGTGTATGTTGGGTAAGATTAAGTAGTTTTATGGCTTCTGAGGGAGACTGATTGTGTTGTGTACCTTTGTTTTTGGCTACAGAGGAGAAAATTTAAGACTTCTTATGCTACCCTTTCCAGATTATTGTGTCTAATTTCCTATGAACTGTGCTACCCTTGCTTATTATGAAATTCTGTCCCCATGTGTTTTCAATTTAATGATTTTCCATATGTTTTGTTTTTATTGTTTGAAGTGTTAATTGCAAGCAGTAGTGATGCCAATACACAAAGATGGCAAGAGACATGTAGTGTCCAATTATAGGCCTATCTATCTGCTGCTAGTTCTTTCAGAAACATTTGATAGGGTAGTGTACGAAAAGCTACATAAATACCTAACACAAAATGGCTCACTGGCTCCCTCCCAGTTTGGGTTTTACTAAGAGCTATCCACACACGGGCAGTACTCAGTCTCACAAAAGAAATTCTAGATGAACTGAACTGTAGAATGTACCTGTAGGTATTTTCTGTGGTCTCACTAAAGCTTTAAGCTGTATAAAACATAACATATAGGTACAATAGCTCCCACACTATGGAATCAAAAACCAACCATTAGCTTGGTTAGAATACTACCTAGGTAACAGGAAACAAAGGGCCACCCTACCAGGTGTAAGTGAAACAATAATATCAGGTTGGAGAACTACAAAGGCAAATGAAAAATGTTTTTCAAAAATTTTTTTTACTTTGACAGCTGATCTTTATAGATTATTATGAGCTGAATCCAAATCCAGCATTAGTTTTTCTGTATCACCCATATTTTTTGAGAAATATGTTTTTTTTATATATTATAGAAATCCTATGCTATACGGTAAATGGGGAAATAAATGAAACACTTTGTTACAACATAAGCATGGTTTGTATTTACAGTAAGCTATTTAAAACAATGATATGTGTTAATAGAGGTTCCACTTGTCATCTGGAATTGGTATGTATTTTCTTTCTCTTTTTGCTTTGAAGCCTCTTGTGTAGCTTTTTCTATGATGAGTCACTTGATGAACTTGTCGGTGAAGTGACCAACAGTAGTCCCCCATCATGTTGGTGTTCCAGCAGCCTTGGTATTGTTTTTCTATCACTTTAATGTCCTGGTGAAAACACTATCCTTGCTCCTCACTAACATCTCCCATATTGTCTGGGAAGTAATAAAGCTGACTGTTCAAAAAGTGAACTTTCAGGCTCATTAAACATCCCAAAGTTTTGAACTTTTTTAACATTGTAGCTATAGTAGAAATATATTTTGGGTCTTTTTCATGTCCTAAGAACCTTATAACGATTTGATTGAATGATACTCATGCTTCTTTCTCATTTAAGGCCATTGTGGCTTCAAAGTTAACATCAAACATCAATTTTATAATCTCAGGTCTGACAAAGATGCCTTCATTTAGTTTAGCTTCTGAAAGGTGTGGAAGCTGTTGGCAGAGATACTTAAAACATGGTCCATCCTTAGACAAAGCCTTTTACAAACTATTTCATTAGGCCTGACTTTATTTGTAGAGGTGGTAGGAGTACATTTTTTTGATCTACAAGGTTTTTGTGTAGAATGTCCTTGTCACCAGGTTTTAAAGACTCCCTCACAGGCCAGTTCTTTCTGCACCAGTAAAGGAGATAGAGTTGAACTGCTGGAAATAGAAAACAGTGCTTGTGATGTAAATAATATGAAAAACCACCTGAGATTAACCAGTGCAGTTGAAGGTTTAACAAAAACAGTAAATCAGCCAAATAAAAGACAGTTTGAAAATGAGAATGCAATTCAGTACAGTGATTGCCACAAACTGTAGATTAGGAAAGCTAGCATCATATCTAACAATATAATCTCACAAAAAAAGTGGAAAACCTCGAAAAAATATCACACTGATTGCTAAAAATAGCAACACTAAATGTCTAATAGCAAATCTAGGGTCGACTACTGAGCCTGTAACACATGGCTCTGCTCCATTTATTCAAAATTCAAATGCAAGTTCGTCACAACCTCCTGTATTACTTGAAAAACAAACTGAGTGTGCAAACAAAAAAAATTTTAACCACAATAGGTGAGTTGGGACAAATAAACAATAGTGAATCAATAACCCACAGTGTAAACCTGAATCTCTGTGTGAATACTACCAGTATTTCCTCTTACAAAACAAAAACAGGGCAAGAAAACATTGCAATGATGACAGATGCATGTAACAAATCGGAACAAACAAATAGGCCTACCAATAAAGAGCTTACAGTCCATGAAGTGACATAAGATCGATGTGTTAGCAATACTTCTTTGAACAATTCGAAAATTGGAGCCAGTATAAATGAAACCAGTCCCTACATCTTCGTCAGACCTTCAGATGAGAAACCTTCACCCAATACAGATACAAATTGGTGTGATGTACAGTGTAGGAAAAGAACTTTTCGATCTACAGATCAACAAGTATCATTCACAACACAAAAACAACAAACCAACAACATACACAAAACAAAGCAGAATGCACCTACACAACCAAAAATGCTGTATGCAACTGCACTAAAGAAAAGTGTAGAGGAAGAAAGACCTCAAGCATCTGCCATAGCATCAGTCAGAAATTCAAGTACTAGAGAAAGATAAAATCAGATAATAGGCACTGGTGAAGAACAAGGAATGCTATATGGCAAGAAAAGAGCACGGTTTGATTTAGGAAAAGAGAAAAACGGCACAACAACTGAAAATGTAACCAAATTCCTTGAGAAAATCTTTCCAGGATATAGCAACTTTCATGTAGAAAAACTGGAAACAAAGGGTGTGAACAGCAGCTTCAAGATTGGTGTGGACTTTCATCTAAAGGACAAAGTGATGGACACTACACTATGGCCAAAGAATATTGTTGTCAGGCGTTTTTTATTCCGGAGATTGACCAGTGCCACAGTAAAATAGTGCCTGAAATAAAAACCCAAGGCCCCATAATATCTCACAGAAGTAACAGTAGAGATGATGGTTATATGCCCATAGTTATAGCAGTTGTTAATATACAGTGTTTAAGAACCAAGGTGGACCTTCTATCATTCTTTGTAGAAGAAGTCAAACCAGATGTTTTATGCATCTGTGAACACTGGTTAGATGAAGCAGAAGGTGACTGTTACAGAGCCATTGAATATTTGGACGTGGTAAATTCATGGTATCTAACTACTACAATTCATGGTGGTGTATCTGTATACGCAAGCAAGACTCTTAGTGTAAAGGAAATAGACTTAAAAAACTTTTCCACAGACCTAGACCTAGAATTAGCTTCACTAGTGTTAACAGATATTGACCTTATTATTGTCTCTGTGTACCACTTACCAGATGGTAATTTTGAAAACTTTATTGCACAAATGGAAACCTATTTGTCCCACCCATCATGTCTTAAATCTAAAATTGCACTGTGTGGAGATTTCTACATACATATAGGTGATGGAAGAAATAAAGAGAGAGTCCTCATGACTTTGATAAAGAGCTATGGGCTGTTTGTTGCAAACCAACTGCCAACACGAGGTGATGCCTGCCTAGACACAGTTATCACTAACCTCACTATCTGGAACTATAATATCAGTGTAGTTGAACCAATGATTGCTGACCATAGTGCATTAGTAATGGAAATAAGTATGAAATGCTTCAGTCAACTGCACAACCAAGCTCATGACACTCCAGTTACACATTTAGTAAGAGGATCATAAAAGAAAAAAAGACTAAATGACCTCAAAATAGACCTGTCAAGTGTAAACTGGCAGCAAAAAATTGCAGGAATGGGAGCCAGTGCCTCATTCGGATGTCTGTTCCAATCATTAAAAACTAAATTTGATTATTTATTTCCAGAAATCCACAAGAAGTAGGTGTCGACTGACGGGAACGAAAGACAGCTTTCCAGTGGTTGCCCTAAAGATGTTCAACTCACTGACTCAAGGAGTGCATTCCCTGCCACTAGGAACATGCAGAAGGAGAGTAGCACAGGACCTGAAATAACGTCCATTGTACTCCATTGGTGAATTCTTTAATAGTGACCAAAGTGAATGGATAAACAAGTACTGTTTCTATTAAGTATAAATGTCTTAATTTTCTGAATATTTTTTTAAATGTATATATGTAATTAATCTTGACGCAGTCTGTCCAGTCATGGCTGGTAAATGACACAGATCTAGTAATAAAATAATAAAGATTCCTAGTCCTAATGTCCCATTCACACAAGAAACATGGAAATTTGGTAAAGCCACCTTGCTGACCAAGGAGCATGCATGCTACTTTTAGATCGCCTCATATCATCCAACTATGAGCAGAATAGCCTATTTTATTTAGCACTATTTCTAGGTTTTCATAGCTTACTTTCATATGTACAGAATGTCCAACAGGTATAGATGCATACATTAGTTTCCATTGTATAAGAAAACAGCCTTTAAACTAGTTTTGGATGAATCAATAAACAGCCTCCAGTCTTCCGTTTTTTATTTAATACCAAACTCATTCATCAGACTGGGAATGTCTGAGCAGTACACTAAACCACCTTCTTGTTGAAAAACGCTTTGAAAAACCGAGCGAGGTGGCGCAGTGGTTAGCACACTGGACTCGGATTCGGGAGGACGACGGTTCAATCCCGTCTCCGGCCATCCTGAATTAGGTTTTCCGTGATTTCCCTAAATTGCTTCAGGCAAATGCTGGGATGGTTCCTTTGAAATGGCATGGCCGATTTCCTTCCCCATCCTTTCTTAATCTGAGCTTGCGCTCCGTCTCTCATGACCTCGTTGTCGACAGGACGTTAAACGCTAATCTCCTCCTCCTCCTCCACTTTGAAAAATGATGCTCTCTCTGTCTGTACATGTACATGCTGGTTCGAACTGCCAATAAGTTCTTTTATTTTAATCTAGTGCCAAGCACTTCAGCTTTTTCTTTCGTTAAGCCCAACAAATCATTAAGCTCAGTCTGAGTAAACATTTTGGGCTCTAGACTTTCTGTATTACAATGGAATTCATCATCATCTGGTTCATCTAAATCACACTGTACATCAGAAAATACTTCTGTTGGAATAAAATTTAAATCATCTGGTGGTTCAGGAACTGGTAAATCTACACCATGCCCTACTGGTTGAATGGTGGACAGAAGGTTTTGAATTATGACCAGTAATATCAACAATGAAAAAGTAGCAATCATCAGAATGATTTCTTGGCTGCCTCCATATCGTAGGAACAGCAAATCTAAAGGCTTTTTTCTCCGTTTTGGAACATTTTCTCAGATCTTCAACACACACACAACATACCTTACACGGCGCCGAATATTTACCTTGATCACCAAGTTTAGATCCAAAGTATGATAGATACACCATTTCCACAAAGTCTGTAATGTTTCTTTGGGTGTTTTTCAATCAAAAATTCAACAGAAACTGTCAGCAGAGTTCTTAAAACCATGATTAGAGATTGTACTGAGCCCAGGTACAGGAAACGGGAAAGTGAGGTTAGAGATGAGGTGGGGGGGAACACCATATGTTAACACACAAAAATAGAATCGACTTTTTTTGCCAGCAACTGTTTTTCAGCAGTGCTACCAATGTCATCTACATTCATTACACATCCTTCTTAAATTATTTTAACTATACAGGGTGTTACAAAAAGGTACAGCCAAACTTTCAGGAAACATTTCTCACACACAAATAAAGAAAAGATGTTATGTGGACATGTGTCCGGAAACGCTTAATTTCCATGTTAGAGCTCATTTTAGTTTCGTCAGTATCTACTGTACTTCCTCGATTCACCACCAGTTGGCCCAATTGAGGGAAGGTAACGTTGACTTCGGTGCTTGTGTTGACATGTGACTCATTGCTCTACAGTACTAGCATCAAGCACATCAGTACATAGCATCAACAGGTTAGTGTTCATCACGAACGTGGTTTTGCAGTCAGTGCAATGTTTACAAATGCGGAGTTGGCAGATGCCCATTTGATGTATGGATTAGCACGGGGCAATAGCCGTGGTGCGGTACGTTTGTATCGAGACAGATTTCCAGAACAAAGGCGTCCCAACAGGAAGACGTTCGAAGCAATTGATCGGCGTCTTGAGGGAGCCTGTGACTCGCAACTGGGCAGGACCTAGAATGATGAGGACACCTGCAATGGATGAGGCAATTCTTCGTGTAGTTGATGATAACCCTAATGTCAGCATCAGAGAAGTTGTTGCTGTACAAGGTAACGATGACCACGTCACTGTATGGAGAGTGCTACGGGAGAACTAGTTGTTTCCGTACCATTTACAGCGTGTGCAGGCACTATCAGCAGCTGATTGGCCTCCACGAGTACACTTCTGTGAATGGTTCATTTAACAATGTGTCAATCCTCATTTCAGTGCAAATGTTCTCTTTACGGATGAGGCTTCATTCCAACGTGATCAAATTGTAAATTTTCACAATCAGCGTGTGTGGGCTGATGAGAATCCGCACACAACTGTGCAATCACATCATCAACACGGATTATCTGTGAATGTTTGGGCAGCCATTTTTGGTGATGTCTTGATTGGGCCCCATGTTCTTCCACCTACGCTCAATGGAGCACGTTATCATGATTTCATACGGGATACTCTACCTGTGCTGCTAGAACATGTGCCTTTACAAGTACGACACAATATGTGGTTAATGCACGATTGAGCTCCTGCACATTTCAGTCGAAGTGTTCGTACACTTCTCAACAACAGATTCGGTGACCGATGGATTGGTAGAGGCGGACCAATTCCATGGCCTCCACGCTCTCCTGACCTCAACCCTCTTGACTTTCATTTATGGGAGCATTTGAAAGCTCTTGTCTACGCAACTCTGGTACCAAATGTAGAGACTCTTCATGCTCGTATTGTGGACGGCTGTGATAAGATACACCATTCTCCAGGGCTGCATCAGTGCATCAGGGATTCAATGCGACGGAGGGTGGATGCATGTATCCTTGCTAACAGAGGACATTTTGAACATTTCCTGTAACAAAGTGTTTGAAGTCACCACTGGTACGTTCTGTTGCTGTGTGTTTCCATTCCATGATTAATGTGATTTGAAGAGAAGTAATAAAATGAGCTCTAACATGGAAAGTAAGCGTTTCCGGACACATGTTTACATAATATATTTTCTCTCTTTGTGTGTGAGGAATGTTTCCTGAAAGTTTGGCCGGAGCTTTTTGTAACACCCTGTATAATAGCTGTTAGATTCTTTAAAAAAAATGGCTTAATTTAATAATTTTAACTGTAAAATGTGAAGAAATGGTGGGCGATTCAGTTTTTTTAAGTATCATATTAGGATTTCCCACCCTAAAAAACATAATAAGGTATTTTCAGCAAAAACGTTTTTCCATCATTGGCCTGTGCTATTAAGTATGGTGTTTCCCAATGATCTATCCTTGGACCAGTGGTCAGCATTAGTAAAAGCACTCCGTCTTCAGGCCACAAGTGGCCCATCGGGACCATTTGACCGCCGTGTCATCCTCAGTTGAGGATGCGGATAGGAGGGACGTGTGGTCAGCACACCGCTCTCCCAGTCGTTATGATGGTTTTCTTTGACCGGAGCTGCTACTATTCAGTCGAGTAGCTCCTCAATTGGCATCACGAGGCTGAAATTAAATACAGTTTCAGACAGCATATAACAAATTTCAAGCTCTTAAAATAGACATCAATTGTCAGAAAATGAATGAAACTTCACTTATAAGACATCTAGGAATACAAATGGGTAGAAAATTAAGATGGAATGAACACCACTGATTACCTATTCAAGAAACTAAGTTCAGCATGTTTTGCACTAAGAACTGCAATGAGCTATATTGACAGGAAAATATTAATTTTGACATTTTTTGGATATTTGGACTCTCAGATCTGATGTGTCATAACTGGCTGGGGAAATTCTGCAGAAATGGAAGAAGTTTTTAAAATACAAAAACGAGCTGTGAGGTTAATTTGTGGTGTTTCAAATCAGATATTTGTAGGCATCTATTCAAGACACTCGAGATATTGACACTGACAAGTCAGTACATCTACTCATTGATAGGATGAATCAATAGATCAATAAACAAAGCCTCTGCAAAAGCTCAGCTACTCTCAATGTAATACAAAAAGGAGTTGTCCAGGCGGGATTAAGAATTTACAATAAGGTCCCACTGAATATGAAAAATGACATTAACAACCCTCAGGTATTTGAGAAGAAACAGAAACAATTCATAATATACCATTCGGTGTGTAATTTAAATCAATTTATAGACCTATAAGATCTGTATAAGGCATATTACATTATAAATGATGTAATTTGTATTTAATGTTGCATATCCTGTATGTATACTATCTGTAGTTTTATTTATTTATTTATGTATTTTGGTGTTCCATAGATCCTTGATGCAAGTGTATCACTAGGATGCAGAACATGTCAGTTTATTACAGTAAAAACCATATCTAAATTGCCATGGGGCTTACAAACTCAACCATATATAAAGAGATACATGACGTTCATGTGTTTAAACAACAACACAGATTATGGTAGTCATAATGACTATACAAACAAATTATGTCTTTAATTCTAATACATACAAAAAGCATTCTGTCATTAATTGATATGCCAGTGCTACATAGTAAGTTCTTATAGGAATGCTTAAAATTAAACAGATTGAACTACATGTGATATATTGTCAAAAATTTCCTGTAAAGAATAGAAAGAACTACTAAAACGATACAGTTTCAGTTGTCGTTTGAATTAGTTATATCCCCAATGACTGATTTAACATGAAATGGAAGTTTATTACATACTTTTATGCTTGAATAATGTACTCCTTTCTGTGTCATATTTTTATATCTTTGTGAATATCATGTTTACTTCTTGTATTGTGATCTTGATATTCATTGTTTGTTTTGAAAATCGTATGATTATTGCCGGCCACTGGTGGCCGAGCGGTTCTAGGTGCTTCAGTCCTGAACCACGCGACTGCTACGGTTGCAGGTTCGAATCCTGCCTCGGGCATGGGTGTGTGTGATGTCCTTAGGTTAGTTAGGTTTAAGTAGTTCTAAGTTCTAGGGGACTGATGACCTGAGATGTTAAGTCCCATAGTGCTCAGAGCCACTTTTTTGTATGATTATTGTTCACAAAGCACATTAGTGAAAAATAGTACTGACATGGCCTGGTGAGGATCGCGAGTTGTCTGAAAAAGTTTCTGCAAGACCATCATGAGTGCACTCAAGCCATAATTCTGATGACTCTTTTCTGTACAATAAAGGCTTTGTTTGCACAGGACTGGTTACCCCAAAATATGATGCCATATGTCATAAGTGGATGGAAATATCCTAAGTATGCAGCAAATGAATTATTTCCAAGTCACCAACAGATGAAATTTAGCGAATGGCATATGTTGCTGAATTCAATATTTTACATAGGTCATTGATGTGAACTCACCATTTTAGATTGTTATTTACATGCAACCCCAGGAATTTGGAAGACTCTGATCTCAATATTTGTTTGTCACCACATTTTATTTCAAATATTTTCATGTTTTTTTATTTGGTGTATGAAACTAAATGAATTAAGTCTTGTTAACATTGAGTGACAGACCATTTGAAGTGTACCAGTCTAGAAATTCTTTGAATACAGTGGTCACAGTGTTCCATAGACTGCAGTTGGGTGTTTTGTCAAATGGTTGTGTCATCAGAAAACAGGCTGAAGTGTGCTTTGAACATTAGTTTCACTAGTATTTGAGAGAGACTTATTAACAATGAAACTGGCTAGTAGCTGGAAACATTGGCTAGATCATCTTTTTTTGAACAGTGGTTTCACAACTGCATATTTGAGTCTATTAGGGACAGTACCTTGATTTATGCACTGATTAAATATGTGAGAGAGAACTTCAAGTATAAATTTGCTGCAGGGCTTCCATACACTTATAGATATATTATCCACATTAGTGGAATTTTAAATTTTGGTTTGTCTTATTACGTTCTCAGAATCTTCAGTTATAATATAGGGTACACGCATCTGACTAATTTTGTTCTCCACTGCTCTTTGTAGAAGACTCATGGCTTCAACTCTAGACCCTTTACCACCAATTTGATCTGCTAATGTCAAAAAATGGTTGTTGAAGTTACTGGCAACTATATCACCTTCACCTACAATGCTTCCATTACAACACACTTCGATACTGTCTGTATCTTCTGTAATTTTTCCTGGCTCCCTTTTGACCACCTTCCAAATACAGCTTCAAAAATGGTGATGAATTCATTCAGGAATACATAAAATTTATCATTGACATCTTTAGCCTAATATACTGTGTCCTGTTCCAACTGCTGCAAATGTCTGCTGAAAGTTTCCAGATTCTTACTGTTGATTAGTCTAAAAGCTCTATTGGTAAATCTACTCTTGATAGCTGGGCTTACATCATCCATTTTTAACAACAGCCCATCACAATTGGAAACGCCATTGAAGATTTGTGTTACACATGTTATCAATTCTGTTATTGTCTACAACAATATTGTCAGTCAGACTTGTTGCAGTTCTTAGTCACCCTTGTGGGAAAGTTAACAACTGCCCCCAAATTAAAAGAGAGATTACATTCTCAAAATCTGTTCTATCATTACTACAGGTAAGGCATTGTACATTAAAATCACCATGTTTGATTATTTCTATGTTTTTTGAGAGTAGGCTAGTTAAAAGTGATTCTATTTGCTTGAGGAATATACTAACCTTTCCTCACGGTGCTCTATAAACAATAATCACATGAACAAGCAGAGTATTGAAGTGGTATTGTTGTCTTTCTTGAAACCTTGAAAATAACATAGTATGTCTATTATTTATACTATTTTTTGTTTGGTTTCCTTCCATTTATATGCATGTATTATTGTATTCATTGGTTTATCCTGCATTACCATACAATGTCTGCCCCGACAGCTGAATGGTCAGCGTGATGGACTGCCGCCCTAAAGGGCCTGGGTTTGATTCCCGGCTGGGTCGGGGATTTTCTCCACTTGGGGACTGGGTATTGTGTTGTCTTCATCATCATTTCATCCCCATCTGGCAAGCAGGTTGCCCAATGTGGCGTCAAATGTAAGAAGACCTGCACCAAGGCAGCTGGACCTGCCCCGCAAGGGGCCTCCCGGCCAATGACGCCAAATGCTCATTTACCATACAATCTTCATACAAAATGTAATTATACAGGACCAAATAAAAAATCAATCAATCAAGCTATAACCCACAGCAATCCAATGGAAGGGTTTGGGTTTGGCAAATACCTGGAGAATGTTATCTGCCAACATGTTGTAATGCACCTCTTTCTCTGGGGAACAAATATTAATTATTATTAGTAGTAGTATATTAAGCTACAAATTATCATTTTAAACCTGGGTGGTCTCCCTGGTGGGCCTAGTCGACCACATTTTGAATCCTCATCCAACAGAACTTGTAATTGGCCTACAGATAAATCAATTGTAGAAGAAACATCTGGCCCCTGGCGCATTTGGCCAACAACTCTTCTTGATGGGGCAAAGGGTAGGTCTCAATAATAGACTGAGTGTCAATGGACACTTTGAAGTAGCCACAGAGGAGCTTTTTAAGTCGCAAGATGGGTAGAGCACTCACTTGACTTATAAGCTGTATGACACTCAGCAACCTCAGCCTGTAGAATTCTGATGGCACCTGATCACACAAGGCCACTAGAAGAGGGCATGCCTGGAAGAAACATGGCCACACCATTAGTTTCAGAGTAATTTTGGCTGTAAAATTATTGGCATAACTTAATCCATCTGAAGAAAAGAGATGAGAACTCAGAAAACAGAGAGTCTAACTGCTGGTAATGGACCTGGTCAGAAACAATGAGCGTTGCAGCCACAGCAGAAAAACCAAAAACATTGTAAACATTCAAGCCAAACAAATTGTTGGTGCCAGCATCTTCCAGTACCAAAAAAGTCAAGGAACAAACCGCTGATTTATACACAACAGAAGCCATAAATTGACTCAAAATTGGAATATGCTGCTTGTTGTAACCCACCAAATGTCACGTAACAGGAGAGATCCCACGCCCACATAAATTTGTGACTTCAGCAATGTCACAGCTGCACCCATATCCACTCGCATTTTAGTAAACAGTTTTTTAGGGAGCATAAACACTGGAGACACACAATTAATGTGCTTGTTCATATTTGCAGGAGTAGGCTTGGAATTATATGCATATGCTATACGTCCCTTTTTCTACAGTTGTTGCAGGTCACCCAGTGCTTAGGGCATGAGCAAGATGGGAGCACTGAGTGCTGCCACAGCTGTGGTGGTTGTTGTCTGGCATGTCATTATCCATTGCGGCATGGAGGCTGTATTTGCACTACTGCCATGTCATCCTCCCACTAAACATTAACTGATGCTCGACATCCAGGTACAGGAGCCATCAGAGTGACGTCAAACCAAAAAGCCTCGATCTGGTTTCCAGCAACACAAGGAACCTCAAAAGACTGGGCAGTACTTAATATTTCAACCATAGATGGGTTTTTGCCACTGTAGTGCATGTTAACATATGTTGTTGGGAGTCAACTGAATGATGGTGTCATGGACCATAGAATCAGTATACGAATCACAGTGAGCATTGGTGACAAATGAACATTTGTTACTGAGGTCATGGAGTTTGGTTGCTAAAGTCCTCTAAGACTGATGGCCATAAAATAACACTGATTTTTTCCTGTCCCTACTGATGGGACTGTTTAGGACTCAACATGAATCAGAATGACATGCATGTGTTCATGGTGATAATTAGACAATAACTTACACATATTGTCAAACAGAAGTTATTCTGGTTCCTGAAACAGGGCTAACTTCTACAACAATCAGCAAATCTGAGGCAAAATCCAAGAAGGAAGCAAAGCCTTACACCACATGTTAGCATCAGTAACACACAAAAAATGAGGAAGTGTTTTCGAAGCCACTTCTCGTAAGCTTCCCAGTCTTTGGCAACATCGTCATAAGGAGGAAAAGGTGACAGGTACATTGATGGCATAAAAATCTGCATAGTCAATGTCACTGACAAATTTATGATAGCAACTGTAAGAGCCTCTTCATGCTTGAGGAGAGATTCAAGCACTGCCTCCATAGATATGAGAACCAAGAGAACAACCAAAGAAACTGTGCACACAGAAGCAAACACTGCACCCATTGCCAACTGTGTCACAATGCAGGGCACAAGTGATAAGGTGGCCACCAAATACAAGATTTTACTAATCCACATTCAAGAACACACAAGCATAGAAACAATACATGGCAGTCTAATACATCAGAGGATGAGTGCCTGCTGCACTGTCCTTATAAAGGGAAGAGTTCTGCTGGAAGATGCAGTGGATGCTGTGACATATGCACAAGTTGTGGGTGGCCTCTGATAGTCACCCCATGCAGATGCCGATGGCGGAGTGTTCGAATCAAGAGTGCTGTCTGCCTTATCTGTGATGTGTATCCAGTTATGATACACAAGATTACAGCAGTCATGATCAAAACACAAAAGGTTATTGTGCGCTGTTTTCAAAGCAATGAAAAGTGTGCATTGTTTCCAGAGGAATGACGAGTAAGACTCAACAGGGATCTTACTTTTACAATACAACTTTTTAAGAATAATTATTGCAATACTTAGGAACTTTTGCATCAAAAGGAGTGAGGTTTGTTCTACCAGAAAAGAAGCTGTTATCTGTGAAAGTCATCCTTCAGAGCGTTCCCCTGAGGCAAAATTGTATAGAAATCATTGAGGAAAGAGAGAGGGAGAGATGGTGAATATTTTAATTATGTCTACAAACAAGAAGCAGCTGGTGATGGAAGCTGTTCAGTCTAATAGGGAGCACCAGTTAACACATAACAGACCATTAACAATGCCAGCAAGATATGAGAATGATGTGCCTATTTTAGATATTGTCAAAGTTGAGAGGTTTGGTGGAGTAGTTACATATGAAAGGCAGACTAATTGAAAAACGCAATGAATGATGAAGTTAATTCCTTGAAATTTAGCTAAACCTGGACATTACTGGATTCTCCCACACTTCAACAGGTCATACATAACCATAGATTGTACCAAACAAAGTATTATAGTAGTTGTGATGTTCCAAATATCAACACAAATACTTGTGTCTGGAGGTTGCTAATAAGCTGCAGATATAGGTTATCGTGAAACTTATGATCCAGTGACCAAATTTCAAAAAAATTGGGTAGTACTACAAATTTCAGCCTCCAGAAATAACTGTCTTGAGCAATATGATATCCAAATTGTTTTTTATACAGAACTTAAGCTGAAAAATTAATACAGTTCAACCTAAAGGTTCTGAAGATGGAACTAAATGTGTATGTGAATTGAACTGAAACTTCTTTGGCTTGAAACAAGCTTCCAGGTGCTGGTACTAACATTTCTCCGTAGTTTTATGCAAAATTGGAAACCATTCAATATTTGCAGACTCATACTATTCACCATTTGGGATACATATAAACAATCAATACTAAGAGCAAATGCGGATTAGAGTCTGATAGCTGCTAAGGATGCTATTATATTGATATGTTGCTAACTGCACCACAATGAGAATTTGACATCATGTCCAGAGGATGAGGTACCTACATGCAGCCGAAGGCATTATGGTCAGCAGATGATTCTACTTTCTTACTTCAAGAAGCTTGCACCATGAAGAATCTATGAAACTTCAGGATGGAGTGTTAATCCAGCAGCAGTACCATCACTTATTATCAGGTGTGTGCTGGCATGCACAAGAACAAGATCAGTCTACCATACAGCAACTGATGTGCTTTTAAATAGGAAAATAGACAGACACTAGTTTCACAGTCAACAATGCCAGTCAGCATGAGTTGGTAGAAGACCCATGTGGGTGGTGGAAAGCACGACAAAGAGCATGGTGTTCAATGATTTGGAAGAATTTACAGACCTTTAGTGTTGTGGAGATCCAGGCAACATTTGAATAGCAGAGGATGGGTGAGGTCAGTGCATGTTTTGGTGGAGGAATGTACTCCCAAAATTGTGTCTCTTAGTAGTTTCAGTAGGTCAGTGTATGTTTTGGTGGAGAAATGTACTCCCAAAATTGTGTCTGTTAGTAGTTTCAGTATTTTAAACCTCTTGTGGGCTTTCTGCTGGATGATTAATAGCTGAGGTTTTCACATTAGTTGCTGGCAGGGGGTTGGCCTAAGATATTTTAGTGTTAGTTAACTGGATAGGACAGCTGCAGTTGGTTTGTTCTACAATTATTGCCTGGATTTTGGAGGGATTGACCTTGAAGAGCCACTCTTCACACCATGAGGCAAAATGATTCAGATGGATTTGGAGGGATCATTGCGATTTCTTGCATGTATAGTAGACAGCAATGGGATTTCTGGCATGTATTCCTATGCCAGAGAGCAAAGAAAGCAGTGTCATCAGCATACTGAAGAAGGTGGACTGGTGGGGGTGGATTTGGCACTTCTGCAGTGGGATGAAAGGAACCGGAATTGCTGTTGTTAACAATGACCAAGGCTGGGCAATTATATAGGAAGGATGCAATAAGGTGTGCACAGTTAACTGAAAGTGCATATGTCTGGAGTCTAAAAAGGCGACCAGATAAATCAGGCTTCGAGAATTATATTCACAGATCCTGGAAATTTTCAGTGGTTTTGCTACAATTGGTACTGAAAATTTTTCTGCAGGTGAAGCCAGTAATTATGAGTATCTGTTAAACTAATTAATATTAAACTAATGTAAATACATTACTGAAAAGGGGAAATTGTTCTTCAATTTGAAAGTAGTCTTTCCTTCTGACTTTACCTATTGGCTCATAAGATATTCTCTATGGCGAGATGTACAAACTTTCATAATTTCACTAACCTTTGATTGCAATAATTTCTGATGAAACTAAAAGTTTCATTGCAACCAGTACAACAAACGTTTCACTGTCTGATTTCTCCAAGTCTATTGACATGCATATTAATGAGCACGCATCCTTCATTAAAAAGTGCGAAATTTTCAGTAACTTAATTCTAATGTACAAGATGGATGCCAGGTGATAAACCCAAGCTTCCCATTGCATAGGCATAAGTTAGTACTGGACACTTTATCAGCTGCTGCTCATACCAAATAATATATAAACAAAATATAAAAGTAAATCTGTCAGCCAGCTAAAGGCAGTCATTCTCAACTACAGAATTAATAAACCATTATAAATTAAACAAAGTGAACAATATCCTGGAGCAGGTCTTGATAAGGTCAAGGATTACACAATTTCAGTTCCCACCAACTCAACTCTGATAAATCTGCCATTTTGTCTATGTAGTTCTAGAGAAAGCCTATGACTGTATACAGCATTCTCGTCACCTTTTTAGACTCCAGACATATGCACTTTTAATTAACTGTACCTACTTATTGCATCATTTCTATGTAATTGCACATCCTTGATCACTGTTAATAATAGAAATTCCTGTACCTTTCATCCCACTGCAGAAGTGCCACAAGGCACCATTTTCTCTTTCTCGTGTCCAAACCCATCCCTACCAGTCCACCTCCTTCAGTATGCTGATGACACTGCTTTCTTTCCCTCTGCTGTACATGCCAGAAATCCCAATGATCCCTCCAAATCCACCTGAATCATTTTATCTCATGGTGTGACCAATGGCTACTCAAGATCAATCCCTCCAAAATACAGGCAATTATTATAGGACGAATCACCTGCACCCTCTTCTTCCTTGACTTCTACGTTACCATCTGCAACTGTCCTATCCAGTTAACTAACACTAAAATGTCTTGGGCTAACCCTCGACTGGCAACTAATGTGAAAACCTCAGCTACTAATCATGCAACAGAAAGCTCACAAGAGACTTAAAATACTAAAATCACTGACAGACTGAATTTGGGGAGTACACTGCTCCACTATTCTTGACAGCAATGAAAACATTGATTTAACCCACCCCCTGCTATTGAAATGTTGCGTGGGTTTCCACCACACGAAAGGTCCTAAGTCCCTCTAATTCCTCGAATGCCATGTGCTCTGTCTTGCTTTCCATATCTGTTTACCTTTCCCCACATGGATCCTCTACCGTCTCGTCAAATTTCCAACCCTCCTCACCTACAATGTACACCTCTGCATCTATTATACTATCTGGAAACTAGATTCCATTAATCCAGTTGTCTCCCCTCTTATCACTTTGGTATGTTGCTGCACCTTCAAAATCTTATCCTTCTGTCCTTAAACCTACATAACTCCATATCGTATCCCACCACAGCTGCAACCAACTCCCTCTTGGCTGAACAGCACAATGTTGTACTACTGACAGTCCCTACCTACCCCTGCTACCCCTCCCTCCTCCCCTCCTCCCCCCCCCCCACCTACCAACCCTCCCTCCCACCCACCCATTTGGTGTGAGGGTATGAAATAGCAACAAAGGAAAGAAGAGCCATTTCAGTTTGTTTCATTTTAGTTTTCACTCGGGCATGTTACCAGCAGCATATAGTGCTAATTTTGCCTCTGTCTTTGTTCAGTTTAGCCCAGGATACGTTAGTGTTAGTATTTAGGTTTGTTTCATCAAGACTGAGTCCAGTCCTGTATCTTTAAAATGTATGGTTCTGGTTTAGGTGAGGAATCTTTGTAGTTATAATAACTTTTGTGTGCTATATGTACCAAAGTGTGCATGAAGCAAACTTTGATCACTTCATTTGTACTGCATGGTCTTTTACTTTCTGATAAGATTAGAACTATTAAGTTCCATGTATGTCTGTAATAACTACCTGATCATAAACATTAGAGACATAAGATATGTGGCTATCACCAGTAGAATCTTAAGGATGCGGTTTAAGATTGGTGAACGTCCAGCATTGAATTTTGTAAAAGGAACTGATAACAATTTGTTTTTAGGATAAAACCTACAATAGCACTTTTAGTTGGTGATACTATGTGCCCCCTCCCCCCCTACCTCCCACCACATGGATGCCTATTACCACTACATACCCTTGACAGTTTCCACTTACAGTACCCACCACTGCTAAAGCTACACAGACAGCATCCTTTGTATCAAGAGTTCTGCCATGGTTAGGCCACAGTGCCTGAACATTGGTTATTTGCCAATAATCATTGTATTTTGATGTTTCAGTTCCTTCTTCCTTCCACCAAAGAAATGGACTGCAGGCATATGGTGGCCCCTACAATCATCTAACCATAATTTCAGCAGAATCTACATTAAAGTCAATGGAGGATTGTGCGTACTATAAAATCAGCATGCCATTGCAATGACATCAAAACCACAGTCCACAACTGCCGCCAGTGCACCTTTCATCAGATCACACTGCCTCAGTGTTTCACATAATATCCCGCACCACATCGTCCTTGGGAACATTCCCATCTCAGTTTTGCTAGCCCTTTCCTCAAACACCTGTTGCTGAGAGTCTTCAATGTTCTCTCTGATTTCCCATATATCATCCTGAAGCTATAATGAAAGCCTACCAATTGATGGCCTTCCAAACCAGTGTCAACGGCAATGGACCACACTTTACCCCACACTACCAGCAAGGTGCCACCATACCCATTCTTGTCCTGGCAACCATATGTGGGCCTAGGAGTTGAGGCTCTTATCTCACTGCTAACCAGCCACTATTACCCATAAACAGGATTATTATCTCTAGACAGTGATAACAGCCAACAGCAAATGGATTCACGACCAGAGTCAACTTTGTCCACATACTACAATGGACTTGCACTCAGCATTAAACAAAAGCCTGTAGCCTTCATGGTGAGGACTGCTGCCAGAGAAATCCCAATCAGTACTTCAAAGTGCACCCTTATATGTCAACAGATGGCAAATGGAAGTGGCAGCACTGTCCAAAAGTAGCACCACATCCAACGACCTCACCTAAGAAGCAAACTTTCCCTGAGGACACACAAAAGGCTGTATCATCTGCACTCAAAACTATGGACACCGATTCTCAGCATTCAGCCACTGTTACACCAGAAGTCCACGTATCAGAATCTCAACTCTCTTGTCAGTGCATTACTACATCACAAGGGTAGTTCTGAATCATAGAACACATGGCTATGGCTAAATATCTCCCTCCAGTTTAGCCAAACAACCCCCACCTTGCTGTCTTCAATCATTGTACCAACAAAACTCATAAATATTTAATGGTCAGTGTTCTGCAGCTTCAAGGGCAGAGGATGGTCGTTTGGCACAGGAGGTACCTCCAGGAAATTTTAAACTACCTCTGCCACATTTAAGTGGCCATACCTTCTGGGGCCTGAGATAAATTGCTCTACTGTCAGATGCTGGCAGTTCAGCTCTCTCCTTGGATGCAACTATGATTACACTTCTGAAAAGATATTGGCAATGATTCATTGGCCTTTCTAAGAATCTAATGGAAGGAATACTTGCATTTCCTGTGGATTTTGGTTGTACACACTGTCTGTGGACTGGATATGAATTGTTAGTTGGTACTGCTAGTCCTATCATTATTTGTTGAGTGAATATCATATCCAGAGTTGTGTATGGGTAACCTTTAATAAATCTGTCATTGACTAAATAAAAAATAACCATGAATTGTTGTTTTTATGTGTTATTTGCCAATTAGTGTCCTGTGAAATATGAATTTTGTGATTCATTCTATGGCTTAAAAGGATTGTTTGAGGTGGTTCCATAGAAACTGAAAAGTTTGAAGGATTGAAAAAGTAATTATACGTAGCTGCCAACATTGAGTAGACAATAAAGCAAACACTTATATGGTAATCATTGTAGCCATCTACACACTGGTGAAATAATGGTGTGATGTGCCCATAGATATAAATAGCTTTGATTAAAACACACGGACATTCTCTAGCCAATTTGAGTTAAGGCAATAACCCTTATGAAATAATTTCATCATCACTGATAACTAGAATCAGTAGAAACTGTCTTAGCTAATTCATGTGGTCCACATGTATCTAAAGCATATAGAGCAGGCCTTTCCAAACAGTGCTCCACAACCACTAGTGTTCCAGCTCCACCAGCCACCATATTACCTAGTGCTTCGAGCATAGTGGTGAATGGGGCTGTCAGAAAGGTATAAGGAGGAAGAAGGAAATGAAGGCAGCTGCAACTGGACAGTCACACAGTCACCTCGTCAGACTCCAAGCAGTTTGCTGATAGTACTATGTGGATTAAATTAGGTTTACATTTTACATTAGCAGCAATGTGTTGTCTCTGCACACACACACACAAAAAAAAGTGGAAAAGCCATTCAGTCAATGCCCATATCATTTAAAGGCCATGCATATGAGCCAGAAAAAATTTATTGGAATGTCATTACAACTCCAACCGCAAAGAGGATATAATGCACTTGTTTTCTGACAAACAACAGTGAATGGTGGCTGAACTGAAAGTGGCTTTAGGGAATAAACCTGAATTCAAGATAAGCAGAGCAGTGGCGAAAGTCCTTTATTGTTGACATCATATATTGGGTCTGGTTTCAGTAAGTGTCTTAACATAAGAGGAGAATCATTTGGTAACACACATGACAGAGAAGATTCATGCTAAAAAAAATTAATCCTGTGGAAAAATCAGTTTCACATTTATGAAACAATTCCCAGAAGTCTAGGCAGTCATTTGTGGATCAGCTACAGCTGAATGCGTTTCTGTAATTCAAAATATTTCATAAAGAGTACTCAAAGAGATTACAAGACATTGAGTGACAGAAAACAGATTTTTATTTAGTTGTCAGAACATCTTCAGTTTTCATTGCTAATGAACTCCATTACTTCTGACTTAACTTGAGGTGATAGACACACAGTGGAGCACCCAACCCAATGGCCTGTTTGTCCAATGCAGGAAATTACAAGACTTTTATAAAATTTTACCCAGTCAGCAATATTCTCAACTGCACAGACAAGCCACTAAATTACGAAATTGACAAAGTCCCACCAAAATTTAGGTTTAACAGACTTTAATCTGTATTGCTCTGTGTGTTGAACTATAACATAAATCATAGTTCCAGATATATTACATATTTTAAGCCAGAAATCCATATAAGTTTTGGAACATCAAAATGAAATGTTGAATACCAATATATAATGATTTTTTTCATTGTGCTAGCCGTATTAGTGTATCTAATTTATTTATTTAATCAAGTAATAAAGTCATTACTTTGGCAGAAAAATAAAATGTTGGAAATAGACACACATGGAATATTCCTGCTTATAAAAATATGCTGCAGTATTAAATCTCTTAGCAGTAGCAGCACTGTGTTGCAAACATGTATTCCTAAGTTTCCTGCATGTGTTTTCTTCAGTATATAGCCACCTAATAGTAGGTAGTGTCAAGTGTCTCCTCTCTCCTGTCTCAAGATAGACTCCAATGGATTCTCAGTCAGGTAACAGCACTAATAGAATGAAAAAGTAAGAGGAAGACATCTCTTTCTTTCATCAAAATGTAAGGGGGCTCTTAGACAAAACAGATCAACTACTTATTAACATTAGTGAAAAGGACAGTATTAATAATGCTCAGATTTTGTGCATAACTGCGCACCATGTTACTGATAAATGTGCCTTGCCATCTATAGTAAGTTATAGTTTAGTAACATACTACTGTAAGGAAGTGAGGACAAAGGTGGAGTAGCAATTTATGTTAAGGTTCAAATGGCTCTGAGCACTATGGGACTCAACTGCTGAGGTCATTAGTCCCCTAGAACTTAGAACTAGTTAAACCTAACTAACCTAAGGACATCACACACATCCATACCCGAGGCAGGATTCGAACCTGCGACCGTAGTGGTCTCCTGGTTCCAGACTGCAGCGCCAGAACCGCGCGGCCACTTCGGCCGGCTTATGTTAAGGATGGTGTAGCATATAAAGCTATAGATATTAAGAAATATTGTGTGGAACAACAATTTGAGACATTGTTGTCGTCGTTGTCGTCTTCTTCAGTCCTGAGATTGGTTTGATGCAGCTCTCCATGCTACTCTATCCTGTGCAAGCATCTTCATCCCCCAGTACCTACTGCAACCTACATCCTTCTGAATCTGCTTAGTGTATTCATCTCTTGATCTCCCTCTATGATTTTTAGCATCCACACTGCCCTCAAATACTAAATTGGTGATCCCTTGATGCCTCAGAACATGTCCTACCAACCGATCCCTTCTTCTTGTCAAGTTGTGCCACAAACTTCTCTTCTCCCCAATCCTATTCAATATTTCCTCGTTAGTTATGTGATTTACCCACCTAATCTTCAGCATTCTTCTGTAGCACCACATTTCGAAAGCTTCTATTCTCTTCTTGTCCAAACTATTTATGTGCCTCAGAAATAATAACTAAATTCTACCCAATAATAGTGTTGGCTGTCTACAGGGCTCCTTCAGGTGACATAAAAACGTTTCTGCATTCAATGGAACTCCTCCTGTCAGAGTTACTTTCAAAAGCAAATGATATTGTAGTTTTAGGTGATTTCAATATAAACTTTGTGACAGAAAATAAGAATAAAATTGACTTTGAGATTGTGATGACCTTACATCATCTGACATCAGAATAAACTTCCCAACAAGAATTACATCCGAGTGCCAAACTATGATAGACAACATTGTGTTAGATGTAAGTAGACATCAGACTTATACTGTCAGGCAGGTTATAAGTGGGGTTTCAGATCATGATGGACAAATTCCCACTCTTTATGATGATAATCTGTTCAAAAAAGAATTTCCTCAATGGAAATTCATAAAAGTAATGAATGAAGAGGCAAAAGGAACTTTCAAACACAGGTTGCAGCAAATGGATTGGTCTTTAGTATATAGCTATGATGATGTTGATACTAAATTTAACTGTTTTATAAATGAATTCTGTGCTCTTTTTGAAGAAATATTTCCCAAGAAATGGGTCAGAAACAGTTCTTCCAATTCTGTAAATAAGCCTTGGATTACAAAAGGTATAAAACAGTCACGTAAAACCAAAAGGGAAACTTATGCTGCAATAAGATTCTGTAAAGATGTAGAAAATGGGAACATTATAGATTATACTGTAAAATTTTTAAGAAACTAATATGGAAATCAAAAGCCCTTTGTTATGAGAAGAAAATAGATAATTCCAATAATAAAATAAAAACAATTTGGAGCATTGTAAAAAAAAAAGGAACAGGAAGAGATACAACAAGCAAAGAAGATGTAAATAAAATCAGATATGAAGTTACCCTAGTAGATAACCCCAAAACGGTGGCTGAGATTTTTAATAAACACTTCCTATCAGTAACTCAACAGAGTGGTTGCAAGCCCTATGTTGATGAAGCTGTAACTCTTTGTCAAGCAGTATATTCAAACACAATTTCAGAAATGCACCTTCATCCTATCACTCTAGAAGAAATTCAAAAAATCATCATGTATGTAAATAGTACGAACTCTGCAGGGGTTGATAATATATCTAGCAATTTATTGAAATATTCTTGTGTGTGGATAAGAGACATTCTCTGTCATATTTTCAATGCTTCCCTTCAGAAAGGTGTTGTTCCCAGTAGACTTAAGTACGCCATTGTGAAGCCCCTGTACAAAAAGGGTGATAAAGTTGAAGTAACTATGGACATCTCTCTTTGCTGACAGCTTTCTCCAAAATTCTAGAAAAGCTAATACATGTAAGAATTACTGATCATCTCATGAAGAATGGAGTTCTCAGCAAGAGCCAATCTGGCTTTCAAAAGGGCCATTCAACAGAAGACGCAGTCTATGCACTTGCAAATGAAGTCCTAGAAACCCTTATTGAAAAAATGCTAGTACTTGGTGTCTTCTGTGATCTATCCAAAGCGTTTGACTGTGTTGATCACCAGATTCTCTTGCAAAAAGCAAAATTAGTAGGAATAAGTGGTGCTGCAGTCAATTGACTACAGTCATACCTCCAAGACAGAAAACAAAAAGTTGTCTTGAATAGCTCGGGTGGAGTATGTGACACTTCCTCAGATTATGAATGGAGTTCCATTACATGTGGAGTGCCTCAGGGCTCAATTCTTGGGCCACTATTATTCCTGATTTTTATAAATGATCTGCCATCATGTACAAGCCTGCCATGTAAATTTACATTATTTGCTGATGATACCACAATTTTTATGAGCAGTAGAACAGACAACAATCTTGAGGAACTCATGAATCACATACTCCCAGATGTGATTAATTGGTTCAAGGTGAATGGCCTCTCATTAAAATCCAGTAAGACCAGCTTTATTCAATTCTGTACAAAAACGGAAAAAGACAGAGACATAAGTGTGACATGTGGTAATCAACCAATAGAAAGAATGGAAACAACAAAATTTCTTGGAGTGCACATTGACAAGAAAATGAACTGGTCTTCGCATATTATTGATCTCTGTAAGAGGCATAGCTCTGCTACCTATGCTTTACGGGTTGTCACTACATGTGTTGAACCTAACACTGCAAAAGTGGCATACTATGGCTATTTTCATTCTCTCATTGAGTTCATTGCACAGAAGCAAGCTTTAGGGATTATATGTGGATTGCGCCCACGAGACTCGTGTAGAAGTAGTTTTCGTAAACTTAAAATATACACAACTGCATTCCAATATATTTTTTTCTCTCATGTGTTTTGTTTGTAAAAATATAGAGATATTTCAACCAAACAGTAATGATCATGAGTATAACACACGGAGGAAGAATGACATACACAGTGAGCTCAAAAATTTGAGCTTGGCGCAAAAGGGTGTCCACTACACTGGAGCAAAACTCTTCAATGCTCTTCCTCATGAAATAAAGACAGAGATTCATAACAAGAGTAAGTTTAAGAAAGCACTAAAAATATTTCTGCTAGAAAAAGCTTTTTACAGTCTAGATGAATTTTTAACTAAAAAAATTGTAATATTTTAATATTATGTAACACAAGTTGACATAATGCCACTAAGAATGTTATTTAACCTGAGCTCTGTATCTGTGTGTGCTCTGTACCTGTTTTCTGTAGTGCTTTAATGATTCTAAGAAAATATGTATTTTCTTTTTCTGTATTGCTGCCCAAAGAATTTACTGTATAAATTTTTATGTAATTATGTACTCAAATTTCTGTATATGTTATTAGATTATCAGATTCTATTTGTAAAAAAGTGATTTGTTCCACATCCTTGTGTATCCAACACAGTTGGACCCATGGAACACGAAATAAATCAAATCAAATCAAATAACTCACAGTTGGTTTGAATAGCACAGCTGTAGCACTCAGCAGAATTGACTACACTCATGGAGCTTGAGCGTCCTGTGGTAGCACAAAATGTGCCTAGGCCTGGTAAATGAAGTACAGGGTTTCAGAGTTATTAATGTAACACCCTTTACTTAAATTATCATGAACATATTCAATATATTAAATTCATTTTGGATCTTCTTAGAGTCACACGTCCAAATATTTTATTAATTCTTAATTTTGTTAATATTTTTACATTTATTATAATTTTATTAATTCTTAAACAAGAAGAGCAATTGGTTTATACAATATCTTGTTAGGGATGTATAAAAATATGTAATGATAGTCTTCCTGTCATCCATAATTATCTGTCTTTAGTACATCTTCTACTGATTTGCTTCTCAACTGTGTTAACAGTGTACTCCAGTGCTTCACCATTGTAAACACTCAGTAACTGTTGTACCATCAGAAAATGAGGGAATCTTACACCCATTCATATGTAAATTCCTGGAGGAATGTAACAACTGGGGTCAGGAGGTCTGTCAGGGGTGTATGAGGGGAGAAAGGAGATGAGCAGCAGGAGTGGAGTTTGGGAATGGGCAGCTGACAGCTGCCACAGAAAGGCAGGAAGTATGTGGGATAGGAATGTGGCACCAATGAGCTTGATCTGGCTGCAGTCAGGGTGAGGTTTTCGAACCACATTATGATGTGCAGCAGTGAATTAGGAGACACAGACAGAACAAAGGAAGAAGGAGACTCAAGGGAAGACAGTCTGTATGCAAAATTAGTGAAGTCAATGGTAGGCATAGAAGTAGGGGTAGACTATTAGAAATAGTTGAGGCCAGTATGATTATGGGACCAAAGACTGTGTCGCAAGGTCAATCCCTTCTGTGAAATTCAGAGAACCTGTTGTTGGTGGAGGGGTAAGATTCAGATGGGTCAGGTTATGGGGCAGCCATTGTAATTGACCATGTTATGCTTAGCAGTATATTCTGCCACTGGTTGCCCACCTTTGCTCTTGCCTGTAACAGCTTGGTAGTCTTCATTTGTGTGAAAAGCTTGATGATGATCATACTCACATAAAATGCTGTGCCGAGGAAAGAGCAAGATGGTGTATGACATGACTGTTTTCATAAGAAAGAATAGGGCAAGAAACACTAGGGCAAGACTGTGATGGAGCTGGAATATGATTCATTGGATGGGTTTATGAGACAAGTTCCTTTCAACAGGGGCAAGGGATTAGTACTATGTGTGGTATAAGAATGAAACAGTATATGGCATAAATTGGGAGTGCAAAAAAATATTGCACTGGTATGGATGGGAAGGATTATGGACAGAATGTTACTAATTTGCAGGAAGTGATAAATAGTTGAAGGCCTTGTGAAGGATAGTGTCCAATCATTGCAGTCCAGGATGATACTAGATGATGGAGGTGGTGCTCCTTTGCAGCTGGTTCCTGAGGTTCACCAGAGAATTAGCAGTATACGTGATATGACATAGGAAATCTGTCAGACTAGGCTTGGAAAATACTGCCTGTCTGTGAGGACTTTAGTAAGGCACTTGCTGTGTAAGGGATGAAAGCTATCAAAATAGGTAGTGTTGATGTATAGTTGGCTTGATGTGAACAGGAGTTATGCTGGAGCCATCAGAGAGGTGAAGATCGATGTCCAGGAAAATGGACACATGGAGCTGATGGTAGAAAAGATGTTGAGCCTGTGGAGGAGTGGGGACAGGGTTTCTTGGCCCTGGGTCAAGATTGTGAAAATATTATCAATGAATGTGAACCATAAAAGGGGTTTGGGATCTTTTGTGACTTTTAAGGTTTCCCATAAATGACTCATAAACAAGTTGGCTTAGGAAAGTACCGTGAGGATCCCCATGGCCATGTCAGAGGTTTTTGTGTGTATATTCCCCTAAAAGGAGATATTATTGTGTATGAGGATGCTGTCAGTCACATGTATAAGGAATGAGATGGTGGGTTTGCAGTTGGAAAGATATTGGAAAAACTAGTGACAGATAATGGCAAGACCCGGGGCAGGGAGGTTATTGGTGTATAGGGAAGTGATGCCAGCAGTAACAAGTAGGGATCCAAGTGGAAATGGCGTGAAGTTGGTTGAGCCAGTGAAGGAAATGATTCATCTGAAAATGCATGTTCAAAGTAGAACTGTAAAAACAAATGCAGAAAAATAGAACTAATAAAGTTGGTAATAATATAACTTAATTTTGAGTTTTTATTGCCTTTATTACCAAGAGAAATGTCAAGAAATCAAACTTTATTAGATCATCCACTGTATAAAGAGAAAATTAGAAAAATGCAGTATAGATACAGCAAAGACAGATGAACTGTCAGCTTCAAAACAATTGATAGAAGCTTCACAAAAGAATGTGATTTAATATTACAACATAGGAAAACTTTTTATAAATTCGCTTGGTCATTCATTTATGAACTATTATGAGCCATGATGTGTTGATGAATTTTAACGGTATTTGTAATTGTACAGTCAGTCCACTGACAACCAACAATGTCAATAAAATTAACTGAATTTTCCATTGGTGGTGTGACAGGACATGATACTAACATTAAATTCAACAATACTGCCTAATGTTTTGCAAAATTATATTTATCTGGTCATGAACTGGCCATTAGCTTCTTTGGTCATCTGCAGGGGACAATAGGAGTTGGCTCACACTTGCAAAGCACTGTTTGTCCAGGCCTGTCTTAGTGTCTTTTCATTAGTTTTTGATAGCCAACATTTTGTGGTGACCTACTGTTCCTTTATACACTCATTTCTTAGCTATGGGATTTTTTTCTGGGCATCAAAGGCACAAAATATGGCCAATTTTTTTAAAGAATGGGAAAAGGCCATAAGAAGAATAGCTAGATGAACTACTCATTGGTCATAACAAGTTGACGCTTCACATGGTGGCTGTAGAGTATGGCAAGGGGCATGCCTTACCTTTTTTTTGGACTGCAAATGGGAGAGTAGCAGAGAGGGGAAGGCAGCACAAACTCCTTCCTGCAGTGCTTTTTGCTTACTTGAAAACAAATATGACATGTGGAAATAATGGAAGTGTTCAGGGACAAATGAATATCTTCCAATTAGTACTGATGTTCTATGCTACTGGAAATACCAATGAAAAGTGTCAACTTGTGGCCGAACAGCAGTTGGACTCACTGAACAAAATATTTAAAAAAATGAATATCCATACTACTTCAAATGAGCACATCCACCAACCTGGTGTGCAAATAAGGAAAACATAATGAAATATTTCACTAAAGTGGTGTACATATTCGTGGAACAAGAGTCATTTTGGACTTAAATTTACCAAGGAAAAATGAACAGGAAACTCACTAAATCGTTCCATATCTAGGGATAATACTGTATAATTAATTGCCCAAGGAGACGAAAACGATTACTAAAATGCATCTGCTTAAAAAGGCAGCTAAAACATTTTTTCATAAATAATGTATAATACATTAATAAAGTTTACTTAGAGAACTCCGAGTAGTGGTTAAAAGTGGAAGGGAACAATAACAACATCCTGTCAAATCACATGGTCACACTGTAATGCTTTTACTAGAAAGTCATGACAAGATCTATAGTGTGTAACAGTCATGTACTATCATTCTCCTGAACTTAAAGCTAAACAACTCACTCATTGTTGTGAGGAGGGTTGGTGGAGAGGGGTGTGATGGAGAACATGCTGACTCAGTTTTTCACGTGAACTGAGGGGAAGATATGAAGACATGGTCTGGGCATAGTTGCAAGTTTATGGGCCTGGAATCAGTTTTCTGAATAGACAAGAGGCAGTGTGAGGGGCATAGCATCATGCCTGTGGTCCAGGACTCACCAGTGGGAGTTCTTCGTGCATGTCACGATGCAGTACAGAACTATGTTTTATAATCTAAGTTACCTGGTACAAATTGTCTGTAAATCAAAGAACATTGTACAGTAGGGATTAAACAAATGAGAGAGTACAGCTGTTAAGGCAATAACCTCATATTCAAAATGAACGAGTTTTCTCTGTCCAGCAGTCCTGATTTAGGTTTTCCATGGTCTCACTAAATCATTTCGTACAAGTCGCATTCCAAAAATAGTGGACAAAAATGTTCAAAACACATCCAACAAATCTCAACAAGTAACAAATCAAATATAATGAACTTGGATTTTTTTTTTTTTTTTTTTTTTTGGATAAACACACAAGCATTGGAACATATACAACACAGAATATAGTTACAGTAAGACACAAAGTAGGTGCAAAGATTTTTATGAGAACCAACCCAAAAATTAAAACAACCAAAGATACTGAAGCTCTGTTAAAAATAAATTTGTCCTGTGTCTACATATTATTAGCACTCCCACTAGGAGGACCCAATTTTTTTTTCTAACATGTTTAGAAGTCTCTCACAAATGTCCTAAATGCTCTGAATGTTCAGCATCTTCCTGTGTTTTTGATGTGGCATCTTTGATACTGGTTTTGTTGGTAAATTAGCCTGCTGGTCATTGGATAAAGTATGTTCCAGTACATATTCATTCACTTTGTACTTGTTTCGCACAAAATGGTTTCACACATCAATATGTTTATGTCTTTGGTGAAAGTCTTAGTTTTTATTTCACTGTACTTGAATTGTAAATACAGCTATGTCCTTGTGCAAACTCTAAACTCAAACAGTTTATCTCACAATTTGGTTGAGTATAATGTATTTGACATCATTCATAGAGAGCACCACTGCTTTATGTTTTGTCGAACCCTGGCTCACTAACATACCAGTTGTGAATTTCCTAGTTTCCACATCACAAACGTTAGTGCACTAATAGCGTAGAAAAACGCAAGGGGCAACACCAGAAAGTACTTACAAAGACGCAGATAAACAAAATAAAAGAGTTAGATCTCTTTGGTCAAGTTTGTCAATGTAATAAAACGAAGGACACGAGCAGCTGCTCAAGCATCATCAGCTAAAAGCTCCTGTAAGATAGACGGCAGACACAGGACAACACGAGAGTTAATAAAATGGGGACAGGACAATAAAACATGGTGCACCGTCAATGGATGACCACAGGTGCAATGCGAGGCGGGGACTCAGGACAACAGGTAGCAGTGGCTAAATCAGCAATGACCAATCCGCAACCTGGCCAAAATGACCTCCTCTCACCAGGAAGGGTGTGAGGAGGTCGTCCAAGACTTCGGGATCAGTTTGATGGCCCTAAGCTTAATTTCATGGAGAGAGGACCAAGCCTCATGCCACAATGATGAAAGTGCCGACAAAGAACCCCACTAACATCAGTTGATGGGACACAAAAGGAAGCTGTCCGAGGCAGGAGGACAGCAGCCTTGGCCGCAGCATCAGCAGCTTCATTCCCAGGCACACCAACATGGCCAGGAATCCACAAAAAAAGGACACGAGCCCCAGTATCAGCTAGCGACTGAAGAGACCGTTGAATTCATTGCACGAGAGGGTGGTCCAAATATGAGTCACAGAGACTCTGAATGGCGCTCAAAGAATCAGAGCAGATGGCATAGGGAGAATGATGATGGCAGTGGATATACTGAACAACCTGATAGAGAGCAAAAAGCTCAGCTGTAAAGCTTTAACACTGGTCAAGGAGCAGGTATTGAAAGGTATCATCCTCAACAACAAAGGCACATTCGACACCAGCAGTAGTCTTGTAGCCATCTGTGTAGATAAAGACGTTATTAAAGGTCCTCAAACGAAGTTCGACAAAACTCGAGCGGTATATCGAATCCGCGGTCCTCTCCTTTGGGAGTGAGCTGAGTTCAAGGTGAATGTGAACTTGAGCCTGGAGCCAAGGTGGCATTGGGCTCTCACGCACTTGAAAAGTCGTAGGGAGGGTAAAATCAAGTTGCGGAAGCAGGTAACGAAAGCGAACTCCAGGAGGTAACAGGGCAGATACATACAGCCCATATTGGCGGTCGAGAGAGTCATCAATGAAGAAGAAATATGACAGGTGGTCGGGCATTGACATCAATCGGCAGATGTACTGACAAAGCAACATATCGCGCCAGTAGTTTAGTGGTAATGCGGCAGCTTCGGCATACAGACTCACAACAGGGCTCGTGTAGAATGCTCCAGTCGCCAGACGTAACCCCTGATGGTGGATAGAGTTTAGACGGTGTAAGATGGACGGCCGGGCAGAAAAGTAGACAAAGCTCCCATAATCCAGCTTTGATTGGACAATGGACCGATGTAAGCGAAGCAGGACCATTCGATCTGCTCCCCATGACGTACCGCTGAGAACATGGAGGACATTTAGGGAATGGCTACAACGAGGAGCCAAGTAAGACACATGTGGAGACCAGCAAAGTTTCCTGTCAAATGAAAGACCTAAAATGGGAGAGCAATGGGACCAAGATGTAAGGATGGTGGAAGAAACTGTTTGTAATCCCAGAAGTTCATACACACCGTTTTCTCAGCAGAAAAAACGGAAACCGTTAGTGACACTCCAGGAATATAGATGGTCTAGACAATGCTGAAGACAGCTCTTCAGGAGTCATGTTCTCTGAGCGCTGCAGTAGATCGTAAAATCGTCCACAAAAAGGGAGCCTGAAACGTCAGCTGGGAGGCAATCCATTATTGGATTGAAGGGCCACGCTCAAAGCGGAGCCCTGGAGCACCCCATTCTCCTGGCGAAAGGCATCTGACAAACAGAACCCACACGAACCCTGAACATTCAATCCATTAAAAATGCATTAATAAAAAGAGGGAGGTGATCACGAAGGCCCGAAGTGTGCATGGTGCAGAGAATGCCCGCCCTCCAACAGGTGTCATAAGCCTTCTCCAAATCAAAGAACACAGCCACCGTCTGGCGCTTATGCAAAAAGTTGTTCATAATAAAGGTCGACAAGGTAACTAGGTGGTCAACAGCAGAGCGGCGCCTATGAAAGCCACATTGGACATTGGTAAGGAGGCGTCGAGATTCAAAACCAATCAAGAATTTACCATATGCTCCATCACCTTGCAGACGCAGCTGCTAAGGGAGATGGGGTGATAACTGGATGGAAGGTGTTTGTCCTTTCCTGGTTTGGGTATGGGAACAACAATTGCTTCACGCCAGCGTGTGGGGACATGACCCTCAGTCCAGATGCGATTATAGGTGCAAAGAAGAAAGCCTTTACCTGCAGGAGAAAGGTTCTGCAGCATCTGAATATGGATACCATCAGGCCCTGGAGCAGAGGATCGGGACCGGGGCGAGTGCCCAAGTTCCCGCACGGTGAAGGTGGCATTGTAACATACACGATTCAAAGACTGGAAAGAAGGTGGCCGTGCCTCCTCTGCTTGTTTTCGGGGGAGGAAGCCAGGGTGGTAATGGGCAGAGCTCAAAACCTCCGCAAAAAGTGGCCAAAGGTATTTGAGACATCCTCAGGATCCACAAGGACTTCATTCACTACAGCCAGGCCAAAAATCGGGGAGTGGACCTTGGTGCCAGATAGCCAGCGCAGGCCACCCCAGACAACTGAAGAAGGAGTAAAACTGTTGAATGAGCTGATGAAAGCCACCCAGCAAGCCGTTTTGCTTTCTTTGATAACACGACAACATTGTGCATGGAGTTGTTTGTAACTGATACAGTTCGCCACATTAGGGTGGCATTGGAAGGTGCGTAAAGCATGTCATTGAGCATGAAGAGCATCGCTGCATGCTGTAGTCCACCAGGGGACTGGCACTCTACGTGGAGAAGAGGAAGTACGAGTAATGGAATATTCAGCAGCAGTGAGAATAACGTCCGTGAGGTATGCGACCTGACTATCGCAGCTGGAGAAGTTCTGATCATGGAAGGTCGCCAGGGAAGTGAAAACCCCCCAGTCGGCTTTGGAGATGTTCCAGCTAGTGGAACATGGAGAAGAGTTGTGATGCAGGAGATGGATTATGCAGGGGAAATAGTCGCTCGAGTATGTGTCAGACAGTGCATACCACTTGAATCGACGTGCAAGTTGGAGAGTGGATATGGATAGGTCCAAGTGTGAATAGGTATGTGTTGTGTCCGAAAGGAAGGTAGGTGCACCGGTATTTAAGCAGACTAGATTGAGGTGGTTGAAAAGGTCTGCCAAGAGGGAGCCTCTCGGGCAGGATGCTGGAGAGCCCCAAAGGGTATAGTGGGCATTAAAGTCTACAATCAACAAAAATGGTGTAGAAAGCTGAGCAATCAGTTGTATCATGTCTGCCCTTGTAAAGGCAGATGATGATGGAATGTAAACAGTATAAATGGAAGATGTGAAAGTGGGGGGAGTAATTCGGACGCCAATTGCCTGCAGATCTGTGTGTAATGTGATTGGATCGTAGTAGACATCATCCCCAACTAGCAACATGACCCCTCCACGAGCCGGAATACCTGCCACACGGGGTACGTCAAAATGCACAGAGGTATACTGTGCCAGGTCAATACAATTGCATGGGCATAACTTCATTTCTTGGAGACCTACGACAAGCGGGCAGTGCATTCGAAGGAGCAATTTTAGTTCCTCTCAGTTGGACCGAATGCCGCAAATATTCCATTGAAGAAGTGCCATTATGAAAACGAAAAGAAAAAGAAGAAACAAGAAAGGGTCTCCTCGATGGCCGCTGAGGGCCTGGCTTCGAGGGAGCACTGCTGCTGCAATCAATAGGTGGTGAGTCATGGTCCATCAACTCAACAGTTGCGTCTGCCACCTTCCTGAGCTGGTCAGGAGGGGCAGCTTCCTCTGCCAGTGAAAGGCCAGATGATCGGCCACCATAGGTGCAGCTTGGCGAAACTGAAGATGGCCAGGGACGGCAACTGCTTGGTGGCGTAGGAGAAGAAATGCGCCTCAGCGGAGATGGAGAACTCATTTTTCTATGAGCCTTCTTTGAAGAATTACGTTTTGTCGAAAGAACAGTTGATGGCTGTGAAGTTTGTGTACGCAAGAAATCTTCGCGTGTCGGTTCTTTTTTGAAGGTCTGAGCATCTGCTTTAGAGGTCCTTGTCTTAGCAGTACCAGATGATGGTGTTCGAGCCTTATGGTTGGTGGGAGGAAGAGGAGACGTTGATCAGGCAATCTTAGCACTGGCCGATCTGATGAGCGAATTGCTAAATGTTAGATTGCATGTCTGTACAGCTACCTCCCTGGTAGGCTGAGGAGAGGTGAGAACGGTACTGCACTTACCTGCCGGAAGCACAGTGGGCTTTCTGCTATTGAATAACTTGCGAGCAGCTGAGGTCGACACCTTCTCTTTCACTCGAATTTCCTGTATACTTTTCTCGTCTTTGTAGAAGGGGCAGTCGCAAGAGGAGGGCAGCATGTTCGCCCATACGATGCAACGAGGGGACGGAGGTGGACAGTCACCCTCATGGGCATCCCTGCCACAGGTAACGCATTTAGCCGCACTTGAACAAGACAGCCATGTATGGTTAAACCACTGACATTGGTAACACCTTGTAGGGCTGGGTACATACGACCAAACAGAAATGATCTCATAACCTACTTTAATTCGTGAAGGCAAATGCACACTGTCGAATGTCAGGAATATGGTTCGGGTTGGTATGAGATCCTCGTCGACCCTTTTCATGACTCGATGGACGGCTGTCACTCCCTGATCAGAGAAGAAAGACAGAATCTCCTCATCAGTCAGTCCGTCAAGTGACCTGGTATACACCACGTCACACGACGAATTCAAGGTGCGGTGGGCCTCGACCCATACAGGAAGTGTGTGTAAGAGAGTGGCTCGAAGTAATTTTTGGTCCTGGAAGGCGCTCTCTGTCTCCAAGAGCAAGGTACCGTTGTGCAACCGAGTACAAGATTTCACTGGTCCTGCAACCACATCTACACCCTACTGAATGACGAAAGGGTTGACTGTTGAGAAATCGTGATCGTCAGATCTTGTGACAACAAGAAACTTCGGTGCTGGTGGTAGAATTTTCGGAACAGGAGTTACAGCTAGCTTTCTTTTTTGGGCAGAAGACAGGGAAGAAGAAGAAGAAGATAAATCCATTGCAGACGAATCCCCCATGACTGCCAGCGTCTCCGATGGCACGCTTCTTCCTTGTGGTGGCCCTCTCAGAGGGCACTCCGGCCTTAGGTGATTGTCCACACCTCATGTCACACCTCCTGAGAAACGGATGGAAGGACCAATCGGCACGTTCAGAAGGTAACAGCTCAGGCAATCACCCCTCCCTGGGCCTGGCCTTTGCCAGGGGTTACGTGCATGCCTTACTTGCCTACCCAGGGCGGGGAATTACGCGTTACCCCGTCACCGTCTACTCGTGCGAACGCATGGGTCGGCCTTCAGACACGTACAGGGAGGAAAGAAGAGATAAAAGAGAGAGAGAGGGAGAGTAGGATAGAAGAAAGAATCTCAAACGCCAAGGCGGAGAGTAAGACACGGAAAAGAAGACAAGGGAATAGGGCAATGAGAATGAGGGAGAGATAGAAGTAAGGGCGTGAAAGCAAGGATAAGAGTGAACATAGGGAAAGACCAATAGAGGAAGAAAGTGTGAGGATAGAGAAAAACAAAAGAAACCGGATCCTGGAGTTTTCAAACATCCGTCTCCGGACGAAGGCTCGATATATTACTCCCAAAAAGAGGGAGTGTGAAGGGGTGGTAAGTCAGGGGGAGAGGGGAAGGATTGGGGACAAGGAGGGATGGGGAAGGGGGGTAAGGCAGCCCAGAAAGGAAGGAGAACTGCATTAGCTTGGGACAGTTCCGCACTGTCACCTGATAAACAAAGTAAGAGCCTACGGAATATCAGACCAGCTGTGCGGCTGGATTGAACAGTTTTTAGCAAACAGAACACAGCATGTTGTTATCAATGGAGAGACGTCTACAGACGTTAAAGTAACCTCTGGCGTGCCACAGGGGAGTGTTATGGGACCATTGCTTTTCACAATATATATAAATGACCTAGTAGATAGTGTTGGAAGTTCCATGCGGCTTTTCGCGGATGATGCTGTAGTATACAGAGAAGTTGCTGCATTAGAAAATTGTAGCAAAATGCAGGAATATCTGCAGCGGATAGGCACTTGGTGCAGGGAGTGGCAACTGACCCTTAACATAGACAAATTTAATGTATTTTGAATACATACAAAGAAGGACCCTTTATTGTATGATTATATGATAGCAGAACAAACACTGGTAGCAGTTACTTCTGTAAAATATCTAGGAGTATGCGTGCAGAACGATTTGAAGTGGAATGATCATATAAAATTAATTGTTGGTAAGGCGGGTACCAGGTTGAGATTAATTGGGAGAGTCCTTAGAAAATGTAGTCCATCAACAAAGGAGTTGGCTTACAAAACACTTGTTCGACCTATACTTGAGTATTGCTCATCAGTGTGGGATCCATACCAGATCGGGTTGACGGAGGAGATAGATAAGATACAAAGGAGAGCGGCACGTTTTGTCACAGGGTTATTTGGTAACTGTGATAGTGTTACGGAGATGTTTAGCAAACTCAAGTGGCAGACTCTGCAAGAGAGGCGCTCTGCATCGCGGTGTAGCTTGCTCGCCGGGTTTCGAGAGGGTGCGTTTCTGGATGAGGTATCTAATATGTTGCTTCCCCCTACTTATACCTCCCGAGGAGATCACGAATGTAAAATTAGAGAGATTCGAGTGCGCACAGAGGCTTTCAGACAGTTGTTCTTCCCACGAACCATATGCAACTGGAACAGAAAAGGGAGGTAATGACAGTGGCACGCAAAGTGCCCTCTGCCACACTCCGGCTTGCGGAGTATAAATTTAGATGTAGATGTAGACCCCGTGCTCGCCACGCACGTATCCACAAAAGAGTTGTGGACCCCCTGGGGGGAGACTGAAGGTGAATTCTCCTGTTTTGAAGGAAAAGAAACATATTTTACGGTTCTTTTCACAGCATCCCATTGAATCTTTGTTATTTTCTCAAGTTTATGACTGTAATTGCTTTCACAGTCAACAATGTCAGGCTATGTTCTTATTGAAAATTGCATCAGAATACCTACAACTTGCCTGTATGGCAGACTGAACTTTTTCTTTTGTGTGCCAGCACACACCTGATGATAATTGCTGGGCTAACAATCTCGACCCTGAAGTTTAATAGTGTCCATAGATTCTTCTTGATGCAAAAATAAGTATAATCATCTGCTAACCATTCTGCCCTCATGCCCAAGTAGGTACCCAGTTTTCTAGACATGTCAAATTATCATCGTGGATCTATTAGCAAAGTGTCAGTAGTAAAAGCCTCCTTAGCAGTTATCACACTGTAATCCATATTGGCTCTTGGCATGAACTGTTGGTGTCCTAGTTGCTGAATAATATGAATCTGCAAATGTTGAATGGTGCCCAAACTCGTATAAAACTCCAGAACTTTCACTCTGCAGTGTAGTGTCCACTGCTATGAAACTTCCTGGCAGATTAAAACTGTGTGCCGGACCAAGATTTGGGACCTTGCCTTTTGTGGTAAAGTGCTCTACTGACTGAGCTACCCAAGCACGACTCACGACCTGTGCCCTCAGCTTCAGTTCTGCCAGTACATTGTCTCCTACATTCCAAACTTCACAGAAGCTTTCCTGCAAACCTTGCAGAAGTAGCACTCATGATAGAGCACTTGCTCCTGAAAGACCAGGTCCCAAATGTGAGTCTCAGTCCTTCACACAGTTTTAATGTGCCAGGATTGCATAAAAATGTTGTGAAATGTTATTTCCAGTGACTGGTAGCTTGTTTTGAGCCAAAGAAGTTTCAGTTCGATTTACATGCATGTTTAGTTCCATCTTCAAAAATTTTTGGTTGACTTGAATAAATTTTTCAGCTAAATTTCTGTATTGAAAAACAGTTTGGACATCATATTGCTCAAGACAGATATTTTTGGAGGCTGAAATTTATAGTACTAGCAGAATTTATTGAAATCTAGTCACTGGATTGTAAGTTTCATAATAATCTATATCTGCAACTTATTAGAAGCCTCTAGCCACAAGTCTTGTGTTGAAATTTGGATAACATTATAACTACTATAATACTTTATTTGGTACAATCCATGGTTATGTATGACCTGTTGAAGTGCAGGAGTATTATGGCATACTCACCTGTTCTACATATACTTTGGACCATGGTAATCTAAGAACACTATGTTATTTCAAATACATGTAAAGACAGTGAGGAGAGTACTGTCAGTGCGGAGAGTCTGCCAGAAGAGCAAACACATCACAGTACCCATGCAGGATCCGTTATATCATATGATACCTAAGGAGTTGAGACAGATAGTTGTAACAGACTTGATAGGTGTTGTGTGTGAGGCTTACAAATGCTCAAAATGGCAGGAATTAGGATTCCATCTGGAAAATAGGTATAGAAAATAAATGGTAAGAAAACTGGAATTGGAGTCTCTGGCAGGTAAGGAAACAAATTTACGGTGTGTTTCATTGTATTAGTATTGGTCTGCACTTTTGCAGTAGGAAACTTAATGCTCAAACTATGCTACAGATGAATCTGTTACTTATATTGCATTCACAGACTCGTAACCATATTGCCACCTATGTACCTAACCTAGACATTTGCAGAAACAGTATTTGTAGATGCCAGTATTTAACTGTTCATCTCCTTGCTTGTGGCTTATTTCATTGATGATAATTTTCTGTGTTGTAAGTTTTTTTCTTTCCCAGTTATGAACTATATGATGAAAAGCCTTTAGACAGTCATGAGGTCCAATTAGGTTGATTGTAGTTTACGATTAAATGTATTTTCTTGAGTAAGCAATTTTACAAAGTTGTTATGTTAACATTAATTTATCATAATTAATACCTGTATAGAGTTGTATGTAAAACTCTTGACATTTCAAAAGGCAGCACATGTTTCTTAATAGGGTGTGTGACCACTGTGTTTGGCAACGCATGCTCTGCAATGCACTCCCAGGCTGGCCACAAGTTTGGTAAGGAGATCTTGTGGTGTGGCATTATATTCCTCCACCAGCACAGTTGACAAATGCAGGGTGGTCATTGGTGCATGTGGATGTGCTGTCATAAATCTCTCCCATGTATGCTAGATGGGAATTAACCTTCATGATATTGAAGGTGTGGGGGTACTTTATGCCAATGTTCTGAAAATATTTAAACTTGCCCAAAACTCAATAGCAGATGTCACTTTTTCATTGAATATTGTATTCAATAGCTCTGCGTTCAGGACTTCACTTACACATCAATACCTTTAAAAAGTATGTAAAGATTGAAAATCAATAGCAATGAACTGAATCTGAATTTTTAATTATTTTTGGTTGTTTGTTATGAAGTCAGTAGAACACGTTACTAAAAATGCGTTGATATTACTAAGAGTGTCCTAGAAGATATTTTCATGTTCTGGACCCTATTTACACATCAAGGTGTCTTTAAAAAGTATGTTGTTAATAGAATTCAAGAATACTCAATGAATTTTTATAGTTATGGAAAATGCCTTGACATTGCTAGGGTTAGGGCACAGTTATGAGAAGGCCAGCCATTTGACAAATACCTTCTCGTTCAAAGAGCTCCAGTACCTGTACTGGCCAACAAAGTTCCACATTGTCATCCATAAAAATGAAGTCCGGGGCAAATGCAGTCCTGAAAAGAGGAAGTAGAATGTCACAGTGGGGTTGACTGCTGAGTGTATTGTATTAAAAGACTTGGAGTCCGTACATCCATGCAACACTAGTTCTTCCCACACCATAACACCAAAATAGCCATGTTTGACAATGTTCCAGTGTGCACATGGTACATTTCATGCAGCCTCATAGGGCAAAAGGTGGAAACATGTAATGCACCAAAGAACTTTGTTGAAAATGATCATTTTGATGGGACAGGTGTTAAGGTTTGGGGGGGGGGGGGGAAATAATGATGCATTAGCTTACTTCCTCCAAATCTGAACCAGTACATTCACCAGTCAACAGCATTGTGACACTATTCCTTTCTGACATCTGTCTTTACAGAAGTGCATTTGGCTCTGATACATTGGTGTCCAAAATTACAGCGACAAACGGAAGTTTAGCAAGATTACATTTATTTTGCTACAGAACAGTATAAACAGGAGATATTAAAGTAGAAACAGTTTAAAGAATATAGAATGTAAGCATTTACAACATGCATAATGGTTGACAAAAATGTTCTTTGTTTTGTTTCCCAACTTAACCGATTTTCACACACATTCCGACAACTGGTTTAAGTGCTCAGAAGGGGATGTGACCACCTCTGGTAGCCATACAGGTCTGACAATGATGGAGCATGCTGTGAATGATGTCATCAATCTCATGTTGAAGCAATAATGCCCATTCTTCCTGCAGAGGCGCTCACAAGTGTTAGAGAGTGGTTGGTGGATGCTAACATGATGAAAAGCCACCTCCTGAGAGCATCCCAGACATGCATTATGGGATCAAATTGGGAGAGTGAGCAGGCCATGTGTCGGGTGCAAAATCTTTCATTTCCAAGAAACATCAACCACCCGTGCTCTTTGAGGTTGAGTATAATCATCCACCAGTATGAAGTCTGAGCCTACAGCACTTCACAACAACTGCACATGAGGTCCCAAGATGTCTTCACGAAACATGACAGCATTTAAACATTGTTGATTCACCCATACAATTTCATTAAGAGTTGCCAACATAATCCCTGCCCACACCATTTGTGATCCCCATCAATATCAGTCTCTTTCCACAATGTTTTGGTCCTTAAATTGTGTTCCTTGTTCCCTCCAGATGTGACTCCATTGAGAATCACTCTCCAGACCAAATTAGGACAATGGACAAAGTAAGAGCATATGGACTATCAGACCAATTGTGTGATTGGATTGAAGAGTTCCTATATAACAGAACGCAGCATTTCATTCTCAATGGAGAGAAATCTTCTGAAGTAAGAATGATTTCAGGTGTGCCGCTGAGGATTGTCGTAGGACCGTTGCTATTCACAATATACATAAATGACCTTGTGGATGACATCGTAAGTTCACTGAGGCTTTTTGCGGATGATGCTGTGGTAAATCGAGAGGTTGTAACAATGGAAAATTGTACTGAAATGCAGGAGGATCTGCAGCGAATTGATGCATGGTGCAGGAAATGGCAATTGAATCTCAATGTAGACTAGTGTAATGTGCTGCAAATACGTAGAATGAAAGATCCTTTATCATTTAGCTACAATATAGCAGGTCAGAAACTGGAAGCAGTTAATTCCATAAATTATCTGGAAGTATGCATTAGGAGTGATTTAAAATGGAATGACCATATAAAATTAATCGTCGGTAAAGCAGGTGCCAGACAGATTCATTGGAAGAATCCTAAGGAAATTCAATCCAAAGAAAAAGGAAGGAGGTTATATTTCACTTGTTCACCCACTGCTTGAATACCGCTCATCAGTGTGGGATCCGTACCAGATAGGATTGATAGAAGAGATAGAGAAGATCCAATGGAGAGCAGCTCGTTTCGTTACAGGATCATTTAGTAATCGCGAAAGCGTTATGGAGATGATAGATAAACTCCAGTGGAAGACTCTGCAGGGGAGACGCTCAGTAGCTCGGTACGGGCTTTTGTTGAAGTTTCAAGAACATACCTTCACCAAGGAGTCAAGCAGTATATTGCTCCCTCCTACGTATATCTCGTGAAGAGGCCATGAGGATAAAATCAGAGAGATTAGAGCCCACACAGAGGCATACCAACAATTCTTCTTTGCACGAACAATACAAGACTGGAATAGAAGGGAGAACCAATAGAAGTACTCAAGGTACCCTCCACCACACACCGTCAGGAGGCTGCGGAGTATGGATGTAGATGTAGATGTAGATGTAGATCTGTGAAAAGAACATTGGCCTGCTATTCGACCATCCTTGTGGCATGTTGATGACTCCACTCTAGATGTTCCCTTCTGTGAAGATGTGTCAGAGGTACACATACAACAGATCTCTGACATAGGCCACTCTGCTGAAGCATTCTGTACACTGTTTGTCTCGATAAAACATGTCCAGTGGATGCTGCTAGGTCCAGAGCCATTTTCCATGCAGTACTAAGGTGGTACTGTTGTGCCCTGGGTGCCAAATAATAGTCCTCTCTTTCTGATGTCACATGCAGTTGAACCTGCGCTAGTCTCTGAAATGCAGTTTCAGTGTCTGTAACCAGTTGCCACATCCAAGAAGCAACAGAACAATTCCTATTAAGCCAACAGGTCATATCAATTTGCAACTGTTCTTTTTCCATTATTCCTATGGTCCTCCCCTGCAGAGTATCTGGAGGCATCTTCTCTGTGCCATACTGCACTGTCTGTCACTGTGTACACAGCAACTGTGGGTGTGTGACTACCCAGCAAACACTAGCCCATTTGACAGCTGCCATGACGTCATCATTGGCATGGTTGTCTACTGATTGGAATGCCATCTTCTCTGCAGAACATGATCAAACAGAGATCTGATGACAGTTTGTATGATGGCATCATGAATTAGACACAGGGTGGGGAAATAGAGGTTTGTTGCTTTAATTCTGGACACCGGTGTATTTGGCATATGGCCTAGCCTGCCCATTCCCTCAACTTAAATTGCATCGAACATGTATTGGATGTGGTGGGGGGATGTATTCAGCACACCCACATGTACCAATGACCATCCAGCTGTTGTCAACTGCACTGGTAGAGGAATGGAATGCCCTACTATAAGAGAACTTGGAACCAATCTTTGACCAACATGGGAGCACATTGCAGAGCATGCTCTGCCATCTGTAATGATCATACACCCTGTTAAGAACCAAGTCCTGCTCTTTGCAATGTCCAGGGGACCACCAAAAATCACTGTGACATCAGTGTAATTATTATCTTTGAATTAGAGCATAATTTCTGTTCATCTTATTGTGTATTTCTTTCAATTACCTTTTGTATTATACTGTAGTAATTTTTATGTAACGTCTGAGATTGATCGAGTTATGTTACTTGGTAGTGACACAGTTTTTGTTGTTTAATAAAGAAGCTTTCAAGCTGTTAGTCAGCTCTTCTATTTGTGCTAAATAAACGTCATTACTTCACTTCGATGCAATGGAATAATCATCCTACAGCTAAAAATCGAAAGGGGTGCCTCAGTGAGAGTCAATTTGGGTGCTGTAGTAAACCTGCGGGATAATGTTCCACTGATTAAATGTATCCAATGAAAACATTTTCCAACAAGGAATGCTGATTCACTTGTAATAGTTTACTGTGCATATCAGTGTCATATAAGCAAACACCATCTGAAACAGGCCTCGAAGGGGCAATGGTGCCGACCAGCTGCTTTGTCATCCTCAGCCTATAGGCATCAATGGATGGGGATGTAGAGAGAGATATGGAGGGGCATTTGGTCAGTACCCTACTCTCCCAGTCGTTGTCAGTTATCATTACTGGTGTTGTTACTTCTCAGTCAAGTAGCTCCTCAAATTGGCCTCACAAGGGCTGAGTGCAGCCCACTTGTCAACAGCATTCAGCAAGCCTGGAAGATGATCCAACCAAGTGCTAGCCAAGCCTGACAGTGCTTATCTTCTGTGATCTGACAGGAACAAGTCTTACCACTGTAGCAGAGCTGTTGACACTGGTCTTCATATACTTGCAGTATATTAAAATATAAACCTAATAATGCTATTAAATCCTAATGAAGCATTAGTGACACCTTATGACTATTGCTGAAAGTATGTTAGGTTTCACTATAGAACAAGTTTCTGAAAGATGCACATATACACTAGAAAAACCCAACTATTGTTATTATTGGTGTTGAGTACTGACTACACTCTATGTATTCCCATTGTAAAATGATATGTGAATTCAGGTAAATGTATGTGAGGAACTTGGCAGCCACTTCTATTAACTCACCAACTGAAAGCAATACAGCACTCGAATTGGTAGGCTGGCCGGTGTGGCCGAGCGGTCCTAGGCGCTTCAATCTGGAACCGCTATGGTCGCAGGTTTAAATCCTGCCTCGGGCATGAATGTGTGTGATGTGCTTAGGTTAGTTAGGTTTAAGAAGTTCTAAGTTCTAGGGGACTGATGACCTCAGATGTTAAGTCCCATAGTACTCACACCCATTTGAACCGTTTTTTGAGTTGGCAGCTGTGACTGAACAAACATCTTGCATAGAGTGTGTACAAGTATTTACATATATAAGGTTTATATAGACTTGAAAAACTGGTACTATATTAACACTTTTGTAGAACTGAGGAATCATTTATTCACATTGGTACTGTCAGCCAGCTTTTTAATAAAGAGTAACTTCACCATATTTAGTATATCTTTCATATGGTGCTGCTTTTCTGTTTTGATCGTTTCAATGCATTGAAGAATAATAATTATTGCAAAAACTTGGTCAAAATTGATACCAAATTGCTGATCTTGGTAACAAATTAAATATTTCATAAAATTTATATGACTGCATATGTAAAACACACAAGTGGTACCAGAACAAATGCTCTAAATACACATTTGCATGTACAATACCTGAAATATATTACACTGTTCCTTTTGACATGTTTCATTGGACACTAGCTGATACTGTGGCTCCAATTGCCATTAGTAGTTGACACTTTTGTTCACTCAGTCAGGGGCTTAATGCAAATAGAGTAAAACAAAAGATATGTTGTACTGCTGTGGGAGATAATATCTAAGAACCTCAAGACCTGAGTTTTCTGCCAACCATGTCTGGAGCAAATCATGACACCACATTTATGAGAGAGAGTATTATAGTATTTATTTTACAATTAGAGCTACATAATGAGGGCAAATTGTGTCTCCATAATGAAATTGTAGGAGCAGGAGGGGAGTGGTAAAGTGCTAAACCACTTTACAAACATACCTTAAAAACAGAATTGTTGCTAGTCTCTTCAAAAATTTACACACCTTAACACAGATCATCAGTTCAGAAAACTTTAAACAAACTCTGATAACTGGCATTAAAGAACATTATTAACATTACAACTCTGATTACTGATAATAAAATAATATTAACAATAAACAATATGTACAAAGAAAGTATGACCTTTCTCCTTAAAACAAATACTTACAGCTCATAATTTCACAAATGACTGACTTGAGAAATCAGTCACGACAATGAGCTGAACAACAGTTACAATCATTGCTTATACATTCACAACCAAGGGATAAACAACAGTACTTAACTTGTGGGTCAGGGGTTGGGGTGGGGGTGGGGTACAAGGGGTAAGGGGTAAGGGGTAAGGGAGTGTTTATGTGCCACAATATTGGTATTAGTTTTACAAATGGTAGGTCCTTCAGTGCACTTTCCGGCCTTTCTCTTTACAATAGTCCACAACTTGGCCCTTCTGGTTTGAATAACTTACGGTACATGTAACATAAACCTGTTAGCACCATGCATAGACAAGAAGTCACAGTGCTTAATTAAGATATGTAATAATGGCAGCAAACATACATAACCCAATGTGCATGCGCACACAAAATCTGCAATGAAAAACAATGACAAGTATTAGAATTATCACTTGACATTACAAGCCACTGACCCATTTAATTTTAATCTTTTAGTTTAGCCATCCGTGAATTCAGCAATGGATGATTGCTCCCTCTCAAACTGACTTAACAAACCAACAATCTGAATTACTTCCAGACATTTTGAGTAAAAAGTAAGTATTTGAACAATGCAAACAAGAGCATTTGACTTCATGAAACAATTCTGGATCAGCAGCAGTGCAAACAGTTTAAGCTAGTTACTCATGTTTCCACACACACACACACACACACACACACACACACACACACACACACACAAAAATTATAAACAATTCAGTGATCATCCTCCCACTTAATTTTTACATACTGATTGAGTAAACGAATCTCCATTTAAAGCATAAAATATCTAAAGTACAGTAGAATAACAAGAACAGCATGTTATAGTTCTTTAGATATGAACACCATGCTAAATTACAGCCAACTGAAGCTAAGATTTCTTAATGGGCAAAAGAAACTTTAACAGCAAAATGTGGACAAATTACTGATATCAAATCACTTACACCAACCAGCTGTTCAACACATATACCCTTGGTAGTGCAGTCACATCACAGAATAATGTATAATAGTGTAACTGTACTCACACTTCCTCTATAACAGGGGTGTGGGACACACTAATGCTTTAAATAGCCACTTAGACATCAAACCAACTAAACTGACAAACAGTCACCACTGTTTGTGAACACCAGTGCAAATTGGCCCCTCAGATTCGAATACACAGCTCTCATTTGACTTTTATTCTGTGACAAAGACAGCTCCGCACATACACGGCAGGCAATGTGCCTCTCACTGCACCAACCGCTCAGAATACCAGCAGCCGCGTGACCCGCCATCTCTTGGAGTATCCTTGCACTATCATGGAACCAAACTTTAAGGACTCTAGAGTAACCAACATGCTACACACATTTACATTTTACATAGCCTTCCACTCAAAAACCCTCATACCAGTGTCTCTGACTGGAGGACTAAGTAATAAGTGACCATTGACAACAAGAAAGGCACTACTCTGTCCATCAAGCCAGCACACATGGCTCACATAAAATGATACCACTTTGATCTCACAACATAGACATATTGCAGTATATGGTTTTGTTTTTGTCTTATTGTAAGGCATTAAAAGTGGAATTAAAAGCGACTACACGTTAAGCCCAACCAACAAAAGGGAAGACAGCTAAAGGCAGATACTTGTAGAAAGGTCCATAAAATACGCCATAGAGAAATGGAGGTGATAAACTGAAGACTAAACTTCCTTCACCATATTGCTACGACAGATAAAAAGTAAAATGCGGTCGACAGCCCACATGTCATCCACCAAAACAGCTGGTAACTCAGACAGCAAACATAAATTGGAACGTAAGTGATTAATAAAAGGGCATTCTATCAGGAAATGGCAAACTGTCAAAGGCTGAGGGCAATGAGCACAAAGTGGTGGAGCAGCACCAGTTAACAATGGTGATGGCTAAAAACACAATGCCCAATATGCAACCTAGCTAAAATGGTTCAAATGGCTCTGAGCACTATGGGACTTAACTGCTGTGGTCATCAGTCCCCTAGAACTTAGAACTACTTAAACCTTACTAACCTAAGGACATCACACACGTCCATGCCCGAGGCAGGATTCAAACCTGCGACCGTAGCAGTCCCGCGGTTCTGGACTGCGTGCCTAAAACCACTAGACCACTGCGGCCAGCCGGCAACCTAGCTAAAATGATCTCACAGCAAGATGGCTGAGATGAGGTTGTCCAAGCCGCTGGGAGAGGTTTAATTTCCTGGAGCTTGTTCCCATGAAAGGAGGACCAGTGATGAGTCCAATGTGCCATTACCTGCTGACAGACGGCAACACAGATATCATTCGAGGGAATGGAAGAGGTAGCGGGCCGAGGTACGAGGACTGCAGCATTGGCAACAGCATCAGCAGCCTTGTCTCCCATCAGATCAACATGACCAGCAACCCACATAAACATCAAAGTGGCTCCATCAACAGCGAGAAAGTGATAGCTTTCCTGGGGCCATTGCACTAAAGGATGTATAATGTACCGCAAACAGAGGCTCTGAATGGCACAGAGAGAGGCGGGATGTGTACTGCATGGCCCTACACAGGGTGAAGAGCTCTGGTTTAAATACTGAACAGTGTTCTGGAAGCTGATACTGAAAAATGTCAGTGCCAGTGACAAAGGCACACTCAACATGGTGGTCAGTCTGAGAGCCATCAGCGTACAGAAAGGTACTATTGCCAAGTTCCAGGGGAATGTCGTGAAACTTATGGCGATAGAGTGAAGCTGGAGGTCTTGTCTTCATGAAGTGAATGAAGGCCAAGGTGAACGCAAGACACTGCACAAAGCCAGCGTGGTAGGAGTTTCACACCCATCAGGAAAGTGGCAGGTAGCATGAAGTTAAGCTGCTGGAGCAAGTGCTAAAAGCGAACTCCAGGAAGTAACAGAGAGGAGGGATGCACCTCATACTGAGGATCAAAGGAGGCATTGGAGAAGGAGGCATAGGATGGGCGGCTTGGTGTGACAGACAAATGACTTGGCTATCTGCTGAGGAGGAGGTCACAGTGGTTTGACAGTGGTATTTTGGCAGCTTCTGCATACAGACTCTCGACCAAGCTAGTGCAAAAAGTGCCAGTAGCCAAACAGATGCCAAGATGGTGGACTGTATTGAAATAGCGTAAGATGGGCAGATGTCCAGATGGATAAACAAAAACCCCATAGTCTAGTTTTGAATGGACAAGGAACCGGTACAAATGGAGGAGGGTGATCTGATCCGTTCCCCAGGTAGTACAGCTGAGAACACACAGGACATATTGAGAGACAACGTACAGCAGGCCGGCACATAAGACACGTGGGAGGACCAAGAACGTTTCCTATGGATCATGAGCTGCAGAAATTTCGTAGTTTCAATGAGTGGAAGAGCAACAGGCCCAAGATGTAAAGACAGTGGAAGAAATCAATTGAGCTACCAGAAATTTATACAAATGGTTTTGTTGGCAGACAAGTGAAAGCCACTGTCAATGCACCATGTGTAAAGATGAATGAGACATCACTGAAGATGCTGCTCAAGAAGGCAAGCCTGTGGAGAACTGTAATAGATGGCAAAATGATCAACTGAAGGGGGTCTGGAGATGCTTGGCAGGAGACAAGCCATAATAGGGTTAATGGTGATAGCAAAAAGGATGAAGCTCGGCACAGGATCCTGAGGCACACAGTTTTCCTGGATGAAGGTGTCTGACAAGGCAAAACCCACATGAACCATGAAAACATGGGCTTTAAAAAATTCCTGAAGGAAACGGGGCGTGTGGCCACAGAAGCTCCGCGTGTGGAGAATACGGAGGATACCAGTCCTCCAGCAGCAGTCATAGGCTTTCTCCAAATCAGGAAAGGCAGCCACTGTCTGGTGTTTCAGCAAAAAAACATTTATGACATGGGTGGAGGAAATGACGAGATAGTCAACTGGAGAACAGCGTACTCAAAATCCACTCTGCGCAGTGGTAAGAAAATTTTGAGACTCGAGCCACCACACCAGCCAGGCACAAACCATATGTTCCACCACCTTGCAAACACAGCTGGTGAGAGAAATGGGGCTACAACTAGAAGAAAGGTGATTGTCTTTGCTGGGCTTATGTATGGGTATGACAGCGGCTTTATGCCAGTGTCTGGGAAACGTGACCTCTGCCCAGATGTGATTGTATGTGTGAAGGAGGAAGTGCTTGCCCATAAGAGAAAAGTTCTGCAACATCTCAATGTGAATGTCGCCCAGCCCTGGGATGGAGGATCGAGATGAAATGAGAGTAAGATATAGCTCCAGCACAGTAAAGGTGGCATTGTAGCTCTCACCATTCTGAGAAGAGACTGGTATTCCCCAAGCCTTCTCCACTCATTTCCGATGGAGGAAGGCAGGGTGTTAGTGTGAGGAGGTTGAAATCTCCACAAATTATTGGCCTCAGGTGTTTGAGATAGCAATAGGGTACACAATGACATTGGCTGCTACTGTCATGCTATAAATCAGGAAATGGACCTTGGTCCCAGAAAGCCGTTGGAGGTTGGCCCACATGATGAAAGAGGGAGTGGAACTGTAAACAACTAGTTAATGAAATCCAGCTAGCTTTTTTGTTAACCCAAAGAATGCAATGACACTGTGCATGAAACTGTTTGTATTGAATGGAGTTTGCCATCATAGTATGATAGTTAAAACCATGGAAAGCATGTCTCCATTTACGAATAGCATTCTGGCACACCCCAGTCCACCAAGGGACCTGGACATGATGCAATAAAGAGGAAGTGCAATGAATGGTACATTCTGTGGTGGTAAGGATAACATTTGTAAGATATTCTACTTGGTCATCACTATTGGGGTAATGCACTTCATTTAAGGTCGCTAGGGAGGAGTAAAACCTCCAGTTGGCCTTAGAAAGCTGCCATTTGGGTGTGCACATATGTACATAGGTGGGATAGAAATCAGCACACCGACAGCACACAGGAAATGGTTGCTCAAGTACACATCAGAAAGAATGAACCATTTGAGGTGACCGGAAGCTGCACAGTGGAGAATGAGATGTCCAAATGGGAATAAGTGTGTGTGGTGTCTGAAAGGAACGTGCATCCTCCTATGTTAAGGCAGATGAGGTGAAGTTGATTGAGAAGGTCAGCCATCAGGCCACCTGGGAATACTCCAAAGGAGATGGTGCACATTAAAGTCAATGAGCAGCAGAAATGGGTGAGGGAGTTGCCCAATAAGTTGGAGGAAGACTGCCCTAATGACAATGAATGATGGAGGGATGTAAAAGATACGAACGGAAAACATGAGGTGAAGAAGGAAAATATGTACTACTGCAAGTTGAAGCAGGTTAGTCTGGGAGATGGGTTGACTGTGAATGTCATCCTGGATGAGCAGCATGACTCCCCCACAAGCTGGAATGCCATCAGGAGAAAGTCGAAGTAGACCAGAAAGAAATGCGGCCGGTGAAAGCTATAATCAAGACCCCACTTTGTTTCCTGGAGGCAGAGAACACACAGACACTGTGATACGAAGAGCAGCCACAAGTCCTCTTCATCGGATTGAAGGCCACAAACATTCCATTGGAGGAGAGTCATGATGAGGAAAGGGGAGGAGGGGAAAACGAAGGGATGCCATATCGGCAGCTGCCGAGTGCCAGCCTTTGATGACTCTCTGCCACATGACAGAGAGACTAGAAGAACTGGCTCCATGAGGTCTGCAGATGTGTTGGCATTCTCCTTCTGTCAGTCTCCACAGTCAAGGCCAGAGAAAGGACAGCAGTGTGCACCGGCAACATGTAGGCTGGCTGGGTGAGTGAGTGTTTCATGTGGTGACACCATCAAAGAGGATCTCAGAGATGGTGAAGGAGATGACCATATGCCTTTGTTTGACCTCTTGGAGCTTTTCCAGTTGGCAGGGGAAGACTCAAATGATAGTTGGCTGGAAGGGCATAGGAAGTCTTTGTGGGAGTATTCCATCTGTCCATTCTGGCCCGCTGGTTGTGTAGCAGGTGACATTGCCCCGTGCAGCGAAACTTTGATGGATTGCTGCACAGCTAGAGGAGGAAGAGACAAGGATGCTACCGTGACACAGAGATATTACAACCATTGTGCTGAATTTTGTGTCACATGTTTGCATGACCATGTCCTTCTTGGAGCGAGAATCAGCCAGAACAGTACTGTAAGTGGCAGATGGTAGGACATAGAGTTTACAACTAGCCAACAACTTGCGAACAACAGGGAAAGGCACTTTTTCCTTCACCTGGATCTCCTAGACAACCTACTCATTGAGAAACATGGGACAATCTTGGGAGGAGGTGGCATGATCGCCATTGCAGTTGATACAGTGGGGAGAAGAAGGTGGACAATTGCCCTCATGAGTATCCCTACCACAGGTTACACATTTGGCCAGTTGTCGTCAGGACGTGCAAGTGTGGTTGTAACAATGACACTGGTAGATGTGCCAGGTTTGAACTGTACTGTCGAAATGTGATGACTTCATAACCTGCTTTGATCTTTGATGGAAGCACAACTCTATCATAAGTCACAAAGAGACTGTGTGTGGGCACTAAGGATGCATCTACCTTTTTCATCACCCAATGGACTGCAACACCACACTGATCAGAGAGGTATGTCTGGATTTCTGCCTTGGTCAGGCCACTGAGCAGCCTAGGGTCAGTAACACCATGGAAAGAATTCACCGTTTTATGGGCCTCCACATGAACAGGATCGCCATGGATGAGTGAAGCTGCAAGCTGTTGTTGTGCTTGAGAATCAGAAGTAGTCTCCCAAAGCAAAGTGACATTGTGTAAACGAGAACAACATTGCACAGTGCCAGCAACTTCATCAACACTTTTCTGAATAATAAATGGATTTACCTTAGGAAAGGACTGACTGTCTTCAGTATGTGAAAACACATGGAACAGCTGGGAGAGTCTTTGAATCGTTAGCCTCATTCAGTTTGTGTTTAGTAGACATTGGCTGTGAAGAAGGTGACTGGCTCATTGTGTGAAAATCCCCTGGACTGCCAGCATCTCAGATGGCATGCTCCTTCCAACTAGGAGACCCTCTCTCACCTTAGGTGATAGTTCACACCTCCTGAAAATCTGACAGAGGGACCAAATTGAACAACTTAGGCAATCACCTTTCCCTGGGCTTGGCCTGTAACAGGGGGTATGTGCAAAACTCACCAGTCAACCTGGGGCAGGACATATGCATTACCCAGTCATCTGTTTTGTGTCAGATGCGTGGGCTGGCCTTCAGGAGTGCACAGGGAAGAAGAAGAAGAAGAAGAAGAAGAACCTCAAATGCTGAAGCGCAGGAAGGGCAGGAGAAGGGGAATGAAGAAAGAAAAAAGGAACGAAAAACAGTGGAGAGACTATTCTGATATCAGCTACTGAAAATGCAGAACCCATGTCCAAAAACATTTCAGACATGTTCCCCAAAGTAGAGGCAAAAAAAGTAGCAAGAGGATAGACATGCAGCATGGACAGGAAATGATGCTGCAATGGTTTGTACTTTCGGAACAACAGTATGACCATACTAAACATCAAACATAGGAGAGTTCACACTTTGTGGTGTAAAACAGCACTCATGATGCTTACTGCATCTTGTAGAGGTTCATTCTTACTTCTAAAGCAATGTTTAAATGACACGATCTTCAGCCACTGTAAAACCATGTGTCATCAGTTTCTGACTTTTGGTACAATATGTGGCCTATGATTAGCAATATTTCCTTTTCAACTATCAAAACTACTAAACGTTAAATGATTTTTCCATTGGGGCACATAGGATCAATGAAACATAACAGCAAAGTACTGACAGCCCACAACTGCATGAAATCTTGCAACTGCATAAACCTTCTGGCACACATGAATCTTCTTCAGGTTTGAGTCCCTGGCAATTTTTGTCCTACATATGAATCTGCTATGAACTGGTCCCTCACTTCCAATAGAAAATACAATGACCTTGAGTATCCAAAAGCCAACATCATGTTTGTGTCACCTCTACCAGCACTTGTCACCAACACATCCTTATTCTTCCACTAACAACGTAAGGAAAAGGACAGATTGCTACTCACAGTAAAGATAACATGTGGACTGGCAGAACAAAAAGAGTTTGCATTTTCAGAATTCAGTCAAAGCCTTCTCCAGTAAAAGGTGCCTGTCGTGTGTGTGTGTGTGTGTGTGTGTGTGTGTGTGTGTGTGTGTGTGTGTGAGTGTGTGTGTGTGTGTGTGTGTTTGTGTGTGTGTTTTTTTCCCTTTCAGAAGATGGCTTTGGCAGAAAGTTAAGTGTGTAACAACCTTTGTTGTGCCTATCTGCAGCTCAATATGTCATCTTTATGGTTCGCAGCAATCTGTCCTTTACCTTATATTGCTGATATTACAACCTGGAGTTTCCATTGTTTGCTTATTTTTCCACCCACACGTGATGGTTGTTAGTTCTTAGTCTGTTATCTAAATGTGCAACCAATTGCACATTACTAGAATCTCACACCAAAAACTGAAGACAGGCACTCATCTATGGATAATGGATTCATGGTGCACAGGTACAAATTAAAAAAATCTGATGTTTCAAGTTTTTGAGCTATGCATATTTTTGTAGCATGTAGGTCCTACATGAGATTCACTCATACACACTTGGACTGAAACATGAATCAGTTTTGCATGCCGAAAGCAGGAACAACATCAGAGCGTCAGACGGCAGCACTGTTGCATTGATCAACGATGCTTCTGCCCACAGTACAGTAAAATTAAGTTTTCTTTTCCTTTCCTTGCATTAAGCCTCACAGTAGGGTGTAATCAACAAGAAATAATAATCCACAAACTTCAGAAGCTTCAGGTTGTTCTGTAGAAGATAACATGACAAAGCAAAGATAAAGATTATTTGAATCAGAGTGGCATTGACAGTGAAACAGTGATTACAGGCCTACTAGTCATACTTTTAGACATATTTTATCTGTCAGCAACATCAAAGGAAGTATCAAGTGACAGCCAAGTCTCAAGGTATGTATGATTCAACCAAAGCTCAGTCTAAATATATTTGTTGCATATTTGGGAAACCAGTTCATGTTAGTGCACAATGCTCAGTTAAATTGTTGGAAAAGCATAAAAGTAACAATTCTGCAAATCTAGCGAAGAACGTGCGAGAGATAGGTGGAAGTGAAAATCATTTTTCTTTCTCAGCTGTTACTGGAGGTTCTGCAGATAGCAAAGTAGAGTCGTTTCTGAACTTGTGGCATAAAACATTTAATTAATGAATCTGTTCCTATGATGCATGTGAAAAACTGGAAAATCCAATAGAATAAAGGTTGCCAAAACAGATACAATTTTGATTGCCAGAAATGTTGTAGTAGTTGATATTTAAAGCATTGTTTCTGAAGAGAAGTGTCAAATAAAAATAAAAGACGTTCTTACAGTGTCAAGTTTACTAAATAATTTGTCAGTGTGTAAACTAGAGATGACTGGACACTACATTGTTTTGGAAAATTCAGTGTATTCAATTTGAAAGGGTAATAAAGTTGTAGCTCAAAGAAGAGATTCAGGCATGTATACCCTTTCATTCAAACATACTAAGAGTTTTAACTGCCGTGGCTGTGTTTCCGACAGTGGTGTAGAGCTGTGGCGTAAATGCTTAGGACACTTGAACCTTGAGAATCTAAAGAAATTTAATTACCTAGCACTGGGAATGGACCGAGCATTATCGTAAAGTTTTATAAACCCATAAATAAATGTTTGACCTTCACAGATGGTAAACAGACACCATTACCAGATATTCAGTCTCGTGTGAGCCAGACAACCATTTGGATGGATACATACTAATGTGCTTGGTCCTATAATGACGGTTTCTTTTCATGGAAAGGAATAAATAGTGACTTTCACTGATGACTGTACTCACTTTACAACAGCTTACTCTCTTCTGTCAAAGCCTCAAGTGTTTCATTAATTTAAAGTACTCTATGGGATAACTACTGCTCATTTTAACAAGAAAATCAGCAGATTTAGATGTGACAATGGTTGTTAAAGCACTTCAAATGACATGCTGACATTCTTTGAAGAAATTGGGATGCAGCTCTAGTTAACCATAAGGTACACACCTCAGCAAACTGGAGTGGCAGAACGACACATCATACTATCGTTGAAAAGTTTCATTGGATGCAAACTTGGAAAGCAACTTTGGTCAGAAATGGTACTGGCAGTTGTTTCTATCATTAGCTGCATTCCAACTTCAGCTATACATGGAGAAATTACAGCAATGCTATGGTATAGAAGGAAGCCAAATTTGAAGGAACTATGTATGTCTGGGTGTGATGCATACTTGCACATTCCAAAGGAACTATGGGCGAGTGAGTTTGGCACCAGGTCATTAGAATATTTCACGATGAGATATTGTCCAAATGGTTACAGATTGTAGTGTTCCAAACAATACAAGATTGCATTTGTAATGATGTAATTGTTGAAGAAGGTAAGTTTCTATTTGAGGGTGATAGTAGTGATGACTGCATCTTTAAGGAGATTTTTCAAATGGGCAACATAACACAGAATATAGCAGATGACAACACCATCAGAATGAAACTAACCTTGAGGAAACTGAACAAACTGTTTAATATAACTCAGAGCCCTTCACTTCAGAGGTAGTGAAGGAAGCAGGAACCGCTGCAGAAAAGCAATAGAATAACAAGAAAACCTAGATACTTTGAAGACCATGTGGTGTTACCCTTGAATGCAGAAGCATTTGTGAATAACTTACCACAGAATTCTGAAGATGTTAAGTGTCACCATGAGAAAGAAAAACTGACAAAAACAACAAAGGTCAACCGAAGCGTCCGATCTCACCCGTGACTCACGACGGCGCGGAATTTAGTTTGTGAGAGCGGCGTGTTTGTAAGTGTTGTTTTGATGCGATTGGTGGTGCTCTCTGGTGGTGTGTTAGGTGATGTTTTTGGTTTAGTTTGCGAGTGTGGCATCGTGTGTGAATTTTGGTAAATAGCTTTTTTATGTCTTTGGTAGGTATGCATATGACTGACAGGGTTAACAGATCAGTTTTCGGTCGTCGGCTATGATGGGGGACAGTGCGTTGTCTCTAATGAAATTTCTTCAAGTATTCGGATTTTTGGATGAAGTCGTGTTCAGTATGTCGTGAAGAGATGAGGCTTACTTAAAGTTCCGGCGTCTCAGACCAGGGACGGCTGTATGTGGAGATGTCGTCAGGATAAGAGGTCAAGGGAAGTGTTTGATCCCAATTTATGAGAGCTGCTGTTGAGCTATATAGGTCAAGCGAAGTGTCAGATTCCAGTTGATATTGTGTTTACTGGTATTTGGGGAGTTCTGTGATGTCTGTTTTTTCGTCGTTTTGCGTGGTTTTGTATAGGGGTGGGTGTCTAAATTTGTTTGTATTTAGTTTGTCCCCACCCAAAAGACCTCTATTTCCCGCGCTTGTCCCGTTAGTGGCATCAGGCTTTTTGTGGAACGTTTGTGTGTTTGTCTTTCAATGTATTTTCGTCCTCATAATGTGTACGTAACGACTTTATATGCGCCATATAGGAATCATGGTTTATGGTCGTTTCCGCCATATTTGTGACGTCATGGGCAAAAGCAGACGGGTGGGATCGGACGCTTCCGTATTTCCCTTTGACTCCTGTCATCTAATGGAACTGGTACTTATGCACCACTTCCAGCAAATAAGAGTGTCATTAACAGTACGTGGGTGTTCAAGGAAGAAAGGGACGCATCTGAAAATACTGGAAAATATAAGGCACCTTCAGTTATTAAAGGTTGTGTTCAGGTAAAACGACAAGACAATGAGGAGACATATGCTCCAGTTACTTGACTCACAACAGTGAGAACTTTTGTTAGTCTGGTGAATGATTATGATTTATTTATGGAACAAATGACTGTACAAAAAGCATTCCTGCATGGAGAACTGACTGAAGAAATTTATACAAAAGTTCCACAAGTTGTAAAGAGTAAGGAAGGACTTTTATGCAAACTCATCAATGTTTTATATGGGCAGAAGTAGGCACCAAGAACTTAGAACTTTAAATTTGACAGTTTAATAAAGAAGATAAGGATTTGAAAATCTGAAGTTGATAGATGTCTCTCTGCTGAAAACCCTGATGATTATAATACAGTACTTATTTGCTACTGCATGTTGATTATATTGTAGTTGCTGGAAAATCACTAATACTAAAAAGTAGTCAAAATTAAGTATATTAAAGGAACACTTGACATTCATCTGTGTCACAAAAAGGGAAATTCAAATGTTCGTCTCTGACTGGGCAAGTGAAGAAGACTGAATGTCTACAACAGCATTCATGTTCCAGGTATTTGGAAATACTGTTTGTTGCTTTGGCAACAGCTACAAGAGACAGCCTGAGGCTGAAGGATCTTCTTGAAGAATTTAAAATATTTATGACAACTGAACACTGTACCATGGTGGTGGTGGTTAGTGTTTAACGTCCCGTCGACATCGAGGTCATTAGAGACGGAGCGCAAGCTTGGGTTAGGGAAGGATCGGGAAGGAAATCGGCCGTGCCCTTTCAAAGGAACCATCGCGGCATTTGCCTGAAACGATTTAGGGAAATCACGGAAAACCTAAATCAGGATGGCCAGAGACGGGATTGAACCGTCGTCCTCCCGAATGCGAGTCCAGTGTGCTAACCACTGACTGTACCATGCATGTGTCTATTACTGAAGTGGGAACTTAGTGGATTGAAGCATATCAATACTGAATATGATTTCATACATCAGCTGCTCAACGAAACACATCTGAATTTTCAACACATCAGCTATGAGAAACGAGAGGGAGATATTCAACAAAACCTACTATGAGTGCACATTTCAATAGACCGTGTCCAAAGATGGGATTAGTGAAATTTGCAGATACTTAATGAAATTATCAAATTGAGGCGAGGGGTGTTGTAGTAATGATCGGTAAATAATCTTACTTGGAACTTTTTCCTCTTTTTTGTGTGTGCTTTTCTGTGTTTTCCCATCTTCACGATTGTAATAGCGATAACTAATAAACCGATATTACGTATCTACACCTGGTAATTCCTAGAATTGACACACATTTCATCCGCAGTTGTATATATACTAGTGATGCACAGTCAAAGTATCCATCAATGATTTTTTTTGTCAGCAGCCTTTTAGAAATTAACCAAATTTACAGAGGGCACAAATTCAAAAGTTATTGCAGGAGTTATGGAAAAAAACCGCCCTACGCTGCAAACACACTATATCCAAGGTTTTAATGTCTTCCACCATACAACATCAAATCAGGCATACATATACAAAACACCCTACTGTATTAAGGTTCATGCCGAAAGTTCGTTTTGTGGAGGTATGAATTCTCATATTTTTCACTAATGCACGATGTTTACACTGCCCCGGACGTTAATTTTCACCTGACATTTACTTCATATTCAGAGATATAATCAATTCCACATTACAGTATCAACAAGCAAACACCAAACATTAAATGTCTCTGAATATTATGGTTTTTTGGGCATAAAAGGAGGCACAAACAAAGTTTCACGGTTTGCCGAACTGGCACGAATTGTACTTTCTGCAACTCCCAGCCGTATCGTAACGAATATACCTTTTCTTCCTCCGATCGCATAATTGTTTTGTAGCCGCCAAAACTTAATTTACAGTCGATTCGCGCCGTACGGTATCATTGGTTGATGGTAGCTCAGTTCTCATTGGTTGCCTGAACTGTTGAGGCATAACTTTCTAACGGCATGTATTTTAGGTCGAGGAAATACGTGGGCGTAGGGATTGCTAGCTCAGCAGCTCTACATGCAGAGCTACCCCAGTCTGTTGCGACGTTTAGTGTGGGCGGAGAGGGGGGGGGGGGGAGGGTAATTCGGGAAAACTGGTTGTCGGACATTACTTTAAAATAAAATAAGCTGCATCACAATAAAACATCTACTTCTGATATTGTATGTTTTTACGTTGACTGTGTATGTTTGTTCATAACTGAATGTATACCGATATATTAAGATTTAATTGTGCATGGAAACGCTGGCTGCAGTTGTTACAGTATTACAAGAGCGTAAATAAATTTTGTACGAAAGAAGGGCTCACACAGCTGGAGCCAATTTTTGCACTGCTCATGCCGAAGCTGAGATTCGTTTTTTTTTTTTTTTTTTTTTTTTTTCTTTATTGTATTTCAATTCCCCATCGGGGCGGGCTGGCAGCAGCATATGCGCTGCTCTTCAGCCGAAAGACATAGAACAAAACAACAGAAGACATTTAAAAACAGCAAAGGAGAGAAAAAGGCGTACATATAAAAAAGGGAGAACATCATGGAAGGCAATAGACAAAAAAACGGGGTGACTGTAAAATGGAGATAAAAAACTGTATAAGAGTAGCACACACAAAAAGCCACACACTGCGATGATTAAAAGAACACAAGGCACAGTATGACTGGAGCATAAAGGTGTTGACGGGTGGCATAGCACATAACGTAACACTGACGGCGAACCTCAAGGCAGTACACAATTAAAATCACACCACTTGACGCACACGAGAAACAGCACTAAACACAACACTGATGTGGCACACTGATGATGATCAATACAGAGGATCTGCCAGGTTCAAGGAGAGGAGGGAGACCTGAAGAAGGGAGGGAGGGGAAGAGATGGGGGAGGGGAATGGGGGGCACGCGGAAGAGGGCCAGGTAGGGAGGGATGTGGGAAGGAGAGAGGCAAGTATGGGGTGCAGGGTCTCAGGGGAGGGGGGGATGGAGGAAAATCCGCTCTGGGAGAAGGAAGAAAGAGGAGAAGGGGGCCCTGGGGAGGATGGGGGGGGGGGAACAAGGCCGGGTTATAGTTGGAAGGAAGGGTATATGTCATGGCGGAGTTCGTCATCCGGGAGGGGGAGGCGTTGGAAATTGCCCTGATGAAGGAGATGGAGGGTGTGGAGGTGGAGAGAGGGAGGGATACAGCGATAGAGGCGCGGCAACAGGCGGAGGGTGGAGAGGAAGGAGGAAACCAGAGGGTGGGGGGGATCAACTCTGCGAACAATGTAAAGGATGCGGAGATGTTGGAGGAACAAGAGGAGGTGGGGGAAGGGGATCAGTTCATACAGGAGCCGTGTGGGGGAAGGAAGGCGGATACGGAAGGCAAGGCGGAGCGCATGGCGTTCAAGGATTTGGAGGGCCTTGTAAAAGCGGGTGGGGGCAGAGATCCAGGCGACGCTGGCATAACAGAGGATAGGACAGATGAGGGATTTGTAGGTGTGGAGGATAGTAGAAGGATGCAATTCCCATGTCCGGCCGGACAGGAGTTTCAGCAGGCGGAGGCGGGAATGGGCTTTCTGCTGGATGGTCAGGAGATGAGGGGTCCAGGTGAGGTGTCGGTCAAGGGTGAGGCCAAGGTATTTCAGGGTGGGGGTGAGTTGGATAGGACGACCATAAAGGGTGAGGTAGAAATCATGGAGGCGAAAGGAGCGAGTGGTGCGGCCTATGATGATTGCCTGGGTTTTGGAGGGGTTGAGATGGAGGAGCCACTGGTTACACCAAGTGGTGAACTGGTTAAGGTGGGTTTGGAGGGTACGTTGAGACCGTTGAAGGGTAGGATAGAGAGCCAGGAAGGCGGTGTCATCAGCATATTGGAAAAGGTGGGGGGGGGGGGGGTGAGGCTTGGGCATGTCAGCTGTATACAAGAGGTAAAGGAGAGGGGAGAGGACAGAACCCTGGGGGACGCCAGCCATGGGATAAAAGGTACGGGAGTTGGTGTTGTGGAGGGTGACATAGGAAGGACGGTGCGAGAGGAAGGAAGCGACCAGACGGACGAAATTGATAGGCAGGGCGTAGGTTTGGACTGAGATTCGTTAAAATCGGATGCAGATGAATGACAGTGTACCGTAATTTCAGAGTCAAAGATTCAATGAAAGATAATAACGAGAGATTAATTTAAATGAAATTTAAGTTAGTAACAAAGTTTGTTGCGCACGAAAGTGAATACCGCAACGAAAAACGTTCGCGTATCCACCATTCCACCATTCGGCACATGTCTGACGTTTGCACGGCACTCACTGGAGTCTGGACCTAACTAGCCACGCCATCTCTACAGCTGGGCTGGCGGCGAAGTACTTCGCTGTATGACCGCTGTGCGGCGCTACCGTTACTTCTCAGCTACGACACAGAAAATAAAAATCTGCAAGCTTACGCCGAATAACTACATGTGTTATGTCATAAGAAATTGCTTACAATCAAAACCGGTAAGCGTATCAGTTCCCTTGGGAATGTACAAAATTATTACCGAATGCAGAAAGAAAATTGTACCCATTTAATTAGCATAACGGATTGTTTTTATATGGCGTAGATGGGAACGTTAGGTACATCTAGAGGGTTGGATCCCCTCCTTCGAAAGCGTCAGATTGCAAAGCCTGGGCTACTCTCAGGGTGGAATCTCCGTCTTCGAAGATTGTGTGTGGTGTCTGTCTGTCTGTCTGTCTGCCCGCTGCTGTCGCTGTTCGTTCGTTCGTCCGTCCGTCCGTCCGTCCGTCCGTCCGCCTGCTGGCTGTCCATCGCCGTCGTCGCAACCGCCGCCGCCGCCGCCGCCGCCGCCGCCGCCGACGACGTAGCCGACGCCGCCTGCTGTTCGCCGCTGCCCATCGCCGACGCCGACGCCGCCTGCTGCACGTCCGTCTGTCCGTCGCCGTTCGTCTGCAATGAGTACTCCCACCTCCACCGTCATCTACACCTCCCCCTCCCCCTCTCCCACAGTCACTTCCTGGAGTGCCGCCTCTGGCCTCCCTCCTTCCACCTCCCCTTCCCTTCCCCCACTTACCCACCCCCCTATCTCCTCCCCTGCTGTATACCCACACCTCTACACCCTTCCTCCAGCCTCCACACCCTCAAAAGCTCCCACTACTACCCCCGCCCTCACGTACGCATCTGTTGCCGCCTCTGCTGCCGCCCCTCAGGTGGTTGGCTTCCCCTCTCTCACCGACCCTGTCGCTTCGTCTTCTGCATCTCCCGCACCCATCACGTCGCGCCGAGCCACCATCGCCACCACTGAACCAGCTGCTTCTCCCAGTGCCTCCACTACGCCACAGGGATCTGCCACCCGCCACCTCCCTCTCCTCCCCGTCCCTCTCCCCTCCTCCCAGCCTCCAGTCTCCAAAAAACCCCAAAAGCGCGTCCTTACCGACTCTGCTCCCGCCACTTCCCACAAAAAATCAACACCACCTCCCCGTCCCCCTGCCGTCACCATGGACACCACCCCTCCTCCTGCCACCCCTACCTTGGCCCCCACCCTCCACACCTTTGTCCTGTCAACTCCCGATCCTAAGTTCCTCGACGCTCGTACCCTCACCAAGGAAATACGAAAGTACTTACCTGGTGCTCCCATCTCCCAACTCATTCCCCGCAGGGACTCAGTCCTTTTCAAGTCCCCGTCCCCATCCTTTCACACAGACCTCCTGCGAAAACTCCCACGAGTTATGTTTGGCCCCCACGCCTCTCTGACACCCTTCCTTTCCGCTTCCACTCCTCGTCAGCCCCAGCCTCCCCGTCGCTCCCCCCACCTACACCGCTGTGATCACCAAGCTCAGCCTGGTGATCACAGAGGATGAAGTGTTGGTAGAACTGAACTCCCACCCGGGCTTGGAAATCCGCTCTGCCCACCGTATCCACAATGCCTCTGTTCCCACCTACCTCATGCGGGTATTCTCCGAGTCCGCCCCATCCATAGACCATCTCCTCACCCAGGGTGCCCTGATATACCACCGTCGCCACCCTGTTGAATCCTCCAAATCCCTCCCCAATCCTACCGTTGCCAGCGGTGCCTGATGTACAATGACCACCTGACTCCCAACTGCAAAAACCCCCCCACCTGTCCCCATTGCAAGGCCTCCCACTTTCTCAAGAACTGCCCCAACCTCGCTGCTCCTCCTTCCTGTAATACCTGCAATGGCCCCCATCCCACATACTCCCACAAGTGTAAAGCTAAACCCCCTCCAGCCACCCCTGAACTTACAGTCCCAGTTCATCCCGTCGATCCTCCTGTCCATCCTAACAATTCCCTCCGTCCACCCCCCACAACCGAGGACATCATCCGGTTCATTACCGTTGTACTCCAAAACATTCACCCTTTTCAGCGCCCGCACACCTTCCAACAAATATCCCTTGCTGCTCGCTCTGTTTTCCACCTGAACACCTTTGCCACTTACTCCCACAACCAAGCCCACTTCACCTTCACCCGCCTCGACACCCTAGTTTAAGTCTCTTCCCTTCCCTCTCTTCCCCCCCTCCTTCCCGTCATGGCGCGGCACGAGTCTGGCATCCTCTTCCAGAACATTCGCTCCTTCCGCTCCAACAAATACCTCCTCATGCACACCCTCTCCCACCACCAGGTCGACACCTTCCTCTTGAACGAAACCTTTCTCCAGCCCCACCATTCTATCCGCACCTCCCCCTATATCCTCCACCGCACTGATGCTCCTGGTCCTCGTGTGCAGGGTGGAGTCGCGATTGGCCACCTTAAGCATAACCCCGTCCGGCCGCAACCTCTCCTCAATGACCCCACTGAACACCTTATCCTTAGCGTCTTCTTCCCCTCCCTCACCATTACCTGTGCCACCATCTACGTCCGCTCCACTGCTCCTCTTCCTTATGACTTCATCTCACACATTGACCACACCTTCTCCACCTATGTGATTGCCGCCGACCTCAACATCCATAGCCGCACTCCTGCTGCCCTTCGGCGGTGGCATCAGTTCCTCTCCACAATCCAGGGTGACCTTGTTCCCATTCCCCAGCGCACCCGACCCGAAAGTTACACCACCCACGATGTTGTCATTGCCTCCGCCAACCTCCTTGGGCGTATCACTGTCGCCGTCCTTGACCCCACAGGTAGCGATCACCTCCGTGTCCTTCTCACCATAACGTCTGCAAACCGCCCCCCTCCGGCTCCGCAACCTGCACCCCCTCCCAAGGTCGTCCATGACTATCGCCGTGCCAACTGGGATGCCTACCGGGACTCCATCTCCACCCAGGTCGAAAGCCACCCTCTTACCTATCGCCATCCTGACGGCATCATCCGCGCCTCGTCCTTCCTTCAGACGGTAATTACTGACGCCGTGGAGGCCCATGTTCCTACTAAAACCATCCACCCACACCGTCCCACTCTCCCTCCGCGGGCTGTCCTCCTCCTCCGTGAATCCCGCCGCCTCTATCGCTCCTTCCTCCACACTCGTGACAGGGATACACTCTAACACCACCGGCAATACAGCGACACGTACGGAACCTTATTACAGCAACGAAACGCCGGGACTGGCGCCAGACCTGCACACGACTCAATTCCACCCTCCCTATCAACTCCTCCAAGTACTGGTCCGCCTTCCATCGTCTTACTGGTTCCCTTTCCGCTCCCCACTACCCCCTTCTCCATAACGATCGCCCCCTTCCAGACAACCTCAGTAAGGCCAACCACTTCGCTTCCCACCTTTCCGAGGTCTTCTCCATCCCCGATGATCCCCACTTTGATTATTCCCTTTTCCCCACCGTCATGGAATGTGCTGATACCTCAGTCGCTCCACTTGCTCCTAGTCTCCAGTACTTGGGGCAGTTGCCCCCCTCCGACGTCAACACTCCCATCACAGCACAAGACATTAAACTTCTCCTCCAGTCCAAACGCAACACGGCCCCTGGTCACGACTGTGTCACCTACCAACACCTTCGAGAAAGCCCCTATTCCTTCCTAACTGTCCTCGCCCATCTCTATAATGTCATACTCTCTACTGGCTTCTACCTTGACCTGTGGAAGACCTCCCGCGTCCTCCTATTCCTCAAACCCAACAAACCCCCTTCTGCCGCCTCTTCCTATCGTCCCATCTGCCTCACCTCCGTCTTCAGTAAGGTCTTTGAATCCGTCCTCTCCCACCGTATCCATCGGCACCTTGCTCAACACCACCTCCTCCCCCTTACCCAGTGTGGCTTCCGACCCTCCTTCTCTGCTGACGACCAACTCCTCAACCTTGTTCACCTTCTGTCCCTCCAGCTCAACTCCCGTCGCTCCGCCATTTTTGTTTCCCTTCACCTCAAAAATGCCTATGACCGTGTATGGCATCCCGGTCTCCTCTTTAAACTCCAAACCTACGCCCTGCCTATCAATTTTGTCCGTCTGGTCGCTTCCTTCCTCTCGCACCGTCCTTCCTATGTCACCCTCCACAACACCAACTCCCGTACCTTTTATCCCACAGCTGGCGTCCCCCAGGGTTCTGTCCTCTCCCCTCTCCTTTATCTCTTGTATACAGCTGATATGCCCAAGCCACCCCCACCAGTCCACCTTCTCCAATATGCTGATGACACCGCCTTCCTGGCTCTCTATCCTACCCTTCAACGGTCTCAACGTACCCTCCAAACCCACCTTAACCAGTTCACCACTTGGTGCAACCAGTGGCTCCTCCGTCTCAACCCCTGCAAAACCCAGGCAATCATCGTAGGCCGCACCACTTGCTCCTTTCGCCTCCATGATTTCTACCTCACCCTTTATGGTCGTCCTATCCAACTCACCCCCACCCTGAAATACCTTGGCCTCACCCTTGACCGACACCTCACCTGGACCCCTCATCTCCTGACCATCCAGCGGAAAGCCCACTCCCGCCTCCGCCTGCTGAAACTCCTGTCCGGCTGGACATGGGGATTGCATCCTTCTACCATCCTCCACACCTACAAATCCCTCATCCGTCCTATCCTCTGTTATGCCAGCGTCGCCTGGATCTCCGCCCCCACCCGCTTTTTCAAGGCCCTCCAAATCCTTGAACGCCATGCGCTCCGCCTTGCCTTCCATATCTGCCTTCCTTCCCCCACACGGCTCCTGTATGAACTGATCCCCTTCCCCCACCTCCTCTTGTTCCTCCAACATCTCCGCATCCTTTACATTGTTTGCAGGGTTGATCCTCCCCCACCCTCTGGTTTCCTCCTTTCTCTCCACCCCCTGCCCGTTGCCGCGCCTCTATTGCTGTATCCCTCCCTCTCTCCACCTCCACACCCTCCATCTCCTTCATCAGGGCAATTTCCAACGCTTCCCCCTCCCGGATGACGAACTTTGCCATGACATATACCCTTCCTTCCAACTATAACCCGGCCTTGTCCCCCCCCCTCCCCAGGGCCCCCTTCTCCTCTTTCCTCCTTCTCCCAGAGCGGATTTTCCTCCATCCCCCCCTCCCCTGAGGCCCTGCACCCCATACTTGCCTCTCTCCTTCCCACATCCCTCCCTACCTGGCCATCTTCCGCGCGCCCCCCATGCCCCTCCCCCATCTCTTCCCCTCCCTCCCTTCTTCAGGTCTCCCTCATCTCCTTGAACCTGGCAGATCCTCTGTATTGATCATCATCAGTGTGCCACATCAGTGTTGTGTTTCGTGCTGTTTCTCGTGTGCGACAAGAGGTGTGATTTTAATTGGGTACTGCCTTGAGGTTCGCAGTCAGTGTTACGTTGTGTGCTATGCCATCCGTCAACACCTTTATGCTCCAGTCATACTGTGCCTTGTGTTCTTTTGATCGTCGCAGTGTGTGGCTTTTTGTGTGTGCTACTTTTAAACAGTTTTTTATCTCCATTTTACAGTCACCCCGTTTTTTTGTCTATTGCCTTCCATGATGTTCTCCCTTTTTTATATGTTCGCTTTATTCTCTCCTTTGCTGTTTTTAAATGTCTTCTGTTGTTTTGTTCTATGTCTTTCGGCTGAAGAGCAGCGCATTTGCTGCTGCCAGCCCGCCCCAATGGGGAATTGAAAAAAAAAAAAAAAAAAAAAAACCGTTAGGTATATTCTGCCAACAATTCAGCTGCAATTTTTGGAAGCCGCAGATCATTTGAACTCTGCGGCATAAAGCAGAAGAGAAATATAATATATGCTAAACTGAATGGCTTACGTTATTTGCAGCTTTCCCATTTCTGTCTTGTCTATAGAAAATATCATTCGGTAAATGAAGCTTAAAGCAGAGTTTGTTTTAGAGGCAGGCCAAACGGTTATATTGGAGTAACCGTTATTAACTGTTATTAATAACTGTCAAGTTATTTTTCGCTAGCGAATACCGAATATTCCGCGGGGCTACAGTTAAACAACGACGTAGTTGGAATACATCAGTTTAGTTATCAGTATAACTGTGAGTAGTATGAATCGTGTCATAACCTTAGCTTATTAACTCCGGGTACATTTTAGTTGATGTTAGAACGATTATTAGTGTTTCATATTATATTTTTGTACGTTATCGGTCGCTGTTAGAAATATTATCTTCGCAGTTGCGACAGAAAGTACGCGGAACTTCGCCAATGCACTGTTTAAGTAAAATGTTAACAACGTGCATTTTTAAGTATGAAGTAATATGTACAGGCTAAATTCGAAGCTTAATTTCTTGTGCTGCTCACATAATAGACTAAAGTGTACAGCTTTGTAGTACAACAAAACATATACGTAATGTGACAGATTCGTTTACTCTTGTGCTGTAAATGCTAGTCCCATTTTGGAAAGTGTGAGTACCCTAATCCAAGTTTTATGTCAGATTTGGAAACTGCTCGATTTCTCCAGCTACAGCATGCTTATAACATATGAAGACATGCAGATCGAAAAGGTTGACAGTGTTACATTTCTGGGACTACAACTCGATAATAAATTCAGTTGGGAAGGGCATACCACATGTTTTCATTCTACTATTTCATAAGGGAGCATATTCTGTCGTAACTTATCAAACGTAGCAAAAGTTTTTCGCATGTAAAAGCGTGTAATGAAAATCGTTTGTGGTATAAATTCAAGAACATCATGTAGGACCATGTTCAAGGAACTTCGTATTCTAACCACTGCTTCCTAATATATTTATTCCTTAATGAAATTTGTTACAGGTATTTCCAACCAATAGCTCAATACATAATATCAGTACTAGAAACGGGAACAGCAATCTCCATAAAGACCTAAAATCACTTACCTTGGTCCAAAAGGGGTCCAATATTCAGGAACATGCATTTTCAATAAACTGCCAGCAAGTCAGCTACCATTAAAAACTTGGTTTCAGATAAAGCACGGTTTACGGTGTTTTTGAAAGACTATTTGATACAGAAGTGTCTGATTCCACCCGTCATCAATATGCCGGAAATGGCTATTTTAAGTGTGTCTATGACGTCACTACATACACATGGCAACAAACACGAAGATACATATAAATAATACAATAACATTTCCCACCAAAAATACAATCAAACCAAAGGGACAACTGCGGGAAGTTGGGGGTTTTAGGGTGAGGACAAGCTAGTAAAAAAAAAAAAAAAAAAAAAACGCACCATGATCCCCGGACACTTCCCTTGAACAATATAGGTCAACCATAGGTGACCATACCAAAACACCAATACCCACAAATAAAAGTACGAAAATTTTAATCAGACATTTCACTTGACCTACATAGGTCAACCTCAGATGACGATACTAAAACATCAACACATACAAGTATGAAAATGGGAATCGGTCATTTCCGGTGACCTATGTAGGTCCACCACAGCTACTGATGCCAAAAAACCAACACCTACAACTGCGAAAAATAAAATCACAATCCCAAAAGTCCACAAATCAATCATCCCTACATAAATTAAATCACATTCAACACTTCATAAATACACAAAACATCACAGCTAGAAAAAAAAAATTAATTACCACCAGCAAATTCCGGCACTGCAACCTAGATCGACAGCCCCCCCCCCCCCCCCCCACACACACACACAAAAACCAACTCATAAACACCGTGCCGTAATGACATTCACACACCACAACACCTTTACGTCGAAGCAGACAGGTGGAATCAGACGCTTCCATTGACCCCTCCTTCTACTCTGTAGATGAATATCGTAACAGAGACTGATAGACCAGCTTAGGTAAGAATTCTGCTATATTTCAGTTTTGACAGCACTTGGTTGCAACAGTCAAGATCGGGTATTCTGTGTATGATAAATTTATTAAAAGTGAGTAACTGTGTTTTATTCTGACAGTGTATCAATTCTGTTAATATTAGCAGTCACTGTAATATATTCACATATTTTGACAATCTCCTGACAAATGATGAGGATAATAATTATTATATTCCACTGTATTGTGTTATACTTTCTGACATGTTATTTGTCATTCGCGATGGTCAGCGGCTATTTCCGAAGAAGTACATACATATTTGTTCGCTCCAGTAACTATCGTCTCTGTAATATCACCGGGGTCTAAGACTGGCGTCACGGTATCATATTCCGTTATCAACTTCCAGGTTACTTGTAATGGTAGTCCGATAACTGCCAGAGAGCGAGAACTGTGAGCCAATAACGACAACTGCCGGAGGTAAATATTTTTTTTTTTTTTTCTTTATTGTAATTTTTATCACCTTACACAAGGCGGGCTGTCAGCAGCTAAGTACGCCGCTCTTCAGCCTTGAGATTTACAAAAAGTAATAAATAGAGGGGAAACAGAGAATACAATCAAAACTGGCGGGTAAAACAAAGTGGACACCAAAAAACATGGAGCCGTTCACGCCAGACGAGAAAACAACACTGACACTAGTCGACACGGCGCACAAAACAGGGATGATGGCGATGGTACACGTGAACAGTGGCGGCGTTTCGGCGAACAAACACTAAACACAAACGAAGACACACACACGAGACACTAATGGCGATGACCTCCGGCGCGCGAATGTTCACTATGCGTGTGCGAGTCCGGGGACCTGCCAAGAGAGGAGGAGGAGGAGGAGGAAGGGGAGCGGGAGAGCGAGAGGGGAGAGCAGAGATACCACAGGCAGGGGAGATGGGGGGAGGAGGGAGGAAGGGGGAGGGGAAGCCCGGGGGAAGAAGGGTGGATGGAGGGGATGGGGGAAAAGGAAAGAGAAGGGAAGGGAAGAGAGGGGAGGGAGGGTGCCTAAAGGAAAGGACACCGGAAGTGGGGGATGGGGCAGGGTCAAAGTTGATAGGAGGGGTAGATGGAGGGGAGGAGCACATCATCAGGGAGGGGGAGCTGGCAGAAGCCACCTTGGGAGAGGGTAAGGAGGGTGGAGAGATGGAGACCGGGTGGGACGTGCGAATACAGGCGCGGCAGCGGGCGGGGGTGAGAGAGGATCGGGGAGACGAGCGGGTGAGGAGGATCGAGTTTACGGAAGGTGTACAGGATCCGTATCCTTTCAAGGAAAAGGAGGAGGTGGGGGAAGGGGATGAGATCGTACAGGATCCGCATAGGGGAGGGGAGACGGATGCGATAGGCGAGGCGGAGAGCATGGCGTTCAAGGATTTGGAGGGAGTTATAAAAGTTGGGGGGCGAGGGGCGGAGATCCAAGCCGGATGGGCATAACAAAGGATAGGGCGGATGAGGGATTTATAGGTGTGGAGGATGGTGGAGGGGTCCAGACCCCACGTACGGCCGGAGAGGAGCTTGAGGAGACTGAGTCGGGAGCGTGCCTTGACTTGGATTGTCCGGAGGTGAGGAGTCAAGGAGAGGCGACGGTCGAGGGTGACGCCAAGGTACTTAAGGGTGGGAGTGAGGGCGATAGGACGGCCATAGATGGTGATGTAGAAATCAAGGAGGCGGAAGGAAGGGGTGGTTTTGCCTACAATGATCGCCTGGGTTTTGGAGGGATTGACCTTGAGCAACCACTGGTTGCACCAAGCGGTGAATCGGTCAAGATGGGATTGAAGAAGGTTTTGGGAGCGCCGTAGGGTGGGGGCAACGGCAAGGAAGGCGGTGTCATCGGCAAACTGGAGAAGGTGGACGGGGGCTGACGGCAGCGGCATGTTCGCCGTGTACAAAAGGTACAGAAGGGGGGAGAGGACGGAGCCTTGGGGCACACCGGCGGAGGGGAAAAAGGTGTAGGAAACTGAGTTATGGACGGTGACATAGGAAGGACAGCGGGAGAGAAAGGAGCCGATCAGACGGACGTAGTTAATGCGAAGGGCGAAGGTTTGGAGCTTGAAGAGGAGACCGGAATACCATACGCGGTCATAGGCACGTTCGAGGTCCAGGGAGAGGAAGATTGCGGAGCGACGGGAATTAAGCTGTTCGGAAAGTAGATGAGTGAGGTGAAGGAGAAGGTCGTCGGAAGAGAAGGACGGCTGAAAGCCACACTGGGTGATGGGAAGGAGGCGGTGCTGGCGGAGATGCTGGTGGATGCGTTGGGTGAGGATAGATTCCAGGACCTTGCTGAAGACCGAGGTAAGGGTGATGGGGCGGTAGGAGGAGACGGCGGACGGTGGTTTGCCGAGTTTAAGGAACATGAGGATATGGGAGGTTTTCCACAGGTCGGGGTAGTAACCAGTGGACAGGACTACCTTGTAGAGCCTGGCCAGGGTGGAGAGGAAAGAGACAGGAGCTTCACGAAGGTGACGGTAGGTGACACGATCGTGACCAGGAGCGGTGTTGCGTTTGGTGCGGAGTGTAGCAATGAGATCCTGTGTAGTGATAGGGGCATTGAGTTCCGTGTGTGCAATGTTGCCCAAGTACTGGAAACCAGGAGCGAGGGGAGGGACGGAGGTGTCAGTTCGATCGCGGATATCCGGGAAGAGGGAGTAATCGAACTGGGGATCATCGGGGATGGAGAACACATCGGAGAGGTAGGATGCAAAGTGATTGGCCTTACTAAGGGTGTCAGGGAAAGGGTGATCATCATGGAGAAGAGGATAATAGGGGGAGGGTTTAGTTCCGGTAAGGCGATGGAAGGCTGACCAGAACTTGGACGAGTTGATTGGTAGGGTAGCATTTAAAAGGGTGCATGGCTGTCGCCAGTCCCGGCGTTTCTTAGCCGCGAGCAAATTACGAATGTGTCGCTGGAGTTGCCGGTGGAGGAGGAGAACGGCCTGCGGGGGTAAGGTAGGACGGTGGGGGTGGATGGCGACAGTAGGGACGTGGGCCTCCACGGCCTCAGACAAGGTGTGCTGGAGAAAGGAGGCAGCATGGGTGACATCGTCAGGGTGGCGGTAGGTGAAGGGGTGGCTATCGACCTGGGTAGAGAGGGTATCCCGGTAGGCATTCCAGTCGGCACGGGAATAGTCATGGACAAACTTAGGGGGAGGGTCAGTACGAGGGTCGGGTCGGGGGCGACGTCCATCTGAAACGGTGATGAGGACAGGGAGATGGTCACTACCAATAGGCTCCAGGACATCCACCGTTATGCGACCAAGGAGGTTGGGGGAGGAGAGAATAACATCGGGAGTGGAGTTGGATTCGGGACGGGTGTGCTGGGGGATGGGGATGAGATCGCCTTGAAGGGTGGAGAGGAACCGATGCCACCGCCGTAACTGGGCAGCGGAACGACTATGGATGTTGATGTCGGCGGCGATCACGTAGGAGGAGAAGGTACGGTCGACGTGGGAGAGGAAGTCGAAGGGAAGAGGAGCGTTGGGGCGGACATAGATGGTGGCGCAGGTAACAGTAAGGCCGGGGAAGAAGAGACTAAGGATCAGGTGTTCGGTGGGGTCGGGAAGAAGAGGTTGGAGCCGAACGGGGATCTGGCAGTGGTGACCAATGGCAACTCCGCCATGCACAATGGGGAGGGGATTATCGGAGCGGTGGAGCAGATAGGGCGAAATGTGGATGGTGTGGTGGGGTTGGAGGAAGGTTTCATTAAGGAGGAAGGCATCCACGCGGTGGGTGGCAAGGGTGTGCAGGAAGAGGTACTTGTTGGCGGTAAGGGAGCGGATGTTGTTGAAAAGGATACGTTGCTGTCGCGCCATGACAGGGATTTAAACGAGGGTGTCAAGGCAGGAGAAGGTGAAATGGGCCTGGTTGTTGGAGTAGGTGGCGTACATCTTGAGTTGGAATATGGAACGGGCGGCGAGGGAGATCTGCTGGAGGGTGTGGGGGCGGTAAAGGGATGAACATTTTGAAGGACGATTGTGAGGAACCTGATGATGTCCTCAGCGGCGGGGGGGGGGGGGGGGGACGAAGGGAATTGCCAGGAGGAGTGGGGGCGTCCAGAGGACAGACAGGTATGGTGAGTTCAGGAGTGGTTGGAGGGGGTCAGGCTTTACACTTTTGGGAGTAGGTGGGATGGGGGAGATTGCAGGTATTACAGGAGGGAGGGTACTGGAGGTTAGGGCACTGCCGGAGGATGTGCGCTTGCCGACAATGCGGGCAGGTGGGGGCCTCGCGGCACTCAGCTGTTGAATGTGCATTATAGCGCAGACACCTCTGGCAGCGCAGGGATTGAGGAGGGGAATGGGAGGGGTCGACCTTGTACCGCTGGTTGAAGAGGAGGGCACCCTCCTTCAGGAGACGGTCAATGGAGGGGGCATCCTCAGAGAAAACCCGCATAAGGCGGGTGGGGCCGGCCGAGTTGAAAATGCGGCGGACCGCCCGCACCTCCAGCGTTGGATGGGCCTTGAGCTCCGCCAACACCTCCTCCTCCGTGATCGACGGACTAAGCCGAGTGATCACGGCGGTGAGGGTCGGCGGGCGATGCGGGGGCTGGGGTTGGCGGGTAGGAGATGGAGAAGGAGCAGGGGTAAGTGAGGCGTTGGGACCAAAACGGGTGATGGGGAGGCGGGAGAGGATGTCAGTATGGAGGGTTGGGCTGGGGGAGGAGATGGGAACAGAATCCCGTCTGGGAGTAAGGAGAGAGATTGGGGCACCAGGGAAATGTTGGCGGAGGAGGAGGGAGAGATTCCGGGCCTCGAGAAAGGAAGGATCGGGATGGGACAGGAGATATTTGTATAAACAGGGGGGGGGAGGAGGAGGAGGAGGAGGAGGAGGAGGAGGAGGAGGAGGAGGAGGAGGAGGGAGCAGGGCCAGGCGGGGAGACATCCATGGCACCCTGGGGGGGGGGATGGAGGTCGGGGCGGGGCCTTTTTGGGAGCGGAAGAGGTGGGGGTGCCACTAGGGCGTTTGACGGCGGCTGAAGGGCGGGTAGTGACAGGAGGGACGGGAGCGATGGGGAGGTGGTGGGAAGGGACAGGTCCCGGTGTGGACGCAGCAGTCGGCGCCGGAGATGGTGACGGTGATGGCAAAGGCGAAGGCGACGGCGACGATGATGACGGTGGTGGCGGTGGCGGTGGCGGTGATGGCGATGGCGATGGCGACGGGGAGAGCTGGGCGTGGTCAGTGGCCCGACGGGCCACCACCCGAGCCGGAGCTGCGGTGACAGGCTGGGGGAGTGGGGGGAAAGGATCAGAACGAGAGGAGTGAAAGGAAGAAGCGGGAGAGGGGGCGACAAAGATAGAGGGTGAAGGGAGAGTGAGGAGATGTGGGATGGAAGGAGGGGGGTGGGACTGGGCACACCAAGTTATAGTGGTGGATGCGGCGGAAGGGGTGGTAGTAGTGACGTTGGTGGTGGGGGCAGACATGATGACAGGGAGAAAAAACGCACAGCACGAAAAGGAAAGGACACAAACTGGGAAAAGACGAAGACGGATGAAGACGAAGATGGACGAGGACGCAGACGGACGAAGACCAGGGTCGGACGACCGGGGTCGGACTGTGGCGGCGGCGGCGGCAGCGAGAACCGGCCGGCGGCGGCAACCAGGCGGCGGCGGCGACCAGGCGGCGGCGGCGAGAACCGGACGGCGACGGCGGCGGCGGCGACCAGGCGGCGGCGGCGAGAACCGGCCGGCGACGGCGGCGGCGGCGACCAGGCGGCGGCGGCGAGCACCGGCTGGCGGCGACGGCGGCGGCGAACAGACGGACGGACAGCAGGCGGCGTCGACGGCGAACAGACGGACGGACGGACAGTAGGCAGCAGCGGAGACAGACAGCGAGCAGGCAGGCGGACGGACGGACGGACGGACGGACGTACGAACAGCTACAACAGTAAGCGGCGGGCAGACGGACAGACAGACAGACAGACAGACGAACACAATCTTCGAAAGCAGAGATTCCAACCAGAGAGTAGCCCAGGCTTTGGAATCTGGCGCCTTCGAATGAGGGGATCCAACCCTCTGATGCAGAGGTAAATATTTTTTTTTTTTTTTCCTTTATTGTAATTTTCAGCACCTCATACAAGGCGGGCTGGCAGCAGCTTAATACGCCGCTCTTCAGCCGTATGGGGTACAATAATATGAGATAGGAGACACAGAAAATACAAAAAATGGCGGGCAAAGAAAGTAGTTACAAAAAAACAAAAAAACAAGAAGCCGTTCACGTTGGACGATAAAAACACTAACACTTGTTGACACTGCGCACAAAACACGGAGAACTGCGACGGCACATGTGAACAGTTGAGTTGTAACTGCACGAAACACAAAACGAAGCACACACACTAGACACTGACGGCGATGATCTCCTGCGTGTGCGAGTCCGGGGACCTGCCAAGAGAGGAGGAGGAGGAAGGGGAGTGGGAGAGGGAGAGGAGAGAGCGGAGATGCCACGGGCAGGGGAGAAAGGGGGGAGGGAGGAAGGGGGAGGGGAAGCCCGGGGGAAGAGGGGGAAGGGAGGGGACAGGGAGACGGAAAAAGAAGGGAAGAGAAGAGAAGGGAGGGAGGGTGCCAAAAGGAAAGGACACGGGAAGTGGGGGGCGGGGCAGGGTCAAAGTTGATAGGAGGGGTAGATGGAGGGGACGAGGACATCATCAGGGAGAGGGAGCTGGTGGAAGCCACCTTGGGAGAGGGTATGGAGGGTGGAGAGATGGAGACCGGGTGGGACGTGAGAATACAGGCGCGGCAGCGGGCGGGGGTGGGAGAGGATCGGGGAAATGAGCGGGTGAGGAGGATCAAGTTTACGTGAGGTGTACAGGATACGTATCCTTTCAAGGAAAAGGAGGAGGTGGGGGAAGGGGATGAGATCATACAGGATCCGCGTGGGGGAGGGGAGACGGATGCGATAGGCAAGGCGGAGAGCATGGCGTTCAAGGATTTGGAGGGATTTATAGAAGGTAGGGGGGGCGGAGAGCCAGGCTGGATGGGCGTAACAAAGGATAGGGCGGATGAGGGATTTATAGGTGTGGAGGATTGTGGAGGGGTCCAGACCCCACGTGCGGCCGGAAAGGAGCTTGAGGAGACGGAGTCGGGAACGTGCCTTGGCTTGGATTGTCTGGAGATGGGGAGTCCAGGAGAGGCGACGGTCGAGGGTGACGCCAAGGTACTTAAGGGTGGGAGTGAGGGCGATAGGACGGCCATAGACGGTGAGATAGAAATCAAGGAGGCGGAAGGAAGGGGTGGTTTTGCCTACAATGATCGCCTGGGTTTTGGAGGGATTGACCTTGAGCAACCACTGGTTGCACCAAGCGGTGAACCGGTCAAGATGGGATTGGAGAAGGCGTTGGGAGCGTTGCAGGGTGGGGGCAAGGGCGAGGAAGGCGGTGTCATCGGCAAACTGGAGGAGGTGGACGGGGGGCGACGGCGGCGGCATGTCCGCCGTGTACAAAAGGTACAGAAGGGGGGAGAGGACGGAGCCTTGGGGCACACCGGAGGAGGGGAAAAAGGTGTAGGAATCGGTGTTATGGATGGTGACATAGGAAGGACGGCGGGAGAGAAAGGAACCGATCAGACGGACGTAGTTAATGGGAAGGGCAAAGGTTTGGAGCTTGAAGAGGAGACCGGAATGCCAGACGCGGTCATAAGCGCGTTCGAGGTCAAGTGAGAGGAAGATGGCGGAGCGACGGGAATTAAGCTGTTCGGAAAGGAGATGAGTGAGGTGAAGGAGAAGATCGTCGGAAGGCCGGCCGAAGTGGCCGTGCGGTTAAGGGCGCTGCAGTCTGGAACCGCAAGACCGCTACGGTCGCAGGTTCGAATCCTGCCTCGGGCATGGATGTTTGTGATGTCCTTAGGTTAGTTAGGTTTACCTAGTTCTAAGTTCTAGGGGACTAATGACCTCAGCAGTTGAGTCCCATAGTGCTCAGAGCCATTTTTTTGAATCGTCGGAAGAGAAGGATGGCCGAAAGCCACACTGGGTGACGGGAAGGAGGCGGTGCTGGCGGAGATGCGGCGGGTGAGGATAGATTCTAGGACCTTGCTGAAGACCGAGGTAAGGCTGATGGGACGGTAGGAGGAGACGGCGGACGGCGGTTTGCCAGGTTTAAGGAACATGAGGATACGGGAGGTTTTCCACAGGTCAGGGTAGTAACCGGTGGACAGGACTACATTGTAGAGGCTGGCCAGGGTGGAGAGGAAAGAGACAGGAGCTTCACGAAGGTGACGGTAGGTGGCACGATCGTGACCAGGAGCGGTGTTGCGTTTTGTGCGGAGGGTAGCAATGAGATCCTGTGTAGTGATAGGGGCATTGAGTTCCGTGTGTGTAATGTTGTCCAAGTACTGGAAGCCAGGAGCGAGGGGAGGGGAAGAGGTGTCAGTTCGATCGCGGATATCCGGGAAGAGGGAGTAATCGAACTGGGGATCATCGGGGACAGAAAATACATCGGAGAGGTAGGAGGCAAAGTGATTGGCCTTACTAAGGGAGTCAGGGAAAGGGTGATCATCATGGAGAAGAGGATAATAGGGGGAGAGTTTAGTTCCGGTAAGGCGACGGAAGGCCGACCAGAACTTGGACGAGTTGATTGGTAGGGTTGCATTTAAACGGGTGCATGTCTGTCGCCAGTCCCTGCGTTTCTTAGCCGCGAGCAAATTACGAACGTGTCGCTGGAGTTGCCGGTGGCGTCGTAGTGTGTCCGGGTCACGCGTGCGGAGGAAGGCACGGTAGAGACGACGGGATTCACGGAGGAGGAGAACGGCCTGTGGGGGTAAGGTAGGACGGTGGGGGTGGATGGCGACAGTAGGAACGTGGGCCTCCACGGCCTCAGACAAGGTCCGCTGGAGAAAGGAGGCGGCATGGGTGACATCGTCAGGGTGGTGGTAGGTGAGAGGGTGGCTATCGACCTGGGTGGAAAGGGTATCCCGGTAGGCATTCCAGTCGGCTCGGGAATAGTCGTGGACATACTTAGGGGGAGGGTCAGTACGAGGGTCGGGGCGAGGGCGACGACCCTCTGAAACGGTGAGGAGGACAGGGAGATGGTCGCTACCAATAGGCTCCAGGACATCCACCGTTATGCGGCCAAGGAGGTTGGGGGAGGAGAGGATAACATCAGGAGTGGAGTTGGATTCAGGACGGGTATGCCGGGAGATGGGGACGAGGTCACCTTGAAGGGTGGAGAGGAACCGATGCCATCGCCGTAACTGGGCAGTGGAACGACTATGGATGTTGAGGTCGGCGGCGATCACGTAGGAGGAAAAGGTACGATCGACGTGGGAGAGGAAGTCGAAGGGAATAGGAGCGTTGGGGCGGACATAGATGGTGGCGCAGGTAACAGTAAGGCCGGGGAAGAAGAGACTAAGGATCAGGTGTTCGGTGGGGTCGGGAAGGAGAGGTTGGAGCCGAACGGGGATCTGGCGGTGGTGACCAATGGCAACTCCGCCACGCGCAATCGGGAGGGGATTATCGGAGCGGTGGAGGAGGTAGGGCGAAGTGTGGACTGTGTGGTGGGGTTGCAGGAAGGTTTCATTGAGGAGGAAGGCATCCACGCGGTGGGTGGCAAGGGTGTGCAGGAACAGGTTTTTGTTGGCGGGAAGGGAGCGGATGTTGTTGAAAAGGATACGTTGCTGTCGCGCCATGACTGGGATTTAAACGAGGGTGTCAAGACGGGAGAATGTGAAATGGGCCTGGTTGTTGGAGTAGGTGGCGTACATCTTGAGTTGGAAGATGGAATGGACAGCAAGGGAGATCTGCTGGAGGGTGTGAGGGCGCTGAAAGGGATGAACATTCTGGAGGACGATGGTGAGGAACCTGATGATGTCCTCAGCGGTGGGTGGGGGACGAAGGGAATTGCCAGGAGGGGTGGGGGCGTCCAGAGGACGGACAGGTGCGGTGAGTTCAGGAGTGGTTGGAGGGGGTCGGGCTTTACACTTTTGGGAGTAGGTGGGATGAGGGAGATTGCATGTATTACAGGAGGGAGGGGATTGGAGGTTAGGGCACTGCCGGAGGAAGTGCGCCTGCCGACAATGCGGGCAGGTGGGGGCCTCGCGGCACTCAGCTGTGGGGTGCGCATTATAGCGCAGACACCTCTGGCAGCGCAGGGATTGAGGAGGGGAATGGGAAGGGTCGACCTTGTACCGCTGGTGGAAGAGGAGGGCACCCTCCTTCAGGAGACGGTCAATGGAGGGGGCGTCCTCAGAGAAAACCCGCATAAGGCGGGTGGGGCCGGCCGAGTTGAAAATGCGGCGGACCGCCCGCGCCTCCAGCGTGGGATGGGCCTGGAGCTCCGCCAACACCTCCTCCTCCGTGATCGACGGACTGAGCCGCGTGATCACGGCGGTGAGGGTCGGCGGGCGACGCGGGGGTTGGGGTTGGCGGGTAGGAGAGGGAGAAGGAGCAGGGGTAAGGGAGGCGTTGGGACCAAAACGGGTGATGGGGAGACGGGAGAGGATGTCAGTATGGAGGGTTGGGCTGGGGGAGGAGATGAGAACAGAATCTCGGCGAGGAGTGAGGAGGGAGGGGGGGGTACCAGGACAATGCTGGCGAAGGAAGAGGGTGAGGTTCCGGGCTTCAAGGAGAGAGGGATCAGGACGGGAGAGGAGGTAGCGGTAGGAGGAAGGGGGAGAGGAGGAGGATGAGGGGGCAGGGACAGGCGGGGAGACTTCCGTGGCATCATGGGTGGGGGAAGGAGGACGAGGCGCAGCCTTTTTGGAAGCAGAGGAAGCAGGGGTGCCACCGGGGCGCTTGACGGCGGTGGAGGAGGTGTGGGGGATGGGAACAACGGGAATGTGGCGGGCAGGGGCAGGTCCCGGGGCCGGAGTCGGCGCCGGAGATGGTGACGGTGACGGTGAAGGCGACGGCGACGATGACGATGACGGTGGCAGTGGCGGCGGTGATGGCGAAGGTGACGGGGAGAGCTGGGCGTGGGCAGTGGCCCGACGGGCCATCACCCGAGCTGGAGCTGCAGTGACAGGCTGGGGGAGTGGGGGGAAGGGATCAGAACGAGAGGAGCGGGAGGAAGAAGCGGGAGAGGGGGCGACAAAGATAGAGGGTGAAGGGAGAGTGAGGAGAGGTGGAATGGAAGGAGGGGGGTGGGACTGGGCACACCAAGTTATAGTGGTGGAGGCGGCGGAAGGGGAGGTATAGACAATGGCGGTGGTGGTAGTAGTGACAGTGGTGGTGGGGGTGGACATGACGGGAGAGAGAAACAAGAACGAACAGAACGAAGAGGAGAGGACAGAAACTGGGGACAGACAAAGACGAAGACGGATGAAGACGAAGACGGCCGTAGACCAGGGTCAGGACGGCGGCACCGGACGGCGGCGGCGGGGGCACCGGCGGCGGCGGCGGCGGCGGCGAGCCCCGGCAGGCGGCGGCGGCGGCGGCGGCGGCGGCGGCGGCGAGCACCGGCAGGCGGCGACCAGGCTGCGGCGGCTGCAAGGACCGGAAGGCGGCGACCAAGCGGCGGCGGCGGTGACGGCAAGCAGACGACACGGCAGGGATCTTCCACGTCGAAGGCGCACCCTGAGAGTAGCCCAGGCAGTGAAACTCTTCGATGAAGAAGAGAGGGAATCCAACCCTCGAATGGCAGAGGTAAATACTGATCTCTGACAGTTATTTCCATAGTCGCTCGAATTCCTAATGGTACCTCTCTTTATACAACCCGTCCAAGCTAAATTGACATATGAGGCAGTGGCTTAAGGGAACGGCCGCACTTGTTAATGCCTGTACTGCAGCTCCTATCAGCCACCGCTCGGACATTAACCTTATTTAATTGTTTGTGCTAAAAGTAACGAAGGCGCACGATATAGTACACAGTTCTTATCAACAGATGGCGCGCAGTCTCACAGTTATTCCCATGGACTATAGAACGCCTTCCAAATGGTCTACCCTCTCCTTAGTTCCTAGCCAGATCTCCGACGAGTTGACGGGAAAGCGTAGTACGATCATCGGTCAACAGATGGCGCGAGGCACTGTTGCCATTAGACAGTTATTGAAATAACTGCCTGTATCAGAGGAACGGTTATCGCAGTAACCGTTACTTTTCAGTAAGCGGTTATTGCTATCAGTTACGTTATTTTTTGCCACCTCTAGTTTGATTGTAGTTTACGAATTCGCGTATTGCATCAGTCAAGGCTAACTGTCATTTATCAACGTAAATTAATCGTAAGTAACAACTGGAGGCACTTACATGTACAATAAATCTAATTATCTGCTAACTGGTATTTCTGGTCAGGCAAACAATGTCATTGCAACTAAGTGATATGTTTTCGTCTGTAAATGCAACTATTAGTACTTGTCAGGACGTAAGTTAACGTCTTCCCTTTCCAAAGGGGCAAAAAGTTACAAGAATCCTGTTGTTTATATTTGCATCTATTCTTCCTCATTTATTACATGATATACGAAAGTTGCGCTTGAGCACAGAAAAAAAAAATTCTCTGAACAAATCAGTCAGAAGTAATTATGTTTTACATTTCTTTTTTTTCCTTAGTTGTTATTTCATACCCCTGCTCATGCGGGCAGATGTGGGCTGGCAGCAGCACAATTCACTGCTCTTCAGCCAAGAGACTACATAAAACAACACAGGAGTAACGGTACGTACGTAAACTATGGAGATAAAAGATGAAGTTTCCACATGAAAAGGGGAAACAATGGGCGTTAAAATATACAAAAAAAGGGATAGTTTCACAAGGGACGTTTGTATAATTTCCACATATAATTAAAATGACACTTGACGAAGACGAGCAGATAAACACCGGTGGCCCGAAGAGTACAATTAAAAACGCTTATCACAGCAATGAGAGCCACACGGGACGACGACACTGATCACACACTGCGAGCACCGAAACGCGAAAGTGTAACTTGCGTTAAAAGCAGAAGGGCCTGCTAAAGGATGGGAGGTTAGAGAGGAAGGAGAGAGGTAAGATAGAAAGATGGTCGGTGGATGAGGGGAGGGGGCAGCAAGTGACTAGTGGAGAGCCAGTAGCACACCATAGAGCAGAAGACAGATAGAGGGGGGAGGGAGCAGCTTAGGAAAGAGCCCAAGGACTGGGGAAGGAGAAGTGAGAAAGATGGAGGGGATAGGAGGGAGATAATAGCAGATGGGGAGGGGGAGGAGAGTGAGATAAGGGAAGAGAGGAGTGGAGGCCAGGTTCAGAGTTGGAAGGAAGGATAAATACTGGGGTGAAGCGCATCATCCAAGCAATAATGTGACACATTTTCTTGTGAAACGCCGATTGTGCTTGGAATTTCTCTCTGAGTGATACGACGGTGGTCCTGAATCAATCTGCCAACTTTTTGCTTGTGAAACTCGGTGGTTGCTCTCATAGGGCGTCCAACTCTTTGTTTGTCACGCAGGTCAGATATTCCCACCTCAACATCTTAAAACTTACTCACCCAGCGACGCACAGTACACACCTCGCCCAACGACCAACAGTACACACATCAACGCAATCACTATAAACTGCTTTCATTCTCTAACGAATCTCCTTTGGGGTGACACCTTCTGCTGTCGAGAATTCAATGACTGCACGTTGCTTAAATCGCATTGACCGACCGTCTGCGCGGGGTTCCATACTTTACACTGTAACAACACAACCGTACAATACTAAGGCTTACCGCCAACTGGAGCTGTGGAGAAGAGGCTACAGAACAAGCAAGTACCTGCCACATACCAATGCTGCTAACTGTTGAAGAGTTACGAAGGTGGAGGCATTACTTTTCAGTCAACCTTCGTATTTCTTGGGGTTGGAAAATTGTCCACTTCTTCAGTTAGCCTAAGATCTGGCTTATCTCCATTTGAACTAATGATGGGCCCCAGGTACTGAGCCAGTGACTGCAAAACAACATTTTTCTAGTATTAAACTCAAGTTTGAACTATGATATCTGGACAGTACATTTCTTCATCTCTCAGCATGCTGTTCCATTGTTTTTGCTAACATTATGATGTTGTCGAGATACATAAGGAACATAGTAGGCTTTAAACCTCTCAATAACATGTCAGAAAATCATTGAAAGTGGTAGGAGCATTTCTTACACCAAAAGATGTACATAAGAATTCGTACAGTCAAAATTGGACTACAAAAGCAATTTAGATGAATCTTGTGGTGCAGTCGGAATCTGAAGATATTCAGAACGCATGTCAGTAGGGTGGCAACAAGAGTGCTGGTCCATTTTGTTATCGCGGGTTGCCTACATCAAGTGCAGGTATGCACTCAGGGGTAAACCTATTGTTCTAGTTTGATTGACAGGTACTTAACCTATCGTTCTCATTTGACTGACATGTACTTAAGCTATTGTTCTGCTAAAAGGATCCATCCTTTTGATTGACAGGCACTTAACCTACTGTTACCCAGCCCCGTCCCCCCCACCACTGAGGAACCTCCCCCCTCGCTGCTACACGTATACTTTCAGGTCCGAGTTATTGGAGTAGCAACTCTCACTATTATCAATTTGATTGACTCCTTAATTAAATTGATCAATTAATTAACCTAACCGCCTCCCCCCTTCGGACCCCTGCCCCAGAAAATGGCAGGAAGTTCAAATTCCAGCAATACAATGCAACACACCACGACTACCTCCACTGACCTAAGAAATTGATGGGAAAATAGGTCACTTGGGCAATCTCCACTAACCTAAGTCATCTGACCGCCACCTCCTCCCAGGAATTGGTGGGAAAAGGACTCAGCCTGTGCTGGATAGGATAAATGGAAGTCTTTATTATCAGTCTTTATTTAAACAATTTGAGGCAGTACCACTATCAAGTGTGTTCACCATGAGGTCCGGAGTCCAACTGACCTAGTACACAGTACTGCCACCGAAGGGCGCCGTCATCCCTTCTGTGACATAATCCAAGATGGCGGTTTGGAGGAGGAAAAAGACAGGAAAAGGACTTAGCCTGTTCTGGGCTGCTGAAGAGGTAAGGAATGTACTTTATTTATTTTGGAACAATTTATTTAAGGATGGATTTGACATAGTATATCTATTACACTGACACAAAACACTCACCCTGGCATGCTTGAGGTAAATAGTACACAGACCTACAAACTACTCGTAAATAATGCAGTACACTGATGTGCAGAGACGCAAACAACTCTGGAGCAAACATGTTGCATAGCCTAACGTTCTGCACTGTACTCTGGGTGTCTTAACCTAATGTTCAGTGCTTTGTCAACACTTAACCTATTGTTCTGTTAAGTGGCTTTCCATATCACCCCCATTTCCTTTAACTATTGTACCGCCTTTGATACCAAATTAAGTAATTAGTTATGTCCTCCCACCATTTTGTGGTACACTTTTCGAATTTCACATGCTTTTGAACCCCATTTCTGGGCCATTCTTCTTTGTCACCTACCCCCTTAATTTATTGTACTGCGTTTTACATGAAAATTAAGCAAAGTAACCAAGTGGTCTGCACTTAACCTGCTGTTCTGCTCCATGCCACCCACTCACGTACACCCTCCTCTTAACTATTGTACTGCCAACACCACGCTTATATAAAAAATGTATGCAAATTAATTAAATCGATATTCTTCACATGTATGGGGTAGTTTTCTTTTAATTTGCAGCATTTTATTGGTTGATTAAATCAATGGAATATAGTTGAAACAAAAGATGGCTAGTAAAGACACATCCTGCCATCCCTTATCCACTGACTGGACGGCACAGGACGCTACTGCAGATGCTCCCAGGAGTCAGGATGCACAAGCGGGCCCCATGAAGTGATGACATGGCTGTCAGTTGCCGAACCAAGCGCAGGTGTCAGTTCAGGCCCCGCAAGAATGAGGCGGCAGCATCCCTTTCATACTTGGCACCCGAGAAATCCTTGTTGAAATACTAGTTCAACTACACACCATTGCTGGCACGATGACAGAGAGTTGCGAGTCCAGCACTATAGAAATCTATTCCAATGCTTCCCAGAATAGCACAGGGCACATTGTTCCTAGCGATAGTAACAGGACATGTGAGCTGCATTCAACCGCGCACACGTGCTTACGTGCCCAGTATGGCTGATGCATCACCATGAAATATTCGTCCTGCTGTTAACATATGTCTCGGAAACATTTAATGCTCACACCACTAAAAGCCTTCATCATGTCTGTGCACGTTCGTGAAAACACCATTAATCATAAAAGCATTCTTATGTTTGGAAAGAGAGCACTGTCTAAACACACACAGGGGGCAATAAGAACAATTACGCAAACAGAATTCGAAGCATTGCCTTACAGAAGAGAAAAATGGCGGGAATTTTCGGTGTTCTACAGCAACTAGTCTGGAGATGTGTTTATGCCACTTCTTCTAGATCTCCCTTTTCGCCTAACTGAATGTATCACACCTTTCATCATTTTCTTTGTAATTCTATCCTCTGCCATTCTCTCCAAGTGTCCTAGCCATCGTATTCCATGTGATTTCACAAATTTTACTATGTCCCTGGCTTGTATTAACTCTTGTAATTCGGCATTGTAGCTTATTCTCCAGCCTTCTTCCTCCCTTATTGGCCTATAGACTTTGCATAGTATTTACCGCTCAATGGTTCTTTGTGCATTTTTATCGTGTTCTGTCAACGTCCATATCTCTGACCCTTATGTGATAACTGGGCAGACTTGGGAATTATGTATTAGCAGTTTAGTTTTTCTTGTAACAAGGCTATTTTTGAAAAGCTGCATATTTGCAAAGTAAGCTCTGTTTCCTTCTTGTATTCTTTCTCTTATAGCCATTCCAATACTGTTATCATTTGTTATTAGGGCTCCCAAGTGGTGAAAAGAGGACACTCCTTTGAAGCATTTCCCATTGATGTTTAGGTTTTTAAGGGTTCTTCTAGCCTCAGATTGTGACATTACCATATATTTTGTTTTGTTTTCATTTGCTATGAGGCCAATTTTTAAGGCTTCTGTTTCCACTTCCCAGTATGTTTCTAGGAATTTATTACTACAGCAATGTCATCAGCGTATGCACATATCTGACCAGTTTTCATAAATATGATGCCTCTTTTGTTGATTTTATTTACTACACTATGCAGGGCTACATTCAATAGGACAGTAGAGAGACTATCACCTTGGTTCACACCTTTATTAAAGTCAAAAGGTTAATTAATTGATGAATTTAATTAAGGAGTAAATCAAATTGATAAGAGTGGGAGTTGCTATTCCAATAACTCAGACGTGAAAGTGTACCTGTAGCAGCGAGGGGGGAGCTTTCCTGAGGGTGTGGAGGAGGGGGCTGGGGAACAATAGGTTAAGTGCCTGTCAATCAAAAGGATGGATGCTTTTAGCAGAACAATAGGTAAGTACCTGTAAATCGAAGGTGAACAATAGGTTAAGTACCTGTCAATCGAAGGAGAACAATAGGTTTGCTCCTGAGTGGATACCTGCCCAAGATATAGGCAACCCGCAAAGACAAAATGGACCAGCACCCCTGTTGTCCCCCTACTCATGTCCAGGGTGGTAAAGTATTTGCAATGTCCTAACCTGTCTAAGGTCTCGTGGGTATGTGGCAGAGGGTAAGTATCCGATGTGGTGACCTTGTTTACTGCTCTCATATAGACACATAGACGACAGCTTTTCTCCACACTGATCGATTGCTTTGGCACAATAACAACTGGATGGGCCCACGGGCTTATAAAGTATTGAATTATCAATGCAGTCAATTACTGTTGAATAGTGCCTTCACCAAAAGATTGTAAATAATGAGGTAAACCATACAGCTTCTGCACCAATGGTCTAGCGTCTCCCATAGGAAATTCGTGTTCTGCGAGGTCAGTTGCTGGCAAATATTGCCTTTCCTCGAATAGCCGCGCATATTCCTCTAAAACTGAATACAAAGGATTTTGCTCTGACTCTGGCAAATGTACCAACTACTCTTTCAACTGATTTCTTACCAAAGGTGCTATGGTGCAAACCATCCTTACAGGTAACTGCTTACATCTTCTCTCTTGACTTTGTTTCTCGTTTGAAACATCTATTTGCGCATCTTCTTCTCCAGTGGCTATTATTGAGCCATGTGAGAATTCTACATCCCGTTGACCAAAACTGTCACCACACACAGGTATCTGAAACCTGCTCACTTTCACTTCAGGTCTACTTCGACCTCTCTTAACATGGATTTGTAGCCTTTCAAGAAAGTCATTCTGGGCGAGCGGGTCGAACAGGAAGTCCGATCTCGGCGGTACCTGGTCTTTGACTTCAGTCCAGAGAACTTTTCCCTTTCCACCGCTAATAGTCACAGGTGTGATAGTTTTTAACAGCCATGTACCAAGTTCAGCTAGAGCTTGTGATGTAGGACTCCCTTCACAGGTTCCTCACGAATGAAACGCAGGCTCACTGTTGGACAGTGGTGTGTATCACTGAACTGAAATGTTTGCTTCCTATAATCTATCACAGCCAGATAGCATCTTAGGAAATTGTTGGACAGTGGTCTGTATCACTGAACTGAAATGTTTGCTTCCTATAATCTATCACAGCCAGATAGCATCTTACGAAATTGTTCCCGAGGATGATATCAAAATCCCGTCCATATCAAAGGCATACTTTTTGCCTTCAGTGAGCAGGTCTATTGTATAGGTGCATGGAAAAATGATCATCCCATCTCCAAGTCCAGTTATATTGTTGCTTGGCGTTTTTAGCATACGCTTGTCATTATTAGAAACAAATAGAACCCTAATCTGAGCTCCGGCATCTACAAGAATTTTGACACACTTCCCTCTGAACTTCCCCTCTAAAATTAAATTTGCCACCTCAGTAGGTTCTCCCCTTTTATAGGGTCATATACTTCACTGGGGGCGAGGGTGGGTGACAGAACCTACCCCACCCATGCTTGTTTCCCCGTGGAATGATACCCCTGTTTGGCTGATTGTTTATTTTGTTGCCTACTGGCACCTTCCTCTAGGGGGAATTCGACCACTTATTTTGTGGACACCAACCCTGTTCATGTCCGAAGGTACGGAATTTCTTACAACCGGGAGCCCAGTAGCGCTCGGCCGTACGGTTGGGCTTCCTGCATCTTTGGCAATTCGTGCCATTAATGAACACATATCATGCTTCGCTGGTGCGTGCGAAGGTGGAGACAAATGTTACTGCTTTCTCGTATTAGGGCCAGTGTAAGTGCTTCCTGCAAGAAGGTGGGAGAGGCTGCCTTTACTTCACACTCCATTTTTGGATTGATTCCCTGTATGAACACATTGATTGCTCTCACTGCAGCTTCTTCAATTAATACTTCATTACATGTATTGTCCTTTCCTATGGTGTATGTGCGACAATATACTGCTCTAATTCTGTCTGCGAATGCTTCAAAGTCCTCCCATCCTTTCTATTTTAGGGTGGACAACCGATCACGGCTATAGCTAACCCCACACTTGTCGGAGTAGCGCTCTGCTAACCCTTTTACAAGAAATCAAAAGTGGAAACTTCCTGCAGCGCGTCTAGTGATTCAGCATAACTTCACGCATCGCCCGAAAGCCTCATCGTGGTGACGTTTAACAAAAAGTGGTTTGGCCATGTGCATTTACATCCCATGTGCCCGGCGTTTTGCAAAAATGTTGTTACATTTTCGCTTGGCTTTGCAGCAAAAGAAGGTTCAAAAGTTACTGCTGGAAGCATGAGAGGTTCCATGCCCTCTACTACATGTCGCCTCTCATTTTCATCAATTTTATTAATGTTTTATGTCATTCCACGGAGGTAACAGGCCGAATAAGGTTATTGTAATGAGAGTATTTGTACTGAGAGCTCAAAATACTTTTCACTTGATTCCTATGCATGTTGGGTTACTTCCCTGGGTGGCCTGTGCGAGGCGAACATCGGAGGACGCGGCACACTGCGTTTCCGGTTGGGGGCGGCACTTCTGTGAATACTGAGAGGGTTGTACATCAGTGGGCTTAAGCGCCTGGCGGAACAACTTACGTTGGCTGAGTTTCGCCTATTGAATGCAGGGCGAAACGACCTGCGAGACGTCTGAGTGTCGCCACAGTTTATGTGTTTACCGTTCCAGCGCGTCCGGAACGAAGACTGCTGGCACTGACTGACTGCATTGTCCTCATGATTCTGAGAATACTTGCAGACCGTGCCCTGCTGGGCGCGACTGTCTGGTGCCGGATGGCCAGTGCCCTAGGTATGTTGTTTTCATAGCCAGTCAAACGGCAAGTTCAGTGCCCTCAGCTGATTAGCAGAGGCATGATTGGTCAACTTAAATTGAGGCTAGTTGGCATCATAAAGTCCTGCTCGAAATTGGAGGGAATGGTCGCTGTTGGCGCGAACGATGTTCTGAGACCGTGTGGGGTAACTTTGGAATCAGCATTGAATGCTGATTCGCGGTTTTCGAGGATAGGGAGTGGAGCAATGTTGGCTTCGCTTTTGTGTTGCGCGGGCGCAGGGCATTCGGGATCTGATCTTCGTCTGAGTTTGACGGTCTTGCGACTTAGTCGCACTTTTTCAGCAGAACTTAGAATTCTCGGACAGCCTTCGAGGCAAGGGGTTGAAACAGAGTTGCTGCACAGCAGAAGTCGGTGCCTACATCATCAGAACGCTGCCTACCGACGACCTGCTACAGCTTTCAGGATTGGTAAAGTATTTTGCGGCTCCAGCATTGTAGGACCTATCAGTTTTATACTGAAGTCCTCAACAGCACGCGCGCTCGCTTTGCTACAAGTCCATCTTGCCTGTTTCTCCATGTGATCACATTTGAGCTCTCATCACTAATCGCGATACGGCACTATACTCGGGAGAGCAATATTTGATTCATTAGGACCTCCCGTCATTATCGTCAATCTATTGCATCACAGAGAGTAGGAGCCCCTTGTTCTCGAGCCAACTCTTATTCTCGTAATAGTTCAGTATACCCTATCCTTTAACCTACTGTTAGTGTCGATAATCGTCTGCCTTTATGTTCTGATGTATAATAAATATTAATATATCATTCTATCCGCATATCATTTCGTAGATATATGCAGAATCCCATTTCCTGTTGTTTATTATGATAAAGTTCTCTTTTTTCTGACAAGGGAATCTCCCCATCGCACCCCCCTCAGATTTAGTTATAAGTTGGCACAATGGATAAGACTTGAAAAGCTGAACACAGATCAATCGAGAAAACAGGAAGAAGTTGTGTAGAACTATGTAAAAAATAAGCAAAATATACAAACTGAGTAGTCCATGCGCGAGATAGGCAACAGCAAGGATCATGTCAGCTCAGGGGCGCCGTGGTCTCGTGGTTAGCGTGAGGAGCTCCGGAACGAGAGGTCCTTTGTTCAAGTCTTCCCTCAGGCGAAAAATTCCCGTATTTTATTTTCGCAAAGTTATGATCTGTCCTTTCGTTCATTGACGTCTCTTTTCACTGTAATAACTTTCGTGTCTGTGTTTTGCGACCGCACCGCAAAACCGTGCGATTAGTAGGCGAAAAGACGTGCCTCTCCAATGGGAACCGAAAACATTTGATCGCAAAGTCATAGGTCAACCGATTCCAACCGATTCCTCCACAGGAAAACACGTCTGATATATTCTATACGACACTGGTGACGGCATGTGCGTCACATGACAGGAATATGTTGTCGACCTACCTAACTTGCACACTTGGCGAATGGGTAAAAAAATTCTTCTGCCTTGCCCGATTTAGGTTTTCTTGTGGATGTGATAATCACTCCCAAAAAAGTGATGAAAACATAAGAGTTTGTCACATAAACTGGCTGTTGGCTGTTTTTGGGGGAGGAGACCAGACAGAGAGGTCATCGGTCTCATCGGATTAGGAAAGGATGGGGAAGGAAGTCGGCCGTGCCCTCTCGAAGGAACCATCCCGGCATTCGCCTGGAGCGATTTAGGGAAATCATGGCAAACCTAAATCATGGCAAACCTAAATCAGGATGGCCGGACGCGGGATTGAACCGTCGTCCTCCCAAATGCGAGTCCAGTGTGCTAACCACTGCGCCACCTCGCTCAGTGTGTCACATAAACTGCAAGAAATGAATGCAACAGTTTCACAGTCGCACAGTTTTCCCTGTGCTCTGTCATAACATATGTTTTTAACTTTTTCATACAACGTCCCCATACTACGGCGCAGTTACCTCGCATCGGACGGACAGATAATAATTGTCTGAAAATAAAAAAAAATTAAACTTTTCACTGGAAGGGAGACTTGAACCAAGGACCTCTTGTTCTGCAGCTCCTCACGCTAACCACGGGACCACGACGCTCCTTATCTCTCATTGTGCTTTATGTTGCATATCTTGCACATTGACTACTCAGTTTGTATATTTTGCTTACTTTTTTCGTAGTTCCACGCAACTTCTTCCTGTTTTCTCGATTGATCTGTGTTCAGTTTTTCAAGGCCTATCCACTGTGCCAACTTATAACTAAATCTGAGGGGGGTGCGATGGGGAGGTTCCCTTGTGAGTAGATTACGATTTTTATTAAATTATTGTGTGTGTGCACTCCTTATTTTCCCATCTATCAGGGTCAACCATCATTTCCTTTCGTTACCGGTGTGCTCATAATCAATTAATGGTAGGTAAGGAGGGTGTCGAGTGCATGTCTCGTTGTCATGCAAAATTCGTCAGAATTAAAGAGGTACAAACTCTTCTCCATCTCGGCACCTCGCATAATATGGGGACCCTCGGTTCTTTCCTGTGACTGCTGAGATGCTGTCAGGACTTGATTGATAACATTTCTTGATTAAAGAAAACGCCACAATTAATTTTCTTTGATGTAATTAGATTTCGCGGTAAAAATATTTTGCGGTGCGCATGTAATTGACATTGATTTTGTTCACTTATTAACTAATTTCATTATGTTTTGTTTTGTGTGTGTTGGTTCTGTACAAAATTCAAATGTTCAAATGTGTGTGAAATCTTATGGGACTTAACTGCTAAGGTCATCAGTCCCTAAGCTTACACACTACTTAACCTAAGAACAAACACACACAACCACCCATGCCCGAGGGAGGACTCGAACCTCCGCCGGGACCAGCCGCCCAGTCCATGACTGCAGCGCCCTAGGTCGCTCGGCTAATGCTGCGTGGCTGGGTCCTGTACCACATCACATTCAGTTGAAACTGACAGCGTTGCTTCAGCGTTGAAATTATTTTGGAGGGGTTGTCTTATTGACTTTTGTCGGTTAAATTCTTTTTTTTTTAGTAGTTGGAGTGGACTAGTGCAATTTTTGTATTAATTTTATATGGGGTTTTCGCTGTTATATTTTTGTTTTTTTGTTTTTTGTTGATGTTTCGTGAATGAATGTTCACTCGTAGCAGGGCGCGACTGTTGTCGAACGTATCTCAAATAAATAGACTGCACACGATTGAGCAGGAACAGGGTAGTAACAGGATTGAGCCAGATGAAGAAGTATTGAGTTTTCCCACGGGACGGGAGGTGTGGAACACAGATGATACACGCGAATCTTAGGCAGACCGAGAGCAGGAGGATATGAGCGGGAAATCAGTGAGAAGGAATCGGAGGTAGAAGTGAATAGGCATGCGGAGGCTCTTGTTTATATAAATAACACCACAGATGAGAACACACCGAGGAAAATTCGGTCACGACAGTATAACAGCGCTCAAGTGTCTAGAGTAACATCAATTAGTGAAGACGTGCCTAGTCAGCCGAAGGATTTATTATTAGAGATTTTGGGTTTGGTAATGGACATAAAGCAGAACCTAGAAAAGAGAATGGATGAAGCAGAGATTATGGTACTTGCGATTGCGAACGAAGTCAAGAGTGAAATAGCGGTGGTCCGTAAGACGAGTGTCGAGGCGTAGAAAAGGGCCGTCGAAGCCAAGAGGGATACAGAGTTAGCAAGGGTAGAGACAGCTGGCGCCAAAAAATTGGCAAAAATCGCTAATAATCGTACAAGAATCGCTAGGCGATCTGTACACGTCAATGCTGTAGGAATTGCTGCAATAAAAGCTCAGGGAAAGGCAGCACTTACGAGTACAACGCAAAGAATGGAAAGCGTTGAAGAACACGTTGCGGGTACCATCCAAAGGTGCGAAAGCGTAGAAACACGTGTAGCACGCCTGTAGCGCCAAGTACAAATTGGTACATCGCGACGACTGGCGGACATGGAAGTGTGGCACCGGACGGCGGCCCACCGTACACCGGCTCGGCCCAAGGTAGTGGACTTCCAAGAGCGCACTGCAACCCAGGGAGCGAACGGACGCAAAATTCGTACAACTAATTCTCAGTTCCAGTATCATTATGGGGCAGGACTACGTGGTCACAGCACGCACCAGACGATGTCAAATTGGCTCTGAGCACTATGGGACTCAACTGCTGTGGTCATCAGTCTCCTAGAACTTAGAACTACTTAAACCTAACTAACCTAAGGACATCACACACATCCATGCCCGAGGCAGGATTCGAACCTGCGACCGTAGCAGTCGCACGGTTCCGGACTGCGCGCCTAGAACCGCGAGACCACCGCGGCCGGCCAGGCGATGTCAGCTCGCTTCGAACAGACGCGGGCGTTTGATACTAGAACCAATAGAAATGTGCAAGAGGGTCCAGAGTTTGATTACAAACACTTTTTATCGGTCCTCAAATTCCAAAATTTCCGGGAAAATGGAGACCCACTTCACCCAAAAATTGGCTGTCACGATTTTCTAACACGCTACCAATATCTTGGCCATTGACAGCAAAATTAGAATTTATCTGCGGGCATACCGAGGGCACGGCAGCTGAGAAAATGCGCGGTGTTGCCGGTACATGCCGAACGTACCAAGAATTCACCGACGCGTTTCTCGGAGCGTATTGGTCGCACGAAATGCAAGACCGAATAAAACAAGAAATCATTTTGAGTCCAGATCTGGAGGCGTCAGGATACAAGAGCCCCACGAAGCTCTTTGAGGCTTTAATTAAAAGGAATCAGTTTCTTGATGTGCCACATAGTGATGGTGAAATAATTAAGCTCTGTTTCGCGAAACTGCCAAGCAACTACCAGCAAGCACTTGTAGGAAAGTACGGATCGAATATTAAAACATTCAAAAGCCTTCTGCACGAGTTGGGGTTAATTTTTGAAAAAGAAGCAGCGCATGATAGAAGGAAAGGGCAATATAACCATTACAATGGCGACTTTCATGGAGCACCGCGCAATAACAACAATGACAGGAAGAATGTGCGTGATGGTACATCCGGGAGGCAGGACTATGGGAGACAAAATTAAGGACGGCAGAGTAACTTGCAGAGACAAAACGATACCCGCCAGTACGACACGAGCTTGAGGCGCAGAGATTCAGATGAGCAGCGGGATGAGCCAATCGAAATACCTGGTCCTAACCCGTGTTCCTATCACCGAAACAGAAAAAGAAGGGCGAGATTGAAACCAGGACCGTGCAGATTCGGCTCGCGGAAAATCCGCACAAATACCCGGACAGAGTCGTGTACATATGTTGAAATATAAGGAGGGCGAGAACGTAGTTTTTGTATAGGGCAAAAAGTGTTGGTGAAATCTTTTCGGCTTTCGAATAAGCAAAAACAGAAATGCCAAAGGTTTTTCTCAATGTACAACGGGCCCTACAGAGTTAGAAGAATCGTCCACCAGAACACGTACCAACTGCAGACACTGAAGGTCAAGAAATCCATTGGTATTCACCAACATCAAGCCGTTAGTGGAATAAGTCTTCTGTATGAAACAAAAGGGAAAAATTTGTAAAATAAACGGGGTTAGAAAACATCTTTCTGTTGTGTACACATTAGACATTAAGTGTGGTAATTTTTTATTGATATTCTTTAGCATGTACATGTGTAACTTGTAGGGGCTACGAAGCGACATATGATCTTGCGCGATCTTGGTTAACTCTGAAAGCGAAGTGTCGGTCTAACTCACTCTTCCTGTCTTTCCGTTACATATGGTGGAGTTACCACTCTTCCGAGTCAATGGTAACACGGACTCGATCTTCATGTGTGTTTTGTCTTTACACTATAACTATTACTGTGTCTTTGTTGAAGAAGAGCTACTGGATGCATATCGACAGTGTTCTGGGCACGCCTTTCGTAGTTGCACCATTTGTTTGTTTTCGCGGTACTTGTCACTGGCATTATTGGCACACAGTTGCAGTGTTGCACCTATTTCCAGTGAGGATTTTTTTCGTTGGCGTGTTGGGCACCCCTCAGCGCGTTGTACCATACTCTTAGGATTTGGAGGCGGATAACAAAGGTGGCCATTGTGCCCGCTCACGCCACTGCTGCTGGACGTAACCTTTCTGGAGTGTGGCGAGTTTCTCGTACGATGGTACGTCACGTCTCTGAACGTGTGCGGTCGTCGGGATTTATCGTATGAGCGGAGTAACGCAGATGGTATGGAATTCCTCAACAAGTCCTGTAATTGGTGTCTTGGTGCCAGACCTGGCACACAAGTGAAGTACGAAAGGATGAAGTTTAGAAGAACTTGTTTACAGAGGTGGAGTATTTGTATTGTAACTTGCGAAGTCTGCCGGGGTTTTTTTTTTTTTTTTTTTTAAATGTGTGTAAATTTTCCATCGTAAGTTTCAGTATATCCAGTTCCATCTCAGATGAGCAGCGACGGACTCAGCGTACCAGCCACGTCAGAGACAGCAACATCCATCAAGTTGTGTCAGTGGGGCAGGACGGGGCGTATGTATGGTAAACGGGTGTAGCCGATAAGTTACATATAGTATTTTTATTAATTTCCATTACTAAGGCAATTGCAGCTAATTTTATCTCGTCTAATATGTGTTCATTGTGTATTTGTGTGCGGCCGTCATGTCTTCAGCAGTTTCAGGAAACCATCAAGGCCTCTGGGATCAGAGACAGCGAGGGATGGGCAATGGCGCCTGTAGAGCGTACTTAGCGTAGTTATTGAAGTTAAATAGTCACCAGTAGTTGTGAGCATGCTCCAGTGACGGGTAGGCCATAGTTGGGATTACATACAGTAGTTTAGGGTTATGGGTAGCGTACTTCATCTTTTCTTTATCTTAATGAGTCAATAATCACACACACACTAGTATTAACAATGGGCCCATAGGTTAAGTCGCTATTCTTTTTATGTAATACTATGCAAAATATTGTCAGCAGAGTATAAGACATTTTATATTTAATTAGTGTTACAGTTCTATTCATGTAAATATTCATTTCTATTAATTTTTTATTGAATGTACAAAATACTATCTGAGATGATTGTAATGCTGTATTTGTAAAAAGTTTTAGGGAAGCACACTTCATAAAAGGATTTAAGTGTTGTGCAGGTACTGGGAACAGCGAGTGACTGCTGGACGAGAATTGAGGCTACAAAGTGGACAGTGTGGAGTAAATGGGCCCAAGCTGCAGGGAGAAGCCTGAGGGAGGCAGCTGTCAGTCACGACACATCCCCCTCCTTCCACCCAAGGGCTCAGAGGTGCGTGCCGCCTACCTAGTGATGGGCTAAACTGCGATTTTCCGATATCAGTGATTTCTGTGAATGCTACTTTTCAGTATCTGTTATTCTTAACTGTGATTTGTCGCAGCTAAGAGTCGCAGTTAAGGAACCTAGGTCGTGTATCCCTCCGCCACTGCTATTTCTGCGATTTCTGCTACTTCCGCGATTTCTGCGACTTCTGCGATTTCTGTGACTCCAGCTACTTCTGCGATTTCTGTGACTCCTGCGATTTCTGCGACTTACCACCGTATGAAAAAGTTACATCTGTCCACAGAGAAAACTGCATCTCAACAAACCTGTCATTAGTAAGTTATGTTTTACGTTTGTTCTTCCGTTGGCTTTAATTATGTATTAAGGAAACAACTGTGAAAATATTAATAGTGTAATTAATATGTAAGTAGCCATACAGTACCGTAATAGTTCGTGTTTAGAAAATGAATTCTAACATATTGTTATGTTCACAGGTACCCGAACTACATTTCAGTCACTCAGTAAAGTGATAACTCAAAATATCATTGTCAACAGATCTGCAGAAATTGCCACTGCTCTTTAGACCGTTTTCGTCAGACGAGCGGTTAGTTTCTAAGTGTTTCGATGGGGTTAATTACTTCAGTGAGATCGTTCTTGCAAATGTGAAACATACCCCATTGAGTGGCTTTCATAACAGCAAATATTAGCAATCTACACTGTCAATTATATTGCATGTAATTAGTGACAGCAAAAATTGTTTAATAATCCTTGTGATTTTGCAGACACAGTTCTGACTTTGATTCCTGGTTGCTGTACGTATCTATCCACATCAAGACTGTTGAGAGAGACTCGTGAAGATTCAAAACAGCTCTTAGAGGATTTGCAGTTTAAAAGTGACATAATTGTGAAATAAGTGTGCAGATGAGTGATTAAACTGTGTTTTATTGAAGTTGTTGTGCGATTTTAAAGGGATAATAAATGTTAAATACAGTGGGTCAATAATGAAAATCTCATTTTCCACATGTTAAGCCGTCCTATACCCGTAATTTTCCGCCACTTATTTATTGGTAAACACTTGTTCGAGACAGACATGCCGCCCCCCCCCCCCTCCCTTTCTCCACAATCTTGGTGTGACACTGACCTGTAACATATCCCGAAGTCTACAATATGCATTTTGAGGCTGTTGATATGAAAGTGGGAAGTATAGATCTTCCAGTTAAATCAGGAATAGCTTAAGTGCATTACTTGAAAGTAACACAGGAAAAGCTTACTTATGTAGGTGGTAGTAGTATCGGCAAAAAGTTCTTGTGTGTGAAGTTGCCATGTAGAACACCAGGTGTAAAACTTTTCTCCTGAGTCTTGAACTGTGTCGGAACGAAAGTGAGGCATTCATATGACTCAATAATACTGTTTTCATTTCACTACACTTATACAGATGTCTGAGTTCTGCTGTGTTAACATTGCAAAGGCATGTCGAGTATTAACCAAAACTGTCATATTGGAAGCAGAATCAAACACATTTGTTACTTTACTTGATATTTTCAGGAGAAAAAGGCAATGTTGCTTCTTATTAATATAATACATTCAGAGTCACACCTGTGTTTGACCAACCATAACTGATGCTGAATGTGCATGTCGTCATATAATATGAAGGGCTTATTTCAATAGTGGTACAAGTCCATTACCTCCACTTTTCCGTCTATAATGCTTCTGAAATTAATGCTCCAAACAAACATAAATAAAAGTTCATCTCTAGCAAGAAGCCAATGCTTGAATATTTCTGGTATCTCAACTGCAGATTTTTCAGCGCTCATTTAACTTTACGACTCTGTATCTCAAAATGAACAAAAATGGACTTGTACCACTATTGAAATAAGCCCTTCATATGCACACACAGCACATCGATCTCGTGAGGCACAAGGGTCTCATAACGAAGTACGTACGTCGGTCAACAGATGGCACTGGGAAAAGAATGTTAACTGCGCTTTTCAGTTGCTACTTGCGACTCTTAGTTGCGATTTGTCACAGAAATCGCAGTTTGACTCGGTAGCGAATAGCGTAGTATGAACTTTGCTCAACAGATGGCACTGCTAACTGCGCTTTTACGTTGCTACTTGCGACTCTTACAAGGGAACCTCCCCATCGCACCCCCCTCAGATTTAGTTATAAGTTGGCACAGTGGATAGGCCTTGATAAACTGAACACAGATCAATTGAGAAAACAGGAAGAAGTTGTGTGGAACTGTGAAAAAATAAGCAAAATATACAAACTGAGTAGTCCATGGGACACATACCCAACATCATACACAAAGTGAGTCAGGACCGCTGTGGTCCCGTGGTAGCGTGAGCAGCTGCAGAGTGAGAGGTCCTTGATTCAAATCTTCCCTGGAGTGAAAATTTTACTTTTGCATAGTTATTATCTGTCCGTTCGTTCATTGACGTCTCTGTTCACTGTAATAATTTTAGTGTCTGTGTTTTGCGACCGCATCGCAAAACCGTGCGATTAGTAGACGAAAGGACGTGCCTCTCCAATGGGAACCGAAAATATTTGATCGCAGGGTCATAGGTCAACCGATTTCTCCACAGGAAAACACATCTGATATATTCTATACGACACTGGTGACGGCATGTGCACCACATGATAGGAATATGTTGTCGACCCACCTAACTTGTACACTTGGCGATTCTTCTACCTTGCCCGATTTAGGTTTTCTTGTGGATGTGATAATCACTCCCATAAAAATGATGAAAACATAAGAGTTTGTCACATAAACTGAAAATAAAAAATAAAAATTTTCAATCTATGGAAGATTTGAACGAAGGACCTTTCGTTCCGCGGCTGCTCACGTTACCACGAGAACATGGCGCTCCTGCGATGTCTTGTCCTTGATGTTGCATATGTTCCCATGAACTACTCAGTTTGTATATTTTGCTTATTTTTTCACAGTTCCACACAACTTCTTCCTGTTTTCTCAATTGATCTGTGTTCAGTTTTTCAAGGCATATCCACTGTGCCAACTTATAACTAAATCTGAGGGGGGTGCGATGGGGAGGTTCCCTTGTTAGTTGCGACTTGTCACTGAAATCGCAGAAAGCAGTACGGAATTCGACCAACAGGCGGCTCACGGCGTTGAATGTGAAATGCTACTTGCGACTGCTAACTGTGACTGAAATCGCAGTTAGATTTTGTAAAGCAGTTATTGTGATATCTGTGACTTTTCAATCACTGTGATTTCTAACAGATACGCGATTTCCTGCCCACCACTACGCCTACCTGTTCAGCGCAGTGAGAGTAAAGCGGCGGCTCACGTGGCGGACAGCTCTTGGTCAGCTGAGGATGGACACAACCCTCGGAATACCACCGGGACGGGCGAACCCGTCAGCGACTGGCCGAGGAGACAGCACGGCGCCGCTCAGCGGTGACGCAGAAATGGGGATTCCACTGCATAAGAGGTGCCGGACGACGAAGACGTGCTCTAATAATAGTGGCAAGAAGCATCGGAGAGAAGATCTCTTGAGCCGCACTTGTGACGGACGCCATTTACTGTTCCTGCACGAATTCGCTTAACTCACTACAATAGGCCAGACTGTAAGCCCAAAGCAGTTCCGTGCTGGGTGTTGCTGAACTGCAATTTCTCGTGATTATCTCCTCTCTTACAGACAGCTGTTCTGAGCTGCTATCCTTGTTTCATCCTCCATCAGATGACTTGACGAGTGTTGGAGTCACTCTAAGAGTAGTATCCTGCATTGCAATTTTTTGGTCTATATGAGACCAGGTGTTACTATCTTCAGACAGCCAACTACCTGTACTATGGATCTGTCCCGAATCTTGTGGTCCTCAGAGACAATGTACATGTGCTTGCCATCGTACTGCACAGTACTGCAAATCAACAATAGGGTGTCCTACCACCCTACGAGCTTCCTATCGACTGACAACGCCTCTAAGAGAGGGAAAGATGACTGGAGATACTTCCGGATGCCGGCCTCGTGTAATGAGGAGAAATGCGTACCATCACGTTTCCGACTTTGATAAAAGTCGGATTGTAGCCTATTGCGATTGTGGTTTACCGTATCGCGACATTGCTGCTCACGTTGGTCGAGATCCAATGACTGTTACCATAATATGGAATCGGTGGGTTCACGGAACGCCGTGCTGGATCCCAATGGCCTCGTATCACTAGCAGTCTAGATGACAGGCACCTTATCCGCATGGCTGTAACGGATCATGCAGCCACGTCTCGATCCCTGAGTCAACAGGTGGGGACGTTTGTAAGACAACAATCATCTGCACGAACAGTTCGACGACGTTTGCAGGAGCAGGAGCTCGGAGACCATTGCTGCGGTTACCCTTGACGCTGCATCACAGACAGGAGCGCCTGCGATGGTGTACTCAACGACGAACCTGGGTGCACGAATGGCAAAACATCATTTTTTCGGATGAATCCAGGTTCTGTTTGCAGCATCATGATGGTCGCATCCGTGTTTGGCGAGATCGCGGTGAATGCACATTGGAAGCGTGTATTCGTCATCGCCATAGTGGCGAAACCTGGCATGATGGTATGGGGTTCCATTGGTTACACGTCTCGGTCACCTCTTGTTCGCATTGACGGCACTTTAAACAGTGGACGTTACATTTCAGTGTGTTACGACACGCGGCTCTACCCTTCATTCGATCCCTGCGAAACCCTACGTTTCAGCAGGATAATGCACGACCACATGTTGCTGGTCCTGTACAGACCTTTCTGGATACAGAAAATGTTGACGGATGCCCTGGCCAGCACATTCTCCAGATCTCGCACCAATTGAAAACGTCTGGTCAATGGTGGCCGTACAACTGGCTCGTCACAATACGCCAGTCACTACTCTCGATGAACTGTGGTATCGTTTTGAAGCTGCATGGGCAGCTGTACATGTACACGCCATCCAAGCTCTGTTTGACTCAATGCCCAGGCGTATCAAGGCCGTTATTACGGCCAGAGGTGGTTGTTCTGGGTACTGATTTCTCAAGATCTATGCACCCAAATTGCGTGAAAATGTAATCACATGTGAGTTGCAGTATAATATATTTGTCCAATAAAAAACCCGTTTATCATCTGCATTTCTTCTTGGTGTAGCAGTTTTAATGGCCAGTAGTGTAATAAGCATCACAGTTGATAGTGCGAACAATTTTAGCAATTTTACGGTAATTTCAACACCGACCATTGATGCGATAGCATGTTTCCAAATTCCAGTATCATAGCTAAAACGCCCCTTCTCTAATTTGCGAGTATCAATGAGAATGTAGATAGGTGACTGTGCAGTACGTCCACTCATTGTTAATTCTCGAACATATACATCATCAAAGTATACCAGACAGCGATCTACATACTTCTAACACCTCGAGCATAGTGCTTAATTTGCGATCTTTGTCTATTCGGATGGGAGTCATAGGAAATTCTCGCATTCTTAGGATAAAGTTGGAGACTATAAGATACCCTCGCACTGTCTTTGACCAATCCACCCTGCATCACCGTTACCGATTTAATCTGCAGCTGACCAGAAGTATACCGCTACATTCCACGTCTCGTGAATGAATCGAGCTTGCCGAGTCCGCACCCATCCAAGTGCACAAGATTTCTCCAGATGCAGGCATGTCGAAGAGGTTAGCACCCCTTATCGGTGTAGTAGTAGATTTGAAAGCGTTGTGATGTAATAGCAGACAGTTAAGAAGAACAAGAAACGGATGGTTTTTATGCGTGATGGAGCTCCAGATGGATGGAGTTCAAAGCATTTTACGTAAATCAACTATGCTATCAATTCTAAAGTATTGTTCTATTGTCTGGGAGGGTATTGGGAAGAGAGATCATAAATACACATAAATACACGCAGCTAAAACAGGCTATATTGTTAAATTTCTTCAGTTTCAGACCTATTAGTTGTGTAGAATGCAACGGTGTTAATATTCCAATGTAAGAAAAATATTTCTAGTGCATGACACATATCTTTCTTGCAGGTTTCTCTAAGATAAGCTATGGTAACAAACTGTAAAATGAAGAAAACTACTGCCTTAAAACATCGATTCTGTGTCATGGATGCACAATGTAGCTTTCCAGGGATGTATAGCGTCCACTGTTCACATCCGATCAAGGTTCAGAAATTATACTATGCTCACATCAGTCCTATATAAAATGCTCGTTAGAAACGAAGCATACCTCTTACAAGGAAACAGATAAACTCATAGCAGAGGCGTTTGACATGTGAAATTACACTTCATGCCGACACTAGCTCTGTAAAGAGGACATCTGTCAAGCAGATGTATTCACGGGGATTGCAGTGCCTTACATACACTTACCGCTAACTTAGAATTACCTTAGTCATGAAACTGAAGTCTCGATTTTATACCCAAGATGCGACAGGGGAATGGAGTATGTCACATAAATCTTTGTTCGTGTAGAGGAATGTGTCGAAACAGGATGGTCACGTTTCATCACACGTGAGATGGAAGTCCTCTGATGACCGAGAGGTTTTGTTGTTAACGATCGCAAGTGGACAGTGCTGTAAGTCACACATAGAACACGTGGTTCTATACGAGTGGAACGCAGGCGACGTCACACAACTGATATATCCAGAAAGAACAATGGAAAAAATGGTCAAATGACCTGCAGCAACATCTCTCTCCCTCTCTGGAATGCATCATCAGTCTACCTCATTACAGCTCCATCTCAACCGATCTCTCCATCCACTCTCTGTCATCCTCTAACGCAGATGCAAGTAAGTTTAGAGGCAGATGGTTCTCTGTTTTCCTTGAAAGCGTCAAATGTAGTAGTCAACTCGCGTGTATTACTGTTACCTCAATAGACATACAGTAGAATGCTGCCTCGACGTAAAACAAGTGACTGTTTCCCTGGTTCCCGGCGCTTCCGTGTCAATGTTTTCTCGGATTCGCCTAGCTGTTGCAAACCGGTTCCCATGTTCTGCACCAACCAGAAGACACACAAGTACTTTCTCAATTTCCCCGCAATTCGGTGAATTTTCCCTCAATTTACACGTTGTTGTTGTTATGGCCTTCAGTTCTGTGATTGGTTTGATGCAGCTCTCCATGCTACTCTATCCTGTGCAAGCTTCTTCATTTCCCAGTACCTACCGCAACCTACATCCTTCTGAATCTGCTTAGTGTAGTCATCTCTTGGTCTCCCTCTACGATTTTTACCCTCCACGCTGCCCTCCAATACTAAATTGGTGATCCCTTGATGCCTCAGAACATGTCCTACCAACCGATCCCTTCTTCTGGTCAAGTTCTGCCACAAACTTCTCTTCTCCCCAATCCTATTCAATACTTCCTCATTAGTTATGTGATCTACCCATCTAATCTTCAGCATTCTTCTGTAGCACCACATTTCGAAATCTTCTATTCTCTTCTTGTCCAAACTATTTATCGTCCATGTTTCACTTCCATACATGGCTACACTCCATACAAATACTTTCAGAAATGACTTCCTGACACTTAAATCTATAGTCGATGTTAACAAATTTCTCTTCTTCAGAAACGCTTTCCTTGCCATTGCCAGTCTACATTTTATATCCTCTCTACTTCGACCATCATCAGTTATTTTGCTCCCCAAATAACAAAACTCCTTTACTACTTTCAGTGTCTCATTTCGTAATCTAATTCCCTCGACATCACTCGACTTAATTCGACTACATTCCATTATCCTCGTTTTGCTTTTGTTGATGTTCATCTTATATCCTCCTTTCAAGACACTATCCATTCCGTTCAACTGCTCTTCCAAGTCCTTTGCTGTATCTGACAGAATTACGATGTCATCGGCGAACCTCAAAGTTTTTATTTCTTCTCCATGGATTTTAATACTTACTCCGAATTTTTCTTTTGTTTCCTTCACTGCTTGCTCAATATACAGATTGAATAACATCGGGGAGAGACTACAACCCTGTCTCACTCTCTTCCCAACCACTGCTTCCCTCTCATGTCCCTTGACTCTTATAACTGCCATCTGGTTTCTGTACAAATTGTAAATAGCCTTTCGCTCTCTATATTTGACCCCTGCCACCTTTAGAATTTGAAAGAGAGTATTTCAGTCAACATTGTCAAAAGCTTTCTCTAAGTCTACAAATGCTAGAAACGTAGGTTTGCCCTTCCTTAATCTAGCTTCTAAGATATGTCGTAGGGTCAGTATTGCCTCACGTGTTCCAACATTTCTACGGAATCCAAACTGATCTTCCCCGAGGTCGGCTTCTACTAGTTTTTCCATTCGTCTGTAAAGAATTCGCATTAGTATTTTGCAGCTGTGACTTATTAAACTGATAGTTCGGAAATTTTCACATCTGTCAACACCTGCTTTCTTTGGGATTGGGATTGGGATTGGGATTATATTTATACGTATTTTCCGTTATTTTTCGTAACTTTATCGATTATATGTCACTTCTATCCATGCGGTCATGACATCACGTCTCGTTCCGTGTTCCAAAATTGCTTGTAATTGTAGTACAGCTGCCAACACCTAGTGTAAATGCACTATTTTTCTGGTCGGGTGGCACAGTATAGCACTATACTCGAATGCATCCTCTCATCTCCACCCACATACTCTAGAGTTGCAGTGCGCTTGCTCTGTTCTCAGTGTGTCTGTGCGTGTGCATGTATCACGGATGGCCCCCAGGACCCGGTCTTCCCGCTGGTGGACTTAACTTCGACAGAGAGCACATCTTCGGACGTGACGCATGGTTCGTATCCGCCTCTGAACATCGCTCCGGATATAAACCCCGCATCGGATCCACACTCAAACGCTAACTCCGATCTACTGTGGGTCCTGAGAGCCATCTGAGTTGAGTTAGAACTATATTTTTAAACATTACCGTTATTTTACACTCAGATTTCACACACTGAGGCAGCAGTTGATTCCCATTTAGGTTCAAGATTGTTGATTATTACCTGGTAATAAGGAAATTTTATTATAAAACAGGAAACCGATAAAGATAAGCTAACTTTCGTCAGCTTATATGCAATTGGGCTGCGAGCGTGTTAGTAAAGATTTCTACACCGTAGGATCATTTATTGACTCTAAGTCTCTCCACTCTTCTGATAGGAAATATTAACGAAGCTACAATCGGAAAAGTTTAGTCGCTATGGCGAGCGACGCCACATTGCTGCCCGCGTGCTGAGGTTAGGATGTGCACCGGCCACCACACCACTTCCGTAGCGGGAAGCAAAGGCCATCGCTCTGACGTCGTTTGTCGCTCAACCGTCCGGCAACGTGCAATATTGTCGCTTACGACCTGCACACGTGCGGTTCTGTACTAACTGGAGTACACCGGAAGATATTTTCCCTTCATAAAACACCTACTGTGTCCCAACTTAGCAAAGAATTATTAAAATGTAAAATTAAAACATTAGATCCATTATCAAATAAACGGATACAACCTTGTCTCATGGCTTGAATAAGACCAATGTTAGACTGGTCAGAGCTCATCTGAAACCATTCTGCACAACCTACCATATTAATCATAGCATGCAAGCTAATGCTAGTAGCTTTCAGTAGATAAAGGGATTTATTGCCAGTATTTCACACGACCTGACTCCGTTGTGTGACTGAAGAAGCAGAACCATAATGGACGTAGTTTTGAGTAAAAACAAGGATACCAGTCCTATCTGTCACTGCAACAGGAGTGATTAACGGAGATTCATATTTTAGCAAGGACCAGCTACGATATGCATTTTCGTGGAAATCTCTGCTACGTGAGGGATAGACAATACAGTATGCCAGTATAGGCAAATCTTGCCCGAACAAACTTACTCCTAACAGATATCTCAAACTAAGCAAAAATCACACACTAAGATACAAATACCACGAAGTTCTACACGAGATATGATGTAAGTAATGCCCATTACTGATCACGTTCAGTTACGTTTCACTCATATTAGGACGAGAACAGCCATTTATTTTGTAGCTGCAGTCACGGTATGAGGACCTGAGCATCTAAAAGTGACTATGCGTAACCAGCTTATGAATCTGCAGCCGTATCCTTAAGTCATAAAACTTAACTGAAGTAAATTACGTGATTTTCATATGTAATGATAACAAAAAACTATCGAGTGTTAAAATCGCTTTTGATTTGTACCGCATCACCAGCGAGTCGGACACATTTCGCAACGTTTCTCAGCTGCGTGGATATTGTTTCGTCATAAAGGTACGGGACGAGCCGCTCCCGCGTCCGAGGTTCACTCGCTAACGACGTATCCTGCTGGGTAAAGCACATTCCACTGATATCACGCCACAGCGACTGCGCTGAGCTTAGCTTAGCTGCAGCATTCAGCGCCTTTACGTAACGCAGTTAGAAAACTTTGGAATGCAGCCACAATCTATCTTTTGCATATCAATATAGCGTATTGATTTTATCACAATCGATGAACTTTTTAAACGGCATTTACTGGCATGTGAAATGAGAATTACAGTAATAAGGAACACATAAATATTTACAATATTGTATATAGAACAACAGAAGTTAAACCGAAACTAATTTGTTGGTAGGGCGTATGTCATAAGATGTAAAGTGCCAAGTATCTACAACTGTTGATTATTTCGGTTTGAAAGTAACAAACGCTTTTTTCTTGCTGCAATGAATGTCACTTGTTCCAGATTCGTTTCACCTGTTACTTTAAGGCATCTTCAGTGGAGTCTAGAATAATTCAGTTTTGTTTTGATATGCGATATTTGTAGGTTATGAAACTGTTCATGTCTTTTTTTTTTTTTTACAAAAATAAGTGATCATTTACAGTTAATCAAGTTTTTCGCTGACAGGAGCGTTTCCTCTCATCTGGTCACATGCTGGAGGTCGCACTAAAGCTAAACTTACGGAACATAAGCACATTTTCAGGTTCGCGATTTTCATGTACTTTGCGCTAATTGTGTTGAGCCCTATTATTCTTCTGTCACTAGCTGTAGACATTTTGCCGAAAACTGATTTAAAGTCATAACTACAATGCTTTCACTTTTGGCTCTTCCAATTTGGTTTGTTTGTATACATGTTGCCAACCTAACGAATTATGTGCTGAAAATTAACGTCTGTTGATTTCTGTTCTCCTTATACCCGTATGTGTGTGTGGCTAAAAAAGTGTGCGTCATATATCTTGGCGGCCGAGTTTAGGTTCGTTCTGCGCATCTGACGTCACAAAACACAGTCAGCCAATGAACAGAGAACGACGTTGCCAGATCTCAACAGCAGTGCAGAGCACGGACGAGTGTCTTCAGTTTTAGAAACGTTCAGTCATAAATAAAGTAATAGAACAAAAGCAATGACTTGATAGCAGACTTTCTTTTACAGAAAGTTTGGAAAAAGCATTCTTTATACCAATTGCTTCATATTCTATTAATTAATTAAACCAAACAAGCAATAAGACTCCTAATTCAGGCGATAGCAAGGAAAGGTGTTTGTTTCAATCTCACGAACTGCTTTTTCGCAATAAAGAACAGCGGTAATTGTTTATTTCCTATTGTACTTCGACGAAGCGTGAGTAATTCATAGTCATACCAACAGTGTTTATAAGTAGTTGTGTGAGGTGTTAGAGTCCTTATGGAGTTACACTGTTCGATAATTGTTGGGCTCCCTAGTGAAAGGTTATGAGTTCAAACCTTGTGCGGTGCTTAATATTTTCTTTATTTAAAAACAATATTGGAGTGCCTTACGTCACGAATTTTATTCGTTTGAATGAAATTTCTAGTGCTTTGCCTCTTCATTAACTTTTTCGCTGCTGCAGACACGTGCTCCCCACATTCCGCGCTGTGCGCAATTTCGTCATCACTGCACTTCTCGCCTGTGCAGACACATGGTGTTCCCACTGCTTTGACACACTTATCATTCGATTTCACAAAAACTATTTGGCCAAAAAATTTGATTTTTACACGTTTTCTTGCCTGATACCTTCCCCCCATAAATGACTTAATTTTGTTTTGATGTGCAGCATTAAATGTAGTAAACCATTGCACGAAATTTTGAAGAGTTTGCAGAGGTAAAAGTCCATAGCGTATACTTTCCGTATGGTCGATTTTAGTTGCTACAATATTGAGAATGAAATGTGGACAAGATACCTAAATTTCATATAATATTTACTGTATAACAATATCTCATTTAATTTAAGTACCACATAGGTGTCGTATGTAATATTGAGAAATATTCCGTCTTTCGCGACTGTAATAAAAGTTTTATATACACACGGCGCGTTTGGCTTTATTTTAAAGCACTTCCATCGGTGAAAGGTATGGCACATACACAATGGTATTCATGTTGTATTTCTTGTTTTTGTTCCACAGTCGCAGTTTTACCAGTGGTATTGAAATATGTCCCTCTTCTGCAACTGTAATAAGCGACTTATTTAGACCAGACGCGTTTCTCTCTTTTGAAGCATCATAAGAGGACTGTATTTTGTGTCCTCCATTGCCAAGTCACCTTTCGTAGTTTTGTGCTGCGGTAGCACAATATTCAACGTTTGTGTTGGCTCATCAGTGTTTTAGCAAATAAATGCTGTTTGTGTGTGCCACACACAACATTATATTTGACATAGCTCTGAGCACTTCACTGACAGACGGTATATTCAAGTCCTAATGTTTTTGTAAGTCCACAGTTTTGTTTAATGTATTTTGTCTACTTCCTTTTGATTGATTGAAGTGCTTTAAAATAAAGCCAAACGTGCCCAGTGTAAGTAAGACTTTTGTTAAAGTCGCGAAAGGTGGAATATTTCTCAATATTACATACGACACTTATGTGGTACTTAAATTAAATGAAATATATAGGTATCTTGTCCACATTTCATTCTCAACATTGTGGCAACTAAAATCGACCATACGGAAAGTATACTCTATGGACTTTTACCTCTGCAAACTCTTCAAAATTTCGTGCAAAGGTTTACTATATTTAATGCTGCATAATAACTGCGTTGAACAGCGAAACAAAATTAATTCATTTATGGGGGGAAGGTATCAGTCAAGAAGATAGGTAAAAATCTAATTTTTGAGCCAAATAGTTTTTGTGGAATCGAGTGATATAGAGTGTCAAAGCAGTCGGAACACAATGTGTCTGCACAGGCGAGCAGTGCAGTGACAAAATCGCCCACAGCGCGGAATGCAGGGAGCACGTCTTTGTAGCAGCGAAAGGGTTAATGCGGCCGTGGTGGCTTTACTTCATGAACTGCGCGCTCCCCCCTACACGTAAGCTTGCGAACTATGCTATACTATGGCGCTGCTTCTATTGGCGCGTGCGTCGTGTGCAACTGGCAAAGCAGCAGTCTCCAGGGTCTGGGCGGGCATGCGCGAGCCGCCAAGATAAAAGAATTGAACTATAGTCGGTGTGAGTTATAGAAAGTTGAATGTGAATGCAATAGCTGTCAATAGAGTGGTTGAAAGTTTTGGTGTTCAGCTACCTAGACCACCGGCCATCCGGCGCCAGACAGTCACCTCCAGCAGGGCACGGTCTGCAAGTATTCTCAGAATCATGAGGACAATGCAGTCAGTCAGTGCCAGCAGTCTTCGTCCCGGACTCGCCGGAACAGTAAACACATAAACTGCGGCGACACTCAGACGTCTCACAAGTCGTTTCGCCCTGCATACAAATGGGCGAAACTCGACCGACATCAATCGTTCCGCCAGGCGCTTTAGCCCATCGATGTAGAGCCCTCTCAGTATTCGTAGAAGTGCAGTCCCCAACCGGAAACGCAGTGCGCAACGTCATCCGGTGCTCGCCTCGCACACGCCACCCAGGAAAGTAACCCAACATGCATAGGAATCAAGTGAAAAGTATTTTGAGCTCCCAGTACAAATACTCTCATTACAATAACCTTATTCGGCCTGTTACCACTGTGCATTGACATAAAACATTAATTAAATTGATGAAAATGAGAGGTGACATGCGAAAGAGGGCATGGAACCTCTCATTACACCCCAGTCAGTTTAGATTATTTTTGAAAGTGGTTGACCCACTTGACAGAGGTAGTGTGTCAATCACTCAAAAAGAATCGGTCTAGACAGTTTCCAAAATGCCTCAAGAAATTGGCAGATTTAATTGGAAATTGATGATAAAATGAAAGGTGGAATTTTTCGTATGACTTCGCCAACATCTTACTCACATTGACGAATAAGTCACACGCAACACAGATTCACCCTCAGGGAACCCACAGTCATTCATGGACATACTCATAGTCATACAAATGTCGAACACATGCCAGAAGGCCAAGTTCGAAACTGCATAAAATGTTGACCTATTGGATCTACAAGCTTCTCATTAAGGTAACATTTAAGGATTAGCTACTGGTGCCCAACTAAAACACACGCATACTTCTGAACGAAGCCAAAAAGACAAACAATATTTCTATGCTACATGGTTGAAACATTTAACCACACTCATGCCATTTCCCTGAACAGAAAGGATGATAATTTTTCACAGTGATTGATTGACTGATGGTCCAATCACCACTAACTAGAATTTTAACTGCAGATATCCCGCTCACATACACAAACAAAAACACTCTCGTGTAACTGTGGCATATTATTGTGTATAACATTTTGTAACTATTGGCACATACACAAGAAATTTGTACACATAGTGACAATTGACAAGCAACAGAAGTGAGATATATAGTGTACACAAAAAAGACATAAATTTTATAAGTATACATGTCTGATCGAAGACTATGTAACATAGTGTGCGTCACAAAGAAGGAGTTGTTCCAAACTAACATGACGATAGGGAACCAGGATATCTTGAACATGAAAATTAATATAAAAAAGAAAACTGGAAGCTATAAAACAAAACAATATACATGTAGTTGACATTGTATTTCCAGTTTCTAGTCACTGAAATAAAGTTTGGGGGGGGGGGGCAAAAAGAAAACAATGTTTTCACTAGGGACACGAATTTTACTGTGTTCACGCAGTTGTCTGAGCGAAAAAAAAAGGTTGACCATAACATCCTTCATACACTAACATCACACAATGAATCACTCAAAACACGCACATTGCCGCACTCGTCTGAGGAGTGGGGTGGTGGTTCCTGGTGTGGAGAAGGGGGCTCCTGCTGGAAGGAGTGCGACTAGTGGTGTGGGCCACCAATCTAATGTTTCTCGGAACCAGACGCGGAAATGGCATCCGGAAGTTCAAAAATGGTTCAAATGGTTCTGCGCACTATGGGACTTAACATCTGGGGTCATCAGTCCCCTAGAACTTAGAACTACTTAAACCTTACTAACCTAAGAACATCACACACATCCATTCCTGAGACAGGATTCGAACCTGCGACCGTCGCGGTCGCGCGGTTCACCAGGTAACGCCGGTCAACTGCTGTTTGGGTATGAGAAATCGGTTGGAAACTTTCCTCGTGTCAGCACGTTGTAGGTGTCGCCACCGGTGCCAACCTCGTGTGAATGCTCTGAAAAGCTAATCATTTGCATATCACAGCATCTTCTTCCTGTCGGTTAAATGTCTCGTCTGTAGCACGTCATCTTCGTGGTGTATCAATTTTAATGGGCAGTAGTGTATTTCAGTACATCGACGGTGTCTGTCCACTGGCACGCTGTTGGTTAAAGCAGAACGTATGGCAGTGTACAAAGCGTGTTACAGCAGGAAAAAAAAAAAACAGTGTTTCAAACAACGACACAGGGAGCCTCTCTTGCGACTGACAGTATAGTCTGTGGGATTCGGTCACTCTCCTCGTCCTACAGTACAGGCATTGACACTTTACACTGGTCTGTGCAAGCGACGTCGGTCGCTTGGCGCCTGCTCCAATGAATCAATACCTGTATATTTAATTGGATCGTCGAATGCGCTCGATCCCGACACGCAGACGGTATTTGTTTTCGATATATCAGAAGAGAGGGAGAGAGGTGAGGTAAAAATCTAATCGAGTTCTCTATCAGATGAAGTTAGCGGATCTTTTAGAGTTCGTAATTTTTCTCTATTGGATGGTACTGAATAACGATGATAGAATGTTGGAGTAATAGACATGAATGGACCCTGAGGGATGCGGATCTGCTTCAGACATCAGTATCTGTATGATGTTGAGTCTTCCTAATTTTCCTGATTAGTAACACCACCGTAACTGTTCGTACTGTCTTCATACTACCTCCTGCTGCAGAAGCGGACTTTTTCTGGCGCTGACCTTACACATCATACATGGTTGGTGGAGCTACGGCAACATGTTCCCATTTCCATCAAATGGTCAAAACACAGTCCTATCACACTAACTCAACTTAGGCTCCTTCTACACGGACCTCTGAGTGTGGTAGATATAGCTCTCTCCGACTTCTGCTCAGTTCCGACTTGAATTGGAACGATCATATGTGCAAAGCTGCAGATATGGCAGAGCAGAGTGTGACGAGCAGTTGCAAGATGCATAGGGGCTGTCCAAAATTTTACTGTAGCAGATAGTTTCGAAAAAGGCGACTACTTTCAAGATATGAGAGTGCCAGAAATATGATTCATTGGTGGCTGTAATCATTAAAAGACTTCTCCATAGGATCCAATGCTGGTATGTGGTTGAATGGAAAGACTTGATTCCAAATCACAGACAGCATTTCTACTGCCGGCCGGAGTGGCCTAGCGGTTAACGGCGCTACAGTTTGGAACCGCACGACCGCTACGGTCGCAGGTTCGAATCCTGCCTCGGGCATGGATGTGTGTGATGTCCTTAGGTTAGTTAGGTTTAAGTAGTTCTAAGTTTTAGGGGACTTATGACCACAGCAGTTGCGTCCCATAGTGCTCAGAGCCATTTGAACCATTTTGAGCCATTTCTACTGGAAAGCATGGCACTAGAGATCTGAAAAGCCTGTGTACATTTCTTAGACCTCAATCAGCAAACCATGTACTGTTTGTGATCATTCTCAATCAACCATGGCCTATAGCCCAGTGGATATACTGCAGAACCTCTGATGTGGCATCAAGAGAGAATAGCATGAGGGAGTTGCAAATACTGGTTTCATACCACATTTCTTAGCCAAGTCACTTTCTAAATTTGGTGCTTTTATTACAGGCTTGCACTGTTGGCGACGTGTAACCGCACTGTTGGTCTGATAATATGCACTCCGGCGATCACCGTCTATATTCAATTACCGATACTTGTTGCACCTGTAGAACCAAGACCTATTGTGATAGTAACATGGTCGTAGCGATCGTGCTTTTAACATCTGAGGGCTTGTCAGACGATTACTGTTCCCTTTCTAAGACACCATGGTACCACTCACAGGAAAAACTTATGAGACATGTACACTCATCACCGATTTTCGTTCAGTATTGTTTCTTATCACCAGCAATGAATTATTGGCGAAGTGTTATACTTACTAGTAGCGGATGTGTGATAGGTTCGCCTTGATTACCAGGCTTCTAAAGTATATGTGTGTGTACCGACATGTGCAAAGAAAGTGACTATGTCCAGTCCTAAGGAAGGTATGGATTTGACGTGGAATACTGCAATAGCAAAGGGAAGGGAAGTTTTTTTCACTTGGTAACATATGTCAAGTCATGCGAATGGTACAGATATTTCTATTTCTAGGACCACAGCCGTCAGCAGGGGGTATTTCCGATACTTCGCTCATTGTCGAATGTCGTCCAACTGAGACCGCAATCATAATATTTAACTGTAAGAGTATATATATATATATATATATATATATATATATATATATATATATATATATATATATATAGCCAGTTTCCTAGAACAATTCTGCTTGTGGGTGCATGGCGCGAGGTGGTCGTGGCCTGTGGTGGGAATGATTCACGTTTCCAGCTAATGGCAGGAGCTGTCTGATTGGTAAAGACTGTTGGGGTACAGGAATGTAGCTGACCTAACCATGTCGTCCCCAAGATTGCTAACTAGCGAACTAATACTCAGTATTTGTTGGACAGTCTTCGTGATTGTGTGTGTTGCTCGTGGAAATTTGAGAAGATTAAATATGGACGTGTGTTTGCGCTGGACCATCATTCTCTCGCGCGTAAACTGTCTGGTTGACTACTTCTGTACATTTCCCGTCTTTATTTGGTTGAAAGAACATCGATTGTGGTGTGTGTTGTGTGCATCTATCAGGTGAAAGACGGGTGGAAGCTACGTTTGTTGGTTCTCTAGACATGAGAAACACTTTAGTTGACTTTGTAAATTATTAGGATGATTTGGAATCTGTTATATCACCGACATCGGTATTCGCGAGTGGAAACATCAGTTTCCCCTATCTTTTCCAGTTTCACGTAAAGGTCTTCACAGACGAGATAAGTTTCTTGTTACTCAGTGGCTTACAGTATGCTCCAGCTCGCTAATTTTTCGGGTTTCTAGAGAAATAATTTCCAGTCTATATCTTTGGAATAATACTGTGCATGCGATACAGCTTTGCAAGCGACACTGCCATGTGCTTGATATCGAGAAGTATCGCAAAAATGGTATGATATTCTGGTAAACCATGTGAGAATACATATGTTCTTGTAATCCCAGAGTTTGGAGATGGGTGTAGAAAGCAATCAAGCCAGCAGTTTGCGGCCAGAAACAGTAATGCCTTTGTGCTGAGGGGAACCGACCCAGTCTTTGTACAACAGTTTGGAGAGTGACCTCGATCTGCTGAGGGTGGCTCTGGTCATGTGTCGGGCCAGCATGTGTGTGGAGGCAGATGACTTGTGACCATCGGCTGCAGTGGATGACCTACCGAGCTCGGGGGAATATCTAGTGCTGCGAAGACTATATACGGTCCATGTGTTTATGCTGTCTATCTTCGCGATATATATATGGGTGTCTGATGATCGATAGCTATGCAGGATGCAGAAGAGGTGATTTTGTATGGTGCATGATACGAATTGTGTGTTTATTACATCAATACCAGTATGTGGTAATATGTAGCTGGGTTGGAGATCGGTTTCATGCTGAAATATTCAAGCTTCCGTCGTCAGTGGCAGAGCAGTGTAATTGAGGAAGTGTCTTTTCGTATTTGATGATCTGTAGACTGCTATCGCAGTGTTTAACTATCAGTGAAATATGGCGATCTGTACAAAATACTTTTGCTGTTGAAAGTCTTGTCTGTAAAACGAAAAAAAACATAAAAAAGCAGACAGTTCTTCCAAACTGGCAGCATCAGTAATTTGGCAGGTAAATTCAGTAAGAGCCAATCAGTATGCTCCATTCATTCACAAGACATCCTTTGTGCAGGGACATTGGAGCCTCTACAGACTGGTTCAAACAAGATGGGGGCAAGGTATCTACATGTTCAAGTGTTCAAAGACAAATTGAAGCAGACCATCCATCTCTGGCGGGATTCTGTCCCTCATTTGCCATTGTGGCATTAGGACATATCCAGACCAGCAGCTGTAGGAGATGGAAAATTCCGGCCATTGTTCTCTTCTGTAGGACAGTGCTTCGAATTCTGTTTGCGTAATTGTTCTGATTTTCCCGTCTGTGCTTAGACAGTGCTCTCTTCCCAAACAACAAGAATGGTTTTATGATTAACGGTGTTTTTGCAAGCATGCACATACACGATGAAGGCTTTTAGTCGTGAGTACGTTTACCGTTTCTGAGATGTATGTTGAAAGCAGGATGTCACGATTTCCAGGGAGGGTAGCACAGAATGCCTCTTTACGACCATCAGGAAGAATGCATTCGGTGTTATTCTGGACTATTTTCGTAAACAGGTCCTGTTAGGGCAAGAATTTTCATGCAGACAAAGCTGAGACTTAACGAAATCTCAAACGACAACAAAAGTGGCCGTTAACTATTTCTGTGACACTTTACAATTACGGAGTGGGAGACTTGGCTCTTATTCACATAGACATGTGACATCAGTATAACACTGACAACATTTTTGGTGCACTTGCGAGGGTGAGCTGCTATGCAAAGTCTTACTCGGCATTGGACCGAACGTAACCACATGTGCGGCCAGATGCATCTCCCATGTGGGGCAGGCTGTCCCATTACAATCGCTAGGAAGAATGCACACAGTCATCATTGTGCCTTGGAACTCTGTAGGGAACAGTTTGCAGATATGTTGCAGTCGAATTTCTTAACGATAGTCTAAAAGCATTTTTACATGCATTGAGTGTCGGTGTACTGCATTATTTTGGCTGTGTAAGCGTTGTGAGTGTGTTTGCATAGTGTAATACATGCAATATTTCGCCAGTTTTACGCATGGTGAACGTGTCTATACATCAGTGTACTGCATTATTTCGGTGATTTACGAATAGTTTGCAGGTCTGTGGGCTTTGCAATGCATTATTTCGACAGTTTGCAATTAATTGCAGATCGGTATACATGCATTATTTTGACTATTTATGAGTTGATTTTGTGTCTGCACATCAGTGTGCTGTATTATTTTGGTAATTTATGAGTAGTTTTCACGTGTGTAGGCTATTTACTGTGACCCCAAGCACGCCAGTACAAGTGTTTTGTATCAGCATAATAAATACACTATGTGAAATCCATCCCTAAGTAAACTGTTCCAACTACCCACTGAAAAAAGTACGCTCCTTCCTCTCTCCAGCAACTAGACACAAACTGAGTCCTTTTCCCACCATTTTTCCCCAGACCGCCATGAGACGACAGTGCTCTCTGGTGGCAGTACTGTGTACTATGTCACCTGGAATCCAGCCTCATGGTGAACACACTGAATGGAGTTATTGCCTATGACAGCTCAAATCGTTTAACTAAAGGCTGCATGCAAAATAAAGACTTATGTCCATCCTATCCAGCAGCCCAGCACAGGCTGAGTTCTTTTCCCATCAATTCCAAGGAAGAGGTGGTGGTCAGATGACTTAGGTTAGTGGAGGTAGCCCAACTGACCTTCTTTCTCGCCAAAATATTCCCTCCATTTTCTTAGGTTAGTGGAGGTAGCCCAAGTGACCCTTTTCCTGCCAAAATTTGTACTTCGCACCATGACATCATCGTGACATTGCCACATCAATGGTTGCTATCTTGGACCCGCCATCTTGAATAAATTTGATGACAATGCAGAGTGGGGTGGTGCCCCCATTGCCCTACTACTACCGAGGAGGTGATGCGCAATAGAGGGAAGGCTCCCTTGTACCAAGGAGTGAACACCTTTGTTCGTCCGTTTTTTACTGTGGGATTTCAGAGCAATACGAAATCACTGGATTTATATTGAGGCACTGTAGTGCCTTTGTTGCTGTGTTCTAGCTGTATTTGTGTGGCTTTGAGATTACTGTGTTCAACTTGGTTCTACAACAAAAGTTATGTACACTCGCTCTAGACGCCGATTAGCTTCAGGCTGAAAGGGTGTAGTTCGCCATTTTTTTAGTCATAACATTTTGAAAACTTGCGCCGACATAAAATTTGAGGGTTGGTCAGTGAGTATTGCGTCGAGACTTCCGAATGGCAGTACCAAGTGATTGATAAAGGCGCAAGCAACAGTTTCGGTGGTCATATTCACAAGTATCAAAATTAAGTACCTCGATAAAGTGTTCAGTATGTAGGGTGTATAATAATTATGTGTTATTTATGGTTGTGTATAATAATTTTGTTTTATTAATGGTTGTTCAAAGCAGAGATCCAGCAGAAAAATAGGTAAAAAAATGGTTCAAATGGCTCTGAGCACTATGGGACTTAACTTCTGTGGTCATCAGTCCCCTAGAACTTAGAACTAATTAAACCTAACTAACCTAAGGACATCACACACATCCATGCCCGAGGCAGGATTCGAACCTGCGACCGTAGCAGTCCCGCGGTTCCGGACTGCGCGCCTAGAACCACTAGACCACGGCGGCCGGCAAAAATAGGTAAAGAATTATTATAAGTTATGTGAAAAATTTAGAGACTTTGACGTGTTAACCTACAATATTCGGAAGTGGTAGTAGTCGAACAAGGAAGCCGATGACCAGTGGAGTTTACACAGCAGCAGTCAGCACTTCGACACATCAGTGACCAGGCAGATGGACAATGCTCCCAAGGAGAACAACAACCAGCGCAGTTCGCACATCAGCGATCAATGTTCAGGAACTGTCAGCATACTGAACTCAGGTGTGTGACGTATCTGGCGATGCAGAGGAAGATGACAGGGCAATACCCCACCATGCCAGCATAGAGGTAAAACAAGGAAAGCCGGGACGTGTGTCGACATTGGTCACATTTCTGCCAAACCTGAGAAGCATAGATCAATAGCCAAAGAGTCAGTCACTGCCTAGAAACTTCTTGACATTGACAAAAACACCGAATAAATGCCTCTGACAAAGGGGCATGAGGTGGTCCTTTGAGGGGAGAAAGAAGAGACGAAACGTCACGTGGACAGACGAACTAATGGTTAGTCAGCAGACGTCATACTTCACTGCAACTACTTAGCCACTATGCTGTTCGACGTAAGATGATGATGGTACTGCGCCAATAGGTCAATGCAGAAGATGCCATCCTAGATGTTACCGGGAAGAAGTTTGCATGGTACTTACCCAGGTGGCTGGTGAGGACAAACGGACTGTGGCCACACCAAATGGATCACCAGTGAACCTGGAAGTTGATGAACTCCACCAGAAGGCGCCGAACCTGAGAGATGCTGGATCGATTCTGGGGCGGAACACACCGCACCACGTGTTAGCCACTTGTTAATACGCAACAAGTGATGGGTACAGTATTGAAGGGAAAAATACAGGGCTCTGCTGCAACACGAGCCATTGCCCTATCAGCGGTCACTGGGATCTGCAAACTATGACCCCACACCACTCTGGTACCACGAGGAATTGAGCGAGTTAAAACACATTGTATTACTCTTCTTGTTCAAAGGATCTTATGTGTCAATGAATGAATCTTAGTGGAGCCACCAATGTTTCACTCAAATCTCACCCACTGAGCCAAGTGAAGAACCCATTCCACCATCCACAAAGTGTCACTTTCCGTCCCGCCATTCCTGACAAAATAATGATCTTTGCTCCCCTCTGTCACTGACGCTCTATATCTAGTGTCACAAAACCCAGACCTGCTACAAATAACTGACAATATATATTTATTATTCTTGGTGTTATTTGGGAATGGGCTGCAGATGTGCAAGGCCACAATTTGAAACGGTTTCCATGCTTGTGGTAATTTTTGTATAGGAACATTAGTCCTTGGAGGAGGTGCTCTCTGTGCACAAGGCAGATAGTTTTCTATACAGTTCTTAAAGTCCATTTGTCGACGTCTCCAGCAGTAATTTGAAGCTATTCTTGCATTCTTGGCTCATCGGCCATTCTGGCAGTATGACAAGGTGCTATCATTCTTTATTGCAGTTCTTCAGATATTACTACTCTGTTACCCAATGGGGTCTATCGATATAGTATACTATCTTTTGCAACAAAATCAGAGAGTGATGTATACTGGTGGCATTCTCATTCTACATCTCTCTCTCTTGTGATTCTTTTAATTCTTCTAAGGAAACATCATCTGTCTGCCCAACTCTAACGTTTCTGCTTAGGCAGTCAGCATTGCTATGCAGGTGGCTAGGCTTATGCCGAACTGTGTAATCATAGCCTGATAATTTAATGATCATCTAGTCAAACGACTGCTGACGTCTTTTACGCTTAACGCCTGGTCCGTGACCACAGTGAACTGACGTGCATACAAATAATTCTTAAAGTAATTTACCCTAACATGAGAGCTAGAAGCTCCTTCTCAGTAGTACTGTAATTAATTTCTGCTGAGTTCATTTGTCTGGAGTCATAACCAATTGGTCTTTCCTCGTGATTATATTCCTGACTTACAACAGCTCCAACAGCGTAATCTGACGCGCCTGTCAAAAGAGTAAAAGGTTTTTCAAAATCTAGATATATTAGTCAAGGTGGACTAGTCAAAATTTCTTTAATTTTCTTCACTGCTGGTTCTCACTCATCTTTCCATCAAAACGATGAATCTGTCTTTAGTAATTTTGTTAATGGCTTTGCTATTGGAGCATAATCCTGCACAAAATGCCTGCAATAATCGGCTAAACTTAGGAAAAGTTGTTAACTCTTTAACATTTCTTGGGGTTGGAAAATAATGCACTGCTGCATTTAGCCTAGGATCTGCCTTAACTCCATCTGAACTAATGATGAACCCCTCGTACTGAACCTGTGAATGTGTAAAACAACATTTTTCTTGTTTTAAACTCAAGTGTGCACTTCGCATTTCTTAATCTTTCAGTATGCTATTCCTTCGTTTTTGCAAAAATTATAATGTCGCCGAGATACACAAGGCTTTAAACCTCTCAGTAACATGTCCACAAATTTTTGAAAAGTGGCAGGAGCATTTCTTAGACCAAAAGGCGTACGTAAGAATTCATACAGTCTATATTGGACCACAAAAGCAGTTTAGGTGTATCTTGCGGTGCAATCGTTATCTGATGATATCCGAAACACATGTCCAGAGTGGTAAAGTATCTGCAATTTCCTAACCTGTCTAAAGCCTCGTCGATATGTGGCAGAGGGTAAGTATCCGATGTGGTAACCTTGTTTACCGCTCATATCAACTTGTAAGACGATAGCTTTCCTCCCCACTGATTGATTTCTTTGGTAGAATGCAATTGGATTGGCCCATGGGCTTGCAGAGTGTTGAATTATCCCTTCAGTCAATTGCTATTGAATTGTGTCTTCAACAATAGACTGTAAATGATGAGGAAAACGATGCAACTTATGCGCAATTGGTGTAACGTCTCCCGTAGGAATTTCGTGTCGTACGAGGTCAGTTGCTGGCAAATATTGCCTATCCTTGAATAACCACGCATATTCCTCTAAAACTGCATACGAAAGATTTTACTCAGACTCTGTCAAATGTATCAACTTCTCTTTCAACTAATTTCTTATCGAAGGCGCTAGTGAACAATCATTCCTCACAGGTAACTGCTTACGTTTTTTCTCTTGACATTGTTTCTGGTTCGAAACTTCTATTTGCATAACTTTCTCGCCACTGGCTAGTATTTTACCACATGGGATTTCTACGTCCCACTGACCGTCAAAACACACAGGTATTAGAAACATGTTAGCTTTTACTTCGGGTGTACTTAGACTTCTCTTAACATGAATTTGCAGCCTGTTGAGAAAGTCCTTCTGGGCGAGCGGGTCGAACACATAGTCGGATCTCGGCGGTACCTGGGCTTTGACTTCAGTCCAGAGAACTTTTCCCGTTCCACCGCTAATAGTTACAGGTGTGATAGTTTTTAACATCCATGTACACAGTTCAGCTGGAACTTGTGAGGTAGGGCTCCCTTCACAGGTTCCTCGCGAATGAAATGCAGGCTCACTGTCGGACAGTGGTGTGTATCCTATAATCTATCACAGTCTGATAGCATGTTAGGAAATCGTTCCCCAGGATGATATCAAAATCCCGTCCATATCAAAGGCATACTTTTCCCCTCAAGTGTGCACGTCTATTGTACAGGAGCTTGCAGGAATTATCATCTCTTCTCCAAGTCCAGTTATAACGTAGTTTATCACATGCTTGTCATCATTAGAAACAAAAAGAACACTAATCTGAGTTCCGGCATCCACAAGAATTTTGACACACTTCCCACTGAAATTCCCCTCCAAAAGTAAATTTGCCGCCTCAGGTGGGTCTTGCCTTTTTATAGGGCTCATATTTCATTGGGGACGATGGTGGGTGGTAGATCCTGGCCCACCCACGTTAGTTCTCGTGGAGTAGTACTCGTGTTTGGCTGATCATTTCTATTGTTGCCTACTGGCACCTTCCTCTAGGGCCGGCCGCGGTGGTCTCGCGGTTCTAGGCGCGCAGTCCGGAACCGTGCGACTGCTACGGTCGCAGGTTCGAATCCTGCCTCGGGCATGGATGTGTGTGATGTCCTTAGGTTAGTTAGGTTTAAGTAGTTCTAAGTTCTAGGGGACTGATGACCACAGCAGTTGAGTCCCATAGAGCTCAGAGCCATTTGAACCATTTTTGAACCTTCCTCTAGGCGGAATTCAGCCACTTACTTTGCGGACAACGATCCTGTTCGGATGCGACGGTATGGCATTTCTTACAACAGGAAGCTCAGCAGCGCTTGGCCGTATGGTTAGGCTTCCCTCATCTTTGGCAATTCGTGTCATTAATGAACACATGTTGCGCTTCGCTGGCGCGTGTGGGGGCGGATACAAATCTGCCCGCTTCCTCACGTAATATACTGAAGGTTATAATGCACAGATAGTATTGGGAACAGAAAGCTGGTTGAAACCAGGTATCAATGACAACGAAATCCTAAGTTCAGATTGAAATGTCTATCGTAAGGATAGGTTAGTCGCCAATGGTGGCGGCGTGTTTATTGCAGTAAAAAAATTCGATAAAATCTAGCGAGGTTATCACGGATTCCGAATGTGAACTAATCTGGGTAAAACTGAGTATTAGGGTGATTGGATGCTTTTATAGACCATCTGGGCTTGGATCTGTAGTTGTAGAGCGCTTCAGACAGGACTTGCAGAATATCGTTAGTGATTTTCCTGATCATGCCGTTGTAATAGAGCCAGCCGGAGTGGCCGTTCGGATCTAGGCGCTACTGTCTGGAACCGATCGACCACTACGGTCGCAGGTTCGAATCCTGCCTCGGGCATGGATGTGTGTGATGTCCTTAGATTAGTTAGGTTTAATTAGTTCTAGGTTTTAGGCAACTGATGACCTCAGAAGTTAAGTCGCATAGTGCTCAGAGCCATTTGAACCGTTGTAATAGAGGGTGACTTCAACTTACCAGGTATAGACTGGGAGTGTTATGCCATCAAAACTGGTGCCAGAGATGTGGTCTTGTTCTTAATGTCTTGTCTGAAATTTATCTTGAGCAGATAGTTAGGGAACCAACTCGTGAGGGTAACGTCTTGGACCTCATAGCAACAGACAGACCTGAACTTATCGAATCAGTTAACGTAGTGGAAGGTATCAGTGATCATAAGGCTTTGACAGCATCTATGACGAGGGGTCCTACAACGAATGTTAAGAAAGGTAGGAAGATATATTTGCTCAGCAAGAGTGACAGGATACAAATCTCAGAATATCCCAGCAGTCAGCATCAAATATTCGGTTATGAGATCGAAGATGTAGAGAAAAAAAGGAAAAAATTCAATGCCCTAGACAAATATGTTCCGAGTGAGGTTTTAAGGGATGGGAAAGATCCAGCATGGTTTAATAGCCGTGCTAGAAAAGCGCTGCGTAAACAAAGAGCACATCATCTCAGATTGTAAAAACCTAACTGACAAACAAAAGCTGAACGAAGTGTAAATGAGCGGAAAGAGAGAAATAGGAGAAGCGTTCAATGATTCCGAAAGTAAGACGTTGTCAGCCGACCTAAGAAAAATCCCTAAGAGATTTTGGTCGTATGTAAAATCAGTAAGTGGGTCAAAATCATCTATTCATTCTCTCAGCAACCACACCTTCACCGAAACGGAAGATAACAGAGAGAAGGCCGAAATACTGAATTCGGTCTTCCGAAGCTGCTTCACCGCGGAAGATCGTAACACTGTCCCTCCTTTTTCAATCGTCGTACGAACGTCGAAATGGCAGATATCGAGATAACCGATAGCGGAATTGAAAAGCAGCTACAATCGCTTAATAGTGGAAAGGCATCAGGACCAGATGAGATGCCTATAAGATTCTACACAGATTATGCGAAAGAACTTGCTCCCCATCTAGCAGTAATTTATCGTAGATCGCTTGAGCAACGAAAGATACCTAACGACTGGAAAAAAAGCGCAGGTCATTCCCGTTTTTAAGAAAGGTAGTAAGACAGATACACAATTATAGACCTATATCGTTGACGTCAATCTGTTTTAGAATTATGGAACATGTTTTACGCTCAAGAATTATGACGTTTTTGAGAAATGAACATCTCCTCTATAAAAATCAACATGGATTTCGCAAACATGGATTCCTGCGAAACTCAGCTAGCTTCCCTGAGAGTCCCAGCGCAGTGGACAATGACGTTCAGGTTGGCGCTGTGTTCACTGATTTCAGTAAGGCATTTGGCACCGTCCTGCATTGCCGTTTAATGAAAAACATTTGAGCCTACGGAGAATCGAAGCAGACTTGCAATTAGATTCAAGACTTTCTTGCAGATATAACTCAACACGTTGCCCTTAACGGAACAAAATCGACAGATGTAAAGGTAATATCCGGAGTACCACAGGGAAGTATGATAGGACCGTTGCTGTTTACAATATATAAATCATCTAGTAGAAAGCGTCGGATGCTCTTTAAGGCTATTCGCAGATGATGCAGTTGTCTGTACCAAAGTAGCAACACTAGAAGATAGAAAGAATTTGCAGCACGACCTGCAGAGAATTGATGAATGGTGCAGGCTCTGGCAGTTGACCCTGAACGAAAATAAATGTAACATACTGCGCATACATAGGAAAAGAAATCCACTACTGTACAGCTACACTATTGATGACAAACAGCTAGTGACAGCGTCTGCCGTAAAATATCTAGGCGTAACTATTCAGAGCGACCTTAAGTTGAACGACCACATAAAACAGATAGTGGGGAAAGTAGATGCCAGACTCAGGTTCATCGCAAGAATCTTAGGGAAATGTAACTCAACCACGAAAGAAGTGGCTGATAAGGCGCTTGTTCGCTCTATCCTTGAGTACTGTTCATCTATCTGGGATCAGTATCAGGTAGGACTGGTAGGAGATAGAGAAGTTCCAACGAAGAGCGGCGCGCTTCGTCACCGGATCGTTTAGCTGGGGAGAGAGCATTACAGAGATGCTAAACAAACTCCACGGGCAGACGTTACAGGAGAGGTGTTATGAACCATGGAGAAATTTACTATTGAAATTTCGGGACAGCAGTTTTTAGGATGAGTGGGACAACATATTACTTCCCCTCACATACATCTCGCGTATTGACCACGATGAGAAAATTCGAGAAATTAGACCCAATACAGAGGCTTACCGACAATCATTCTTCCCACGCACTATTCGCGAGTGGAACAGTGTTGTAGGGATCAGATAGTGGTACCGAAGCTACCCTCCGCTACACAGCATTAGGAGGCTTGCGGAGTTGATGTAGATGTAGATACCAAGTCTGTATATACCTTAATATACCGATCACGCTAATAGCTAACTCCACTCTTGTCGGAGTAGCGCTCTGCTAATCCCTTTACCAAGAAATCAAATGTGGGTGTTCTCACAATGCGTCTACTGATTCAAAATAAATTCATGCATCGCCTGAAAGTCTCATGGTGGTGACATTTAACAAAAAGTGGTCTGGCCATGCGCCTGTAAGTCCCACGTCCCTGACGTTTTGCAAAAATGTTGTTACATTTTCGCCTGGCTTTCCGGCAAAAGAAGATACAAAGTTACGGCTGTGAGCGTACTGGTTACATTTCTTTCTTTCTTTCGCTTACGACATAGTCCCGCAGCGATCGCAGGGTCGGCGTGATTACAACGGATTTGGCAATGTTAGTGTTAGCGATGGCCGGATGCCCTTCCTGCCGCCACCCCGTACCCCCCCCCCCCCCCCCCCAGGACGGAATCGGTGTACCCCAACTGTCTGGGTCGAGTGTAAATCGTGAAATAGTGCGGACGTGTTTCAAATGTCTGCGACACATGTAACTGAGGCGGAACGTGGGGACCAGCCCGGTATTCACCTAGCAGGATGTGGAAAACCGCCTAAAAACCACATCCAGGCTGGCTGGCACACCGGCCCTCGTTGTTAATCCGCCGGGCGGATTCCATCCGGGGCTGGTGCGCCTATCTGAGTCTAGGAAGCAGCGCATTAGCGCTCTTGGCTACCCTGGCGGATTTGCGTACTGTGTACATCTGGTACTATTTTTTCTGTTTCAACTTTTTGGGTTCTTGAACAGCCAGAAGTTACCTTGTTTTCGGCAACTGTGGCTTCACGTTCGCGAATTATCGTGTTAAGCCGTTCCTGTAGCTCTATTTTTTCAAGTGACAGTGGGTTTATATGCTGTTGCAGTAAAGCAGTGCGATCAGGCTCGTTCTGGGCCGCAGTTGCAGCATCGGGAGCCGATTCGTTCCTCTCTGCTGGTTGGCGAGGACGTAACTCAGGCATAGTTACAAAACTGGGACTGAGACCGAACAGATGCACAAAATAAAATGGTCTCACTCTATTCTAGACGATGAAAAGTCCCCTCGGCGGAAGTTCGCCAGAGTTGTTACCTAGCAGAATGCATTGCAGTGACACTTAAATCACACGGAGGTGACGTTGGCGGCTGTCCAGTTACAGCACCCAGAGGCGAAGGACGGTGCGGCGCAGCCCGCGGCGACGCTTCTACTGCCGGCGGCTCGCCCCGGCGTGAGACGCAATATAGCTGCGCGTGGCCATATAGTGCGCTTGCATGCTTGGTAGGACCGTCACGGCCTAAAACACGTTGTCGGGGGCGCCCGAAGGCGCATCTAGCGGAAACAGCGCTTAGCGGCCCGCGGCAGCAAACCGCTAGGCGTTGCTATGGTTGCCAACACATAGGATCGGCAGGAAAATATCGTTTCAGATAGAACGGTGGGAAAGATCCCACTCCTGCCCCAGTTTGTACATGTCAGGATGGTATCGTGACATGAGCTTAAAGCTTGCGAAGATCCCGACACATAGTCCCCGCCCACCCCACTTAAGCTCCACCCCTGATCAGCAAGATGCTCCGCCCAACCGAGCAAAACGATACACATCGTCGCAGATATGTTGCTCCTAGAACGAGAAAAAGAAGTTTCCAACACGTATAAAGCAAAGATTTTAAGTTTCAGGTATTAATGTAAACCACAGTCTAACATAACAGTCGCGACACTCACCGCAGTAAAAGTCGTTGCCGTTTGACAGCTGGAGACACATTAGCGCTCCAAGCGGCGAGTAAGGTGAACATCAGACGCTTCGTAAGCATGTTTGATTTGCATCCATTTCCTACGTAATTTACGAAATATTTGAGTTATTTTCTTGCCTCCAAGGGTTTGTGTAGTATCAGATGGCATATATGTTTCTAAAAATGATTCTAAAATAAGTGCAAGTATGGACAAAAACCATGAATCGAGTGGCAAGCTACAACACATTCGTGAAGAAACACTTGTGACGTTGGATAGAATTGCAGCTTACCTCATGGATATCAAAAGAATATAAACACACAGATTCACATGTAAGAAGCACAGACATGTACCTCTACATGCAAAAGCGATCGACAGCTCATTTATCGTTCTGTAGGCCTACTGTTTGTCATTGTCTCCTGTTGCCACGCCGGCCGGTGTGGCCGAGCGGTTCTGGGCGCTACAGTCTGGAATCACGCGATCGCTATGGTCGCCGGTTCGAATCCTGCCTCGGGCATGGATGTGTGTGATGTCCTTAGGTTAGTTAGGTTTAAGTAGTTCTAAGTTCTAGGGGACTGAAGTCCCATAGTGCTCAGGGCCATTTGAACCTGTTGCCACAAGTACAACCTTCATCTTTACATTATTCTAAGTGGGACAAGCAACTGCCAAATAGTGGGTGAAACATGTTGAAAACATTATAATGAGCTGATTACATTACATTTCACGCAAAACCAAATACTTGAATAATTTTCAAACAATCTGTCAGTGAACAAGTTGCTAACAAAATAATGTCATCACGCGAAGGAAGCAAGGAAAATTAAGTGACTAACAGAAGTGAATGAAATAAATACCAAACATTACGCTTTTGTAAGACACAAATAACTTCTCTTAATCTAACCACTTCATTATCAAAGCACGAATCTGGCACTGATACATGGAGAGTTGAATTGGCTGCTTCTGCGTCATAGGACTGTTTTACAGCTTTAGATGGATTGTCGAAGCTTTGTGGCAGTTTCCTCTTCATTTCCAGTTGAAGTGGCTTATTTGGGATGCAAAACAGTGTGGGTACTGCATTCCACACGAGTTTATTATTGTCTGCGTTCATGAACTGGTTTTGTTCGAAATGTAGCGAACAAAACGTAATATTATTTCATAAGGTCTTCTCGTCTGCTATTACCTAACCATTTTCTGCTCCTAAAACGAAACATTAATCATTAATACACACGTAGTTTGCAAGTGAATCATGACAATACAGTTTAGTAACATGATGGTACATACCTCTCAGGATGCTTAGGAAACCTAAAAAAGACAGCTGTAGCGCCTTCTTCCTGTTGTTACTGCAATTTATTGCGCTACAAACGCTACCGCTTGCAAAAACCACTGTAGAAATCAAAATGAACAACCACTATTCGCTTTCACCATCGCGCCGAACTCACAGTTTAAGTTACTGGCCGCCTGGGGCGCTGCTGGCGTGGTAGGGAACAAAATCGAGGCGAAGTGTCGCGACTGTTAGAACGTGATGTAAACGTTTACAGACACGACTACGATTATAACTGTGTGTGATTGATGAAGTAGAAGTGTCTATAACTTAAAATGGATTACCGGTACCTAATGGTATTTACAACAAGCGGAATAAAAAATCACGAATGATTTAAAATAATAAATGAAAGCGAAGTACAAACGTGTTATCTGTTAATTATAATGTGGGCCAATTACCATCAAATTAATCAAAATGGCTCTGAGCACTACGGGACTTAACTTCTGAGGTCATCAGTCCCCTAGAACTTGGAACAACTTGAACCTCACTACCGTAAGGACATCACACACATCCATGCCCGAGGCAGGATTCGAACTTGCGACCGTAGCGGTCGCGCGGTTCTAGACTGTAGCGCCTAGAACCGGGTTTTTTTTTTTTCGTTGTGGTTGGTCGTTGCGGACGTCGCAAGACATCCTGTTCAAGTTCGATGGTTGATCCTTCCACTCAGTTTTTTATTACAGAGGCTAACCGGCTCTCTGACCGAACACGCTGAGCTACCGTGCCGGCTGTTCAAAAAATATAAAATGTGGTACGCTTCGCGATTTTGCGTGTCATCCTAGCGCAGGGGCCATGCTAAGCTTCTCTGTATCGTTCCAATTTTAGTATATGTACCGCCGAAGCGAGTACTCATTTTGTTCACTTCTGTTCGTTGCATCTGCTCGGGGCGGACGTCGTAAGACATCCGTTTAAGTTCGTTGTTGATCCATTAACTCAGTTTTTTATTACAGAGGCCAACCGGCTCTCTGACCGAACACGCTGAGCTACCATACCGGCTAATATAAAATACACTACACTTCGCAAATAATGTGCTTGGAAATGTTACGTATATCGATATTAAAAGCTTATGATGCCGCAGACGGCAACAGAGTTTATTTCTTTTATTCATCCAAAAAAAAAAAAAATCTTTCCAGATTATGAGACACAGAACAAACAAATCAAAACGGTAACACAGCACAGTAAAAATACTGTAATATGCCAGTAGAGACATAAATGTAAGCGTTATCCACCAAACAGCTTGCACTATTTGCGGTAGCTTCACTGTCTTGTTTCTAGTCTCTGTATCTCAAACTTCCAAAAAATTCTGCTACGGAATAGAAGCAATAATCTAGTAAGAATAGACAGGCCTACTTGTTTACAATGTCCTAAGTTCACTCAAAATCTTTATGTTTATAAAATGTAGCTTCACTTATTGGACCTAAAGAAATGAAGAATATAAAAATCATATTGATAACAAAAGCGTTATGAAGCCAGTCGTATTTTCCATACATGACACATGAGGTATTTCATTATTACGGGTATAGTATTTGCGTCTCTATGTGAAGTTCGAAGTAGGCGTATTGCAACCTATGAATTATTGTTATAATTACCAAATACTTCAATGGAACGACTAATTCGCTTCAAAATTACGTACTATTTATTGATCTACTTTCAGTTTACCTGTAGTGACTTAAATGTTGTGTGGGTGTAGGAGTGCCGTGAGAAGTAGGAGCTCTTATTTTGTATACCCGCTGTAGTGTCCGTTCCTGTTACGAAAATGAATATTTAGCGTTTTAAGTAATCATTTTTCTTAAAAGCAATTCGTTTATTAGAAATCCCAATACTCGCGACGTAGGCCGAAATTTTGTGTTACATAGACACTAAAATATCTGCTTAAGTTTTCTTAATAATTTAAATTTCGTTAAAACAAAGCAGCTGTTAGATTCAATAGTGTCTATTCTGTCTGTTCTTAACAGAAAAGTGTAATTAAACGTTTTAACTCATTTTTATCAACGCAGTTCGTATTGTTTACTGGTTAGACAGACGTGATGTAGGCATACAATTTCTGAGTTGCTAACGTTTAAAAACATATCGAAACAATCTTTATAAAGTGATTTCTCTAAAACCAAAGTAATTAGTAATTAATTGTTCTGTATCTCTAAATCAGTATGTAAACAGCGGCAACAAGACAAAACAATATATCATCGTGTTTGTGTACTTACAGCCAATATCACGTCCTTGACAAATTTGAAACATTATTTACTGTTGAACTTAATTCTTCTATCGAATTCAATCACGAGTGAGAAATACATGAGCTGTTATAGAATAGTGAGTACGGTGATTTGTTGCCAGTCTTGTAGAAAATATTCTCACTGGGGTTGGATGGGTGGTGGGGGGGATGCAGTGGGGAGAGCATCGGGAAAACAGAAGAGGCTCACTCCTGGAAATGCAGAGTATGCAGTTGGAACATTTTGTCTGAAGAACAGAAAAGGAAGCAGTGAGGAATTGATCAGGATCAAGAGAGGTAAAAGGGGAGGACAGCGGTTGGGAACTGGCAGCTGGTAGGAAGAAAGAGAATGTGATCTGATAGTTTTATTATCAACGCCAAAAACAGGTATCTACTACTGCCAGAGTCAAGTGGAGAATAGCCTCAGGTAGGACTAGGAGCAGGAAATGTACAACACCTTTCAACCAATGTCAGGAAGCCTAGGAGTATACAAGGAGTTGGGAAGAAAAAATGTGGTGCTGCTAGGTAGTAGTCATGGGCAAGATGTAGGCCTCAGTTACAGAAAAAATTAGGGTAGCATACAAGGTCACGAGTATATTCAAACTAAATTCAGGGCTATGTCAAGTGATGGAGGACTTGGGGTCTGTACCTAAGGATTTCTCAAAAGATGACCATGTGGTGACGGTGGGTAGGGATGAGAAACAGTTGGGACAGGAATGGGGGATAAGACATAGGTGGTGGCCTGGACAAGACACTTTCCCTGACTCATGGAATAAATGCACACTTTGATGAGCTGTTCCAGTGCCATGATTGGCCACACCTATATGGAGCTTTGAGGCAGATTAATGTGGGGTTACAGAAGGCACTGATGGCAGTCAAGTTCACACATGTTGCTGTCATGCCAGTTGGTACCATCAATAGATGGTGAGTCACTAGATGTAGCCTAGTCCTAAGCAGGAAGAGGAAGAGAAGATTGGTACAGTAGATTCATCATATTATATGGGGTGTACCTTTGACCAAGCATGGTGAAATATTTGCTGTCATACATAGGAGAAGTAGATTCTTTTTATGATAAATCCAGATAACAGATTCCCCCAACTAAAGAGTATCTGAAGCAGATAAAAAAATCTGATAAAATCGTTTACAATATGGATATTTTTACATGTCATAAGAAAACAAGAACCCATCAGAAATAGTATCATGGGACATTCCAGATACTTAACAACTCTTCATCAAGTCATACAATCAATAAAACATAAAATACAACAGTCTGAAGTTGAGATCCAGTCTTTGTACTGCACAGTAGTTTCTGTCACTGAGCACCGGTGTAAAAACACAGAAATCCAACATGTATTATTAGCATTGTATAAAAGGACAGACCCTTACTGCAGGGCTACTTCAAAAGGATTGAGGATTGTGCATTTATACGAGAGAAGGAATGTGGCTCAAATCAAGGTGTGTCCTTGCTACAATAAGTGAAGACTAACACTTTGAAATATCAGCTACTGAATTAACAGGGCTTGATACAAATAAAAAATTAATCATATTGTTTGTGTATCAAATTCCTAGTAGTAGTGTGGGAACTTTTTTCAATAAATTAACAGAAGTTCTAAAAGTCTCAGACAGAAAAGTAAACAAACCTCTCTGTGGAGACATAAACATAAATATCAAAACAAAACAAGTAGAACCCTCATCAATATTCTTCAAAGTTTTGGCATGTCCCTGTTGGTCAATAGTGTAATAAATATTACTGCAGTGGCTCCATTGGTGATTGACAATGTGGCCACAAACATGGACAGGGAAAAGTGTGATGTAGCTGAAAAATATCTTTGGCTGTCAGACCATTTCTGGCAAACAACAACAGTAAAATCTGCCATGGGAAAATCCCAAAACTGCAAACTTGCAATAGACATCTATCAGAAATAAAAATAGAAGATATTTCAAAATAACAAGCAAACCAAAGTTGAGATGAATTATATGGAGAAACTGGTGTAAATGTGAAAATCTCTAAATTCTCAACATTTTTAAATTGAATTTTGAAAAGACATTTCCAGAGGTACCTACATCATATCAAAGTCTCACAAAACAAATGGATAACGGCAGGTATTGAAAAGTCCTCCTGAGCCATTAAGTACCTCAGTTCCATGAAAAAGAGTCATAATGAGTCAAAGTTCTTAAATAACTATCCTGAAAGCTGTGATGAAACTATCAGGGTTCAAGTATCTAATGATATCGTTTTGATGATGGGAGAAGGGAGGGATCTTCTGAGAAGGTTTATCCAACTCCCCCATTTTGGCCAAGCTGCTGGAGGTGGCAGTCATGTGTGCGTGAGGTGTGCTTGCTTGTGTGAATGAATGATGTGTTTCTCTTTTTCTGATGAAGGCTTTGGCTGAAAGTTTATGTTTAAGTGTCTTTTAATTGCAACTTAACATGTAAACTTTATGGTAAGTAGCAATGTGTCTTTTCCTACATTGTTAATATTCTTACCTGGAGTTTCCGTTGTTTGAATTTTGACAATATAAGTTAATAATGGGCCTGTTTAATGACATACTACTTATAGAAAAGGAAACAGTGAGGCTGGCTTCTATTCTCCAAATAGTAGAAAGGGTAACATGTAGAGACCTCACGGACATGATTTTAAAATATGAAGCAGCTTATCAATGGATCATGGATGCAGAACAAGTCACTAGTAGGAACAATAAAGACCTGGAAAAACTGTTACATTTATTATGATTTAGCATTCTACCACAGTATGTAAACACAGGTAGTAATGTGTCCAGTGGTTAGGGCATTCATCACCAGTACCATGTGATGTTTTAAATATCACTAGTTGGATCTTATGGTAATGACCTACAAGGGTAAGACATCTTACAGCAAATATGTTGAGGCACACATGAAGCAGGCAGCATGTACCCCATTGGTGTACATCGACTACTTCAGATAACTCTCAGATTGGAGAAATGATTACCCTATTTTCCAAGCAGAGAAAGAATGTAATAAGTAAAAATAATGAAAGGAATCACATTCAATGGATTCAGAGAGTAATTGTAGTCCACCAAATCACAGCATTTGTGGCCTGTGCTGTTACAGTGGTGAAGACAGTGTGGGGATTTAGAACCACTGACTCTACCCCCCAATAATATCACTGCCCTGTACTGCAGCGAGAGGAACTGTATCTTTGCCAGATCAATTCTTCTTAGTTTGCGGTCTATGCTACATCCATTGTGTATATGCTCCGAGAATAAAAGTATTCATAGCAAGTGCTGAGAGTGCGAGTGATTATTTATCATCGTAATTACCACGCCAGCTCCCCACTGCCTACATTATCAACAGAAACATATGCACTAGCCAACTCACAAAAAACGATCAAAATTCTGCACCTGCAGGTGATCTTGTCATTAGGACACAAGAGTAGTGGTCATGGCAACTGGAAGACTATGGAAGAAAATGTTTCAATGTCAAATTCTAGTGGTAGGCTTGCTACCCAAAAGCCAAATACTCCTCAAACCACACAACACCAATGCTTCCACATCCGTGTCTGCAAGTCCTGCTTGTCCTACCCCACTGATCAGTTGCCCACTGTCACAATAGGAGGGTAGAAGAAACAAAGTAGATAAAATTGCACCCATGTAATGGGTTACAGCATTCACATAGAGGAAATGAAGCTCATTGTGCTGGAAAGACCATTGTGTCTCTGTTTGCAAGAAACATTTTTGAACCCATTGACACTCCTGTGATGGGAGACAATAGCCTCCACTGAAGAGAAAACATTACCAATCACAGAGCAAAATGTGGGCTGACTGTTTTTGTCAATGACACGTATCAGCCTTTACTGCATCTTTAATCACATCAGCATAGGCAGTTGCTGTCATGGTTCATGCCTATTTAATGTCGCAGTGTCTTCCACCACATGATCCTTGACAGTGAGACCCTCACAGATAATTCTCCTGCTAGAAGATTTTTATGCATACAGTGTAGTTTGAGTGGAGTGGCACCTGGCTGAGGGTTTGAGAAAATGAGGGTCTCACACAGACTGAAGATATCATTCTATCGTATGCTACCTGCTTCAGCACTACTACCATAGATCTATTCTCACCCTGCTTGCTCATCCTGACAGAAACTGCACATTAGGAAGTGGCTAACAACCTTTGTGTATGTGACTTCTTCCCCAACTGAACCCACACATCAGATAAAGTAGACCTGACAGAGGGAATGCCCAAAAGGCGAACTGGGCAGTATCCAGTACTCTATTCTCTTCTTGTCTAAACTATTTATCATCCACGTTTCACTTCCATACATGGCTACACTCCATACAAATACTTTCAGAAACGACTTCCTAACACTTAAATCAATACTCGATGTTAACAAATTTCTCTTCTTCAGAAATGCTTTCCTTGCCATTGCCAGTCTACATTTTATATCCTCTCTACTTCAACCATCAGTTGGCTGTCTTTCAGCATTATGAAAGCATTTCATTGTTTCCGTGTTCCACAAAGCTACTCACACATTCATCCCCACGAACTTGGATTAGCAAAGAAACGTCTACTGACTTGGAGGAATGATATCTGCCATTCCGTAACCAGGAGCAGTAGGCTGTCTATGCACACACTCATGTGAGGAAAATAATTAGAGAGATTAAGTAGAATTTATGAGTTCCTTCAACACGTCAACTTTTGCAAATATTTGTTACTAAATTTTGATTGTTGTTTTATAACTTTTTAAATGATTAACAGAATTGCTTTAGTGATTTTCTAAAGGTGGTGGATAATCCACTTTAGTCTGGTGATTACTCAGTGACACTACTCTTGTTTGTGTCTGATTATCTCATTAAGTTTGTCTTAAAGACCCTCTGTTATTTTCTTTCATGGGAGATTTTGGTGTGTTCAGAGGGTGGCTGGGGTTGGCCAAATATGTTTCACATTTACTAAGCAGCAAAATCATTCCATTATATTTTTAATTATTTTCCCCTTTTTAACAAGAGTTTATCTAATGACTCAATGTTGTTGTTTAAATTTCGTTTCTCTGAACTTTTTTTTTTATCCAAATCCCCCAACCACGTGTTAGAGTGGGTGAAAACTAACCATACATAAGTATTACATATTACTGTTTTATTTTGTAAAATAGTATTACTATACCATCTCTATTATACTTACATACATAAAAACTTGTTCCATAGATTACGAATATGACATTTTGTAATGATGTAGGATGTTGTTGTTGTTGTGGTCTTCAGTCCTGAGACTGGTTTGATGCAGCTCTCCATGCTACTCTATCCTGTGCAAGCTTCTTCATCTCCCAGTACCTACTGCAGCCTACATCCTTCTGAATCTGCTTAGTGTATTCATCTCTTGGTCTCCCTCTACGATTTCTACCCTCCACGCTGCCCTCCAGTACTAAATTGGTGATCCCTTGATGCCTCAGAACATGTCCTACCAACCGATCCCTTCTTCTGGTCAAGTTGTGCCACAAACTTCTCTTTTCCCCAATCCTATTCAATACTTCCTCATTAGTTATGTGATCTACCCATCTAATCTTCAGCAGTCTTCTGTAGCACCACATTTTGAAAGATTCTATTCTCTTCTTGTCTAAACTATTTATCATCCATGTTTCACTTCCATACATGGCTACACTCCATACAAATACTTTCAGAAACGACTTCCTAACACTTAAATCAATACTCGATGTTAACAAATTTCTCTTCTTCAGAAATGCTTTCCTTGCCATTGCCAGTCTACATTTTATATCCTCTCTACTTCGACCATCATCAGTTATTTTGCTCTCCAAACAGCAAAACTCCTTTACTACTTTCAGTGTCTCATTTCCTAATCTAATTCCCTCAGCATCACCCGACTTAATTCGACTACATTCCATTATCCTTGTTTTGCTTTTGTTGATGTTCATCTTATACCCTCCTTTCAAGACACTGTCCATTCCGTTCAACTGCTCTTCCAAGTTCTTTGCTGTTTCTGACAGAATTACAATGTCATCGGCGAGCCTCAAAGTTTTTATTTCTTCTCCACGGATTTTAATACCTACTCCGAACTTTTCTTTTGTTTCCTTTACTGCTTGCTCAATATACGGATTAAATAGCATCAGGGAGAGGCTACAACCCTGTCTCACTCCCTTCCCAACCACTGCTTCCCTTTAATGTCCCTCGACTCTCATAACTGCCATCTGGTTTCTGTACAAATTGTAAATAGCCTTTCGCTCCCTGTATTTTACCCCTGCCACCTTCAGAATTTGAAAGAGAGTACTCCAGTCAACATTGTCAAAAGCTTTCTCTAAGTCTGCAAATGCTAGAAACGTAGGTTTGCCTTTCCTTAATCTTTCTTCTAAGATAAGTCGTAGGGTCAGTATTGCCTCACGTGTTCCAACTTCTCTATCGAATCCAAACTGATCTTCCCCAGGGTCGGCTTCTACCAGTTTTTTCATTCGTCTCTAAGGAATTCGTGTTAGTATTTTGCAGCTGTGACTTATTAAACTGATAGTTCAGTAATTTTCACATCTGTCAACACCTTCTTTCTTTGGGATAGGAATTATTATATTCTTCTTGAAGTCTGAGGGAATTTCGCCTGTCTCATACATCTTGCTCACCAGATGGTAGTTTTTTGTCAGTACTGGATCTCCCAAGGCTGTCTGTAGTTCTAATGGAATGTTGTCTACTCCCAGGGCCTTGTTTCGACTTAGGTCTTTCAGTGCTATGTCAAACTCTTCACACAGTATCGTGTCTCCCATTTCATCTTCATCCACATCCTCGTCCATTTCCATGATATTGTCCTCAAGAACATCACCCCTGTACAGACCCTCTATATACTCCCTCCACCTATCTGCTTTCCCTTCTTTGCTTAGAACTGGGTTTCAGTCTGAGCTCTTGATATTCATGCAAGTGGTTCTCTTTTCTCCAACGGTCTCTTTAATTTTCCTGTAGGCAGAATCTATCTTACCCCTAGTGAGATAAGCCTCTACATCCTTACATTTGTCCTCCAGCCATCCCTGCTTAGCCATTTTGCACTTCCTGTCGATCTCATTTTTGAGACGTTTGTATTCCTTTTTGCCTTCTTCATTTACTGCATTTTTATATTTTCTCCTTTCATCAATTAAATTAAATATCTCTTCTGTTACCCAACTATTTCTAATAGCCCTCATCTTTTTATCTACTAGGTCCTCTCCTGCTTTCACTATTTCATTCCTCAAAGCTAACCATTCTTCTTCTACTGTATTTCTTTCACCCATTCCTGTCAATTGTTCCCTTATGCTCTCCCTGAAACTCTGTACAACCTCTGGTTCTTTCAGTTTATCCAAGTCCCATCTCCTTAAATTCCCACCTTTTTGCAGTTTCTTCAGTTTTAATCTACAGTTCATAATCAGTAGATTGTGGTCAGAGTCCACATCTGCCCCTGGAAATGTCTTACAATTTAAAACCTGGTTCCTAAATCTCTGTCCTACCATTATATAATCTATCTGAAACCTTTTAGTATCTCCAGGGTTCTTCCATGTATACAACCTTCTTTCACGATTCTTGAAGCAAGTGTTAGCTTGATTAAGTTATGCTCTGTGCAAAATTCTACCAGGCAGCTTCCTCTTTCATTTCTTAGCCCCAATCCATATTCACCTACTATGTTTCCTTCTCTTCCTTTTCCTACTGTCAAATTCCAGTCACCCATGACTATTAAATTTTTGTCTCCCTTCACTACCTGAATAATTCGTTTTATCTCATCATACATTTCATCAATTTCTTCATCATCTGCAGAGCTAGTTGGCATATAAACTTGTACTACTTTAGTAGGCGTGGGCTTCGTGTCTATCTTGGCCACAGTAATGTGTTCACTATGCTGTTTGTAGTAGCTTATCCGCACTCCTATTTTTTTATTCATTATTAAACCTACTCCTGCATTACCCCTATTTGATTTTGTATTTGTAACCCTGTATTCACCTGGCCAAAAGTCTTGTTGCTCCTGCCACCGAACTTCACTAATTCCCACTATATCTAACTTTAACCAATCCATTTCCCTTTTTAAATTTTCTAACCTACCTGCCCGATTAAGGGATCTGACATCCCACGCTCCGATCCGTAGAACACCAGTTTTCTTTCTCCTGATAACGACGTCCTCCTGAGTAGAACCCGCCTCGAGATCCGAATGGGGGGACTATTTTACCTCCGGAATATTTTACCCAAGAGGACGCCATCATCATTTAATCATACAGTAAAGCTGCTGCCCTCGGGAAAAATTACGGCTGTAGTTTCCTCTTGCTTTCAGCTGTTTGGAATACCAGCACAGCAAGGCCGTTTTGGTTAGTGTTACAAGGCCAGATCAGTCAATCATCCAGTTTTGCATATCACCATGAGACTTCAAATATTATCAATTATCTGTAGTGTGAGACCTATTATTTTTATTTTAAAAGTGTTCTGCACAGAACTACAAGTTTCATTAATTGCATCTTTATGCAGTTACCATCTTGGCTATTGGACATAGAGATCTTAACAAGAACCCCAGGCATTATGTGTAAACACACAGAACATAGAAAAGATTCTTGTACAGGTGATATACCCTGGCGAGAAAAAAGGGACCAGACTCCATTCTGGCTCAATGTCCCATGTTATTAAAATATCCAAATTTTTCAATACGGCATGTGTTTGGCATGATATTAGGTGTTACCAGTTCTCAACTCAAGCAAGCAGCAGTACTGTGGCACATGGTGGCAGCACTTTGATTTCATTGAAAAAAACCAAGAAACTGATCAGAAATATATTCCAAGGAACTGGAAGATAATGAGATTAATGGTGTCTTATTAATGAAACATGAAATTTGTGAACCAGCCTGAACCTGAATCCAGATACCACACCAGTTTTTGTAGAGTAGCTCTCTTGCCAATTGAGCCAGTCATCAAACTTTTATAATCTACTACCTCTTTCCATATCTTTCCAAACAAACCAGTGGCTCTCTCCAAGACCTTCCAGGAAGACCCTTATTCTTTCCAAACAAACCAGTGGCTCTCTCCAAGACCTTCCAGGAAGACCTTTATTGATTGATATGATACTGAAGAATTCTTACTCACAGCCTAGGGCCTGATTTTCTGTTAAATGTAGAGAGATATGGAGTGAGGTGTTGGGGATAAAATTGTAAACCACCTGTGATATTTGCTTCAGAGGCTCAGTTTGTTTTCACCTTCAGTACATTTACGTTACATAACACATTTACGTTACATAACATATTTAGGATGGCTAGATTTTATTGACACCACAGCACAGTGAATAGCATTTAATTATGTAGGACATGCAATGCAATAATGAAAATGAAAATTGTTCAGTGATATAATTTTGTTGAATCATTAACTTTCTACAAATTACTAACACAACAGAGTAAACCAAATGTGGGGAACAAGCTGCATTTAGCCTGGGACTCAAAATCTGATGTTCCAAGGGGATACCATTATCTTTGAGAGTGCAGTAATGTCAACAGTTATTCATTAAATAAATTGGAAAGGTCAAAAATGAATTCCTTTCACTTCGCAAATGTGAAAATTCTCTCACTGGTCATACAAATGATGTAGCAAACTATATTTGAATATTCAGATAACTATATTTGAATACACAATCTGTGCTATACTACATGCCACAATTTCAACTGTTTATTTGGATAGTACACCATATTAACATTTAAAAGTTGCACAATTTAGAACTTTATGAAATAATTCCATACATACAGTACCAACAGTACAATGAAATTATAACATGATACATACATTGTACCTTGTATAAAATAAAAGTTTACTGAGTGCTCTGACAATATACAACCAATCATTTAATTGCAGATATATTAGTACAAAATGAAATGCCATGAATAATAAAGCATTACAGAAACATATTACAAGTGGACATACAAAAAGTACAATTACATTGGGCACTTAAGAAATCCTGCTTCAACCATGATGACAGTGAATGAACAGTCTTACATTACTATAAATAACAGACATAAATCTTAAAGAGTTGAAAGTACCTACTTGTCTTCATCTCCAGCAATTTTGATATTTTCTTTCAAACATTTAAAAACATGCTTGTGTAGGTCACAAGAGCAATAGTAAGCATATGGAAAACATCCTGAGAATCTATCAGCAGTGTCCAATTGGGACATTCTTATGTTTATGTCAATAGTCATCATTAGAACACAACTTCTGCAGTGATAGGGCAAATACCAAACTATTTCAAAAAGCTGTGTTATATTACATCAAAATGTTTCAGAGGACACATTCATTGTGTGAATTATGCTACAAGAAATCTTGCACAATGATGATGTTACCACCATCTGAGTTGAAATTGTCAGAAAGGAAGACACAAATTCCCATCTGTTCATCTCAGAGTACCACTTACACATATGTCTACAATTATTTTCTCCATGTATTTGAATTAAACCAGCAATCAATGGTGGTAAGTCAAACAAGTGCTTTTAAATGCAAAGTGTGTGGGAATGAGTATAATTACAGAAAGAATCTCAGTCAGCATGTTTGCAAAAAACCATCAACAGGAGCTTGCTGTTGCCACTAAAGCGCCTATAGCTTCTTATCAGTGCTACGTGTGAGACAAAATTTTTTCTCTTAAAAGTAATTTGTATCGCCACCAACGAAATATTCATGGTTTTGCAGGAAGTGTACATCGTGCCCATTTGAAAGTAGTTCAAAACGGAATTGGATAGATCATTTACAAACTGCTCATGAAATTCAAGTTAATTCCGAAGATTTGCAGTTCTCAAATGAAGATGAGTTTTTACAGTGGAATGAAGACACTGAACGCACGACACATTCAAAGTTTATTAAAACGCATGGGTCTACTAGCTCTACACATTATTATGGTTGCCGTCGGTCAGATAACTTTATCTCCAAAGGTAAAGGCACAAGACATCTTAAATTAACAGGCAGCAACAAAATGAATGGAAAGTGCCCTGCAGAGATGAAAGTAACTGTACACAAAGGTGGAACATACAAAGTACATTTTGTGTCATCCCACGCTGGTCACAAAGAAGATCTGAGGCACCTGCCACTGAGTCAAAAAGAGCGGGAAACCTTAGCAACAGATATTGCAATGGAACTTCCGTATGACAAAGTTCTAGATAACGTACGGACAAGTTTGCAGGATTCAGAATTGCAAAGAATCCATTTGACTACCAAGCAAGACTTACATAACATTGCAGCAAGCTATAACCTCTCCTACAAGTCGGTCATACATCAAAATGATGCAATCAGTGTCGAAGCTTGGGTAAAAGAAATAAACGAAAGTAAGAACCCGTGTGTGTTATTCTATAAACCACAAGACTTGTCTAGTGAACATCAAGAACTGAGGAGTGAAGATTTCATATTGGTGAAAATGAGTACAGAACAACGCGAAATGTTATCAAAATATGGAGAAGACTGTATCTGTATTGATGGAACCCATGGGCTTAACGGGTATAATTTCGAAGTGACCACTCTGTTAGTACTGGATGATCTCAGGCAAGGATTCCCATGTGCTTTTTTAATTTGTAACGGGAATAACATCAATGTTTTAAGTATATTTTTACAGTACGTAAAATCACAGGTTGGACCAATTTGCGCCAATGTATTCATGTCTGATTTGGCAGAGTCATACAGTAATGCATGGAACAGGACAATGGGTGCTCCTAAGATGAGGGTCTATTGTACCTGGCATGTGGACAGAGCATGGAAAACTAATATCAAGCGGAAAATTGCAGATCTGGATAAAAGAAATGAGGTGTACTGGGTCATTAAATCAGTGTCAATGTTGAGAAATGTAAGTATGTTTCAGGAATCACTGCAAAAAGCACTGCAGAAGCTCAGTAGTGACCCTGACACATCAGAATTTGCTTCATACTTCAAGACACACTATGAGGGAAATGTGGAGTGTTGGGCCTACTGTCACAGAATGTATGCTGGTCTCAATACCAACATGCATGTGGAGAGTATGCATAGGACGTTAAAGGAGATACATGGTAATGCAAGGCAGAAAAACCACTGGACAAAGGCATATCTACACTAATGTCCCTAGTTACAGCCAAGATGTTTGACTGGCTTATAGCAAATGTAAAAGGGAAGATTACAAGCAAAGTTCAAGACATTTGTAATAATCACAAAACTAGTTTGTTAATGGACAAGGACCTCATCACTGAGGTAGATGGTGGTTGGGAAGTGCCATCCACATCATCTTCAGAGGTGTACATTGTTAAAGATAACACAGACATCTGTGAGCACAAATTAAAATGTAGTGATTGCAATGTGTGCATACATAAGTATTACTGTACTTGTATGGATTACTGTATTAGATTCAATATATGTAAGCACGTTCACACTGTTTGCCACGATGACAGTGTCGGTGAAAATCCCTTGCAAAGTAGAGAGGTACTGGGTACTGATGATGATGGTGAAGCCACTAGTGAGAGAGAAGCAATATTAGCCGAAGTAAGCACAATATCTGTTTGAAAAACACTGAAATCATTGTTAGAAGGGAGGCAGAAGCTTATTTCAGTGTTTTCCAATATTCTCAGCTGAATGATAGAGGCTGAACTGCAGTAAGCTAAAAAAACTGTGTTATCCTTAAAGGCAAATGTAGGAGCTGTTTGAGCCCAAAATGGTTATTTCAGACAAACAGATAAGGGCCATAAAAGAAAGCTTATGCCACAGAGGAGGCTGCTTTCTACCAAGAAGAAATCAGCATGTAGTATTTCTCTGGGTGTTACTGATGATGTAGAAATCCAGTTCTTGATGACAGGACCTGCAAATAAAATTCACATCGGATCAGATTATATATTATATTAATATTTGTTCCACAGATCATGAATATGATGCTATAATTATGTGGAATGTATCAGTTTAACAAATGTTTACTTGTTATGACTTTTTGTGTTTTATAGAGGAAATTACAGGAATTTGATAAAAGCACTTTCATCTGGCGTATTACTACATGAATTATTGTTACTTACTTCAAGTGTTACTGTGGAGACCCGGCCATGCCAACAGCATTTCAGTCTCTAATTCTACTTATTATAGATGCCTTGACCGCCGCACACTCGAGTCATCCTGAAGATGCTGAGTGGCCTTTAGTTCTGGGATCAGGTATAGCAGTTCCTCTCAAATCTGATCCTGAGGCAGCTGTAGAGGACAGGGTGGAATGCTATCCTGAACTCCAAATGGTGGAGACATCTCAAGTCCTTCCCATCTGCTTTCAGAGCATCACACTCTGGACTGTAAATAAAGATATAATTAGAATTCAGGCATGCCATTTTGCTATCAAATAACAAAAGTGTGAATAACGATTAATGTTATACTGGGTTGAAAGCCAGTATCAAAAAATACTTATATTGTGCCGTATTAACTGAAATACCGTTACACACCTGACTTGCCATTCACTAGGCCTGATGAGGCTGAGTGGATCACAATCCTGACCTCCTGAAGTCCAGATGTTTGGGATATAAAGTCCTCCACTCTTGAGACAGTCTGAGGGGCCTGACTCGTCATCAGTGCCGAGCTCCAAATGCTTGGGACTTCCCTCATTAGTCCTCAAGATGGCATAGTCCTGACTGTCAGTAAGCATTTAATCAGAATTCAGATATGTCACATTGCTCTCAAATAACAACAATTTACATAATAGTTAATGACATACTGTACTGAAAACCAGTATCAAAACATCTTTATATTGTGCCCTATTAACTGCAATACCATTACATACCTGACTTGCCATTCACTAAGCTTGATGAAGCTGAATGGATCCGGATTGCCTCCTCTGAAGTGATGGAATTCCAAGGTTCTTTCCACTCTCCTTCTGGCGGCCAGGTAGGGCTGAGTGGATCCCGGTCCTCATCTTCTGAACTCTAGATGTTGGGGATCTCAGGTCCTCTGCTCTTGAGGCAGCCTAAGGGGCCTGACTTGACATCAGTGCCAAGCTCCAAATGTTTGGGAGCTCCCTTACTGGTCCCTGAGATGGCATAATCCAGACTGCAAGCAAACACTGCATTGAAGTTCTACAGTTTAGAAAGAATATAATTACAACTACTATTCTGCCAGCTCCACAACTACCACTTTAGAAACTGTGTAGGCCTAATGTGAGTAAATTAGAAAGTTTGCATTAGGGTATCTTCACATATGAGACAGGCAGTCATCAGATGAAACACTATTACTTTAACAAATAGGATTACTTAATTAAAACACACACACACACACACACACATACACAATGTTAAATACCTGATGTGCTGCTCACTCAGCTTCAAGGGATGGAGTTTCTTTTTCCTCGTGTTGCACATATTGCAAACTGAGACCGTCTCCCATTTTGCTGTTGAGGTGGTGTAACCTGGACTGTAAGAAAACTTTAAATCAGAATATAGCCACACTACACTGCTACTTGATAGCAACATTCTAACTATAACATAATCTGTCATTGATGATGAATATAAGGTCATTGGAGCAGTACCACAGACATTTGATATCATGGGTCCCATCAGGTGTTACCTGTGCTGTGAGGCACATTTGATATGGTGTAACCACACTGCACAGCAACAATGTGGTTCATGTCCAATCCCGTAAATAAATTTTATATTATAGTGCAGACATAGTAAAATAGAATATAAAGGTATCAGTACACATATATAACTTCAGATTTCATTATACTCAGATTATGTAATCTCCATTAGATTTATTTTACACACATCTGATGCACCATGATGAACAGCTGACTGCCATGACATAGTGTGTGGTTGTACCACAACATGGACCTCATTGTGAGTGTCAAGCCCTGCAAATAATTTTTGTGTTATTATTCTGACAAAATTGATAGGTCTAAAAGGTAGCATATACTCCTCTGCCAGTAACTTTTAAATCAGAATCCAAACACACTACATTGCTACTGAATGGCAACATTGTAAATATTACTTAATCTGCCATCTTTAGTTGATATGAGAACATTAGAGCAGCATGAGATACATTCGGAATAATGGGTCTGTTGAAGTGTTACCTGTTGTGCTCTGTTGTACATTTGGTATGGCATAACCATGCTGCACAGCAACAATGTGATTCGTGTCCAGGCCTGTAAATTAATTTTATAATATATTGCAGACAGTAAAATAGAATAGAAAGGTATCAATATACATATATAAATTCACACAAAACTGACGGGTACTGAACATAAATTCGTATATTAACCATGACTTACATTTTACTCTACCAAGGTTCAACACGTAAACATAACTACTCAATAAGTTGAAAACTGATACATACCCTCATTCAGAAGTGATTTTACTATTTCACAGCTTTCTTCAGCATTTGGAACGGTCAGAGAAATGTTACACGCTGTTTTCCTGTTGGTAGGAAACAGCCTCCTCTGTGGCATAAGCTTTCTCTTGTGGCCCTTATCTGTTTGTCTGAAATAACCATTTTGGGCTCGAACAGCTCCTACATTTGCCTTTAAGGATAACAGTTTTTTTTTAGCTAACTGCAGTCAGCCTCTATCATTCAGCTGAGAATATTGGAAAACACTGAAATAAGCTTCTGCCTCCCTTCTAACAATGATTTCAGTGTTTTTCAAACAGATATTGTGCTTACTTCGGCTTATATTGCTTCTCTCTCACTGGTGGCTTCAACATCATCCTCAGTACCCAGTACCTCTGGACTTTGCAACGGATTTTCACAGACACTGTCATCATGGCAAACAGTGTGAACGTGCTTACATATATTGAATCTAATACTGTAATCCATACATGTACAGTAATACTGATGTATGCACACATTGCAATGACTACATTTTAATTTGTGCCCTCAGATGTCTGTGTTATCTTTAACAATGTACACCTCTGAAGATGATGTGGATGGCACTTCCCAACCACCATCTACCTCAGTGATGAGGTCCTTGTCCATTAACAAACTAGTTTTGTGATTATTACAAATGTCTTGAACTTTGCTTGTAATCTTCCCTTTTACATTTGCTATAAGCCAGTCAAACATCTTGGCTGTAACTAGGGACATTAGTGTAGATATGCCTTTGTCCAGTGGGTTTTCTGCCTTGCATTACCATGTATCTCCTTTAACGTCCTATGCATACTCTCCACATGCATGTTGGTATTGAGACCAGCATACATTCTGTGACAGTAGGCCCAGCACTCCACATTTCCCTCATAGTGTGTCTTGAAGTATGAAGCAAATTCTGATGTGTCAGGGTCACTACTGAGCTTCTGCAGTGCTTTTTGCAGTGATTCCTGAAACATACTTACATTTCTCAACATTGACACTGATTTAATGACCCAGTACACCTCATTTCTTTTATCCAGATCTGCAATTTTCCGCTTGATATTAGTTTTCCATGCTCTGTCCACATGCCAGGTACAATAGACCCTCATCTTAGGAGCACCTATTGTCCTGTTCCATGCATTACTGTATGACTCTGCCAAATCAGACATGAATACATTGGCGCAAATTGGTCCAACCTGTGATTTTACGTACTGTAAAAATATACTTAAAACATTGATGTTATTCCCGTTACAAATTAAAAAAGCACATGGGAATCCTTGCCTGAGATCATCCAGTACTAACAGAGTGGTCACTTCGAAATTATACCCGTTAAGCCCATGGGTTCCATCAATACAGATACAGTCTTCTCCATATTTTGATAACATTTCGCGTTGTTCTGTATTCATTCTCACCTATACGAAATCTTCACTCCTCAGTTCTTGATGTTCACTAGACAAGTCTTATGGTTTATAGAATAACACACACGGGTTCTTACTTTCGTTTATTTCTTTTACCCAAGCTTCGACACTGATTGCATCATTTTGATGTATGACCGACTTGTAGGAGAGGTTATAGCTTGCTGCAATGTTATGTAAGTCTTGCTTGGTAGTCAAATGGATTCTTTGCAACTCTGAATCCTGCAAACTTGTCCGTACGTTATCTAGAAGTTTCTCATACGGAAGTTCCATTGCAATATCTGTTGCTAAGGTTTCCCGCTCTTTTTGACTCAGTGGCAGGTGCCTCAGATCTTCTTTGTGACCAGCATGGGATGACACAAAATGTACTTTGTATGTTCCACCTTTGTGTACAGTTACTTTCATCTCTGCAGGGCACTTTCCATTCATTTTGTTGCTGCCTGTTAATTTAAGATGTCTTGTGCCTTTACCTTTGGAGATAAAGTTATCTGACCGACGGCAACCATAATAATGTGTAGAGCTAGTAGACCCATGCGTTTTAATAAACTTTGAATGTGTCGTGCGTTCAGTGTCTTCATTCCACTGTAAAAACTCATCTTCATTTGAGAACTGCAAATCTTCGGAATTAACTTGAATTTCATGAGCAGTTTGTAAATGATCTATCCAATTCCGTTTTGAACTATTTTCAAATGGGCACGATGTACACTTCCTGCAAAACCATGAATATTTCGTTGGTGGCGATACAAATTACTTTTAAGAGAAAAAATTTTGTCTCACACGTAGCACTGATAAGAAGCTATAGGCGCTTTAGTGACAACAGCAAGCTCCTGTTGATGGTTTTTTGCAAACATGCTGACTGAGATTCTTTCTGTAATTATACTCGTTCCCTCACATTTCGCATTTAAAAGCACTCATTTTCGCAGCACAAACGCAACACTGTAGGTTCAATCAGTAGAAAAAAAAGACGCAAAAAACTAAAGTACCACGCACTCACAAAGGAACCACTGCCAACGAAGAAAGCACGAAAATACCACGCGCCCTCCGCACTCACAGTTCTTTTGAGCAGTTCAGTTACCAGACAGCGCCCTACAACAGGCTATACTGCGCATGCGCATCTACGATGACTTTCGCAGCCCATATTTGGTGCTTGCTCTGCTCATACTTTTCGTCCCTTTTCTGTTGGAATTTCGGGCGTGGTGGGACATCACGTGACCATGTGTAGCCCTGCGCCATGTTGAGAGGTCATACAGAGTTTTGCTTATAGTAATTGTTGTATCATATCCCACCCAGATAAAGGATGCAAATAAGGAAGCAGTTCTTGGCAAAATATGATTTCAAAATTAGACTCCACAGCTCGAAGTACCATTACATTTTGCTATGGGGTGACTTTGACAGATTTTATTTTTTTCTAATTCGTACTCTGGAATATTGTTATGTAACATTTCCAACAGGTTTACATCTACGCAGCACTGCAATAAGCTAGTACTATGGAATACATATTTCTTGCAACAACAAAAAAAAGTATGAAACAGTTTCTTGTGTATCTTACACCGGAATAAAGGACAATAAATTTCATGACTATTTCAAAATGTGTAAAAAATTAACAAGGTTGTCTGTGAGGCAAAGAAACTGTACAACTGACAGTTTATATTCTACTCTAGGAATAAAGCCATTTGGGGAGTTAAAACGATAAAACATGGTATGCTGCCAGTCTACAATTTAGCATAGAATGGCATTCTATAGATTTAAGACGTAAACACAAATTAAGAAATAACTTCAGGCCTAGAGGAATTACTAGACAAGTGCCTTGTGGTCGAAAAACACTTTCACAGAAAGCAGATTCGTAAAATTCTGCTACAGCTGTCATATTTGAAACAAAATATTTAGTTCAAAACTACTGACCAAATTAGCCTACTCAGTCAGCTTCAAGTAAATGTTTACGTATGTTCACACGTATATAGCATTAAGAGATCTTTCAGTGTCACAAAAGGAACAGGACATCAGAGACTACTCCAGCAGCATTGGAATTTCATAAACCATACTAAACTGCTTCATTCCGCTGTAATTGCACATTTCTATGTCCAGATGCACTATGAAGCACATGATATTCAGCTTTTCATGTGGTTTTCGTGATACTAATTTTCTTGGTCCAGTACTGTATTCTCATGTTTGGTTCTTTATTATGGTATAATGTCATTCGTCCCAGAAAACTAACTGCCTCAGTGGGAAAAAAATAATAGAAGCAGATTTCTCTGTAAAATAGACAGAAGTAGCTTCATTAAGACATTAATGGTTGATTGCTAATAATGGGGAAATAATAAAAAATCAGGAAATTGAAACTACTAACTTACTTTGGTCTTTGATGGTTATGAGAATGTATATTAATTCATTTGATGGCTCCAGAAATCTGTTTTGATTTCATTTGGGTTAGGAGCTGTAAATGAAGAGACCAGCAATATTACGAAAACACGAAACATATACACGGGTCATGTGAGGAAGGACCCCCCCCCCCCCCCACTATAACTCAGTTTGAAACTTCCTGGCACATTAATGCTATAGTTTTAATCTGCCAGGAAGTTTCATATCAGCGCACACTCTGCTGTAGAGTGAAAATCTCATTCTGGAAATATCCCCCAGGCTGTGGCTAAGCCATTTCTCCGCAATATCCTTGCTTTCAGGAATGCTAGTTGTGCAAGGTTCGCAGGAGAGCTTCTGTAAAGTTTGAAAGGTAGGAGACGAGGTACTGGCAGAAGTAAAGCTGTGAGGATGGGGCATGAGTCGTGCTTGGGTAGCCCAGTGGTAGAGCACTTGCCTGCGAAAGGCAAAGGTCCTGAGTTCAAGTCTCGGTCCTGCACATAGTTTTAATCTGCCAGGAAGTTTCATATCAGCACACACTCCACTGCAGAGTGAAAATCTCATTCTGTATAATTCAGCTTGTTCTGCGCATGCGTCAAACTGGCAGCTTGGGTGCGCCGGAAAAATTTTTCCGGGTAGCATCTGGCTACTTGCCACTACTGCTCATACGGGAAACAGCCACACTTCAAGTAGCCAGAAGCGGGAGGAAGGCACTGCTCATACGCGAATTGAGCTCTGCGCATGCGCACGAGCCCACTGGCAACTGCTCATATGAACCTACAATGATTTAAAAACAAGTGACGCACAAAACGAAAATACCATGTGCACTCCGCACTAAATGTGGAATGCAGTAAGTGTGGAATGATCATATAAAATTAATTGTTGGTAAGGCTGGTGTCAGGTTCAGATTTACTGGGAGAGTAGTCCATCAACAAAGGAGGTGGCTTACAAAACCCTCGTTCAACCTATACTTCAGTATTGCTCATCAGTGTAGGATCCATACCAGGTCGGGTTGACGGAGGAGATAGAGAAGATCCAAAGAAGAGCAGCGCGTTTCATCACAGGGTTATTTGGTAAGCGTTATGGAGATGTTTAGCAAACTCAAGTGGCAGACTCTGCAAGAGAGGCGCTCTGCATCACAGTGCAGCTTGCTGTCCAGGTTTCGAGAGGGTGCGTTTCTGGATGAGGTATCGAATATATTGCTTCCCCCTACTTATACCTCCCGAGGAGATCACAAATGTAAAATTAGAGAGATTCGAGCGCGCGCGGAGGCTTTCCAGCAGTTGTTCTTCCCGCGAACCATACGCGACTAGAACAGGAAAGGGAGGTAATGACAGTAGCACGTAAAGTGCCCTCTACTACACACTGTTGGGTGGCTTGCAGAGTATAAATGTAGATGTAGATGTAGATGTAACGAAAACAACTACTGTAAATAAAGGGAACTTTAACATCACACGGGCTCCAAACCGCAAATGCAGGTACTGTTTCCGGTCTTCCGCTGCGAGCGCACTATAGGGGGTGGGGTGAAGACCCGTTCGTGAGCGAGCTATGGGGGGGAGATGAGGACCTGTTGTGAGTGAGCTATAGGGGAAAGGTGAGGGCGAGGTGAGTGGCGCAGGGTGGTAGAGTATGGGGATCCTCGCTGGGATCTTCGCAGGTTTTAACGTTTGCTCAGGTGGGCATCCAGGGTGTTTTTCCTACACGTAAAATGAGAAATGCCAGGATTCAGGAGAAAAATGGGTTTTATCCCAAACAACTTCCGCTAAGGGGTACAATATTCACGAAAACTGGCTACAGCTGCAGAGTGAACCGCACCTGGTACGGAGCAACCATTTCGCCCTCAATAGGAAGAATTGGTGGACACGTCCAGAGGGTAAAGCCGTCGGCACACGGACAGTGCATCCGAACGTTGAGCATTGAGCGTGCCGAGTTTCTGACGTCATAGCGTGGAATAGCACGCTCGGGAGTCTTTCCGAACGTGCAGAGCAATATCTGGCATGTTAGATATTCTGAGCGCGCGTCTGAGCATTGACCAATGAGATGGCACAACGCCACCTACCTCACAAGCACGCCGTCTCCCTTCAGTACAGAGTTGTGAGGCGCCACATTGGCATTAATTTCAAGCCTATATGTATATATGCCGTTTCTGAGTACCAGCATATTGAGAATCACTGGAAAACCCGTTGTTAACTGTGTTATTCGTTCCAATAAAATAATGAGAAACATCATATTCGTGGCAAAAGAATTTTTGCAACTAGCGTATTATGAGAGTAGGCTATTTGAAGGCAGCGACACACTGAAGATCCACCCAAAACGTATTGTTCTTGGTACAATTTGTTATAATTAAATTTCAATTAGTAACATATCTAGGACTAAGCTGTTCAGCACAGGGTAACATAATACGATTTACTGTGCGGGATGTGATGCTGGTTTAGTGCAATGAGTAGCGTCTCTGTCCTGTAAATTGTTGATTATTGGGGCGGTGTTTCACGTCGTGACACTGCCAGAATTTTTTTCCTAACATTCGCGCTTTTATTAGGTTCCGATACTTTATTATTAGTTTAATATAAATATATAATATAATATTTGATGTTATGTAAATATAAGTTCACCTTTCTTTGAGAGGTGAGTTTTCTACAGGACAGCTTGCACTACTTGTATAAAGATATTTTGCTTCTTTTTCTTTTACGCCTTGTAATTTACAAGTTTCAAAGATTCTGCTACTGGGTAGGAACAGTGAACAAGTAAGACTGACCTTGGGGTTTTACTAAAATGTGGGAATGATGAAATAATGTTTATCTCATGTGGAGAAGTATTCCAAATTTGTAATGCACTGTTGGTAATGGAACTTTTATAAGCCTGTGCCCTTATTGATTGGACATGATACTTTCCTTTTCGTGGACGATGGAGGAAATGTGCGTTCTAATAGAGCTAACGTGAGAATTTTACGCGCATCCATTGAGTAAACAGTGTGATTTACGAACTAGAAACATCTCTCAACTGCCGCTGGAGTGCGTTGCGATCGCATATTCCACGTTGGGGGCCCACGTACCGTATGCACAAGTCGCATCGTTCCTGAGCGCTCAGCAGCACGTTGAACTTGGCACGCTCAACGTTAACGTTCGACAGCACGGTCCGTGTGCCGACGGCTTAAGCCGTCGGCACACGGACTATGCATCCGAATGTTGAGCATTCAGCGTGCTGAGTTTCTGACGTCATAGCGTAGAACAGCACGTTCGGGAGTCTTTCCGAACATGCAGAGCAATATCTATCATGTCAGATATTCTCAGCGTGCGTCTGAGCGTTGACCAATCAGATGGCACAACGCCACCCACGTCACAAGCAAGCCATCTCCCTTCAGCACAGAGCTGTGAGGCGCCATATTGGCATTCCGTTCACGCTTATACGTATATATGCCGTTTCTGAGCCCCAGAAAATTGAGAATCACTTGAAAACCCCTTGATTAACTGTGATTCGTGCAATAAAATAATGAGAACCGTCTTATTCGTGGCAAAAGCATTACTTTGACTTGCGTATTATGAGAGTATGTCATTTTAAGGTAGCAACACACTGAGGATCCACAAAAAATCCATTGCTCTTGGTACAATTTCTTATAATTAAATTTCAGGTAGTAACATAGCGATGATTAAATCATTTAGCATGTGTAACATGTCAGAATTGTCTGTAGACGCATTAATGTCACTTTAGCATAGCGAATAGCGTCAATGATACATGACCCGATTGGTGGTAGAACGATGGTTTGTGTCTCGCGAAGCTTAAATGTTTTTTTTCCCTAACATTCGCATATTTAATAGGTTTTGATGCTTTATTAGTAGTTTAATGTAAGTATGTTCTACATATTTGATGTTATGTAAATATAAGTTCACCTTTTGAGGAGTGAGTTTGTTCGATTGGCTTAATCTACAAGACAGCTTGTGCTACTTGTATAAAGATATTTTGTTCCTTTTTCTTTTGACTTTCGTAATTCACGTCTTTTAAATATTCTGCTACTGGATAGGAACAGATATCAAGTAAGAATGATCAAAGGGTTTTACTAAAATGTGGGAAAGATAAAATAATGTTTATCTTATGTGGAGACCTATTGCAAATTTGTGTCGCACTGTTTGTAATGGAACTTTTATAAGCCTGTGTCCTTATTGATTGGACATGGTACTTTCCTTTTTGTCTTAAAAACGTGTACATCGATACTGAAGTTTTTGTGTATATTACATATAGAACAACGTTACTAGGATATGGACAATGGAGGAAACGTGCGTTTTAATAGAGGTAATGTGAGAATTTTACGCGCACCCGTTGAGTAAACAGTGTGATATACTAATAGAAACATCCCACAACTACCGCTGGAGTGCGTCGGGATCGCATTACCACGTTGGGGCCCACGTACCGTGTGCACAAGTCGCATTGTTCCTGAGCGTTCAGCAGCACGTTGTACTCAGCACCCTCAACGATGACGTTCGACAGCTTTAAAGCCGTTGGCACACGGACCGTGCATCCGAACGTTGAGCGTTGAGCATGCCGAATTTCTGACGTCATAACGTGGAATAGCACGTTCGGGAGTCTTTCCGAACGTGCAGAGCAATATCTGGCATGTCAGATATTCTGAGCGTGCGTCTGAGCGTTGACCAATGAGATGGCACAACGCCACCTACGTCACACACACGCTGTCTCCCTTCGGTACACAATTGTGAGGTGCCATATTGGCATTCATTACAAGCTTATATGTATATATGCTGTTTCTGAGTACTAGCAAATTGAGAATCACTGGAAAACCGTTGTTGACTGTGTGATTCGTTCCAATAAAATAATGAGAAACATCATATTCATGGCAAAAGAATTATTGTAACTTGCGTATTATGACAGTAGGCTATTTGAAGGCAGCGACACACTGAAGATCCACCCAAAACGCATTATTCTTACTACAATTTACTATAATTAAATTTTAATTTGTAACATATCTACGATAAGGATTTCTGCAATGGGTAACATACAATGATTGCTGGCTATGCGTCTATTGTTGGTTTAGCGTAACGAGTAGCGTCATTGTCTTGTATTGTTTGTTAGTTGGGGCAGTTGTTTGCCTCTTGACACTACTAAGTTTTATTTCCTAACATTCGCGTTTTTATTAGGTTCTGATACTTTATTATTAGTTTACTATAAGTATATACTATAATATTTGATGTAATGTAAATATAAGTTCACCTTTTTTTGATGGGTGACTTTGTTCGATTGGCTTAATCAACAAGACAGCTTGCGCTACTTGTATAGAGATATTTTGCTCCTTTTTCTTTTACGCTTCGTAATTCACATGTTGCAAAGATTCTGGGTAGGAAGAGTGATTAAGTAAGTCTGACCTTGGGGTTGTACTAAAATGTGGGAATGATGAAATAATGTTTATCTTATGCAGAGAAGGATTCCAAATTTGTACCGTACTGTTTGTAATGGAACTTTCACAAGCCTGTGCCCTTATTGATTGGACATGGTACTTTCCTTTTCGTGGACGATGGAGAAAACGTGCGTTTCAATAAAGCTAACGTGGGAATTTTGCACGTACCCATTGAGTAAACAGTGTGATTTATGAACTAGAAACACCCCTCAACTGCCGCTGGAGCGCGTTGCGTTCGCATATTCCACGTTGGGGGCCCACGTACCGTATGCACAAGTCGCATCGTTCCTGAGCGTTCAGCAGCGCGTTGAACTTGGCACGCTCAACGTTAACATTCGACAGCACGGTCCGTGTGCCGACGGCTTAAGGAAGCTAGTAGGCCAGAGAGCGACCCGCTCTTCGGCCGCTACCTCGCCGATCCTCTTGCTTACTTCACATGACGGCACCCGGTCCTCGCATTAGCGGGTTGGTGGCAGAAAGTTGGGGTCTCTCGCTCAGCAATACCGTCGTGGTGTCCCTAGATCAGCATAATAGCGTGTGAGTCGGCCAGAAGTACTGCGGGGTAGTTAACGTAACTGTTCACGCCACTGCCTGAGGCTAAGTTAAAATGATGGGAGCAGAATACAACATGATCTTTTACCATTATTACCCATTACCATGTACAATATAGAAATGTAAGTTAATGCAAAGGAGTAGGAAAAACAGTCCTGAAATGCTCAAACACAGCATTAGCAGTGTCCTCGTTGACACAGTCGTGTTCCTGTCTGAGCGTAACGTTGCAAAGCGGTATGAGATGGAAGGAGCATGAAAGGATTGTAGTAGGGAAGGCCAGTGGTCGAATACGGTTTATTGGGAGAATTGTAGAAAAGCGTGGTTAATGTGTAAAGCAGACAGCCTATAGATCATTTTAGTGCGATCCATTCTTGAGCAAGTCAGAGGTAGGCTGTTAGATTTGTTACCGGTAGGTTCGGTCAACATGCGTGCGAGTGTTCACAGAGGTCCTTTGGGAAGTCAAACGGGTATCCCTGGAGCAAAGGTGATGCCCTTTCCGAGAAACGCTATTGAGAAAATTCATAAAACCAGCATTTGCAGTCGTCTGCAGAGGTTTTCTAATTCCACCGACGTACATTTCGCGTAAAGACCACGAAGATAAGAGAAATTAGAGCTGGAATCATATAGTCGTTTTTCCCTCGCTCTGTTTGCGAGTGGAACAGGAAAGGCAATGACTAGTAGTCGTACAAAGTACTCTTTGCCACGCGCCATATGATGACTTGCGGAGTACGTATGTAGACTTAAATGTAGATGATGATGAAGTGGATGTGCAAATATTTGTTTTTAACGTAGTGTGGTCACATATGAGATGAAATTTATGACGAGGCAGAGGTGGAAAGAGAGACGCAGAGACAGGAAGTATTTTGCAGACACACGCATGAGATGACATTTAATGACAATGCAGTGCATTATTTAGAGAGGTTGAACATTATATATATATATATAGTACATAGTTTACAGAATGATGATTAGAAAATTTATAAACAAAGAATTAAGGAATTAATAAGACACGAAAAAGAGAGAGTATACAAACAAATAACACACTACATAGAAAAGTTCTTAGCCGCTGTGAGGATCTTCTGTACAGAATAAAACGACCTTGCCTCATGGAAATCTTCAAGTTCTATATGAATACTTGAGATTTAATCACACAGTTTTTAGCCCTGCTGGAAGCCTGGTGAAAATGAGAACTGCTGCATAGTGCACACCTTTCGGTACAATGATTATGGGAGTGTTATGGAAGGGCATATCGTTAATTAGCTGATTAAGGAAGTGTTACGCAAGGGCACATCGTTTTTTCATTTAGTATTAACGGAATGGAGGTTGCAGTTTCTTATGAAAGAGTCAATACTGTCAACAATTCCCAGCATGGAATGTATGTACAGGAACGGCTGAGCTACAATCTGAGTAATCTGATCTACGGCCTATGCAGAGTTTGCCCACCAAAACTGAAGTTAATTAGCCCACCATTTTCAGGTCTGAGAATCTTCTTGTTCAGTGCACAGACTTCACCGAAAATATGATACTATATGAGATAATAGAGTGAAAGTAATAAAAAGGGAGCAAGCATTCGTGTTTAAGTGTGAGATACAGTTGAGATTGTCTTTGAAGTGAATATCGCTGCATTCAGTTTCTGCACAAGACCTTAAACGTGGTACTTCCAAGGTAGCTTCATCTACCCTAAGTGCTAGGAATTTAAAATGGTCGAATTCATAGACTGTTTGACCACCTTCAGGCAACAAAAATTCGCTTTTACACGAGTGACGTGTCTGAAACTGCATACATTGTGTTTCATTACAACTGAACCTCAATCCGTTCCGAGAAAGCCATATGCTTTAATGTTACTGACAACCCTATTAGCTACATCACTGATATTAGGTTCCACGTCTTTCACAATAATACGGTAGCTACCGTCGTGTTTAGATAAACGTATCTTGGAGGAACGTGAATACACAATTTTTGCCCTATCAACTGAAGTCTAGACACCGATATACACCACTGCGAAACAATTGCTATTAAAGAAAAAAAAACTAGAAGTTTATAAGTTATTTGCAGACTTGTTAGCTGCAATGTTCCTCGACATCATCGTGCGCGATAAATTGTTCCTGTAGTACTATGCAAAACAATATCATACAGAGGGAGGCAAGTAACAGACACCGGTTCTCAAAAAGTTGTATTTAAATGAAAGGGCGCTTATTCAGGAAGCTAAAGAAGCAAGCCAGCACCTCTGAAGGGTGAAGTTGGCCCATATTACAGTTGTGGCTAGGCTCCTACACGAGGTGATTAAACAAGAAAATCAGAACAAATGAAGTCATCAACACCAAATAGTGATACCCAACTGCTACAGTTTGTTATTCCTTCCACGGTGAGGGTGCTCCTCTTGGAGAAATAATGACCAGCAGGCTCTCACAGCTGTACCCCTAAATCAAAGTCTCATTCTCAGATGCTCCCAGATACTCGTCGATATTCTCTGTGCATGACAGCATTGGGGTGTGTATTTGATATCGAACACCAGCATCTTCAACAACTGTTAACTTCGCGCTAAGATAATTTGGTACCTTCGCTTCGCTGGGTCACTTTGCGGCGGGGCGGGGTTTTGTTCTCTGTGCAGGCTGCACATTAAAATTCACCTACCTCAGACAAGCGTCTGCTCGATGTCCCTTCACTCGGCAACGTAGATACTTACAAGATGACTTAAAAGCAGCGTAGATAAGAAGCACCACCTAATATCAACAATTACTGAGGCTGCACAACTCTAATAATGAAAGAAAGATCTGTAGAAAAGCTGTCATTCAGTTTTATCAGGCAGTAAGAAAATGGATTAGCTCCTGGAAAATAATGTCCGAAATTTCCACACAAAAATGTTTATTTTGTCCTTGATGGCCAAAAAAAGGGTACTATTCAGTCCACATTTAAACTATTGGCTATTTTCTCCCAGTTCACAGCTCATGCATGCTCAGTAGTTGAATACTGAAACATGCCACGCGGATACTATGAAGGCCAAATTTTCACACGCGAATATCTTTCCAACAAAACAATTCGAAAACTTCCAAACTTCACAAAACTGTCCGTAAATGCAACTGCTATTATGGCCATGCAATCTGGACGCGAGAAGCCAAATATTCCTTCATTTTACGCATTATTTTGACTCGCACTAGTAACATGACCTTCGGCGTTCAAAGCTAGCGTGCGACGACCTTCTGGCAACCTCACTCCCAATATAACTATCAGGTAATTCTGACTGGTTGACCATACTCGCTGCCAGTCAGAATGCTCGCTCATGATCATACTTGCCCCAAAACTCGCCTACACCAATCCGTATACACAGACACATTTACGTCATGCTGACATACAGATATTAAAGTAATGTTTAATTAACGAAAACAAAAAAGGTGATTCTGGAAATATTCTGTAGATGCTGTTTTTACTCCAGCTGACTTTCTGTCTGTTCTGTTACAATAGCAATCGCATCTAGACATACGTCATTAACAAAGTGGGTAAATTCCCTAGGATCAATTTCCCACAACAGGCTTATGTAACTCATACAGGTTACTTAAGACGGTATATCATGCAACATTTAAATCTGACAAATGTCTCATGTACACACTCTCATTTACTTACATTTATTCCCACAAAAATATTAGACACAAATAATAATTTTGTCTGATTCTTATATAACGAAAACGAAAAATAATTAAAGTTATAATATGAAAATCACAATTAATTAATTCTGCACACTGAGAGTTCTGTTTATGTTTTCCAATTATACCAAAAGATAAACTATTATATTTCCCAACTGAATTTGGTTTCCTAAGTATCGGTTTTCGACTTTTCTAGCAATGTGTTTTATCTCCGAAACTATGATAGTTACAATGTTGAAATTTTTATACAATCTTCTCCCGAATAACAAAAGGTAGTGTACCGACTTTAAAAATGATTGAATAATATTTAATATCATTTATTTAGGTTCATAAATGGCATGAATATACGCGTCCAGTAAGACACATTGAATAGCTTTCCCACGGCAGGCAGTGTGTCTCCCGGTTAGCCCGCTAGATGTCAGCCCCCGAAGTTACATGCAGCAAGCTATCCTAAAACAAACGTTCGCCTGGAACAACTTGCAACGCTACACACCCCTAAGAACCTAAAACTTCTTTTAATTACATTTTATGGTTCTTACTGCGTCCAAAAGTTGAATGTTTAACTACCACGACACTGTTAATCAAACGTTGTTTTCCTCAATTAACCAAATATCTAAACTTCATGACAGTGTTGTATACAATTATATCGAATACCAAAGGCTAGGACTGAATAGCATACAACCTTATTAATTTATAGAAAATTTCCATCTTTCTCCAAAATCACATTTTTCTCAAAAATAAATTAGTAAAATATTTACACTTAACTTTTCTTGAAAATACAACCGTCTCTGAAGAAAGTTCTTAATCTTTCACTTCGACTTCAAGCAAAAATAGTTATTTTATTACGTCGCTTATCAGCATTCAATAATTTACTAAAATACAATTTTGGCACTGTGTGGGGTGTCCTTTCCTGAACCTTAAGAGAATATATTCACTTCGATATGGGGGTTGTATTTTTTTTTTTATCTAACATTTCTCTGACTACACGTTGGGGTCCTGATAACTGTCTCCGATGAATAAAATGAGTACGAATCACTTTTAATCAACGCTTACGTATGGTTCACATCATGGCTCATCACTGGGCTACATAATTCCAGCTCTTAGTTATTCCACAAAAATATTAGACACAAATAATAATTATGTCTGATTCTTATATTACGAAAAAGAAAAAATACTTAAAGTTATAATATGAAAATCTCAATTAATTAATTATACACACTGAGAGTTCGGTTTATGTTGTCCAATTATACCGAAAGATAATCTATTATATTTCCTAACTGAATATAGTTTCCTAAGTGTCGGTTTTTGACTTTTCTAGCTATGTTTTTTTATCTCCGAAACTGTGATAGTTACAATGTTAAAATTTTTATATAATCTTCTCCTGAATAACAAAAAGTAGTGTACCGATTTTAAAAATGATTGAATAATATTTAATATCATTTATTTAGGTTCATAAATGGCATGAATATACGCGTCCAGTAAGAGACATTGAATAGCTTTCCCACGGCAGGCAGTGTGTCTCCCGGTTAGCCCGCTAGATGTCAGCCCCCGAAGTTACATGCAGCAAGCTGTCGTAAAACTAGTCTTTTCTGTACTCTTCGCCACATATTATCGAAAATTACTACCTCACTTAACTTTGCAATAGATTTCCGGGCTCCATAATGTCCATATTTCCTATGTACATAATCAATAAGAAAGTCCACGTGTTGTTCTGGAAACAAATACGCCAATTTTCACCAGTGTTCTTCTTTCGCCTAAAAAGTATGTCCTTGTGTATCTGGTAATACTCTGTTAACTTAGGAAAGTCAGGACGACCTAACCTGCTTTTTACCAAATTAAGATTGCCGTCTTGGTTTTTTCCCGCCTGAGATTTTTACAAATACGTTTTATTGGTCCTTCTTCCTGTAACTGAATTATTATTATGAATGACCGCCAGCAAAACTTCATCACAATCCCGTGTTGCTACTAAATCTCCATCCTGCTCGTTCTCCTCTACATATCGAGGTAATGCATCCGCCACAATGTTTTCAGAGCCTCTTATGTGTTCTATGCGAAGATCAAACTGCTGGATATACATGGCCCACCTCCGAAGTCTGCTGTGTTTAAATTGACACGTCTGTAGGTAAGTTAATGCACTAAGGTCACTGAAAACTAAAACTTTATGGCCCAACAAGTATTATTCAAATTTCTGTAAACCAAAAATGATTGCTAATGCTTCTAACTCTGAAATGAATTATTTTCAGCTTGTTGCAATGATCGACTAGCAAAAGCTATTGTTTTATGTACCTGATTTTCTCCTACTGTTTCAATTTGAAATAATTCTACCCCCAGACCATAACCACAGGCATCGGATCCAAGACAAAAGTGCTTGGAAAAATCTGACTATTCACCAGTGCCTCTTTGAGTTCTTCAAATGCCCTTTGACACTCATCAGTCCACTTATAGGGTACATTTTTCTTTAAGAGCTCCCTCAGACAAGGTGCATTAAATAACTGACCAGGTACAAATTTTCGATAAAATCCAAAAAGACCAAATATCATATCTGCATGGCTGTAACGGCTCGTGCAGCCACGTCTCGATCCCTGAGTCAACAGATGGGGACTTTTGCAAGACAACAACCATCTGCACGAACAGTTCGACGACATTTCCAGCAGCATGGACTATCAGCTCGGAGACCATGGCTGCGGTTACCCTTGACGCTGCACCACAGACAGGAGCGCCTGCGATGGTGTACTCAAAGACGAACCTGGGTGCACGAATGCCAAAACGTCATTTTTTCGGATGAATCCAGGTTCTGTTTACAGCATCACGATGGTCACATCCGTGTTTGGCGTCTTCGTGGTGAACGCACATTGGAAGCGTGTATTCGTCATTGCCATACTGCAGTATCACCCGGCATGATGGTATGACGGCACTTTGAACAGCAGACGTTACATTTCAGATGTGTTACGACCTGTGTCTCTACCCTTCAATCGATCCCTGCGAAACTGTACATTTCAGCAGGATAATGCACGACCGCATGTTGCAAGTCCTGTACGGGCTTTTCTGGATACAGAAAATGTTCGACTGCTGCCCTGACCAGCACATTCTCCAGATCTCTCACCAACTGAAAACATCTGGTCAATGGTGGCCGAGAAACTGGCTCCTCACAATACGCCAATTGCTACTCTTGATGAACTGTGGTATCGTGTTGAAGCTGCATGAGCAGCTGTACCTGTACACGCCATCCAAGCTCTGTTTGACTCAATGCCCAGGCGTATCAAGGCCGTTATTACGGCCAGAAGTGGTTGTTCTGGGTACTGATTTCTCGGGATCTATGCATCCAAATTGCGTGAAAATGTAATCACATGTCAGTTCTAGTATAATATATTTGTCCAATGAATACCCGCTTATCATCTGCGCTTCTTCTTGGTGTAGCAATTTTAATGGCCAGTAGTGTACATTGTTGTCCGACCTGATTAAAGTCACTTTTAACGTTGTTACTGAACAAAGTCAGGTCATTTTTCCAAGAATCTCTCAAATTCGAGATGTTATCCTCCATTTTAGCTTCCATTTCTACTGACAAGTTAGTAAACTCCTGATCAAATTCAGTGTGTAACTCATTTATTTCCAAACCTATTTTATTCATTTTGGTATCCATATCCGTACCTAATTTATCCATTTTGGTATCAATGTCATTACCCATTTTATTAATTTTTGTGTCAATATCAGAACTTACTGAAGATTGAATATCTGAACCCATCTCCTTCATATGTTTGAGAATATTCGCAAACATACCTGAAACACTATCTTTTGAATCACAAGCCCCTGACATTGGTTCCTGTTTCATTTCTTTAACAGTGACAGGCTTCCAGCGCGCTTAGTTAGACAATGTTGACTCAGGTAAACCAGTCCTCTGTTCGTGATACATCAAAACTGCAATTACCTATCATTGAACCATCTTCATAATTTACATTACCTAAAGCTACCTTCAGTTTCTCATCTACTATTTCCTGATTCTTTTCGGCCATTCTGTAAAGTTTCTTGGCACACGCACACAAAACTTTAATTAGAACACTACTTACCTTTGGCCTCGTCCGGTTGACTGCGCGGCGAGATGAAACAGCGGGACCATCCTCCGAGCTCCACTGCAGCTGCAACGCCGTCTCTCGAAGTTCCGTGGTCACCAATGTAGTCTGCCACCTCGTTCCACTGGCTGCCAATTCTTCATGAAACTTCATTTGCACACGTGTCTATCGTCCTAATATAGTTCCTTTTACACTCGCGTGTAAAAACTTCACGAGTTCAATGGACACTGCTGCTTTTATAAAGTTCCTACACATCCGAACTTCACTATTGTTTTTCCCGGCCGATAAAAAACCAATTGCGGCGGGGCGGGGTTTTGTTCTCTGTGCAGGCTGCACATTAAAATTCACCTACCTCAGAACGGCCTCTGCTCGATGTCCCTTCACTCGGCAACGTGGATACTTAAAAGATGATGTAAAAGCAGCGTTGATAAATAAAAAAAAACACCATCTAATATCTACAATTACTGAGGCTGCGCAACTCTAGTAATGAAAGAAAGATCTGTAGAAAAACTGTCATTCAATTTTATCGGGCAGTAAGAAAATGGATTAGCTCCTGGAAAATAATGTCCGAAATTTCCACACAAAAATGTTTATTTTGTCATTGATAGCCAAAAAAGGTACTATTCAGTCAACATTTAAACTATTGACTATTTTCTTCCAGATCACAACTCATACATACATTTCACATGCACAACAGCCAGAGACCTGTCCAAACCCAACCTGAATTAAACAACGTTTTCTCAGTCATTAATTTTACCACTAATTTGAGTTATTGCATTCGGTCCTTCTTGTGGATTTCTTAAAAAGAAATTGCTCGCCAAAAATGCTCAGTGGTTGAATACTGAAACATGCCACACGGATACTATGAAGGCCAAATTTTCATACGCGAATATCTTTCCAACAAAACAATTCTAAAACCTCCAAACTTCACAAAACTGTCTGTAAATGCAACTGCTACTACGACCACACAAACTGGAAGCGAGAAGCCAAATATTTCTTCATTTTACACATTATTTTGACTCGCACTAGTAACATGACCTTCTGCGTTCAAAGCTAGCGAGGCACTCCCTTTTTGCAGTCTCTAAGCTATACTCCTCCCGAATAGGCCATGAAGGCCCAACGGTACCGACCGGCCGCCGTGTCATCCTCAGCCCATAGGCGTCACTGGATGCGGGTACGGAGGGGCATGTGGTCAGCACACCGCTCTTCCGGCCGTATGTCAGTTTCCCAGTATAACTATCAGGTAAGGAGCGGGAACCGTCTCAATTCTGATTGGCTAACAATACTCCCTGCCAGTCAGTATACTCGCTCATGATCATACTGGCCTACACCAATCCTTATACACAGACGCGTTTACGCCATTCTGACATTAAAATATGAAAGTAATGTTTAATAAACGAAAACGAAATGGCGATGATTCTGGAAATATTCTTTAGATGCTGTTTTTACTCCAGCTGACTTTCTGGCTGCTCTGTTACAAGAGCAATCACACCTAGACATACGTCATCAGCAAAGTGGGTAAATTCCCTAGGATCATTTTCCCACGACTGGTTACTTAAGATGGTATATAATACATTTAAATCTGACGAATGTCCCACGTACACACTCTCATTTACTCACATTTATTCCCACAAAAATATTAGACACAAATAATAGTTTTGTCTGATTTTTACATTATGAAAAAGGAAAAATAATGAAAATTATAATATGAAAATCTCAGTTAATTAATTCTGCACACTGAGAGTTCTGTTTATGTTTTCCAATTGTACCAAAAGATAAACTATTATATTTCCTAACTGAATTTAGTTTCCTAAGTGTCGGTTTTTGACTTTTTTAGCAATTTTTGTACCTCCGAAACTATGATAGTTACAATGTTGAAACTTTTATAGAATCTTCTCCTGAATAACAAAAGGTAGTGTACCGATTTTAAAAATGATTGAATAATATTTAATATCATTTATTTAGGTTAATAGGTGGCATGAATATACGCGTCGAGTAAGAGACATTGAATAGCTTCCCCACGGCAGGCAGTGACAGACGCTTGTGTGTCTCCCGGTTAGGCCGCTAGATGTCAGCCCCCGAAGTTACGAAAGTTCGCTCGGAACAACTTGCGACGGTACAACTTGCCGTGTGACTATCCTCTGCTGGCGACCTCTTATCCGGTGGGTCATATGTTCGAACTTGTGTTACAGGCTACCCAGTCTCTCTGTCGCTGTGGGCCTTCATCTTTGCTGATCTCTGTCCAGTGCAGGCATATGTACCGGTATTCGTCTTCGGACATGTTGGGTACCACAGGTTATATACTATACTTCCTGATATTTTACTTTGCAAATAAACAGCAGGCAGGCTGACAGGAACTGCGCCTGCCACGCATTGATGACGGCAAGCAGTTGTGTTAGCCTTTGGCAGACTGCTGATGCCAGCGCCCACTGCTGCAAATATATGCCATACCCCATCCCAGCAGTTGCTGACATTAGCATACGACATATCTTTGAAAGCTTTTAACTTCCCTCGTTACTGTCTTTTCTTATTTATTTTTGCAGCTATTAGAGTATCTGACTCATGTATTGGAGGTTTACATGGAGATCATGCTTTGTTACGAAAATAACCTGACCATGTGACAAATAGGAGTACGTGTCTCTTATACTTTCTTCAACTAAAGAATGAAAAGTCACTCTGAATTAACAGTATTACAAATTACATTGTTTGTTGTTCCTTTTACACGTAACACACTTTCCTAACAACTTCTATGCTCATCCGGTCTCCTTTGGCACTTATGTTTGTTTACCAACCACACTGAAGTAACCATTTTATGTAGCTTGTCCACATTCGTTAAACAGGAAATCAATGATGACAGAAGCCTTTTCAAACATGACACTGCCATTCATCTCTTAATTCAACTGGTTATTTTTAAAACACCACAAGTCACGTAATGTAAACTTGTGAGAATACAGAAAAATATAATTGCTTAATAAACTAGAAACTGTTAATAAACAGTTTTGCCTCTGAGGATTAATACTTGAGGATCGACATCATGTAAATATGATATGAAATTTAACTACTTATTATACTTCCCAATATATAACTTAAAGCTCTATACCTTACACAATTTTAAAACTAAACGAACAACATTTTATTATCTACATCTAGTCACACTCCGCAAGCCACCTGACGGTGTGTGGAAGAGGGTACCTTGAGTACTTCTATCGGTTCTCCCTTCTATTCCAGTCCCGTATTGTTCGTGGAAAGAAGGATTGTGGGTATGCCTCTTGTGTGGGCTCTAATCTCTCTGATTTCATCCTCATGGTCTCTTCGCGAGATATACATAGGAGGGAGCAATATACTGCTTGACTCCTCGCTGAAGGTATGTTCTCGAAACTTCAACAGAAGCCCGTACCGAGCTACTGAGCGTCTCTCCTGCAGAGTCTTCCACTAGATTTTATCTATCATCTCCGTAACGCTTTCGCGATCACTAAATGATCCTGTAACGAAGCGCGCTGCTCTCCGTTGGATCTTCTCTATCTCATCTATCAACCCTATCTGGTACGGATCCCACACTGGTGAGCAGTATTCAAGCAGTGGGCGAACAAGTGTACTGTAACCTACTTCCTTTGTTTTCGGATTGCATTTCCTTAGGATTCTTCCAATGAATCTCAGTCTGGCATCTGCTTTATAGACGATCAACTTTATATGATCATTCCATTTTAAATCACTCCTAATGGGTACTCCCAGATAATTTATGGAATTAACTGCTTCCAGTTGCTGACCTGCTATATTGCAGCTAAATGAGAAGGGATCTTTCTTTCTATGTATTCGCAGCACATTACACTTGTCTACATTGAGATTCAATTGCCATTCCCTGCACCATGCGTCAATTCGCTGCAGATCCTCCTGCATTTCAGTACAATTTTCCATTGTAACAACCTCTCGATATACCACAGCATCATCCGCAAAAAGCCTCAGTGAACTTCCGATGTGATCCACAAGGTCATTTATGTATATTGTGAATAGCAACGGTCCTACGACACTTCCCTGCGGCACACCTGAAATCACTCTTACTTCAGAAGACATCTCTCCATTGAGAATGACATGCTGCGTTATGTTATCTAGGAACTCTTCAATCCAATTATTGTTCTAAAGAAGAAACAATTCATACTCACATGAGCTAATGATCTGCGTATCTAATTTATTTGAATACAGAAAAGTAAGAAATATTTACAGTGCCAATAAACTGCGCCCTATTTTCACAAGATAAATATTTTAATACATAGTGATACTTCCGACTTGCTTCTTGAATTAAAATGAAAATAAAAATAAAAATCCCAATTCATTCCTTGTTAGTGGTACTAATGTTATAAACAGGGTGATTATAATTAAGGTTCCAGTTTCAAAACTCTGTAAAAGAAGATCAGCTGGGGGACTCGTTGTGGAAACAAAATAAAAAAGAACAACGAAAATTTTACCAAAATGTGGTGCTGTATGTGGTAGAATATGCAAAACAAAGGATGTTAGGTACATGTCTATTCCTCAGTTCTCGTGGGAGATGCTCGGCATGGCTGTCTCAATGAAGGCTCACACACTGCTGCAATAGGTCTATTACTACAATGGTGACCCCACGCCAGTGGCTCTGCAGAAGTTCCAAATATGGTACAAGGTATGAATAAAGGCGTTTTTCAGATGTCGGCCAAGGCTCTGGAGAAAGTTGTCAAGAAATTCGAAAAGATAGCTTCTTTGAAGTGAAGTGTAGCAGAGATACGAAAACAGTTGAACCGATTGCATAGAAGATGTGGCCACAACTTTGGAGGAGCGGTCTAATGGAGGTTTGTAAATTCGCAGTTCACGGAGAATCGCCTGTACTATGGACGAGCCTGTGAGCACTCTGCATAAAATTCTACCAAACATTCTGCAATTCTGTCCATACGAAATTTCCCATGTCCTGGAATTACTTCACGCTGACCTGCCAACAGGACAACCATTTGTAAGACAAACATTTGCTCTAGAATTTCTTGCTCCAATGGAAGTGGACAATGAACAGCCATGTAACATTTTGTGGGAAGACGAAGCCCATTTCATCTCCAAGGAAAGCCAATATACAGAACTGTAGCAGAGCCCATTTACATTAAGACGTTTTCAACGCTATATAATGGGAAAATTTTCTTTAATATTTTTCTTTCCATACATTTCCCCCTTATTCGATAATATTCCAGTGGCGTTTGGCATCATTCTGAGCAGCTGTTCTTGTTTTACAGCATTTTGAAACTGGAACTGTCATTATAATCACCCTGTTTAGAACGTGAGCTGTATAGTATTCCAACAACTTTTAACTTACGGTACTCCTCATTAGGCTAGTATCCCTTTAGATTTCTAGGATGCTTTATGTCAGTTGGAAGATTACGGGAGTATGCTGTTTTTTGTGGCATCGCAGTGTTGCTGGGATCACAGTTTAGATGTCTGAATATGTGATGCACAAGGCCATTAATACTTTGTCTAGCCCTGACTAAATCAAAATTATCCTTCAAGTAAGCTAAATGGATACGCTGTCTTAAAAAATGTTCAAATGTGTGTGAAATCTTATGGGACTTAACTGCTAAGGACATCAGTCCCTAAGCTTACACACTACTTAACCTAAATTATCCTAAGGACAAACACACACACACACACATGCCCGATGGAGGACTAGAACCTCCGCCGGGACCAGCCGTACAGTCCATGACTGCAGCGCCTATAACCGCCCGGCAAATCCCGCGCGCCTTACGCTGTCTTACTTTCTCACCTTAGGACACAGACAATATCATGGCCATCTACAACACTGAGTATGAATCTACTGCTCCTGGATGCATTAGTAGCCAGTAACATATACTCCATCAATGTGAATACCCATCACATTTCCTATCACCTAGTATTAAGAACAAATACGTACAGCATACGTTATACTGGATTGCAACAGATTATCTTTCAAGTAAGTGACTTGAAATGAAATTGCGTGCTTACGGAATATCGTCGCATTATGTGACTGGATTTTTGATTTCCTGGCAGAGGGGGTCACAGTTCGTACACTACTGGCCATTAAAATTGCTACACCACGTAGGTGACGTGCTACAGGCGCGGAATTTAACCGACAGGAAGAAGAGGGAAGGCCAGGTTATGAAACTTAATAAGGGAAGCAATTAAATGCAATTCCAAAGTGACAGCCACTGAAATGGGATGGTATGAATCTCCAGTAGCAGAAACACCAGCACAAACAGCAGCAGCACGCAAATGGACCATCCAAAAAACAGTAGCAACAGAGGAACCTACTACTGAACCAACATTAGCAGCAGCAGAACTAACATCAGAAGCAATAGTTCCAACATCAATAATCAAGCAACCAGAATCACTGGCCTTCACTGCAACAGCACACAGCAGCAGCAGAGGTAATAGGAGCAGTCATCCATCACACCAGAAGAAGGCAGCCTCCCTTGAGAAGCCAGGAGTTTTGCTGGGACAAAACAGTGAACAACAGCACATAACAGGAAAACAGGTAAATGTTTGCAAGCAGAGGAATCTACAACAAGGTATGAAATCTTGTAACAGTGTAAGAAAAAATGCATCAACAGAGTGTAAAGTCGCAGGTCAGTTGGATTGTTCGAATCAGCTAAGAACTATGAGTCTGAACATTCACTGTCTTAAAAACAAGTACCTTGAACTTGAGGTAGCAGCAAATAGTGACCATATTGATTGTTTATGTGTTATGGAACATTGGTGCAGGAACAGTGAACTAAACAGCATAAACTTAAGCCAATATAAACTTGCCAGTCAGTACTGTAGGCAAAATGCCAAAGGTGGTGGTGTATGCATTTATCTAAATCCCAAGCTTAAATTTAAGTTAAGATACGAGGCTAAACTATTAATCATAGAAAAGGATTTTGAAACAGTAGCCATTCAGTTATATAGTTTAAGAAAGAAAATAATTGTTGCAGCAATTTACAGATCACCATCTGGAGATACTGAAGTTTTTCTTAGGAATTTGGAAGAAATGCTCAACATTTTCTCAAATGAGAACTCTACCATAATTCTTTGTGGTGACTTTAATATTAATCTATTGGTCCAGAGTTCAGTAAAAAACAAGTTTTTAGACATAATAAAAAGCTTCAACATGTTCCCCCTCATATCAGCTCCCACTAGAACAACAGACTCCAGTGAAAGCCTAATAGATAACATCTTCTCAAATGTGGTCACACATGAAGTTGCAGTTACAAATGTGAATACGGGATTATCAGATCATAATGCACTAACCTTTAATCACACTGCAACTCCCAAGGAGGAGGAAAATAAAAAGGAGTACAAACAATTTTTCTCTACTGAAAATTGTAATCAGTTCAAAAATAATTTAAAAAATGTAGTTTGGTCAGAGGTCTTGGCACAAACAAACACAAATGGTGCTTACAATATATTTGCTTCGACTTTTATGACATACTTTGAAATGTGTTTCCCAAACAAGCTTTTGAGTTATAGATCATCTGGATCCAAAGCGACCTGGATTACACCCGGACTTAAAAAGTCAAGTGAAACCATGAAATTACTAAGTTTAAAGTTAAAAACATGTCATGATCAGCAGTTTGTTGAGTATGTGAGGACATACAAAAAGACTTACCGCAAAGTAATAGCAAAAGCAAAATTATTAAGTAATGATAGAGTAATAAGGCAGGCTAGTAACAAGTCCAGAATGATGTGGAAAATGATAAAAAAAGAAACTGGGGGTCAAACTAAAGAACAGGCAATCAATCTTAAAAATAAGGAAATATCCCCATAGAAAAAGATGCCATGGCAAACTATGTAAACAATTATTTTGTAAATATTCCCCTTACTTGATGTAGTAAATTTAAGCAACAACGAACAGTGATGACTCCAATGGTAAATACCAGCATGATGGCAATCCCAACAGATGGGCATGAATTTTTCAAAGTCATTAAATGCTTGAAATCCAAAATGTCCTCTGGGTTGGATGATGTACCTGTATCAATAATTAAGAAAATTGCTCCATGTGTTGTCAAACCTATAGTGCACATAGCAAACTTGTCCCTTAGTGAAGGAATATTTCCGGATAAACTTAAAATCTCTAAAGTAATACCTCTATAAAAAAAATGGTGACAGACATAAAATAGAAAATTACATACCTATATCTCTCCTCCCAGCCTTCTCCAAAATACTTGAGGAATTAATGAAAATCAGGGTTACAAAATATCTAGAAAAACGTAAACTAATAAATAACAGACAACATGGGTTTCGAACAGGGCACAGTGCAGAAACAGCCATATTGGACTACACAACAGAAGTAGTAAGAAATTTGGAGTCAAATAAACAGGTTGTTGGAATTAATCTGGATTTATCCGAAGCCTTCGATACTGTGAACCATGTAATATTACTAGGGAAACTTGAAGCAATAGGCATCAGGGGTACTGTTAAAAAATGGTTTGAATGTTATCTACAAAACAGGTGACAAGTTGTTGAGCTGAGGTCATCCAACAATCTTCACAATTTTAAACTCATATCTGAATCAAAACAAATTGACATAGATGTTCCACAGGGCAGCATTCTGGGCCCATTGTTTTTTGTAATTTATATCAATGGTATACAGGCTCCAGACACCTCAGCCAAAATTCTACTATTTGCAGATGACACGAGTATCATAATTAGTCATATAAAAGAATCATTGTGTACTACAGCAGAAAAAATGCTCTCATACATACAGTCATGGTTTTATTCAAATAAGCTGACATGAAATACAAAGAAAACAAACTTTATATAGTATGGAAGCAAGTGTCAAGGGGAAAATATGTGCCTTATGCTGGATAGCAAACAAATAGAAAAAGTGTGCACCACAAAGTTTCTGGGAATGCGAATTGACCAAGATTTAAACTGGAATGAACACAGTGTATATCTTACTCAGAAACTTAGCTCAGCATGTTTTGCCTTAAGAATAATATCCAATGCATGTAGCAAAGAGTGTATTAGAGCGGTGTACTTTAGTTATTTGCAATCAGTTGCAAGCTATGGCATAAGTTTTTGGGGAAAAACCAGGTCAAGACTAAATGATATTTTTATTATGCAAAAAAGAGCTATTTGTATCATGACACACAGCCCACCACAAACTCACTGTAGACCCTTATTCAGACAACTAAAGATACTGACAATACCATCGATATATATTTTTAAATGCCTGGAAATGATCAGTAAAAATAACTGCAATCTCCAAACCAACTCAAGCTACCATGATCACGATACAAGGCATTGTAAGGACTTCCACATTCCCTATGTAGCAAAAACTAGAAGTCAGAAACATGTTAGCCACTTAGGAATAAAGCTTTTAAATGCACTTCCATCTCAAATTAAAGAATTGAAAGGCAAAAATAATTTCAAGCGTGAAGTAAAAAAATACTTGATGGAAAAATGCTACTACAGTGTAAATGAATACCTGTCTCAGACTGTGGATTGAAACCTGTACTCATTATTTAAAAATTCAAACTAATTTAATTATGTTTTCAACTTCTTAATTATGGTACTTGTGAAAAATCTGTTAAATATCCGTAATACGTTTTGTGTATAAGGCGTAGTTCATTATATATAATTGTTTATCATAAGCACGTACATTTGTTTTTGTGTAATAAGTTCTTGTACACTACTTATGTACTATGTGTACGTAATTTGTTTTGTTGTTTGTATATGTTTGTCCAGTCATTATGTGTATGTATTGTTATGTGTTACGTGTAATCAAATGACAAATCCTATATCATATGTGTGATCTATTGGATGCTAAATAAATAAATAAATAAATAATAAATAAATACGGAAATGATTAGCTTTTCAGAGCATTCACACAAGGTTGGCGCCGATGGTGACACCTACAATGTGCTGACATGAGGAAAGTTTCCAACCGATTTCTCATACACAAACAGTAGCTGACCAGCGTTGCCTGGTGAAACATTGTTGTGATGCCTCGTGTAAGGAGGAGAAATGCCTACCATCACGTTTCCCACTTTGATAAAGGTCGGATTGTAGCCTATCGCGATTGCCGTTTATCGTATCGCAACATTGCTGCTCGCGTTGGTTGAATCCAACAACTGTTAGCAGAATATGGAATCGGTGGGTTCAGGAGGGTAATACGGAACGCCGTGCTGCATCCCAACAGCCTCGTATCACTAGCAGTCAAGATGACAGGCATCTTATCCGCATGACTGTAACGGATTGTGCAGCCACATCATGATCCCTGAGTCAACAGATGGGGACGTTTGCAAGACAACAACCATCTGCACGAACAGTTCGACGACGTTTGCAGCAGCATGGACTATCAGCTCAGAGACCATTGCTGCGGTTACCCTTGACGCTGCATCACAGACAGGAGTGCCTGCGATGGTGTACTCAACGACGAACCTGGGTGCACGAATGGCAAAACTTCATTATTTCGGATGAATCCAGGTTCTGTTCACAGCATCATGACAGTCGCATCTGTGTTTGATGACATCGCGGTGAACACACATTGGAAGCGTGGTTTCGTCATCGCCATACTGGCGTATCACCCGGTGTGATGGTATGGTGTGCCATTGGTTACACGTCTCGGTCACCTCTTGTTTGCATTGACAGCACTTTAAACAGTGTACGTTACATTCCCATGGCTCTACCCTTCATTCGATCCCTATGAAACCCGACATTTCAGCAGGATAATGCACGACTGCATGTTGCAGGTCCTGTTCGGGCCTTTCTGGATACAGAAAATGTTCGACTGCTGCTCTGGCCAGCACATTCTCCAGATCTCTCACCAATTGAAAATGTCTGGTCAATGGTGGCCGAGCAACTGGCTCGTCACAATACGCCAGTCACTACTCTTGACGAACTGTGGTATTGTGTTGAAGCTGCATGGGCAGCTGTACCTGTGTATGCCATCCAAGCTCTGTTTGTCTCAATGCCTAGGCATATCAAGGCCAGAGGTGGTTGTCCTGGGTACTGATTTCTTAGGATCTATGCACCCAAATTGCGTGAAAATGTAATCACATGTCAGTTCTAGTATAATATATTTGTCCAATGAATACCCGTTTATCATCTGCATTTCTTCTCGGTGTAGCATTTTAATGGTCAGTAGTGTAGGTGTTCGTTCTTTCCACGAACTACATGAGATCGGATTAATAGAGAATTGTGAAGGTGGTTCGATGAACTCTCTGCCAGGCACTTAAATGTGATTTGCAGAGTATCCATGTAGATGTAGATGTAGAAGAATTCCAACACTAGAAACAAAAAGTTAGAGTAAGTTAACAATCATTTACAATTAAATCATGTATCATTAATAATTAACTAACACGATACATATAAAACTTACTTACAACAAACATTACAATTTGGTGGATGCACTTCTCTGTTACTTTTGTCTACATAAAGAGTTTGCTTCACTCTCGCTGTTTTTACTATGTTACACATATATACATGTATAATTCTAATTCCATTTCTCTTTATGACATAAGAAGACATGCATTCACAGCTTAAATGAACAGAATACCAGTAGCTTCTATAACAAATTCAAAACTGTGTGCTTCTTGTTATTAGTGAAATTCACGCTACCAACATACGATGGTACCTTACGGTTACTGCTAGTGTAGTTGCACTCTTCTAAACAGCATCCCATACGATCAAACGAGTTGCTTCTTTACCTGCAGTTACATTTTAGATACTTGGGCTGTGCATGGCTCTGCTTAAAAAGAATAGCTCAATATAGCCATAGCGTGGAGCCGCTTGCGTCTGCTTTCATGCCCAACAGCTAATTCGCTACAGATAATAACCTACAGCTGTGACACTGCAGTTAAATAATCTACCTGTACATTGGTTATAATTGTGAATTAATTAAATACACAGAAATACAAAATAAAATTTAAATGAGTAATTTAATAACAAGGGTTCTACTCTTAAGTCTCTAATTGATGTAGACGATAGAGATTTACATTGAATAATGTTTAGAAAACATGTCTTTCATGCTATGAAATTTGTTTGACACTATAAATCAACTAACATTTTATCATACATTTCACTCTTTTACTGTATCTGATCGGACTGTCAAAGAAAACTGAAACAACTTTGTGCAGAATTCTACCACTTAAATCTCATTTATAACTAGGCAGATAGATCAATCATAAATTCAGAAAATTTTCAGTCTTATTTGCACTAAAATAGTATTTACCTGAAGACTTTATTCTGATAAACTTATTGCGAACTTATCTCTGTAATTTAGCATGTATAAATCTATTCAAAACTCTTCTAAAAAACATGTGCTACATAATTAAACTGCATAATAGCCCCTAGAAACTTAGCTTATACTATGCACATAACCCCGTGTTCTACTCTGACAAGCAATTAAAATTTTTATGAGGTCAGATGACCTCCATGTACCAAATTTTGTACAAATTCAAGCAAACTACATCTAGTACATGAGAAACCTATCCAAAATAATACAATAATACATTTAACTAACCCCTTGAAATTTCACCCAGATTCTTATGTACAATACAAATTACATTCATCACTTACACAAACTAATTACTGTCTGCCAACCTGCATGCACCAAAAGTAGTGTGGCCAATGTGGACACTTTCCTTGCACTAAGTTGTGCCTCCATATGTTTTACGTACAACTTCATTTTCCCAAGTTCTATCTTTTACATCGAACACAAGTAGCCCCCAAAATTTCTTACATACTACACATGAAAAAATACTTATATACATACTTGCATTTATGCACAATCCCTTCCTTGGTTCACAAGATGCAACTCTGCCACCTTGCCTCTTACAGCATTTTTCTTGCCAGTGGAGTACCTTTTAAATCTCACCTTTTTGCGTTTTTCGAACTGATGAAACTTGAGGCTTCTTTTCCTCGTTTGTCAACAGAATCTTACATTTAGAAGCAAAATTTGTGACAACACTGGAACACCATTTTTTGTTTAGAGAGGCACACATTTTCTTTCCCAACTGCCAATTTCATCATCATCCTCAAACAAGTCATTAAACAATTGCTTTACCTCGATTTCATCTTTCCCCCCTTCAAGATTTCTTGCTACTTTAAATTTCTCCCATGCCCATCAGTGATGCAATAATGACTTCAGTATTTTTCCATATCATATCTAGTCATTAAGAGAATATTCACTTTCCTCCTTACCATACCATCCTTGTACTAACATCATCTCCTAAACAAATATTACCCTACTACCCATTTCCAGTTCTTCCAGTCTGCCTCTAAATCATCTGTAGCATATAGATCTTTTGTCAAATTTGTCATTTCATCATCATCTTCAGAATCAAATATACTTTCTTCATCTTCTGAATTAATGATTTCACTAGCTGCAATATTCTCGCAACTAATCACTCAACTTCATCTCCCGTACAGGAATCCTCACTTATTTCTGCCAAATCGCTACATTACTTTCACATTCAATCTTCTACATCGACTCTTAATTCATGCTTTCATATTGAGCCATCGGTCCATTTTCATTAACATAAATAAGTGCACAAGTTCCATCCTTCGAGATATCCAAATCAGTAGTTTCAACTCTCGCAACTTCAGCACCTTTAACAATAAATCACTCACTTCTGCCGATACATAATAAAATTCATCACCAGCTAATGAGACTATTGATACGCCGACTTCATAGATCTCTTCACCTACTTTCTCCGATACAAAATCATCTTCATTACTTTCACCTGAGTTATTATCATTGTTGCTACTGACTAGAGCCTCATCAGAATTCATCATACATTCCAGCTCCACCAAATTCAGATTTACCTCTGATTACAGAATTTTCTCTCATACATACATTCATTCCATCATTTACTTTCTTTTCACTAAATGAATTCTCCAGTCACATATCATCATTATCATAGCTTTTAATGTATTTTACTATATTTCTTGCTCCTTCTTTGTTGTTGTGCAGCTTAAAATTATTCCCTTCTTTATTTTTATTTCTTATAACCTCCATCTCCAATATTTGTGGCTTCTTTGCCGAAATATAAACAGCCACAGAATTTTTAAAGTAACATGTCCTTTTCAATGCCAGTTAATTTCACAATATCCAGACCTGAGATGCGGCGATCTCTTTTAACAATCTCTTAGACTGACATTGCATTTCGTAAGGCTTCTGCCCCTCAGATCTTCTTTCCTGGTTTCTTTCCATTGTGAGAATTCCCATTTGAAAATTATAGTTACCATTGTGGTGATAATTATTTTGGTGATTATTGTAATTCCCATTCTGGTACTCATTTCCCTGTCTACTGTTCTCATTATGTGGCTTGAATTTCAGTGCCTGTTCAAGTTTCTCAATAAAATCTAAAAGGGAATCTGTCGGACTATGAACAAGATCCCATTGTAAAAATTTTGGTAATCATCTCTTGAATGTTGTGAACTCCATCAGTATTCCCAGTGGATAATTTATATGCATCAGCTTAGCTAGTTCAAGTAAAGAAATACTCTGCATTGACCCACAACTGTGTTTGAAACTTGACCCATTTAGGAACTCATTCTGTAGTTGGGTTTGCTTCATTTCATCCAGAAGTTGTTCAAAAAACAACTATCAAACAGCTCATATGCAGTAAATGAAGCACTCTTTAAATCTACCCATTATTGTGCGTTGCCCTCAAGCTGACTTCTTGCGAACTTAATTTTTGCCATTTCCATTCCTCTCACAAAACTCTCTACATGCACCAAGAAAATCTGCTGGATGGTATTTTCCATTGGTTGTAAAACACTTTGCCATTCTTGAACTAACCCAGTAGTAGGACGATTCACTGCTAAAGAATTTAATTTTGCCCGTACATCTTTAATCCCCTGTTCACTCTGCACAGCTTCTTTATTTAATCCCGACTGAAAATGTTCTCTATTTTTATGCACCTCCTTTCCACATTTTACAACTCTATGTCACAAATTGTTAACCAATGTAGTGGTCACTTCCTCAAACGTGAGACCTGAGTTTCTCCTGGTGTATACAATTTCCAAACAACTTACAGGAATTGAGCCAGTTAATATCTATAGCGACCGTCGATACTTCGATGGGAGTACACCCTGCCATTTTCAAGGCAAATACTGCAACGGACAGGTGATGTACAAACCCCATTATTGTGTGTTGCCCTCAAGCTGCCTTCTTGCGAACTTAATTTTTGCCATTTCCATTCCTCTCACAAAACTCTCTACATGCACCAAGAAAATCTACTGGATGGTATTTTCCATTGGTTGTAAAACACTTTGCCATTCTTGAACTAACCCAGTAGTAGGACGATTCACTGCTAAAGAATTTAATTCTGCCCGTACATCTTTAATCCCCTGTTCACTCTGCACAGCTTCTTTATTTAATCCCGACTGAAAATGTTCTCTGTTTTTATGCACCTCCTTTCCACATTTTACAACTCTATGTCACAAATTGTTAACCAATGTAGTGGTCACTACCTCAAACGTGAGACCTGAGTTTCTCCTGGTGTATACAATTTCCAAACAACTTACAGGAATTGAGCCAGTTAATATCTACAGCGACCGTCGATACTTCGATGGGAGTACACCCTGCCATTTTCAAGGCAAATACTGCAACGGACAGGTGATGTACAAACAAATTTAAAACCTTGGTTCTTGGAGTAATTCAGGAAAGATAACACACATACACTGAACACTAGTGCCACCAAAGATGACCAAAGTCAGAGATATTGATAGTGAAAAACTACGAACTAGCAGGTGAGATAACATTGATTCTGTCCCTCTGTTTTTTTGACAAGAGAGAAAGAGAGAGAGAGAGAGAGAGAGAGAGAGAGAGAGAGAGAGAGAGAGAGAGAGAGAGAGAGAGAGAGAGCAGGAGTCCAGTCAGAGTTTAAACAAAAATCTCCATTCCTGTTATAAGGTTGCTTGCTAATTTAATCTGAACAGCTTCCTTAATAACACAGTCCCAAAAGCTGGACATGCCTGCCAATATCTCGGTATTGCCATATAACATAGAATGACTAGTATCCAAACAATGTTAGACAGTAGCAGATCTACCTGGCTGCTGTAATCACGTGTGCTGTTTATGCTTAATACATCGGTCCTGCACAGTCCTGATAGTCTGACCAATCTATGCCGTGCCACAGCTACAAGGAATGCGATATACGCCCGCCTTACGCAAACCGAGATCATCCTTAACAGAATCCAAAAGTACCCTAATTTTAGATGGAGGTCAGAAAACACATTCCACATCATATTTCTGTAAAATCTGACTGATTTTGTTGGGAGTGCTTCCTGTGTAAGGCAAAAAGGCACTAGACTCAGGTGTCGATTCGGTATTATCATCAGTCACCCAATGCACAGTTGGTCGATAGTGCAACGCTCATTCATCTGTCTTTCTGATGAAATGTAGCTTCAAGATGGCTCAGCTCAGCTGGCAAAGTCTCAGTGTTGGAAATGACATGTGCCCTGTGTACCAAGGTATGAAGTACCCCTTCATGCTGAGCCAGATGGTGACAGCTATCAGCCTGATGTGGGTATACTTAAATAACAAGGGTTCCATTCGATCACCTGTAATTCATATAGGTGACAGAAAATTATCTCAATATCTTAGATGTTAATGAGCATCCTCTGATAACTGGCAGTCTTCATCCTAGTCAGCCTTGCCTGTCATACGGGCTACGCCATTCGCCCTCAAGGGCTAGCACCTGCATGACACCAGGACTATGTGCGCCACACGTCCCCTGATCTACAATGTAGAGGAAAAAGTACGACTGTAAGCTTTAATGAATAAATTCTTGTTCCACTAATGTTGTGTCATTAGTGCCCAGCGTTCCAACTTGTCTGCTCCTCCACACTCCATGCTCTGTCTTACTGAAAACAGCAGAGGTGCCAACCCAGGCAGCATAGTACTATTATTTCATCAGGATTCATTTTAGAATATATTTTTAAGGCAGATGTGTCAGATATAGTGTGCATGCATGTGAATTTATGCATATTTTTTGCCACATCAATTGTATATTTATAGTCATGAAGAGAAAATTTAAAAGTCTTGAAAATCAACCTGAAATCTGAAGTAATATCATTAAGTGATTTTTGACAATAATAAATATGATTACACATTATATTAATCATGAAATATGTGAGGTGTATCACTCAGATATAATGAGTGATTGAAAAGAAAGTGGATAAGATTGTAAAAAACCATGAAGACAAACATCTATGATGAGCAGAAGGCTCTGCCTTGTCACACATAAGAATGTGCTAAAAACATTACTTGGTCTGTATTTGCACTGGCTATAAATTTTAGAAAACATACAATTTACTCACTGCAGTTTGAATTATTGCAAATTTACAGGTTTCTGTTGCAGATCTCCAATAAAACTCTTGTCTGGAAGAACGACTGAGTAACTTTTGAGAACCAGTTTTTAAGGTATACGGCCAAATGTAAAACTAGTATAAGATTAATATGAGGGAGATTAAAATGACAGTGGAACATAGAAGCTTTTCTTTCCTTTTTGACTAAACTTAATACTTTTTACTATAGGTAATTTGCAAAGTATCATGCTAGCATTACAGATCATTGATTTATTTGGTTCTCCAGTTGTTAACAATCTGTTGTGTTTTCAAGTGCATCAGAGCTGAGTAAATGTGGCCTACCATATGTAATTATCACAGGACTGTACAATACAAATAGTTTCATACTACCCAGCATCATCACTGACCAAAGGTCAGATAAATAAATGAAGAAGTACTGTAGCTGTAGAAGAGTGATTTCCAGGGAAAATAATCAGCTTCAGACCCACAGCAATATTCTCTTTGGAAACAGTGGGCTACACAATGAAGTTTCAAGTTGTACGTAACTGTAATATATATTTTCATTATATACTGTATTTATGGTACTATATATGTGCTAAATAAATGAAAACTGCCAATAAATCTTTAAAATATACCTTCATATTTTATTATTTATAAATGCAATCTCTTTTCATCTTGCTCACAATTCTGTATTTTTCATTTGAATATAATACACACTTCAGGTAAGTAGAGTGTACTGTTTTGAATTTAACAGCAATAGTGATGCAAATATTGCAAGAAAATGTTGTTACAAAAATGCTTTTAAGCCCAAACCCAATGTGAGCTTCAATATTTTTGGAATCATGCCCTTGAAGTATCACCTTGGAACCACATCAAAGCGACATTTACCTTTCAAAATCATTATGGTGTCCCTCAAATTACAAAATATTGTTATGATATTCTTGAATTAACGAATTACACAAGTAAAATTGAGGTCACTCTTATAAACTATTACATTTCATTCATAGCTTACATGATAGTCCAGCAGGATTACAATTGTAATATATCCTGATTAAAATTATGTTTCTGTGCACAATGTACAGCTGCTCTTCCTATGCCGTACGTAAGATAATGTGAATCCCTGATTCAGTGTAGACTGGTCCACTAAGCTCGCTCACTCTAAGAGCAAATGCAGCCTCTTCAAATGGTTCCTGCATAACACCTCGACCAAATGTGCCCAAGTATCCACCCCTCTTTGCTGAACTGCAGTCTGAATACTTCTGGGCCAGTTCTGCAAATGATGCCACTCCTGTTACTATAAACTCAATAAATAACCTGATGAGACGTAGTGCATGCTTTTTGGAGCGTGTAATCTTTTTCTTTCTCCAAGAAGACGGCCTCCTTGAGTTGTTGTGCTTCACAAGCAAATGACTGCATTCAACTTCTTCTGGGCCACTGCTTGGTACAGGGGCAGCAGGTCTGCTTGGAGGATTCCACTGGCTCTCATTAGTATATTTATTATAGTAGTAATACTGTCCATATTTCTTGCTCAAACGTTTTCCCCATCCTGGTGGTAGTTCTTCCTGTTTCATAATGAATCTTAGAGGTAACTAAATCCCTTGTGGAATTAGTTGTAAATCTGAAACACAGAGAACAATAGCATGGTGAATAACCACAACACTCACAAACAGTTACATATGAGGTCAGAAATTAACAAAGGTGTGGAATATAGGACAATATATTTGATACCTAGTTCAGGAAAAATTCTACTAAGAATAAAGAATAGATGATTGCAACATATCATTGAGAGCAAATAAGATGAAAAAAACAGTTCAGCTTCAGAAGGGATAAAGGTACAAAAGATGCAATTGGACTGTTACAAATAACTGAGGAAGATAGACGTTTTTGTTGACTTGGAAGAAACCTTTAATAGAGTTTGATTGTATTTAGGTATTGTGAAGCAGTTTGAAGTTAACTGGAAAGAAAGGAGACTGATAAGCAAACTGTGTATGATACAACAACTAAAAGTAAGGATAGGAGATGAGATGACAGAAGAAATTAAAGTTGAAGGGATGGTAGGCAAAGTTATGGCCTTTCACCAATTCTGCTTAACATCTGTTTAGGTCATTTAGTAGTAATAGTAATAGTAGTAGTAATAGTAGTAGTCATAGTAGTTGCATTTATACATGCATGGCTTTTACACAATCAGAAACTGTATACAGACATTTACGTACTTAAAGGTTGCTGACTTGCTTCCATTATATTGACAATACCCCTATGATCAACTCAGCCTTCCTCTTCAGGTATGTGGACTCCAACCAAACTCTGAACTATAGTTGACCTCAGGCTGCTATTTATAGCAAAGTTCAATCCTTGATGTGCAGTGTGCCCTTTCATGCTGTTTTGTTTTTCAGAACTCACAATATTTGGTGAAACACGAATTCTCTCAGCATTTTCCAGCTGCAGTGGATGTGATTGCCAGCAAGATTTTAACAAATTTGGACCAGGACCCCAACCGTTAATTAATGCATGGTTATTGGGTTCTTCGCTATCTTAATTTTGATACACTCCTTAATTATACTGTCATAGAAACTTGGTGTTTTCAAAACAATAGTGGTCTGATCATATTTTGTTTTATGATTATATTCAAAACAGTACTGTTGATTTACTTGGTTGTCTTATTTGGGTATGTCACTGATGTTCCTTCAATCTTTCCTCAATTGTTCTGATGATCTCCCCAACGTAAGACTTGCCACATTCACACAGGATGTGATACACTCCTGGCTTTCAGAGACCTAGCTCATCTCTAACATTACAAAGAGTACTGCTTATCTTAGTTGAAGGTGAGACGTATCAAGTTGGAATCTAACCACACTTTTACGTATCTACTCTCAAGAATAATTGATTTTTCTTTTTAGGTATTCATTGTGTATCTAATGCAGTTGCACACATAACAGGTTATATGTATGGGAATATGTCAAAATGTTATTTATGCAAAACCTCATTCAAACATATATTTCAATTGTTTATATTCCTGATCACAATGATAACTTGGCTTTAATATAAACATGAGGAACTAAAACTTATGGATAAATGAATTTATGATAATGGCATATGATTGAAAAACATTTTGAGCTCATCAGCAGTGCAGGAGGTATTTTTGCCACTCATTCAAATGCAGATACTCCCACTTTCCAAAACATGTTCTGTAATTACCTGTAATCAATTAACTTACAAAATAATTGACATAGAAGGTTTGGACCCTCAAAATGTCGATCACTTATTATGCTTTGATAACAGCAAGATTCTGAATTTTGACAATATAATTTTATTGCTGTATCTTTTCTGATTCAGACAACACTCTCACTATCTAATTTAGTTAATAATTAAGAATATGAATAATTTTGGATCATAATATATTTATTTTAAGGTTGTTGCCATACTCGTAATTAGGGGATTTCAGACGACCTGTAATAAAAATGTTCCATATGCTTTTGAAAATTAATAACATGAAACATTTTTATAAACCAAAGAATAGTAAAGTCTTAGAATCCATGCAGAATAGGAACATCTAAACCAGCCAAATTTCAAAGCATTATGTACTTTCAGAATTCACGTTGTGTTCCCACACTAGTCTAAATAGTTACCCCTCCACCAAAACTGGCAGTCTGCACCTGGAAATCATACAGGTAACATCTCTTTGTCGGATCACATTAAGCTTGTGACTGACCAGTACATGAATATCATCTATATGTTAGTCTTTGTTAAAGTCTGCATTTCATAATTCTGTGTCGGTTAAGGTTATATTCTGTACCCTGAATTAATACATGCAACAAAAGAAGAATATGAAACTGTGTAATATGTTTCTGTCTTAAAATCTTGGATGAACTAGTAAATATTAAACTTGAAATTGCTAATGATCTGCAAACTCCAGTTATGGGACTGTGTTATAAATTCTGGTGACAATATTATCAGTTGTGTTTTGTGCACTGCTACTTTCATTGTCTGTCACTGTACATCATGCTGCAATGAAGTTTCATCGCTACTGTGATAAGATTTGCAAAATGAGGGAATCACATCCCTCTATCTGTATAAACTGTGAATTCTGAAACTGCCGCTGGATGCATGAGCTCGACCAACAATATGTCCTGGGGCACAGCAGCCAACCAGCATGGATCAGCACAGATATAAACAACACAGCAAGTTGAGACAATGTGGCAATATACAATGTGCCTAGCAGATGATGTGGAGAGGGGGGAGGAAATAACAGTTGACAGTAGCATCCAATATAAAGACAACCGTTTTAGTCAGAATGAACAACTAAATCCTAGCAATACCAACACATTTTCCATAATGTGCATAACCAGTGGGAGGGGGGCCAAGCGGGTACTTTATGCCCACTATAAAAAAATTGAAAATAAATTCGTTAATTTTTGTTGACTCACATTAAATCATACTTTTCAAAGAGATACTCATGTGTAAGTAGGGTGCAAAATCAGAAAATATCTTTTAGCGCACTCTCAGCAGTATCAGTAATGTGTGCTACCTACAGGACTGTACTTTATGCCCAAGGTAAAAAAAATTGAAATGTAAAATTCATTAATTGTTGTTAAGTTTTACACAAACATATCTTTTAAAGAGATATTGATGTATAAGTAATGTTCTGAACCTGATAATTTTAATTATGACACTCACTGGGGAAAGTGACATCTACTACAAAGACTTAAATTTATGCGCTAAGTTTAACTGAAAAATTTAAAACATTTATATAATCTGATAAAAGAATCCATTAAAAGCAATAAAAAGTTTCCAGAATTCTAAAATATAAAGTAACTGAATAGATAACAATATTTTCAAGAAGTGGGCCAAAATACCTCCCCTTCCACCCCTTTGGTGTTGCAACGGTTAAAAGTAAAAGACAGTGTGTTGGGTATAACACCAGGTATGTCAGTAAAGGAAAATTTAGAGCTGGTAATAAAAAAGTTTAAGGGACAGTTGAAAGCCAGAATCAAAATACAGGAAAAGAACACGTGTAGTAAAATAAACTAATATTATAGTGAGATAAGAAGTATCAGAGAGTGTTTTGACAGTATGTAATCAGAATAGAACAATAGTATGGAAAGTGTAAGTAATGAAGTGGATTCAGTGCAAAACTGTTTATTAGAGAAAAAGGAAAATATACTTGCTCCGGACACTGCGAGAGGGCTGTACAAGCAATGATCACACGCACGGCACAGCGGACACACCAGGAACCGTGGTGTTGGCCGTCGAATGGCGCTAGCTGCGCAGCATTTGTGCACCGCCGCCGTCAGTGTCAGCCAGTTTGCCGTGGCATACCGAGCTCCATCGCAGTCTTTAACACTGGTAGCATGCCGCGACAGCGTGGACGTGAACCGTATGTGCAGTTGACGGACTTTGAGCGAGGGCGTATAGTGGGCATGCGGGAGGCCGGGTGGACGTACTGCCGAATTGCTCAACACGTGGGGCGTGAGGTCTCCACAGTACATCGATGTTGTCGCCAGTGGTCGGCGGAAGGTGCACGTGCCCGTCGACCTGGGACCAGACCGCAGCGACGCACGGATGCACGCCAAGACCGTAGGATCCCCACGCAGTGCCATAGGGGACCGCACCGCCACTTCCCAGCAAATTAGGGACACTGTTGCTCCTGGGGTATCGACGAGGACCATTCGCAACCGTCTCCATGAAGCTGGGCTACGGTCCCGCACACCATTAGGCCGTCTTCCGCTCACGCCCCAACATCGTGCAGCCCGCCTCCAGTGGTGTCGCGACAGGCGTGAATGGAGGGACAAATGGAGACGTGTCGTCTTCAGCGATGAGAGTCGCTTCTGCCTTGGTGCCAATGATGGTCGTATGCGTGTTTGGCGCCGTGCAGGTGAGCGCCACAATCAGGACTGCATACGACCGAGGCACACAGGGCCGACACCCGGCATCATGGTGTGGGGTGCACGTCCGCATGTATCCCGTGCCACCCAACGTGCTCTAGAAGGTGTAAGTCAACTACCCTGGCCAGCAAGATCTCCGGATCTGTCCCCCATTGAGCATGTTTGGGACTGGATGAAGCGTCGTCTTACGCGGTCTGCACGTCCAGCACGAACGCTGGTCCAACTGAGGTGCCAGGTGGAAATGGCATGGCAAGCCGTTCCACAGGACTACATCCAGCATCTCTACGATCGTCTCCATGGGAGAATAGCAGCCTGCATTGCTGCGAAAGGTGGATATACACTGTACTAGTGCCGACATTGTGCATGCTCTGTTGCCTGTGTCTATGTGCCTGTGGTTCTGTCAGTGTGATCATGTGATGTATCTGACCCCAGGAATGCGTCAATAAAGTTTCCCCTTCCTGGGACAATGAATTCACGGTGTTCTTATTTCAATTTCCAGGAGTGTATTTGGTGATCAAATGAAGTCAATGAAGTAGAGGCTGATGATATGGGATAAGTGAAAGAACTGTTAACACAAATTTTAACACATGAAAGGATATTCAAGCAGAGTGTGTGGAAGTAATGAGTGACATTCTCGACGCACGTATTATTGATGTTGATCTAGTGTTAGCACAGGCAGTTGTTGATGTAAATACTGATACATAAGAGACTAATAGCAATTAAATAATTTTTGACATAGTGTAAGAAAATATTATTCATGTACAGGATGTGGAGGTTCAATCAGAAAATTATTGCTATAAATATTAATGCTTTAGGTGATACTGAAAGAGGGTGTGTGCTTTTAGTAGATGAGCACATGGGCTTCATTTGAACAGACTTGGGAAAAGGTTCCTAGCACAAAAAACTAATTGAAAGAAGCACAGGCAATAGTTTTACTAGAAATTCAACAGTAATGACAAAATTTGTTTCATTGCCAACCACAGAAAGGAAAAATAGTGATTTTGTTCCACAGCAACACATTCCAGTAATAGCCAACACTCCAATAAGGTCTTTTTTAGGCTAAAGAACAGAAGAGAGCACAGTGTAAATGTTGTACCTTTTGATAATATAACTTTTGTGAAAACTAACATTAAGGAACTAGTTAAGAATACAATTGACAAGCTATATTGTTTAAAAATATTTCATCAGAATATAAGAAGTCTTTTGAATAAAAAAGAAGAGCTGCTGCTTTCACTGCAAGAAACAGCTGACACAGACGGAATTATTCCTGATGTGCTCTGCTTAACTGAACAAAACTTGGAAGCCACAGAAATTAATCAGCTACATGTAAATAGTTATAAAATTGATTCTTCCTACTGTCGGGGCAACTTAAGACAAGGCAGAGTGGCAATTTACACATACAATACTATTAGGTCACAAGTTATAGATGCACACTACTGGCCACTAAAATTGCTACACCACGAAGCTGACGTGCTACAGACGCAAAATTTAACCGACAGGAAGAAGATGCTGTGATGTGGAAATGATTAGCTTTTCAGAGCATTCACATATGGTTGGTGCCGGTGGCGACACCCACAACGTGCTGACATGAGGAAAGTTTCCAAACCGATTTCTCATACACAAACAGCAGTAGACCGGCATTGCCTGGTGAAACATTGTTGTGATGCCTCATGTAAGGAGGAGAAACGCGTACTATCATGTTTCCGACTTTGATAAGGGTTGGATTGTAGCCTATCGCAATTGCGGTTTATCATATCGCGACATTGCTGCTCGCGTTGGTCAGATCCAATGACTGTTAGCAGAATATGGAATCGGTGGGTTCAGGAGGGTAATACGGATCAGCGTGTTGGATCCCAATGACCTCGTATCACTAGCAGTCGAGATGACAGGCATCTTATCTGCATGGCTGTAACACATCGTGCAGCCACGCCTCAATCCCTGAGTCAACAGATGGGGACGTTTGCAAGACAACAACCATCTGCACGAACAGTTCGACAACGTTTCCAGCAGCATGGACTATCAGCTCGGAGACCATTGTTGCAGTTACCCTTGATGCTGCATCACAGACAGGAGCGCCTGCAATGGTGTACTCAATGATGAACCTGGGTGCGTGAATGGCAAAATGTCATTTTTTCGGATGAATCCAGGTTCTGTTCACAGCATCATGATAGTCGCATCCGTTTTTGACGACATCACAGTGAATGCACATTGGAAGGGTGTATTCGTCATCGCCATACTGGTGTATCACCTGACGTGATGGTATGGTGTGCCATTGGTTATATGTCTCGGTCACCTCTTGTTCGCATTGACGGCACTTTGAACAGTGGACGTTACAATTCAGATGTGTCACGACCCGTGGCTCTACCCTTCATTCGATCCCTGCGAAACCATACATTTCAGGAGGATAATGCATGACCACATGTTGCAGGTCCTGTACGGGTCTTTCTGGATACAGAAAATGTTTGACTGCTGCCCTGGCCAGCACATTCTCCAGATCTCTCACCAACCGAAAACGTCTGGTCAAAGGTGACTGAACAACTGGCTCGTCACAATATGCCAGTCACTACTCTTGATCAACAGTGGTATTGTGTTGAAGCTGCATGGGCAGCTGTACCTGTACACGCCATCCAAGCTCTGTTTGACTCAATGCCCAGGCGTATCAAGGCCGTTATTACGGCCAGAGGTGGTTGTTCTGGGTACTGATTTCTCAGGATCTATGCACCCAAATTGCGTGAAAATGTAATCACATGTCAATTCTAGTATGATATATTTGTCCAACAAATACCCGTTTATCATCTGCATTTCTTCTTGGTGTAGCAGTTTTAATGGTCAGTAGTGTATCTAAATACTGTATTGAACAGCAGTTTGAATGTTGTGCAGTCAAATTAGAGCTTAAAACACAGTTCCTGAACATAGTAACAGTTTACAGGTCACCTATGGGAGACATTCAAAAATTTCTCACTCAGCTAGAAACAGTTCTTACTAAACTTTATAGAAACAGTAGTAATGTCATCGTATGTGGTGACTTTAACGTAAACTTACTCACAAAAAATAGCAACCAGAAATTATTAGAATCACTATTGTTAACCTTCAATCTGCTCCCCATGATCTCATTCCCAACAAGAGTATATGGGCACAGTAAGACCCTGATTGACAACCCTAAAATTGCCAGCAGAAAAACAACACATGGCCATTGTAACAAAGTTAAACATGTTAGAACAATAAATGCTGAACCTACTTGCTTGTTCAGAAATAGTTTAGGGCATGAACAATGGGAGGAAGTATACCAGGCTGACACAGAGAATGAGAAGTTCAACTCTTTCCTGAACAGTTTCTTTCCCGCAAAGACAGATTAAAATCAAACCAACCCGTAGTAAAAGGAAAGAGTGGCTAACTACTGGCATAAAAATATCATGTAACAAAAAGAGAGATCTGTATGTACAACAGAGGACTAGTACAGACTCAGTAGTAAAGTTACATTACAAGAAATACTGTAAAATTCTAACTAGTGTAATAAAGAGTGCCAAAAAGTTGCACTATGCACAAAAAATTAGCAACTCAAACAATAAAATAAAGACCATATGGCACATCATAAAAAGTGAGACAAATAGGAACATAAAACCTGATAATAATAAACACAAAGTTGCAACCTCAGATTTCAACAATTTTTTTCTTTCTAGAGCTGAAAAAACAGTGAACCATAATAAACAGGCTCACACAGAAGCTATTGAACCACTTAACCACATGCAAATAACATCTAAAGTAGCACTTCATTTCAGAAGTACAACCCCTAAAGAAATTGAAAAAACCATAAAATTACTCAAAAACTCAGATTCCCGTGGATACAATGTCATATCAAGTAGGATTTTAAAATAATGTGTAGACTTAATCAGTTATATATTGTGCTATTTGTGTCACCAATCTATGGAAACTGGTGTGGTCCTAGATAGATTAAAACATACAGTAGTGATGCCAATCCGCAAAAGTGGAGCAAGGGATGAAATATCCAACTATCGGCCCATCTCCCTGCTGTCAATACTCTCGAAGGTATTTGAGAGAATAGTGTATGATAGGATTTATAGTCACACTACACAAAATAGTTTCCTGGCTCCTACACAGTTCGGCTTTCGTAAGGGCTCCTCCACAGACAGAGCTATATTTAACCTAACAGATGAAATTTAGGTGAACTAAATTACAAAAGGTATCCGATGGGGATATTTTGTGACCTTGCCAAGGCATTTGATTGTGTAGATCACAACACACTCTTAAAAAAGCTTCCACATTATGACATTAAAGACAAATCTTTGACTTGGTCAGAATCATACAGGAAGCAAAGGGTTGTCTTAAGGGGGACAGGTACAGCATTAAAATCAGACTTGGGAAATATGAAGTATGGAGTCCCGCAGGGCTCAATTCTTGGGCCATTAATTTTCCTGTTCTACATTAATGATCTACCAATCACAATTAACAACAGAGCAGAAATAGTAATGTTTGCCGATGACACAAGTATCCTCGTAAAAGGACCCAACTCCACAATGCAGGATAAAGCCATGACAGTCTCTACTCAAGTACAAATGGTTCACTGCGAATAGCCTAACCTTAAATCTTTCAAAAACCAATATAATACAGTTTCTGACAAAAGATAAAAAAATAAAGCTCCTGGAATACATGTTAACAATCACAAAATTAATGAAACCACACATACAAAATTCCTATGTATCCAGATAGACAGTCACCTAAGATGGAAAGAACATATTGATCAGCTGGTCAAGAAACGTAGCTCATTGTGCTTTGCACTAAGAGCTCTCCATCAGTTTGTAGAAAGAGAAATAATGTTGGTGTCATATTTTGCATATTTCCGTTCTCTTCTGGGTAAATGCTGCAGGTGTTGAAAAAGTATTCAGAATACAAAAATGAGCAGCAAGGCTAATATATAGGGTCTCTAATGGGACATCTTGCAGAGGTCTCTTCAAATCTCTCAGGACGCTTACCATCACACGTCAGTATATTACTCACTGATGTTATTTGTAGCCAACAACAGGGAATTGTTTCAGAAAAATTGTTACATCCACATCCATGACACAAGACAGGTGAAAAATTTTCAACATGGATCTGCAACTCTCACTAAAGTACATAGGTGAGTTACTGAATCAGGTATAAAGGTCTTCAATAAGCTCCCCATCAATATAAAAAAAGGAAATAAATAATGTACAGGTTTTCAAAAGGAAACTAAAATTATTCCTCATCGAACAAACTTTCTATAAAATGAATGAATACTTAGAGCTATAAGGTATAAGAGTGGGTGAAACTGCCTAAGAAAAGCACTCCTCTAGAGATAAAGTGTGATGCTGTTACTTGTAGTTTAATTGAAATTGTGGTGATATAATGTAAATTTATCTGTTTCATTATGAGAAAACGTGAACTCCCATGTATCTCACTCTCTTGAGCATTCACTTAAACCTTTTCTTAAGGAATGCAGTTAAAATTTGTATTCAATTCAAACCATGACCACGAAAAAAATTTACTTGCTTATATACCGAGTGATCAAAAAGTCAGTATAAATTTGAAAACTGAATAAATCATGGAATAATGTAGATAGAGAGGTACAAATTGACACACATGCTTGGAATGACATGGGGTTTTATTAGAACCAAAAAATACAAGAGTTCAAAAAATGTCTGACAGATGGCGCTTCATCTGATCAGAATAGCAATAACTAGCATAACAAAGTAAGACAAAGCAAAGATGATGTTCTTTACAGGAAATGCTCAATATGTCCACCATCATTCCTCAACAATAGCTGTAGTTGAGGAATAATGTTGTGAACAGCACTGTAAAGCATGTCCGGAGTTATGGTGAGGCATTGGCATTGGATGTTGTCTTTCAGCATCCCTAGAGATGTCGGTCAATCATGATACACTTGCGATTTCAGGAAACCCCAAAGCCAATAATCGCACAGACTGAGGTCTGGCGACCCGGGAGTCCAAGCGTGACAAAATTGGCGGCTGAGCACACGATCATCACCAAACGATGTGTGCACGAGATATTTCACGCATCTAGCAACATGGGGTGGAGCGCCATCCTGTATAAACATCGTACGTTCCAGCAGGTGTTTATCAGCCAGGCTGGGGATGATGTGATTCTGTAACATATTGGCGTACCTCTCACCCGTTACGGTAGCAGTTACAAAACCAGAATCACGCATTTCCTCAAAGAAAAAAGGTCCAATAATGGTAGATGTGGTAAATCCAACCCATACCAAAACAGTTATAGGATTTTCGGTAGCCAAAATTCTGCAGTTGTGGGCATTGACAGACCCTCGGAGCACGAAATGAGCTTCGTCGGTCCACAACATGTTACTGAACCAATCATCATGTTCCGCCATCTTTTGATACGCCCACACCGCAAATGCCCTCCGCTTCACTAAATTGCCAGGTAACAGTTCATGATGCGATGGATTTTGTACAGATAGCATCAGAGGGTACGCCTAAGTGCCAACCAAACAGTAGTGTATGGAATGCCGGTGCAATGTGCAACTGCATGAGCACTGCCTTCCCTGTGCATAGACGAACCCGCTGCAGTCTCCATTTCTTCCTGAACTGTCTCCGCAGCATTACGCCTTGTGCTCGGTCGGCCACATGGGGTCTATCGTCGAAACAACCGATGGCTTCGAACTTCGAAATGATTCTCGCCACAGCTGCATTTGTCAACGGACCTTTACCCATTTGAATCCCCTTCCTATGGCGATAGGATCATAATGTTGAACTAGCACATTCCCCATTCTGATAATACAGCTTCACTAAAAGCGCCTTCCCAGGTAACATCAACATGCTGCGACTGCTGGTGCATCTGATTCTCTCTCTCATTACAGCTCCTTTTATACATGATTGTCATGCATAGTCACTGACGTTTTGCTGTCCAGCACCATATGTTGGACATTCTGTGTTTTTTTTTTTTCCCTAATAAAACCCCATGTCATTCCAAGCATGTGTGTCAATTTTTACCTCTCAATCTACATTATTCTGTGGTTTATTAAGTTTTCAAATTTATACTGACTTTTATTACTTGTACACTGGCTGTATAATATGTAATCAACAGGACCAAATAAATAAATAAATAAAGAGCTTCTGAATAGAATACATGATAGTGTGAATGAAGGCCAGGTTGAGAGAGACTGTAGTATTTTGATGATTAGTAATAATGTAAATTATTTACCATTAATGAAATATAGTGCAAGTGATGTTAAAAGACTGTGTACAAGCAGTAATTAAAATAGTTGTCAAAGATAAGGAGCTTGTTAGTAAGAAAAACACGAAAAATTTGTAGTTGGTACTGAAGTCAGTGAAAGATAAACAGTAAAAGCAGATGTAGATAAGGTTGTAATGAACAGTGTGTATGTTGAAAGGAAGGGAAAATCAAAATAGATTGCCGATAAGTTGCCAACAGCAGCTGTTGTTAAATTATTAAAGTTTAAAGATGAGGCAAATAATGTGATGGGGAGAGTAAGAGCTCTTTGTCTTCATTTTAAAGCTAGTGATTGGAAAAGAGTGGTGTTTAATATAAATGTATAAAAAGTAATTTTTATATGTTAGTAATGTTCTTTGCTTGTATGTTCATTGAATACAAAGTGGTCAGAGCATTTATGTTTACTGGGTGTAGGAAGTATATAAATTTTGTGGTATGTGGCACAGGTTGAGCAAACATTATAAAATATAAAGGTGGAACTACACCCCCATTTGCAAAAAGAGGTGTTGGAGATGAGAGACATATTCATAGTGAATCCACTAATTGGTAGCAGGTGCATTACACTTTAATGAGCACACTACTGCAAAGTCATCACCAATCTGCATAATTCTATCCTTTCTCTCCAGAATCAGGCTATTCTCTGACTATCCTATCCTTAGTTTATAAGAAGAACTGGACAGTTCTCTCTTACTATCCAAAAACGTAAATAAAGATATAGCATGTCAGTGCTCAAATTTTATATGAATATTTTTGGGTTAAAGGTTTTGTAAGTTCACGTATTGATAGTAAGTAAGAGAATGGAAAAGCATACAATGTTTACTGAAGTTTATAATGAAACAGCTTATGTTTCTGAGGGCTCTAATGATGAAAAATTATGTGTCAAAAATGATAAATTTATTTCATCTGGAAACACAATGCAATATACGAGGTAAGGCACTGTATAATAAAATACTAATTGACAGAAAATATGGAGAAACTATAAATATATACTTAATGAAAAATTTATATTAGCAGCAGAAAAAGATCTTTAAAGTATGTGTTTCAGTAATACATCTGGAAATATATGAAACTGAGAAAGTTATTAACACAGTTTAAAGTGAAATTGATTTTGTTTGTATATATGAAAGCTCAAGTTTTCAGTATGTGCCTTGTTATAAGCCTTCAGGCTAAGATTAAGAATATGTCAGTAAAAATAAATAATGCTGCCTTCAGTGAAGTTAATTAAGAACAGTGTGTCTTGAAAAAGCCCTTCAGGTGTTAGGAAAGTGGAGTACAATGAGTTTTCTGGCTCTCTGCTTTTGTCTGTAGTGTGTTAGGAAGTAATCTTTTCTCAAAAATATTGAACTGGGAATATATTGGTATCGCTGCTTATGTATCACTTGTGAAGTGGGCAGGCTTTACTGCTGCACACATGCACTGTGCTCAGGGAAGAGACTATTGTAACAGTGTGGTGACAGTAATTCATGACATACATGCTTGTCATAAATGTATTTATTCAGCACAAATGGGTAAATAACAACTGACAAAAAGAAATATATTGGTAAGTTCTGTTAACTGGTGATTGTAGTACATGGTGTTTTCACAATGGTCCCACTTGAACACCGTCCTGGAACGTATAGACTCCCCAGTGATGAGCTTGTCAACAGATCATGTGACTGCAGGAGGACAATGTATGCATGTCCAGAATGAAGTAAACTTTCTTCACAACTACGCAGCACTATGTACTTCATGAACATGAAAAAATGAAAGCAAAAATGAACAGACAGCCAAAATAAACTTCCATATATGTTGGTGGGGAGTTTACATTGGTCTCAACCCTTGTGGTCATCGGGTTGGAGAAATACTCCCTGGAGAAACATGTCTGCCCATACAGTGGTTCAGCTGACACTACTGTAGGTTTTGCTGACCACACCTGTGTGTGCCACACATGTTGCCAAAATTTCACCTGTCAGTAACTCTGCCCACCAGTGGCTACCTGACACCACTAACTTGTGCCAACTATGAGCAGCTCTGGTCCATTCACGCATTACTGCAGCACGGCTGCCACACAGATCTTCTCATTGAGAGCAGAGCTTGGGAGCTGAGAAAAATGGTGGGCATCTGGCCTGTGGTTGGCTTGTGTGACAGATATGTGGGCTTCACATGCTTTATAATGAAGTTACTGTGAGCGCGATGGTGGTGGGCCTGTCAGTGGTGACTGGGCAGTGGCACTTAATGTCAGCATGCAGGTCCAGCCAGGAGCAGCATGCCGTGGCCTCACACAGCTGGCTAGTGACAGCAGCAGCAGGCCCACTGGATGTGAACAGTTTGTAGTAACATGTGGCTGGACTCGAGGTTGTGAGTCACATGGAAACACATTGCCTTGAAGAACACTGATAATAAAAGGCAACAAAATAAAGTGTTCACAAATTGCACATTGTTTGGAATGGCATAAAATAATAGAGGTGTTCTGACATCACCAAGTTGCTCTTTGGCCTGCACTTATACCCACAGATGTTTACTGTGTTGATTTGTCAACGAGGTCATCATTGAAGTGGCTGGAGGACTTCAAATGGCAGAGTGACTTCCCGTTGTTGAGTGCACTGAGCAGTTCGTGGGTCATGATCAACTTACACGTCAACAATGTCACTGTAGCCTTCATTCTGAAAGAAGTGTGTTGGTGTGACAAAAAGTTGGCTCATTGCAGGACTAACATGTAAATGGCAATATCAATGTGTTACTCCTTCAATATGGTTTGCTGCTGCTACTCATTACAGTTATTGTTTGTAAATAAGCAAAGCAGGGATTCTGATGTTTAATTATTGATATAATTAAGTAATGAGCTTTATGGAGCTGTGATGTATTAAGTAATGGAGAAGTTTATTGTAATGAATTGATGAGATATGAGATATATGAATTGAGAAAATAATGCAATATTGTGAGATATATGTGAAACAGTGATGTGGAGGGACCCTGGCTTTGTAGAAATTTCTTTTCTGAATGCACTTCTTCAGTCAACAGGTACATAAGTAGAGAAATAAATGAAATAACTGGCACTGACAATTGGTAAAGAATGACAAAGCACAAGAGTGCACTGTTTTGTTGTAATGACACCTCTAAATATTAAGAGGCAACTTGTTGAGATCCTACTTAAAAGTATGACATTTTATGCAGTAACATTCTCCATGAGAAATAATGGTAATAATAGAAATCTTCTAAGGAATAATTTGAAAAGGCTAACTGAATTATTAATTGGTATGATGACTTGCTGCATACAAGCTGCTGCAAAATTTGTTTCAGTGACTCTATAATTTTTATATCCTATCTGATGTTATTGTTTTTCTTTTTTGGAGGTATGTTCCATCTATCCAACAAACTAAAGGCAGTTTCTTTATTGCCATACACATTCCACCTTCTTTATTTGGGAAACATTTTCAGTGGCCTGCAATACATGTTTCTGACATAAATTAAAAATTGCTATGACTTTCACTAACTCGATTGGTATGTTCAAAAAGGTTGAGTGGTCATATTTCAGAAGAGACCAACTGAGTAAATAAAGTAGCTTCCATTTTCATGTAATTTCCCTACGTATTAGATTATAAATTTTCATGGTTATATTATACTATAAAAACTAAACTAAACTTCTCCCGAACAGGCCATGAAGGCCCAACAGTACCGACAGGCCGCTGTGTCATCCTCAGCCCATAGGCGTCACTGGATGCGGTATGGAGAGCCATGTGGTCAGCACACCGCTCTCCCAGCCATATGTCAGTTTCCGAGACGGGAGCCACTACTTCTCAATCAAGTAGCTCCTCAGTTTGCCTCACAAGGGTTGAGTGCACCCCGCTTGCCAACAGTGCTCGGCAGACCGGATGGTCACCCATCAAAGTGCTAGCGCAGCCCGATAGTGCTTAACTTCGATGATCTGACAGGAACCAGTGTTACCACTGTGGCAAGGCCATTGGCGGTTATATTATACTGCTAACTGTAAATGCAAATTATGAAGAACAAATGCAAATGATGAGAAAACAACTTTATTACAGGTAGAAATATAAGAACTCCTAATGGAATAATGTTAAAAATTTGTTTGTTTTTCCATTTTTACAAATGATGAGCACCACCTTGTCCATGGACTCAGATCAATATGTAGAGGAGGATTCACAGCATGGACCTACAGTAGGCAGTGAGAAAATTTGTGCTAGCAGTGAGTGAAACAATCAAGTATTGTAAATACTTTTTGTACTATCTATTATGATGATATGCTGTTGTATTTTTTTTTTTTTTTTTAAGTTTTGTGAAATGATGACATGAAAAGGATGACCAGTGAAGTTGTTAGGTAAAAAATTATTTTAGGTACCACATTTTAAGGTGAACTTAAAAGTATTGTGAGGATACTACTTTTTTCAGGGTTTCTGAACAAATGCAGAAGACTCTTATAGGTCATTGAATTATCCAGTCAGCTGTTTGTTAATGACTGGCTGTCTATTTAATGAGGGGGTGAAGAGACATAGTAAGTTGAAATCTAATCTGTCTGTTATGTTTCTTACTCCCAAGAATAACTAAAATTGTGTTTACACATTTACAGTAGATATCCAGTGCAGTTGCATATGTAATAGGTAATATTGTGCACTTCACAAAACAAAAATACATAGTATGCTGTGACCATAAAATCATCAAGTCACAGTTGGAATTGGTCAACTCATACAAATACCTGGATGTAACACATTGTAAGAACATGAAATGGAATGATCACATAAGCTCAATTGTGGGTAAAGCAGATGGTATTCTTCAGTTTATTAGTAGAATAATGGGGAAGCACACTCAGTTTACAAAGTAGATTACTTACAAATCACTCATGTGACCCATTCTAGAATATTGCTCAAGTGTGTGGAAGCTGTACCAAATAGAATTAACAGGGGATATTGGACGTACACAGAGAAGGGCAGCACGAATGGTTACAGGCTTGTCTGACCCACGGGAAAGTGTGACAGAGATGATGATGAAACTGCACTGGCAGACTCTTGAAGATAGATGGTGAGGACAAGATTAGAATAATTACAGCATGCACAGAGGCATTCAAAGAATCATTCTTCCCATGCTCCATACATAAATGGAATGGGAAGAAAACCTAATAGCTGGTACGATGGGACAAACCCTCTGCGTTTGCAGAGTATGGATAAAGATGGAGAATATGTCAAATTGTTATTTATGCAAACTCTCATTTAGACTTATATTTCAATTCTTTGTATTTACAGAAACATGAGTAATTTAAACTTAAAGACATTTAAAATTATGACAGTGGCACATAACTGAAAAACATTTTGAACAAACCAAGAGCATAGGAGATATTAAACTTCCTGGCAGATTAAAACTGTGTGCCTGACCGAGACTCGAACTCGGGACCTTTGCCTTTCGCGGGCAAGTGCTGCGTCGGGCACACAGTTTTAATCTGCCAGCAAGTTTCATATCAGCGCACACTCCGCTGCAGAGTGGAAATCTCATATAGGAGATATTGTTACCACTCATTAACCACCAGCTGCCTACTTTGGTTTAGGGACCGATGACCATCGTAGTCTGGTCTTTCCACTCCCACAAACCAACCAACCAACCTACTTTGGTTTAATGACTGCAAGATTCTGAACTTTGAGAATATATTTTTATTCCAATAATTTTTCTGAATCAGACAGCACCTCTCACTATCTAATTCAGTCAACAATTAAGAATTTGGATAAATTCGGACCATAAAATATTTATTTCAAGATGGATGCTATACTCATAAGTATGGGATTTCAGATGACCTGTAATAATAATGTTCCATTTGTTTTTGTGAATTAATAACATGAAACATTTTTTAATATACCAAACAATAGCAAATTCTTAGAATCTGTGCAGAATATTAAAATCTATGCAAGCCAAATTTCAAAATGTTACATAGTTTCAGAATTCACATCATGTTCTTACACTAGTCCTTAAACACTCACCCCTCTCCCAAAATTGCAGTCTGCACCCAAAATTCATACAACTGTCATCTCTATTTTGGATCACATTACAACACCGGGACATTACATATATGTTGGTTTGTGTTAAAGTCTGCATATTGAGAGCATGATGTTCACAAATCTGTGTTTCTTAAAGTTATATTCTGTGTCTCAAATTAATACACACAGCAAGTGTGTTTGTGGAGAATCTGAAACTGTGTAATATGTTTCAGTCTTAAAATCTCAGGTGAACTAGTAAATATTAAACTTAAAATTGCTAATGACCTTATAACTCCAGTTAGAGGATGGTGTTATAAATTCTGGTGACAATACTATAAACTTTATTTTGTGCACTGTTACTTTCATGTGTCTGCCACTGTACATCATGCCCCTATGAACTTTTACCAATACTACAACAGTGTGCCATGATCAGGTGATTCTTCTTCCTTATTATTTGCAATGGAAGAGATGCACATTCTTTTACCCGTACAAAATTTGAATTGTGAAACTGTTAACTAGCAATCAATGATGATAAAGTTCAATTAATGTGGGATGAACCATTTTTAAAATGGATTTCTTCTTTGGTCTACTCATTTGGTATTATCTCTATTAGCATTAATTTCCAGGGTATCATTTCAGTATTAGATAATGGACTTCAAAATTTGTCAAAACTAAGTCCAACGTCAAACAACTGGTAAGTGTACATCATGAAGGAGACTGAAATTCACTAGATACCATGTTTCCATAGAAATCTACCAATCTTTTTCAATATCAGGCCAGTATAAGTTATGAAAGTAATTTTTGGTTCTCTTCATTGATCTCAGTCACAACCTCTGCCCCACACATTCTTGATTTTGAATGTATCACCTGTTCAGTTTGATGGTCTGAGTACCCACTCCTTTGGAACACTATATGTGGATGCTGTAATTCTTTGGCAAGTATCTCATAGTCTGGAAGTGTTTGAGTCTATTAACTAGAGTCTTTATCACCAAATTTCCCTGTGACAGATGGTGATGGCTTGAGGTGTGGCAACAGAGATCAGTGTGTTGGTTTCCTGTATACACTGTGACCTAGTGATTCCTCCATTCTTCTAGGAGTGTACACCTCTGAAATGGTCATATGAGGTGTGCACTGTGGTCACAGTGACTCTCAATTATTTGCTGGAGCAATTATCTGAAAATAGAATATTTTATAATGAAATTGGACCCTCATGCACTAAACTCATTTCATTTCACCTCTCTCATGCACTTTTTCAATCAATATTAGTATTAACGCATTCAAAATTCGAGACTAAATAAAAATTGTTCTGGAAACTTTTCAATGAGGAAACTTAAAAGTGATTCTGATCTAAAGACCTTATTTGCACTTTAAATAAATTAATAAGCTATTCATTTAATGAAATACACATTACACAAATATTTTGAGTTGTCTTCAATTGTTCATAAATCCATTCATTCATTATTTCTGCACTCTTGGAGTAAACACTATAATGTTACTGGCAACTGGCCAGCCTCTTCTTTTAAGGACAGTTGTGTTTCAACAATGACCATTTTTACTGTGGATGACTCTAACTTCTTCATTGCTGTTTGAAGATTTAGGAGACTGATCAATTTTGCTTCAGAATCAGTTTCATCACCATAGTCACTTACGTCACTTTCATACCTGAGTTCTACTGACAATGCTTCCCATATAGCACTTTCCATTAGTAAAATGGCATTCCTGTGTGCCATTTTCACATAAATGAACTTTGTGCTAAGTGACAGAAGAGGTACACAATGTGTACTCCCAGTTCACAATGACCCATCAAAAAATATTTCTGTTAAATTAGATGACAATGTCTCATAACTTCAAACGTAAATCCTCTGCTCGGTCTTACTCAATGTTGAACTTAAAGTGGTGGCAGCAGACTGTGTACACTAAGTGATCAAAAGTATCCGGACACCTGGATGAAAATGACTTACAAGTTAGTGGTGCCCTCCATTGGTAATGCTGGAATTCAATACGGTGTTGGCCCACCCTTAGCTTTGATGACAGCTTCCACTGTCACAGGCATATGTTCAATGAGGTGCTGGACGGTTTCTTAGGGAATGGTAGCCCATTCTTCACAGAGTGCTGCATTCAGGAGAGGTAACGATGTCGGTCGGTGAGGCCTGTCACGAAGTTGGCGCTCCAAAACATCCAAAAGGTGTTCTACAGGATTCAGCTCAGGACTCTGTGCAGGCTAGTCCATTACAGGGATTTTACTGTCATATAACCACTCCACCACAGGCCGTGCATTATGAACAGTTGCTCAATCGTGTTGAAAGATGCAATCGCCTGCCCCGAATTGTTCTTCAACAGTGGGAAGATGACATTCACCAGACATTTGCCATACCCACACCCTGCCATCAGATTGCCATTGTCCATAACTGCTGCAGAAGTATCAGCATTCATCACCCCACACAAAATTGTTCCACTGTTTAATCATTCAATGTTTATGCTCCTTACACCAAGCGATGCGTCATTTGGTATTTACCAGCGTGATGTGTGGCTTATGAGCAGCTGATCGACCATGAAATGCAACTTTTCTCACCTGTACTGTCATAGTACTTGTAATGGATCCTGATGCAGTTTGCAATTCCTGTGTGAATGTCTGGATAGAAGTCTGCCTATTACACAATACGATCCTCTTCAACTGTCAATGGTCTCTGTCAGTCAACACATGAGGTCGGCCTGTACGCTTTTGTGCTATACATGTCCTTTCACATTTCCATTTCACTATCACACTGGAAACAGTGGACCTAGGGATGTTTAGGAGTGTGGAAATTTCATGTACAGACGTATGACACAAGTGACACCCAATCACCTGATGACGTTTGAAACCCGTGAGTTCCACGGAACGCCCCATTCTGCTGTCTCACAATGACTACTGAGGTTGCTGATATGGAGTACCTGGCAGTATGTGGCAACACAATGCACCTAATATGATAAACATATGTTTTTGGGGGTGTCCAGATACTTTTGATCACATAGTGTGTGTGCAGTGGTGCATGCAGAGTAACAAACAAAAAACTCCAGAGTCAGAGTGACCCTGTTGTATACTTCTATGGTTGACTAACATGTTGAGGAAATATGGTTGGTCCTCTTTTTTAAGTTTTATGATGAATTTTATATTGCGATGAATGTAGTTTAAATTTCCAGGAACTCTTGGAAACTCTTCCACTTCATGTAGCCACCACGTGTAGTGATAACAGACAACCCATTGCCACACCATCAGTTTTCTTATAATATTTTCCATCAAACAGCAAATAAGTAGATAACAGAACGTGACTAAAAGCTCTGTGAAGCAACTGTTGAACCTCTTGGTGATTAGTTCCAAGGAACCAGAAAGTTGAAGTCACATAATGTGGAAAATACATCAAAATTGACCACAATATCTGTATTCCAGAGCCACAATTGACTGACGTGGTATGCAAACACAGTGGATTTGTAGATGTGGTGTTCATGCAGCCCCACGTATTTGCTGAGAGTGGATTTCAGGTAACTTCCTAGCTGGTAAGTAGGTGTGCCTAAATTACTAAGTATCGCTCTTCAAGGAATTTCTTTCTTGTGTATCTTAGGAAGACCAGATAGTCATGGTGGTACTGATACTTATGTTTTAAGACCCATTATGATGTTAGATGGTGTGATGAAGGAAGCTGGGATCTCTTTACTTCCTCTCTTGTTTTGACATCTCCCTCCATAAATTCATTTTATTTTCATTTTTGCCTAATTACCATTAACATGCATGAGTATAATCTGCATTTACATAAAAGAAAAAGTTTGACCCTCAGTCTTGTGAAGTATAGCACCAGGTCTAATTTTGTACTTATTTTTGTGTTTGTAATTAATTTCCTAATTTATTTTGACCATTCCTAGTTAATATTTTTTGTTACAGGGTGAAATCAGTAATTGTTTTGTGACTTAGATTCAATTGTTGACATATAAACAAATATCAATTCTGCACTAATTATAAACATTTGGAAGAAGAACTACTAGGTTTCTTAAAGTATTTATTTCCTCTATTCAAAAACATATTAGCAAAGCCCGCCCTTAATCAATTCCAAAAAATTTACCAGGTTTGTCAAAAGTATTGGTGGTATAACTATGTCTGTTAATTTCATTATTTACATAAATATTTAGGTCTAACATTTGTGATAGAAGGAACTGTTAAAAAGGAGGAATTTTTCGATGTATTCAGTTACTTGAATGAGTTATAATTGTAATTTCTGTAACTTAAACATGGAACAATCTATAGTTTCAGTGCCTATTATTGTGAGGATATATAATGGACCAATTTTTGGTCTCAAGACGGTTATTCCAGAGTCAAGTTTCAGATGGGAATTATGGATTGGTTAAATTAACAATAAATCAATTTAACAGTGGATTAAGTGTAACACAAATAGGATGTGTGTTAAAACAGTTAATGACAATTTCTGTTCAATTTATTTGAGAAATAGTGTCACACGTACCGTATCATTCTGCAAGAACTGTGAACTATGTGGTTAGGTTTTTACTACTCATAGATGTTCAACAGCAAACTATTGTAGTAGTATGCTGATGTTCACTTGCAACCTATTAATGAGGCTTATCAACATTTACCAATAGTGAACTGGCCACATAATTGTGTAATATTGGGGGGTTGTGAACAGTGAAAGTAACCCAGGTTCGAGTCCTGGTCGGGGCACACATTTTCAGCTGTCCCCATCAAGGTATATCAACAATGTCTGTCGTCAGCTGAGGGTTTCAATTTATTATCAGTTATTCTAGAGAAGCTGCATGGTCATCAATGGTATCTGTTCTTTCGAGATCAGTTACTATATATATATATATATATATATATATATATATATATATATATATATATATATATATATATATATATATATATATATATAGTGCAGTTTTTGTTCACATAGTCCAAGAGTGTATACCATTTTATGTTTTGTTGAATCGATATACTGAGAAATTTTGTGCTCCCTGTTTTTTTTCCCTTTTTGTCCACTTATTTCTACAAGAGGATTAGCTGGTGCCCCATTCTGAGTGGTGAAAACATCCACTGCAACAGTTTTTTCCAGATTTATTATCAAACTGTTTGCATCAAAGTACTGTACTATCTTCTCTGTGATGGTCTTAATGTCATTTCCAAAGTTTTTGTTTGCTACTTCCTGTAATTCAGATGCATGTGTCATCTGCAAATTGATATAGCTCACTGTTTTTACAGTTTATATGTAAATCGTTTACATATAGTAAGAACAGAATTGGACCCAATATGGAACCTTGGGGAACTCCATGTTTGACCACTAATAAATTTGACTGATGAGTTTTGATTGTCCCATTTACTTCATGTGTTACGTCTATGAGCTCTTTTCTTTCATGGAGGTATGATTTAATCCAGTTATGTGCTGCTCCCCTAATACCCCAGTTCTGAAACTTATCTAGTAATTTATCATGCTTGATGATATCAAACACATCCTGAATGGAGTCCCATTACATGTGGAGTGCCTCAGGGCTCAATTCTTGGGCCACTACTATTCCTGATTTTTATAAATGATCTACCATCATGTACAAGCCTGCCGTGTAAATTTAAATTATTTGCTGATGATACCACAATTTTTATGAGCAGTAGAACAGACAACAATCTTGAGGAACTCATTAATCACATACTGGTGGTTAATTGGTTCAAGGTGAATGGTCTCTCATTAAATTCCAGTATGACCAGCTTTATTCAATTCTGTACAAAAACAGAAAAAGAGAGAGAGATAAGTGTGACATGTGGTAATCAACCAATAGTAAGAATGGAAACAACAAAATTTCTAGGAGTGCACATTGACAAGAAAATGAACTGGTCTTCACATATTATTGATCTCTGTAAGAGGCTTAGCTCTGCTACCTACGCTTTACGGGTTGTCACTACATGTGTTGAACCTAACACTGCAAAAGTGGCATACAATGGCTATTTTCAGTCTCTCATTGAGTACAGAATTATTTTTTGGGGCAACCAGCCATTAGCATGGGAAGTGTTCATTGCACAGAAGCGAGCTTTAAGAGTTATATGTGGATTGCGCCCAAGAGACTCTTGTAGAAATAGTTTTCGTAAACTTAAAATATACACAACTACATGCCAATATATTTTTTGTCTCATGTGTTTTGTTTGTAAAAATATAGAGATATTTCAACTAAACAGTAATTATCATGAGCATAACACAAGGAGGAAGAATGACATACACAGCGAGCTCAGAAATTTGAGCTTGGCACAAAAGGGTGTCCACTACACTGGAGCAAAACTCTTCAATGCTCTTCCTCCCGAAATAAAGACAGAGATTCATAACAAGAGTAAGTTTAAGAAAGCACTAAAAATATTTCTGCTAGAAAAAGCTTTTTACAGCCTAGATGAATTTCTAACTAAATAAATTGTAATATTTTAATATTATATTATACAAGTTGACATAATGCCACTAAGAATGTTATTTAACCTGAGCTCTGTATCTGTGTGTGCTCTGTATCTGTTTTCTGTAGTGTTTTAATATTTCTAAGAAAATATGTATTTTCTTTTTCTGTATTGCTGCCCAAAGAATTTACTGTATACATTTTTATATAATTATGTACTCTACTTTCTGTATATGCAATAAGATTATCATATTGTATTTGTAAAAAACTGACTTGTTCCACGTCCTTGTGTATCCAACACAGTTGAACCTATGGAACACGGAATAAATCAAATCAAATCAAAATTAATCCATAGACAGCTACCACACAAGGCAGACAAATGATGTATAACACATAATTACAGCACTATTACAGTGAGACATACTTCATCCTTGTATCAGACTGTATAATACATTGCCCAAATCCACAAAAATAATTATGGACTAAAACAACTTCAAATCAATTGTGAAAGATTACTTGGTCAAGCACTACTTCTGTACAGTGAGGAAGTATCTAGAAAAATAAAACCGTAGCATCAATTAAGACTGTATTTGTAAAGTGTACAACTTAATAATATATTTTATTAAAGACGATGTGTGCAAAAGTTCAGGAAACGCATACAACATTAAGAAATGCTGGCATATATTTTGTACACTGTGCAGTTCTAGATTCACAGGAACACTAAATTCAATAAACAAAAGATTAACTGTGAAAAAGCTTTGTGTGAGATTTATTCTGGCCACAGTGACCAGACACAATGGCCGTGTGTGTGTGTGTGTGTGTGTGTGTGTGTGTGTGTGTGTGTGTGTGTGTGTGTGTGTGTTTTTTCTACTTCAGAAGAAGGCCTTTTGACCAAAAGCTAAAATGTATAGTGGTCTTTTTGTTGTGCCTGTCTGCGACCCAACATCTCCTTGATGAGTAACAATCTAGTCTTTTCATTACATTATTCTTATTCCATCCTGGATTTTGCATGTACTGTATTTGTTTTATGTTACCTGAATGCATACAAAAATTGTTCAGCAATATTTGAATCATTTAAAAACAATCCAACTAATTTTGTTTGGTGGCTATTATTAGGGAGAGGTACCAAAATATCTTTCAATGTGAGAAATGGAATATCATGCACAGCAGTCTGCAGAAGCCAGTGGTCCAGCACCAAAAGTGATGTAGATAACAATTAATAAAATTCTCTCACACTAACAGTGGCATCATGTGGTTTAAAATGCACAAGTTTTTGTCCAAGCACCGCTCAGGCATTGTAAAGTGGTGACTGACGTGTTTGCTCATGCTGTCCTTATATAGCAGCCCTTACCATCTGTAATGCCCCCAGTGCTCAGTCCAGCACTATATAAGGTACTTTTTCAGTCACACGAGTGCCATGCCCATTTCAGCTTTCTAATAACTGGGTCCTAAGCTGTGCTTGACTGCAGACCACCTCCTTTTCGTGAGATATTTTCAGATACTTTGATTCTGATTGCTCCTTTTATGACACTAGTTTAGAAACCATTCGTCCTTTTAGTAATAGACATTCCACTGAATGCAATTCAGTGCCCATTTTCCAGAGCAAGTTCTGCAACAGCTGATTTATCAGGATTCTAAGGCGGAACCATCTCCCACATTCCAGATGATGCTGTTCAGTAGTGTGTACAGTCTGTCCAACATAAAACTGTCCACATACACACAGTATTCTACATATTTCTGTCATTCTGAAGCCTGCATCATTTTCCAAAGGCCTCATGAGTTTAAAAATTCTGAAAATACTCTCAATAAAGACATTAGTCTTAGGCACAGATTGGAACCTGGAGATTGAAAGGCTGAATTATGTGCAGTAAAACATTACCTAACAGAGTCTGGACTGCATATCAGTGACATCATAGGTGGTAGCACCACTATAAAGAATGGCAGCAGCAACAACGTGAGTTGCCACTTGATAATGGCCGAGAAAGAGCACTTGCTCAAATGCTCATGGATCTTAAACCACTTAATGTGGCTGGGAGACTGTGAGAATTTTATCAGCGTATATAGCCACAAAATTACACATTTGAAGATAAAAATAGTTTTTTTTAAGCATATGTCAGTGTTTTACGGAGTGTGAAAGGTATTCCTCACATATATTAAATTGTTAATAATAAAATAATAACTGGTAAATAGTATACAAGTCTTCTAAATCAGCTGGACTGAAAAGTATTGAAGAAGAGCACAATGTACATGTTCACAAAATATCTTTAGAAATGGGAAAAACAGGGTATTTTTAAGTATGTATTGTCTGAGGATCTGACCCATTTACCACATTTCGAGCTTTCTGATTTATGGTGATGGGTAAGTGAAAGTATATCTGGAGTGTGTACCTCCCCTATGCCTAATATATAGAACTTTTAAGATGGAAAATGTTTAGGACCAAATAAAAATGTTATGGGTGCTGTAGATGAATATTAAGCAGACCTTCCAGTGTCATGCTCCAAGAATGGGATGGAATCAATGGAAAAGCATGGGGTAAAGTACAATGAACACAAAAATGTCTATTTCTTACCTGTGGCACACGACTTCAGCTATAAGATCATCGATTGTCAACTTGCACTCGTATAATATCCTGATGTAGATCGTGTGTGACAAAAAAGTGCGGTGAAATAAGTGAGCCACTAACATTAGCAGGTGTAAAAAATATGAAACAGTAGTGCCTGTGATATTTAGCAGCACAAGGCACTGTACCTTTTGGACACGCATGCATGTCTGAAGGAACATTGCATTGTACTTCTTAATAACACAGGCACTGGTATTTCATACTTATTTCCCAATGCCAGATGCTCAACTCACAAAAACCTGTTGTTCCTGAATGGGAATATACGTAATGTACAAGTGCAGGTTTGACACATGGATGACTTATAGAGGGCTTGGTAGCAGTGACTCTTGGGTGAACAGCCAAAGTGATTTAGGTGACCACTCGCATAAGTGGGAAATCAGGGTTCAAGTCCTAGTCTGGCACAAATTATCATTGTTATCATTCCAACATAAAGCCAAAAGTGGTTCATTTTTGCAACTGCAAATCCATTTCCTGTATTACCAGGTGTAACTGGGACATTTAGGCATTTCTAATGCTCTTCCATCAATTAATTGGCCAGATACTAAGTTTGTTTTGCTGACAGATGATACAAATGTTGTGATAAATAACAAGTAAAGTGATGTTTTAGAAAGAACTGTGAATGAAATACTTAATAACATTTATAAACAGTTTGTAGTCGACACTCATTAAATTTTGAAACATTTCCAAACTTATAAGAGAGCTCCATGTAGCATATATATCAAGCATGAGACCATTAAGATAGAAGAGGTTCACACCATTAAATTTTGGGGGGTTACCGTTCAACAGTAAACCCACCTAGGAGGCAAACGGCATAGAACTACTGAAATTACCAAGAGAATCATCATCTGCAAAGCAGATGTCAGACATTGGTAACATAAAAATAAATATTCTGGCATATATTGCTCACTGTCATTACAAATTGCCATACTATATCATATTTTGGAGTAAATTCTGAAATCAAACTAAGGTTTATCAAGTTTAAAAGTGAGAAAATGACAAATTATTTGTGGTGTAAATTCCATAATGTCCTGCAGAAAACAGTTCAAAGAATTAAGCATACTGTCCGGAACCACGCTGCTGCTACGGTCGCAGGTTCGAATCCTGCCTCGGGCATGGATATGTGTGCTGTCTTTAGGTTAGTTAGGTTTAAGTAGTTCTAAGTCTAGGGGACTGATGACCTCAGATGTTGCGTCCCATAGTGCTCAGAGCCAATTAAGCATACCACCTACTGCCTCTCAGCATATTTATTTCTCAGCGAAATTTGTTGTAAATTCACTTCTGACCAAAAAAAAAAAAAAAAAAGTGAAGCACCCAGAAGTAGAGAAGAAAAAAATGAAAATTTACAGGTTGAGATGGTACATGGTGTTATTTCAGCTATTACAAAATTGAGTCAAATTTACAAAGAACCTGGCAATATGAGCCTGCTTATAAGTATGAAGTTGCTCTCCCTTTGGTCTGGATTTCTCCTGAAAGAAATTAGCTCATATCTGTTGTAACTAGTGCTTGATATCCTGGATACTGGCAGTAGGATGGAGTTAATGTCTGAACTGGTCCCACACTAGTTCTACCATTGACAGATCAGGGGAACTCTCTGGGCACAGGAGTACGTCAGCATCATGTAGAAAGTTCATAGACACCCTCACCATGTGTGGATGAGCATTATCCTGTTGAAAACTGGCACCACAATACTGTCATTTGATAGGTAACACATGAGGGTGCAGGATGTCTGTGATGAACCACTGTAGCATTGGAGTTCCCTCAATCACTTCCAGCCATGGCTGGAAGTCATATATGACAGCTCCCACACCATGATTCCAGGAATAACAAGGCTGTGCCTCTCGAAAACTTTGGATTGGGCCTCTCCCTGATCACTGCCACACTCATCGACTATGGTCATTCGGGGTAGTGCACAACTGAAATTTGTTGCTAAACACAGTGGGATGCCCTCAATTACCAGTCAATGTTTCCCAGTGATGACACCACTCCAAGTGGAGCAGTTTATGTAGTAGTGTTCACAGCAGCCTACATATAGAAAGGTGCTAGCCTCTGACCAATGGTGTGGGATGGCTCATAATGTTGTAGGGAGTTCATAATTTCTTCCTGTATGGCAAATGGAGATGTGACGGGGTCATGATATGCTTGTTGCTCAACATGTTGATCCTCCCTTCTGGGGTCAGACATGGTCAACCAGAAGTCTGAAGAGGAGTATGCCTGCCCAGTGTTCCCATGCAGTCCAACATCAAAGTGCTCCACAAATGAGGATCTTGCATGATTTGACCAGCAGTCACATGAAAACCCACAATGAATTTTTCTCTAGTGGAGAGATCTCAAAGGTGATCTACTCAGCTCTGTGACACCAACTCAAAAGCTGATTGAAAATAAAGCTATGAAACTGATGCACATGTCACCAGAGTTGTGTTACATTGAAAGGCTAGGTGGCACATGATGTTAATTTATTAGCAGCAAAAGTATCAGCCATTATTTTTCAGGTTAGAAAGTGAGATGCCTGATGTATTATGACTACATATCCCATTCTTTCCAAGGTTTCTGAACAATTCTATAGGATTTAGATCTAGATGATATAATGACAGTAGAAAGAATACTATTTTCTCAAGAAATAGGATTTAGATCTAGATGATATGATGGCAGTAGAAAGGAAACTATTTTCTTGAAAAATTTTGTCACTAGAATAAAATGAAGAAGGTAATCACTCCTTAATTAAAATAAAATGATCTGCGTTGCTTGTCTTTATGAATTTTAAACTGTCTCTGATCATTTCTACACTATAGTCCAATGTTCTCCTTTTACAGTAAGAGGGGAGAACTGAACATAAAATGAAACTCAGCTCTTACAAAAATCAAGTATTATCTGGCATTGTTGTTTGACAATAGTCTTCAAAACTTATTAACAGTGTGTTGGTGTGTTATTGTTGTTGTTGTGGTCTTCAATCCCAAGACTGGTTTGATGGAGCTCTCATTGTAGTCTGTCTTGCACAAGCCTCTTAATCTCTGAATAACTACTGCAAACAACATCAGTTTTAACCGACTTACCATAGTGAAACCAGGGTCTCCCTCTGCAATTTCTACCTCCATAATTCCTTCCATTACCACACTGAGTATTCTTGATGCCTCAGTATGTATCTTACCAATTTATTACTCATTTTAGTAGAGTTCTGTCACATATTTCTTCTTCCCCATTTCAATTCAGTACCTCCTCATCAGTTATTCAAACTACCATCTGATTTTCAACGTTCTTCTGTAGCACCACATTTCAAAAGCTTCTACTTTCTGCTTTTCCAAACTGTTCATCACCCACATTTCACATCTGTTTCCATACAATGTAACACTCCATAAAAATATAGTCAGAAATGAATTTTTAACACTTAAATTTATATATAATGTTAAAAAATTTCTCTTTTTTCATACAATTCTTCTTGTTATTGTCAGTGTACGTTTTATACCCTCTCTTGTTTGGCTATTCTCCATTATTTTTCTGCCCAAACAGCACAACTCGTCAACTACGTTTAGTGTCTCATTTCCTAATCTAATTCTGTCAGCATCACTTGATCTAATTTTACTACATTCCACTACCCCTCTTTTTTGTATTCATCTCATAACACACTATCCATTCTGATCAAATGCTCTTCCAAATCCTTTGCCATCTCTGACAGAATTATAATCTCATTAGCAAACTACAAAGTTATTTCTTCTCCCTCAACTTAATTTCCCTTTCCAACATTCTCCTTGGTTTCCTATTTTTACCACTCAAAGCACAGATTGAATAGCATCAGAGAAAGTCTACAACCCTGTATCTCTCCCTTCTCAATCACTGCTCCCTTTTGTGATCTTCAACTTTTATAACCATATTAACAATATGATGATGGTATTTTCACAATATTCACTTACAGTCACTTTCCTTCACATCCAGCCCAAAAATACAAATCTCTTTCACTCCCTAAACATTCCCATTACTGCCACACACAAACACACACTATCCATTCACAAAGACCTTTAAATTTTATTACACTCTATCAATTCAAACTGAAATATCTGTAAAGCACTTACTGTGGCTTTGAATAAATGAGTAGGTCCTATATTCCCCAAAACTTTCCCCACACTTCTCAAAGTAATACTCTACTTCCCACATAATGATGTATCCATTCTTCATGTACTACAAACTTTATTGCTACCATTGTACAGCGTTGAAGTTAGCATGAACCAACTGTACACTCATATGAGTGACTAATGCATTATCAGTAGAACTAGGTCGACCATCCCAGTAAAGGTCATTTTGCTCAGTATAACGTCAAACACTCAAACAAATATGACAAAATCCATGTTCCAACATACTACCTTCCATGTCTCGTACAATACTAATTCTCTTGGCATTAATTATCAGTCTAAAATCTTATATCATGTCGCAACACAATGATGGCAGTCTCCACTAGTCCTTTTGCCGAGCTAGTCCTTTTCTCATTCTGAATCCCTTCTCTTATTTACATCTCTCATCTTCCCACAGTTCTTAGTAGCTTCATATTTACCCTTGGCTCTTTCTTTAGTGGTTTTTAGTATCACTTCACTCCTTCTCTTCCTGTGGTATATCTACCTTTCTTGGACAGAGTTTTCTTGATGATTGCCATCACACACACACACACACACACACACACACACACACACACACACACACACACACACACTCTGTCCTCACTAACACCCACAGAAGCCCCTGTCTATGCATTCTGACTCACTCCTCTGCAGTACCCCATCAACTCTAAACTTCCTCACTCCTATGTGCTGTTCCAGCACATCAAGACTAAAGTGACTGGCGATGCTACACCCTAAGGTGTGTCAAGTATTCTCAAATATGCTGAGCACAACCATATACCCAGCAGAGGAGCTCCTATGTGCTGTTCCAGCACATCAAGACTAAAGTGACTGGCGATGCTACACCCTAAGGTGTGTCAAGTATTCTCAAATATGCTGAGCACAACCATATACCCAGCAGAGGAGCTTTTCCAGGCTTGTATTGTATCTGTGTATTGTATGTTAACCGGGGACCTAGAAACGACGGAGAGGCTCTGTTCCCGCCGCAGCCGCAGTGGTCCACAACCCCACGATGACTACTACAGTCCACTTCACCCCTCCGCCACCCCACATCGAACCCAGGGTTACTGTGCGGTTCGGCACCCGGTGGACCCCCCCCCCCCCCCCCCCCCCCAGGGAACGTCTCACACCAGACGAGTGTAACCCCTACTCTACCAGCGTGGTAGAGTAATGGTGGTGTACCCATAAGTGGACAACTTGTTTGCGCAGCAATCACCGACGTAGTGTAACTGAGGTGGAATAAGGGGAACCAGCCCGCATTTGCCGAGGCAGATGGAAAACCGCCTGAAAACCATCCACAGACTGGCCGGTTCACCGGACCTCGACACAAATCCACTGTGCGGATTCGTGCCAGGGACTAGGTGCTCCTTCCCGCCCAGAAAGCTGTGCGTTAGACCGCACGGCCAACCGGGCGGGCTTTCCAGGCTTACTTCAGAAGAGCTAGTATACAAAGACAATTAAAAGTGAATATCTGGAGAGAATTCAGAATGAAAAGACAATACTGCTTCTGAAGTATGCCTATTATAAATATTCACACAGAAGAATGAAACTAGAACAACAACACGTGGGCACAGAGTGTGTCAGCTGTTTCTCGTTTGGAATACCTGAGTCAGCTGAAACCAATTATTAGTCTATTGCCAGACAGAAGCTGAGGAAACTACTTTCCTATGCCTGTCTAATGAGCAGTCTATCCAGCATCCAGCAAGGAAGCTGCAGGAATTAACTGCAGTACTCAGACTAGCACACTACTAATTTTCATTTTTTTGCAAATCATTCTCAGTTTGCAAGAAAGTCTGGGTGAAAGAGCCAAATATTGCTGCTTAGGTTAATATGAGATAAAATCATGTTTCTTAAAATGTACTAAAGTAATGGCTCTTTACAGAAAATGGTGTTCAAGAAAAATAAAGGTCGACTTCATTACTCTCACCTTTTTCCAAAGTAATGAAAAACCTTCATGGAGAGGTCTCAGAACAACTTAATGTTTCTGGGGACAAACAATGATTTTTTGGGCAACGGTAAAGTGGTAAAACGAGTTTACCAATAGTTTTTACATATTGGACCACAATATAATGCTAAATGACATAAATGATAACATTTTACCACTCTGGCTGCCTCTGGGTAGAGTACGATGTTTACGTTTCCATTGACCACCTCCATAGCTCAGTGGTCTCCGTGTCTCACTGCTATGCCCAGGTTCCTTGGAGGGTGGACTGAAATGGGGTGCAGTCGGTCTCGTTGTGCTAATTGCTGAACTATTTGAGTCATAAGTTGCGACTCCAAGGCCAAGAAAGCCGACAACGACTGGAAGAACGCTACGGCAACATTGATGGCATATGCAATCAAAATTACGGGTGGGGCCATCCTAGCAACACGTTCTGTACAACGAATGACCTTTTTATTTGTTATATTCCGATATAATTATGCTGCACACAAGACACATAAAGTGACATAGACATCCATCCGATGAAAATAATGAAAGTGTCACATATCACTTAAGTAATACTCAGAGAGCAAGCAAATCCTGACAGGAAAAATATATAAAATACCTTACGGCAGTATTTTGTAAGACATTAGAAGAGGCCACAAGACACATACCACTGAAACTAAGAACACTTAACTACAACAAGTATTTATTAAATCTGTCTGTAAAAAATACTCACTGATATAACTCAACGGCTGCTAGTCCGTTAAAAAACGGATAACGATGATATTAATTGTATATAACTCCCAACACTCGTAAATTAGGCGTTAGCCTACACAATTAATATGTCTAGCAGCTCCGCTACAAAAATAATGGAATGTTGCTGCTGTCTGAAATCATCGTTGCCCTACAAGATTATTAAATATGTCTGTAAAAAATACTCACTGATATAACTCAACGGCTGCTAGTCCGTTAAAAAACGGATAACGATGATATTAATTGTATATAACTCCCAACACTCGTAAATTAGGCGTTAGCCTACACAATTAATATGTCTAGCAGCTCCGCTACAAAAATAATGGAATGTTGCTGCTATCTGAAATCATCGTTGCCCTACAAGAAGTGCTTTCTAAGTTGATCGTAGATGAACTAACCTCTATTCGTACAACAGATAGGTTAATTAAAAAATATTTTCCAATCCTATTCACTCGATGTAATTTCTAGAACTGTTAAGAATATTTGCGGCAGCCACTACGCAATGGCACAGTTCACGTGTTCCGGGTGAGTTCAGAAATGTTTTTCTCGTGCCCATTTTAGTTGCGAGATGCTTCACTTTCCTTATAACATGTGTAGGGCAAGTGATTTTACTTATCCCTGTGTAATAATAATATTCTGGCAACATAATTTTCGTTCTTTTTCCTTCGTAAGCAAATTTTTTCAGATACTTTGTTGCACATCGTTCGAGAACAGTTGTGAACTTAGTCATCAGCTAGCATTATGCATTTCAGAAAATTGGAATCAATGAGCTTTCGCCAACAACATTTTAATACCAATACCACAAAAAACCGTTAGTGAGAAAGTGAATGATGCTATTCATTGTTGGGGTAATGCTTGTTGTGCCACTAAGCATAGTCGAATTCAATTACACAGCAAAAAGTGGCACCACTGTAGTGACGCCAACGAAAACTATATGTTAACACATGCAACTGTCGTGTCTTTGCAATTTACCACGAGCGGAGACACCACTTTAGTTGTATGTGTGAATGTGGCTTCATTTGTTGTCTAATAGAATGGTAGTAGAATGTTAGCCATTGGATATAGATGGTATGCAAGTTGGTATGTAAGTTGATTAATAGATGTGTGTCTGGAACTATTTAGAAAATCTATTTAAAGTTAGCCGTAGATTATTTAAAAAAGTTGCTACGATAGCTGCTAGATCATACAATTGGGAAATTCCACACCACCTCAAGACAAAGGAATTTTTCGCCAAATTTACACTGATAGCCATGGAAAAAGCATCTCTGTTTCTTTCGTGAAAATTGAACTTAGATTATTCGGTGTTTGATAAGCCCAAACCTAGAGATACATTCAATTCTGTGGTAAAAAACTTAAGTGTAGAAACAAACGAACATAACAAAGACTACTGCATTGTGAGTATAGGTGGCGCCAATGATGTATACAGAAACGAAAGCAAGTCAGCACTGAGAAGTTACAGAAAGTTATTGCACAATTACCCCACACCAATGTTACTGTAAAAAATGCACCAGTACTATATTACATTCTAGAGTGTTCTTGCATTAATAGAGAAATAGGGAATTAAAGTTCAGTGTTACAAAAATTAGGTAAAAAATTCAGCAAGGTAAAATTTATTAAATGTCAGCAAAATGAGCAGAGATGAACACACCCAGCATGGACTAGACATGAAAAGGAAAAGAAAATTAAGGTTAGTGGATGAAATAAAAGTTCTCTGTGCCCCATTCACCAACAAGAAGGAACGAATAGTACTAGGTATTAATACTGAGCTGTTTTAGAGAAAAGAACCATTACAGCAGTGATCAACCAGGCAAAGTATATGTACCGGTATGTAAACCATGGGCACTCAGTGTAATCACACACGTAGAAGATAAGTACAACAGCAAAGACAATTTTGGTTCTGGTCTCACAGAACGCTACAACCTCCACAGACGAATAAACTGAGAAGAAACCCAGGTATCACTTAGCATGATACATCTGAATGTGCAGTACCTTAGACAGAAATTCAATATACTTCAGGTATTTGTAAATGAGCATTTGCCACAGTTGTTAGTATTAACTGAATATGGTCTAGTTAATGAAATTAACTACTATAAACTAGATGCTTATGTACTGGGAAACAGTTATTGTAGAAAACTGCATAAGGGTGGAGGTGTGGCAATCTTCGTGAGAGAAATATTCAGTCTAAAAAACTTACATTTATTGAGAAATATAGTGAAGAGTGGATATTAGAATTAAGTGGTATTGCAATTTAACTAAAAGAGCATGGAGTCAATGTAGTAACATGTAAAGTAATAAGAATATACAGACTATCTTGTGCAAATGTAATTCATTTTCTCAACAGCTTCAATACCATAATTAGGTAAACTAGACCAAATGACTTACTATACTTGGAGACCTTAACTTTGATGCAAAGTCCAACAACAAAGCTAATATGAAACTTGTAAATGTATTAATTTCATTCTATCTTAGAAATATTGTTACCATGGATACCAGTGTTCCACATTCTAGTTCTACCACGATAGATTATGCAATGTCTATGAAGTCTTTCGCGACGTATTTCTTGAATAAAAATCTGTCGGCATACATGCCGCGTCAATTCAGGATAAAACTCCAAGCTTTTGACCACTACCTCCAAGGTCGTCGTCAGGGCTAAAACTGACTGTCATAAAGTATATCTTCTGTTTTTTTCCTTTATTGTATTTCAATTCACCATCGGGGCAGGCTGGCAGCAGCATATTCGCTGCACTTCAGCCGAAAGACATAGAACAAACAATAGAAGAAATTTAAAAATATACTAAAGAGAAAACATGACGAACATAGATATAAAAAAGGGGGGAACATCATGGAAGACAATAGACAAAAAAAGGGGCGACTGTAAAATGGAGATAAAAACCGTAAAAAAGGGGTGCACACAAAAAACCACACACTGGGACAGTTAAAAGAACACATGGCACACCATTACCAGAGCATAAAAGTATCGACAGATGGCTTAGCACATAACAAACACTGACAGTGACACTAAGTACAATGCCAGCACATAATTAAAATCACGCCTCTCGACGCACAAGAGAAACTGCACTAAACGCAATACTGACGTGGAACACTGATGATGATCAAAACGGAGGATCTGCCAGGTGCAAGGAGATGAGGGAGACCGGAAGAAGGGAGGGAGGGAGGGGAAGAGAGGGGGGGAGATGAGCGGGGAACGCGCCAAAGAGGGCCAGGTGAGGAGGGATGTGGGAAGGAAAGATGCAAGGATGGGGTGAAGGGTCTCAGGGGGGGAAGGAGGAAAATCCACTCTGGGGGAAGGAGGGGAGGGGAAAAAGGGGGCCCTGGGGAGCAGGGGGGGGGGAACAAGGCCACGTTATAGTTGGAAGGAAGAAACCAGAGGGTGGGGGGTCAAACCTGCGGACAATGTAAAGGATGTGGAGATGTTGGATGAACAGGAGGAGGTGGGGGAAGTGGGGGAAGGGGATGAGTTCATACAGAAGCCGTGTGGGGGATGGTAGGTGAATATGGAGGGTAAGGCGGAGCGCATGGCGTTCGATGATTTGGAGGGCCTTGTAAGAGCGGGTGGGTGTGGAGATCCAGGCAACGCTGGCATAACAGAGGATAGGACAGATGAGGGATTTGTAGGTGTGGAGGATGGTAGAAAGATGCAGTCCCCATGTCCCGCCAGACAGGAGTTTCAGGAGGCGGAGGCGGGAATGGGCTTTCTGCTGGATGGTCTGGAGGTGAGGGGTCCAAGTGAGGTGACGGTCGAGGGTGAGGCCAAGGTATGTCAGGGTGGGGGTGAGCTGGATGGGGCGACCGTAAAGGGTGAGGTAGAAATCATGGAGACGAAAGGAGCAGGTGGTGCGGCCTATGATGATTGCCTGGGTTTTGGAGGGGTTGAGATGGAGGAACCACTGGTTACACCAAGTGTGAACTGGTTAAGGTGGGTTTGGAGGGTACGTTGGGACCATTGAAGGGTAGGATAGAGAGCCAGGAAGGCGGTGTCATCAGCATACTGGAGAAGGTGTACAGGTGGGGTGGCTTGGGCATATCAGCTGTATACAAGAGATAAAGTAGAGGGGAGAGGACAGAGCCCTGGGGGACGCCAGCTATGGGATAAGATATACGGGAGTTGGTGTTGTGGAGGGTGACATAGGAAGGACGTTGTGAGAGGAAGGAAGTGGCTAGACGGACAAAATTGATAGGCAGGGCGTAGGTTTGGAGTTTAAAGAGAAGACTGAGATGCCACAAACGGTCATAGGCATTTTGGAGGTAAAGGGAAACAAAAATGGCGGGGCGACGGGAGTTGAGCTGGATGGAGGTGAGGCAGATGGGATGATAGGAAGAGTCAGCAGAAGGCGGTTAGTTGGGTTTGAGGAATAAGAGGATGCGGGAGGTCTTCCACAGGTCAGGGTAGAAGCTGGTAGAGAGGATGACGTTATAGAGATGGGCGAGGACAGTCAGGAAGGAATAGGGGCTTTCTCGAAGGTGGCAGTAGGTGACACAGTCGTGACCAGGGGCCATGTTGCGTTTGGGCTGGAGGATAAGTTATGTCTTTTGCTGTGATGGGAGTGTTTATGTCGGAGGGGGGCAACTGCTCCAAGTACTGGAGACTAGGAGCAAGTGGAGCGACCTAGGTATCTGCATGGGGAAAAAAGAATAGTCAAAGTGGGGATCATCTGTGATTGAGAAGACCTCAGGAAGGTGGGAAGCGAAGTGGTTGGCCTTACTGAGGTTGTCAGGAATGGGGCGATCGTTACAGAGAAGGGGTTAGTGGGGAGAGGTGATGGAAGGCGGACCAGTACTTGGAGGAGTTGATAGGGAGGGTGGCGTTGAGTCATGTGCAGGTCTGGCGCCAGTCTCGGCGTTTCGTTGCTGTAATAAGGTTCCGTACGTGTCACTGTATTTGCCAGTGGCGTTGGAGTGTATCCCTGTCACAAGTGCGCAGGAAGGAGCGATAGAGGCGGCGGGATTCATGAAGGAGGAGGAGGACAGCCCGCGGAGGGAGATTGGGAGGGTGGGGGTGGATGGTTTTAGTAGGAACATGTGCCTCCATGATGTCTGTAATTACCTTCTGAAGGAAGGACGAGGCGTGGATGATGTCGTCAGGGTGGCGATAGGAAAGAGGGTGGCTTTCGACCTGGGTGGTGATGGATTCCCAGTAGGCATCCCAGTTGGCACAGTGGTAGTCATGGACGACCTTGGGAGGGGGTGCAGGGTGGGGAGCCGGAGGGTGGCGGTGAGCAGACGTTATGGTGAGAAGGACAGGTAGGTGATCGCTACCTGTGAGGTCAAGGATGGTGACGGCGATACACCCCAGGATGTTGGCAGAGGCAATGACAACATGTGGGGTGGTGTCACTTTTGGGTCAGGTGTCTTGGGGAAAGGAAACAAGGTCACCTTGGATCGTGGAGAGGAACTGATGCCACTGCCAAAGGGCAGCAGGAGTGCGGCTATGGATGTTGAGATCAGCGGCAATCACATAGGTGGAGAAGGTGCGGTCTATGTGCAAGATGAAGTCATAATGAAGAGGAACAGTGGAGTGGACATAGATGGTCGCACAGGTAATAGTGAAGGAGGGGAAGAAGACGGTGAGGATAAGGTGTTCAGTGGGGTCATTGAGGAGAGGTTGTGGCTGGATGGGGATATGCTTCAGGTGGCCACTCACAACTCCACCCTGCGCACAAGGACCAGGAGCGTCAGTGCGGTGGAGGATATAGGGAGAGGTGTGGATAGAATGGTGGGGCTGGAGAATGGTTTCGTTCAAGAGGAAGGTGTCGACCTGGTGGTGGGAGATGGTGTGCATGAATAGGTATTTGTTGGAGCAGAAGGAGCGAATGTTCTGGAAGCGGATGTGATAGTCGTGCTGCGCCATGGCGGGAAGAGGGGGGGGGGGGGAGAGAGGGAAGGGAAGAGGCTTAAGCTAGGGTGTCGAGGTGGGTGAAGGTGAAGTGGGCTTGTTTGTGGGAGTAAGTGGCAAATGTGTTCAGGTGGAAAACGGGGCGAGTGGCAAGGGAGATTTGTTGGAAGGTGTGGGGGCACTGAAAAGGGTGAATGATTTGGAGTACAGTGGTAAGGAACCGGATGATGTCCATGGCCGTAGGGGGTGGATGGAGGAAATTCTTGGGGTGCACAGGGGGATTAACAGGATGGACAGGGATTGTAAGCTCAGGGGTGGCTGGAGTGAGTTTGGCATTACACTTGTGGGAGTAGGTGGGATGGGGCCCATTGCATGTGTTACAGGAAGGAGGAACAGCGAGGTTGGGGCAGTTCTTAAGAAAGTGGGAGGCCTTGCAATGGGGACAGGTGGGGGGTTTTTGCAGTTAGGAGTCAGGTGGTCATTGTACATCAGGCACCATTGGCAACGGTAGAATTGAGGGGGGGGGGGGGGGGTTTGGAGGATTCAACAGGGTGGCGGCGGTGGTATATCAGGGCACCCTGGGTGAGGAGATGGTCAATGGAGGGGGCAGACTCAGAGAAGACCCGCATGACGTAGGTGGGACCAGAGGCATTGTGGATGCGGCGGGCAGAGTGGATTTCGAAGTCCGGGTGGGAGTTCAGTTCTGCCAACACTTCATCCTCTGTGATCACCGGGCTGAGCTTGGTAATCACAGCGGTGTAGGTGGGAGTGCGATGGGGAGGCTGGGGCTGATGAGGAGTGGAAGCGGAAAGGAAGGGTGTCAGAGAGGCGTGGGGGCCAAATATAACTCATGGGAGTTTATGAAGGAGGTCTGTGTGAAACGATGGGGATGGGGACTTGATAAGGACTGAGTCCCTGCAGGGAATGAGTTGGGAAATGGGAGCATGAGGTAAGTACTTTCGTATCTCTACGGTGAGGGTACGAGCATTGAGGAACTTAGGATCAAGAGATGACAGGACAAAAGTGTGGAGGGTGGAGGGCGGGGTATGGGTGGCTGGAGGAGGGGTGGTGTCCATGGAGACGACAGGAGGAGAGGGAGGTGGTATTGACTTTTTGTGGGAAGTGGTGGGAGCAGAGTCAGTAATGACGCGCTTTTGGGGTTTTTTGGAGACTGGAGGCTTGGAGGAGGGAGAGGGACGGGGAGGAGAGGGAGGTGGCAGGTGGCAGATCCTTGTGGCGTAGTGAAGGTGCCGGGAGAAGCAGCCAGTTCAGTGGTGGCGATGGTGGCTCGGCGAGACGTGATGCATGCGGGGGATGCAGATGAAGTGACCCCCCTTGGCCATCATAGCACTTTGTATGAGCTCCACTTGACCCATGGATACCTACTTGAATGTTCTCTGGAGCATAATGGAGCTGCTGCCAGCTTATCTCCATCCTGCAATACAGGTGTCAAGGAGCTGTTCTCCTGGAGGACAACGGATTCGCGAACTCCTATCAGCATGATGAAGAAGGTATCGGGATTCATCAGACCATGCCACACTCTGCCACTGCATCAACATCCAGTGCCAATGGGCATGTGCCCATTTCAGTTGTAGTTGCTGATGTCATGGTGCTAACACTGGCACATGCATGGGTTGTCGCCAGTGGAGGCCCATCGTTAGGAGTGTTTGGTGCACTGTGTTTCCAGACACACTTTTACTCTGCCCAGCATTAAAGTTTGGTATTAGTTCCGCCACCGTTCGCTGCCTGTCCTGTTTTACCAGGCTGTCCAGCTTCTGACGTCCAACATCTGTAATGAGGGGTGGCCAACCAATTCCACAACATCTACATGCGATTTCGCCTTGGTTTCACCATATGTTGAAGACATTTAGCACTGCATTCCTTGAACACCTGACAAGTAGTGCAATTTCGGAAATGTTCATTCCAAGCCTCTGGACCATCATAACCTGACTTCAATCAAACCTTCCCCATTTTAAACAGGGACAGCACTCTTACTGATACTACATGCCCCATATGTGTGTCTGACTAGCAGTCATTCCTTGCCAGGCGATACTGCTATCGCCTGGACGGGTTTATATTGATAGTAGGTCGGTGGCTGCTTAGCCATCACACTGATGGAGGAATGGAATGATTTTCATATGCCCAGGCTGCCATGTAAATACGTAAAAATGAGGAAAATACAACAAAAATGAGGATACTTACATGGCAGCCTGGGCATATGAAAATCATTCCATTCCTCCATCAGTGTGATGATGATGATGATGATGTTTAGTTTGGGGGTGCTCAACTGTGTGGTCATCAGCACTTGTACAAATTTCCAATTTTTGCACAGTTGATTTTTTTTTTTTTTTACAGTCCGATCTAGCCACTGTCCCAAATGATGATGATGATGATGAAATTATGGGGACAACACAAACACCCAGTCCCCAGACAAAGAAATCCACCAGTGCAACTGGCAACTGATAGTGCATACTATCCATGCTCTATGGGCTTAAATCCTGCACAGTATACCCTGTTCCACGTGCAGTTGGGTATTGTGAGTCATAAAAATGAAATACGCAGTGTCCAAAGATTTTGAAGTCAGTATGACCAGCACCTAGGACACTGAAACAGTAATGATGTGTCTGGGTGCTATATGAGGAATCAATGCTCTTGATCTGAAAATGGAACATTGTACATGTGCAAGCCCATCACTGTGGAACATTATTATCTTTGGGCAGCTGTTTGGAATCGCTCTGCAGTGCAGCAAACTCTTCCAGTTTCCATATGTTGCAATGTCTTCAACATTTTCATCAATAAGAAACACTGCCTCTGTCTTTGATTTCCACCACCCTCTTGTGTTATGGAAGCAGCACTCCCTCCACCATGAGATCTCCAGCTTTCTGTGAGACCCAATGAATTGAAAAATGTTAATGTCACTTTAGCAGCTGACATAGACCTCAAAGTCGTGGTATGAAAAGAGAATGTGTGGTGGTGTACAATGCTATGTTACAACAACAACAAAAAAAGAAATATTGTATCAAACTGCTTATAGAACTACAAAACAAGAACCCTTCATGACACTAGAGGCAGCACTGTTGTGTTTCTGTGTTTTTGTCACACTTACTCCTATGTTGAGGGGACATAATTATTAAGAGAACTGGTGCATATTACTGCCAGCTGGACAATGGGAAATGTAATACTGTTCATCAGGATTTTGTTTGGTCTCACGACTAGAATCAATGACTGATGTCATAAGACATATTGATAGCATCGAACATCATTGAGAATTTGGAACTGTAATAATAATATGAGATCTGAACAATTGTTTAAAGCGTGACATCTGAGTGGTTGAATCTCAGTCAATATGTAGTGATGCATTAATATGACAGAGATCAAGATGAGTCGATATAGTGAGGTAAATTGACAGGCTCATCAGTTACGATATGCAGTGTAGCTTTGTGTATCACAGCCGAAGGTCTTGGATGCGAGATGATTGAATAGATACTTACTTCCTGAAAAACGCACAGGCCACCACTGAGCCTCACTGAAACGGTCATCTGGGGTGCGAGAGTCCTGTCGGCCTATGAATGTGTTTCCACGATCTTTGCAGTGTCCGTGATTCAACCATGACCAGTACAGAATTGAATGATTTACAAAGTGCTCTTTCCATAAATTGAGTTTTCAGTTTCATAAGTGCTGTGATTCTAAGTTAGTGACAAGGGTTTGTGAGGTACTGCAAACACTGTGTACCCATTTTCTTGACTGTTGTTGTGTGTGTGTTGAAGAGACTGTGTTCTCTTCATTGAGTTAGTGCAGCATGGTCAAACACTGCTGCTGTGCATTTGTCTCTTTCCTTGTTGTTGTTTAATGCATTTTCCATTGCTGGAGATCATTTTATAGAACTTATGTGAGCATAGCATAATTCCTTAACTGTAATCCAATATGACCATGCACGCTATATATCTCCAGAAAGCTATGTAGTGAATGCATTACAAAGAATCTTTTTTTTTCCTTTTGTGTAGAAAGTAGTCGTTTTATCATATTAAAGTTTCTCTCCATAATGAGTGAGATACAAACTTGCTGGGTGAATGTATACTGGGTGTTGGAAAAGTACTTCTGCATTGGAGTATTAACAATGTTGCATTCCACATGACTAATAGCACAGAAAACTACACAGCTTTAACATTATAGCATGTTTAAGTGCAGAACTGTGTAGCCTTAGGACTGTGTGTTTATGGTCTATAATCATTTCTCTCTTTCCAAAACCTTCGTAGTATGGACTCCAAACACTGGAACAGTACACCAGAATTGATATCACAAGTGATTTACGTAAAATATTTCAAACTCCTACTGTCTTGAGCTCCATTATGCATTCTCTCTTCTTCTTCTTCTTAACTATCTGTTATATCACCACAACATTCTCAAATGTTTCAGGCTCATATCTACTATACAACAATAAGGAATGCTAACCTCCTTAGTATGCATGCACCTAGAGAGACTGTGTGTACTTGGATGAGTGCCATTAGTAAGATTGGTACAGAACAATCTCCACAGAATGGAAGTTATAGTACATGGTCAGTTATGCAAGATTGAAACACGTGTTATGCTCTTTCTGAAAGCAAAATATCGAAGTGTATTGATTATACTGAACTCAGCTTGCTATGTTCCATCATGAGATGTCGAATGTAGTGAGTATAGTGGCCTTCTACTTCTGGCCAGTTCCAAAGTAAATCGGAAACAATGTTGCGTTGAGGGTTGGCCTAAGAGAGAGGAAGAGTTACAAGCTGCATAGAAAGAGAGAGATCGTCTAGAGTTTTGCTCAGGATCCTTAGCTCACAGGTTCAATAAAGGAGCAGCTCGTTTCGAAATAGAGAGCAGAGTGCTGCTAGTATAATTTGTAGTTTTACTCCGTTGAATGTCACAAAATAGGAGAGAGATAAATGTGCATCACAGCTTGCTGTCAAACATAAAAATGACTGCGCTTTCTTTAACGCATGAAAGACACTGTTCACTATTGACAATTAATGAATCTGAAATGCATTTAACATCCACGTGCATGATAATTTATTTACAAGACTTCCACTCACACTAATTCTGAATGTGAGGAATGCTTTCAAACTATACCAATTAGTCCATCAAACTGAAAGAAATAGGCAGTACCTGTTCTCATGAAACCATTACTCTTTTATTATCATTGCAATTGTGTTATTTAATAGCTGGTCTCTTATGAGAGGTAAGTTGACGTTAGAAACGATTATTCCACTGAAAGATTCCATCACACAACAGCTTATAACATAGATCTTCTGGAGCTTAAAGTATGACCTAAAATCGTTCTCACCTGTACAAAAACAGCCACAGCTGCAGGATTGAGCATTGGAATAAGTGAGGTGCGGCTGTTGGATAGTTTCCCACCAATTTCGAGTGGTGTTGTGGACTAGTGCACAAACCAAGGTGAACATGTAGTCACACACGCAATCAGAAAAAGCGGGGGTTGGTAGCGCGTCAGAAAGTGGAGGTGGGAGGTGGTGGAGTGTGGAGGCAACAGTAAGACAACCCAGCAGGATAATATCCTCAAAAATATACAAAGTAAATAAATACCTTATATCATTCCTCTCCATCAGCTCAGCACAGATTGAGTGTTTTCCCCAACAACTCACAAGTGGTGGTTGGGAGGGTAACTGGGGAAGAGGAGGCAGGAGAACACCTTGGTCTATGAGTTTGAGGTGCAGGTGTAACAATAGGAAGTAACCACTTGAGTGAGAGTGGAGGTGGGAATGTCTTCAGTATCGAATATCAAAGGGCATCACAGTCATTGGACTAGGAGATCAAAGGGAGCCATCACCCCATGGCTGCCAGCTAACTGGGCGGTCACAAGAAATTCATCTTGTGTCTACTGTTGTGGGGACAACTTTCAGTGACAGCTCTCACAGCGCCCTCTGGGTCGCTGAATAGCGAATTAACCAATATGTTAGTTGAGTGGCGGCAGAAACAGACGTGGGTGTTGTCTGTATTCTCCAGTTTATAAGGGGAAATTTGAGAATTTATCAGTTGATGCTCATGGCGACAGTCTCTCTGGCCTCTGAGAGTCTGTTACAGCCAGTGCATGGATACCAGGAGATGGGTGTGCAACTGCCAGCATGCTCGGCACTTCTGCAGTTTTCCAGCAGTCCTGCAGTCAGCAGACAGTGGGCACTTCATGATCTTGATTGTGTGCGACCAGAAAGGTTTTCTTTTCAGCCAGATATGTTTAGTGGAAGTGTTGTGGTGGAGGATGGTGCTTGTTTTCTCAAGTATCACTGAATACAAGAGCTCGGGTACATTTAGCACTAAGATCTATTTGGGGTGGTATTTTAATTACTTGATTTGCAAAATGTATGTGTGTGATTCCCAAACATTGAAGACTTCATATATGTATTATTATGAAGAAGAAATATCATAAGGTGGTGGCGACTTACATCTTCTAGAGCTTTTGTCGCTACCTAGTCTCCTGTAAATTGTTAAACAATGAATTTGATAGGATAGTCCCACTATTTTGATATCTAATTGTGTCTGCTCCCCCTTTGTCTTGTGACATCATAAGTGTGGGGTGTTTTTACCACCCAACTAAAGAGAACCACAGCCCAGCGTTTCTCCAATTTAATTAATTAGTTTAATTAATGTTTAAATAAATAAACAATGTATTTCTCAAATTTGCCGCCCATTTTGTGTCATGAGATCCTCACAGTCCGGCAGCTCAATACAGACTGAGCTTTTCCTGCCAATTCACAAGTGGAGGATCATAGCACCTGTAGGATGTAGGACAATCCACATATAAATAACTAAAGACAGTACCTCGCGTCCTTTCTTTCCTGCAGCTCAGCAGAGATTAGTTTTCTGCCACCAATTCACAGGTGGGGAGCGGAAGGGAAGAGCCCTGTCTCCCGCAAACTGATTAAATAAAGAATATGAAAAATTAATTTTATAAATAAACAATATTCCATCTGCAATGTAATTGACATTGATTTGAATTTCATACTGTAAGATCCTTTCTCTCCAGCAACTCAGTACAGACTTAATCTTTTTTCCCAGCAGTTCACAAGTAGGGGAGGGGTGGATGTGGGGGACAGGAAGGGAAATGGAGGATGAGGGAAGAGCTGGGGGATTTCCCAGGAGTGGAGAAAGTGGCTCAAAACTGAACTGGGGAGGGGTGACAAAAAAGTGTCCTAGGATCAGTATCCCTTTTCCCAAAGGGGTGGAGGGATGAGGGGGTTGGAAGGGCTGGGGGGGGGGGGTTCCTCAGAAGGACAGATAATCTCCAGGGGTCATAAATCAACCTCCAAGGGGTCATATATCAATTAACTTAACAATAGGTTAAGGGGAGGGGGAGGGGGATAATTTGCCTGTGAATGTATGCTTGCCCCTGGATGTATGCAATCTGTATAAACAAAATGCACCCGCTCTCTTTTTGCCTCAGTACACAGGCATTCAGTATAAGTGTTGTATTATTACATATATTATTTAGCGTTCAGCAAGGCATCCCCCTGTGTATTAAGGTTTTAATGTTAAAGTTATTTAGTGTGCTGAGCTACTGGTTTTAGAGCATGTTATTGGTGATTAGTGTTAACATATAGCACTAGGCTACTTGTTCGTTATTTAAGCATGCACAAATGACGACTGGCAAAGATTATTAGAGATTTGTGGGTCTGTGAAAAGTTCTATGTGTGAAGCATACAACTACCACCATCATATCTCGCCTAAACATCTGACAAAGAACCCAAAAAAAGTTCTGGTCCTATGTAAAATCTCTAAGTGGGTGTAAGACTTCCATCTAGTCACTCATTGACCAGTCTGGTATGAAAGTAGAAGATAGCAAAAGGAAGGCAAAATTTTTTAAATTCCAAGTTTAAGAAACCATTCATGCAGGACAAACATACAAATGTACCATCATTTGACCATCGCACTGAGTAGTAATAAGCATCCCTGACGTGGAGAAACAATTGAAAAAGTTGAAAACAAAAAAGGCGCCAGGTTCGGATGGAATCCCAGTTCGGTTGTACAAAATGTCTTTGGCCCCTTACTTAGTTTGCATCTATTACAAATCTCTGGACCAGCGCCAAGCGACTGGAAAAAAACATAGGTGACTCCTTTATAAAAGAAGGCTAAAAGAATTGAGTCGAAAAATTACGGAGCAATGTCCTTAACATCAGTTTTCTCCTGAATTCGAGAGCATATCCAGAGTTCGAATACAATAAATTTCGTAGAGACCGAAAAGGTCATGTCCAAGATTCAGCAAGGCTTTAGAAAGCATCGCTCGTGCGAGGCGCAGCTTGCTCTTTTCTCAGACGATATTTTGCGAACTACCGATGACGGGCAACAGGCAGATTCCATATTTATACATTTCCGAAAAGCATTCGACACAACAGCCCACTGCAGACTGTTAACGAAGGTGTGTGCTCACGGAATAGGCTCGCAGGTATGTGACTGGCTCGAAGAGTTCTTAAGTAGGAGAACCCAGTCTGTTGTCGTCGGCGGCGAGTGTTCATTGAAGAGAAGGGTAACATCAGGGGTGCCCCAGGGAAGTGTGATAGGGCCGTTACTATTTTCTATATACATAAATGATGTGGCAGATAGGGTGGGCAGCAGTCTGCAGTTGTTCGCTGATGATGCTGTGGTGTACAGATATGTGTCGACGTTGAGTGGCTGTAGGAAGATGCAAGATGACCTATACAAAATTTCTAGTTGGTATCTTGAGTGGCAGCTGGCTTTTAATGTAGAAAAATGTAAGTTAATCCGTGTGAGTAAGAAAAACAAACCTGTAATGTTCGGATACAACATTAGTAGTGACACAGTCATGTTGTTTAAATCTCTGGGCGTTAACACTGTGAAGCTATGTGAAATGGAACAAGTGCATGACGATTGTGATAGGGAAGGCGAATGGTCGACTTCAGTTTATTGGGAGCAGTTTAGGAAAGTGTGGCTCATCTGTAAAGGAAACTGAAAATAGGACGCTAGTGCGACCTATTCTTGATTACTGCTTGAGTGTTTGGGAGCAGCACCAGGTCGGATTGAAAGAAGACATCGAAGCAATTCAGAGGCGAGCTGCTAGATTTGTTACCAGTAGGTTCAATCTGCATGCAAGTATTACGAATAGCACTGGGTGCTCAAGAGGGAATCCCTGGAGGGAAGAAGACAGTCATTTCAAAGAACACTACTGAGAATGTTTAGAGAACCGACATTTGAAGCTGACTGCAGAACGATCCTACTGCTTCCAGAATACATTTCCCATAGGGGTCACGAAGATGAGATACGAGAAATTAGGGCTCATATGGAGGCAAACAGGCAATCGTTTTTCCCTTGCTATATCTGCAAATGGAACAGGAAAGGAAACAACTAATTGTGGTAAATGGTACACTCCACCAGGCTCGATACAATGGCTTGCCGAGTATGTATGTAGACATAGATGTAGATGTAGACAAGCGACGCACTGAGCTACGCTATTTAAGATTCCACCAGCACGTGGTGGTGTCCTAGCTGGATTTGCGCATGCAGTGCTTGAGTGCATGCGCTTCTGCTGTAAGTATGTGCAGTGCTCTGTGCGTCCTCCATGGTGAAAGCTCACCTCTTCGGTATTAAAGCGATTGTCTCTCCACAGTAAGATAGCAGGACGACGCCGACTACATAGAGCATGAAGTTTTTTCCATAATCGGCCCCATGCAGAATTTAATAGGAAACTGCCATCTCAATTCATAAGTGATTTAGACAGTCGTATTTCCACTGATTCGTTGATGATTGAGCTCCAAAAGCTTGCTGCGTGGGCCAAAATTTTTATTTCATTATATTTCATCGTATGACCAGTGACATATAGATAGACCATTGACTGTATTCTATCTAAATAAAAGTATAATAAGCTACTCCAACAAACACGAGACGCCGGCCGCTGTGGCCGAGCGGTTCTAGGCGCTTCATTCTGGAACCACGCTGCTGCTGGGGTGGCAGGTTCGAATCCTGTCTCTGGCATGGATGTGTGTGACGTCCTTAGGTTAGTTAGGTTTAAGTAGTTCTAAGTCTGGGGGACTGATGACCTCAGATGTTAAGTCCCATAGTGCTTAGAGCCATTTGAACACGCCTGTTGGACTGTAGGAATGTATCTGAGTTAACTTTGCCCTCATTTAGACGACTGAATAGCGATTTAATACTTAGTATGTGTTGGGCGGCTTTCGTGATCAAGTGGAAATTTGAGAAGATTGTGTACGGAGATGCGTTTGCGCTGGACCGTTATTCCTCCCACGTAAATTGTTCTGTTGACTGCTTCTGCACATTTCGTGCCTTTATTTAGTTGAGAGAAGATCGATTGTGGTGTGTGGAAGACACATTTGCCTGTTCTCTAGACATTGGAAAAACTTTAGTTGTCTTGTAAATTATAGGGATGATTTGGAATCTGTTACATCACCTACTTCGGTATTCTAGAGTGGAAATATCAGTTTCCTCTATTTCTTTCTATTTACTCAGTGGTTTACAGCACGCTGCACCTCGCTAAAGTTTGGAGTTTGTAGAGAAATAATTTCCTGTCTGTATATTGGGAATCATGTTGCACTAGCGATTGGTAGGATGCCACATAGTGATCGATATCGAGAAGTACCGCGAAAATGGTATAATTTTATGGCGAAAATACGCGTGTTCTTGTAATCCCCGAGTCTGGAGATGTGAGTAGAAAAGCGAGCAAGCGAGGAGCAGAAACAGTAACTCGTTTGTGCCGAGGGGACACGAGTGCACCTTAGTACACGTACAGAAAAGGCTGATAGTGATTCCCTAGGACTGAGGGGCATCGTGACACAAAGTTGGTGTAAGTGCAGGCATACGATAAATTTTTCGGGTGCTGTACAGATATAAAAGATAAGTGAACTATTTGTGAGAAAGTGTATATATTGCATTGTAAAGTTACTGTGGCTTATGTTGTGTAAAATGTGTATATATTGCATCATAACGTTACTGTCGTTTATGTTGTGGCAGGACTAGAGAGGATGACTGTGTGTCCTATCGTGAGCCACGTATAGATTCAGCACATCGATAATGGCGAGAGATTTTTTATGTGGAAAATTATGTGCGCTATAGATAATGAGATTGGTTCTAGAAGCACAACCGTCAAAAGGAGACATTACCTGTACATAGATTGGTGTCAGACTGTAGCAGCAATTGTAATATTTAATTGTAGTTACACTGGTAAATATATTCTTGGCTTCCAATGTTCTTGTGAGTCTCATATGTATTTGATGATCTGTAAACAACATTCCAGGTTTAATTGTCAATGCAACTTAGCGATCTGTGCAAAATAATTTTATCGCTGAAAGTCCCAGAAAGAAGAGGTGGATGGTGCTTCGATACTGACGGCATCAGTAATTCGGTGGGTAAATTCGATAAGAGCCAATCATAATGCTCGATTCCTTCACATCCTTTGTGCTGGCATATAGGAGCCTCTACATAGCGGTGAGGACATTTGCGTATGTTGAGGGCAGGGAGGCTATCATGTTAGGTCCGCGAGGAAGACTGCATTCGGTGTTATTTTCGTAAACAGGTTCTGTTAGGGCAAGAATTTCCATGCATACAACTGAGACATCAAGAAAGCGAGCGTTAACTATTCCTGGGAGACTATACAGTTCCCGAGAGGTCGACTTGGCTGTTATTTTTTACAAAGCCATATGACGTAAGATTAACATTGAGAACTATTTTAGATGGCGAGTCGCCACATGGACGTTTCGCAGCTTGGTGTGCTGTCACTGCTGAGCACATCACTCATGTTCCGTTACAAACGCTTGGGAGAAAGCAGCTTGTGGTATTCTGGAATGGATTTCTGCAGCGACGCTCGGCAAGTAGCTCTTTGCTGGACAGCACATAGGGGGAGGGTTCACGTCAGTAGCATCGACCACACTTTCTCGTGGCCCTGCTTGGAGCGTCTGCTTTCTGTAAATAAGTCATCACTCCCATCTGACCTCGTCATCAGGTGCGCCTAGGTGCAACTTTACCTATGTTCGGCGGCATCCCACAACTGTGCTCCCACCTGTTCACGTCAGCACGTGTGTCTAGGTGAACACGTACTTGGATAGGAAATTCTGAGAAATCAAGTATGAAAGTGATGTCCCCACCTCATGGGTGTGGGCATTTCTGCGTGGTTTGACAACTGACGATCACGTCATTTCATGGTCTGGTGGATAGGGTGTGGGGGCCAGTGCTCGAGCACGTTGAATGCATTATTTTGAAAGTGGGCCTGTAGGCTGTGCCATGCATTATTTGGACAGTTTACGAGTACTGTCTACACATGATTGTGCTGCATTATTTAGGAGGAGTTTGCAGGTCTGTACTGAAATTATTTCGGAAAATTAGCAGTTGCTTGCGTGTCTGCAGACTGTGTATTGTGACCCCAAGCACATCAGGGCTAGTGTTTCGCATCAGTGTGATAAATATACTCCATCCATAAATAAAATATTCCAAACTAAATAGAGTGCACCCTTTTATTACTGTCCCCAGCAGCCCAGCGCAGCCTGAGTCATTTTCACGCCGTTTTCCCCCTACAGACCACCATCTGGGATTAGGTCACAGGAGGGATGACAGTACCCTCTGGTGGCAGTAATGTGTACTAGGTCAGTTGGAGTCTAGATCTCATGGTGGAGACATTGCTTGCAAAATAATAAAGACTTATGTTTAGCATAGGAAGAGTCGTTCCCCCCCCCCCCCCATTTAGCCACACCATCTTGGATGATGTCATGTGCTGTGCACATTAGTACACGTTAGTGCACGTTAGCGCACAATAGTACACTTTAGTACACATGAGCCCACCAACATGGGTTGGTAAGGGGACGTGGCAGTCGGTTGAGGATTGTGGTGGAGACTTTAGCTACTTCCTTCCAAGTCCAGGTGGGTGAGGCATTTGCAAAAATTCATTCCAAGTCCACAGTAGCGCTGTCTGGTGGTGTCAATATGCACTACGCCTAGTGGTGAACACAATGCATGACGCCATCTTGAATAACGGTAGTCGCGTCATCAGATGATGTCATGGACGACAGTGCCCTCTGGTGCCGGTACTGAGTACGAAGTCAGTTGGAGTCTGGAGCTCTTGGTGAACACAATGCATGCTGTCATCTTGGATTACGACACAGATGAGAGCTTCCTCTGGTGGTAGCGCTGTGTACTAAGTCATTTGGAGTCCGGAACTCGTAGTGAACACACTGGATGTCCGTACTGCATGAAAATGATTAAATAATGACTTTTGTTGAAATGCTTTTCCCACAAATCCTTAGGAGGAGGTGGTGGCTGGGTGACTGAGGTTAGTGGAACTGTGTTTTCTTTAGCGCCATTTTCTTAGCTTAGTAGAGATATGCGAATTGTCCTTTGTTTACTGCCGAAATTAAAACTTGGCGCCAGTTCATAGGAAGAAGTGGCGATTGGGTGACTTAGGTTAGTGGAGGTAGCACAAGTGGCCTATCTTCCCACGATTTTCTTAGCTTAATAGAGATAACAGTGTTGTGATGCATTATCCTTTTGGAAGTCAAACTTGGTGCCAGATTGTAGGAGAGGTGGCGGTTGGATGACTTAGGTTAGTACAAGTGACCTATCTTCCCACAATTTTCTTAGGTTGGTAGCAAAACCCCAAGTGACATTTGATACCGCAAAAATTCAAACTTGGCGCCATTTCATAAGAGGAAGCGGTGGTCAGGTGGCTTAGGTTAGTGGAGGTAGCCCAAGTGAGCTATCTTTCCACAATTTTCTTTGCTTAGTAGAGATAACTGTGGTTTGGTGCATTATCCTCTTAGAATTTGAACTTCCCGCCGTTTTTCTGGGGAGGGGGGTGTGGCACTTTCCTGCTTAAATTCAAACTTCCCACCAAAATCCGCGATCTTGAATGTTGTCATCGCCGCCATCTTGGATGATGTAATGCTCTGTTGCCAAATCTACATGACGCCATCTTGGATGACATCATCGCCGCCATCTTGGTTACATCTGGCAACAATGAAGAGTGGTGTAGAATCTCTTTGCCCCAATACTGTGACAGGCCAATTTTAGACTGATGCATAGTGTACATTTCGTGTCCTCTAGATTGAATGCTAGTTTGCTGCACCGCATGCAGCAGCTGGTGTGGAGTCCTGCAAACACTGCTGTACCTGCATAGCAAATAGTATTCAATAGAGAGGGGCCTCCATGTCATATGACTCATACCCTTAGCCCACCTCTGGGTGGCACCTTAATAGATGAAGCTACTTGTCTCCATGCATGGTAATTTAGGATATGCAAAATGAGTTTTCGCAAACTTATAATGAAAGCAGTACACATGGAGTTTGGATAGGTCTAGTGCGCAGATTTTCACATAAATAGGTTTCGTAAACTCTACTGCAGTCTTTGCCATATCCACAGCCACAAAGTTCTTATTGAATATGGTGAACTGCTTAAAATTTGGTCTGGCGATGCAGTTTCTTGTGCCCAACGCCCATCCCATTCAGTTATAATCAAAATGTCACTCCATTCCCTGGAATTCTCCATTTTTTCCGAAAATTGAATTATTCATTAATTTATAAAAATCTTTCTCAAAGGCACACATCGCGGAAGCTTTCTGTCTCGTATTCAGATCAAGATACTCCATCAACCAGGCAGACTGCTTGAAGAAGATAGCATGAGTGATTCTAACTAGCTCCATCCCCAAGCTGAGACACTGCTAGAGATTACGATAATGAATATCTCTCTTTATTCCACAGCATTGTCAACAGTAGAGTGGAGCGTCCTCACAGTGGCAAATCGGCGTGAGCGTCGTACCAACTAATAGGGTACCAGAGTTGTTGTTCCACCACATACCCCACATCAGAATCAGCCGCCATATTCGTGGTTTTTCCACCTAATTCCTTCCATTCGTCTTCAGGTACCCATCAAAACTAACCAATCGGCAGTGATCATTACATGGCGTGCCCATATAAGTTCCTCAAATTCACATACACAATGTAAATCAAATCAAGAGTGACAGTGAACCCGTCTCCCATCAGTGAGTTATTTGTATTGGCATGCCCATGGACACATTGTCAAAATCCCCCGTGGATCCCTCACTCAGAGAAAAGAAGCATGTCAGCATCGGTCAACAATTCAATGCTGCATTTCGTTTTCTTGAGCATAGTGTCCCAAGACATCCTAGGTGCTGTGTAATAAAGAATGGGATCCATGGAATATATGGTCATGCACAGACTCCGGAATTGATTTTATTTCTCTAAGTATATCTGTGACGTCATGTCTATCTATCCCTCTGTGTAAATAACAAAATCCATTTTTTTTTTTCAAGGGGTGTATAACGAGTTCTCTCTCTCAACCTTTAGCGCAGGTCTCCATGATATCAGAGACATATGGTGCTATAATTATAATAGATCACTCACCCTTGTAGCTTTCTAGGAAAGCATCTAAGAGATCTCTCCAGACACTTTGATCTAGTACCACATGTCACATTTCGACTACACTTTAAGTTTAAATGCAGATATCCTACGTGACCTTATCATATCTGGATTTTTATTGAATTTTTGAGATTTTCTGCGTTTTTAGGTAGTTGTGCATTTTTCCTTAGTCCATATGTAAATGTACAAGTACATAATTTTTATGTGCTCTTATTGCTTACTTAACCAGGTGTGGCTTGCTTTTTTTTAAAATTCCACACAACTTTGGCACAATTGTCAACCCAAACAGGGTATCTACTTATATATTCAAGTGATAACACTAAGTGCCAAAACCAACGCTAAAACACATACATGATTACTGTGGGTGTAGAGTAGTGACGTTATTCAGCTGTAAATATACATAGCTACACTATTTCATGTTAAGATGGATGCATCTGTTTTATTATTATTATTATTATTATTATAATTTTCTACTAATCTTTTCTGTTATTGCACTGATACTCACACTAAATATCTATTATTATGACACATCATACCCACGCTATTAGTGAGATAAGGCGCACACACCACCTTTCATAGATACACTCCTGGAAATGGAAAAAAGAACACATTGACACCGGTGTGTCAGACCCACCATACTTGCTCCGGACACTGCGAGAGGGCTGTACAAGCAATGATCACACGCACTGCACAGCGGACACACCAGGAACCGCGGTGTTGGCCGTCAAATGGCGCTAGCTGCGCAGCATTTGTGCACCGCCGCCGTCAGTGTCAGCCAGTTTGCCGTGGCATACGGAGCTCCATCGCAGTCTTTAACACTGGTAGCATGCCGCGACAGCGTGGACGTGAACCGTATGTGCAGTTGACGGACTTTGAGCGAGGGCGTATAGTGGGCATGCGGGAGGCCGGGTGGACGTACCGCCGAATTGCTCAACACGTGGGGCGTGAGGTCTCCACAGTACATCGATGTTGTCGCCAGTGGTCGGCGGAAGGTGCACGTGCCCGTCGACCTGGGACCGGACTGCAGCGACGCACGGATGCACGCCAAGACCGTAGGATCCTACGCAGTGCCGTAGGGGACCGCACCGCCACTTCCCAGCAAATTAGGGACACTGTTGCTCCTGGGGTATCGGGGAGGACCATTCGCAACCGTCTCCATGAAGCTGGGCTATACGGTCCCGCACACCATTAGGCCGTCTTCCGCTCACGCCCCAACATCGTGCAGCCCGCCTCCAGTGGTGTCGCGACAGGCGTGAATGGAGGGACGAATGGAGACGTGTCGTCTTCAGCGATGAGAGTCGCTTCTGCCTTGGTGCCAATGATGGTCGTATGCGTGTTTGGCGCCGTGCAGGTGAGCGCCACAATCAGGACTGCATACGACCGAGGCACACAGGGCCAACACCCGGCATCATGGTGTGGGGAGCGATCTCCTACACTGGCCGTACACCACTGGTGATCGTCGACGGGACACTGAATAGTGCACGGTACATCCAAACCGTCATCGAACCCATCGTTCTACCATTCCTAGACCGGCAAGGGAACTTGCTGTTCCAACAGGACAATGCACGTCCGCATGTATCCCGTGCCACCCAACGTGCTCTAGAAGGTGTAAGTCAACTATCCTGGCCAGCAAGATCTCCGGATCTGTCCCCCATTGAGCATGTTTGGGACTGGATGAAGCGTCGTCTCACGCGGTCTGCACGTCCAGCACGAACGCTGGTCCAACTGAGGCGCCAGGTGGAAATGGCATGGCAAGCCGTTCCACAGGACTACATCCAGCATCTGTACGATCGTCTCCATGGAAGAATAGCAGCCTGCATTACTGCGAAAGGTGGATATACACTGTACTAGTGCCGACATTGTGCATGCTCTGTTGCCTGTGTCTATGTGCCTGTGGTTCTGTCAGTGTGATCATGTGATGTATCTGACTCCAGGAATGTGTCAATAAAGTTTCCCCTTCCTGGGACAATGGATTCACGGTGTTCTTATTTCAATTTCCAGGAGTGTAGTTGCAAGGGGGCCAGACGTAAGGTCATGGCCCCATTCATACATGTATGTCTACCCACCATTGCATACCCTTCCCAAATCTCAGATAGAACTGTACTGCAGATGAATAGCGGCCCTCAATAATTATAACATAACGTTTTTATGATGATCAGAGATTAATTGTGCAACAAATAACGTTAAAATAATCTTAAAATCAGCATAGTTTATGCATGGTGAGCCACTGTATGAATGATTGTCCACATTCCTCTTATGCCACACATAATATGTTCTAGATGTGCAACAATAATAACCGCAGTCATACAGGGAAAGTGTGGCGGGAATGGATAGTTGGTACTGGGTGTGAAACGACATGGATGCCCCTATTAATTATTATATTGTTATGAACATTATTCATTCTAAAATCCACATTTGATGGGGAATAATTAACTCTCTCAACAATTTCTACTAAACATGCTGGCCTTTTATGAATATTAATTTCTCTAGACTAACAAATTCAACATAAATTTCTCCTAAAACAAAATGGTATCTAACGAACAGTAATCTCTCTAGACGTCCGCCCCTGGTAGCTGAGTGGTCAGCGCGACAGAATATCAATCCTAAGGGCCCAGGTTCGATTCCCGGCTGGGTCGGAGATTTTCTCCACTCAGGGACTGGGTGTTGTGTTGTCATTATCATTTCATCCCAATCGACACGCAGGTCACCTAAGTGGCCTCAAATCGAAAGACTTGCACCAGGCGAACGGTCTACCCGACGGGAGGCCCTAGTCACACGACATTTATTTATTATCTCTCTAGGCTCTTATTATTACAAAAACTCATTCTTGCTGGACACAGTTAACTTTCCAAACTTTATTTACAATACAATATATTCACAGAATGCTCTGTTAATTAGCACATGGTTTGGGGTTAGGAGGTGCCTTCATTAATCATTCGCACACAGACAATTTCTATCTCACTGACTGTAATATACCCCATACTGATTGAAATAGTAGAACAGAAGTTAGTATGCTCCCAGATCACATGAACATGTTAGCCCCACATAAAGCAGTTCAGACAGACCATTAATACATCTAAGGTAATTTCCTTAACTCGGACACAGTTCCCTCCAGTTTTAGCACTTTCATATGCACATACTTAGCTGAAGTTCAGTAAAACATCTCCCATCCAAAATAAGATCTACAAACAATTGCGACAAGACACACACTATACATATTAACATGACCATCGGACAGACTCCACTATGGACGACATAGTAATAAGCATCCCTGTCGCAGAGAAACAACCAAAAAATTTGAAAGCAAATAATTCACCAGATCCAGATGGAATCCCAGTTCGATTTCACAAAGAGTGTTCTACGGCACTGGCGCGTTACATAGCTTACATTTATCGTGAATCTTTCGCCCAGCACAAAGTCCCAAGTGACTGGAAAAAGCACAGGTGACTCCAGTATACAATAAGAGTGAAAGAACGGACCCGCAAAATTACAGATCAATATCCTTAACTTTTGTTTGTTGCAGAGTCCTTGAAAATATACTCAGTTAAAATATAATAAATTTTCTTGAGACTGAGAAGCTTAAATCCACGAATCATTATTGTTTTAGAAAGCATGGTGCATGTGAAACTCAGCTTGCCCAGACTTCTTAAGTAATAGAAACCAGTATGTTGTCCTCGACGGCGAGTGTTCGCCAGAGACAAGGATATCGCCAGAGTGCCCCACGGAAGAGTGATAGGACCGCTGTTGTTCTTTATATACATAAATGATTTGGCGGACAGGGTGGGTAGCAATCTGCGGTTGTTTGCTGGTGATGCTGTGGTGTGCAATAAGGTATCGAAGTCAAGTGACTGTAGGACGATACATAGGTAAATTTTCCAGTTGGTGTGATGAATACCAGCTAGCCCTAAATGTGTAAAAATGTAAGTTAATGCGGATGAATAGGAAGATCGAACCTATAATGCTCGAATACAGTATTACTAGTGTCCTGATTGACACAGTCAGGTCGTTTAAATACCTGGGAGTAAAGCTGCAAAGTGATATGAGATGGAACTAGCATGTGAGAACTGTGGAACGCATGGGGAATGGTCAACTTCAGTTAATTGGGAGAATTTTAGGACAGAGAGGTTCACCTGTAAACGAGACGGCATATAGGACGTTGGTGCGACCTATTTTGAGTACTGCTCGAGTGTTTGGGATCCATAGCTTGTGGGATTGAAGGAAGACATCGAACTAATTCAGAGGCAGGCTGCTAGATTTGTTGCTGGTAGCTTCGAGCAACACGTGTTATGAAGATGCTTCAGGAACTCAAATGGGAAACTCTGGAGGGACGTTCTTTTCGAGAAAGACTGATGAGAAAATTTAGAGAACCAACATTTGAAGCTGAATGCCGAAAGATTCTACTGCCGCCAACATTCATTGCGCATAAGGACCACGAAGATAAGAGAAATTAGGGCTCAGATGGAGGTTTATAGAATTCGTTTTTCCCTCGCTTTATTTGCGAGTGGATCAGGAAAGAAAATGACTAGTAGTGGTACGGTTATCCTCCGCCACGCACCGTAAGGTGGCTTGTGGAGCATCTATGTAGCTGTAGATGTAGACATAGGTTAACATAACTGTTCACACGATAATCTGGACTGAAAGCGGATCAAGCACATGTTCTGCTCATTGTCTATACAGCCAACAACCACAAGCTCTAAGGGAGACAATTGTTATTCACTGTAATCACCTTTTTTGAGTGCTTGTCTGTACACAAGAATTCTAAGGCTGGCATTCTGAACTTATTCTACACTGCACATGCATGTATACTCAACTTATTCTACACACATTAGCCTCGACTGAAATCTGATCGAGAACGTTCTCTCCTTATTGTCTGTGCAGCCGGCGAACATGAGGTCCACGGGAGAAAATGGTTAAACAATGTACTCAACCTTTGCACATACTTCTTCGTACAAAAGAAATCACATGCATGTATTATTAACCTATTCTATACACGCTGGCCTCGACTGACATCAGATCAAGCATCTTCTCTCTCATTCCCTGTTCAGCCAGCAACCACAAGGTCCACTGGATATGATGGTTCGACAATGAATGTAATCCAAACTTAATTGCCTACTTCAAAGGCATCTAATCTCAACTTAATCTAGCACATACGAGAATATTTCAACTTAAGCTATCTCACTCAGAAATCTTATCCAGCCATGATTGCAAAGCGTTCCCATTGTTTAAGTCAAAGGGCCATAGTGTAATCAAGTGATGTATCTGATTTAATCAATTAAATGAATGGAAAAATCTCTCTTTTGTGTAATAACAGGTAAGATATGAAAAGGAATAGGTAAGTGCGTACTTCACGCTAAATGTTTCACATACAATACCATTGTCAAGGACATAATTCATTAAGCACATAAAAAGGTCAACCATCCATCTCCTGCATTCATGTCCAAGTGCTTGGCATCACGACACAAAAGACCAGACCATTCTTCCAGAAAGTGGTTTGGGAAAGGACTATCTACCAGCCACAGCCTCCCAAACCTGCAGATCTCCACTCATATTTTCCCCTCATGCCTGCTAAAGTACTCAGGAAAACAAATTCGAGTCGGCAGCATCTTGAGACTACACATGCAGTATCTATGAAAGCTTCCTCTAACATCTGAGCAGATGACACACTCAATGCCATTCAAACTTTCAACCCAGCCGCCAGAAGCAGACAAAAACGAATCATGTAAATAAAATCACTGATACAATGATGACAGTTCAAAAAAAAAAGAAGGGATGTGCAATGAAAAACAGCATAATACAGTATGTCCATCTCTCCCCCATTTCTCACTGGTACAAACATTCCAAAGAATGATGACTATTACAGGCACAAAATATGACAGATCTATCCCAACTGAACAAAAGTGGAAGGGGACAGGCTCTATTCTTTCAGTGTGTTGACTTCCAGCAGGGGCCCCATTCCCTTCCCTGGGCATGGGCAGTAGTGGCAGGGATGGCAGGCGATGTGGCAGTGGGTACCACATTGGAGGGTGGTGGTGGCAGCAGCTGCTGCAGCATCCCAGAATGGGTTTGGAATTGCATCTGAATAGTTGATCCACTTGCTTTACGTGCAGAATATTACTAATGTTGGGTCCACAACACAATACACCCAGGAATACTATTAGGTGTGGAAATAGCATGTCCTACATCCAGCAGTACTGTTTGGAGCCGATCCACCTGCAGAAAAACTGGGATGACGTTTGGGTGGATTCATCTACGCTAAAAATCATCCCAGGTAATCTTCTGTATGGATCCACCCATGTATGATCCGAGGAATCGTCCAAAAGCGTGATCCAACAGCGCTATGTCTAGGGATATTGTTCAGGCTGAATCCAGCATCTGGTACATCCAGGAATACTGTTCAGGGTAATTCCTGGGAGGCGCACAATGAGCTCTGACGCCACATTCAATCACACCCCAGATGAGTTCAATCGGGTTCAGATCTGTCCAGTTGTGGGCTGAACATCAACTGGAATTCGCCACTGTGTTCCTCTAACCAATCCATCACACTCTTGGCCTTCTGACATGGCGCCTTTGTTGAAAAATGCCACTACCATTGGGAAACATGATCGTCATGAAGGGGTGTACGTGGTCTGCAATCAATGTATGATACTCCATGGCTGTCGTGGTGCTTTGCACGAGCTTCACTGGACCCATGGATTCCCATTTGAATGTTCCCCAGTGCCTAATGAAGCCGCCACCAAGTTCACCCTGTACCACAGTGCAAGTGTCAAGGAGCTATCCCTCTGGAAGATGATGGTTCACGTTCTTCCACTGGAAAACTGAATAAGGTATCAGGATTCATCAGATCATGCAGCACTCTGTCATTGTGCCATCGTCCAGTGTTGATGGTCATTTGCCCATTTCAGCCACAGTTGGTGATTTTCTGGTGATAACATTGGCACATGCATAGTTAGTTGGCTGCGGAGGCCTATCATTAGGTGTTTTCAGACACTATGTGTTCAGACACAGTTCACTGCCTGACTTGTTTTACCAGTCTGCCCAGGCTATGATGTCCAGCATCTGTAATGAGGGGTGGGCGCCCAACCCCATGACGTCTGGATGCGGTTTCACCTTGGTTTCGCCACGTGTTGAAGGCACTCACCACACTACTACTTGAACACCCACCAAGCTGTGAACTTTCTGAAATGCTCATGCCAAGCCTTTGGCCATCACAATCTGCCCTCAGTCAAACATAGATTGACCATGTGCCTTCCCTATTCTACACATGGACAGCTAACTCAATAGTACTACATGCACTGTCTGTGTATTTGATTAGCAGTCTTTCCTCACCAGGTGATGCTGCTATTGCCATGATGGGCTTATATCGATAGTAGGTCCGTTGTCATAATGTTCTGACTGATTGATTTGTGTAAATCTATTCTATGGTCTTGAATATAACTCGCATTATTGCCTGGGGGTTCCCCTGGGTGACCTTGATCAAGTCCTGGTGGTTCCACGGAAGGAGAGGGAGAGGATGGCCTTGAGTATAAGTCGTCCAAGTGTGTCACTGTGGCGCAATGCACATTGAACATTGTGCAAGACAGGTACAGGAAACAGGGTCTAAGGGTTGGTGTCAAGAAAACTGTTGTAGCACCCTTCACAAGGTAGTTTATCCAGGATACATACACGAATCTCAAGTTTTCTAATAGAACTCTATCACTAGAGGACGCAGTGAAGTATTTATGGATAATCTTGTATGCAAAAATATCTTGGATCCCCACACATAGAGAATATATGTTCCAAAACGAAAGCTGCTCTTGGGTCCTGGACAGGCCTTTGGTAAAAAGCTGAGGTCTGACTTGTAAGCCCCAGGAGCATCAGCTGGATATACACAACTGTAATATGACATATAATAAGTTATGTGGATACAGTATGGTGGAATTAGCAGCAAATCCCCAGCTGAGATGGTGACCACACTGGGTGTGCCCCCATTATATCTTTGGGTCACAACAGGGGTAGTAGCAGGGACACACAGGTTGAAAACCAGAAATAATAGGATACCTTTAGGGTGACCAGATTCCCATATCAATACTTGTATAGAACATTTGGTAAATATAGGAACGGTCAGGGAAATGCCACCTGACTGTACAGCAACATCCAGCTGCTTATGTAAACCTTCAAGGTAATAATTGGAGGTATGGAGCAGTGGAAGAACAAGTCTCAGTATGATGATGGGACATAGTCTGGTTTACTGACAAATCGAAAACAGACCAAGGTCCTGGGGCCACCGTATATGGGGCATAGTCTAGAGTAGAGTGAGCAGTCTCGTGAGGGAAGCTGATCACGATATTCCAGGCCGAAATAACCGCTATCAGAGTGCATGTGGACGAGGATATGAGTAGGTGTTACATGGATCATGGCATCTACATTCATTCAGACAGCCAAGCAGCTGTGAAATCTCTATTAGCCCCCACAACAAGATCATAGATCTGAAACTTCCTGGCAGATTAAAACTGTGTGCCCGACCGAGACTCGAACTCGGGACCTTTGCCTTTCGCGGGCAAGTGCTCTACCAACTGAGCTACCGAAGCACGACTCACGTCCGGTACTCACAGCCTTACTTCTGCCAGTACCTCGTCTCCTACCTTCCAATTCTCATTCTGGAAGATCATAGATCATTGCCGAATGTCGTCAAGTCCTTGTGAGGCTAAGGTAAAGTAACAGGGTAAACCTGCTGTGGCGCCCTGGTCACTCAGGAACCAATGGCAATGAATTATCTGATAGGCTGGCATGGACAGGTACGGCTACTACATTTTTTTGCCAGAAACAATCCTAACCGTCATTAAGGTTATGGTAAGAATAGAACTACGTATCTGGTTTATGAGGCAGCATGAAGAATATTAACTGAGATCCAATAACAAAAACATGGCAGCCTAATGACGACAAACCTGTGCTTCAAGAAAAGTTCTGTAAACCTTGGCTTAAACAGGAGGCAGATTAAACTCATGGTAGGATTTATGACTGTCCACAGGAACTTTAATTAACACCTGCACAAGATGGGTATAGAAAAAGAAGTCCCTGGGTGCAGACTATTTGGTGAGGGGCGTAAAATTGGGCAACATTTAATCCTCCAATGCAGAGAGTTGGAAGCCAAAGAACACAGAAAGTAGTAGAGATAGTAGAGATACCTTCGTACGAGCACATTTTGTTAGTGCGGGTTGCCTACATCAGGGGCAGGTATGCACTCAGGGGCAAACCTATTGTTATCCTTTGATTGACAGGTACTTAAGCTGTTGTTCTCCTTTGATTGACAGGTCCTTAACCTACTGTTCTGTTAAGTGGTTTTCCATGTCACTGCACTTAACCTATTTTGCCCACCCCGTCCCCTCCACCGTCAGGAAACTCCCCACCCCTCGTTGCTACAGGTACACTTTCAGGTCTGAGTTAACCTATGGTTCTGTTAAGTGCTTTTCCATGTCAATCCCATTTCAATTTGATTGACAGACACTTAGCCTATCGTCCCCCCCACCCCCTCCCCCTCCCACAACCCGCAGCCACCTAACTGAAAAAATGTAAATGTCGTGTGACTAGGACCTCCCACTGGGTAGACCGTTCGCCAGGTGCAAGTCTTTCGATTTGATGCCACTTCGGCGACTTACACGTTGATAGCCCCCTCAATGCTACAGGTACACTTTCAGGTCTGAGTTATTGGAACCAGCCCCCCTCTCACTCTTATCAGTTTGACTACTTAATTAAATTGATCAATTAATTAACCTCTCTGGTGGGAAATGCCACGTCTCCCTACCTCTACTAACCTGTTAAAATGGGCTACCTCCACTAACCTAAGACATCCGACCGCCACCTCTTCCTAGGGACTGGCACGAGTTTGAATTTTGGAGGGAAGATAGGTCAATTTGACTATCTCTACTAACCTAAGAAAATGGCGGGACAGAAAGGGAACTCTGGCTACCTCCACTAAGCTAAGTCATCCGGCCACCACCTCTTTCTAGGAATTGGCCGGGAAAAGACTCAGTTGATTGATTATTTGGAGGGAATCCGATTTTAGTGCATGGAATATTGTTTAAACAATTTAGACATTGTGTGTAATATAGTTTATTTAAAGAATTTAGGCAATTCAAGGCAGTGTATGGAATACATGGAAACTGGTGGAGAAGAAGGATCTCATTACAGGAAATTCAAGGGTATATTGTTTATTTATTAAAAAAATCACTTTTGGGGGGCTGGATTTCTCTTGCTCATCATTCTTTGCTGTTTGGAAACGTGTAGGTCTTGCAAGAAGCAATCACATGGGCCAAACATACTGCATAAACTAATGTTTGGCGCTGTACCCTTGGTGTCTTAACCTAACATTTCGGCCTTTTTCAGCACTCAACCTATTGTTCCATTAACTGGTTTTCTATGCCACCCCCCTTTTCCTTAAATTATTGTACCGCCTTTGATACCAAATTAAGTAAACAGTTATGTCCTCCCACCATTTTCTGGTACACGTTTCGAATTTCACATGCTTTTCAACGCCATTTCTGGCGCATTCTTCCCTGTCACCCACTCCCTTAGACTATTGTACTGCATTTTACATAAAAGTATGCAAATTAACGTAGTGTTCTGCACATAACCTGCAGTTCTTCTCCATGTCACCTACTCATGCACACCCTCCCATTAACTACTGTACTGCTAACACCACGCAGCTGCTACCTACAGCAAGCAGGTGAAACTTGTGGTCTATTTTCATGTATACAGTTAGAATTCTTCAAGTGTTATACTGACGTCACAGAACTCCAAGGCGCGCTCACACTCGCCCCACACGCGATGATGCATAGCTGCGATACGATCCAGCACCGAGAGAGATGTTCCAGAATAGCACAGGGTGCATTGTTCCCAGCAATCCTTTCGCCATTGTTTTCTGCAGACGAGACTTTCAGCAGTAAAATTATTTTGCACAGATCGCTAAATTGCACTGACAGTCAAACCCCTAAAATGTTGTCTACAGATTATCAAATACACACAAGACTCATAAGAATATTGGAAGCCAGGAACATATTTACCAGTGTAACTGCAATTAGATATTACGATTGCTGCTACAGTCTGACACCGATCGATGTAGGGGTAATGTCTCCTCTTGATGGCTGTGGTCCTCGAACGAATCTCAGTATCTATAGCGAAGTCTCGAAAATTGCATAGTGTCCCAGAAATACTTAACATATGCTTTTGTAGGAGTTTTCGTGATGTCTCGGCTTGTATGCACGGAAATTCTTGCCCTAACAGAGCCTGTTTACGAAAATAGCGCAGAATAGCGTTGAATGCCTTCTTCCTTGCGGTCCTAACATGGCAGCCCGTCCATAATGTGTTACCCTTCCTGCTTTCAACATATGCAAACGTTCTCATCGCTATGCAGAGACTCCTATATCCCAGCACAAAGGATGTCTTGTGAATGAATTGGGCAATATGATTGGCTCTTTTTGAATTTATGTGCAGAAGTAGTCAACCGGAAAATTTACATAGGGGGGGAATAACAGTCCAGCACAAGCACATGTCCATACTGAATCTTCTCAAATTTCCACACGAAATCTATCCAACAAATACTAGATATTAGTTCCCTCTTCAGCCGTCTGGAGGACAACAGTTAAGTCAGCTGCATTCCAACACTCCAACAGGCCTCTGCATTCGGATGGCTCCTACAGTTAACAGGAAACGTGAACCATTCCTGCCACAAGTCACTGGCGCTGCACGCTAAGCAAGCCTAGACAGAATCGACCTAGGAAAAAAATGGGCTCTTATATATTTCATCCCAGTACTTACAACTAAATGTTATGATGGTGGTCTCAGTTGAATGACATTCGGCAATGAGCGAAGTATCGGAAATACAACCTGCTGAGCCGGCCGGAGTGGCCGTGCGGTTCTAGGCGCTACAGTCTGGAGCCGAGCGACCGCTCTGGTCGCAGGTTCGAATCCTGCCTCGGGCATGGATGTGTGTGATGTCCTTTGGTTAGTTAGGCTTAATTAGTTCTAAGTTCTAGGCGACTGAGGACCTCAGAAGTTAAGTCGCATAGTGCTCAGAGCCATTTGAACCATTTGAACAACCTGCTGACGGCTGTGGCTCTGGAAATAGAAATATCGGCACTATTCTTATGACTTGACATACCCTTCCCTTTGCTATCACAGTACTCCACGTCAAACCTATACCTTCTTTACGACTGGACATAGTCATTTCCTGCAGCAGCAACACCACAGACAGACCAGCAAAGCGAGTTGCTGACTCCGCCGCGACGTCTGGCCCGTGCAAGAGTGGCTCAAATGGCTCTAAGCACTATGGGACTTAACATCTGAGGTCATCAGCCCCCAGACTTAGAACTACTTAAACCTAACTAACCTAAGGACATCACACACATCCAAGCCCGAGGCAGGATTCGAAGCTGCGACCGTAGCAGCAGCGCGGTTCCAGACTGAAGGGCCTAGAACCGCTCGGCCACAGCGGCCGGCGATGTAAGAGTGTTTGCAGCAAGTACCACAGTTGACAACGAACATGTAGGTGCGACCAATGTCCATCAGAGGGCATCAACCAACAGCAGAGGAATATTAACGAACTATTTCCTGGCAATCACATGTGTGGAAATAATCCTGGAAATATCCTTCGGCCCAGGGCTAGATAAGCCAGCGCCCAGCCGTCCATGAGGCAGTTCTTGACTCGCCAAGTGCAGTGAAGATTGCTGGTCCCGCAATGTGCTACCTCGATCATCCTTTCTTCTGCAACGATTGTGATACGTCGTTTCTGTCATGTTAGGCTATCTACCAGCTGCTAACAACCGACTTCGACATGGAACAGTTGTACGGGTATAGAGTCAAAGGGAACGCTGATTAAAGGCATTAGTTGTTATTTGCTTGATCCACAGAAGGTATCCTTATTGTTTCTTTGGTTTTGATGAGTGTGTTACTGTTGGTGGTTTATTGTAGTTCCTTAAAAAAACAAAACAAAGCTGGCCAAAGATTTGTTTCTCGCTCTGTAGATTTAGCAGTGGCGAAGAATTTGTTCGAATTCCTGCTTTGCTCCATTGCTTGTTGACGTGGCTGAAGGTATTCCGGATTTAGATACGCCGGCAGCTCGCGTGCTTGAGCTGTTAGATCGTTCTGGTTCAGCATCTGCAGGCTTTGACTAGTGTTTCTCCAGGAGTTCTGGTGTCGGCCGCTCCTGCCACATTCCTGCCATTTGACAAGTCTATTGAACTGTGGAATAATTATGCAGCTCGCTTGGAACAACATTTCCTTGCCCATGGAATCATCGACACCGGCCAGCATCATGTGTTTTTTCTTGCCTATTTGGGTCCTGCCATTTATTGCTTAGCGCAGCAGTTGCACCTGAGGTAGAACCCCATGCCCTTCCTTACGAACAGCTAACCGCCACTTAAGCTGAGTGTTTTGATGCCCAGGTCCACGTCTTGGCAGCTTGTCACAAGTTCTTCAGCTGTCAGAAGCTTTCCTCGCAGTCTTACTGGGAATGGATCGCCTGCCTTCAAGGGTTCTCTGAAGACTGCTGGTTGTCTTGTGTGAACCCAGGGTGTAAGCAGTCATATGGTTCGGCCCTCATTCACGACATGATTCTGGTCTATCCTCCTAACAATGCCCTGTGAACAGATGTGTTGAAGCTAACGGATCCCTCCTTGGACACGTGTCTGTCGGTCATTCATGCCTGTTAACAGTCTTCCTGTTCATCTGCAGCACTTCTTGCCTCACCGCAGCTCGTAGCCACATGGCGGCCCCTCTGTCACCCGGAGCCACAGTTGCTGGAGCAGCAGACACACTGATAGCTCGTGGGGAGCTTCCCAACCCCACCTCCTCCTCCAGCCCAGGTTATGGGTTCTCGGGCTCAGTAACGTCAGAGGTTGCCCTCCTGTCGCCAATGCTTTTTTATGCACCAGCACCGTTATTGTAGTTTCCGGCAGGTGGTCTCTTCTGCCTGCAGAATAAAGATTCATCAAGCTGATGTTTGCTACTCCCCTTCATCAATGGTCGTGGACCTCACGGCATTGGACCCTCTGGCTCGGTCTTAGAGGATTCGAGCCAGCTGCCGGGCGTCTCCTTTGTCCAAGTGGTCCTCCCATATGGGGCAGGGTCCATTGCTCTGACAGTCCTGATCAATGGGACTCCTCTCCATTTCCAGTTGGACACAGGGTCCTTGGCTATTATTATCGAGGGCGACTCTCCACGCCACGTGGGTGCTCCTATGCTTCGCCCATTCCTGACCCCCTTGAAGAGCTATAGTAATGACATTATCCGCATGCAGGGATGGTTCCTGGCGCAGGAGTGGTATTGCTCTCATGATGTCACTGTCTGAGTTTTGGTCCTCGCCATTCCCACAACCACTTACCTTTTGGAGATGGATCTCTTTCATTCTCTTGGCCTTGAGATCCATTATTCAGCCCAAGAGATCGAAACTGTGTCCCCTGAGGCTCTTTTACAGGAGCTTTTCGATTCTTTCTCTGACTTCTTCTCTGATTCTTCTCCAGGGGTGTCTGGTTTTGAAGTGTATGTCCAACTACTTCTCTCAGCGGTTCCGAAGTTTCACAAGGCTAGTCCAATACCTTTTGCCCTGCAGAATGCCTTATGCAAGGAACTGAGTCGCCTCGAGGAGGCGGGAGTTCTGACATAGGTTCACCACAGTCGCTGAGCTTCATCCATTGTCATCCTCGAAAAACTGAATGAGTTCCTCCAGGTATGTGGCGATTTTAAGGCCACTGTCAATGCCCAGTCTGTCATTGACTCTTACCCTATCCCAAAGGTCGATGATATTCTCTCAAAGATGGCGGGTGGAAAGACCTTCACAAAGATTGATCTCAGGGGAACATACCTCCAGCTGCCAGTCGAAACTCCCTCTCAAGTGGTCTTTGTCATCAATACTCCTTTTGGACTCTTCTGGTACAACTGCCTGCCCTTTGGGGTCGCCAGCACTCCAGTCATCTTTCAACACTTTCTCGGAGTCTGTGACTTGGGAGGTCCCCGCCACCACCAATTACTGAGAAGACATCTTAGTTGCAGGGATCTGGGCCTGGTACTTAGTGCGGAATCTTCAGCGACTTTTCGAGGTACTGCAGGCTGTGGGGTTGCAGTGCAACAGGACCAAATGTCAATTTTTTGTGCCACAAGTGATCTATCTCAGCTATGTCTTGAGCGCTGTGGGCATTCACCCAATGTCGCAATACCTCGAGGACATTCAACGGCTCCTCTATGGCTACTGGTTCACGTTCTGCATGCACCGCAACCCCTTGGTCTCCGAGTTCAGGGCCACATCCACCATCCCTACCCAGACCACTTGCCGCCTGCAGTGCTGGGCATTGTTCCTTGCTGAGTCCACCTACGACATCCATTAGCTGGCCGGGGTGGTCGAGCGGTTCTAGGCACTACAGACTGGAATAGTGCGACCGCTACGGTCGCAGGTTCGAATCCTGCCTCGGGCATGGAAGTGTGTGATGTCCTTAGGTTAGTTAGGTTTAAGTAATTCTAAGGTCTAGGGGACTGATGACCTCAGAAGTTGATTACCATAGTTCTCAGAGCCATTTGAACCATTTGACATCCATTACCGGGCCACTGCCTTCCATGCCAATGCCAATTTTGTCTCTCGACTTCCTGTGGGGGTGGATACTGACTTCTATGCAGATGTGGTTGCTTATTTTCATATGGATGATGTGGCCTCCTCCACCATCGCCGTGTTGCCATTGAACGCCCGGCTCATAGCACAGCACACAGCCTCAGACCTGGTTCTCCAGACGATTCTGCACCACGTTCAATTCAGGTGGCCCTCCAATCGTCATCAACTGTTGGACCCAGAGGTTCAGGCTTACTAGCGTCGCCGCAATGACTTTTCCATCCGTAACAGACACTGATCATTGTTGTGTCGTGATACTGTCCTCCCTCCAGCAGTAGGTCCTCATGCTCCTACATGTCGGACACTGGGGGATCATCCTCATGAAGCGCCTCGCCCGCCAACATGTCTATTGGCGGGGAATGGACAGTGACATCACCCACATGGTGGGTTCCTGCTCCTCCTGTCAGCGTCAGCAGGGCTACGATGCCTGCTTCTGTGACCTCAGACCACTGCCCCATAGTCCCAGCTCCGTCTGGATTTTTTGGGTCAATTCCTAGGTCCTACTGGCTCATTTTGGTGAACACTTGCAGTAGTTTTCAGTACATATCATGTATGTCCTCAACGACTGCCACTCACACCATTCGAGCCCTCTCTCATGTTTTTGCCATTGAGGGTCTACCAGAGGCGATTGTGATGCACAACAGCCACAGTTCACATCGGCTAAGTTTACTTCCTTCTGTGATACATTGGGCATACGGCTGCTCTTTATGGCACCATTCCATCCTCTGTCCAATGAGTTGGCTGAAAGGTTTGTCCACATGTTTAAATTGCAGATGGCCAAACGGTGTCAGTAATACTCCCAGGCAGCCACCCTTGACCTCTTCCTGCCTACTTACTGTTCTTTTGGTCGCGAGGGGTCCTCTCCGGTGGAGAAGCTGCACGGCCGCCATCATTGGATGCCCTTATTACTCCTGATTCCTGCTTCCCCTCGTCCAGCTTCTCTGGTTGCAGTGCAGCTGTGGTACTCTCCACAGGATCCAGTCTGGGTGTTGGTGTTTCCCAAGGGCCACCCCTGCTGGCTTCCCACCAAGGTCTCCACGCTTCTTGGCCACACCATGGGTACTGTCGTCCTTGATGATGGTTCCCTATGTCGGAAGCACTTTCATGAGCTATGGCAATGTCGTGGGGCGGGCCCAGCACTGTTATTGTCTCTGGTACCGCGCCTTTGGTCTGAGGCCTTCTAGGAGACCAGGGGCTCATTGGACTACTCTTGTAGTCACCGCTGTCACAGCTGCAACTGTTGCAGCTGCCGCTGTCACAGCTGCAACTGTTGCAGCTGCCGCTGCCACAGCCACAACCATTGCAGCTTCCACCATTGCAGCTGCCGGCGTTGCAGCCATCGCCGACGCTGGCGACACCGGCTTTCGCAGAGTCCCTGTGGGTAGGTCCCTCGCCTATGGATGTTGATGAGGCTCTACCAGCACCTCCGCCGGCCCTTGTGGTCACATTCCACCAGCAGACCCAGGGACTGATGACATGTGCCTTCGCCCCACTCTGGGGAGGGGTGGGGGGTGGGGGTAGGACTGTTGCAGTCACCACAGACACCTACTGCAGCAGCAACACCACAGACAGACCAGTGATGAATGTTGCCGATTCCGCCGCGAAGTCTGGTCGATTCAGGAGTGTTTACAAGCAAGTACTGCAATGGACAACAAACACATATGTGTGGCCAATACCCATCAGAGGGCATCAACCAGCAGCAGAGGAAGGGGGCGCGATGGTCAACAAACTATTTCCTTCGGATTACATGTGTGCAAACAGCCCCGAAATATCCTATAGCCTGGCCCAGATAAATCAGCACCCGACCGTTTAGGAGACAGTTCATGACTCTCCAAGTGTGGAGAAGATCAGCCAGTCCAGCAGTGTGCCACCTTGGCCATCCTCTCTTCTGCAACAATTGTGATACGTCATTCTGGAAATTGGAAATTTGTGGTAAGGTCTTATGGGACGAAACTGCTGAGGTCATTGGTCCATAAGCCTAACACTACTTAATCCAACTTACCCTATGGGCAACACACACACCCATGCCCAAGGGAGGACTCGAATCTCAGGCAGGGGAAGCCACACGGACTGTGACATGACGCCTCAGACCGAGTGGCTATCCCCGTGTGGCATCGCTTCCATCGTGTTGGGCTATCTACCAGCAGCTAACAAAAAACTTCGATGTGGAACAGTTCTATGGGTAGAGACTCGAAGGAAATTCTGATTATAGGCATTAGTTGTTATTTGCTTGACCTGCAGAAGCGATCCTTACTGTTTCTTTGCTTTTGAAGAGTGTGTTACTTTTGGTGGTTTATTGTAGTTCCATAATAAAAACAAAGTTGGCAAACGAATTAATTCTTGCTCTGTAGCTTTAGCACTTGTCTTCACTATATAGGCCGAAAAGTTGCAGAAGTGCTTGGTATTGCAGCAATTGGAGCTGTGAATCCTACAACATTTGACTGAGTAAGTAATGCTGAAGAGTCTGCACTTGTTCATGCCACAATGTCTGTTGTTCCCACTGACTGACTTGGCAAGCTGTCCACTTGGAATTTGTGAATTGCTTGACATTGCCATAACAAAAGTCATTTTGAGTTCTGGGTTTCATTGGTCTTGAGGAATTTTCTAAGGGCACTACTTTTGTCTGCCTTTTGCGTATAGGCCTGCTGTTGCCACAAACTGATCTTCCCACTCCATTGCTCATTACTGCCCTTTACATCCTTGTGGTTAATTACAGGTACTGTTGTTGGTTGTTGTTGTTCTTGTGGTACCACTTGGTCAGTTTCATCTGGATGCTTCCATTTGAGTGATATTGCAGGCTCTATTCAGGTCTTTGCAGAGGTGGCTGCAAGTAAATTTCTAGCCATTTCTTCTTTTCCTTTAGCACTGAGGTGCAGTCCATGAGAAGTACACCCGTTTCTATTCTCAGCTACTCTAACAAACTGAGTGTTTTGGAATGATTTACTGTTTAAGCAATTTTCCTATTTGTTCATCTGGTTTCATCATTCACACAAGACCAGTTTTCAAGATCATATCTGTAGGCATTACAACTATGACTACATTTGTGTGTTGAAGGATCACTAATGTTGATGTTATACCTTTTAAACGTTTATCAGCTTCGTGTTTGGCTACATCATTTGTGGCATCCCTGATGACAGCTGTATAATTCAGTGAGAGGTTGTGTAAGTTGTTGCAGCATTCTAGTACTGCACTTAATGGTGCACCTGGTATAACATTTCCTTGAATTACATAATATTATGACTTTGATGCATTGAATTAGCTGTTATTGAGCAACCATGGTTGTCTGAAAACACTATTATTCTTTTCCTGTGTTGAAATAAGCTGCTTACGCCATTGCCGTTTCTATTGTGGCAATATTTTTTGCTATTTATTTTATTTGCTTCACTTGTGAGACGACTTTCCCCAGTACTTTGTTGTTCGTGAATTTCTCTTTTTTGAAGCGCTTCAAACCTGTTGCTTGTCGTAATAATTAACAAAAAACTGTTCACAATTCTTTTTACAGCTTTAAATTCTTTTTTAGGCTTATTTTACTGTTTAGCCCCCGCAAGGGTTTTATTTGCATAGAATTGGCTTTGACATGATTTAGCACCAAATTTTTTGTCTGTCTATTTCACCATCATTTTGTAACCTCTGTCGTGAGAGTTCATCGAATTTACTCTTTAAGTCCTTAATTTCTTCGTTTGATTACATTATTGATTACACCGTAAGTACCCTCTTTCTTTTCAAATTCAGTCCTAGCTCGTCGTCCATGTCCAATCATTACTTCCGTTTCGACTTCATATTTGCACAAGAGAAATGAAACAGTGTTTAATGTCTGATGCACACAATTCCATTGAAGATACGATTGCCACTGTAGCAAAAACCGGAAACTTTTCGGCTTAACGATACATTATGTTCGTAAGATGTCGTTTCGTACACTACCGGACTTCTTCGATTCTAAATTTCTCTTTTTCGTAACTTTTGATATTATAGTGCAAGCTAAACACATTCTGTCATAAATATGTTGAATTGTTCGCACATGCAACATGCATTATGCATACTTTACTTTTGTCTGTCCAGCAATTCGACTGATTGTTCATTTGCGCTTTACTTCAAGCTGAGAGGGACTTTCTGCAGCTCAGAATTTTTATTTCTTAAATGCGAAAAGTAATGTCTTAGAACGCCCAAATTTTTCGTGAGTGCACGGCGGAATGTGTAGATCTAGAGTGTCGTAGCTCCACAAATATTAATAAACACAGTGCTAAAAAGTACACATAATGTGAAAAACTGAATATCTGTAGTGAAATGAAATGTGTTACATGTCATGTGACAGTAAAAATGTCAGAGGAAAGAACGGGAATCTCGACAAATTTCGTTAACACAATTGCTAGTACAGTGTCCACATCGTCTTTTGATCAACCTCGTGCTGAACATTATCATATGTACTCACACAATTGATACTGCAACAAGTGACCAGCGAAAGGTATTTTGTAAATTAAATGCAAAACTCGCACCATTACAGTTGTGTAAGTGCTAATCCGGAACAAAAAGTTTCGATTTACATGGGGCTCCGAAAACCGAATATCGTAAACCGATTTCCCAATACCGGTTCTGTGTGGTCATTATTTATACTCCAAAATCGATTTTGGAAATCCGCTTGTGGTTGCCAGTTTTCCAATCCCACAATCGATTTTCGCTGCCATGTAAACGCAACCGGTTTTGAAACGCGCTTGGCCCGTTGGGGTTTCGTCTTGTTATCAAAAGTTATCGGCTAATGTGGATGGAGTGGCTTTTTGTATAGTGAAAGATAAGTAGAAATATTAGATTGAAGCTGTTTACATCTCGTCTACTTGATGAGAAATTGTGACTGTGCTGACTAAATCATAAACCGTAACATCTGTTTTCCAAGCGCCAAATTTAAATAGACTAGCAAATCCACTTCAGACTTTAACATGTAAACACGACAGCGAAAAAAGGTTTCGGAAATTCGGTTTTCGTCTTTCGGAAGATCTGTCGCACGTAAACGTAGTGAATGTATCTAAATGATGTCCGTATTTTAAAACGTAAATATGTCGCCTTAACACAAGAAAACATGCAGCCTGTCGTGAAATATAAAAAAGAAATGCAGGATGCAAAAACAGTAATAAGTAGGTTAACTAATGAACTACAAAGACAGGACATATTGTAATTTTGTTGAGAAAAAAAAACTTATTTATTCTCAATAAAGATCAGGTGCTGACAAAAAGCGGTGAGTTGTGTGTATAATGCTAAAATGTTTTGTTTGAGGCTTTTTGCGTTCCCACAACTCATAAGGACTGACACCTTCTACAGATGACTTCTCTGTCCTATTCAAGATGTAAATTGCTGTGTTAACCAGTTCAGCCTATATCTGTTCTGGATAAGTGACATTTGGATTTGAATACTTAAGTGTCCTGGCCATCTCAACAACTGTCCTGTTATCCCACTCACAAATACCGTTTTGCTCAGGAGTATAGGGAGCAGTCAATTGCTGTAATACCATTTGAACTTAAGGTGGATCTAACCTCTTTGTTATCAAAGTCTTTGGCATTGTCACTTAGCATCTCTTTAACAGAGTAATCCAATGCCTTTGTACATGAGAGAAAATCTTTGAGAATTTTACACAACTCTGATTTTTCTGCAGAAAAATAACCATAGCGAAACTTGGTGTAATTGTCATTGAACAAAACGAGGTGACGTTTCATCTAGAATGACTCATGAAAAGGTCCACACAGATCAGCTGATATCAACTTAGCAGGTCTTGTCGACTTTTCTCTAGTTCCCAATGGTAGACGATGCATTTTCCCAAATTTGCATGGTTTACAAATCTCTGCCCCTTCCTTAACATCAATGTTAATTCCTTTTTGAGTTTTGTTTTAACATGATGCTTGCCTTGATGACCCCATCTCTCATGATACAGTTGAAGTACATCAAATCTATCTTCCACTGAAAGATTCACAGTTGCACCCTTCTCTGGCACTAAGGGCTTAATTTCTGCTTTGTATAAAGTGATACCAACTTTACGATTTCCACACAGTCTCACTCTACCATCAATTGTCAAAGAGCAATATGTAGTACTTGACTGAAATATACTATTTCTTTTACGATCTTGGGCAACTGAAACAGAAATAAGGTTTTAGGAAATTTTTGGTACATACCAGACATCAGTCAGGGTCAGCTCTTCACATCTGCTGACAACTGTTGACAGAATCCGAATTGATCCTCTTTCTGTTGCTTCTAGAGACTCCTGTCCAGTGGCCTTTATACACCAGGGACTGTTGAATGCTTCAAAGCTGACAAAGTAATCAGGACTATTTGTCATATGTTTCGTTATACCATTGTCAATCCACTAGTTGTATACAACCACTTCTAATGAACAAGCCTCGCCACAAACAGTAAACAATGATACATTTGTTACTACAGTTTTGTCCATGTTTTTCTCCACAGTTGTATTTTTAGCTGGTCTTCCATCAGCAATCCACTTCTTGCAATATTTGATCCAGTGGCCCAGTTCTTTCCAATAGTTACATTTTCCTTTAACTTTGAATTTGTTAGTTTTTACTCTGTTTTCTACACCTAATGTACTAATGCCTCTTGTTCGATTTTGTCACTACTCTTTGTGAAATTTCTCTCAAACATGCACAATTGTTCCTTTAATTCATCAAACGTTTTCTTATCATCTTTCGTTAATAACATCCAACTCGACTTAAAGGAACCAAAGCTTGCAGGTAGAATATGTAAAACTTTACATACCAATATCAGATCAGGTAGAACAGTTTCTCCCTTTGCTTTACGCTCGTTGTTCAGTTTTTTCCACAGACGTGTTAACTTCGCTATGCGTTTGGAGGTATCTTTTAACTGAGTCCAATTAAATGCGAAGAAATGTGAACAAATCTTGAACAGCTGGTCCTTTTATAATGCTTCGAAATTCTGCTTCAATGCCTCCCATGCTTCCTGAGCCGTTTCTTTGTCCATGATCTTCGGAAACTGACTTGTGGATGTACTACGAAACGATTACGATCTGTAAGTATACAGTCATGTGAAACCAGGGGCACTAATGTGGCAAACCAAAAAACAAAAATCATCATGTTGTATTAACGGGAGGAACGAACGACGTGTACTGTAACGAGTTAGCGAACATCATTCTCAACCTAAAATGTGCCCTGGGTTTGGTAGAGAACCAGAAAGTAATTCCTGTTGGTATACAACATAGGTATGACTTTATATGTGCTCCACGTGGGAACGCCGAAATTATGGAAGCAAATAAGCAGATATAAACAATATTCAAAGCGTACCCAAATATAACATTTCTTTGTGTCGATTTCCTGGAGAGACACAGCTTTACAAAATATGGCATGAACTTGAATAGAAAAGGCAAGTCATTGCCTTGCAAAGCAATTTATGAAACGTTAGAAACATACGAAAAACAGAGTATCTTTGGGTCAGTACCAGCCATTGTAATGAAAGCAATCACACAAGAAGTGAATCTGTCTTAGCGGCAACAACTACAGCAGCTGCAGAACCACAAATAGCTACAGCATCAAGATCAAATTCAACAATAAGTGCGCCACGAGCAGTAGCATCTGAACCAACTCAAACAACAATACCAAAAACCGTTGCAGCACAAGCAACAGAAGCAGAAATGGTATCAACAACAACAGAAACAGGAGGGAAACCACAGTCAGTACTGAATCATCACCTCCATCCTATGTCAAAGTGTTATCAAGTGCCTCCAATCAGCATGCCCTCATAAATTATGTAGCATTTGAAACAGACAAGAACCTTGAGAAACAGACAACAAAAATGTCACTTCTATTAGCAGATAAGAAGACAGCAACCTCAGTAAGTACTATATCATCTCCATCCCATTGTGAAGTATAGTGTACCGCATAAAAATCAGCCATCCCACACTATTTTTTATAATGTGTTATCAAGTATGTGAAATCACGCCTGCTAGATAAATTTTGGAGGAAATGAAAAAAGGCTTCCATTCGAGCCTCAAACAAGACAAAAAATGCCACAGCTAACTGATGATTTTTTTATGGCCTGCCTCAAGAAATTCCATCTGATACAGAAACATAACGACACCACCACACCAAACATGAGGACCAGAGAAGGATAAGCCACCATGTTTGCATCCAGTTGGGCCCAGGACACTATACATCTTTCCTCTTGCAGTGAAAAATCAATTTTATTTGTGCATATAAATATCAGGTCTCTGAAATGTAAAGCTGATGAACTTGGTGTTATATTGAATGGGAACAAAAGAATGGTATTATATATTAATGGACACTCGTAATGAGAAGAAGGGATAAAAGTGTATGTACTACCATGTTGTAATTTAACTAAAGGTACTGCAGACCCTGCTTGATGTTAGGGACTTATTTGTTAAAGGTGTTCTTGAAGCAGCTGTCATGCTACTACCAACATTAAAACTCACAGTTATTTCTATATAACATTTTTCTGATTGTGATGCTGAAGAATTTGCAGAGTGCTTCGATAAACTTCTTCTCTGTACAGAAAAATATACCAAACACAAGACAGTAATTATAGGAGATTTAAATTTAGATGTAAGGAAAAGACACCCAGAAATACTAATTTGCTAAACGTGCTAAGGTCTCATAATCTCGTCTGTGCAAATTGCAGCTCCACATAACAATTTTCTCATCTCGACAATTTTATTACAAAAGTACATAAAATGATTCTTAATTGGGACTAATTAATGTCGACTATCTGACAGTTCACAAAGGTATATGGGTAAAACTTGCAATTAATGATCGAAAGTGGGACTGTGAACCATCTCAGTATGGCAGGCTATTAAATTATAAAATTATAGATAGCTTTGGGGATAAGCTGAAGGTAATAAACTGGAATATTGTAAAATATGCTTCCACTGATGTTGAGGAGGCTTGTATCAGATTTGTTAGTACTCTATCTGAAATTTTACCGAGCGAGGTGGCGCAGTGGTTAGCACACTGAACTCGCATTCGGGAGGACGACGGTTCAATCCCGTCTCTGGCCATCCTGATTTAGATTTTCCGTGATTTCCCTAAATCGTTTCAGGCAAATGCCGAGATGGTTCCTTTGAAAGGGCACGGCCGATTTCCTTCCCAGTCCTTCCCTAACCCGAGCTTGCGCTGCATCTCTAATGACCTTGTTGTCGATGGGACGTTAAACACTAACCACCACCACCACCGTCTGAAATTTTGAAAACCTCCTGTTCAATGGTTATGAAACAAAAAAAAAAAACTAAAGCAAGCAAGCATGGGAAAACAACTCTACATAATTAGTTCACAACACATTTAAAGAAGCTATGGTTGATGGTTTTGATCTGCCATGATAAGGTAAACAACTGTAATGTTGACAAACCAGCGTACATTAGCCACAAGAGACACTACAGATCACAAATCATTTTAGCCAAATGTAGGGCAAATGACACTGGTAAATGTAAGGCTACATGGGGGATCATTAATCCAGAATTAGGTACAGATAGTCATTGTGTAGAAAAGTTGCCAATGATGTTAATGTCACTCCAGATGAAATTAACCTCTTTTTTATCAGTGCTGCTAATCCGAATTCCTTATCTGTTCGTAAGAAGAGTTAGAAATCTAATTCACAACTTGTTTATATAAACCAGTTTTTATAAAACTTTGCTGATACTGTGCCAGCTTGTAAGTGGGGAAAAGTGGAAGCATATGATGTCATTAAATCAGTAGCAAAATTAAGTGCGTCCAGATCAAAGGATATTTATAGCCTTTTAGATTTTGTGATTAAAATAAATAATCGACTTGGTATCATTCCCTCTCTGTACCCTCGTAAACTGGATGTCTGTCAGTGGTATTTTCCCCAAATATCTAAAAATGGACAGTAGTCATTCCATTGCACAAAATGAGTGATAAATCCTGCTCTAATAATTATTGTCTAATTTCTCTGATACTTCTTCTCTCAAAAGTAATAGAATATTCTATACAATACTAAATTTGCATGGATTTGTCAAGAAACAATATACTGCCTAAATCTCAACACAGCATTACTTTCCAATTGCCAACAATTAAAGCTGTTGAAAATGTTATTTCCATTGCGCAGTCCTCTTTGAATCCAAATTATCTGCTGAAGCCACGCTAGTAGACTTGAGTATTAGGTAAACCCCACATTATTGCTGGAAAAACTGTGGTGTTATAGCATTATGGATTTGGAACTCTCTGTCATTAAATCATATCTCAGTAACAGAAAACAAATTGCAAGCTACAATGGTCAAAAGTGGTAGTTACTCAATGTCACCAGAGATGCTCCCCAAGCATCAGAGCTTGGGCCACTAGTGTTTATAAGATTTATAAATGATCTGCCCAGCAATATGCCATGCAAATCTGAGCTTTAAACACATGATAAAACTTTCATCAATTCAGGAGAGGACATAAATCAACTGAAGGAGCGAAGTAAAGATTTCGTCAGATTGTCCAGTATGTAGTCTGAAGCTAATGAGTTAGCTGTTAACTATGAAAAGACTGCAAATTTTTCTTTTAGATTATCAAATGTTGGTGCTGAGTCCACTTCTACTAAACTTCTTGGTATATATCTAGATACAAAATTAACCTGGGAAAGTCACATAAACTATATACAACGAAAGTTTTCATGAGTTATCTATCTACTGAAAAAAAATATGCACCTCTGTTACTGAAAAACTGCTCATTATTTCCTGTTATGTCTCCTTTCGTTTCCACATAACTTATGATATTGGGTCATTCCATGTCATAGGGAACAATATTAGAAACCGTCCCCACTCAACCATCTCCAAATCTAATGAAATTTGGTGTGAGGGTTCCATATGGTCTTTGATGGTTATATACTAAATTTCAATCCCCTATCTTCAGTGGTTGAATTCTTAAGGGCTTTTAAAGAGAGGCTACTCACATTCGCATCACGTACGAAGGTGCAAATGAGCCAAGTTTGTTTGGCTTTTTTTAAGAGTTACAGCAGACAATTGGTCATTTCCTTTAATATACAAAGACGAAGTTTTATGCTGAACCACTCCATGACAAAAATTTGGGATTTAGCCACAAATAAATATATATACAACACTCTAAAATGGCTAAAAAATTGGTTGCATTATGCCGAGAGCCAAGGTTTGACCGACCACGCCCACTTTTCATACAAACCAATCACACCAAAACTTCAGAGGGTTAATCCTACCTATGATGTCTATATATGTATCAAATTGAATTAAAATTGGATGCCTAGATGAAAAAACATGCATGTGCGAAGTTGGCCAAAACTTTGTATGTGTAAATTTTAGGGTATTTTTGAGGACAGTAGCTCAATTGTATCTTGTTCACCCTTTTTTTTCTTGGCACAGCTGGAAAGAGCATGCTTTAAGCTTTCAAATTTATATTGTTTAATTGTTGGATCTTGCATATTGATGAATAAGAATACCTATCAAAAGTAGGGAAAATGGATTATCGATACACACAAAAAATTAATATAATTTGAAGTTGTAAAACAAAAAATGTGTAACTGTAGTGTCTTTTATTAATATAAGATTTTCCTGTGGTTTAGGGGATGTAACTATGCTGTTAAGAAATGTTATCACATTATTTTGCTGTACAGAATATAAATATAAAAAAACCTCAGAAAATGCTTTTAAGATTATAAAATCTAGAAGATCATACTGAAATGCTATGTTGCCTTAGAACTTTTAATCCTACAATGCATAGTGATACATATATGAATTGCCACTCGGTTTGCTTCGGCATTATAAAGCAGCAATAGTTTTTTAAGGCTCTATCCTTGCAGCAGTGATACATTGCTAAATTTGCACATTCAGTTGTTGCTTTCATTTGTGCAGTGTCAGATTTCTGAGTAGTGTAATCTTTGGTGTTGACATTGTACAATTTTTGTGGATGGGTAATGAGTGAGTGAATAATCAATAATCAGCTGAAGGTAAGCACCAAAACAATATGTTTTGATAGAGTAATTTGTATGTTTTATATACAAACAAGTGTGAATCTACCTATGCTTCAAACCAGGACATTGATGAGCCTTCAGACTTGCTTGTTATCCGTTAGTAATCTAGTGTTTAAATGAACAAAATAGACCCTTGCACCCTGCTCTTTGGTGGATCAAATGCAGCTGATTGTCATAAGTCATCACCATTCTATTATGGCAAAAGTCAACTACAATCATTTAAAAAATGTCACCAGTGGACAAGGAACTTTTACAATGTAGGTCTGGGCTAGATTTTACTGAAGATGCCCAAATTTGTTGGTACCAAATTGCCTTGTTGATGACAAAATTTCAATTCCCGCAGAACACTTGCTGCAGCCCATCTGGTAAAGAAAAACACCTAATCAAGAAGGCTTTAAAATCAGTAACCATTGAAATGTCTGCCAGGTTGAAGTTACTGATTAATGATGATTTTAAACCTGGTCAGAAAATTTGAACTGAATGTAGACATGAAGTGGCCCAAAAGAATCATCCCACCAGGATAAGCAAGAGTCACCATCCAGAAAAGGCATGGATGTTGTTGATGCTTGTTTTACTGCTAATACTTAATTATGATCACTTGGAGAGTCACCATTGAAGCTTCAACGGATGAGCAAAAGGGATTCAAAGAGATACATAAAACACAAAGTTCTGAACGCCCAAGGCAGCATTACTAAGATAATTGCCACATCTGCTGGTGTGAGCCAAGTAGGTATTGCTCAAATACGAACGGAAGAGTGCCAAAAATGTAAAGATATCTTACTTGAAGAACTTAAGCTTCAAGCTTCAGGAATTTGCAGTAAAGTTCACATTGTAACCCTGTCCCCTAATAGCTGGACTAAAAAAAAAAAAAATTGCTGTTTCGCCAAAAATCGTGAAGAAGTGAAGAAAACTAAACATGGAAGATGGGTTTTAGGCAACACCTGCAAACCAAAAATGGAAAAAGCTCAATGATGAAGTAAAAAAATTCCTCTTTTTATCTTGACGGTGATGAGTTTTCTCATTTATGCCCAGGCTAAAAGCATTGTGTTACAGTAAGAGTAAATGGGAAAAAGGTTCACAAGCAAAAACATCTGCACCTTTGTAACTTGAAAGATATGTTCATTGCTGATTGTAAGCGACATGGAAATCAACTGAGATTCTCAAACTTTTGTGAGCTCAGGCCTGAATGGTGTAATACAGATGGTCCTTCTGTATCACATTCAGTATGTGTATGTCAATTCATCAAAATGTCTAATTAATGTTGGCTTCAGAAACATCCATCCAAGATGACTATAAGGTTTTGAGTCAAAATCCGTGTGCAGTAGGGAATTAAGAGATTGTATTCTGCAACAATGTGGGAATGTCCAGGAAAAATAAACTAGAGGCATTTCTTGAAGATGCTTTTAAAGACTACGACCCTGAAGAAACAATGTAATACAAGCAGTGGGTCCATACCGACAGAAATACATTGGAGACATATCAGAAAACTGTTGAAGATTTCATGAAGGCACTGACTTTGAAAATTAGCCATTTTAGAAGAGATCACTTTGTGACAAAACACAAGTTTTACCTTAAACAGATAAAAAAGAAATATTGCAGAAAACGAATTAATTATATTAATGGATTTTGCTGAAAATTATTCACTTGTTGTTTCATTAGGAGGATAGTCAGGCCACATTATATCCACATGCTGTCTATTTTTGTGGGAAGGAATGTCAGAGTATTAGCATTTGTATGATCAGTGACGGTCTAGATCATTATACCATTGGTGTCCATGCCTTTCATACAAATTTAATAGCATGTTTAAAGACGAAGACTGAAAACATTAAGAACATTTATTACTTTAGTGATGGTTCAGATGCTCAATGGAAGAATTTCAAATATTTCGTCAATTTATGTCTCTTTTGGTATCTTGTTCTACATATGTGACTAATATGCATGTACTAAATAATATTCAGATCATATTTTATTATTAACTGCACAGAGAATTTTTTTGTGTATGGTCTCTGTTATTTAATTATGTAAAACTTAGTAAGCGACTTAACAATATTTAGCTCCATATTTAACTGCTAATCATGTGAATAAATCTTTATGTATGAACTGTATTGTTTTATTAGGTATGTTCTTTACAATGTTTACTTAAGTTATGTGTGACAACATAGTTACATTTCTAAACATGTCAATCGTACTCAATAAAAACTCTATCGCATTACTCATGATGACATCGATTGGATGCGAATGGTTGGTGATGGATGAATAAATGAGTAACTAAATGAAATGTAAACTTGTAGCGTTCTTTCAGTTCCACTATTTCACTATTACAATTCCGAAAAATAAATTTTTTGACAGAACTTAAAACTTATGCTCGTTTGATCACTATACACAACTGAACAAGACTCCATCTTGATTCATCGGCCTTAAACACCACAGAAATAAAATTTCAATAGGAATCGATCGTAGAAATCCCGATCAAATGCTTCAGTAAAGCTTGCAGTAAAGTTCACTGCATATTTACAGTGTCATTTTCTTAACGAAAGTGGGACCTTGTCCCTTTGGACACTCGTTCTGTTGACGAAAAAGGCGATACATTAATTTTAGGAGTTTAATCCGTTAAATCGTTTAACTATTTCCGTAAAAGGCAGATAATCCATCGAGAATAATGATGTAGAAGTGAACGTTGTAGAAACGTTTCCATTTAGTCAGCTGACTAAAGATATGGTATTCATAGAATGCACAGAATGTTTCCATTTTCGAGGAAGATCTTCGGTTAAAGTCATAAAGTAGAAATGCCTATATTCCCACTCTATGGTTAAAGTCATGGAGGTATCTTATCATACCACCATGGTTAAAGTCATAGAATAATATACGCTATGGTTAAGGTCGTTTGACAATATCGTAAGAACGTAGCATCTTTACACAGGATGTCACAGAAGTTAGGTTTGTTTGGTATCATGTGTTGTTGTTGACGGAGAAGAGTGGTGGTGTAATACGATGTTGATTTTAAGTTTATTTTCGTGACATGTCACGTTAAATTCCTTACACTCATAATGTTACCATGCACTGGTTGTTTTAAAGGGATTAGTTGTCCCTTTTACGATAGCGGTCTTTGCGAGAGGCCGTACTGTCATTTCAAGCATGTAAAGAAAGGTAAGCCCGGGTTACATGCATTTTAACAAAGTTCTTGCAAACTCTTAGAATCCATGACTCACAATGCTACTGTTGTATGGGGAGGGAAAAAAATGATAGCAATAGCTAGTCACCATTTCACACTCTGTATATCGAATCCCTCTACTGTAATATCGAATGTGGCGCGTGTAAAACGTAACTTATTCCTTCCTTCTTTCATTCTGCCAATAAAGATGAATATCTGTGCGCTTTGTTCCACTGTCTGATTTGTTGTCGGTACCGCGGCTTGTTCTAACAATTGTTGATAAAGTTTGATCCCATTTCAAAGATGACAGAGGTTGCACGTGCATTAAAACTCACTTTTATGTTGTCATTTGCATCTCATGCATCCGGCCGAGACAATTACACTCCAGGAATGTTGTCATAGTATGTGCGAGCTTTTTACTTCGTCTCGCGGCTGTTGCGTTCTGTTGCGACTACTTGTGCACTCCCGTCTGCAGCTTAAATCTTTCATTCAGTCTGCTCAGAACCGTGGTTAGGAAGCCACTGTTGTACGGGTATCTTACCGGCATAATTATTCTTAAGTGGTATGTTTTTGTTCTTTTACTTAAGGTTGCATTTCAATATTTATACAGCTACAGAAGTTAGTTATTTTATTTTTCTATTTGCCCCTCCCTTCTTTTTATTAATTTTATTTTGGAATAAAATATCCGAGTAATTATTCGTATATTTAGTTGTTGTAGGGCGAAGATGTCACTTATTTCTAACAACTCACGTGTGGCTACACTTCTCTGCATTCTGTAGCCTTTTATTTCACTCAGCATTAGTTCTTTTACAATCAGAAATAATTCCAGATCTTTCTGTACACACTGGCCCCCCTTGCATGCCTCATGTACTTAAGTATCTGCTGTGTAATCATACTTTTCTAAATTTTACATTGGTTTGTAGGATGCTGCCAGAGTTACCAGTATAAAACTGACTTGTTCCACACCATAGTGATAGGGCGCAATTATGATCCACAGAATGTACAAATATTAAACTAAACAAAACTGTCTTTATTTCCAACTTAAAAGCAAATACAGCCAGTGGCTGTATTTGACATCGCAGCAAAATTCCTGAAGGAATGCAGGAATGAATTAATGAAGCCACTACAACATTTAATAAACAGCTCTTTCAGTCAGGGGTCATTTCTTTACTTGTTAAAAGTCACTGAAATAAGACCAGTGCATAAAAAGGGAGTAACTACAGATATACAAAATTATAGGCCTATTTCATTGACATCAGTACTTAGCTGTTGGAAAAGCTACTTCTTGATCAACTTGAATCATTTTTTTGTAAGTACTATGTATTAAGAAACTGTCAGCATGATTTCAGAAAGGGCCAGTCTACAATAACAGCTGTAGCTACATTTTTGAAAGTGATATTGAATATACTTAATGATGGGAACAAAGTTATTGGCACCATTTAAGACCTATCCAAGGCTTTTGACTCTGTAAATCATTCTGTTCTTCTACATAAATTAGAAACTTCTGGAGTCAGAGTAGCAGCATTAGATTTGTTAAGATGCTACCTTACTGACAGGAGACAATGTGCAAAGCTGTATTATACACCTGGGAGACATACACAAACAATAAAATTGTCTTACAAAATTCTTAACTGTGGAGTCCCTCAGGGAAGCATCATCCGACCTTTTTCATTTATTGTGTACATCAATAATATAATAATTCCACAAAATTCGAACCTAGTAAACTATGCTGATGAGGCCTCCTTCATAAGTTGGGGCTCTACAAAACAGTTAGCAGCGCAAAATAATGCAGAGACCATTAGCCCCAAACAGAATCTCGCCAAAAACAAACTGGCACTAAATAAGGACAAGACAATTCTGATGGAGTTTCTGCTAAATTATAAATCAACACAAGTGGATACAGAACCAGAGCTATTAGTTGAAATAATTGATAAATATAAATTCCTTGGTATTATAGTAGATGAACATCTTACATGGAAGGAGCACATCAGCTGTGTGTGTAAAAAAAATCTCCTGTGACACGTACCGGCTAAAACGCCTTTCTACCACAGTAGTGCAACCTGTTTTAAGACAAATCTATTTTGGAATTATACACTCACCTGCTATATGGTATCGAGATTTGGGATGGGGCACTAACGATATATATCGATAGGGCTTTCAGAGCTCAGAAAAGAGCCATTAGGATAATAGGTAATATTAGTAAGCATCAGTCCTGTAGAGAATATTTTGTTAAGTATAACATACTAACAGTGTATTCATTGTATGTTCTCAGTACTGTACTGTTTCCAAAAGAAAATATGGAGCATAGTGAAATCTGTAATTATAATACAAGAAAAAAAGAGAGCATAAACACACAAAATTTAGCAATGAAAGAGTAACATATCATAGTCCATTTCCTGCTGGAAGACATTTTTATAACAGATTACCAAATAATATAAAATTGTTTAAAGGAAACATACTAAGACAAAATTAAAGCAACTGTTAATTGATAAGTGTTTGTACTCCATCAAGGATTTTTAATGTTATTGACATTCATTATTTGTTAGTTTAGATCTACTAAGAAATGACAGTTACTTAGTGCTCTTTGCTGCCCCCATCCTACACCTCATAATTGATGTATTACATATTTACATAATACGATCAAAATATTCATCGATTTGTCTATTATGTATTAAAACTTTTCTGAATTTATGATAAACATCTAGTTATTTATAATAAAAAGTGTTAAATATGGAGCTTTCATTGACTTTACTAATTCACAAGTACATTGACACAGTCTAAACTAGATGTTAGGGAAGGTGCAGACTAGTCTGTCATGACACTAAAGGTTTCAGGGGCAACACTCTTAACCTCAAGTCCCTGTAACTTGATAGCTCCAAGACCAAGGCATTTTGTTATGGAGTTAAAATCTATGTGGATAATGGTATTTATAAGCCATGTTAATGTAGGCATCAACTCCACAAGGATTTGTACTGCGGATAATTGCACATAAAACTTCCTGTTTCTCATGCAACTGACACTCAGAAAAGCCTAGTGTCCATCATATCCATTTATATTTTACCCTGAAAAATAGTGAAGGTGATCTTGAGGATTTGAAACAAAATACAGGATCAACCGTACATACTTTATTGCCAATGCAGACCAAACTTCTGTTCGTTGCATCTGCTCGGGGCGGACATCGTAAGACATCCGTTTAAGTAAGTTCGTTGTTGATCCTTCCACTCAGTTTTTTATTACAGAGGCTAACCGGCTCTCTGACCGAACACGCTGAGCTACCGTGCCGGCTGTTAAAAAAAAAAAAAAAATGTGGTACGCTTCACGATTTTGCGTGTCATCCTAGCGCAGGGGCCATGCTAATCTTCTCTGTATCGTTCCAATTTTAGTATATGTACCGCCGAAGCAAGTACTCATTTTGTTCACTTCTGTTCGTTGCATATTCTCGGGGCGGACATCCGTTTAAGTTCGTTGTTGATCCTTCCACTCAGTTTTTTATTACAGAGGCTAACCGGCTCTCTGACCGAACACGCTGAGCTACCGTGCCGGCTGTTAAAAAAAAATAAAATGTGGTACGCTTCACTATTTTGCGTGTCATCCTAGCGCAAGGGCCATGCTAATCTTCTCTGTATCGTTCCAATTTTAGTATATGTACCGCCGAAGCAAGTACTCATTTTGTTCACTTCTGTTCGTTGCATCTGCTCGGGGCGGACATCGTAAGACATCCGTTTAAGTTCGTTGTTGATCCATTAACTCAGTTTTTTATTACAGAGGCCAACCGGCTCTCTGACCGAACACGCTGAGCTACCATGCCGGCTAATATAAAATACACTACACTTCGCAAATAATGTGCTTGGAAATGTTACGTATAAAGGTATTAAAAGCTTATGATGCCGCAGACGGCAACAGAGTTTATTTCTTTTATTCATCCAAAAAAAAAATCTTTCCAGATTATGAGACACAGAACAAACAAATCAAAACGGTAACACAGCACAGTAAAAATACTGTAATATGCCAGTAGAGACATAAATGTAAGCGTTATCCACCAAACAGCTTGCACTATTTGCGGTAGCTTCACTGTCTTGTTTCTAGTCTCTGTATCTCAAACTTCCAAAAAATTCTGCTACGGAATAGAAGCAATAATCTAGTAAGAATAGACAGGCCTACTTGTTTACAATGTCCTAAGTTGACTCAAAATCTTTATGTTTATAAAATGTAGCTTCACTCATTGGACCTAAAGAAATGAAGAATATAAAAATCATATTGATAACAAAAGCGTTATGAAGCCAGTCGTATTTTCCATACATGACACATGAGGTATTTCATTATTACGGGTATAGTATTTGCGTCTGTATGTAAAGTTCGAAGTAGGCGTATTGCAACCTATGAATTATTGTTATAATTACCAAATACTTCAATGGAACGACTAATTCGCTTCAAAATTACGTACTATTTATTGATCTACTTTCAGTTTACCTGTAGTGACTTAAATGTTGTGTGGGTGTAGGAGTGCCGTGAGAAGTAGGAGCTCTTATTTTGTATACCCGCTGTAGTGTCCGTTCCTGTTACGAAAATGAATATTTAGCGTTTTAAGTAATCATTTTTCTTAAAAGCAATTCGTTTATTAGAAATCCCAATACTCGCGACGTAGGCCGAAATTTTGTGTTACATAGACACTAAAATATCTGCTTAAGTTTTCTTAATAATTTAAATTTCGTTAAAACAAAGCAGCTGTTAGATTCAATAGTGTCTATTCTGTCTGTTCTTAACAGAAAAGTGTAATTAAACGTTTTAACTCATTTTTATCAACGCAGTTCGTATTGTTTACTGGTTAGACAGACGTGATGTAGGCATACAATTTCTGAGTTGCTAACGTTTAAAAACATATCGAAACAATCTTTAGAAAGTGATTTCTCTAAAACCAAAGTAATTAGTAATTAATTGTTCTGTCTCTCTAAATCAGTATGTAAACAGCGGCAACAAGACAAAACAATATATCATCGTGTTTATGTACTTACAGCCAATATCACGTCCTTGACAAATTTGAAACATTATTTACTGTTGAACTTAATTCTTCTATCGAATTCAATCACGAGTGAGAAATACAGGAGCTGTTATAGAATAGTGAGTACGGTGATTTGTTGCCAGTCTTGTAGAAAATATTCTCACTGGTTGGATGGGGGGGTGGGGTGGGGGGGATGCAGTGGGGAGAACATCGGGAAAACAGAAGAGGCTCACTCCTGGAAATGCAGAGTATGCAGTTGGAACATTTTGTCTGAAGAACAGAAAAGGAAGCAGTGAGGAATTGATCAGGATCAAGAGAGGTAAAAGGGGAGGACAGCGGTTGGGAACTGGCAGCTGGTAGGAAGAAAGAGAATGTGATCTGATAGTTTTATTATCAACGCCAAAAACAGGTATCTACTACTGCCAGACTCAAGTGGAGAATAGCCTCAGGTAGGACTAGGAGCAGGAAATGTACAACACCTTTCAACCAATGTCAGGAAGCCTAGGAGTATACAAGGAGTTGGGAAGAAAAAATGTGGTGCTGCTAGGTAGTAGTCAAGGGCAAGATGTAGGCCTCAGTTACAGAAAAAATTAGGGTAGCATACAAGGTCACGAGTATATTCAAACTAAATTCAGGGCTATGTCAAGTGATGGAGGACTTGGGGTCTTTAGCTAAGGATGTCTCAAAAGATGACCATGTGGTGACGGTGGGTAGGGATGAGAAACAGTTGGGACAGGAATGGGGGATAAGACATAGGTGGTGACCTGGACAAGACACTTTCCCTGACTCATGGCATAAATGCACACTTTGATGAGCTGTTCCAGTGCCCTGATTGGCCACACCTATATGGAGCTTTGAGGCAGATTAATGTGGGGTTACAGAAGGCACTGATGGCAGTCAAGTTCACACATGTTGCTGTCATGCCAGTTGGTACCATCAATAGATGGTGTGTCACTAGATGTGGCCTAGTCCTAAGCAGGAAGAGGAAGAGAAGATTGGTACAGTAGATTCATCGTATTATATGGGGTGTACCTTTGACCAAGCATGGTGAAATATTTGCTGTCATACATAGGAGAAGTAGATTCTTTTTATGATAAATCCAGATAACAGATTCCCCCAACTAAAGAGTATCTGAAACAGATAAAAAAATCTGATAAAATCGTTTACAATATGGATATTTTTACATGTCATAAGAAAACAAGAACCCATCAGAAATAGTATCATGGGACATTCCAGATACTTAACAACTCTTCATCAAGTCATACAATCAATAAAACATAAAATACAACAGTCTGAAGTTGAGATCCAGTCTTTGTACTGCACAGTAGTTTCTGTCACTGAGCACCGGTGTAAAAACACAGAAATCCAACATGTATTATTAGCATTGTATAAAAGGACAGACCCTTACTGCAGGGCTACTTCAAAAGGATTGAGGATTGTGCATTTATACAAGAGAAGGAATGTGGCTCAAATCAAGGTGTGTCCTTGCTACAATAAGGATTTATTGGTGGCCAACTCCTTCTACTCCATTGATGAATTTCTGAGGAAAACCAACTGATTTGTATATAAGTACAACATAACTTCTGCACAATTTCAGTGCAGTAATGTGTTCACTGAAAATTTGTGTGTGTGTGTGTGTGTGTGTGTGTGTGTGTGTGTGTGTAAGTATAATCTAACTTCTGCACCATTTCAGTGCAGTAATGTGTCCATTGTAAATAAGTATTACAGTAGTTGTATTACATGTTTCTTACCTTATAAATAAATATAAAACTTTTTTATTTTAAATTCAGTGCAATAGTATTTGTAAAATGACTCTTAGTGTTCATTAAAAAATGACGATCATTCCACTTGGGACCTGTGGAATGGTACATTAGCTTATTTGTTTTAGTTTAAATATTTGTCATGTATTGTTGTTTTTCTGACATGTTCCACATCCTGGAGGACCTCCTCACTATGGATCAATTGGAATGAAAGTAAATCTAATCTAATCTAATCTAGTGAAGACTAACACTTTGAAATATCAGCTACTGAATTAACAGGGCTTGATACAAATAAAAAATTAATCATATTGTTTGTGTATCAAATTCCTAGTAGTAGTGTGGGAACTTTTTTCAATAAATTAACAGAAGTTCTAAAAGTCTCAGACAGAAAAGTAAACAAACCTCTCTGTGGAGACATAAACATAAATATGAAAACAAAACAAGTAGAACCCTCATCAATATTCTTCAGAGTTTCGGCATGTCCCTGTTGGTCAATAGTGTAATAAATATTACTGCAGTGGCTCCATTGGTGATTGACAATGTGGCCACAAACATGGACAGGGAAAAGTGTGATGTAGCTGAAAAATATCTTTGGCTGTCAGACCATTTCTGGCAAACAACAACAGTAAAATCTGCCATGGGAAAATCCCGAAACTGCAAGCTTGCAAAAGACATCTATCAGAAATAAAAATAGAAGATATTTCAAAATAACAAGCAAACCAAAGTTGAGATGAATTATATGGAGAAACTGGTGTAAATGTGAAAATCTCTAAATTCTCAACATTTTTAAATTGAATTTTGAAAAGACATTTCCAGAGGTACCTACATCATATCAAAGTCTCACAAAACAAATGGATAACGGCAGATATTGAAAAGTCCTCCTGAGCCATTAAGTACCTCAGTTCCATGAAAAAGAGTCATAATGAGTCAGAGTTCTTAAATAACTATCCTGAAAGCTGTGATGAAACTATCAGGGTTCAAGCATCTAATGATATCGTTTTGATGATGGGAGAAGGGAGGGATCTTCTGAGAAGGTTTCCCCAACTCCCCCATTTTGGCCGAGCTGCTGGAGGTGGCAGTCATGTGTGCGTGAGGTGTGCTTGTTTGTGTGAATGAATGATGTGTTTCTCTTTTTCTGATGAAGGCTTTGGCTGAAAGTTTATGTTTAAGTGTCTTTTAATTGTGTCTGTCTGCAACTTAACATGTAAACTTTATGGTAAGTAGCAATGTGTCTTTTCCTACATTGTTAATATTCTTACCTGGAGTTTCCGTTGTTTGAATTTTGACAATATAAGTTAATAATGGGCCTGTTTAATGACATACTACTTATAGAAAAGGAAACAGTGAGGCTGGCTTCTATTCTCCAAATAGTAGAAAGGGTAACATGTAGAGACCTCACGGACATGATTTTAAAATATGAAGCAGCTTATCAATGGATCATGGATGCAGAACAAGTCACTAGTAGGAACAACAAAGACCTGGAAAAACTGTTACATTTATTATGATTTAGCATTCTACCACAGTATGTAAACACAGGTAGTAATGTGTCCAGTGGTTAGGGCATTCATCACCAGTACCATGTGATGTTTTAAATATCACTAGTTGGATCTTATGGTAATGACCTACAAGGGTAAGACATCTTACAGCAAATATGTTGAGGCACACATGAAGCAGGCAGCATGTACCCCATTGGTGTACATCGACTACTTCAGATAACTCTCAGATTGGAGAAATGATTACCCTATTTTCCAAGCAGAGAAAGAATGTAATAAGTAAAAATAATGAAAGGAATCACATTCAATGGATTCAGAGAGTAATTGTAGTCCACCAAATCACAGCATTTGTGGCCTGTGCTGTTACAGTGGTGAAGACAGTGTGGGGATTTAGAACCACCAACTCTACCCCCCAATAATATCACTGCCCTGTACTTGCAGCGAGAGGAACTGTATCTTTGCCAGATCAATTCTTCTTAGTTCGCGGTCTATGCTACATCCATTGTGTATATGCTCCGAGAATAAAAGTATTCATAGCAATTGCTGAGAGTGCGAGTGTTTATTTATCATCGTAATTACCACGCCAGCTCCCCACTGCCTACATTATCAACAGAAACATATGCACTAGCCAACTCACAAAAAACGATCAAAATTCTGCACCTGCAGGTGATCTTGTCATAAGGACATAAGAGTAGTGGTCATGGCAACTGGAAGACTATGGAAGAAAATGTTTCAACGTCAAATTCTAGTGGTAGGCTTGCTACCCAAAAGCCAAATACTCCTCAAACCACACAACACCAATGCTTCCACATCCGTGTCTGCAAGTCCTGCTTGTCCTACCCCACTGATCAGTTGCCCACTGTCACAATAGGAGGGTAGAAGAAACAAAGTAGATAAAATTGCACCCATGTAATGGGTTACAGCATTCACATAGAGGAAATGAAGCTCATTGTGCTGGAAAGACCATTGTGTCTCTGTTTGCAAGAAACATTTTTGAACCCATTGACACTCCTGTGATGGGAGACAATAGCCTCCACTGAAGAGAAAACATTACCAATCACAGAGCAAAATGTGGGCTGACTGTTTTTGTCAATGACACGTATCAGCCTTTACTGCATCCTTAATCACATCAGCATAGGCAGTTGCTGTCAAGGTTCATGCCTATTTAATGTCGCAGTGTCTTCCACCACATGATCCTTGACAGTGAGACCCTCACAGATAATTCTCCTGCTAGAAGATTTTTATGCATACAGTGTAGTTTGAGTGGAGTGGCACCTGGCTGAGGGTTTGAGAAAATGAGGGTCTCACACAGACTGAAGATATCATTCTATCGTATGCAATGTATGCTACCTGCTTCAGCACTACTACCATAGATCTATTCTCACCCTGCTTGCTCATCCTGACAGAAACTGCACATTAGGAAGTGGCTAACAACCTTTGTGTATGTGACTTCTGCCCCAACTGAACCCACACATAAGATAAAGTAGACCTGACAGAGGGAATGCCCAAAAGGCTAACTGGGCAGTATCCAGCCAGTTGGCTGTCTTTCAGCATTATGAAAGCATTTCATTGTTTCCATGTTCCACAAAGCCACTCACACATTCATCCCCACGAACTTGGATTAGCAAAGAAACGTCTACTGACTTGGAGGAATGATATCTGCCATTCCATAACCAGGAGCAGTAGGCTGTCTATGCACACACTCATGTGAGGAAAATAATTAGAGAGATTAAGTAGAATTTATGAGTTCCTTCAACACGTCAACTTTTGCAAATATTTGTTACTAAATTTTGATTGTTGTTTTATAACTTTTTAAATGATTAACAGAATTGCTTTAGTGATTTTCTAAAGGTGGTGGATAATCCACTTTAGTCTGGTGATTACTCAGTGACACTACTCTTGTTTGTGTCTGATTATCTCATTAAGTTTGTCTTAAAGACCCTCTGTTATTTTCTTTCATGGGAGATTTTGGTGTGTTCAGAGGGTGGCTGGGGTTGGCCAAATATGTTTCACATTTACTAAGCAGCAAAATCATTCCATTATATTTTTAATTATTTTCCCCTTTTTAACAAGAGTTTATCTAATGACTCAATGTTGTTGTTTAAATTTCGTTTCTCTGAACTTTTTTTTTTTATCCAAATCCCCCAACCACGTGTTAGGGTGGGTGAAAACTAACCATACATAAGTATTACATATTACTGTTTTATTTTGTAAAATAGTATTACTATACCATCTCTATTATACTTACATACATAAAAACTTGTTCCATAGATTACGAATATGACATTTTGTAATGATGTAGGATGTTGTTGTTGTTGTGGTCTTCAGTCCTGAGACTGGTTTGATGCAGCTCTCCATGCTACTCTATCCTGTGCAAGCTTCTTCATCTCCCAGTACCTACTGCAGCCTACATCCTTCTGAATCTGCTTAGTGTAGTCATCTCTTGGTCTCCCTCTACGATTTTTACCCTCCACGCTGCCCTCCAGTACTAAATTGGTGATCCCTTGATGCCTCAGAACATGTCCTACCAACCGATCCCTTCTTCTGGTCAAGTTGTGCCACAAACTTCTCTTTTCCCCAATCCTATTCAATACTTCCTCATTAGTTATGTGATCTACCCATCTAATCTTCAGCAGTCTTCTGTAGCACCACATTTTGAAAGATTCTATTCTCTTCTTGTCTAAACTATTTATCGTCCACGTTTCACTTCCATACATGGCTACACTCCATACAAATACTTTCAGAAACGACTTCCTAACACTTAAATCAATACTCGATGTTAACAAATTTCTCTTCTTCAGAAATGCTTTCCTTGCCATTGCCAGTCTACATTTTATATCCTCTCTACTTCAACCATCATCAGTTATTTTGCTCCCCAAACAGCAAAACTCCTTTACTACTTTCAGTGTCTCATTTCCTAATCTAATTCCCTCAGCATTACCCGACTTAATTCGACTACATTCCATTATCCTTGTTTTGCTTTTGTTGATGTTCATCTTATACCCTCCTTTCAAGACACTGTCCATTCCGTTCAACTGCTCTTCCAAGTCCTTTGCTGTTTCTGACAGAATTACAATGTCATTGGCGAGCCTCAAAGTTTTTATTTCTTCTCCACGGATTTTAATACCAACTCCGAACTTTTCTTTTGTTTCCTTTACTGCTTGCTCAATGTACGGATTAAATAGCATCAGGGAGAGGCTACAACCCTGTCTCACTCCCTTCTCAACCACTGCTTCCCTTTAATGTCCCTCGACTCTTATAACTGCCATCTGGTTTCTGTACAAATTGTAAATAGCCTTTCACTCCCTGTATTTTACCCCTGCCACCTTCAGAATTTGAAAGAGCGTACTCCAGTCAACATTGTCAAAAACTTTCTCTAAGTCTACAAATGCTAGAAACGTAGGTTTGCCTTTCCTTAATCTTTCTTCTAAGATAAGTCGTAGGGTCAGTATTGCCTCACGTGTTCCAACATCTCTATGGAATCCAAACTGATCTTCCCCAGGGTCGGCTTCTACCAGTTTTTTCATTCGTCTCTAAAGAATTCGTGTTAGTATTTTGCAGCTGTGACTTATTAAACTGATAGTTCAGTAATTTTCACATCTGTCAACACCTTCTTTCTTTGGGATTGGAATTATTATATTCTTCTTGAAGTCTGAGGGTATTTCGCCTGTCTCATACATCTTGCTCACCAGATGGTAGTTTTTTGTCAGTACTGGACCTCTCAAGGCTGTCTGTAGTTCTAATGGAATGTTGTCTACTCCCAGGGCCTTGTTTCGACTTAGGTCTTTCAGTGCTCTGTCAAACTCTTCACACAGTATCGTGTCTCCCATTTCATCTTCATCCACATCCTCTTCCATTTCCATGATATTGTCCTCAAGAACATCACCCCTGTACAGACCCTCTATATACTCCCTCCACCTATCTGCTTTCCCTTCTTTGCTTAGAACTGGGTTTCCATCTGAGCTCTTGATATTCATGCAAGTGGTTCTCTTTTCTCCAAAGGTCTCTTTAATTTTCCTGTAGGCAGAATCTATCTTACCCCTAGTGAGATAAGCCTCTACATCCTTACATTTGTCCTCTAGCCATCCCTGCTTAGCCATTTTGCACTTCCTGTCGATCTCATTTTTGAGACGTTTGTATTCCTTTTTGCCTTCTTCATTTACTGCATTTTTTATATTTTCTCCTTTCATCAATTAAATTAAATATCTCTTCTGTTACCCAAGGATTTCTAATAGCCCTCATCTTTTTATCTACTAGGTCCTCTCCTACCTTCACTATTTCATTCCTCAAAGCTACCCATTCTTCTTCTACTGTATTTCTTTCACCCATTCCTGTCAATTGTTCCCTTATGCTCTCCCTGAAACTCTGTACAACCTCTGGTTCTTTCAGTTTATCCAAGTCCCATCTCCTTAAATTCCCACCTTTTTGCAGTTTCTTCAGTTTTAATCTACAGTTCATAATCAGTAGATTGTGGTCAGAGTCCACATCTGCCCCTGGAAATGTCTTACAATTTAAAACCTGGTTCCTAAATCTCTGTCCTACCATTATATAATCTATCTGAAACCTTTTAGTATCTCCAGGGTTCTTCCATGTATACAACCTTCTTTCATGATTCTTGAAACAAGTGTTAGCTTGATTAAGTTATGCTCTGTGCAAAACTCTACCAGGCAGCTTCCTCTTTCATTTCTTAGCCCCAATCCATATTCACCTACTATGTTTCCTTCTCTTCCTTTTCCTACTGTCAAATTCCAGTCACCGATGACTATTAAATTCTCGTCTCCCTTCACTACCTGAATAATTTGTTTTATCTCATAATACATTTCATCAATTTCTTCATCATGTGCAGAGCTAGTTGGCATATAAACTTGTACTACTTTAGTAGGCGTGGGCTTCGTGTCTATCTTGGCCACAGTAATGCGTTCACTATGCTGTTTGTAGTAGCTTACCCGCACTCCTATTTTTTTATTCATTATTAAACCAACTCCTGCATTACCCCTATTTGATTTTGTATTTGTAACCCTGTATTCACCTGGCCAAAAGTCTTGTTGCTCCTGCCACCGAACTTCACTAATTCCCACTATATCTAACTTTAACCAATCCATTTCCCTTTTTAAATTTTCTAACCTACCTGCCCAATTAAGGGATCTGACATCCCACGCTCCGATCCGTAGAACACCAGTTTTCTTTCTCCTGATAACGACGTCCTCCTGAGTAGAACCCGCCTCGAGATCCGAATGGGGGGACTACTTTACCTCCGAAATATTTTACCCAAGAGGACGCCATCATCATTTAATCATACAGTAAAGCTGCTGCCCTCGGGAAAAATTACGGCTGTAGTTTCCTCTTGCTTTCAGCTGTTTGGAATACCAGCACAGCAAGGCCGTTTTGGTTAGTGTTACAAGGCCAGATCAGTCAATCATCCAGTTTTGCATATCACCATGAGACTTCAAATATTATCAATTATCTGTAGTGTGAGACCTATTATTTTTATTTTAAAAGTGTTCTGCACAGAACTACAAGTTTCATTAATTGCATCTTTATGCAGTTACCATCTTGGCTATTGGACATAGAGATCTTAACAAGAACCCCAGGCATTATGTGTAAACACACAGAACATAGAAAAGATTCTTGTACAGGTGATATACCCTGGCGAGAAAAAAGGGACCAGACTCCATTCTGGCTCAATGTCCCATGTTATTAAAATATCCAAATTTTTCAATACGGCATGTGTTTGGCATGATATTAGGTGTTACCAGTTCTCAACTCAAGCAAGCAGCAGTACTGTGGCACATGGTGGCAGCACTTTGATTTCATTGAAAAAACCAAGAAATTGATCAGAAATATATTCCAAGGAACTGGAAGATAATGAGATTAATGGTGTCTTATTAATGAAACATGAAATTTGTGAACCAGCCTGAACCTGAATCCAGATACCACACCAGTTTTTGTAGAGTAGCTCTCTTGCCAATTGAGCCAGTCATCAAACTTTTATAATCTACTACCTCTTTCCATATCTTTCCAAACAAACCAGTGGCTCTCTCCAAGACCTTCCAGGAAGACCCTTATTCTTTCCAAACAAACCAGTGGCTCTCTCCAAGACCTTCCAGGAAGACCTTTATTGATTGATATGATAGTGAAGAATTCTTACTCGCAGCCTAGGGCCTGATTTTCTGTTAAATGTAGAGAGATATGGAGTGAGGTGTTGGGGATAAAATTGTAAACCACCTGTGATGTTTGCTTCAGAGGCTCAGTTTGTTTTCACCTTCAGTACATTTACGTTACGTAACACATTTACGTTACATAACATATTTAGGATGGCTAGATTTTATTGACACCACAGCACAGTGATTTATTTATGTAGGACATGCAATGCAATAATGAAAATGAAAATTGTTCAGTGATATAATTTTGTTGAATCATTAACTTTCTACAAATTACTAACACAACAGAGTAAACCAAATGTGGGGAACAAGCTGCATTTAGCCTGGGACTCAAAATCTGATGTTCCAAGGGGATACCATTATCTTTGAGAGTGCAGTAATGTCAACAGTTATTCATTAAATAAATTGGAAAGGTCAAAAATGAATTCCTTTTACTTTGCAAATGTGAAAATTCTCTCACTGGTCATACAAATGATGTAGCAAACTATATTTGAATATTCAGATAACTATATTTGAATACACAATCTGTGCTATACTACATGCCACAATTTCAACTGTTTATTTGGATAGTACACCATATTAACATTTAAAAGTTGCACAATTTAGAACTTTATGAAATAATTCCATACATACAGTACCAACAGTACAATGAAATTATAACATGATACATACATTGTACCTTGTATAAAATAAAAGTTTACTGAGTGCTCTGACAATATACAACCAATCATTTAATTGCAGATATATTAGTACAAAATGAAATGCCATGAATAATAAAGCATTACAGAAACATATTACAAGTGGACATACAAAAAGTATAATTACATTGGGCACTTAAGAAATCCTGCTTCAACCATGATGACAGTGAATGAACAGTCTTACATTACTATAAATAACAGACATAAATCTTAAAGAGTTGAAAGTACCTACTTGTCTTCATCTCCAGCAATTTTTATATTTTTTTTCAAACATTTAAAAACATGCTTGTGTAGGTCACAAGAGGAATAGTAAGCATATGGAAAACATCCTGAGAATCTATCAGCAGTGTCCAATTGGGACATTCTTATGTTTATGCCAATAGTCATGCATTAGAACACAACTTCTGCAGTGATAGGGCAAATACCAAACTATTTCAAAAAGCTGTGTTATATTACATCAAAATGTTTCAGAGGACACATTCATTGTGTGAATTATGCTACAAGAAATCTTGCACAATGATGATGTTACCACCATCTGAGTTGAAATTGTCAGAAAGACAGACACAAATTCCCATCTGTTCATCTCAGAGTACCACTTACACATATGTCTACAATTATTTTCTCCGTGTATTTGAATTAAACCAGCAATTAATGGTGGTAAATCAAACAAGTGCTTTTAAATGCAAAGTGTGTGGGAACGAGTATAATTACAGAAAGAATCTCAGTCAGCATGTTTGCAAAAAACCATCAACAGGAGCTTGCTGTTGCCACTAAAGCGCCTATAGCTTCTTATCAGTGCTACGTGTGAGACAAAATTTTTTCTCTTAAAAGTAATTTGTATCGCCACCAACGAAATATTCATGGTTTTGCAGGAAGTGTACATCGTGCCTGTTTGAAAGTAGTTCAAAACGGAATTGAATAGATCATTTACAAACTGCTCATGAAATTCAAGTTAATTCCGAAGATTTGCAGTTCTCAAATGAAGATGAGTTTTTACAGTGGAATGAAGACACTGAACGCATGACACATTCAAAGTTTATTAAAACGCATGGGTCTACCAGCTCTACACATTATTATGGTTGCCGTCGGTCAGATAACTTTATCTCCAAAGGTAAAGGCACAAGACATCTTAAATTAACAGGCAGCAACAAAATGAATGGAAAGTGCCCTGCAGAGATGAAAGTAACTGTACACAAAGGTGGAACATACAAAGTACATTTTGTGTCATCCCACGCTGGTCACAAAGAAGATCTGAGGCACCTGCCACTGAGTCAAAAAGAGCGGGAAACCTTAGCAACAGATATTGCAATGGAACTTCCGTATGACAAAGTTCTAGATAACGTACGGACAAGTTTGCAGGATTCAGAATTGCAAAGAATCCATTTGACTACCAAGCAAGACTTACATAACATTGCAGCAAGCTATAACCTCTCCTACAAGTCGGTCATACATCAAAATGATGCAATCAGTGTCGAAGCTTGGGTAAAAGAAATAAACGAAAGTAAGAACCCGTGTGTGTTATTCTATAAACCACAAGACTTGTCTAGTGAACATCAAGAACTGAGGAGTGAAGATTTCATATTGGTGAAAATGAGTACAGAACAACGCGAAATGTTATCAAAATATGGAGAAGACTGTATCTGTATTGATGGAACCCATGGGCTTAACGGGTATAATTTCGAAGTGACCACTCTGTTAGTACTGGATGATCTCAGGCAAGGATTCCCATGTGCTTTTTTAATTTGTAACGGGAATAACATCAATGTTTTAAGTATATTTTTACAGTACGTAAAATCACAGGTTGGACCAATTTGCGCCAATGTATTCATGTCTGATTTGGCAGAGTCATACAGTAATGCATGGAACAGGACAATGGGTGCTCCTAAGATGAGGGTCTATTGTACCTGGCATGTGGACAGAGCATGGAAAACTAATATCAAGCGGAAAATTGCAGATCTGGATAAAAGAAATGAGGTGTACTGGGTCATTAAATCAGTGTCAATGTTGAGAAATGTAAGTATGTTTCAGGAATCACTGCAAAAAGCACTGCAGAAGCTCAGTAGTGACCCTGACACATCAGAATTTGCTTCATACTTCAAGACACACTATGAGGGAAATGTGGAGTGTTGGGCCTACTGTCACAGAATGTATGCTGGTCTCAATACCAACATGCATGTGGAGAGTATGCATAGGACGTTAAAGGAGATACATGGTAATGCAAGGCAGAAAAACCACTGGACAAAGGCATATCTACACTAATGTCCCTAGTTACAGCCAAGATGTTTGACTGGCTTATAGCAAATGTAAAAGGGAAGATTACAAGCAAAGTTCAAGACATTTGTAATAATCACAAAACTAGTTTGTTAATGGACAAGGACCTCATCACTGAGGTAGATGGTGGTTGGGAAGTGCCATCCACATCATCTTCAGAGGTGTACATTGTTAAAGATAACACAGACATCTGTGAGCACAAATTAAAATGTAGTGATTGCAATGTGTGCATACATAAGTATTACTGTACATGTATGGATTACTGTATTAGATTCAATATATGTAAGCACATTCACACTGTTTGCCATGATGACAGTGTCGGTGAAAATCCCTTGCAAAGTAGAGAGGTACTGGGTACTGATGATGATGGTGAAGCCACTAGTGAGAGAGAAGCAATATTAGCCGAAGTAACCACAATATCTGTTTGAAAAACACTGAAATCATTGTTAGAAGGGAGGCAGAAGCTTATTTCAGTGTTTTCCAATATTCTCAGCTGAATGATAGAGGCTGAACTGCAGTAAGCTAAAAAAACTGTGTTATCCTTAAAGGCAAATGTAGGAGCTGTTCGAGCCCAAAATGGTTATTTCAGACAAACAGATAAGAGCCATAAAAGAAAGCTTATGCCACAGAGGAGGCTGTTTTCTACCAAGAAGAAATCAGCATGTAGTATTTCTCTGGGTGTTACTGATGATGTAGAAATCCAGTTCTTGATGACAGGACCTGCAAATAAAATTCACATCGGATCAGATTATATATTATATTAATATTTGTTCCACAGATCATGAATATGATGCTATAATTATGTGGAATGTATCAGTTTAACAAATGTTTACTTGTTATGACTTTTTGTGTTTTATAGAGGAAATTACAGGAATTTGATAAAAGCACTGTCATCTGGCGTATTACTACATGAATTATTGTTACTTACTTCAAGCGTTACTGTGGTGACCCGGCCATGCCAACAGCATTTCAGTCTCTAATTCTACTTATTATAGATGCCTTGACCGCCGCACACTCGAGTCATCCTGAAGATGCTGAGTGGCCTTTAGTTCTGGTATCAGATATAGCAGTTCCTCTCAAATCTGATCCTGAGGCAGCTGTAGAGGACAGGGTGGAATGCTATCCTGAACTCCAAATGGTGGAGACATCTCAAGTCCTTCCCATCTGCTTTCAGAGCATCACACTCTGGACTGTAAATAAAGATATAATTAGAATTCAGGCATGCCATTTTGCTATCAAATAACAAAAGTGTGAATAACGATTAATGTTATACTGGGTTGAAAGCCAGTATCAAAAAATACTTATATTGTGCCTTATTAACTGAAATACCGTTACACACCTGACTTGCCATTCACTAGGCCTGATGAGGCTGAGTGGATCACAATCCTGACCTCCTGAAGTCCAGATGTTTGGGATATAAAGTCCTCCACTCTCGAGACAGTCTGAGGGGACTGACTCGTCATCAGTGCCGAGCTCCAAATGCTTGGGACATTCCTCATTAGTCCTCAAGATGGCATAGTCCGGACTGTAAGTAAGCATTTAATCAGAATTCAGATATGTCACATTGCTCTCAAATAACAACAATTTACATAATAGTTAATGACATACTGTACTGAAAACCAGTATCAAAACATCTTTATATTGTGCCCTATTAACTGCAATACCATTACATACCTGACTTGCCATTCACTAAGCTTGATGAAGCTGAATGGATCCGGATCACCTCCTCTGAAGTGATGGAATTCCAAGGTTCTTTCCACTCTCCTTCTGGCGGCCAGGTAGGGCTGAGTGGATCCCGGTCCTCATCTTCTGAACTCTAGATGTTGGGGATCTCAGGTCCTCTGCTCTTGAGGCAGCCTAAGGGGCCTGACTTGACATCAGTGCCAAGCTCCAAATGTTTGGGAGCTCCCTTACTGGTCCCTGAGATGGCATAATCCAGACTGCAAGCAAACACTGCATTGAAGTTCTACAGTTTAGAAAGAATATAATTACAACTACTATTCTGCCAGCTCCACAACTACCACTTTAGAAACTGTGTAGGCCTAATGTGAGTAAATTAGAAAGTTTGCATTAGGGTATCTTCACATATGAGACAGGCAGTCATCAGATGAAACACTATTACTTTAACAAATAGGATTACTTAATTAAAACACACACACACACACACACACACACACACACACACACACATACACACACACACAATGTTAAATACCTGATGTGCTGCTCACTCAGCTTCAAGGGATGGAGTTTCTTTTTCCTCGTGTTGCACATATTGCAAACTGAGACCGTCTCCCATTCTGCCGTTGAGGGGGTGTAATCTGGACTGTAAGAAAAGTTTAAATCAGAATATAGCCACACTACACTGCTACTTGATAGCAACATTCTAACTATAAAATAATCTGTCATTGATGATGAATATAAGGTCATTGGAGCAGTACCACAGACATTTGATATCATGGGTCCCATCAGGTGTCACCTGTGCTGTGAGGCACATTTGATATGGTGTAACCACACTGCACAGCAACAATGTGGTTCATGTCCAATCCCGTAAATAAATTTTATATTATAGTGCAGACATAGTAAAATAGAATATAAAGGTATCAGTACACATATATAACTTCAGATTTCATTATACTCAGATTATGTAATCTCCATTAGATTTATTTTACACACATCTGATGCACCATGATGAACAGCTGACTGCCATGGCATAGTGTGTGGTTGTACCACAACATGGACCTCATTGTGAGTGTCAAGCCCTGCAAATAATTTTTGTGTTATTATTCTGACAAAATTGATAGGTCTAAAAGGTAGCATATACTCCTCTGCCAGTAACTTTTAAATCAGAATCCAAACACACTACATTGCTACTGAATTGCAACATTGTAAATATTACTTAATCTGCCATCTTTAGTTGATATGAGAACATTAGAGCAGCATGAGATACATTCGGAATAATGGGTCTGTTGAAGTGTTACCTGTTGTGCTCTGTTGCACATTTGGTATGGCATAACCATGCTGCACAGCAACAATGTGATTCATGTCCAGGCCTGTAAATTAATTTTATAATATATTGCAGACAGTAAAATAGAATAGAAGGGTATCAATATACATATATAAATTCACACAAAACTGACGGGTACTGAACATAAATTTGTATATTAACCATGACTTACATTTTACTCTACCAAGGTTCAACACGTAAACATAACTACTCAATAAGTTGAAAACTGATACATACCCTCATTCAGAAGTGATTTTACTATTTCACAGCTTTCTTCAGCATTTGGAACAGCCAGAGAAATATCACATGCTGTTTTCTTGTTGGTAGGAAACAGCCTCCTCTGTGGCATAAGCTTTCTCTTGTGGCCCTTATCTGTTTGTCTGAAATAACCATTTTGGGCTCGAACAGCTCCTACATTTGCCTTTAAGGATAACAGTTTTTTTTTAGCTAACTGCAGTCAGCCTCTATCATTCAGCTGAGAATATTGGAAAACACTGAAATAAGCTTCTGCCTCCCTTCTAACAATGGTTTCAGTGTTTTTCAAACAGATATTGTGCTTACTTCGGCTAATATTGCTTCTCTCTCACAGGTGGCTTCAACATCGTCCTCAGTACCCAGTACCTCTGGACTTTGCAACGGATTATCACCGACACTGTCATCATGGCAAACAGTGTGAACGTGCTTACGTATATTGCATCTAATACTGTAATCCATACATGTACAGTAATACTGATGTATGCACACATTGCAATGACTACATTTTAATTTGTGCCCACAGATGTCTGTGTTACCTTGAACAATGTACACCTCTGAAGATGATGTGGATGGCACTTCCCAACCACCATCTACCTCAGTGATGAGGTCCTTGTCCATTAACAAACTAGTTTTGTGATTATTACAAATGTCTTGAACTTTGCTTGTAATCTTCCCTTTTACATTTGCTATAAGCCAGTCAAACATCTTGGCTGTAACTAGGGACATTAGTGTAGATATGCCTTTGTCCAGTGGTTTTTCTGCCTTGCATTACCATGTATCTCCTTTAACGTCCTATGCATACTCTCCACATGCATGTTGGTATTGAGACCAGCATACATTCTGTGACAGTAGGCCCAACACTTCACATTTCCCTCATAGTGCGTCTTGAAGTATGAAGCAAATTCTGATGTGTCAGGGTCACTACTGAGCTTCTGCAGTGCTTTTTGCAGTGATTCCTGAAACATACTTACATTTCTCAACATTGACACTGATTTAATGACCCAGTACACCTCATTTCTTTTATCCAGATCTGCAATTTTCCGCTTGATATTAGTTTTCCATGCTCTGTCCACATGCCAGGTACAATAGACCCTCATCTTAGGAGCACCCATTGTCCTGTTCCATGCATTACTGTATGACTCTGCCAAATCAGACATGAATACATTGGCGCAAATTGGTCCAACCTGTGATTTTACGTACTGTAAAAATATACTTAAAACATTGATGTTATTCCCGTTACAAATTAAAAAAGCACATGGGAATCCTTGCCTGAGATCATCCAGTACTAACAGAGTGGTCACTTCGAAATTATACCCGTTAAGCCCATGGGTTCCATCAATACAGATACAGTCTTCTCCATATTTTGATAACATTTCGCGTTGTTCTGTACTCATTTTCACCAAAACGAAATCTTCACTCCTCAGTTCTTGATGTTCACTAGACAAGTCTTGTGGTTTATAGAATAACACACACGGGTTCTTACTTTCGTTTATTTCTTTTACCCAAGCTTCGACACTGATTGCATCATTTTGATGTATGACCGACTTGTAGGAGAGGTTATAGCTTGCTGCAATGTTATGTAAGTCTTGCTTGGTAGTCAAATGGATTCTTTGCAATTCTGAATCCTGCAAACTTGTCCGTACGTTATCTAGAACTTTGTCATACGGAAGTTCCATTGCAATATCTGTTGCTAAGGTTTCCCGCTCTTTTTGACTCAGTGGCAGGTGCCTCAGATCTTCTTTGTGACCAGCGTGGGATGACACAAAATGTACTTTGTATGTTCCACCTTTGTGTACAGTTACTTTCATCTCTGCAGGGCACTTTCCATTCATTTTGTTGCTGCCTGTTAATTCAAGATGTCTTGTGCCTTTACCTTTGGAGATAAAGTTATCTGACCGACAGCAACCATAATAATGTGTAGAGCTAGTAGATCCATGCGTTTTAATAAACTTTGAATGTATCGTGTGTTCAGTGCCTTCATTCCACTGTAAAAACTCATCTTCATTTGAGAACTGCAAATCTTCGGAATTAACTTGAATTTCATGAGCAGTTTGTAAATGACCTATCCAACTCCGTTTTGAACTACTTTCAAATGAGCACGATGTACACTTCCTGCAAAACCATGAATATTTCGTTGGTGGCGATACAAATTACTTTTAAGAGAAAAAATTTTGTCTCACACGTAGCACTGATAAGAAGCTACAGGCGCTTCAGTGGCAACAGCAAGCTTCTGTTGATGGTTTTTTGCAAACATGCTGACTGAGATTCTTTCTGTAATTATACTCGTTCCCTCACATTTCGCATTTAAAAGCACTCGTTTTCGCAGCACAAACGCAACACTGTAGGTTCAATCAGTAGAAAAAAAAAGACGCAAAAAACTAAAGTACCACGCACTCACAAAGGAACCACTGCCAACGAAGAAAGCACGAAAATACCACGCGCCCTCCGCACTCACAGTTCTTTTGAGCAGTTCAGTTACCAGACAGCGCCCTACAACAGGCTATACTGCGCATGCGCATCTACGATGACTTTGGCGGCCCATATTTGGTGCTTGCTCTGCTCATACTTTTCGTCCCTTTTCTGTTGGAATTTCGGGCGTGGTTGGACATCACGTGACCATGTGTAGCCCTGCGCCATGTTGAGAGGTCATACAGAGTTTTGCTTATAGTAATTGTTGTATCATATCCCACCCAGATAAAGGATGCAAATAAGGAAGCAGTTCTTGGCAAAATATGATTTCAAAATTAGACTCCACAGCTCGAAGTACCATTACATTTTGCTATGGGGTGACTTTGACAGATTTTTATTTTTTTCTAATTCGTACTCAGGAATATTGTTATGTAACATTTCCAACAGGTTTACATCTACGCAGCACTGCAAAAAGCTAGTACTATGGAATACATATTTCTTGCAACAACAAAAAAAGTATGAAACAGTTTCTTGTGTATCTTACACCGGAATAAAGGACAATAAATTTCATGACTATTTCAAAATGTGTAAAAAATTAACAAGGTTGTCTGTGAGGCAAAGAAACTGTACAACTGACAGTTTATATTCTACTCTAGGAATAAAGCCATTTGGGGAGTTAAAACGATAAAACATGGTATGCTGCCAGTCTACAATTTAGCATAGAATGGCATTCTATAGATTTAAGACGTAAACACAAATTAAGAAATAACTTCAGGCCTAGAGGAATTACTAGACAAGTGGCTTGTGGTCGAAAAACACTTTCACAGAAAGCAGATTCGTAAAATTCTGCTACAGCTGTCATATTTGAAACAAAATATTTAGTTCAAAACTACTGACCAAATTAGCCTACTCAGTCAGCTTCAAGTAAATGTTTACGTATGTTCACACGTATATATCATTAAGAGATCTTTCAGTGTCATAAAAGGAACAGGACACCAGAGACTACTCCAGCAGCATCGGAATTTCATAAACCATACTAAACTGCTTCATTCCGCTGTAATTGCACATTTCTATGTCCAGATGCACTATGAAGCACATGATATTCAGCTTTTCATGTGGTTTTCGTGATACTAATTTTCTTGGTCCAGTACTGTATTCTCATGTTTGGTTCTTTATTATGGTATAATGTCATTCGTCCCCGAAAACTAACTGCCTCAGTGGGAAAAAAATAATAGAAGCAGATTTCTCTGCAAAATAGACAGAATTAGCTTCATTAAGACATTAATGGTTGATTGCTAATAATGGGGAAATAATAAAAAATCAGGAAATTGAAACTACTAACTTATTTTGGTCTTTGATGGTTATGAGAATGTATATTAATTCATTTGATGGCTCCAGAAATCTGTTTTGATTTCATTTGGGTTAGGAGCTGTAAATGAAGAGACCAGCAATATTACGAAAACACGAAACATATACACGGGTCATGTGAGGAAGGCCCCCCCCCCCCCCCCACTATAACTCAGTTTGAAACTTCCTGGCACATTAATGCTATAGTTTTAATCTGCCAGGAAGTTTCATATCAGCGCACACTCCGCTGTAGAGTGAAAATCTCATTCTGGAAATATCCCCCCCAGGCTGTGGCTAAGCCATTTCTCCGCAATATCCTTGCTTTCAGGAATGCTAGTTGTGCAAGGTTCACAGGAGAGCTTCTGTAAAGTTTGAAAGGTAGGAGACGAGGTACTGGCAGAAGTAAAGCTGTGAGGATGGGGCATGAGTTGTGCTTGGGTAGCCCAGTGGTAAAGCACTTGCCTGCGAAAGGCAAAGGTCCTGAGTTCAAGTCTCGGTCCTGCACATAGTTTTAATCTGCCAGGAAGTTTCATATCAGCACACACTCCACTGCAGAGTGAAAATCTCATTCTGTATAATTCAGCTTGTTCTGCGCATGCGTCAAACTGGCAGCTTGGGTGCGCCAGAAAAATTTTTCCGGGTAGCATCTGGCTACTTGCCGCTAATGCTCACACGGGAAACAGCCACACTTCAAGTAGCCAGAAGCGGGAGCAAGGCACTGCTCATATGCGAATTGAGCTCTGCGCATGCGCACGAGCCCACTGGCAACTGCTCATACGAACCTACAATGATTTAAAATCAAGTGACGCACAAAACGAAAATACCATGTGCACTCCGCACTAAATGTGGAATGCAGTAAGTGTGGAATGATCATATAAAATTAATTGTTGGTAAGGCTGGTGCCAGGATCAGATTTACTGGGAGAGTCCTTAGAAACTGTAGTCCATCAACAAAGGAGGTGGCTTACAAAACCCTCGTTCAACCTATACTTCAGTATTGCTCATCAGTGTAGGATCCATACCAGGTCGGGTTGACGGAGGAGATAGAGAAGATCCAAAGAAGAGCAGCGCGTTTCATCACAGGGTTATTTGGTAAGCGTTATGGAGATGTTTAGCAAACTCAAGTGGCAGACTCTGCAAGAGAGGCGCTCTGCATCACAGTGTAGCTTGCTGTCCAGGTTTCGAGAGGGTGCGTTTCTGGATGATGTATCGAATATATTGCTTCCCCCTACTTATACCTCCCGAGGAGATCACAAATGTAAAATTAGAGAGATTCGATCGCGCGCGGAGGCTTTCCAGCAGTTGTTCTTCCCGCGAACCATACGCGACTAGAACAGGAAAGGGAGGTAATGACAGTAGCACGTAAAGTGCCCTCTGCTACACACTGTTGGGTGGCTTGCAGAGTATAAATGTAGATGTAGATGTAGATGTAACGGAAACAACTACTGTAAATAAAGGGAACTTTAACATCACACGGGCTCCAAACCGCAAATGCAGGTAATGTTTCCGGTCTTCCGCTGCGAGCGCACTATAGGGGGTGGGGTGAAGACCCGTTCGTGAGCGAGCTATGGGGGTGAGATGAGGACCTGTTGTGAGTGAGCTATAGGGGATAGGTGAGGGCGAGGTGAGTGGCGCAGGGTGGTAGAGTATGGGGGATCCTCGCTGGGATCTTCGCAGGTTTTAACGTTTGCTCAGGTGGGCATCCAGGGTGTTTTTCCTACACGTAAAATGAGAAAAGCCAGGATTCAGGAGAAAAATGGGTTTTATCCCAAACAACTTCCGCTAAGGGGTACAATATTCACGAAAACTGGCGACAGCTGCGGAGTGAACCGCACCTGGTACGGAGCAACCATTTCGCCCTCAATAGGAAGAATTGGTGGACACGTCCAGAGGGTAAAGCCGTCGGCACACGGACAGTGCATCCGAACGTTGAGCATTGAGCGTGCCGAGTTTCTGACGTCATAGCGTGGAATAGCACGCTCGGGAGTCTTTCCGAACGTGCAGAGCAATATCTGGCATGTTAGATATTCTGAGCGCGCGTCTGAGCATTGACCAATGAGATGGCACAACGCCACCTACCTCACAAGCACGCCGTCTCCCTTCAGTACAGAGTTATGGGGCGCCAAATTGGCATTAATTTCAAGCCTATATGTATATATGCCGTTTCTGAGTACCAGCAAATTGAGAATCACTGGAAAACCCGTTGTTAACTGTGTTATTCGTTCCAATAAAATAATGAGAAACATCATATTCGTGGCAAAAAAATTTTTGCAACTAGCGTATTATGAGAGTAGGCTATTTGAAGGCAGCGACACACTGAAGATCCACCCAAAACGTATTGTTCTTGGTACAATTTGTTATAATTAAATTTCAATTAGTAACAAATCTAGGACTAAGGTGTTCAGCACAGGGTAACATAATACGATTTACTGTGCGGGACGTGATGTTGGTTTAGTGCAATGAGTAGCGTCTCTGTCCTGTAAATTGTTGATTATTGGGGCGGTGTTTCACGTCGTGACACTGCCAGAATTTTTTTCCTAACATTCGCGCTTTTATTAGGTTCCGATACTTTATTATTAGTTTAATATAAATATATAATATAATATTTGATGTTATGTAAATATAAGTTCACCTTTCTTTGAGAGGTGAGTTTTCTACAGGACAGCTTGCACTACTTGTATAAAGATATTTTGCTTCTTTTTCTTTTACGCCTTGTAATTTACAAGTTTCAAAGATTCTGCTACTGGGTAGGAACAGTGATCAAGTAAGACTGACCTTGGGGTTTTACTAAAATGTGGGAATGATGAAATAATGTTTATCTCATGTGGAGAAGTATTCCAAATTTGTAATGCACTGTTGGTAATGGAACTTTTATAAGCCTGTGCCCTTATTGATTGGACATGATACTTTCCTTTTCGTGGACGATGGAGGAAATGTGCGTTCTAATAGAGCTAACGTGAGAATTTTACGCGCATCCATTGAGTAAACAGTGTGATTTACGAACTAGAAACATCCCTCAACTGCCACTGGAGTGCGTTGCGATCGCATATTCCACGTTGGGGGCCCACGTACCGTATGCACAAGTCGCATCGTTCCTGAGCGCTCAGCAGCACGTTGAACTTGGCACGCTCAACGTTAACGTTCGACAGCACGGTCCGTGTGCCGACGGCTTAAGCCGTCGGCACACGGACTATGCATCCGAATTTTGAGCATTCAGCGTGCTAAGGTTTCTGACGTCATAGCGTAGAACAGCACGTTCGGGAGTCTTTCCGAACATGCAGAGCAATATCTATCATGTCAGATATTCTCAGCGTGCGTCTGAGCGTTGACCAATCAGATGGCACAACGCCACCCACGTCACAAGCAAGCCATCTCCCTTCAGCACAGAGCTGTGAGGCGCCATATTGGCATTCCGTTCACTCTTACACGTATATATGCCGTTTCTGAGCCCCAGAAAATTGAGAATCACTTGAAAACCCCTTGATTAACTGTGATTCGTGCAATAAAATAATTAGAACCGTCTTATTCGTGGCAAAAGCATTACTTTGACTTTTTGTCGCACTGTTTGTAATGGAACTTTTATAAGCCTGTGTCCTTATTGACTGGACATGGTACTTTCCTTTTTGTCTTAAAAACGTGTACATCGATACTGAAGTTTTTGTGTATATTACATATAGAACAACGTTACTAGGATATGGACAATGGAGGAAACGTGCGTTTTAATAGAGGTAATGTGAGAATTTTACGCGCACCCGTTGAGTAAACAGTGTGATATACTAATAGAAACATCCCACAACTACCGCTGGAGTGCGTCGGGATCGCATTACCACGTGGGGGCCCACGTACCGTGTGCACAAGTCGCATCGTTCCTGAGCGTTCAGCAGCACGTTGTACTCAGCACCCTCAACGATGACGTTCGACAGCTTTAAAGCCGTTGGCACACGGACCGTGCATCCGAACGTTGAGCGTTGAGCATGCTGAATTTCTGACGTCATAACATGGAATAGCACGTTCGGGAGTCTTTCCGAACGTGCAGAGCAATATCTGGCATGTCAGATACTCTGAGCGTGCGTCTGAGCGTTGACCAATGAGATGGCACAACGCCACCTACGTCACACGCACGCCGTCTCTCTTCGGTACACAATTGTGAGGTGCCATATTGGCATTCATTACAAGCTTATATGTATATATGCTGTTTCTGAGTACTAGCAAATTGAGAATCACTGGAAAACCGTTGTTGACTGTGTGATTCGTTCCAATAAAATAATGAGAAACATCATATTCATGGCAAAAGAATTATTGTAACTTGCGTATTATGACAGTAGGCTATTTGAAGGCAGCGACACACTGAAGATCCACCCAAAACGCATTATTCTTACTACAATTTACTGTAATTAAATTTTAATTTGTAACATATCTACGATAAGGATTTCTGCAATGGGTAACATACAATGATTGCTGGCTATGTGTGTCTTGTTGGTTTAGCGTAACGAGTAGCGTCATTGTCTAGTATGTTTTGTTGGTTGGGGCAGTGGTTTGCCTCTTGACACTACTAAGTTTTATTTCCTAACATTCGCGTTTTTATTAGGTTCTGATACTTTATTATTAGTTTACTATAAGTATATACTATAATATTTGATGTAATGTAAATATAAGTTCACCTTTTTTTGATGGGTGACTTTGTTCGATTGGCTTAATCAACAAGACAGCTTGCGCTACTTGTATAAAGATATTTTGCTCCTTTTTCTTTTACGCTTCGTAATTCACATGTTGCAAAGATTCTGGGTAGGAAGAGTGATTAAGTAGGTCTGACCTTGGGGTTGTACTAAAATGTGGGAATGATGAAATAATGTTTATCTTATGCAGAGAAGGATTCCAAATTTGTACCGTACTGTTTGTAATGGAACTTTCATAAGCCTGTGCCCTTATTGATTGGACATGGTACTTTCCTTTTCGTGGACGATGGAGAAAACGCGCGTTTTAATAGAGCTAACGTGGGAATTTTGCACGTACCCATTGAGTAAACAGTGTGATTTACGAACTAGAAACACCCCTCAACTGCCGCTGGAGCGCGTTGCGTTCGCATATTCCACGTTGGGGGCCCACGTACCGTATGCACAAGTCGCATCGTTCCTGAGCGTTCAGCAGCGCGTTGAACTTGGCACGCTCAACGTTAACATTCGACAGCACGGTCCGTGTGCCGACGGCTTAAGGAAGCTAGTAGGCCAGAGAGCGACCCGCTCTTCGGCCGCTACCTCGCCGATCCTCTTGCTTACTTCACATGACGGCACCCGGTCCTCGCATTAGCGGGTTGGTGGCAGAAAGTTGGGGTCTCTCGCTCAGCAATACCGTCGTGGTGTCCCTAGATCAGCATAATAGCGTGTGAGTCGGCCACAAGTACTGCGGGGTAGTTAACGTAACTGTTCACGCCACTGCCTGAGGCTAAGTTAAAATGATGGTAGCAGAATACAACATAATCTTTTACCATTATTACCCATTACCATGTACAATATAGAAATGTAAGTTAATGCAAAGGAGTAGGAAAAACAGTCCTGAAATGTTCAAACACAGCATTAGCAGTGTCCTCGTTGACACAGTCATGTTCCTATATGAGCGTAACTTTGATAAGCGGTATGAGATGGAAGCAGCACGAAAGGATTGTAGTAGGGAAGGCCAGTGGACGAATACGGTTTATTGGGAGAATTGTAGAAAAAGCGTGGTTAATGTGTAAAGGAGACAGCCTATAGATCATTTTAGTGCGATCCATTCTTGAGCAAGTCAGAGGTAGGCTGTTAGATTTGTTACCGGTAGGTTCGGTCAACATGCGTGCGAGTGTTCACAGAGGTCTTTTGGGAAGTCAAACGGGTATCCCTGGAGGAAAGGTGATGTCCTTTCCGAGAAACGCTATTGAGAAAATTCAGAAAACCAGCATTTGCAGTCGTCTGCAGAGGTTTTCTAATTCCACCGACGTACATTTCGCGTAAAGACCACGAAGATAAGAGAAATTAGAGCTGAAATCATATAGTCATTTTTCCCTCGTTCTGTTTGCGAGTGGAACAGGAAAGGCAATGACTAGTAGTCGTACAAAGTACTCTTTGCCACGCGCCATATGATGACTTGCGGAGTACGTATGTAGACTTAAATGTAGATGATGATGAAGTGGATGCGCAAATATTTGTTTTTAACGTAGTGTGGTCACATATGAGATGAAATTTATGACGAGGCAGAGGTGGAAAGAGAGACGCAGAGACAGGAAGTATTTTGCAGACACACGCATGAGATGACATTTAATGACAATGCAGTGTATTATTTAGAGAGGTTGAACATTATACACTCCTGGAAATTGAGATAAGAACACCGTGAATTCATTGTCCCAGGAAGGGGAAACTTTATTGACACATTCCTGGGGTCAGATACATCACATGATCACACTGACAGAACCACAGGCACATAGACACAGGCAACAGAGCATGCACAATGTCGGCACTAGTACAGTGTATATCCACCTTTCGCAGCAATGCAGGCTGCTATTCGCCCATGGAGACGATCGTAGAGATGCTGGATGTAGTCCTGTGGAACGGCTTGCCATGCCATTTCCACCTGGCGCCTCAGTTGAACCAGCGTTCGTGCTGGACGTGCAGACCGCGTGAGACGACGCTTCATCCAGTCCCAAACATGCTCAATGGGGGACAGATCCGGAGATCTTGCTGGCCAGGGTAGTTGACTTACACCTTCTAGAGCACATTGGGTGGCACGGGATACATGCGGACGTGCATTGTCCAGTTGGAACAGCAAGTTCCCTTGCCGGTCTAGGAATGGTAGAACGATGGGTTCGATGACGGTTTGGATGTACCGTGCACTATTCAGTGTCCCCTCGACGATCACCAGTGGTGTACGGCCAGTGTAGGAGATCGCTCCCCACACCATGATGCCGGGTGTTGGCCCTGTGTGCCTCGGTCGTATGCCGTCCTGATTGTGGCGCTCACCTGCACGGCGCCAAACACGCATACGACCATCATTGGCACCAAGGCAGAAGCGACTCTCATCGCTGAAGACGACACGTCTCCATTCGTCCCTCCATTCACGCCTGTCGCGACACCACTGGAGGCGGGCTGCACGATGTTGGGGCGTGAGCGGAAGACGGCCTAACGGTGTGCGGGACCGTAGCCCAGCTTCATGGAGACGGTTGCGAATGGTCCTCGCCGATACCCCAGGAGCAACAGTGTCCCTAATTTGCTGGGAAGTGGCGGTGTGGTCCCCTACGGCACTGCGTAGGATCCTACGGTCTTGGCGTGCATCCGTGCGTCGCTGCGGTCCGGTCCCAGGTCGACGGGCACGTGCACCTTCCGCCGACCACTGGCGACAACATCGATGTACTGTGGAGACCTCACGCCCCACGTGTTGGGCAATTCGGCGGTACGTCCACCCGGCCTCCCGCATGCCCACTATACGCCCTCGCTCAAAGTCCGTCAACTGCACATACGGTTCACGTCCACGCTGTCGCGGCATGCTACCAGTGTTAAAGACTGCGATGGAGCTCCGTATGCCACTGCAAACTGGCTGACACTGACGGCGGCGTGGCACAAATGCTACGCAGCTAGCGCCATTCGACGGCCAACACCGCGGTTCCTGGTGTGTCCGCTGTGCCGTGCGTGTGATCATTGCTTGTACAGCCCTCTCGCAGTGTCCGGAGCAAGTATGGTGGGTCTGACACACTAGTGTCAAAGTGTTCTTTTTTCCATTTCCAGGAGTGTATATATATAGTACATAGTTTACAGAATGATGATTAGAAAATTTATAAACAAAGAATTAAGGAATTAATAAGACACGAAAAAGAGAGAGTATACAAACAAATAACACACTACATAGAAAAGTTCTTAGCCGCTGTGAGGATCTTCTGTACAGAATAAAACGACCTTGCCTCATGGAAATCTTCAAGTTCTATATGAATACTTGAGATTTAATCACACAGTTTTTAGCCCTGCTGGAAGCCTGGTGAAAATGAGAACTGCTGCATAGTGCACACCTTTCCGTACAATGATTATGGGAGTGTTATGGAAGGGCATATCGTTAATTAGCTGATTAAGGAAGTGTTACGCAAGGGCACATCGTTTTTTCATTTAGTATTAACGGAATGGAGGTTGCAGTTTCTTATGAAAGAGTCAATACTGTCAACAATTCCCAGCATGGAATGTATGTACAGGAACGGCTGAGCTACAATCTGAGTAATCTGATCTACGGCCTATGCAGAGTTTGCCCACCAAAACTGAAGTTAATTAGCCCACCATTTTCAGGTCTGAGAATGTTCTTGTTCAGTGCACAGACTTCACCGAAAATATGATACTATATGAGATAATAGAGTGAAAGTAATAAAAAGGGAGCAAGCATTCGTGTTTAAGTGTGAGATACAGTTGAGATTGTCTTTGAAGTGAATATCGCTGCATTCAGTTTCTGCACAAGACCTTAAACGTGGTACTTCCAAGGTAGCTTCATCTACCCTAAGTGCTAGGAATTTAAAATGGTCGAATTCATAGACTGTTTGACCACCTTCAGGCAACAAAAATTCGCTTTTACACGAGTGACGTGTCTGAAACTGCATACATTGTGTTTCATTACAACTGAACCTCAATCCGTTCCGAGAAAGCCATATGCTTTAATGTTACTGACAACCCTATTAGCTACATCACTGATATTAGGTTCCACGTCTTTCACAATAATACGGTAGCTACCGTCGTGTTTAGATAAACGTATCTTGGAGGAACGTGAATACACAATTTTTGCCCTATCAACTGAAGTCTAGACACCGATATACACCACTGCGAAACAATTGCTATTAAAGAAAAAAAAACTAGAAGTTTATAAGTTATTTGCAGACTTGTTAGCTGCAATGTTCCTCGACATCATCGGGCGCGATAAATTGTTCCTGTAGTACTATGCAAAACAATATCATACAGAGGGAGGCAAGTAACAGACACCGGTTCTCAAAAAGTTGTATTTAAATGAAAGGGCGCTTATTCAGGAAGCTAAAGAAGCAAGCCAGCACCTCTGAAGGGTGAAGTTGGCCCATATTACAGTTGTGGCTAGGCTCCTACACGAGGTGATTAAACAAGAAAATCAGAACAAATGAAGTCATCAACACCAAATAGTGATACCCAACTGCTACAGTTTGTTATTCCTTCCACGGTGAGGGTGCTCCTCTTGGAGAAATAATGACCAGCAGGCTCTCACAGCTGTACCCCTAAATCAAAGTCTCATTCTCAGATGCTCCCAGATACTCGTCGATATTCTCTGTGCATGACAGCATTGGGGTGTGTATTTGATATCGAACACCAGCATCTTCAACAACTGTTAACTTCGCGCTAAGATAATTTGGTACCTTCGCTTCGCTGGGTCACTTTGCGGCGGGGCGGGGTTTTGTTCTCTGTGCAGGCTGCACATTAAAATTCACCTACCTCAGACAAGCGTCTGCTCGATGTCCCTTCACTCGGCAACGTAGATACTTACAAGATGACTTAAAAGCAGCGTAGATAAGAAGCACCACCTAATATCAACAATTACTGAGGCTGCACAACTCTAATAATGAAAGAAAGATCTGTAGAAAAGCTGTCATTCAGTTTTATCAGGCAGTAAGAAAATGGATTAGCTCCTGGAAAATAATGTCCGAAATTTCCACACAAAAATGTTTATTTTGTCCTTGATGGCCAAAAAAAGGGTACTATTCAGTCCACATTTAAACTATTGGCTATTTTCTCCCAGTTCACAGCTCATGCATGCTCAGTGGTTGAATACTGAAACATGCCACGCGGATACTATGAAGGCCAAATTTTCACACGCGAATATCTTTCCAACAAAACAATTCGAAAATTTCCAAACTTCACAAAACTGTCCGTAAATGCAACTGCTATTATGGCCATGCAATCTGGACGCGAGAAGCCAAATATTCCTTCATTTTACGCATTATTTTGACTCGCACTAGTAACATGACCTTCGGCGTTCAAAGCTAGCGTGCGACGACCTTCTGGCAACCTCACTCCCAATATAACTATCAGGTAATTCTGACTGGTTGACCATACTCGCTGCCAGTCAGAATGCTCGCTCATGATCATACTTGCCCCAAAACTCGCCTACACCAATCCGTATACACAGACACATTTACGTCATGCTGACATACAGATATTAAAGTAATGTTTAATTAACGAAAACAAAAAAGGTGATTCTGGAAATATTCTGTAGATGCTGTTTTTACTCCAGCTGACTTTCTGTCTGTTCTGTTACAATAGCAATCGCATCTAGACATACGTCATTAACAAAGTGGGTAAATTCCCTAGGATCAATTTCCCACAACAGGCTTATGTATCTCATACAGGTTACTTAAGACGGTATATCATGCAACATTTAAATCTGACAAATGCCTCATGTACACACTCTCATTTACTTACATTTATTCCCACAAAAATATTAGACACAAATAATAATTTTGTCTGATTCTTATATAACGAAAACGAAAAATAATTAAAGTGATAATATGAAAATCACAATTAATTAATTCTGCACACTGAGAGTTCTGTTTATGTTTTCCAATTATACCAAAAGATAAACTATTATATTTCCCAACTGAATTTGGTTTCCTAAGTATCGGTTTTCGACTTTTCTAGCAATGTGTTTTATCTCCGAAACTATGATAGTTACAATGTTGAAATTTTTATACAATCTTCTCCCGAATAACAAAAGGTAGTGTACCGACTTTAAAAATGATTGAATAATATTTAATATCATTTATTTAGGTTCATAAATGGCATGAATATACGCGTCCAGTAAGAGACATTGAATAGCTTTCCCACGGCAGGCAGTGTGTCTCCCGGTTAGCCCGCTAGATGTCAGCCCCCGAAGTTACATGCAGCAAGCTGTCCTAAAACTAGTCTTTTCTGTACTCTTCGCCACATATTATCGAAAATTACTACCTCACTTAACTTTGCAATAGATTTCCGGGCTCCATAATGTCCATATTTCCTATGTACATAATCAATAAGAAAGTCCACGTGTTGTTCTGGAAACGAATACACCAATTTTCACCAGTGTTCTTCTTTCGCCTAAAAAGTATGTCCTTGTGTATCTGGTAATACTCTGTTAACTTAGGAAAGTCAGGACGACCTAACCTGCTTTTTACCAAATTAAGATTGCCGTCTTGGTTTTTTCCCGCCTGAGTTTTTTACAAATTGGTCCTTCTTCCTGTAACTGAATTATTATTATGAATGACCGCCAGCAAAACTTCATCACAATCCCGTGTTGCTACTAAATCTCCATCCTGCTCGTTCTCCTCTACATATCGAGGTAATGCATCCGCCACAATGTTTTCAGAGCCTCTTATGTGTTCTATGCGAAGATCAAACTGCTGGGGATATACATGGCCCACCTCCGAAGTCTGCTGTGTTTAAATTGACACGTCTGTAGGTAAGTTAATGCACTAAGGTCACTGAAAACTAAAACTTTATGGCCCAACAAGTATTATTCAAATTTCTGTAAACCAAAAATGATTGCTAATGCTTCTAACTCTGAAATGAATTATTTTCAGCTTGTTGCAATGATCGACTAGCAAAAGCTATTGTTTTATGTACCTGATTTTCTCCTACTGTTTCAATTTGAAATAATTCTACCCCCAGACCATAACCACAGGCATCGGATCCAAGACAAAAGTGCTTGGAAAAATCTGACTATTCACCAGTGCCTCTTTGAGTTCTTCAAATGCCCTTTGACACTCATCAGTCCACTTATAGGGTACATTTTTCTTTAAGAGCTCCCTCAGACAAGGTGCATTAAATAACTGACCAGGTACAAATTTTCGATAAAATCCAAAAAGACCAAATATCATATCTGCATGGCTGTAACGGCTCGTGCAGCCACGTCTCGATCCCTGAGTCAACAGATGGGGACTTTTGCAAGACAACAACCATCTGCACGAACAGTTCGACGACATTTCCAGCAGCATGGACTATCAGCTCGGAGACCATGGCTGCGGTTACCCTTGACGCTGCACCACAGACAGGAGCGCCTGCGATGGTGTACTCAAAGACGAACCTGGGTGCACGAATGCCAAAACGTCATTTTTTCGGATGAATCCAGGTTCTGTTTACAGCATCACGATGGTCACATCCGTGTTTGGCGTCTTCGTGGTGAACGCACATTGGAAGCGTGTATTCGTCATTGCCATACTGCAGTATCACCCGGCATGATGGTATGACGGCACTTTGAACAGCAGACGTTACATTTCAGATGTGTTACGACCTGTGTCTCTAGCCTTCAATCGATCCCTGCGAAACTGTACATTTCAGCAGGATAATGCACGACCGCATGTTGCAAGTCCTGTACGGGCTTTTCCGGATACAGAAAATGTTCGACTGCTGCCCTGACCAGCACATTCTCCAGATCTCTCACCAACTGAAAACATCTGGTCAATGGTGGCCGAGAAACTGGCTCCTCACAATACGCCAATTGCTACTCTTGATGAACTGTGGTATCGTGTTGAAGCTGCATGAGCAGCTGTACCTGTACACGCCATCCAAGCTCTGTTTGACTCAATGCCCAGGCGTATCAAGGCCGTTATTACGGCCAGAAGTGGTTGTTCTGGGTACTGATTTCTCGGGATCTATGCATCCAAATTGCGTGAAAATGTAATCACATGTCAGTTCTAGTATAATATATTTGTCCAATGAATACCCGCTTATCATCTGCGCTTCTTCTTGGTGTAGCAATTTTAATGGCCAGTAGTGTACATTGTTGTCCGACCTGATTAAAGTCACTTTTAACGTTGTTACTGAACAAAGTCAGGTCATTTTTCCAAGAATCTCTCAAATTCGAGATGTTATCCTCCATTTTAGCTTCCATTTCTACTGACAAGTTAGTAAACTCCTGATCAAATTCAGTGTGTAACTCATTTATTTCCAAACCTATTTTATTCATTTTGGTATCCATATCCGTACCTAATTTATCCATTTTGGTATCAATGTCATTACCCATTTTATTAATTTTTGTGTCAATATCAGAACTTACTGAAGATTGAATATCTGAACCCATCTCCTTCATATGTTTGAGAATATTCGCAAACATACCTGAAACACTATCTTTTGAATCACAAGCCCCTGACATTGGTTCCTGTTTCATTTCTTTAACAGTGACAGGCTTCCAGCGCGCTTAGTTAGACAATGTTGACTCAGGTAAACCAGTCCTCTGTTCGTGATACATCAAAACTGCAATTACCTATCATTGAACCATCTTCATAATTTACATTACCTAAAGCTACCTTCAGTTTCTCATCTACTATTTCCTGATTCTTTTCGGCCATTCTGTAAAGTTTCTTGGCACACGCACACAAAACTTTAATTAGAACACTACTTACCTTTGGCCTCGTCCGGTTGACTGCGCGGCGAGATGAAACAGCGGGACCATCCTCCGAGCTCCACTGCAGCTGCAACGCCGTCTCTCGAAGTTCCGTGGTCACCAATGTAGTCTGCCACCTCGTTCCACTGGCTGCCAATTCTTCATGAAACTTCATTTGCACACGTGTCTATCGTCCTAATATAGTTCCTTTTACACTCGCGTGTAAAAACTTCACGAGTTCAATGGACACTGCTGCTTTTATAAAGTTCCTACACATCCGAACTTCACTATTGTTTTTCCCGGCCGATAAAAAACCAATTGCGGCGGGGCGGGGTTTTGTTCTCTGTGCAGGCTGCACATTAAAATTCACCTACCTCAGAACGGCCTCTGCTCGATGTCCCTTCACTCGGCAACGTGGATACTTAAAAGATGATGTAAAAGCAGCGTTGATAAATAAAAAAAAACACCATCTAATATCTACAATTACTGAGGCTGCGCAACTCTAGTAATGAAAGAAAGATCTGTAGAAAAACTGTCATTCAATTTTATCGGGCAGTAAGAAAATGGATTAGCTCCTGGAAAATAATGTCCGAAATTTCCACACAAAAATGTTTATTTTGTCATTGATAGCCAAAAAAGGTACTATTCAGTCAACATTTAAACTATTGACTATTTTCTTCCAGATCACAACTCATACATACATTTCACATGCACAACAGCCAGAGACCTGTCCAAACCCAACCTGAATTAAACAACGTTTTCTCAGTCATTAATTTTACCACTAATTTGAGTTATTGCATTCGGTCCTTCTTGTGGATTTCTTAAAAAGAAATTGCTCGCCAAAAATGCTCAGTGGTTGAATACTGAAACATGCCACGCGGATACTATGAAGGCCAAATTTTCACACGCGAATATCTTTCCAACAAAACAATTCTAAAACCTCCAAACTTCACAAAACTGTCTGTAAATGCAACTGCTACTACGACCACACAAACTGGACGCGAGAAGCCAAATATTTCTTCATTTTACACATTATTTTGACTCGCACTAGTAACATGACCTTCTGCGTTCAAAGCTAGCGAGGCACTCCCTTTTTGCAGTCTCTAAGCTATACTCCTCCCGAATAGGCCATGAAGGCCCAACGGTACCGACCGGCCGCCGTGTCATCCTCAGCCCATAGGCGTCACTGGATGCGGGTACGGAGGGGCATGTGGTCAGCACACCGCTCTTCCGGCCGTATGTCAGTTTCCCAGTATAACTATCAGGTAAGGAGCGGGAACCGTCTCAATTCTGATTGGCTAACAATACTCCCTGCCAGTCAGTATACTCGCTCATGATCATACTGGCCTACACCAATCCTTATACACAGACGCGTTTACGCCATTCTGACATTAAAATATGAAAGTAATGTTTAATAAACGAAAACGAAATGGCGATGATTCTGGAAATATTCTTTAGATGCTGTTTTTACTCCAGCTGACTTTCTGGCTGCTCTGTTACAAGAGCAATCACACCTAGACATACGTCATCAGCAAAGTGGGTAAATTCCTTAGGATCATTTTCCCACGACAGGTTACTTAAGATGGTATATAATACATTTAAATCTGACGAATGTCCCACGTACACACTCTCATTTACTCACATTTATTCCCACAAAAATATTAGACACAAATAATAGTTTTGTCTGATTTTTACATTATGAAAAAGGAAAAATAATGAAAATTATAATATGAAAATCTCAGTTAATTAATTCTGCACACTGAGAGTTCTGTTTATGTTTTCCAATTGTACCAAAAGATAAACTATTATATTTCCTAACTGAATTTAGTTTCCTAAGTGTCGGTTTTTGACTTTTTTAGCAATTTTTGTACCTCCGAAACTATGATAGTTACAATGTTGAAACTTTTATAGAATCTTCTCCTGAATAACAAAAGGTAGTGTACCGATTTTAAAAATGATTGAATAATATTTAATATCATTTATTTAGGTTAATAGGTGGCATGAATATACGCGTCCAGTAAGAGACATTGAATAGCTTTCCCACGGCAGGCAGTGACAGACACTTGTGTGTCTCCCGGTTAGGCCGCTAGGCCGCTAGATGTCAGCCCCCGAAGTTACGAAAGTTCGCTCGGAACAACTTGCGACGGTACAACTTGCCGTGTGACTATCCTCTGCTGGCGACCTCTTATCCGGTGGGTCATATGTTCGAACTTGTGTTACAGGCTACCCAGTCTCTCTGTCGCTGTGGGCCTTCATCTTTGCTGATCTCTGTCCAGTGCAGGCATATGTACCGGTATTCGTCTTCGGACATGTTGGGTACCACAGGTTATATACTATACTTCCTGATATTTTACTTTGCAAATAAACAGCAGGCAGGCTGACAGGAACTGCGCCTGCCACGCATTGATGACGGCAAGCAGTTGTGTCAGCCTTTGGCAGACTGCTGATGCCAGCGCCCACTGCTGCAAATATATGCCATACCCCATCCCAGCAGTTGCTGACATTAGCATACGACATATCTTTGAAAGCTTTTAACTTCCCTCGTTACTGTCTTTTCTTATTTATTTTTGCAGCTATTAGAGTATCTGACTCATGTATTGGAGGTTTACATGGAGATCATGCTTTGTTACGAAAATAACCTGACCATGTGACAAATAGGAATACGTGTCTCTTATACTTTCTTCAACTAAAGAATGAAAAGTCACTCTGAATTAACAGTATTACAAATTACATTGTTTGTTGTTCCTTTTACACGCAACACACTTTCCTAACAACTTCTATGCTCATCCGGTCTCCTTTGGCACTTATGTTTGTTTACCAACCACACTGAAGTAACCATTTTATGTAGCTTGTCCACATTCATTAAACAGGAAATCAATGATGACAGAAGCCTTTTCAAACATGACACTGCCATTCATCTCTTAATTCAACTGGTTATTTTTAAAACACCACAAGTCACGTAATGTAAACTTGTGAGAATACAGAAAAATATAATTGCTTAATAAACTAGAAACTGTTAATAAACAGTTTTGCCTCTGAGGATTAATACTTGAGGATCGACATCATGTAAATATGATATGAAATTTAATTACTTATTATACTTCCCAATATATAACTTAAAGCTCTATACCTTACACAATTTTAAAACTAAACGAACAACATTTTATTATCTACATCTAGTCACACTCCGCAAGCCACCTGACGGTGTGTGGAAGAGGGTACCTTGAGTACTTCTATCGGTTCTCCCTTCTATTCCAGTCCCGTATTGTTCGTGGAAAGAAGGATTGTGGGTATGCCTCTTGTGTGGGCTCTAATCTCTCTGATTTCATCCTCATGGTCTCTTCGCGAGATATACATAGGAGGGAGCAATATACTGCTTGACTCCTCGCTGAAGGTATGTTCTCGAAACTTCAACAGAAGCCCGTACCGAGCTACTGAGCGTCTCTCCTGCAGAGTCTTCCACTAGATTTTATCTATCATCTCCGTAACGCTTTCGCGATCACTAAATGATCCTGTAACGAAGCGCGCTGCTCTCCGTTGGATCTTCTCTATCTCATCTATCAACCCTATCTGGTACGGATCCCACACTGGTGAGCAGTATTCAAGCAGTGGGCGAACAAGTGTACTGTAACCTACTTCCTTTGTTTTCGGATTGCATTTCCTTAGGATTCTTCCAATGAATCTCAGTCTGGCATCTGCTTTATAGACGATCAACTTTATATGATCATTCCATTTTAAATCACTCCTAATGGGTACTCCCAGATAATTTATGGAATTAACTGCTTCCAGTTGCTGACCTGCTATATTGTAGCTAAATGAGAAGGGATCTTTCTTTCTATGTATTCGCAGCACATTACACTTGTCTACATTGAGATTCAATTGCCATTCCCTGCACCATGCGTCAATTCGCTGCAGATCCTCCTGCATTTCAGTACAATTTTCCATTGTAACAACCTCTCGATATACCACAGCATCATCCGCAAAAAGCCTCAGTGAACTTCCGATGTGATCCACAAGGTCATTTATGTATATTGTGAATAGCAACGGTCCTACGACACTTCCCTGCGGCACACCTGAAATCACTCTTACTTCAGAAGACATCTCTCCATTGAGAATGACATGCTGCGTTCTGTTATCTAGGAACTCTTCAATCCAATTATTGTTCTAAAGAAGAAACAATTCATACTCACATGAGCTAATGATCTGCGTATCTAATTTATTTGAATACAGAAAAGTAAGAAATATTTACAGTGCCAATAAACTGCGCCCTATTTTCACAAGATAAATATTTTAATACATAGTGATACTTCCGACTTGCTTCTTGAATTAAAATGAAAATAAAAATAAAAATCCCAATTCATTCCTTGTTAGTGGTACTAATGTTATAAACAGGGTGATTATAATTAAGGTTCCAGTTTCAAAACTCTGTAAAAGAAGATCAGCTGGGGGACTCGTTGTGGAAACAAAATAAAAAAGAACAACGAAAATTTTACCAAAATGTGGTGCTGTATGTGGTAGAATATGCAAAACAAAGGATGTTAGGTACATGTCTATTCCTCAGTTCTCGTGGGAGATGCTCGGCATGGCTGTCTCAATGAAGGCTCACACACTGCTGCAATAGGTCTATTACTACAATGGTGACCCCACGCCAGTGGCTCTGCAGAAGTTCCAAATATGGTACAAGGTATGAATAAAGGCGTTTTTCAGATGTCGGCCAAGGCTCTGGAGAAAGTTGTTAAGAAATTCGAAAAGATAGCTTCTTTGAAGTGAAGTGTAGCAGAGAGACGAAAACAGTTGAACCGATTGCATAGAAGATGTGGCCACAACTTTGGAGGAGCGGTCTAATGGAGGTTTGTAAATTCGCAGTTCACGGAGAATCGCCTGTACTATGGACGAGCCTGTGAGCACTCTGCATAAAATTCTACCAAACATTCTGCAATTCTGTCCATACGAAATTTCCCATGTCCTGGAATTACTTCACGCTGACCTGCCAACAGGACAACCATTTGTAAGACAAACATTTGCTCTAGAATTTCTTGCTCCAATGGAAGTGGACAATGAACAGCCATGTAACATTTTGTGGGAAGACGAAGCCCATTTCATCTCCAAGGAAAGCCAATATACAGAACTGTAGCAGAGCCCATTTACATTAAGACGTTTTCAACGCTATATAATGGGAAAATTTTCTTTAATATTTTTCTTTCCATACATTTCCCCCTTATTCGATAATATTCCAGTGGCGTTTGGCATCATTCTGAGGAGCTGTTCTTGTTTTACAGCATTTTGAAACTGGAACTGTCATTATAATCACCCTGTTTAGAACGTGAGCTGTATAGTATTCCAACAACTTTTAACTTACGGTACTCCTCATTAGGCTAGTATCCCTTTAGATTTCTAGGATGCTTTATGTCAGTTGGAAGATTACGGGAGTATGCTGTTTTTTGTGGCATCGCAGTGTTGCTGGGATCACAGTTTAGATGTCTGAATATGTGATGCACAAGGCCATTAATACTTTGTCTAGCCCTGACTAAATCAAAATTATCCTTCAAGTAAGCTAAATGGATACGCTGTCTTAAAAAATGTTCAAATGTGTGTGAAATCTTATGGGACTTAACTGCTAAGGACATCAGTCCCTAAGCTTACACACTACTTAACCTAAATTATCCTAAGGACAAACACACACACACACACATGCCCGATGGAGGACTAGAACCTCCGCCGGGACCAGCCGTACAGTCCATGACTGCAGCGCCTATAACCGCCCGGCAAATCCCGCGCGCCTTACGCTGTCTTACTTTCTCACCTTAGGACACAGACAATATCATGGCCATCTACAACACTGAGTATGAATCTACTGCTCCTGGATGCATTAGTAGCCAGTAACATATACTCCATCAATGTGAATACCCATCACATTTCCTATCACCTAGTATTAAGAACAAATACGTACAGCATACGTTATACTGGATTGCAACAGATTATCTTTCAAGTAAGTGACTTGAAATGAAATTGCGTGCTTACGGAATATCGTCGCATTATGTGACTGGATTTTTGATTTCCTGGCAGAGGGGGTCACAGTTCGTACACTACTGGCCATTAAAATTGCTACACCACGTAGGTGACGTGCTACAGGCGCGGAATTTAACCGACAGGAAGAAGAGGGAAGGCCAGGTTATGAAACTTAATAAGGGAAGCAATTAAATGCAATTCCAAAGTGACAGCCACTGAAATGGGATGGTATGAATCTCCAGTAGCAGAAACACCAGCACAAACAGCAGCAGCACGCAAATGGACCATCCAAAAAACAGTAGCAACAGAGGAACCTACTACTGAACCAACATTAGCAGCAGCAGAACTAACATCAGAAGCAATAGTTCCAACATCAATAATCAAGCAACCAGAATCACTGGCCTTCACTGCAACAGCACACAGCAGCAGCAGAGGTAATAGGAGCAGTCATCCATCACACCAGAAGAAGGCAGCCTCCCTTGAGAAGCCAGGAGTTTTGCTGGGACAAAACAGTGAACAACAGCACATAACAGGAAAACAGGTAAATGTTTGCAAGCAGAGGAATCTACAACAAGGTATGAAATCTTGTAACAGTGTAAGAAAAAATGCATCAACAGAGTGTAAAGTCGCAGGTCAGTTGGATTGTTCGAATCAGCTAAGAACTATGAGTCTGAACATTCACTGTCTTAAAAACAAGTACCTTGAACTTGAGGTAGCAGCAAATAGTGACCATATTGATTGTTTATGTGTTATGGAACATTGGTGCAGGAACAGTGAACTAAACAGCATAAACTTAAGCCAATATAAACTTGCCAGTCAGTACTGTAGGCAAAATGCCAAAGGTGGTGGTGTATGCATTTATCTAAATCCCAAGCTTAAATTTAAGTTAAGATACGAGGCTAAACTATTAATCATAGAAAAGGATTTTGAAACAGTAGCCATTCAGTTATATAGTTTAAGAAAGGAAATAATTGTTGCAGCAATTTACAGATCACCATCTGGAGATACTGAAGTTTTTCTTAGGAATTTGGAAGAAATGCTCAACATTTTCTCAAATGAGAACTCTACCATAATTCTTTGTGGTGACTTTAATATTAATCTATTGGTCCAGAGTTCAGTAAAAAACAAGTTTTTAGACATAATAAAAAGCTTCAACATGTTCCCCCTCATATCAGCTCCCACTAGAACAACAGACTCCAGTGAAAGCCTAATAGATAACATCTTCTCAAATGTGGTCACACATGAAGTTGCAGTTACAAATGTGAATACGGGATTATCAGATCATAATGCACTAACCTTTAATCACACTGCAACTCCCAAGGAGGAGGAAAATAAAAAGGAGTACAAACAATTTTTCTCTACTGAAAATTGTAATCAGTTCAAAAATAATTTAAAAAATGTAGTTTGGTCAGAGGTCTTGGCACAAACAAACACAAATGGTGCTTACAATATATTTGCTTCGACTTTTATGACATACTTTGAAATGTGTTTCCCAAACAAGCTTTTGAGTTATAGATCATCTGGATCCAAAGCGACCTGGATTACACCCGGACTTAAAAAGTCAAGTGAAACCATGAAATTACTAAGTTTAAAGTTAAAAACATGTCATGATCAGCAGTTTGTTGAGTATGTGAGGACATACAAAAAGACTTACCGCAAAGTAATAGCAAAAGCAAAATTATTAAGTAATGATAGAGTAATAAGGCAGGCTAGTAACAAGTCCAGAATGATGTGGAAAATGATAAAAAAAGAAACTGGGGGTCAAACTAAAGAACAGGCAATCAATCTTAAAAATAAGGAAATATCCCCATAGAAAAAGATGCCATGGCAAACTATGTAAACAATTATTTTGTAAATATTCCCCTTACTTGATGTAGTAAATTTAAGCAACAACGAACAGTGATGACTCCAATGGTAAATACCAGCATGATGGCAATCCCAACAGATGGGCATGAATTTTTCAAAGTCATTAAATGCTTGAAATCCAAAATGTCCTCTGGGTTGGATGATGTACCTGTATCAATAATTAAGAAAATTGCTCCATGTGTTGTCAAACCTATAGTGCACATAGCAAACTTGTCCCTTAGTGAAGGAATATTTCCGGATAAACTTAAAATCTCTAAAGTAATACCTCTATAAAAAAAATGGTGACAGACATAAAATAGAAAATTACATACCTATATCTCTCCTCCCAGCCTTCTCCAAAATACTTGAGGAATTAATGAAAATCAGGGTTACAAAATATCTAGAAAAACGTAAACTAATAAATAACAGACAACATGGGTTTCGAACAGGGCACAGTGCAGAAACAGCCATATTGGACTACACAACAGAAGTAGTAAGAAATTTGGAGTCAAATAAACAGGTTGTTGGAATTAATCTGGATTTATCCGAAGCCTTCGATACTGTGAACCATGTAATATTACTAGGGAAACTTGAAGCAATAGGCATCAGGGGTACTGTTAAAAAATGGTTTGAATGTTATCTACAAAACAGGTGACAAGTTGTTGAGCTGAGGTCATCCAACAATCTTCACAATTTTAAACTCATATCTGAATCAAAACAAATTGACATAGATGTTCCACAGGGCAGCATTCTGGGCCCATTGTTTTTTGTAATTTATATCAATGGTATACAGGCTCCAGACACCTCAGCCAAAATTCTACTATTTGCAGATGACACGAGTATCATAATTAGTCATATAAAAGAATCATTGTGTACTACAGCAGAAAAAATGCTCTCATACATACAGTCATGGTTTTATTCAAATAAGCTGACATGAAATACAAAGAAAACAAACTTTATATAGTATGGAAGCAAGTGTCAAGGGGAAAATATGTGCCTTATGCTGGATAGCAAACAAATAGAAAAAGTGTGCACCACAAAGTTTCTGGGAATGCGAATTGACCAAGATTTAAACTGGAATGAACACAGTGTATATCTTACTCAGAAACTTAGCTCAGCATGTTTTGCCTTAAGAATAATATCCAATGCATGTAGCAAAGAGTGTATTAGAGCGGTGTACTTTAGTTATTTGCAATCAGTTGCAAGCTATGGCATAAGTTTTTGGGGAAAAACCAGGTCAAGACTAAATGATATTTTTATTATGCAAAAAAGAGCTATTTGTATCATGACACACAGCCCACCACAAACTCACTGTAGACCCTTATTCAGACAACTAAAGATACTGACAATACCATCGATATATATTTTTAAATGCCTGGAAATGATCAGTAAAAATAACTGCAATCTCCAAACCAACTCAAGCTACCATGATCACGATACAAGGCATTGTAAGGACTTCCACATTCCCTATGTAGCAAAAACTAGAAGTCAGAAACATGTTAGCCACTTAGGAATAAAGCTTTTAAATGCACTTCCATCTCAAATTAAAGAATTGAAAGGCAAAAATAATTTCAAGCGTGAAGTAAAAAAATACTTGATGGAAAAATGCTACTACAGTGTAAATGAATACCTGTCTCAGACTGTGGATTGAAACCTGTACTCATTATTTAAAAATTCAAACTAATTTAATTATGTTTTCAACTTCTTAATTATGGTACTTGTGAAAAATCTGTTAAATATCCGTAATACGTTTTGTGTATAAGGCGTAGTTCATTATATATAATTGTTTATCATAAGCACGTACATTTGTTTTTGTGTAATAAGTTCTTGTACACTACTTATGTACTATGTGTACGTAATTTGTTTTGTTGTTTGTATATGTTTGTCCAGTCATTATGTGTATGTATTGTTATGTGTTACGTGTAATCAAATGACAAATCCTATATCATATGTGTGATCTATTGGATGCTAAATAAATAAATAAATAAATAATAAATAAATACGGAAATGATTAGCTTTTCAGAGCATTCACACAAGGTTGGCGCCGATGGTGACACCTACAATGTGCTGACATGAGGAAAGTTTCCAACCGATTTCTCATACACAAACAGTAGCTGACCAGCGTTGCCTGGTGAAACATTGTTGTGATGCCTCGTGTAAGGAGGAGAAATGCCTACCATCACGTTTCCCACTTTGATAAAGGTCGGATTGTAGCCTATCGCGATTGCCGTTTATCGTATCGCAACATTGCTGCTCGCGTTGGTTGAATCCAACAACTGTTAGCAGAATATGGAATCGGTGGGTTCAGGAGGGTAATACGGAACGCCGTGCTGCATCCCAACAGCCTCGTATCACTAGCAGTCAAGATGACAGGCATCTTATCCGCATGACTGTAACGGATTGTGCAGCCACATCATGATCCCTGAGTCAACAGATGGGGACGTTTGCAAGACAACAACCATCTGCACGAACAGTTCGACGACGTTTGCAGCAGCATGGACTATCAGCTCAGAGACCATTGCTGCGGTTACCCTTGACGCTGCATCACAGACAGGAGTGCCTGCGATGGTGTACTCAACGACGAACCTGGGTGCACGAATGGCAAAACTTCATTATTTCGGATGAATCCAGGTTCTGTTCACAGCATCATGACAGTCGCATCTGTGTTTGATGACATCGCAGTGAACACACATTGGAAGCGTGGTTTCGTCATCGCCATACTGGCGTATCACCCGGTGTGATGGTATGGTGTGCCATTGGTTACACGTCTCGGTCACCTCTTGTTTGCATTGACAGCACTTTAAACAGTGTACGTTACATTCCCATGGCTCTACCCTTCATTCGATCCCTATGAAACCCGACATTTCAGCAGGATAATGCACGACTGCATGTTGCAGGTCCTGTTCGGGCCTTTCTGGATACAGAAAATGTTCGACTGCTGCTCTGGCCAGCACATTCTCCAGATCTCTCACCAATTGAAAATGTCTGGTCAATGGTGGCCGAGCAACTGGCTCGTCACAATACGCCAGTCACTACTCTTGACGAACTGTGGTATTGTGTTGAAGCTGCATGGGCAGCTGTACCTGTGTATGCCATCCAAGCTCTGTTTGTCTCAATGCCTAGGCATATCAAGGCCAGAGGTGGTTGTCCTGGGTACTGATTTCTTAGGATCTATGCACGCAAATTGCGTGAAAATGTAATCACATGTCAGTTCTAGTATAATATATTTGTCCAATGAATACCCGTTTATCATCTGCATTTCTTCTCGGTGTAGCATTTTAATGGTCAGTAGTGTAGGTGTTCGTTCTTTCCACGAACTACATGAGATCGGATTAATAGAGAATTGTGAAGGTGGTTCGATGAACTCTCTGCCAGGCACTTAAATGTGATTTGCAGAGTATCCATGTAGATGTAGATGTAGAACAATTCCAACATTAGAAACAAAAAGTTAGAGTAAGTTAACAATCATTTACAATTAAATCATGTATCATTAATAATTAACTAACACGATACATATAAAACTTACTTACAACAAACATTACAATTTGGTGGATGCACTTCTCTGTTACTTTTGTCTACATAAAGAGTTTGCTTCACTCTCGCTGTTTTTACTATGTTACACATATATACATGTATAATTCTAATTCCATTTCTCTTTATGACATAAGAAGACATGCATTCACAGCTTAAATGAACAGAATACCAGTAGCTTCTATAACAAATTCAAAACTGTGTGCTTCTTGTTATTAGTGAAATTCACGCTACCAACATACGATGGTACCTTACGGTTACTGCTAGTGTAGTTGCACTCTTCTAAACAGCATCCCATACGATCAAACGAGTTGCTTCTTTACCTGCAGTTACATTTTAGATACTTGGGCTGTGCATGGCTCTGCTTAAAAAGAATAGCTCAATATAGCCATAGCGTGGAGCCGCTTGCGTCTGCTTTCATGCCCAACAGCTAATTCGCTACAGATAATAACCTACAGCTGTGACACTGCAGTTAAATAATCTACCTGTACATTGGTTATAATTGTGAATTAATTAAATACACAGAAATACAAAATAAAATTTAAATGAGTAATTTAATAACAAGGGTTCTACTCTTAAGTCTCTAATTGATGTAGACGATAGAGATTTACATTGAATAATGTTTAGAAAACATGTCTTTCATGCTATGAAATTTGTTTGACACTATAAATCAACTAACATTTTATCATACATTTCACTCTTTTACTGTATCTGATCGGACTGTCAAAGAAAACTGAAACAACTTTGTGCAGAATTCTACCACTTAAATCTCATTTATAACTAGGCAGATAGATCAATCATAAATTCAGAAAATTTTCAGTCTTATTTGCACTAAAATAGTATTTACCTGAAGACTTTATTCTGATAAACTTATTGCGAACTTATCTCTGTAATTTAGCATGTATAAATCTATTCAAAACTCTTCTAAAAAACATGTGCTACATAATTAAACTGCATAATAGCCCCTAGAAACTTAGCTTATACTATGCACATAACCCCGTGTTCTACTCTGACAAGCAATTAAAATTTTTATGAGGTCAGATGACCTCCATGTACCAAATTTTGTACAAATTCAAGCAAACTACATCTAGTACATGAGAAACCTATCCAAAATAATACAATAATACATTTAACTAACCCCTTGAAATTTCACCCAGATTCTTATGTACAATACAAATTACATTCATCACTTACACAAACTAATTACTGTCTGCCAACCTGCATGCACCAAAAGTAGTGTGGCCAATGTGGACACTTTCCTTGCACTAAGTTGTGCCTCCATATGTTTTACGTACAACTTCATTTTCCCAAGTTCTATCTTTTACATCGAACACAAGTAGCCCCCAAAATTTCTTACATACTACACATGAAAAAATACTTATATACATACTTGCATTTATGCACAATCCCTTCCTTGGTTCACAAGATGCAACTCTGCCACCTTGCCTCTTACAGCATTTTTCTTGCCAGTGGAGTACCTTTTAAATCTCACCTTTTTGCGTTTTTCGAACTGATGAAACTTGAGGCTTCTTTTCCTCGTTTGTCAACAGAATCTTACATTTAGAAGCAAAATTTGTGACAACACTGGAACACCATTTTTTGTTTAGAGAGGCACACATTTTCTTTCCCAACTGCCAATTTCATCATCATCCTCAAACAAGTCATTAAACAATTGCTTTACCTCGATTTCATCTTTCCCCCCTTCAAGATTTCTTGCTACTTTAAATTTCTCCCATGCCCATCAGTGATGCAATAATGACTTCAGTATTTTTCCATATCATATCTAGTCATTAAGAGAATATTCACTTTCCTCCTTACCATACCATCCTTGTACTAACATCATCTCCTAAACAAATATTACCCTACTACCCATTTCCAGTTCTTCCAGTCTGCCTCTAAATCATCTGTAGCATATAGATCTTTTGTCAAATTTGTCATTTCATCATCATCTTCGGAATCAAAAATACTTTCTTCATCTTCTGAATTAATGATTTCACTAGCTGCAATATTCTCGCAACTAATCACTCAACTTCATCTCCCGTACAGGAATCCTCACTTATTTCTGCCAAATCGCTACATTACTTTCACATTCAATCTTCTACATCGACTCTTAATTCATGCTTTCATATTGAGCCATCGGTCCATTTTCATTAACATAAATAAGTGCACAAGTTCCATCCTTCGAGATATCCAAATCAGTAGTTTCAACTCTCGCAACTTCAGCACCTTTAACAATAAATCACTCACTTCTGCCGATACATAATAAAATTCATCACCAGCTAATGAGACTATTGATACGCCGACTTCATAGATCTCTTCACCTACTTTCTCCGATACAAAATCATCTTCATTACTTTCACCTGAGTTATTATCATTGTTGCTACTGACTAGAGCCTCATCAGAATTCATCATACATTCCAGCTCCACCAAATTCAGATTTACCTCTGATTACAGAATTTTCTCTCATACATACATTCATTCCATCATTTACTTTCTTTTCACTAAATGAATTCTCCAGTCACATATCATCATTATCATAGCTTTTAATGTATTTTACTATATTTCTTGCTCCTTCTTTGTTGTTGTGCAGCTTAAAATTATTCCCTTCTTTATTTTTATTTCTTATAACCTCCATCTCCAATATTTGTGGCTTCTTTGCCGAAATATAAACAGCCACAGAATTTTTAAAGTAACATGTCCTTTTCAATGCCAGTTAATTTCACAATATCCAGACCTGAGATGCGGCGATCTCTTTTAACAATCTCTTAGACTGACATTGCATTTCGTAAGGCTTCTGCCCCTCAGATCTTCTTTCCTGGTTTCTTTCCATTGTGAGAATTCCCATTTGAAAATTATAGTTACCATTGTGGTGATAATTATTTTGGTGATTATTGTAATTCCCATTCTGGTACTCATTTCCCTGTCTACTGTTCTCATTATGTGGCTTGAATTTCAGTGCCTGTTCAAGTTTCTCAATAAAATCTAAAAGGGAATCTGTCGGACTATGAACAAGATCCCATTGTAAAAATTTTGGTAATCATCTCTTGAATGTTGTGAACTCCATCAGTATTCCCAGTGGATAATTTATATGCATCAGCTTAGCTAGTTCAAGTAAAGAAATACTCTGCATTGACCCACAACTGTGTTTGAAACTTGACCCATTTAGGAACTCATTCTGTAGTTGGGTTTGCTTCATTTCATCCAGAAGTTGTTCAAAAAACAACTATCAAACAGCTCATATGCAGTAAATGAAGCACTCTTTAAATCTACCCATTATTGTGCGTTGCCCTCAAGCTGACTTCTTGCGAACTTAATTTTTGCCATTTCCATTCCTCTCACAAAACTCTCTACATGCACCAAGAAAATCTGCTGGATGGTATTTTCCATTGGTTGTAAAACACTTTGCCATTCTTGAACTAACCCAGTAGTAGGACGATTCACTGCTAAAGAATTTAATTTTGCCCGTACATCTTTAATCCCCTGTTCACTCTGCACAGCTTCTTTATTTAATCCCGACTGAAAATGTTCTCTATTTTTATGCACCTCCTTTCCACATTTTACAACTCTATGTCACAAATTGTTAACCAATGTAGTGGTCACTTCCTCAAACGTGAGACCTGAGTTTCTCCTGGTGTATACAATTTCCAAACAACTTACAGGAATTGAGCCAGTTAATATCTATAGCGACCGTCGATACTTCGATGGGAGTACACCCTGCCATTTTCAAGGCAAATACTGCAACGGACAGGTGATGTACAAACCCCATTATTGTGCGTTGCCCTCAAGCTGCCTTCTTGCGAACTTAATTTTTGCCATTTCCATTCCTCTCACAAAACTCTCTACATGCACCAAGAAAATCTACTGGATGGTATTTTCCATTGGTTGTAAAACACTTTGCCATTCTTGAACTAACCCAGTAGTAGGACGATTCACTGCTAAAGAATTTAATTCTGCCCGTACATCTTTAATCCCCTGTTCACTCTGCACAGCTTCTTTATTTAATCCCGACTGAAAATGTTCTCTGTTTTTATGCACCTCCTTTCCACATTTTACAACTCTATGTCACAAATTGTTAACCAATGTAGTGGTCACTACCTCAAACGTGAGACCTGAGTTTCTCCTGGTGTATACAATTTCCAAACAACTTACAGGAATTGAGCCAGTTAATATCTACAGCGACCGTCGATACTTCGATGGGAGTACACCCTGCCATTTTCAAGGCAAATACTGCAACGGACAGGTGATGTACAAACAAATTTAAAACCTTGGTTCTTGGAGTAATTCAGGAAAGATAACACACATACACTGAACACTAGTGCCACCAAAGATGACCAAAGTCAGAGATATTGATAGTGAAAAACTACGAACTAGCAGGTGAGATAACATTGATTCTGTCCCTCTGTTTTTTTGACAAGAGAGAAAGAGAGAGAGAGAGAGAGAGAGAGAGAGAGAGAGAGAGAGAGAGAGAGAGAGAGAGCAGGAGTCCAGTCAGAGTTTAAACAAAAATCTCCATTCCTGTTATAAGGTTGCTTGCTAATTTAATCTGAACAGCTTCCTTAATAACACAGTCCCAAAAGCTGGACATGCCTGCCAATATCTCGGTATTGCCATATAACATAGAATGACTAGTATCCAAACAATGTTAGACAGTAGCAGATCTACCTGGCTGCTGTAATCACGTGTGCTGTTTATGCTTAATACATCGGTCCTGCACAGTCCTGATAGTCTGACCAATCTATGCCGTGCCACAGCTACAAGGAATGCGATATACGCCCGCCTTACGCAAACCGAGATCATCCTTAACAGAATCCAAAAGTACCCTAATTTTAGATGGAGGTCAGAAAACACATTCCACATCATATTTCTGTAAAATCTGACTGATTTTGTTGGGAGTGCTTCCTGTGTAAGGCAAAAAGGCACTAGACTCAGGTGTCGATTCGGTATTATCATCAGTCACCCAATGCACAGTTGGTCGATAGTGCAACGCTCATTCATCTGTCTTTCTGATGAAATGTAGCTTCAAGATGGCTCAGCTCAGCTGGCAAAGTCTCAGTGTTGGAAATGACATGTGCCCTGTGTACCAAGGTATGAAGTACCCCTTCATGCTGAGCCAGACGGTGACAGCTATCAGCCTGATGTGGGTATACTTAAATAACAAGGGTTCCATTCGATCACCTGTAATTCATATAGGTGACAGAAAATTATCTCAATATCTTAGATGTTAATGAGCATCCTCTGATAACTGGCAGTCTTCATCCTAGTCAGCCTTGCCTGTCATACGGGCTACGCCATTCGCCCTCAAGGGCTAGCACCTGCATGACACCAGGACTATGTGCGCCACACGTCACCTGATCTACAATGTAGAGGAAAAAGTACGACTGTAAGCTTTAATGAATAAATTCTTGTTCCACTAATGTTGTGTCATTAGTGCCCAGCGTTCCAACTTGTCTGCTCCTCCACACTCCATGCTCTGTCTTACTGAAAACAGCAGAGGTGCCAACCCAGGCAGCATAGTACTATTATTTCATCAGGATTCATTTTAGAATATATTTTTAAGGCAGATGTGTCAGATATAGTGTGCATGCATGTGAATTTATGCATATTTTTTGCCACATCAATTGTATATTTATAGTCATGAAGAGAAAATTTAAAAGTCTTGAAAATCAACCTGAAATCTGAAGTAATATCATTAAGTGATTTTTGACAATAATAAATATGATTACACATTATATTAATCATGAAATATGTGAGGTGTATCACTCAGATATAATGAGTGATTGAAAAGAAAGTGGATAAGATTGTAAAAAACCATGAAGACAAACATCTATGATGAGCAGAAGGCTCTGCCTTGTCACACATAAGAATGTGCTAAAAACATTACTTGGTCTGTATTTGCACTGGCTATAAATTTTAGAAAACATACAATTTACTCACTGCAGTTTGAATTATTGCAAATTTACAGGTTTCTGTTGCAGATCTCCAATAAAACTCTTGTCTGGAAGAACGACTGAGTAACTTTTGAGAACCAGTTTTTAAGGTATACGGCCAAATGTAAAACTAGTATAAGATTAATATGAGGGAGATTAAAATGACAGTGGAACATAGAAGCTTTTCTTTCCTTTTTGACTAAGCTTAATACTTTTTACTATAGGTAATTTGCAAAGTATCATGCTAGCATTACAGATCATTGATTTATTTGGTTCTCCAGTTGTTAACAATCTGTTGTGTTTTCAAGTGCATCAGAGCTGAGTAAATGTGGCCTACCATATGTAATTATCACAGGACTGTACAATACAAATAGTTTCATACTACCCAGCATCATCACTGACCAAAGGTCAGATAAATAAATGAAGAAGTACTGTAGCTGTAGAAGAGTGATTTCCAGGGAAAATAATCAGCTTCAGACCCACAGCAATATTCTCTTTGGAAACAGTGGGCTACACAATGAAGTTTCAAGTTGTACGTAACTGTAATATATATTTTCATTATATACTGTATTTATGGTACTATATATGTGCTAAATAAATGAAAACTGCCAATAAATCTTTAAAATATACCTTCATATTTTATTATTTATAAATGCAATCTCTTTTCATCTTGCTCACAATTCTGTATTTTTCATTTGAATATAATACACACTTCAGGTAAGTAGAGTGTACTGTTTTGAATTTAACAGCAATAGTGATGCAAATATTGCAAGAAAATGTTGTTACAAAAATGCTTTTAAGCCCAAACCCAATGTGAGCTTCAATATTTTTGGAATCGTGCCCTTGAAGTATCACCTTGGAACCACATCAAAGCGACATTTACCTTTCAAAATCATTATGGTGTCCCTCAAATTACAAAATATTGTTATGATATTCTTGAATTAATGAATTACACAAGTAAAATTGAGGTCACTCTTATAAACTATTACATTTCATTCATAGCTTACATGATAGTCCAGCAGGATTACAATTGTAATATATTCTGGTTAAAATTATGTTTCTGTGCACAATGTACAGCTGCTCTTCCTATGCCGTACGTAAGATAATGTGAATCCCTGATTCAGTGTAGACTGGTCCACTAAGCTCGCTCACTCTAAGAGCAAATGCAGCCTCTTCAAATGGTTCCTGCATAACACCTCGACCAAATGTGCCCAAGTATCCACCCCTCTTTGCTGAACTGCAGTCTGAATACTTCTGGGCCAGTTCTGCAAATGATGCCACTCCTGTTACTATAAACTCAATAAATAACCTGATGAGACGTAGTGCATGCTTTTTGGAGCGTGTAATCTTTTTCTTTCTCCAAGAAGACGGCCTCCTTGAGTTGTTGTGCTTCACAAGCAAATGACTGCATTCAACTTCTTCTGGGCCACTGCTTGGTACAGGGGCAGCAGGTCTGCTTGGAGGATTCCACTGGCTCTCATTAGTATATTTATTATAGTAGTAATACTGTCCATATTTCTTGCTCAAACGTTTTCCCCATCCTGGTGGTAGTTCTTCCTGTTTCATAATGAATCTTAGAGGTAACTAAATCCCTTGTGGAATTAGTTGTAAATCTGAAACACAGAGAACAATAGCATGGTGAATAACCACAACACTCACAAACAGTTACATATGAGGTCAGAAATTAACAAAGGTGTGGAATATAGGACAATATATTTGATACCTAGTTCAGGAAAAATTCTACTAAGAATAAAGAATAGATGATTGCAACATATCATTGAGAGCAAATAAGATGAAAAAACAGTTCAGCTTCAGAAGGGATAAAGGTACAAAAGATGCAATTGGACTGTTACAAATAACTGAGGAAGATAGACGTTTTTGTTGACTTGGAAGAAACCTTTAATAGAGTTTGATTGTATTTAGGTATTGTGAAGCAGTTTGAAGTTAACTGGAAAGAAAGGAGACTGATAAGCAAACTGTGTATGATACAACAACTAAAAGTAAGGATAGGAGATGAGATGACAGAAGAAATTAAAGTTGAAGGGATGGTAGGCAAAGTTATGGCCTTTCACCAATTCTGCTTAACATCTGTTTAGGTCATTTAGTAGTAATAGTAATAGTAGTAGTAATAGTAGTAGTCATAGTAGTTGCATTTATACATGCATGGCTTTTACACAATCAGAAACTGTATACAGACATTTACGTACTTAAAGGTTGCTGACTTGCTTCCATTATATTGACAATACCCCTATGATCAACTCAGCCTTCTTCTTCAGGTATGTGGACTCCAACCAAACTCTGAACTATAGTTGACCTCAGGCTGCTATTTATAGCAAAGTTCAATCCTTGATGTGCAGTGTGCCCTTTCATGCTGTTTTGTTTTTCAGAACTCACAATATTTGGTGAAACACGAATTCTCTCAGCATTTTCCAGCTGCAGTGGATGTGATTGCCAGCAAGATTTTAACAAATTTGGACCAGGACCCCAACCGTTAATTAATGCATGGTTATTGGGTTCTTCGCTATCTTAATTTTGATACACTCCTTAATTATACTGTCATAGAAACTTGGTGTTTTCAAAACAATAGTGGTCTGATCATATTTTGTTTTATGATTATATTCAAAACAGTACTGTTGATTTACTTGGTTGTCTTATTTGGGTATGTCACTGATGTTCCTTCAATCTTTCCTCAATTGTTCTGATGATCTCCCCAACGTAAGACTTGCCACATTCACACAGGATGTGATACACTCCTGGCTTTCAGAGACCTAGCTCATCTCTAACATTACAAAGAGTACTGCTTATCTTAGTTGAAGGTGAGACGTATCAAGTTGGAATCTAACCACACTTTTACGTATCTACTCTCAAGAATAATTAATTTTTTTTTTTCAGATATTCATTGTGTATCTAATGCAGTTGCACACATAACAGGTTATATGTATGGGAATATGTCAAAATGTTATTTATGCAAAACCTCATTCAAACATATATTTCAATTGTTTATATTCCTGATCACAATGATAACTTGGCTTTAATATAAACATGAGGAACTAAAACTTATGGATAAATGAATTTATGATAATGGCATATGATTGAAAAACATTTTGAGCTCATCAGCAGTGCAGGAGGTATTTTTGCCACTCATTCAAATGCAGATACTCCCACTTTCCAAAACATGTTCTGTAATTACCTGTAATCAATTAACTTACAAAATAATTGACATAGAAGGTTTGGACCCTCAAAATGTCGATCACTTATTATGCTTTGATAACAGCAAGATTCTGAATTTTGACAATATAATTTTATTGCTGTATCTTTTCTGATTCAGACAACACTCTCACTATCTAATTTAGTTAATAATTAAGAATATGAATAATTTTGGATCATAATATATTTATTTTAAGGTTGTTGCCATACTCGTAATTAGGGGATTTCAGATGACCTGTAATAAAAATGTTCCATATGCTTTTGAAAATTAATAACATGAAACATTTTTATAAACCAAAGAATAGTAAAGTCTTAGAATCCATGCAGAATAGGAACATCTAAACCAGCCAAATTTCAAAGCATTATGTACTTTCAGAATTCACGTTGTGTTCCCACACTAGTCTAAATAGTTACCCCTCCACCAAAACTGGCAGTCTGCACCTGGAAATCATACAGGTAACATCTCTTTGTCGGATCACATTAAGCTTGTGACTGACCAGTACATGAATATCATCTATATGTTAGTCTTTGCTAAAGTCTGCATTTCATAATTCTGTGTCGGTTAAGGTTATATTCTGTACCCTGAATTAATACATGCAACAAAAGAAGAATATGAAACTGTGTAATATGTTTCTGTCTTAAAATCTTGGATGAACTAGTAAATATTAAACTTGAAATTGCTAATGATCTGCAAACTCCAGTTATGGGACTGTGTTATAAATTCTGGTGACAATATTATCAGTTGTGTTTTGTGCACTGCTACTTTCATTGTCTGTCACTGTACATCATGCTGCAATGAAGTTTCATCGCTACTGTGATAAGATTTGCAAAATGAGGGAATCACATCCCTCTATCTGTATAAACTGTGAATTCTGAAACTGCCACTGGATGCATGAGCTCGACCAACAATATGTCCTGGGGCACAGCAGCCAACCAGCATGGATCAGCACAGATATAAACAACACAGCAAGTTGAGACAATGTGGCAATATACAATGTGCCTAGCAGATGATGTGGAGAGGGGGGAGGAAATAACAGTTGACAGTAGCATCCAATATAAAGACAACACTAGGTAACATGTTCCTGTTTATTCACTGTGATCAACCGTTTTAGTCAGAATGAACAACTAAATCCTAGCAATACCAACACATTTTCCATAATGTGCATAACCAGTGGGAGGGGGGCCAAGCGGGTACTTTATGCCCACTATAAAAAAATTGAAAATAAATTCGTTAATTTTTGTTGACTCACATTAAATCATACTTTTCAAAGAGATACTCATGTGTAAGTAGGGTGCAAAATCAGAAAATATCTTTTAGCGCACTCTCAGCAGTATCAGTAATGTGTGCTACCTACAGGACTGTACTTTATGCCCAAGGTAAAAAAAATTAAAATGTAAAATTCATTAATTGTTGTTAAGTTTTACACAAACATATCTTTTAAAGAGATATTGATGTATAAGTAATGTTCTGAACCTGATAATTTTAATTATGACACTCACTGGGGAAAGTGACATCTACTACAAAGACTTAAATTTATGCGCTAAGTTTAACTGAAAATTTTAAAACATTTATATAATCTGATAAAAGAATCCATTAAAAGCAATAAAAAGTTTCCAGAATTCTAAAATATAAAGTAACTGAATAGATAACAATATTTTCAAGAAGTGGGCCAAAATACCTCCCCTTCCACCCCTTTGGTGTTGCAACGGTTAAAAGTAAAAGACAGTGTGTTGGGTATAACACCAGGTATGTCAGTAAAGGAAAATTTAGAGCTGGTAATAAAAAAGTTTAAGGGACAGTTGAAAGCCAGAATCAAAATACAGGAAAAGAACACGTGTAGTAAAATAAACTAATATTATAGTGAGATAAGAAGTATCAGAGAGTGTTTTGACAGTATGTAATCAGAATAGAACAATAGTATGGAAAGTGTAAGTAATGAAGTGGATTCAGTGCAAAACTGTTTATTAGAGAAAAAGGAAAATATTATAGAAAATTTTAATATGTAATTTGAGTTACACTCCTGGAAATGGAAAAAAGAACACATTGACACCGGTGTGTCAGACCCAACATACTTGCTCCGGACACTGCGAGAGGGCTGTACAAGCAATGATCACACGCACGGCACAGCGGACACACCAGGAACCGTGGTGTTGGCCGTCGAATGGCGCTAGCTGCGCAGCATTTGTGCACCGCCGCCGTCAGTGTCAGCCAGTTTGCCGTGGCATACCGAGCTCCATCGCAGTCTTTAACACTGGTAGCATGCCGCGACAGCGTGGACGTGAACCGTATGTGCAGTTGACGGACTTTGAGCGAGGGCGTATAGTGGGCATGCGGGAGGCCGGGTGGACGTACTGCCGAATTGCTCAACACGTGGGGCGTGAGGTCTCCACAGTACATCGATGTTGTCGCCAGTGGTCGGCGGAAGGTGCACGTGCCCGTCGACCTGGGACCAGACCGCAGCGACGCACGGATGCACGCCAAGACTGTAGGATCCCCACGCAGTGCCATAGGGGACCGCACCGCCACTTCCCAGCAAATTAGGGACACTGTTGCTCCTGGGGTATCGACGAGGACCATTCGCAACCGTCTCCATGAAGCTGGGCTACGGTCCCGCACACCGTTAGGCCGTCTTCCGCTGACGCCCCAACATCGTGCAGCCCGCCTCCAGTGGTGTCGCGACAGGCGTGAATGGAGGGACAAATGGAGACGTGTCGTCTTCAGCGATGAGAGTCGCTTCTGCCTTGGTGCCAATGATGGTCGTATGCGTGTTTGGCGCCGTGCAGGTGAGCACCACAATCAGGACTGCATACGACCGAGGCACACAGGGCCAACACCCGGCATCATGGTGTGGGGTGCACGTCCGCATGTATCCCGTGCCACCCAACGTGCTCTAGAAGGTGTAAGTCAACTACCCTGGCCAGCAAGATCTCCGGATCTGTCCCCCATTGAGCATGTTTGGGACTGGATGAAGCGTCGTCTTACGCGGTCTGCACGTCCAGCATGAACGCTGGTCCAACTGAGGTGCCAGGTGGAAATGGCATGGCAAGCCGTTCCACAGGACTACATCCAGCATCTCTACGATCGTCTCCATTGCTGCAAAAGGTGGATATACACTGTACTAGTGCCGACATTGTGCATGCTTTGTTGCCTGTGTCTATGTGCCTGTGGTTCTGTCAGTGTGATCATGTGATGTATCTGACCCCAGGAATGCGTCAATAAAGTTTCCCCTTCCTGGGACAATGAATTCACGGTGTTCTTATTTCAATTTCCAGGAGTGTATTTGGTGATCAAATGAAGTCAATGAAGTAGAGGCTGATGATATGGGATAAGTGAAAGAACTGTTAACACAAATTTTAACACATGAAAGGATATTCAAGCAGAGTGTGTGGAAGTAATGAGTGACATTCTCGACGCACGTATTATTGATGTTGATCTAGTGTTAGCACAGGCAGTTGTTGATGTAAATACTGATACATAAGAGACTAATAGCAATTAAATAGTTTTTGACATAGTGTAAGAAAATATTATTCATGTACAGGATGTGGAGGTTCAATCAGAAAATTATTGCTATAAATATTAATGCTTTAGGTGATACTGAAAGAGGGTGTGTGCTTTTAGTAGATGAGCATACCTCACATGGGCTTCATTTGAACAGACTTGGGAAAAGGTTCCTAGCACAAAAAACTAATTGAAAGAAGCACAGGCAATAGTTTTACTAGAAATTCAACAGTAATGACAAAATTTGTTTCATTGCCAACCACAGAAAGGAAAAATAGTGATTTTGTTCCACAGCAACACATTCCAGTAATAGCCAACACTCCAATAAGGTCTTTTTTAGGCTACAGAACAGAAGAGAGCACAGTGTAAATGTTGTACCTTTTGATAATATAACTTTTGTGAAAACTAACATTAAGGAACTAGTTAAGAATACAATTGACAAGCTATATTGTTTAAAAATATTTCATCAGAATATAAGAAGTCTTTTGAATAAAAAAGAAGAGCTGCTGCTTTCACTGCAAGAAACAGCTGACACAGACGGAATTATTCCTGATGTGCTCTGCTTAACTGAACAAAACTTGGAAGCCACAGAAATTAATCAGCTACATTTAAATAGTTATAAAATTGATTCTTCCTACTGTCGGGGCAACTTAAGACAAGGCAGAGTGGCAATTTACACATACAATACTATTAGGTCACAAGTTATAGATGCACACTACTGGCCACTAAAATTGCTACACCACGAAGCTGACGTGCTACAGACGCAAAATTTAACCGACAGGAAGAAGATGCTGTGATGTGGAAATGATTAGCTTTTCAGAGCATTCACACATGGTTGGTGCCGGTGGCGACACCCACAACGTGCTGACATGAGGAAAGTTTCCAAACCGATTTCTCATACACAAACAGCAGTAGACCGGCACTGCCTGGTGAAACATTGTTGTGATGCCTCATGTAAGGAGGAGCAACGCGTACTATCATGTTTCCGACTTTGATAAGGGTTGGATTGTAGCCTATCGCAATTGCGGTTTATCATATCGCGACATTGCTGCTCGCGTTGGTCAGATCCAATGACTGTTAGCAGAATATGGAATCGGTGGGTTCAGGAGGGTAATACGGATCAGCGTGTTGGATCCCAATGACCTCGTATCACTAGCAGTCGAGATGACAGGCATCTTATCTGCATGGCTGTAACACATCGTGCAGCCACGCCTCAATCCCTGAGTCAACAGATGGGGACGTTTGCAAGACAACAACCATCTGCACGAACAGTTCGACAACGTTTCCAGCAGCATGGACTATCAGCTCGGAGACCATTGTTGCAGTTACCCTTGATGCTGCATCACAGACAGGAGCGCCTGCAATGGTGTACTCAATGATGAACCTGGGTGCGTGAATGGCAAAATGTCATTTTTTCGGATGAATCCAGGTTCTGTTCACAGCATCATGATAGTCGCATCCGTTTTTGACGACATCACAGTGAATGCACATTGGAAGGGTGTATTCGTCATCGCCATACTGGTGTATCACCTGACGTGATGGTATGGTGTGCCATTGGTTATATGTCTCGGTCACCTCTTGTTCGCATTGACGGCACTTTGAACAGTGGACGTTACAATTCAGATGTGTCACGACCCGTGGCTCTACCCTTCATTCGATCCCTGCGAAACCATACATTTCAGGAGGATAATGCATGACCACATGTTGCAGGTCCTGTACGGGTCTTTCTGGATACAGAAAATGTTTGACTGCTGCCCTGGCCAGCACATTCTCCAGATCTCTCACCAACCGAAAACGTCTGGTCAAAGGTGACTGAACAACTGGCTCGTCACAATATGCCAGTCACTACTCTTGATCAACAGTGGTATTGTGTTGAAGCTGCATGGGCAGCTGTACCTGTACACGCCATCCAAGCTCTGTTTGACTCAATGCCCAGGCGTATCAAGGCCGTTATTACGGCCAGAGGTGGTTGTTCTGGGTACTGATTTCTCAGGATCTATGCACCCAAATTGCGTGAAAATGTAATCACATGTCAATTCTAGTATGATATATTTGTCCAACAAATACCCGTTTATCATCTGCATTTCTTCTTGGTGTAGCAGTTTTAATGGTCAGTAGTGTATCTAAATACTGTATTGAACAGCAGTTTGAATGTTGTGCAGTCAAATTAGAGCTTAAAACACAGTTCCTGAACATAGTAACAGTTTACAGGTCACCTATGGGAGACATTCAAAAATTTCTCTCTCAGCTAGAAACAGTTCTTACTAAACTCTATAGAAACAGTAGTAATGTCATCGTATGTGGTGACTTTAACGTAAACTTACTCACAAAAAATAGCAACCAGAAATTATTAGAATCACTATTGTTAACCTTCAATCTGCTCCCCATGATCTCATTCCCAACAAGAGTATATGGGCACAGTAAGACCCTGATTGACAACCCTAAAATTGCCAGCAGAAAAACAACACATGGCCATTGTAACAAAGTTAAACATGTTAGAACAATAAATGCTGAATCTACTTGCTTGTTCAGAAATAGTTTATGGCATGAACAATGGGAGGAAGTATACCAGGCTGACACAGAGAATGAGAAGTTCAACTCTTTCCTGAACAGTTTCTTTCCCGCAAAGACAGATTAAAATCAAACCAACCCGTAGTAAAAGGAAAGAGTGGCTAACTACTGGCATAAAAATATCATGTAACAAAAAGAGAGATCTGTATGTACAACAGAGGACTAGTACAGACTCAGTAGTAAAGTTACATTACAAGAAATACTGTAAAATTCTAACTAGTGTAATAAAGAGTGCCAAAAAGTTGCACTATGCACAAAAAATTAGCAACTCAAACAATAAAATAAAGACCATATGGCACATCATAAAAAGTGAGACAAATAGGAACATAAAACCTGATAATAATAAACACAAAGTTGCAACCTCAGATTTCAACAATTTTTTTCTTTCTAGAGCTGAAAAAACAGTGAACCATAATAAACAGGCTCACACAGAAGCTATTGAACCACTTAACCACATGCAAATAACATCTAAAGTAGCACTTCATTTCAGAAGTACAACCCCTAAAGAAATTGAAAAAACCATAAAATTACTCAAAAACTCAGATTCCCGTGGATACAATGTCATATCAAGTAGGATTTTAAAATAATGTGTAGACTTAATCAGTTATATATTGTGCTATTTGTGTCACCAATCTATGGAAACTGGTGTGGTCCTAGATAGATTAAAACATACAGTAGTGATGCCAATCCGCAAAAGTGGAGCAAGGGATGAAATATCCAACTATCGGCCCATCTCCCTGCTGTCAATACTCTCGAAGGTATTTGAGAGAATAGTGTATGATAGGATTTATAGTCACACTACACAAAATAGTTTCCTGGCTCCTACACAGTTCGGCTTTCGTAAGGGCTCCTCCACAGACAGAGCTATATTTAACCTAACAGATGAAATTTAGGTGAACTAAATTACAAAAGGTATCCGATGGGGATATTTTGTGACCTTGCCAAGGCATTTGATTGTGTAGATCACAACACACTCTTAAAAAAGCTTCCACATTATGACATTAAAGACAAATCTTTGACTTGGTCAGAATCATACAGGAAGCAAAGGGTTGTCTTAAGGGGGACAGGTACAGCATTAAAATCAGACTTGGGAAATATGAAGTATGGAGTCCCGCAGGGCTCAATTCTTGGGCCATTAATTTTCCTGTTCTACATTAATGATCTACCAATCACAATTAACAACAGAGCAGAAATAGTAATGTTTGCCGATGACACAAGTATCCTCGTAAAAGGACCCAACTCCACAATGCAGGATAAAGCCATGACAGTCTCTACTCAAGTACAAATGGTTCACTGCGAATAGCCTAACCTTAAATCTTTCAAAAACCAATATAATACAGTTTCTGACAAAAGATAAAAAAATAAAGCTCCTGGAATACATGTTAACAATCACAAAATTAATGAAACCACACATACAAAATTCCTATGTATCCAGATAGACAGTCACCTAAGATGGAAAGAACATATTGATCAGCTGGTCAAGAAACATAGCTCATTGTGCTTTGCACTAAGAGCTCTCCATCAGTTTGTAGAAAGAGAAATAATGTTGGTGTCATATTTTGCATATTTCCGTTCTCTTCTGGGTAAATGCTGCAGGTGTTGAAAAAGTATTCAGAATACAAAAATGAGCAGCAAGGCTAATATATAGGGTCTCTAATGGGACATCTTGCAGAGGTCTCTTCAAATCTCTCAGGACGCTTACCATCACACGTCAGTATATTACTCACTGATGTTATTTGTAGCCAACAACAGGGAATTGTTTCAGAAAAATTGTTACATCCACATCCATGACACAAGACAGGTGAAAAATTTTCAACATGGATCTGCAACTCTCACTAAAGTACATAGGTGAGTTACTGAATCAGGTATAAAGGTCTTCAATAAGCTCCCCATCAATATAAAAAAAGGAAATAAATAATGTACAGGTTTTCAAAAGGAAACTAAAATTATTCCTCATCGAACAAACTTTCTATAAAATGAATGAATACTTAGAGCTATAAGGTATAAGAGTGGGTGAAACTGCCTAAGAAAAGCACTCCTCTAGAGATAAAGTGTGATGCTGTTACTTGTAGTTTAATTGAAATTGTGGTGATATAATGTAAATTTATCTGTTTCATTATGAGAAAACGTGAACTCCCATGTATCTCACTCTCTTGAGCATTCACTTAAACCTTTTCTTAAGGAATGCAGTTAAAATTTGTATTCAATTCAAACCATGACCACGAAAAAAATTTACTTGCTTATATACCGAGTGATCAAAAAGTCAGTATAAATTTGAAAACTGAATAAATCATGGAATAATGTAGATAGAGAGGTACAAATTGACACACATGCTTGGAATGACATGGGGTTTTATTAGAACCAAAAAATACAAGAGTTCAAAAAATGTCTGACAGATGGCGCTTCATCTGATCAGAATAGCAATAACTAGCATAACAAAGTAAGACAAAGCAAAGATGATGTTCTTTACAGGAAATGCTCAATATGTCCACCATCATTCCTCAACAATAGCTGTAGTTGAGGAATAATGTTGTGAACAGCACTGTAAAGCATGTCCGGAGTTATGGTGAGGCATTGGCATTGGATGTTGTCTTTCAGCATCCCTAGAGATGTCGGTCAATCATGATACACTTGCGATTTCAGGAAACCCCAAAGCCAATAATCGCACAGACTGAGGTCTGGCGACCCGGGAGTCCAAGCGTGACAAAATTGGCGGCTGAGCACACGATCATCACCAAACGATGTGTGCACGAGATATTTCACGCATCTAGCAACATGGGGTGGAGCGCCATCCTGTATAAACATCGTACGTTCCAGCAGGTGTTTATCAGCCAGGCTGGGGATGATGTGATTCTGTAACATATTGGCGTACCTCTCACCCGTTACGGTAGCAGTTACAAAACCAGAATCACGCATTTCCTCAAAGAAAAAAGGTCCAATAATGGTAGATGTGGTAAATCCAACCCATACCAAAACAGTTATAGGATTTTCGGTAGCCAAAATTCTGCAGTTGTGGGCATTGACAGACCCTCGGAGCACGAAATGAGCTTCGTCGGTCCACAACATGTTACTGAACCAATCATCATGTTCCGCCATCTTTTGATACGCCCACACCGCAAATGCCCTCCGCTTCACTAAATTGCCAGGTAACAGTTCATGATGCGATGGATTTTGTACAGATAGCATCAGAGGGTACGCCTAAGTGCCAACCAAACAGTAGTGTATGGAATGCCGGTGCAATGTGCAACTGCATGAGCACTGCCTTCCCTGTGCATAGACGAACCCGCTGCAGTCTCCATTTCTTCCTGAACTGTCTCCGCAGCATTACGCCTTGTGCTCGGTCGGCCACATGGGGTCTATCGTCGAAACAACCGATGGCTTCGAACTTCGAAATGATTCTCGCCACAGCTGCATTTGTCAACGGACCTTTACCCATTTGAATCCCCTTCCTATGGCGATAGGATCATAATGTTGAACTAGCACATTCCCCATTCTGATAATACAGCTTCACTAAAAGCGCCTTCCCAGGTAACATCAACATGCTGCGACTGCTGGTGCATCTGATTCTCTCTCTCATTACAGCTCCTTTTATACATGATTGTCATGCATAGTCACTGACGTTTTGCTGTCCAGCACCATATGTTGGACATTCTGTGTTTTTTTTTTTTCCCTAATAAAACCCCATGTCATTCCAAGCATGTGTGTCAATTTTTACCTCTCAATCTACATTATTCTGTGGTTTATTAAGTTTTCAAATTTATACTGACTTTTATTACTTGTACACTGGCTGTATAATATGTAATCAACAGGACCAAATAAATAAATAAATAAAGAGCTTCTGAATAGAATACATGATAGTGTGAATGAAGGCCAGGTTGAGAGAGACTGTAGTATTTTGATGATTAGTAATAATGTAAATTATTTACCATTAATGAAATATAGTGCAAGTGATGTTAAAAGGCTGTGTACAAGCAGTAATTAAAATAGTTGTCAAAGATAAGGAGCTTGTTAGTAAGAAAAACACGAAAAATTTGTAGTTGGTACTGAAGTCAGTGAAAGATAAACAGTAAAAGCAGATGTAGATAAGGTTGTAATGAACAGTGTGTATGTTGAAAGGAAGGGAAAATCAAAATAGATTGCCGATAAGTTGCCAACAGCAGCTGTTGTTAAATTATTAAAGTTTAAAGATGAGGCAAATAATGTGATGGGGAGAGTAAGAGCTCTTTGTCTTCATTTTAAAGCTAGTGATTGGAAAAGAGTGGTGTTTAATATAAATGTATAAAAAGTAATTTTTATATGTTAGTAATGTTCTTTGCTTGTATGTTCATTGAATACAAAGTGGTCAGAGCATTTATGTTTACTGGGTGTAGGAAGTATACAAATTTTGTGGTATGTGGCACAGGTTGAGCAAACATTATAAAATATAAAGGTGGAACTACACCCCCATTTGCAAAAAGAGGTGTTGGAGATGGGAGACATATTCATAGTGAATCCACTAATTGGTAGCAGGTGCATTACACTTTAATGAGCACACTACTGCAAAGTCATCACCAATCTGCATAATTCTATCCTTTCTCTCCAGAATCAGGCTATTCTCTGACTATCCTATCCTTAGTTTATAAGAAGAACTGGACAGTTCTCTCTTACTATCCAAAAACGTAAATAAAGATATAGCATGTCAGTGCTCAAATTTTATATGAATATTTTTGGGTTAAAGGTTTTGCAAGTTCACGTATTGATAGTAAGTAAGAGAATGGAAAAGCATACAATGTTTACTGAAGTTTATAATGAAACAGCTTATGTTTCTGAGGGCTCTAATGATGAAAAATTATGTGTCAAAAATGATAAATTTATTTCATCTGGAAACACAATGCAATATACGAGGTAAGCCACTGTATAATAAAATACTAATTGACAGAAAATATGGAGAAACTATAAATATAAACTTAATGAAAAATTTATATTAGCAGCAGAAAAAGATCTTTAAAGTATGTGTTTCAGTAATACATCTGGAAATATATGAAACTGAGAAAGTTATTAACACAGTTTAAAGTGAAATTGATTTTGTTTGTATATATGAAAGCTCAAGTTTTCAGTATGTGCCTTGTTATAAGCCTTCAGGCTAAGATTAAGAATATGTCAGTAAAAATAAATAATGCTGCCTTCAGTGAAGTTAATTAAGAACAGTGTGTCTTGAAAAAGCCCTTCATGTGTTAGGAAAGTGGAGTACAATGAGTTTTCTGGCTCTCTGCTTTTGTCTGTAGTGTGCTAGGAAGTAATCTTTTCTCAAAAATATTGAACTGGGAATATATTGGTATCGCTGCTTATGTATCACTTGTGAAGTGGGCAGGCTTTACTGCTGCACACATGCACTGTGCTCAGGGAAGAGACTATTGTAACAGTGTGGTGACAGTAATTCATGACATACATGCTTGTCATAAATGTATTTATTCAGCACAAATGGGTAAATAACAACTGACAAAAAGAAATATATTGGTAAGTTCTGTTAACTGGTGATTGTAGTACATGGTGTTTTCACAATGGTCCCACTTGAACACCGTCCTGGAACGTATAGACTCCCCAGTGATGAGCTTGTCAACAGATCATGTGACTGCAGGAGAACAATGTATGCATGTCCAGAATGAAGTAAACTTTCTTCACAACTACGCAGCACTATGTACTTCATGAACATGAAAAAATGAAAGCAAAAATGAACAGACAGCCAAAATAAACTTCCATATATGTTGGTGGGGAGTTTACATTGGTCTCAACCCTTGTGGTCATCGGGTTGGAGAAATACTCCCTGGAGAAACATGTCTGCCCATACAGTGGTTCAGCTGACACTACTGTAGGTTTTGCTGACCACACCTGTGTGTGCCACACATGTTGCCAGAATTTCACCTGTCAGTAACTCTGCCCACCAGTGGCTACCTGACACCACTAACTTGTGCCAACTATGAGCAGCTCTGGTCCATTCACGCATTTCTGCAGCACGGCTGCCACACAGATCTTCTCATTGAGAGCAGAGCTTGGGAGCTGAGAAAAATGGTGGGCATCTGGCCTGTGGTTGGCTTGTGTGACAGATATGTGGGCTTCACATGCTTTATAATGAAGTTACTGTGAGCGCGATGGTGGTGGGCCTGTCAGTGGTGACTGGGCAGTGGCACTTAATGTCAGCGTGCAGGTCCAGCCAGGAGCAGCATGCCGTGGCCTCACACAGCTGGCTAGTGACAGCAGCAGCAGGCCCACTGGATGTGAACAGTTTGTAGTAACATGTGGCTGGACTCGAGGTTGTGAGTCACATGGAAACACATTGCCTTGAAGAACACTGATAATAAAAGGCAACAAAATAAAGTGTTCACAAATTGCACATTGTTTGGAATGGCATAAAATAATAGAGGTGTTCTGACATCACCAAGTTGCTCTTTGGCCTGCACTTATACCCACAGATGTTTACTGTGTTGATTTGTCAACGAGGTCATCATTGAAGTGGCTGGAGGACTTCAAATGGCAGAGTGACTTCCCGTTGTTGAGTGCACTGAGCAGTTCGTGGGTCATGATCAACTTACACGTCAACAATGTCACTGTAGCCTTCATTCTGAAAGAAGTGTGTTGGTGTGACAAAAAGTTGGCTCATTGCAGGACTAACATGTAAATGGCAATATCAATGTGTTACTCCTTCAATATGGTTTGCTGCTGCTACTCATTACAGTTATTGTTTGTAAATAAGCAAAGCAGGGATTCTGATGTTTAATTATTGATATAATTAAGTAATGAGCTTTATGGAGCTGTGATGTATTAAGTAATGGAGAAGTTTATTGTAATGAATTGATGAGATATGAGATATATGAATTGAGAAAATAATGCAATATTGTGAGATATATGTGAAACAGTGATGTGGAGGGACCCTGGCTTTGTAGAAATTTCTTTTCTGAATGCACTTCTTCAGTCAACAGGTACATAAGTAGAGAAATAAATGAAATAACTGGCACTGACAATTGGTAAAGAATGACAAAGCACAAGAGTGCACTGTTTTGTTGTAATGACACCTCTAAATATTAAGAGGCAACTTGTTGAGATCCTACTTAAAAGTATGACATTTTATGCAGTAACATTCTCCATGAGAAATAATGGTAATAATAGAAATCTTCTAAGGAATAATTTGAAAAGGCTAACTGAATTATTAATTGGTATGATGACTTGCTGCATACAAGCTGCTGCAAAATTTGTTTCAGTGACTCTATAATTTTTATATCCTATCTGATGTTATTGTTTTTCTTTTTTGGAGGTATGTTCCATCTATCCAACAAACTAAAGGCAGTTTCTTTATTGCCATACACATTCCACCTTCTTTATTTGGGAAACATTTTCAGTGGCCTGCAATACATGTTTCTGACATAAATTAAAAATTGCTATGACTTTCACTAACTCGATTGGTATGTTCAAAAAGGTTGAGTGGTCATATTTCAGAAGAGACCAACTGAGTAAATAAAGTAGCTTCCATTTTCATGTAATTTCCCTACGTATTAGATTATAAATTTTCATGGTTATATTATACTATAAAAACTAAACTAAACTTCTCCCGAACAGGCCATGAAGGCCCAACAGTACCGACAGGCCGCTGTGTCATCCTCAGCCCATAGGCGTCACTGGATGCGGTATGGAGAGCCATGTGGTCAGCACACCGCTCTCCCAGCCATATGTCAGTTTCCGAGACCGGAGCCACTACTTCTCAATCAAGTAGCTCCTCAGTTTGCCTCACAAGGGTTGAGTGCACCCCGCTTGCCAACAGTGCTCGGCAGACCGGATGGTCACCCATCAAAGTGCTAGCGCAGCCCGATAGCGCTTAACTTCGATGATCTGACAGGAACCAGTGTTACCACTGTGGCAAGGCCATTGGCGGTTATATTATACTGCTAACTGTAAATGCAAATTATGAAGAACAAATGCAAATGATGAGAAAACAACTTTATTACAGGTAGAAATATAAGAACTCCTAATGGAATAATGTTAAAAATTTGTTTGTTTTTCCATTTTTACAAATGATGAGCACCACCTTGTCCATGGACTCAGATCAATATGTAGAGGAGGATTCACAGCATGGACCTACAGTAGGCAGTGAGAAAATTTGTGCTAGCAGTGAGTGAAACAATCAAGTATTGTAAATACTTTTTGTACTATCTATTATGATGATATGCTGTTGTATTTTTTTTTTTTTTAAGTTTTGTGAAATGATGACATGAAAAGGATGACCAGTGAAGTTGTTAGGTAAAAAATTATTTTAGGTACCACATTTTAAGGTGAACTTAAAAGTATTGTGAGGATACTACTTTGTTCAGGCTTTCTGAACAAATGCAGAAGACTCTTATAGGTCATTGAATTATCCAGTCAGCTGTTTGTTAATGACTGGCTGTCTATTTAATGAGGGGGTGAAGAGACATAGTAAGTTGAAATCTAATCTGTCTGTTATGTTTCTTACTCCCAAGAATAACTAAAATTGTGTTTACACATTTACAGTAGATATCCAGTGCAGTTGCATATGTAATAGGTAATATTGTGCACTTCACAAAACAAAAATACATAGTATGCTGTGACCATAAAATCATCAAGTCACAGTTAGAATTGGTCAACTCATACAAATACCTGGATGTAACACATTGTAAGAACATGAAATGGAATGATCACATAAGCTCAATTGTGGGTAAAGCAGATGGTATTCTTCAGTTTATTAGTAGAATAATGGGGAAGCACACTCAGTTTACAAAGTAGATTACTTACAAATCACTCATGTGACCCATTCTAGAATATTGCTCAAGTGTGTGGAAGCTGTACCAAATAGAATTAACAGGGGATATTGGACGTACACAGAGAAGGGCAGCACGAATGGTTACAGGCTTGTCTGACCCACGGGAAAGTGTGACAGAGATGATGATGAAACTGCACTGGCAGACTCTTGAAGATAGATGGTGAGGACAAGATTAGAATAATTACAGCATGCACAGAGGCATTCAAAGAATCATTCTTCCCATGCTCCATACATAAATGGAATGGGAAGAAAACCTAATAGCTGGTACGATGGGACAAACCCTCTGCGTTTGCAGAGTATGGATAAAGATGGAGAATATGTCAAATTGTTATTTATGCAAACTCTCATTTAGACTTATATTTCAATTCTTTGTATTTACAGAAACATGAGTAATTTAAACTTAAAGACATTTAAAATTATGACAGTGGCACATAACTGAAAAACATTTTGAACAAACCAAGAGCATAGGAGATATTAAACTTCCTGGCAGATTAAAACTGTGTGCCTGACCGAGACTCGAACTCGGGACCTTTGCCTTTCGCGGGCAAGTGCTGCGTCGGGCACACAGTTTTAATCTGCCAGCAAGTTTCATATCAGCGCACACTCCGCTGCAGAGTGAAAATCTCATATAGGAGATATTGTTACCACTCATTAACCACCAGCTGCCTACTTTGGTTTAGGGACCGATGACCATCGTAGTCTGGTCTTTCCACTCCCACAAACCAACCAACCAACCTACTTTGGTTTAATGACTGCAAGATTCTGAACTTTGAGAATATATTTTTATTCCAATAATTTTTCTGAATCAGACAGCACCTCTCACTATCTAATTCAGTCAACAATTAAGAATTTGAATAAATTCGGACCATAAAATATTTATTTCAAGATGGATGCTATACTCATAAGTATGGGATTTCAGATGACCTGTAATAATAATGTTCCATTTGTTTTTGTGAATTAATAACATGAAACATTTTTTAATATACCAAACAATAGCAAATTCTTAGAATCTGTGCAGAATATTAAAATCTATGCAAGCCAAATTTCAAAATGTTACATAGTTTCAGAATTCACATCATGTTCTTACACTAGTCCTTAAACACTCACCCCTCTCCCAAAATTGCAGTCTGCACCCAAAATTCATACAACTGTCATCTCTATTTTGGATCACATTACAACACCGGGACATTACATATATGTTGGTTTGTGTTAAAGTCTGCATATTGAGAGCATGATGTTCACAAATCTGTGTTTCTTAAAGTTATATTCTGTGTCTCAAATTAATACACACAGCAAGTGTGTTTGTGGAGAATCTGAAACTGTGTAATATGTTTCAGTCTTAAAATCTCAGGTGAACTAGTAAATATTAAACTTAAAATTGCTAATGACCTTATAACTCCAGTTAGAGGATGGTGTTATAAATTCTGGTGACAATACTATAAACTTTATTTTGTGCACTGTTACTTTCATGTGTCTGCCACTGTACATCATGCCCCTATGAACTTTTACCAATACTACAACAGTGTGCCATGATCAGGTGATTCTTCTTCCTTATTATTTGCAATGGAAGAGATGCACATTCTTTTACCCGTACAAAATTTGAATTGTGAAACTGTTAACTAGCAATCAATGATGATAAAGTTCAATTAATGTGGGATGAACCATTTTTAAAATGGATTTCTTCTTTGGTCTACTCATTTGGTGTTATCTCTATTAGCATTAATTTCCAGGGTATCATTTCAGTATTAGATAATGGACTTCAAAATTTGTCAAAACTAAGTCCAACGTCAAACAACTGGTAAGTGTACATCATGAAGGAGACTGAAATTCACTAGATACCATGTTTCCATAGAAATCTACCAATCTTTTTCAATATCAGGCCAGTATAAGTTATGAAAGTAATTTTTGGTTCTCTTCATTGATCTCAGTCACAACCTCTGCCCCACACATTCTTGATTTTGAATGTATCACCTGTTCAGTTTGATGGTCTGAGTACCCACTCCTTTGGAACACTATATGTGGATGCTGTAATTCTTTGGCAAGTATCTCATAGTCTGGAAGTGTTTGAGTCTATTAACTAGAGTCTTTATCACCAAATTTCCCTGTGACAGATGGTGATGGCTTGAGGTGTGGCAACAGAGATCAGTGTGTTGGTTTCCTGTATACACTGTGACCTAGTGATTCCTCCATTCTTCTAGGAGCGTACACCTCTGAAATGGTCATATGAGGTGTGCACTGTGGTCACAGTGACTCTCAATTATTTGCTGGAGCAATTATCTGAAAATAGAATATTTTATAATGAAATTGGACCCTCATGCACTAAACTCATTTCATTTCACCTCTCTCATGCACTTTTTCAATCAATATTAGTATTAACGCATTCAAAATTCGAGACTAAATAAAAATTGTTCTGGAAACTTTTCAATGAGGAAACTTAAAAGTGATTCTGATCTAAAGACCTTATTTGCACTTTAAATAAATTAATAAGCTATTCATTTAATGAAATACACATTACACAAATATTTTGAGTTGTCTTCAATTGTTCATAAATCCATTCATTCATTATTTCTGCACTCTTGGAGTAAACACTATAATGTTACTGGCAACTGGCCAGCCTCTTCTTTTAAGGACAGTTGTGTTTCAACAATGACCATTTTTACTGTGGATGACTCTAACTTCTTCATTGCTGTTTGAAGATTTAGGAGACTGATCAATTTTGCTTCAGAATCAGTTTCATCACCATAGTCACTTACGTCACTTTCATACCTGAGTTCTACTGACAATGCTTCCCATATAGCACTTTCCATTAGTAAAATGGCATTCCTGTGTGCCATTTTCACATAAATGAACTTTGTGCTAAGTGACAGAAGAGGTACACAATGTGTACTCCCAGTTCACAGTGACCCATCAAAAAATATTTCTGTTAAATTAGATGACAATGTCTCATAACTTCAAACGTAAATCCTCTGCTCGGTCTTACTCAATGTTGAACTTAAAGTGGTGGCAGCAGACTGTGTACACTAAGTGATCAAAAGTATCCGGACACCTGGATGAAAATGACTTACAAGTTAGTGGTGCCCTCCATTGGTAATGCTGGAATTCAATACGGTGTTGGCCCACCCTTAGCTTTGATGACAGCTTCCACTGTCACAGGCATATGTTCAATGAGGTGCTGGACGGTTTCTTAGGGAATGGTAGCCCATTCTTCACAGAGTGCTGCATTCAGGAGAGGTAACGATGTCGGTCGGTGAGGCCTGTCACGAAGTTGGCGCTCCAAAACATCCAAAAGGTGTTCTACAGGATTCAGCTCAGGACTCTGTGCAGGCTAGTCCATTACAGGGATTTTACTGTCATATAACCACTCCACCACAGGCCGTGCATTATGAACAGTTGCTCAATCGTGTTGAAAGATGCAATCGCCTGCCCCGAATTGTTCTTCAACAGTGGGAAGATGACATTCACCAGACATTTGCCATACCCACACCCTGCCATCAGATTGCCATTGTCCATAACTGCTGCAGAAGTATCAGCATTCATCACCCCACACAAAATTGTTCCACTGTTTAATCATTCAATGTTTATGCTCCTTACACCAAGCGATGCGTCATTTGGTATTTACCAGCGTGATGTGTGGCTTATGAGCAGCTGATCGACCATGAAATGCAACTTTTCTCACCTGTACTGTCATAGTACTTGTAATGGATCCTGATGCAGTTTGCAATTCCTGTGTGAATGTCTGGATAGAAGTCTGCCTATTACACAATACGATCCTCTTCAACTGTCAGTGGTCTCTGTCAGTCAACACATGAGGTCGGCCTGTACGCTTTTGTGCTATACATGTCCTTTCACATTTCCATTTCACTATCACACTGGAAACAGTGGACCTAGGGCTGTTTAGGAGTGTGGAAATTTCATGTACAGACGTATGACACAAGTGACACCCAATCACCTGATGACGTTTGAAACCCGTGAGTTCCACGGAACGCCCCATTCTGCTGTCTCACAATGACTACTGAGGTTGCTGATATGGAGTACCTGGCAGTATGTCGCAACACAATGCACCTAATATGATAAACATATGTTTTTGGGGGTGTCCAGATACTTTTGATCACATAGTGTGTGTGCAGTGGTGCATGCAGAGTAACAAACAAAAAACTCCAGAGTCAGAGTGACCCTGTTGTATACTTCTATGGTTGACTAACATGTTGAGGAAATATGGTTGGTCCTCTTTTTTAAGTTTTATGATGAATTTTATATTGCGATGAATGTAGTTTAAATTTCCAGGAACTCTTGGAAACTCTTCCACTTCATGTAGCCACCACGTGTAGTGATAACAGACAACCCATTGCCACACCATCAGTTTTCTTATAATATTTTCCATCAAACAGCAAATAAGTAGATAACAGAACGTGACTAAAAGCTCTGTGAAGCAACTGTTGAACCTCTTGGTGATTAGTTCCAAGGAACCAGAAAGTTGAAGTCACATAATGTGGAAAATACATCAAAATTGACCACAATATCTGTATTCCAGAGCCACAATTGACTGACGTGGTATGCAAACACAGTGGATTTGTAGATGTGGTGTTCATGCAGCCCCACGTATTTGCTGAGAGTGGATTTCAGGTAACTTCCTAGCTGGTAAGTAGGTGTGCCTAAATTACTAAGTATCGCTCTTCAAGGAATTTCTTTCTTGTGTATCTTAGGAAGACCAGATAGTCATGGTGGTACTGATACTTATGTTTTAAGACCCATTATGATGTTAGATGGTGTGATGAAGGAAGCTGGGATCTCTTTACTTCCTCTCTTGTTTTGACATCTCCCTCCATAAATTCATTTTATTTTCATTTTTGCCTAATTACCATTAACATGCATGAGTATAATCTGCATTTACATAAAAGAAAAAGTTTGACCCTCAGTCTTGTGAAGTATAGCACCAGGTCTAATTTTGTACTTATTTTTGTGTTTGTAATTAATTTCCTAATTTATTTTGACCATTCCTAGTTAATATTTTTTGTTACAGGGTGAAATCAGTAATTGTTTTGTGACTTAGATTCAATTGTTGACATATAAACAAATATCAATTCTGCACTAATTATAAACATTTGGAAGAAGAACTACTAGGTTTCTTAAAGTATTTATTTCCTCTATTCAAAAACATATTAGCAAAGCCCGCCCTTAATCAATTCCAAAAAATTTACCAGGTTTGTCAAAAGTATTGGTGGTATAACTATGTCTGTTAATTTCATTATTTACATAAATATTTAGGTCTAACATTTGTGATAGAAGGAACTGTTAAAAAGGAGGAATTTTTCGATGTATTCAGTTACTTGAATGAGTTATAATTGTAATTTCTGTAACTTAAACATGGAACAATCTATAGTTTCAGTGCCTATTATTGTGAGGATATATAATGGACCAATTTTTGGTTTCAAGACGGTTATTCCAGAGTCAAGTTTCAGATGGGAATTATGGATTGGTTAAATTAACAATAAATCAATTTAACAGTGGATTAAGTGTAACACAAATAGGATGTGTGTTAAAACAGTTAATGACAATTTCTGTTCAATTTATTTGAGAAATAGTGTCACACGTACCGTATCATTCTGCAAGAACTGTGAACTATGTGGTTAGGTTTTTACTACTCATAGATGTTCAACAGCAAACTATTGTAGTAGTATGCTGATGTTCACTTGCAACCTATTAATGAGGCTTATCAACATTTACCAATAGTGAACTGGCCACATAATTGTGTAATATTGGGGGGTTGTGAACAGTGAAAGTAACCCAGGTTCGAGTCCTGGTCGGGGCACACATTTTCAGCTGTCCCCATCAAGGTATATCAACAATGTCTGTCGTCAGCTGAGGGTTTCAATTTATTATCAGTTATTCTAGAGAAGCTGCATGGTCATCAATGGTATCTGTTCTTTCGAGATCAGTTACTATATATATATATATATATATATATATATATATATATATATATATATATATATAGTGCAGTTTTTGTTCACATAGTCCAAGAGTGTATACCATTTTATGTTTTGTTGAATCGATATACTGAGAAATTTTGTGCTCCCTGTTTTTTTTCCCTTTTTGTCCACTTATTTCTACAAGAGGATTAGCTGGTGCCCCATTCTGAGTGGTGAAAACATCCACTGCAACAGTTTTTTCCAGATTTATTATCAAACTGTTTGCATCAAAGTACTGTACTATCTTCTCTGTGATGGTCTTAATGTCATTTCCAAAGTTTTTGTTTGCTACTTCCTGTAATTCAGATGCATGTGTCATCTGCAAATTGATATAGCTCACTGTTTTTACAGTTTATATGTAAATCGTTTACATATAGTAAGAACAGAATTGGACCCAATATGGAACCTTGGGGAACTCCATGTTTGACCACTAATAAATTTGACTGATGAGTTTTGATTGTCCCATTTACTTCATGTGTTACGTCTATGAGCTCTTTTCTTTCATGGAGGTATGATTTAATCCAGTTATGTGCTGCTCCCCTAATACCCCAGTTCTGAAACTTATCTAGTAATTTATCATGCTTGATGATATCAAACACATCCTAAATGGAGTCCCATTACATGTGGAGTGCCTCAGGGCTCAATTCTTGGGCCACTATTATTCCTGATTTTTATAAATGATCTACCATCATGTACAAGCCTGCCGTGTAAATTTAAATTATTTGCTGATGATACCACAATTTTTATGAGCAGTAGAACAGACAACAATCTTGAGGAACTCATTAATCACATACTGGTGGTTAATTGGTTCAAGGTGAATGGTCTCTCATTAAATTCCAGTATGACCAGCTTTATTCAATTCTGTACAAAAACAGAAAAAGAGAGAGAGATAAGTGTGACATGTGGTAATCAACCAATAGTAAGAATGGAAACAACAAAATTTCTAGGAGTGCACATTGACAAGAAAATGAACTGGTCTTCACATATTATTGATCTCTGTAAGAGGCTTAGCTCTGCTACCTACGCTTTACGGGTTGTCACTACATGTGTTGAACCTAACACTGCAAAAGTGGCATACAATGGCTATTTTCAGTCTCTCATTGAGTACAGAATTATTTTTTGGGGCAACCAGCCATTAGCATGGGAAGTGTTCATTGCACAGAAGCGAGCTTTAAGAGTTATATGTGGATTGCGCCCAAGAGACTCTTGTAGAAATAGTTTTCGTAAACTTAAAATATACACAACTACATGCCAATATATTTTTTGTCTCATGTGTTTTGTTTGTAAAAATATAGAGATATTTCAACTAAACAGTAATTATCATGAGCATAACACAAGGAGGAAGAATGACATACACAGCGAGCTCAGAAATTTGAGCTTGGCACAAAAGGGTGTCCACTACACTGGAGCAAAACTCTTCAATGCTCTTCCTCCCGAAATAAAGACAGAGATTCATAACAAGAGTAAGTTTAAGAAAGCACTAAAAATATTTCTGCTAGAAAAAGCTTTTTACAGCCTAGATGAATTTCTAACTAAATAAATTGTAATATTTTAATATTATATTATACAAGTTGACATAATGCCACTAAGAATGTTATTTAACCTGAGCTCTGTATCTGTGTGTGCTCTGTATCTGTTTTCTGTAGTGTTTTAATATTTCTAAGAAAATATGTATTTTCTTTTTCTGTATTGCTGCCCAAAGAATTTACTGTATACATTTTTATATAATTATGTACTCTACTTTCTGTATATGCAATAAGATTATCATATTGTATTTGTAAAAAACTGACTTGTTCCACGTCCTTGTGTATCCAACACAGTTGAACCTATGGAACACGGAATAAATCAAATCAAATCAAAATTAATCCATAGACAGCTACCACACAAGGCAGACAAATGATGTATAACACATAATTACAGCACTATTACAGTGAGACATACTTCATCCTTGTATCAGACTGTATAATACATTGCCCAAATCCACAAAAATAATTATGGACTAAAACAACTTCAAATCAATTGTGAAAGATTACTTGGTCAAGCACTACTTCTGTACAGTGAGGAAGTATCTAGAAAAATAAAACCGTAGCATCAATTAAGACTGTATTTGTAAAGTGTACAACTTAATAATATATTTTATTAAAGACGATGTGTGCAAAAGTTCAGGAAACGCATACAACATTAAGAAATGCTGGCATATATTTTGTACACTGTGCAGTTCTAGATTCACAGGAACACTAAATTCAATAAACAAAAGATTAACTGTGAAAAAGCTTTGTGTGAGATTTATTCTGGCCACAGTGACCAGACACAATGGCCGTGTGTGTGTGTGTGTGTGTGTGTGTGTGTGTGTGTGTGTGTGTTTTCTACTTCAGAAGAAGGCCTTTTGACCAAAAGCTAAAATGTATAGTGGTCTTTTTGTTGTGCCTGTCTGCGACCCAACATCTCCTTGATGAGTAACAATCTAGTCTTTTCATTACATTATTCTTATTCCATCCTGGATTTTGCATGTACTGTATTTGTTTTATGTTACCTGAATGCATACAAAAATTGTTCAGCAATATTTGAATCATTTAAAAACAATCTAACTAATTTTGTTTGGTGGCTATTATTAGGGAGAGGTACCAAAATATCTTTCAATGTGAGAAATGGAATATCATGCACAGGAGTCTGCAGAAGCCAGTGGTCCAGCACCAAAAGTGATGTAGATAACAATTAATAAAATTCTCTCACACTAACAGTGGCATCATGTGGTTTAAAATGCACAAGTTTTTGTCCAAGCACCGCTCAGGCATTGTAAAGTGGTGACTGACGTGTTTGCTCATGCTGTCCTTATATAGCAGCCCTTACCATCTGTAATGCCCCCAGTGCTCAGTCCAGCACTATATAAGGTACTTTTTCAGTCACACGAGTGCCATGCCCATTTCAGCTTTCTAATAACTGGGTCCTAAGCTGTGCTTGACTGCAGACCACCTCCTTTTCGTGAGATATTTTCAGATACTTTGATTCTGATTGCTCCTTTTATGACACTAGTTTAGAAACCATTCGTCCTTTTAGTAATAGACATTCCACTGAATGCAATTCAGGGCCCATTTTCCAGAGCAAGTTCTGCAACAGCTGATTTATCAGGATTCTAAGGCAGAACCATCTCCCACATTCCAGATGATGCTGTTCAGTAGTGTGTACAGTCTGTCCAACATAAAACTGTCCACATACACACAGTATTCTACATATTTCTGTCATTCTGAAGCCTGCATCATTTTCCAAAGGCCTCATGAGTTTAAAAATTCTGAAAATACTCTCAATAAAGACATTAGTCTTAGCCACAGATTGGAACCTGGAGATTGAAAGGTTGAATTATGTGCAGTAAAACATTACCTAACAGAGTCTGGACTGCATATCAGTGACATCATAGGTGGTAGCACCACTATAAAGAATGGCAGCAGCAACAACGTGAGTTGCCACTTGATAATGACCGAGAAAGAGCACTTGCTCAAATGCTCATGGATCTTAAACCACTTAATGTGGCTGGGAGACTGTGAGAATTTTATCAGCATATATAGCCACAAAATTACACATTTGAAGATAAAAATAGTTTTTTTAAGCATATGTCAGTGTTTTATGGAGTGTAAAAGGTGTTCCTCACATATATTAAATTGTTAATAATAAAATAATAACTGGTAAATAGTATACAAGTCTTCTAAATCAGCTGGACTGAAAAGTATTGAAGAAGAGCACAATGTACATGTTCACAAAATATCTTTAGAAATGGGAAAAACAGGGTATTTTTAAGTATGTATTGTCTGAGGATCTGACCCATTTACCACATTTCGAGCTTTCTGATTTATGGTGATGGGTAAGTGAAAGTATATCTGGAGTGTGTAACTCCCCTATGCCTAATATATAGAACTTTTAAGCTGGAAACTGTTTAGGACCAAATAAAAATATTATGGGTGCTGTAGATGAATATTAAGCAGACCTTCCAGTGTCATGCTCCAAGAATGGGATGGAATCAATGGAAAAGCATGGGGTAAAGTATAATGAACACAAAAATGTCTATTTCTTACCTGTGGCACACGACTTCAGCTATAAGATCATCGATTGTCAACTTGCACTCATATAATATCCTGATGTAGATCGTGTGTGACAAAAAAGTGCGGTGAAATAAGTGAGCCACTAACATTAGCAGGTGTAAAAAATATGAAACAGTAGTGCCTGTGATATTTAGCAGCACAAGGCACTGTACCTTTTGGACATGCATGCATGTCTGAAGGAACATTGCATTGTACTTCTTAATAACACAGGCACTGGTATTTCATACTTATTTCCCAATGCCAGATGCTCAACTCACAAAAACCTGTTGTTCCTGAATGGGAATATACGTAATGTACAAGTGCAGGTTTGACACATGGATGACTTATAGAGGGCTTGGTAGCAGTGACTCTTGGGTGAACAGCCAAAGTGATTTAGGTGACCACTCGCATAAGTGGGAAATCAGGGTTCAAGTCCTAGTCTGGCACAAATTATCATTGTTATCATTCCAACATAAAGCTAAAAGTGGTTCATTTTTGCAACTGCAAATCCATTTCCTGTATTACCAGGTGTAACTGGGACATTTAGGCATTTCTAATGCTCTTCCATCAATTAATTGGCCAGATACTAAGTTTGTTTTGCTGACAGATGATACAAATGTTGTGATAAATAACAAGTAAAGTGATGTTTTAGAAAGAACTGTGAATGAAATACTTAATAACATTTATAAACAGTTTGTAGTCGACTCTCATTAAATTTTGAAACATTTCCAAACTTAAAAGAGAGCTCCATGTAGCATATATATCAAACATGAGACCATTAAGATAGAAGAGGTTCACACCATTAAATTTTAGGGGGTTACCGTTCAACAATAAACCCACCTAGGAGGCAAACGGCATAGAACTACTGAAATTACCAAGAGAATCATCATCTGCAAAGCAGATGTCAGACATTGGTAACATAAAAATAAATATTCTGGCATATATTGCTCACTGTCATTACAAATTGCCATACTATATCATATTTTGGAGTAAATTCTGAAATCAAACTAAGGTTTATCAAGTTTAAAAGTGAGATAATGACAAATTATTTGTGGTGTAAATTCCATAATGTCCTGCAGAAAACTGTTCAAAGAATTAAGCATACTGTCCGGAACCGCGCTGCTGCTACAGTCGCAGGTTCGAATCCTGCCTCGGGCATGGATATGTGTGCTGTCTTTAGGTTAGTTAGGTTTAAGTAGTTCTAAGTCTAGGGGACTGATGACCTCAGATGTTGCGTCCCATAGTGCTCAGAGCCAATTAAGCATAGCACCTACTGCGTCTCAGCATATTTATTTCTCAGCGAAATTTGTTGTAAATTCACTTCTGACAAAAAAAAAAAAAAAAAAAGTGAAGCACCCAGAAGTAGAGAAGAAAAAAATGAAAATTTACAAGTTGAGATGGTACATGGTGTTATTTCAGCTATTACAAAATTGAGTCAAATTTACAAAGAACCTGGCAATATGAGCCTGCTTATAAGTATGAAGTTGCTCTCCCTTTGGCCTGGATTTCTCCTGAAAGAAATTAGCTCATATCTGTTGTAACTAGTGCTTGATATCCTGGATACTGGCAGTAGGATGGAGTTGATGTCTGAACTGGTCCCACACTAGTTCCACCATTGACAGATCAGGGGAACTCTCTGGGCACAGGAGTACGTCAGCATCATGTAGAAAGTTCATAGACACCCTCACCATGTGTGGATGAGCATTATCCTGTTGAAAACTGGCACCACAATACTGTCATTTGATAGGTAACACATGAGGGTGCAGGATGTCTGTGATGAACCACTGTAGCATTGGAGTTCCCTCAATCACTTCCAGCCATGGCTGGAAGTCATATATGACAGCTCCCACACCATGATTCCAGGAATAACAAGGCTGTGCCTCTCGAAAACTTTGGATTGGGCCTCTCCCTGATCACTGCCACACTCATCGACTATGGTCATTCGGGGTAGTGCACAACTGAAATTTGTTGCTAAACACAGTGGGATGCCCTCAATTACCAGCCAATGTTTCCCAGTGATGACACCACTCCAAGTGGAGCAGTTTATGTAGTAGTGTTCACAGCAGCCTACATATAGAAAGGTGCTAGCCTCTGACCAATGGTGTGGGATGGCTCATAATGTTGTAGGGAGTTCATAATTTCTTCCTGTATGGCAAATGGAGATGTGACGGGGTCATGATATGCTTGTTGCTCAACATGTTGATCCTCCCTTCTGGGGTCAGACATGGTCAACCAGAAGCCTGAAGAGGAGTATGCCTGCCCAGTGTTCCCATGCAGTCCAACATCAAAGTGCTCCACAAATGAGGATCTTGCATGATTTGACCAGCAGTCACATGAAAACCCACAATGAATTTTTCTCTAGTGGAGAGATCTCAAAGGTGATCTACTCAGCTCTGTGACACCAACTCAAAAGCTGATTGAAAATAAAGCTATGAAACTGATACACATGTCACCAGAGTTGTGTTACATTGAAAGGCTAGGTGGCACATGATGTTAATTTATTAGCAGCAAAAGCATCACCCATTATTTTTCAGGTTAGAAAGTGAGATGCCTGATGTATTATGACTACATATCCCATTCTTTCCAAGGTTTCTGAACAATTCTATAGGATTTAGATCTAGATGATATAACGACAGTAGAAAGAATACTATTTTCTCAAAAAATAGGATTTAGATCTAGATGATATGATGGCAGTAGAAAGGAAATTATTTTCTTGAAAAATTCTGTCACTAGAATAAAATGAAGAAGGTAATCACTCCTTAATTAATATAAAATGTTCTGCGTTGCTTGTCTTTATGAATTTTAAACTGTCTCTGATCATTTCTACACTATGGTCCAATGTTCTCCTTTTACAGTAAGAGGGGAGAACTGAACATAAAATGAAACTCAGCTCTTACAAAAATCAAGTATTGTCTGGTATTGTTGTTTGACAATAGTCTTCAAAACTTATTAACAGTGTGTTGGTGTGTTATTGCTGTTGTTGTGGTCTTCAATCCCAAGACTGGTTTGATGGAGCTCTCATTGTAGTCTGTCTTGCACAAGCCTCTTAATCTCTGAATAACTACTGCAAACTACATCAGTTTTAACCGACTTACCATAGTGAAACCAGGGTCTCCCTCTGTAATTTCTACCTCCATAATTCCTTCCATTACCACACTGAGTATTCTTGATGCCTCAGGACGTATCTTACCAATTTATTACTCATTTTAGTAGAGTTCTGTCACATATTTCTTCTTCCCCATTTCAATTCAGTACCTCCTCATCAGTTATTCAATCTACCATCCAATTTTCAACGTTCTTCTGTAGCACCACATTTCAAAAGCTTCTACTTTCTGCTTTTCCAAACTGTTCATCACCCACATTTCACATCTGTTTCCATACAATGTAACACTTCATAAAAATATGGTCAGAAAGGGATTTTTAACACTTAAATTTATATATAATGTTAAAAAATTTCTCTTTTTTCATACAATTCTTCTTGTTATTGTCAGTGTACGTTTTATACCCTCTCTTGTTTGGCTATTCTCCATTATTTTTCTGCCCAAACAGCACAACTCGTCAACTACGTTTAGTGTCTCATTTCCTAATCTAATTCTGTCAGCATCACTTGATCTAATTTTACTACATTCCACTACCCCTCTTTTTTGTATTCATCTCATAACACACTATCCATTCTGATCAAATGCTCTTCCAAGTCCTTTGCCATCTCTGACAGAATTATAATCTCATTAGCAAACTACAAAGTTATTTCTTCTCCCTCAACTTAATTTCCCTTTCCAACATTCTCCTTGGTTTCCTATTTTTACCACTCAAAGCACAGATTGAATAGCATCAGAGAAAGTCTACAACCCTGTATCTCTCTCTTCTCAATCACTGCTCCCTTTTGTGATCTTCAACTTTTATAACCATATTAACAATATGATGATGGTATTTTCACAATATTCACTTACAGTCACTTTCCTTCACATCCAGCCCAAAAATACAAATCTCTTTCACTCCCTAAACATTCCCATTACTGCCACACACAAACACACACTATCCATTCACAAAGACCTTTCAATTTTATCACACTCTATCAATTCAAACTGAAATATCTGTAAAGCACTTACTGTGGCTTTGAATAAATGAGTAGGTCCTATATTCCCCAAAACTTTCCCCACACTTCTCAAAGTAATACTCTACTTCCCACATAATGATGTGTCCATTCTCCATGTACTACAAACTTTATTGCTACCATTGTACAGCTTTGAAGTTAGCATGAACCAACTGAACACTCATATGAGTGACTAATGCATTATGAGTAGAACTAGGTCAACCATCCCAGTAAAGGTCATTTTGCTCAGTATAACGTCAAACACTCAAACAAATATGACAAAATCCATGTTCCAACATACTACCTTCCATGTCTCCTACAATACTAATTCTCTTGGCATTAATTATCAGTCTAAAATCTTATATCATGTCGCAACACAATGATGGCAGTCTCCACTGGTCCTTTTGCCGCGCTAGTCCTTTTCTCATTCTGAATCCCTTCTCTTATTTACATCTCTCATCTTCCCACAGTTCTTAGTAGCTTCGTATTTACCCTTGGCTCTTTCTTTAGTGGTTTTTAGTATCACTTCACTCTTTCTCTTCCTGTGGTATATCTACCTTTCTTGGACAGAGTTTTCTTGATGATTGCCATCACACACACACACACACACACACACACACACACACACACACTGTCCTCACTAACACCCACAGAAGCCCCTGTCTATGCATTCTGACTCACTCCTCTGTAGTACCCCATCAACTCTAAACTTCCTCACTCCTATGTGCTGTTCCAGCACATCAAGACTAAAGTGACTGGCGATGCTACACCCTAAGGTGTGTCAAGTATTCTCAAATATGCTGAGCACAACCATATACCCAGCAGAGGAGCTTTTCCAGGCTTGTATTGTATCTGTGTATTGTATGTTAACCGGGGACCTAGAAACGGCGGAGAGGCTCTGTTCCCGCCACAGCCGCAGTGGTCCACAACCCCACGATGACTACTACAGTCCACTTCACCCCTCCGCCACCCAACACTGAACTCAGGGTTACTGTGCGGTTCGGCACCCGGTGGCCCCCCCCCCCCCCCCCCCCCCAGGGAACGTCTCACACCAGACGAGTGTAACCCCTACTCTACCAGCGTGGTAGGGTAATGGTGGTGTACCCATAAGTGGACAACTTGTTTGCGCAGCAATCACCGACATAGTGTAACTGAGGTGGAATAAGGGGAACCAGCCCGCATTTGCCGAGGCAGATGGAAAACCGCCTGAAAACCATCCACAGACTGGCCGGTTCACCGGACCTCGACACAAATCCGCCGTGCGGATTCGTGCCAGGGACTAGGTGCTCCTTCCCACCCAGAAAGCTGTGCGTTAGACCGCACGGCCAACCGGGCGGGCTTTCCAGGCTTACTTCAGAAGAGCTAGTATACAAAGACAATTAAAAGTGAATATCTGGAGAGAATTCAGAATGAAAAGACAATACTGCTTCTGAAGTATGCCTATTATAAATATTCACACAGAAGAATGAAACTAGAACAACAACATGTGGGCACAAAGTGTGTCAGCTGTTTCTCGTTTGGAATACCTGAGTCAGCTGAAATCAATTATTAGTCTATTGCCAGACAGAAGCTGAGGAAACTACTTTCCTATGCCTGTCTAATGAGCAGTCTATCCAGCATCCAGCAAGGAAGCTGCAGGTATTAACTGCAGTACTCAGACTAGCACACTACTAATTTTCATTTTTTTGCAAATCATTCTCAGTTTGCAAGAAAGTCTGGGTGAAAGAGCCAAATATTGCTGCTTAGGTTAATATGACATAAAATCATGTTTCTTAAAATGTACTAAAGTAATGGCTCTTTACAGAAAATGGTGTTCAAGAAAAATAAAGGTCGACTTCATTACTCTCACCTTTTTCCAAAGTAATGAAAAACCTTCATGGAGAGGTCTCAGAACAACTTAATGTTTCTGGGGACAAACAATGATTTTTTGGGCAACGGTAAAGTGGTAAAACGAGTTTACCAATAGTTTTTACATATTGGACCACAATATAATGCTAAATGACATAAATGATAACATTTTACCACTCTGGCTGCCTCTGGGTAGAGTACGATGTTTACGTTTCCATTGACCACCTCCATAGCTCAGTGGTCTCCGTGTCTCACTGCTATGCCCAGGTTCCTTGGAGGGTGGACTGAAATGGGGTGCAGTCGGTCTCGTTGTGCTAATTGCTGAACTATTTGAGTCATAAGTTGCGACTCCAAGGCCAAGAAAGCCGACAACGACTGGAAGAACGCTACGACAACATTGATGGCATATGCAATTAAAATTACGGGTGGGGCCATCCTAGCAACACGTTCTGTACAACGAATGACCTTTTTATTTGTTATATTCCGATATAATTATGCTGCACACAAGACACATAAAGTGACATAGACACCCATCCGATGAAAATAATGAAAGTGTCACATATCACTTAAGTAATACTCAGAGAGCAAGCAAATCCTGACAGGAAAAATATATAAAATGCCTTACGGCAGTATTTTGTAAGACATTAGATGAGGCCACAAGACAAATACCACTGAAACTAAGAACACTTAACTACAACAAGTATTTAGTAAATCTGTCTGTAAAAAATACAGTCCGTTAAAAAACGGATAACGATGATATTAATTGTATATAACTCCCAACACTCGTAAATTAGGCGTTAGCCTACACAATTACTATGTCTAGCAGCTCCGCTACAAAAATAATGGAATGTTGCTGCTGTCTGAAATCATCGTTGCCCTACAAGATTATTAAATCTGTCTGTAAAAAATACTCACTGATATAACTCAACGGCTGCTAGTCCGTTAAAAAACGGATAACGATGATATTAACTGTATATAACTCCCAACACTCATAAATTAGGCGTTAGCCTACACAATTAATATGTCTAGCAGCTCCGCTACAAAAATAATGGAATGTTGCTGCTATCTGAAATCATCGTTGCCCTACAAGAAGTGCTTTCTAAGTTGATCGTAGATGAACTAAACTCTATTCGTACAACAGATAGGTTAATTAAAAAATATTTTCCAATCCTATTCACGCGATGTAATTTCTAGAACTGTTAAGAATATTTGCGGTAGCCACTAAGCAATGGCACAGTTCACGTATTCCGGGTGAGTTCAGAAATGTTTTTCTCGTGCCCATTTTAGTTGCGAGATGCTTCACTTTCCTTATAACATGTGTAGGGCAAGTGATTTTACTTATCCCTGTGTAATAATAATATTCTGGCAACATAATTTTCGTTCTTTTTCCTTCGTAAGCAAATTTTTTTCAGATACTTTGTTGCACATCGTTCGAGAACAGTTGTGAACTTAGTCATCAGCTAGCATTATGCATTTCAGAAAATTGGAATCAATGAGCTTTCGCCAACAACATTTTAATACCAATACCACAAAAAACCGTTAGTGAGAAAGTGAATGATGCTATTCATTGTTGGGGTAATGCTTGTTGTGCCACTAAGCATAGTCGAATTCAATTACACAGCAAAAAGTGGTACCACTGCAGTGACGCCAACGAAAACTATATGTTAACACATGCAACTGTCGTGTCTTTGCAATTTACCACGAGCGGAGACACCACTTTAGTTGTATATGTGAATGTGGCTTCATTTGTTGTCTAATAGAATGGTAGTAGAATGTTAGCCATTGGATATAGATGGTATGCAAGTTGATTAATAGATGTGTGTCTGGAACTATTTAGAAAATCTATTTAAAGTTAGTCGTAGATCATTTAAACAAGTTGCTACGATAGCTGCTAGATCATATAATTGGGAAATTCCACACCACCTCAAGACAAAGGAATTATACGCCAAATTTACACTGATAGCCATCGAAAAAGCATCTCTGTTTCTTTCGTGAAAATATGAACTTAGATTATTCGGTGTTTGATAAGCCCAAACCTAGAGATACATTCAATTCTGTGGTAAAAAACTTAAGTGTAGAAACAAACGAACATAACAAAGACGACTGCATTGTGAGTATAGGTGGCGCCAATGATGTGTACAGAAACGAAAGCAAGTCAGCACTGAGAAGTTACAGAAAGTTATTGCACAATTACCCCACACCAATGTTACTGTAAAAAATGTACCAGTACTATATTACATTCTAGAGTGTTCTTGCATTAATAGAGAAATAGGGAATTAAAGTTCAGTGTTACAAAAATTAGGTAAAAAATTCAGCAAGGTAAAATTTATTAATTGTCAGCAAAATGAGCAGAGATGAACACACCCAGCATGGACTAGACATGAAAAGGAAAAGAAAATTAAGGTTAGTGGATGAAATAAAAGTTCTCTGTGCCCCATTCACCAACAAGACGGAACGAATAGTACTAGGTACTAATACTGAGCTGTTTTAGAGAAAAGAACCATTACAGCAGTGATCAACCAGGCAAAGTATATGTAGCGGTATGTAAACCATGGGCACTCAGTGTAATCACACACGTAGAAGATAAGTACAACAGCAAAGACAATTTTGGTTCTGGTCTCACAGAACGCTACAACCTCCACAGACGAATAAACTGAGAAGAAACCCAGGTATCACTTAGCATGATACATCTGAATGTGTAGTACCTTAGACAGAAATTCAATATACTTCAGGTATTTGTAAATGAGCATTTGCCACAGTTGTTAGTATTAACTGAATATGGTCTAGTTAATGAAATTAACTATTATAAACTAGATGCTTATGTACTGGGAAACAGTTATTGTAGAAAACTGCATAAGGGTGGAGGTGTGGCAATCTTCGTGAGAGAAATATTCAGTCTAAAAAACTTACATTTATTGAGAAATATAGTGAAGAGTGGATATTAGAATTAAGTGGTGTTGCAATTTAACTAAAAGAGCATGGAGTCAATGTAGTAACATGTAAAGTAATAAGAATATACAGACTATCTCGTGCAAATGTAATTCATTTTCTCAACAGCTTCAATACCATAATTAGGTAAACTAGACCAAATGACTTGCTATACTTGGAGACCTTAACTTTGATGCAAAGTCCTACAACAAAGCTAATATGAAACTTGTAAATGTATTAATTTCATTCTATCTTAGAAATATTGTTACCATGGATACCAGTGTTACACATTCTAGTTCTACCACGATAGATTATGCAATGTCTACGAAGTCTTTCGTGACGTATTTCTTGAATAAAAATCTGTCGGCATACATGCTGCGTCAATTCAGGATAAAACTCCAAGCTTTTGACCACTACCTCCAAGGTCGTCGTCAGGGCTAAAACTGACTGTCATAAAGTATTTCTTCTGTTTTTTTCCTTTATTGTATTTCAATTCACCATCGGGGCAGGCTGGCAGCAGCATATGCGCTGCACTTCAGCCGAAAGACATAGAACAAACAATAGAAGACATTTAAAAATATACTAAAGAGAAAACATGACGAACATAGATATAAAAAAGGGGGGAACATCATGGAAGACAATAGACAAAAAAAGGGGCGACTGTAAAATGGAGATAAAAACCGTAAAAAAGGGGTGCACACAAAAAACCACACACTGGGACAGTTAAAAGAACACATGGCACACTATTACCAGAGCATAAAAGTATCGACAGATGGCTTAGCACATAACAAACACTGACAGTGACACTAAGTACAATGCCAGCACATTATTAAAATCACACCTCTCGACGCACAAGAGAAACTGCACTAAATGCAATACTGACGTGGAACACTGATGATGATCAAAACGGAGGATCTGCCAGGTGCAAGGAGATGAGGGAGACCGGAAGAAGGGAGGGAGGGAGGGGAAGAGAGGGGGGGAGATGAGCGGGGAACGCGCCAAAGAGGGCCAGGTGAGGAGGGATGTGGGAAGGAGAGATGCAAGGATGGGGTGCAGGGTCTCAGGGGGGGAAGGAGGAAAATCCACTCTGGGGGAAGGAGGGGAGGGGAAAAAGGGGGCCCTGGGGAGCAGGGGGGGGGGAACAAGGCCACGTTACAGTTGGAAGGAAGAAACCAGAGGGTGGGGGGGTCAAACCTGCGGACAATGTAAAGGATTTGGAGATGTTGGATGAACAGGAGGAGGTGGGGGAAGTGGGGGAAGGGGATGAGTTCATACAGAAGCCGTGTGGGGGAAGGTAGGTGAATATGGAGGGTAAGGCGGAGCGCATGGAGTTCGAAGATTTGGAGGGCCTTGTAAGAGCGGGTGGGTGTGGAGATCCAGGCAACGCTGGCATAACAGAGGATAGGACAGATGAGGGATTTGTAGGTGTGGAGGATGGTAGAAAGATGCAGTCCCCATGTCCCGCCAGACAGGAGTTTCAGGAGGCGGAGGCGGGAATGGGCTTTCTGCTGGATGGTCTGGAGGTGAGGGGTCCAGGTGAGGTGACGGTCAAGGGTGAGGCCAAGGTATGTCAGGGTGGGGGTGAGCTGGATGAGACGACTGTAAAGAGTGAGGTAGAAATCATGGAGACAAAAGGAGCAGGTGGTGCGGCCTATGATGATTGCCTGGGTTTTGGAGGGGTTGAGATGGAGGAACCACTGGTTACACCAAGTGTGAACTGGTTAAGGTGGGTTTGGAGGGTACGTTGGGACCATTGAAGGGTAGGATAGAGAGCCAGGAAGGCGGTGTCATCAGCATACTGGAGAAGGTGTACAGGTGGGGTGGCTTGGGCATATCAGCTGTATACAAGAGATAAAGTAGAGGGGAGAGGACAGAGCCCTGGGGGACGCCAGCTATGGGATAAGATATACGGGAGTTGGTGTTGTGGAGGGTAACATAGGAAGGACGTTGTGAGAGGAAGGAAGTGGCTAGACGGACAAAATTGATAGGCAGGGCGTAGGTTTGGAGTTTAAAGAGGAGACTGAGATGCCACAAACGGTCATAGGCATTTTGGAGGTAAAGGGAAACAAAAATGGCGGGGCGACGGGAGTTGAGCTGGATGGAGGTGAGGCAGATGGGATGATAGGAAGAGTCGGCAGAAGGCAGTTAGTTGGGTTTGAGGAATAAGAGGACACGGGAGGTCTTCCACAGGTCAGGGTAGAAGCTGGTAGAGAGGATGACGTTATAGAGATGGGCGAGGACAGTCAGGAAGGAATAGGGGCTTTCTCGAAGGTGGCAGTAGGTGACACAGTCGTGACCAGGGGCCATGTTGCGTTTGGGCTGGAGGATAAGTTATGTCTTTTGCTGCGATGGGAGTGTTTATGTCGGAGGGGGGCAACTGCTCCAAGTACTGGAGACTAGGAGCAAGTGGAGCGACCTAGGTATCTGCACGGGGAAGAAAGAATAGTCAATGTGGGGATCATCTGTGATTGAGAAGACCTCAGGAAGGTGGGAAGCGAAGTGGTTGGCCTTACTGAGGTTGTCAGGAATGGGGCGATCGTTACAGAGAAGGGGTTAGTGGGGAGAGGTGATGGAAGGCGGACCAGTACTTGGAGGAGTTCATGGGGAGGGTGGCGTTGACTCATGTGCAGGTCTGGCGCCAGTCTCGGCGTTTCGTTGCTGTAATAAGGTTCCGTACGTGTCACTGTATTTGCCAGTGGCGTTGGAGTGTATTCCTGTCACAAGTGCACAGGAAGGAGCGATAGAGGCGGCGGGATTCATGAAGGAGGAGGAGGACAGCCCGCGGAGGGAGAGTGGGATGGTGCGGGTGGATGGTTTTAGTAGGAACATGGGCCTCCATGATGTCTGTAGTTACCTTCTGAAGGAAGGACGAGGCGTGGATGATGTCGTCAGGGTGGCGATAGGTAAGAGGGTGGCTTTCGACCTGGGTGGTGATGGATTCCCAGTAGGCATCCCAGTTGGCACGGTGGTAGTCATGGACAACCTTGGGAGGGGGTGCAGGGTGGGGAGCCGGAGGGTGGCGGTGAGCAGACGTTATGGTGAGAAGGACAGGTAGGTGATCGCTACCTGTGGGGTCAAGGATGGTGACGGCGATACACCCCAGGACGTTGGCAGAGGCAATGAAAACATGTGGGGTGGTGTCACTTTTCGGTCGGGTGTCTTGGGGAAAGGAAACAAGGTCACCTTGGATCGTGGAGAGGAACTGATGCCACTGCCAAAGGGCAGCAGGAGTGCGGCTATGGATGTTGAGATCAGCGGCAATCACATAGATGGAGAAGGTGCGGTCTATGTGCAAGATGAATTCATAATGAAGAGGAACAGTGGAGTGGACATAGATGGTCGCACAGGTAACGGTGAAGGAGGGGAAGAAGGCGGTGAGGATAAGGTGTTCAGTGGGGTCATTGAGGAGAGGTTGTGGCCGGATGGGGATATGCTTCAGGTGGCCAATCACAACTCCACCCTGCGCACAAGGACCAGGAGCGTCAGTGTGGTGGAGGATATAGGGAGAGGTGTGGATAGAATGGTGGGGCTGGAGAATGGTTTCGTTCAAGAGGAAGGTGTCGACCTGGTGGTGGGAGATGGTGTGCATGAGTAGGTATTTGTTGGAGCAGAAGGAGCGAATGTTCTGGAAGCAGATGTGATAGTCGTGCTGTGCCATGGCGGGAAGAGGGGGGGGGGGGAGAGAGAGAGGGAAGGGAAGAGGCTTAAGCTAGGGTGTCGAGGTGGGTGAAGGTGAAGTGGGCTTGTTTGTGGGAGTAAGTGGCGAATGTGTTCAGGTGGAAAACGGGGCGAGCGGCAAGGGAGATTTGTTGGAAGGTGTGGGGGCACTGAAAAGGGTGAATGATTTGGAGTACAGTGGTAAGGAACCGGATGATGTCCACGGCCGTAGGGGGTGGATGGAGGAAATCCTTGGGGTGCACAGGGGGATCAACAGGATGGACAGGGATTGTAAGCTCAGGGGTGGCTGGAGTGAGTTTGGCATTACACTTGTGGGAGTAGGTGGGATGGGGCCCATTGCATGTGTTATAGGAAGGAGGAACAGCGAGGTTTGGGCAGTTCTTAAGAAAGTGGGAGGCCTTGCAATGGGGACAGGTGTGGGGTTTTTCCAGTTGGGAGTCAGGTGGTCATTGTACATCAGGCACCATTGGCAATGGTAGGATTGAGGGGGGGGGGGGGGTTTGGAGGATTCAACAGGGTGGCGACGGTGGTATATCAGGGCACCCTGGGTGAGGAGATGGTCAATGGAGGGGGCAGACTCAGAGAAGACCCGCATGACGTAGGTGGGACCAGAGGCATTGTGGATGCGGCGGGCAGAGTGGATTTCGAAGTCCGGGTGGGAGTTCAGTTCTGCCAACACTTCATCCTCTGTGATCACTGGGCTGAGCTTGGTGATCACAGCGGTGTAGGTGGGAGTGCGATGGGGAGGCTGGGGCTGATGAGGAGTGGAAGCGGAAAGGAAGGGTGTCAGAGAGGCGTGGGGGCCAAATATAACTCATGGGAGTTTATGAAGGAGGTCTGTGTGAAACGATGGGGATGGAGACTTGATAAGGACTGAGTCCCTGCGGGGAATGAGTTGGGAGATGGGAGCATCAGGTAAGTACTTTCGTATCTCTACGGTGAGGGTACGAGCATTGAGGAACTTAGGATCAAGAGATGACAGGACAAAGGTGTGGAGGGTGGAGGGCGGGGTATGGGTGGCTGGAGGAGGGGTGGTGTCCATGGAGACGACAGGAGGAGAGGGAGGTGGTATTGACTTTTTGTGTGAAGTGGTGGGAGCAGAGTCAGTAATGACGCGCTTTTGGGGTTTTTTGGAGACTGGAGGCTTGGAGGAGGGAGAGAGACGGGGAGGAGAGGGAGGTGGCAGGTGGCAGATCCCTGTGGCGTAGTGAAGGTGCCGGGAGAAGCAGCCGGTTCAGTGGTGGCGACGTTGGCTCGGCGAGACGTGATGCATGCGGGGGATGCAGATGAAGTGACGGGGTGGGTGAGAGAGGGGAAGCCGACCACCTGAGGGGCGGCAGCAGAGGTGGCAACAGAGGTGTATGTCAGGGTGTGGGTAGTAGTGGGAGCTGTTGAGGGCGTGGAGGCTGGGGGAAGGGTGTAGAGGTGGGGGTATACAGCAGGGAAGGAGATAGGGGAATGGGTAAGTGGGGGAAGGGGAGGTGAGGTGTAAGGAGGAAGGCCACAGGCGGCACTCCAGGAAGTGACTGTGGAAGAGGGGGAAGGGGAGGTGTAGATGACAGTGGAGGTGGGAGTGGACAAATGGCGACGGACGGCCAGACAGCAGGTGTCGGTGGCGATGGACGATGGGGGTTGGATGGAGACGGACGGACAGCAGGCAGCTGCGGCTATGGACAATGGTGGTCGAACGGCGACATACAGATAGCAGGCAGCAGCAGCGATGGACGTCGACGAACAGATGGATGGACAGCAGGCAGCAGTGACGACTATGGACGGCGAGCAGGCAGGTAGGCAGGCAGGCGGATGGACAGACAGCAACAGCAGCAGCAGGCAACAGACAGACAGACACCAAACGTAACAGCAATAGCAACGAGCAGTTCGAAGACGTAGATTACACCCTGAGGGTAGACCAGGCTCTGCAATCCTGTGTCAATGAAGGAGGGAATCCAACCCTCTAGATCTATCGTAAACTATTCTTTTTCCTTTATTGTATTTCAATTCCCCATCGGGGCGGGCTGGCAGCAGCATATGCGCTGCTCTTCAGCCGAAAGACATAGAACAAACAATAGAAGACATTTAAATATATACAAAGGAGAAAACATCGTGAACATAGATATAAAAATGGGGGGAACATCATGGAAGACAATAGACAAAAAAAGGGGCGACTGTAAAATGGAAATAAAAACTGTAAACAGGGGCGCACACAAAAAAACCACACACTGGGACAATTAAAAGAACACAAGGCACAGTATGACCGGAGCATAAAAGTATCGACAGATGGTGTAGCACATAACAAACACTGACAGTGACACTAAGTACAAGGCCAGCACATAATTAAAATCACAACTCTCGACGCACAGGAGAAACAGCACTAAACACAACACTGCCGTGGCACACAGACGATGATCAAAATGGGGATGTGCCAGGTGCAAGGAGATGAGGGAGACCGGAAGAAGGGAGGGAGGGACGGGAACAGAGGAGGGGAGATGGGCGGGGAGCGCGCCGAAGAGGGCTAGGTAGGGAGGGATGTGGGAAGGAAAGATGCAAGGATGGGGTGCAGGGTCTCAGGGGGGGGAAGGAGGAAAATCCACTCTGGGGGAAGGAGGGGAGGGGAAAAAGGGGGCTCTGGGGAGCGGGAGGGGGGGAACAAGGCCAGGTTATATTTGGAAGGAATGGCAGATATCATGGCGAAGTTCATCATCCGGGAGGGGGAGGCACTGGAAATTGCCCTGATGAAGGAGATGGAGGGTATGGAGGTGGAGAGAGGGAGGGATACAGCGATAGAGGCGCGGCAACGGGTGGGGTGTGGAGATGAAGAAAGAAACCAGAGGGTGGGGGGGATCAAGCCTGCGAACAATGTAAAGGATGCGGAGATGTTGGAGGAACAGGAGGAGGTGGGGGAAGGGGATGAGTTCATACAGAAGCCGTCTGGGGGAAGGTAGGTGAATACAGAAGGCGAACGAGGTTAAGGAGTTGATCTTCAGCGGAGAAGAAGGGTCGGATGCCACACTGCGTAAGGTGTGGGGAGGTAGTGTTGAGTAAGGTGCTGATGGATATGGTGGGAGAGGATGGATTCGAAGACATTACTGTAGACGGAGGTAAGGCAGATGGGATGATAGGAAGAGTCGGCAGAAGGGGGTTAGTTGGGTTTGAGGAATAAGAGGATGCGGGAGGTCTTCCACAGGTCAGGGTAGAAACTGGTAGAGAGGATGAAGTTACAGAGATGGGCGAGGACAGTCAGGAAGGAATAGGGGCTTTCTTGAAGGTGGCGTAGGTGACACAGTCGTGACCAGGGGCCATGTTGCGTTTGGGCTGGAGGATAAGTTTAATGTCTTGTGCTTGTGTTTATGTCAGAGGGAGGCAACTTCCCCAAGTACTGGGGACTAGGAGCAAGTGGAGCGACCTAGGTATCTGCACGGGGAAAAAAGAATAGTCAAAGTGGGGATCATCTGTGATTGAGAAGACCTCAGAAAGGTGGGAAGCGAAGTGATTGGCCTTACTGAGGTTGTCAGGAATGGGGCGACCGTTATGGAGAAGGGGTTAGTGGAGAGCGGAAAGGGAACCAGTAAGGCGATGGAAGGCGGACCAGTACTTGGAGGAGTTGATAGGGAGGGTGGCGTTGTGTGCAGGTCTGGCGCCAGTCTCGGCGTTTTGTTGCTGTAATAAGGTTCCGTACGAGTCGCTTTATTTGCTGGTGACGTTGGAGTGTGTCCCTGTCACGAGTGCGCAGGAAGGAGCGATAGAGGCGGCGGGATTCATGGAGGAGGAGGACAGCCCGCGGAGGGAGAGTGGGATGGTGCGGGTGGATGGTTTTAGTAGGAACATGGGCCTCCACAGCGGCAGTAATTATCTTCTGAAGGAAGGACGAGGCGTGGATGATGTCGTCAGGGTGGCGATAGGTAAGAGGGTGGCTTTCGACCTGGGTGGTGATGGATTCCCAGTAGGCATCCCAGTTGGCACGGTGATAGTCATGGACAACCTTGGGAGGGGGTGCAGGGTGGGGAGCCGGAGGGGGGGCGTTGAGCAGACGTTATGGTGAGAAGGTGTCGTAAACTAGCGAGGCTCCCACTTTTATATGCAAAGGACGGCTTCTGATTGGCTGGAATACGTCATAGAAACAGCGATATGGCGCATAGTGAAGTGGTGCTCTCTACTTCCATAGATGTAATTTCTATCCCGCATTGCTTGCAACGCCATCCCTTGTCAGGAGGTAAAGTGCGGGAAGTTTTCCTCTGCGATTTTTCTTTATCCAGTGCACTCTTCCAGGTGTTGCTAAGTGCATAGCCGTTACCTCTGTTAAAGTTATTATAGCTAAGTCTAATTTCGACTGCTTCCCGGATCACAGAGTCCCAGTAATTCGATGCGTGGGCTATTACTCTCGTTTCTTTAAATAAAATCTTATGCTTGTTAAGCAGGCTATGCTCAGCCACCGCTGATTTTTCCAAATACCTGTATTTCAAGAGGCGCTGGTGCTCCATACAACGGTCGGCAACGGTTTTTACAGACTGGCCCACTTAATTCTTGCCACATTCGCAAGGAATACTATATATTTCCGGCACCCTTAAGCCGAGGCTATCTTTGACTGGTCTCAACATTCCCTTAATTTTCCTAGGTGGTCGGAAAACTGGTTTTATTCCTTGCCTCTTTAGAACTCTGCCTATCTTGCTTGTTGTAGCACCGCAAAATGGAAGCGGCGCTATGTGTTGGTCCTCTTCTTGCTTATGGACGGCATCGTGTCTTACTTTCTTGGACAATACTGATTTAATTTCACCGGCAGAATAACCATTCCTCTTGAAAACGGTAGTCAAATGGTTAATCTCGGGACCGAGGTGGTCCATGTCGGAAATAGTCCTGGCTCTGTGAACTAAAGTAGTCAGCATAGCTCTCTTCTGAGACGGATGATGGAAGCTGTGGCTATGCAGAGATAAGTCTGTATGCGTTGGCTTCCTGTACACAGAATGGCCCAGTCATCCATCCGGTTTTCGCTCCACCAACACATCTAAAAAAGGTAACGTCCCTTCCTTCTCTACCTCCATTGTAAATTTTATGTTTGGATGTACACCATTCAAATGTTCGATGAACTGCTGCAGCGTGTCACTGCCATGTGGCCAGATTAAAAAAGTGTCGTCGACGTATCTGTAGAAGCATGATGGACAGAGGTGAGCACTGCTCAACGATCGTTCTTCAAAATCCTCCATGAAAAAATTCGCTATTGCTGGTGATAGTGGCGAACCCATGGCTGTTCCATCCGCCATTTCATAATAACTTCCACTGTATAAAAAGTAAGTGGTCGTCAAGCTATGCCGGAACAAGTTCAAAATTTCTGAGGAAAAATGAGCAGCCAACAGTTGTAATGTGTCATCCACAAGTACTTTGGTGAACAGAGAAACCACGTCGAGGCTGACCATGATATCATTTGGGCCTATCTTCATCTGTTTTATGGTACCAACAAAAATTTTTGAATTCTTAATATGATGTGGGCAGTGACCAACTATAGGCGTCAACAATTTAGTTTAGCACCTAGGCCACCAAGATTTGCCAAAGGTTCATAAGGAGAACGTCCCTTTGAGACCGATTGTTAGCGCTATTGGCTCTCCTATGTACAGGCTTGCAAAACACTTAATTAAATCCTTACCAGTCAATGCATCTGCGAGCGGTGCTCATATGTGTGGAGCGAGGGGTAAGTGTTTCCTGTAAAAAATTTTAGCACCAAGAAAATGGCGTAACGCCTTCAAAGTCTAGCGATATGGCATATTGTGGATAATATCTGTGCACTCTGTAGTTGGTCTGATTCCCTCGCTACTAACTGAGTGGCCTAAAAATGTTACATGCTCCTTACATGATCGATATTTCCCTTCGTACTATAACGCCACGTGAATGTAGTATATGGAAGATAGAATTTAAGTGTCGCTCATGTTGTTCTGCAGCCTTCGAGAAGACCATTATGTCGTCTAAATAACAGAAACAGAAAGCCATGTTTGTAAACATAGATTCTATAAAATTCTGCCATGTTTGGACAGCATTTTTAAGTCCATATGGCATACTAACAAATTCAGACTGTCGAAAGAGCTTAATAATTGCCGTCCTAGCTATATAAAGTAGAAACTTAGGAATCTGATGACATGCCTTGGTGCAACCTATTGCACTGAAATATTTTGCACCTGCCAAGAAATGAGGCAAGTTAAGTAGATTAAGTATTGGATACCTCCCAGGTGCCATATTGCCACGTAGAGGAAGGTGTAAGTAGATGAATAACGAACACTAACTTCACTTAACTAAGGTCTATTCAGCACTTGCACGTACAAGAGCGCAGAGTGAACTGCCTCTAGCCAGAACACATAAGTCATATATACAGCTACAGAACATTCCAGTACAATGACTCTTGCCATTTGTGGATAATTCTAGAACGTACTCGAACCGAACCTAGATTAAAATTTTACAGTGAAGGTGAGTTTTGAACTCACTACCCTCCATGCAACAATCTAGGATCATAACCACTACACTACAGTGAGTGCGTTACTTGGTTTCTTCTGCGACATTGCTTCTCCTTAAGAGAACAGCGTCTCGGCGGTACGTCGTCCTAGTCCGGGAACGAGTCATCAAACCTGCATACTCCGACTCCCGATGACTGATGTCTGCCCTGGCAGTGACCTTCTTAGAACTTCTCTTGCTGCTATGTTCTTCGTTACCTTTCCGTCGCTGGAGCTTCGAATTTACCCTGGGTTGCAGGATCCTTATAGGGCTTCATTCAAAGGACGTGGACCATATCTCTGATCTCTAGTCGTCTTGTGTTGGGGTCAAAATCTTCAACTTCGTAAATAACATCAGACAACTGTCTTACAACCTTATAAGGTCCAATGTAGCGCCTGAGGAGCTTCTCAGAGAGGCCAACCTTCCGAACAGGAGTGAAGATCCAGATGAGGTCACCAGGCTGGTGGGCAACTGGGAGGTGGCTCGTGTCATATGTTTGGTGATCATTTTCTTGAGCCTGTAGCGTGCGGAGTCGAGCTAACTGCCGAGCTTCCTCAGCTCTGGTTAATACCTGGCCGATGTAGTCGTCGTCCACGTCATCAGGATGTAACGGAAACACAGTGTCCATCGTCGTCGTCGCCTCACGCCCATGAAAACTGGCGTAAATCCTGTGGTGTCTTCTTTGGCGGTGTTATAGGCAAACGTCACAAAAGGTTGCACCTCATACCAGTTGCTCTACTCAACATTGACGAACATTGATAGCATGTCGACCAAGGTCTTATTAAGGCGTTCAGTAAGCTCATTAGTTTGTAGATGGTAGGTCGTCGTCATGTGATGAGTAATGTTGCATTGACGGTTTATCTCTGTCACAAGATTCGATTCAAAAACTTTCCCTCGATCCGTAATTAACGAACTTGGGGCACCGTGTTTTAATACAATGTCCTCTATGATGAATTTGGCTACCTCGAATGCTTCGGCTGTGTTCACGGCTTTTGTAATGGCATAGCGCGTCAGATAATCAGTGCAAACAATAATCCATCTATTGCCACTAGCAGACGTTGGAAATCGTCCGAGGAGGTCAATCCTAACACGCTGGAAAGGCGTTTCGGCTGGTGAAATTGGTATGAGTCGGCCTGGTGGATTCTGAGGAACTGCCTTTCTCCTCTGGCGCTCTCGACAGTGCGATACATAGTGACGGACACTCCTAAATAAACCTGGCTAGAAAAATCTCTTGTGGATCCTATCGTATGTCTTAATAAATCCTAAATGTCCGGCGTCAGGTGTTTCGTGGAATTTCTGTAGAATATCTAAGCACATGTGTTTAGGAATCAGTGGTAGCCACCTCTTAACAAACACATCAAAGTTTTTCTTGCAAAGTAATCCATTAACTACCTTAAATTGCTCATCAGAAAGATTCTGGAGTGCAGCGAGACAGTCACTATCTTCATCCAAGTCTTGATGGTCTTGCACAGGGTCTCTTGAGAGACAGTCGGCATCTTGGTGTTTTCTTCCATCTTTGTACACTATGGTAATGTCATACTCTTGAAGATGTAGTGCCCACCTGGCGAGTCGTCCTGTTGGACCCTTAAGACCTGTCAACCAACAAAGTGAATGATGGTCTGTAACAACTGTGAATGGCCTTCCATACTGTCGAAATTTGCACATGGCCCAGATCACAGCAAGACATTCTCTTTCTGTTGTTGAGTAGTTTCTCTCGGCTTTTGCAAGTGTCCTAGAAGCATAGGCTATAACCTTTTCTTTTCCATCCGAAATCTGCACCAGAACAGCACCGATCCCATACCCTCTGTCATCTTTGTGTAGTTCTGTAGCCGGCCGAAGTGGCCGTGCGGTTAAAGGCGCTGCAGTCTGGAACCGCAAGACCGCTACGGTCGCAGGTTCGAATCCTGCCTCGGGCATGGATGTTTGTGATGTCCTTAGGTTAGTTAGGTTTAACTAGTTCTAAGTTCTAGGGGCTAATGACCTCAGCAGTTGAGTCCCATAGTGCTCAGAGCCATTTGAATCATTTTTGTAGTTCTGTAGGTGCTCTCTCATCATACAGACCAAATACAGGGCCAGTCGTCAGAGCTTTTCGCAGCACATCAAAAGAATCTTGTTGAACACCACCCCAGATAAATTTAGCATCAGCTTTTAAGAACTCTTGGAGTGGACTGGCTTTGATACAAAAGTCTTTGATAAAACGATGGTAATAAGAACACAACCCGAGGAAGCTTCTCACATCTCTAATACTTATAGGAATAGGAAATTCCGTTATAGCCCTCATCTTTTCTGGATCTGGCGACACACCTTCGTTTGAAACAAGGTGCCCAAGTATTTTGATTTCTTTTGCTCCAGAGAGATACTTTCTTGGCTTAAGTTTCAGTCTGGCTTGTTGGAGACACTTAATAACAACCCTCAGTCTTTTTATGTGTTCATCAAGTGTCTCTGAGAACATTATAATGTCATCTAAATAAGAAAGACACATTGTCCACTTCAGGTGCCTTAGAAAATTATCCATCATTCGTTCAAAAGTTGCTGGTGCATTACACAAACCAAACAGCATTACCTTAAACACATACAGGCCCTCAGGGGTGATGAATGCACTTTTCTCACGATCAGCCTCATCTACTTCGATTTGCCAGTATCACGAGTACATGTCCATGGTTGAGAAAAACTTAGCCCCCTTGAAACAATCTAGTGAAGCGTCAATTCGTGGAAGAGGGTAAACGTCCTTTTTAGCAATCTTATTAAGCTTCCTGCAATCAACACAAAAACGCCAACTGCAATCATTCTTCCTGACGAGGACCACTGGTGACGACCATGGGCTCTGTGAAGGCTGAATGATGTCATTCTTCATCATTTTCTCTACCTCGTCGCGAATTATTCGGCGTTACGTTGCTGACACATGGTATGCTCCCTGGCTTATTGATTGATGGTCTCCAGTGCTAATCTGGTGCTTCACCGTCGATTTGTCTAATTTGCTTTTCACCTGTGGATTGAAGCATTCAGAGAACTCTTGAAGAATGGTAGCTCTTTCTGTTGTTCCTTAGTGAGATCTGGTGATAGTCGAGCTAGAAGATCTTGTCTCGTAGTGGTAGCGCTAATTTCGTCCAAAGACTCGGCATGGGAGGTTTCTATGACACTCAACTATTTTTCATTTAACGGCTCTGCATTTGCTACGCACACGCGTCTAGGAAGGATCTGCAGTTCTCTGCGACAGTTAACTATCCACAATTCACCGAATCGGTTCTCAAACGAGACGACAGAAGCTGGGATGACCAAGTTATTCTTCAGTGGTATGCTTCTCTTACATTCCACTACAAGATCCACAGGTAGATAACTGGCATGACACACGACAGCTACCTCTCTAGCGCTGACTGCAGGAATGATCACTTCATCCAGCACACATGGTCTCCACACACTCAGATGAGCATCTTCCTGTCCACAGTATCTCATCTCGTCTAGCATAATCTTTGAGCGACCACAATCTATAATTGCTTGAGAAGCTATCAAAAAGTCACATCCGAGAATATCGTCATGACTACACTCTTGTAAGACGATGAATTCTAAGGGCTGTGTATGGCCACTTATACCCATATGAATGACACATGTCCCTGTAGATTTTACCATTAGCCATATTCAGCAGAGATGTTTTATCGTCAACGATTACGGTTTTCTGCAACGGGTGGCTGTACTTCTACGAAACGACTGAATATGATACTCCAGAGTCCACAAGAGCTTGATCTGGTCGGCCATCCATGAAGATGTCGACGTAGTTTCCTATCATTTTTATAGTGATCAACGGTAGAGGATTTTTCTCTTCGGCGGCCTCACCTCCAAGGAAGGTCGTAACCTTTAGTTTTCCAAGTTGCGGCGGCTAGGTGATCGGCTGCAGCTTCTAAACGGCGATGGAGACCTTCATCGGCGTCTTGGGGAGCGTCCTCTCCAGTGGCCAGCTTGCGGCGATGGTGACCTACGTCGTCCTGCACCCACATCTTCTTGTTCATCTTCATCGTCCCGGAATTGGCGTCGGCTGAGATCGGGCTGCTGTCTTCTGGCGCGGGCGCCATCAAATATCCGCCGCCCTTCTCGACAATAGCGCACCATATGACCTGCTCGTCTGCAGTGGAAACATAATGGTTGGTTATCCTGGGTCCTCCAGACATCAGTCTTCCTTGGTGCCCAAACAGGTTCCTCGTGCGGCATTGTAGGAACGTAACTTTGCCTGGATCTCGACTTTTTTTATCGTTTTAAGGGGAAATGAAGGACGAGAGATTGCGTTCAATGTCTGTTTCACTTCCTCCCTTATGACGCCTTGAAGCGTCTCGATTTTTTGCTCACCGTGCAATCCAAGTGCCTTCTGAACTTCCTCTCTCACTATCTGACAAAGAACACTGGTGAAATCAGTTTCTTTCTCCATCACAGACATCGATACGGTGTTTGGAAGCCGTTCAATCTTCTTGCGTGTAATTCTTTTTTGATGCATTGTCTCGATATACTGGCACCATTTTATGAAGTCGTCTGCTGTCGTAACCTCCTTCTGGAATACGGCTTGATGCATGTCCTCAGCAACACCCTTCATGAGATGTGCAACCTTATCTTCCTCCTTCATTCGAGGATCCACTATTTTACACAGCTCCAAGACGTCTTGAATGTAGGATGCTGTCGTTTCTCCTGGACGCTGTGCCTTGCACTTTAATTTATCTTCAGCCTTGCACTTCTGTCGTTGCGTGTCTCCGAAATACTTGCGCAGATCCGCCTGGAATGCTTCCCAGCTTGTGAACTTCTCCTCGTTGTTCTCATACCATTACTTGGCAGTGCCCTCCGCGTAGAAAAATACGTTAGACAAACACACGGTGTCATCCCATTTGTTAAATTTGGCTATACGCTCATATATCTTCAGCCACTTGTTTGGATCTTGGCCATTGTGACCAGAGAACCAGGAAGGAAGTCTGACGTGGTGGTACACAGTTGCTGTCATCGTGACGTCCTCTTCTTCTTCTTCCGTCTCCGATAGATTCCGATCTGTTGAATATGGCTCGAACTCGGGTTCCTCGACACGTAAACGGCGGCTCTGCCGTGGCCTGATAGGAGCCACTGTGTCGTCGATAATGTGCGTTAGTACAAGTTCCAATACCCAGCGTCTGTACCAGAATAATGTCACGTAAAGGAAGGTGTAAGCAGGTGAATGACGAACACTAACTTCACTTAACGAAGGTATATTCAGCACCTGCACTACAAGAGCGCGGAGCGAACTGCCTCCGGCCAGAACACATACGGTATATATACAGCTACAGAACATTCCAGTACAATGATTCTTGCCATTTGTGGATACTTCTAGAACGTACGCGAGCCGAATAAAGAAATTAAAATCTTACGCTTGAGGTGAGTTTTGAACTCACGACCCTCCAGGCAACACTATAGTATCATAACCTCCACACTACGGTGTCTGCACTGCTTAGTGCCTTATGCGAGAATATGAGAATTAAGTTTCTTGTCATCTATATCAGACGATCCATCTTTCTTTGGATTGTCGAGGATCAAGCACAAGAGGAAGGTCTAAAATTCCTAAATTTAACTGTGGAAGAGTACACCAGGGTCTTTCTGACCCTGAAATTTTCTTCTTTATTACAGTATTTGCACCACTGCACATACACAGCCCGCCACCACCAATGTAATTCAGCATTGAGTGATACCTAGCAGAGGAGAATCTTGAAAGTTGTGAGAGACTGTTGTTTGCTTACTTTGACAGAAATAATTTTGAGGGGCAATTGTCACCTTGGAGAACACACTGTGTAATTGTTCTGTCACTGAGTGTGAAGTTCGTTTACGTGAAAATGTCAAGCAGAAATGACATTTTACTAACAGAAGATGTTATACAGGAACCATTGTTAGTAGAACTCAATCGTGAAAGTGATGTAAGTGACTTTCGTGACGAAAGTGATTCTGAAGCTGTTGCTCCTGCAGCAGTTATAGACATTGGCGAATTGGCGAATCTTAAGACAATGATGAAGAAATTACAGTCATCCACAGTAAGAATGATCTTTGTTGGAACACAGCTGTCCCTAATTGAAGAGGTCGGCCGGTTGCCAGTAACATTGTAGTGTTTACTCCAAGAGTGTGGAAATAATGAATGAGTGGACTTGTGAGTAATTGAGAACACCTCAAAATATTTGTGTAATATGTGTACTACATTAAATGAACTCATTAAATGAATAGCTTATTCATTTAATTAAACTTCAAATAAAGTCTGTAGATCCAGATCACTTTCAAGTTTCTTCTTTAAAAAATTTCCAGAAGAGCTTTTACTTAGTCTCGAATTTTGGATGCATTGATACTAGTGCTGATTGAAAAAGAATGAGAGGTGAAATAAAATTAGTTTAGTACATGAGAGTCTGATTTCATTATAAAATATTCTACTTTCAGGTGATTTCTCTCGAAAATAATTGAGGGTCATTGTGACCGTAGAGTACACTTCGTGTGACAACTTCAGAGGTGTGTTCTACTGGGGTTAATACGTCTTCGACAGCTTTTTAGCCTTTCAAAGTCTACCTGGCGCTAGATGGTGCCTTGGCGAATACTGGAGGCATGTCCGCAGTATGAATGTGGCGCCTCATATTATATAAATTGTACCCTGTGTGAGTCTTGAATATTTAAACTATTTTGCCTACTTTCTGTGAGTGCAGTCTGCACACCACTGACCTTGTGTTGTCCTTTGCAACGTGCAGAAATGACGTCAGGTTCCACCGTCTCTCTTAGCCATTGTCTTCTCCAATGATGTGGTTGTGATTGACACTGGCACAGCGGAACAGGCTGCTGCTACTGTAGTGACGTAGCTGCTGTGAAATGATGTGGGGCTTGGCTTCGCTGGGTTTTCTAGTGATGTATTCGTAGGTGTCGCTGTGACAGCAATTTCCCAATCTCAGGTTGTGAAGGTAGATGTCTCCATTGTGAACATTAGCTACGTTACTGCTGGATGGCTTTACCCTCTCCTAGAAAAGGTTGGGATGACTGTCGTTGTCCCTCTTGATGTTGGTCTCGTTTTAGTGCAGATAAGACTCTTATTCACTTCTTGCAGATGTGGTTCTCGTTCTAACAGTGATACTCGCAATGATGCATTAGAATTATGTAAGGCTGCGACTCCCTGACTAGCCTCCATTAACCGTGAGCTCTTAACAACAATGTCACTTTCTAGCTGAACTATGGAGTCCATAAAGTCGCTCCTTCTATCATGTTTGATAGTGTATCAGTGAGATCTGCTGGTTTTCTTGAATGCACTGAACAATTTGTACACATATTGTTTGATTTTCTTTGTAGCAAGGTTTATTGAGAGTTTATAGTGACTTAGGAAGTCTACCCATATAATCGCGACTGGCACTTCAGTGATACAAAAATTCCACCCAAAAGTGTGTTTCAGTTGAAAATCCAATGTTAATACACTACTGGCCATTAAAATTGGTACACCAAAAAGAAATGCAGATGATAAACGGGTATTTATTGGACAAATGTATTATACTAGAAGTGACATGTGATTAAATTTTCACGCAATTTGGGTGCATAGATCCTGAGAAATCAGTACCCAGAACAACCACCTCTGGCCGTAATAACGGCCTTGATACGCCTGGGCATTGAGTCAAACGGAGCTTGAATGGCGTGTACAGGTACAGCTGCCCATGCAGCTTCAATATGATACCACAGTTCATCAAGAGTAGTGACGAACCAGTTGCTCGGCCAACATTGACCAGACGTTTTCAATTGGTGAGAGATCTGGAGAATGTGCTAGCCAGGGCAGCAGTCGAACATTTTCTGTATCCAGAAAGGCCTGAACAGGACCTGCAACATGCGGTCGTGCATTATCATGCTGAAATGTAGTGTTTCGCAGGGATCGAATGAAGGGTAGAGCCACGGGTCGTAACTCATCTGAAATGTAACGTCCACTGATCAAAGTGCCGCCAATGCGAACAAGAGGTGACCGAGATGCGTAACCAATGGCACCCCATACCATGACGCAGGTCATACCAGAATGGCGATGACGAATACACGCTTCCAATGTGCGTTCACCGTGATATCGCCAAATACGGATGCGACCATCATGATGCTGTTAACGAACCTGGATTCATCCGAAAAAATGACGTTTTGCCATTCGTGCACCCAGGTTCGTCGTTGAATACGCCATCGCAGGCGCCCCTGTCTGTGATGCAGCGTCAAGGGTAACCGCAGTCATGGTCTGCGAGCTGATAGTCCATGCTGCTGGAAACGTCGTCGAAGTGTTCGTGCAGATGGTTGTTGTCTTGCAAACGTCCCCATCTGTTGACTCAGGGATAGAGACGTGGCTGCACGATCCATTACATCTATGCGGATAAGATGACTGTCATCTCGACTGATAGTGATGCGAGGCCCTTGGGATCCAGCACGCCGTTCCTCCTGAACCCACCGATTCCATATTCTGCTAACAGTCATTGGATCTCGACCAACGTGAGCAGCAATGTCGCGATACGATAAACCGCAATCGCGATAGGCTACAAGCCGACCTTTATCAAAGTCGGAAACGTGTGGTACGCATTTCTCCTCTTTACACGAGGCATCACAACAACGTTTCACCAGGCAACGCCGGTCAACTGCTGTTTGGGTATGAGAAATCGGTTGGAAACTTTCCCCATGTCAGCACGTTATAGGTGTCGCCCACCGGCGTCAACCTTGTGTGAATGCTCTGAAAAGCTAATCATTTGCATATCACAGCGTCTTCTTTGTGTCGGTTAAATTTCGCGTCTGTAGCTCGTCATCTTCGTGGTGTAGCAATTTTAATGGCCAGTAGCATAGTTTGTACGCAAAATGCTGCATTGGTTTAACATTAACAGCCTGTAATGATAACATTCTACACTTGTTCTCTCCACTTGAATAATGCAAAGGAACGGTTCTTATTGGTGAACCATAGTCAATAAGGTAGTGTCTTCGTGATACTTTGCCCCACAAAAATATTCACAGATCCCTAGGTGGTGAAATATTTAGGATACTTGTGACTTGATATCCTGTCAACTTGGAGTCATGAGAAGTCATGCTGTCCAGTGCACTGACGTGTGGCAGCTGGGACCGATGTGCAAACCTGCAGAGCGTGTTGCATTGATGTGCCGATGCGCCAGATATTGCATGGAAAAAGCAGAAGCCTTCCAACTGGCGTTCTTGCGTAGAGGAGGGCGTGGTACGTGCAGCTAACAACCTGTATTCCAGGTCTTGTGTTCGTAAGGTTTCTGCTGTCTTCGGCGGCACTTCTGAAGTGGATCATTGCATCATTGTCAAGTGTGCACGGAAGTGGTCGGTGAACTCCCAGACCTCACCCATTTCTTTGCACAAGCCTCAGGCTTGCACTGCGTTAAAGTTGCATGTAATAACACAGTCACCTTGGTCTTTCTTGTCTCTGTTGCACAGCAAAAATACTGCCTGCCAAAACAAGCTTATTGTCGATAGAATCCTCGTCACTGGTCACTAAAGCTGTTTGCAATGTAGGAGGTAACTTCAGAATCCAGATCCTCCACAACGCTGCTTCTGACAAGATGCCACTTCCCATAAAGAGAAACAGTTGCTCCCATAATTGGGACGGTATCTTATCTTATTGTCCAGTGTATCTTTGTTAAGAATCTGATGCATCTGTAGTTCTGGTGACTGAAAATCGAGATAATAAGCTCTTGTTAAGCGCAGAAAACTTCTTTGACGATGGGGGCAGCTATTATGTCTCTAAGTATAGAATTAATTCGACAATGCGAAACCACGTTTGCGTGACTGCCAGTTGAAAGGATGGTAGTTTAGTTATATTCCTCACTGTCTGTGGCATTTGCTCGCCCGTATGTTGCCTGTAGTACATGTTATCGTGAGATATCGGCAAAATCTCTTGCAACACTCACGGTGCTTCTGAGAATGCAGGATGGCACCTTTGTATATGTACTTGTTCTGTGTATATATTTGAGCTTAAAACGCATGCAACTGGCGATTGTACAGAAAGTGGCACACCTTGTGGCACATCTCGAGACTGGTAGAATCATAGTTATGGCACACACTAGCGTAGGCGGAATGTTGTGTGTTCATTACGCTATGATTGCTACCTTCACTTTCTTCTTGCTGTTGAAATTCAAATGTTGTGATGTTCATACGTTGTCTCATTATTCTGATATTTGAGATCCATGTTGTGCCTCTGCGGAATGTCAATAGAAACTGGTGAATATACACGTGGATTGCTCACAACACCGAATTCGTAATTCCATTGTCTGTCCTCGTCAGGGTCACGAATGTAGTTTCTTGGTTGTAGCTTGTGTAAGTGGTAGTAAATACAACACATTGTTTAACTCCTGAGAACTATTTTTATTCATTACAATTACATCACACAACATACGACCTTCGTTCACATCATCTAGCAGACACTATTAAGCCCACAATCTGTGAAGAACAAAAGCTGTATGGTTGCGTGGGATACATAAATCGTTCATGTTTGGGTCAATTATTAAGTAGTCATTTCAGTTGTTGCTACAGGGCTATAATTAAGAGTTGAAAAAATATCCCTTCCCAAAAGTAGTGTTTATCATAATTTTTATTTCCATTTCCCTGTTTTGAATGAAGTGATGGTGGTGATTATGTTGCTGAAGTCAATTTTTGCAGCACTATCGTACTGGATCCACAAGACAGCTAAATTTCACTGACTGCTTTCACCCATATTCGGCCCTAAGTAGCTTTTCAACTTTTATTATCTTTAATTTTTCTACACCAATGTTCACAAAGTGTCGCCGTCACCGACGCTGTCATAAATCTCCTCAAAGCTGTTTCGATGTCTCGATAATTACCTCTTAAGCCGCACTTCGAAATAACCTTCAGAATATCCAGATTGGACTGTCTTCATCGGCTCTTTAACTTGGAACTTGTAAGCGGCTTAGTCACCACCTAGCTCCACAGTATATATTGTCTGCTATATTTGGCATCAAAATTAGCTCTAATTCTTTTGAAGATAAGATAGGGTAAGGGCACCAAATTTCGCCTACTATAGTTATTTCTCTGTTTGTCAACCTCCTGGTTTGTCGAATCACACTCCAAACTAAATGAATATGCTTCATCTGATTACACAACAGGTCGCATTGAATTCAGCCTGATGTGTGATATCCTGGAATATTTCGAGAAAAAGCTCCCTTTATTAACTTCTAGTAACGCTTTTGTCTTGGGTTGACTATTGTCAAAGGGCAACTGACATACAGGTTACGATGGTGTTCAGTTTCGCACTCTCTGCCGATGACATTTTGTAGATGGCGATGTTTCCTTTTGTAAGAATGCTTTCACATTTTTGCTTTGGCCAGCTGTGATTCCAGTTTCATCTACATAAATGTTCTGGCGGGTTTAAACTTGATTTTATTTTGTGTTGCTCTGAAACTACAGAAAAATGACCTCACATTGTCTTGAGTTAAGACTAAGGTTCTAGCTCTTTTCAGTTTTTGTGATGTTGTTGTTATCAATTAGGCGCAAATTGTTTTCAGAAACAAGTTCAATCACTTTCAACTGCCATGTTTGCTGGTTTGGAAAAGGGATGGAGCAGATTGTTCCTTAAGGCTAGTTGGAATGACGTCTGCTTTATGTCATGTTGAGCCAAACCAAAGAAATTATTTTCCTCTCCACAAAGTACTTGATCATCTCTTTCTATACATCAGGCATCAACATAGTTTTCCTTCCAAGCGTCCGTCTTACAACCGCAATTTCCTATTCATGTTCTCCTTTGCCACATCTTTCAATGCACTCTCGAATCCTTCATGTGGGTACTTCAAACATCTTTGACGCTCTCAGTGTTCACACACACACACACACACACACACACACATATATATATATATATATATATAACCCGACATGCATAATTGAGATTTGATGTACTGAAAGCCTATCTCTTCTTCTTTCCCCTAGGCAAATTGTGCAGGAGAGCACTACAACAAAAAATGAGCAATTTAATAAAACAAAATCAATTCTAAGAACAAAATAAGACTAGTGGGCAATTAAGCACTACAGTCAGGAATTCGCTGAAATCAGCATCAGCGTTTTCTTATCTCCAAGGACATTTCACAAATCCTACCATGCTCATTTAATTGTACTTGTTATATTTCGCAGATGGCAACATCGGCACTACTTTACCTTCACTACCATGCCATTAACCATAACACCAGTGTCATCACATCCAGTCACATGCCAAGTCCAAGGAGGAAGAAGGGGAGGGGGAGCCGGCCGAAGTGGCCGTGCGGTTAAAGGCGCTGCAGTCTGGAACCGCAAGACCGCTACGATCGCTGGTTCGAATCCTGCCTCGGGCATGGATGTTTGTGATGTCCTTAGGTTAGTTAGGTTTAACTAGTTCTAAGTTCTAGGGGACTGATGACCTCAGCAGTTGAGTCCCATAGTGCTCAGAGCCATATGAACCATTTTTGGGGAGGGGGAGAGGGAGAGGGAGGTGAGGGAAGGGAAGGACATCATATGACTCCCATGTTCTCCCCACCCCCACACCACCTGCGCAATTTGCATCTCACACACATCCCACATCCCCACACCCCTGCTTGGCAGCCAAATACGATACTATTTCCGAAGTTGCCAAAACTACCGAAAATTTTATCAACTGTGTTTTCATTACTGACTCTCAAAAAAATCGTTTAAGGACTGGCTCACCAGTCTCAGTGCTAAATTTCATTTGAAGCTATATACCATTCATCATGGGATATTGAAACAATTGGATTAATTAAAAACCAATGTTTGGTTATAAAATATAACTAACGAATTAAGAATTCGTATTTGTCAGAAATGATTTGTACCTCACCCACAAACCCTGAAGACACGAAAGAAAATCAAGTCCTGATTCATATCTCAGTTTCTCCTGTCACTGTAGAAAACGAGTGCTCTTGTCACCAGCTGATGGCTGTACTACAGAAAACAAGCAAAGTTGCTTCTTCATACCACGATTTTCTTTGAAGTTATTACCGCCACCAGCAGTGAGGCTGCACTGTAGAAAAGTGGATAGTTCATTCTTTGTACTGTGAGTAGTTCTTACCATCACCAACAAATGGCCCCACTATTAAAAAAAACAGTACAGAGTCATAAATTAATTATTTTCCACAGCTAAGATGTAGCAAAATTCTAAAATGACTGCTAAATACATAGGAAAAGGATAAACTGTGATGTTTAAACTGTATACTCCAGTGCTACTGTTCCATACCTAATAACAGATGGCAAATTAGAAGGTAGGCCTAAGTATTTGAAGTTGGCCAACTAACCTGACATGATAAACAGGCAAGCACACAATAAAACTGACAGTCTGAATGTAGCTAATTAGGCGTACTCTACCTGTAGGTCACAATACACCCTCAAAATACATATTTCGACACTTAAATTGTTCCCAGGCACCATTGTAGGAGTGACAAAGAAAATTCATCATGTTTGTGGTGTCATAAGTACAGCACACAACACTAGGCAGCATCACAAGCGTCAACAGCTCGACAACCCACTCCAGAGATGGCCTATAGCCCTGCGATTACCCCAGCAAGAAGTTGCAGTGGTGATATACGCTGGCACCACAGCAGAGCGGGCAGTTCCAAGTGAGCTCGACTACCGATAAGACTGCTTTCCACTGGTGTTCCTTGCACTGCATCGTCAATATAAATAATTGAGGGTGGCGACGAGTAAAATCTTCTTCTGTGGTTGTATCATAAGTATGATACAACAGTGTTATTCACTAGAAAAAATACAATCGATGCCATTCATTGCCACAATTATTACAAATGACATAATCCTACTGAATACTACAATAACAGCAGTTTGTAATTGTAACTCTGATGAAAAGGCTCTCTAAAAGCCTTATACAGGGTGTTACAAAAAGGTACGGCCAAACTTTCAGGAAACATTCCTCACACACAAATAAAGAAAAGGTGTTATGTGGACATGTGTCCGGAAACGCTTCATTTCCATGTTAGAGCTCATTTTAGTTTCGTCAGTATGTACTGTACTTCCTCGATTCACCGCCAGTTGGCCCAATTGAAGGAAGGTAATGTTGACTTCAGTGCTTGTGTTGACATGCGACTCATTGCTCTACAGTACTAGCATCAAGCACATCTGTACGTAGCATCAACAGGTTAGTGTTCATCACGAACGTGGTTTTGCAGTCAGTACAATGTTTACAAATGCGGAGTTGGCAGATACCCATTTGAGGTATGGATTAGCACGGGGCAATAGCCGTGGTGCGATACGTATGTATCGAGACAGGTTTCCAGAACGAAGGTGTCCCGACAGGAAGACGTTCGAAGCAATTGATCGGCGTCTTAGGGAGCACGGAACATTCCAGCCTATGACTCGGGACTGGGAAAGACCTAGAACGACGAGGACACCTGCAATGGACGAGGCAATTCTTCATGCAGTTGACGATAACCCTAATGTCAGCGTCAGAGAAGTTGCTGCTGTACAAGGTAGCGTTGACCACGTCACTGTATGGACAGTTCTACGGGAGAACCAGTTGTTTCCGTACCATGTACAGAGTGTGCAGGCACTATCAGCAGCTGATTGGCCTCCACGGGTACACTTCTGCGAATGGTTCATCCAACAATGTGTCAATCCTCATTTCAGTGCAAATGTTCTCTTTACGGATGAGGCTTCATTCCAACGTGATCAAATTGTAAATTTTCACAATCAACATGTGTGGGCTGACGAGGATCCGCACGCAATTGTGCAATCACGTCATCAACACAGGTTTTCTGTGAACGTTTGTGCAGGTATTGTTGATGATGTCTTGATTGGGCCCCATGTTCTTCCACCTACGCGCAATGGAGTACGTTATCATGATTTCATACGGGATACTCTACCTGTGCTGCTAGAACATGTACCTTTACAAGTACAACACAACATGTGGTTCATGCACGATGGAGCTCCTGCACATTTCAGTCGAAGTGTTCGTATGCTTCTCAACAACAGATTCGGTGACCGATGGATTGGTAGAGGCGGACCAATTCCATGACCTCCACGCTCTCCTGACCTCAACCCTCTTGAGTCTTGACTTTCATATATGGGGGCATTTGAAAGCTCTTGTCTACGCAACCCCGGTACCAAATGTAGAGACTCTTCGTGCTCGTATTGTGGACGGCTGTGGTACAATACGCCATTCTCCAGGGCTGCATCAGCACATCAGGGATTCCATGCGATGGAGGATGGATACACGTATCCTCGCTAACGGAGGACATTTTGAACATTTCCTGTAACAAAGTGTTTGAAGTCACGCTGGTACATTCTGTTGCTGTGTGTTTCCATTCCATGACTAATGTGATCTGAGGAGAAGTAATAAAATGAGCTCTAACATGGAAAATAAGCATTTCCGGACACATGTCCACATAACATATTTTCTTTCTTTGTGTGTGAGGAATGTTTCCTGAAGGTTTGGCCGAACCTTTTTGTAACACCCTGTAGATGACCTCACAATATTCCAAAAATGTCTGTAAAATACGTTGGAAACGCGAAAATAGTGGTATTTACCTTGAGTGTCTAGGGCCTAGTTGAGGTTAAGTAAAAAAAAAAAAAAAAAAAAAAAAAAGAAAAGAAAAAGCTGAAGCTGTCAGGTTCAAACCAACATCAGCTAAGGCACAATATTCTACAACGCATTGGGAAAGGTTATGTTTAAGTTGTAGCAGTATCTAGATACATAAACTGTGAATTCAATCTGTGTAGCTGCACTTTGGGAAACTATGGCTCACGACAGTAATAAAACCTACACACACACACACACACACACACACACACACACACACATGATTGTCTTCTTAGGGAAGGAGGGAATAAGGTGCTTTATTACGAGTTATCACTTAAACCGCAGAACGAAAGGAACTGCTTATTAACATGTCAGCAAAGGCATTAATAGTGAGATATGTGACATTTCCAAACACAAAGTCAGAGCAGATATCTTAGAAACACCTAAAACTAGTTATGGTAACATTTACTGTAAGATGTCTCAACCTTTGCAAGCACAATGAAGGTCCAAAAACTAAATATAGCCACATCTAAACTGTCTGTATAAAACATTAAAACGCATGCTTCTCGTTATATAAGCAAGTCCTCTACGAAAATTCCTGCAAAACTGAAGATGTAATATAAGTATGATTTTGCACAGCTAGCAAGCACAATGAGGCATCATTTATGCCTAACATGTAATACACATTTGACACATAAATATACACTGATCAGCCAGAACATTATGACCACCTACCTACCTAGTAGCCAGTATGCCACCTTTGGCGCAGATAACAGCAACGACGCGTCATGACGTGGAAGCAATGAGTCATTGGTAGGTCGCTGGAGCGTGCTGGCACCCTATCTGCACACAAAAGTCAAATTCCAGAAAATTCCGGTGAGGGGGGGGGGGGGGGGGGGCGATGAGCTCTGACGCCTTGTTCAATTACATGTGAGAGGTGTTCGATCAGGTTCAGATCTGGTGAGTTGGAGGGCCAGCACATCAACTGGAACTCGCCACTGTGTTCCTCGAGCCACTCCATCACACTCCTGACCTTCCGATGTGGCACATCATATTATCTGCTTGAACAATGCTACTTCCGTCAGGAAACATGATTGTCGTGAATGGGTCTACATGGTCTACAACCAATGTACTACACTCCTTGGCCATCATAGCACTTTGTATGAGCTCCACTTGACCCATGGATACCTACTTGAATGTTCTCTGGAGCATAATGGAGCGGCTGCCAGCTTATCTCCATCCTGCAATACAGGTGTCAAGGAGCTGTTCTCCTGGAGGTCAAACGGATTCGCGAACTCCTATCAGCATGATGAAGAAGGTATCGGGATTCATCAGACCATGCAACACTCTGCCACTGCATCAACATCCAGTGCCAATGGGCATGTGCCCATTTCAGTTGTAGTTGCTGATGTCATGGTGCTAACACTGGCACATGCATGGGTTGTCGCCAGTGGAGGCCCATCGTTAGGAGTGTTTGGTGCACTGTGTTTCCAGACACACTTTTACTCTGCCCAGCATTAAAGTTTGGTATTAGTTCCGCTACCGTTCGCTGCCTGTCATGTTTTACCAGGCTGTCCAGCTTCTGACGTCCAACATCTGTAATGAGGGGTGGCCAACCAATTCCACAACATCTACATGCGATTTCGCCTTGGTTTCACCATATGTTGAAGACATTTAGCACTGCATTCCTTGAACACCTGACAAGTAGTGCAATTTCGGAAATGTTCATTCCAAGCCTCTGGACCATCATAACCTGACTTCAATCAAACCTTCCCCATTTTAAACAGGGACAGCACTCTTACTGATACTACATGCCCCATGTGTGTGTCTGACTAGCAGTCATTCCTTGCCAGGCGATACTGCTATCGCCTGGACGGGTTTATATTGATAGTAGGTCGGTGGCTGCTTAGCCATCACACTGATGGAGGAATGGAATGATTTTCATATGCCCAGGCTGCCATGTAAATACGTAAAAATGAGGAAAATACAACAAAAATGAGGATACTTACATGGCAGCCTGGGCATATGAAAATCATTCCATTCCTCCATCAGTGTGATGATGATGATGATGATGATGATGTTTAGTTTGGGGGTGCTCAACTGTGTGGTCATCAGCACTTGTACAAATTTCCAATTTTTGCACAGTTGATTTTTTTTTTTTTACAGTCCAATCTAGCCACTGTCCCAAATGATGATGATGATGATGATGAAATTATGGGGACAACACAAACACCCAGTCCCCAGACAAAGAAATCCACCAGTGCAACTGGCAACTGATAGTGCATACTATCCATGCTCTATGGGCTTAAATCCTGCACAGTATACCCTGTTCCACGTGCAGTTGGGTATTGTGAGTCATAAAAATGAAATACGCAGTGTCCAAAGATTTTGAAGTCAGTATGACCAGCACCTAGGACATCGAAACAGTAATGATGTGTCTGGGTGCTATATGAGGAATCAATGCTCTTGATCTCAAAATGGAACATTGTACATGTGCAAGCCCATCACTGTGGAACATTATTATCTTTGGGCAGCTGTTTGGAATCGCTCTGCAGTGCAGCAAACTCTTCCAGTTTCCAAATGTTGCAATGTCTTCAACATTTTCATCAATAAGAAACACTGCCTCTGTCTTTGATTTCCACCACCCTCTTGTGTTATGGAAGCAGCACTCATGAGATCTCCAGCTTTCTGTGAGACCCAATGGATTGAAAAATATTAATGTCACTTTAGCAGCTGATATAGACCTCAAAGTCGTGGTATGAAAAGAGAATGTGTGGTGGTGTACAAAGCTATGTTACAACAACAACAAAAAAAGAAATATTGTATCAAACTGCTTATAGAACTACAAAACAAGAACCCTTCATGACACTAGAGGCAGCACTGTTGTGTTTCTGTGTTTGTGACACACTTACTCCTATGTTGAGGGGACATAATTATTAAGAGAACTGGTGCATATTACTGCCAGCTGGACAATGGGAAATGTAATACTGTTCATCAGGATTTTGTTTGGTCTCACGACTAGAATCAATGACTGATGTCATAAGACATATTGATAGCATCGAACATCATTGAGAATTTGGAACTGTAATAATAATATGAGATCTGAACAATTGTTTAAAGCGTGACATCCGAGTGGTTGAATCTCAGTCAATATGTAGTGATGCATTAATATGACAGAGATCAAGATGAGTCGATATAGTGAGGTAAATTGACAGGCTCATCAGTTACGATATGCAGTGTAGCTTTGTGTATCACAGCCGAAGGTCTTGGATGCGAGATGATTGAATAGATACTTACTTCCTGAATAATGCACAGGCCACCACTGAGCCTCACTGAAACGGTCATCTGGGGTGCGAGAGTCCTGTCGGCCTATGAATGTGTTTCCACGATCTTTGCAGTGTCCGTGATTCAACCATGACCAGTACAGAATGGAATGATTTACAAAGTGCTCTTTCCATAAATTGAGTTTTCAGTTTCATAAGTACTGTGATTCTAAGTTAGTGACAAGGGTTTGTGAGGTACTGCAAACACTGTGTACCCATTTTCTTGACTCTTGTTGTGTGTGTGTTGAAGAGACTGTGTTCTCTTCATTGAGTTAGTGCAGCATGGTCAAACACTGCTGCTGTGCATTTGTCTCTTTCCTTGTTGTTGTTTAATGCATTTTCCATTGCTGGAGATCATTTTATAGAACTTATGTGAGCATAGCATAATTCCTTAACTGTAATCCAATATGACCATGCACGCTATATATCTCCAGAAAGCTATGTAGTGAATGCATTACAAAGAATCTTTTTTTTTCCTTTTGTGTAGAAAGTAGTCGTTTTATCATATTACAGTTTCTCTCCATAATGAGTGAGATACAAACTTGCTGGGTGAATGTATACTGGGTGTTGGAAAAGTACTTCTGCATTGGAGTGTTAACAATGTTGCATTCCACATGACTAATAGCACAGAAAACTACACAGCTTTAACATTATAGCATGTTTAAGTGCAGAACTGTGTAGCCTTAGGACTGTGTGTTTATGGTCTATAATCATTTCTCTCTTTCCAAAACCTTCGTAGTATGGACTCCAAACACTGGAACAGTACACCAGAATTGATATCACAAGTGATTTACGTAAAATATTTCAAACTCCTACTGCCTTGAGCTCCATTATGCATTCTCTCTTCTTCTTCTTAACTATCTGTTATATCACCACAACATTCTCAAATGTTTCAGGCTCATATCTACTATACAACAATAAGGAATGCTAACCTCCTTAGCATGCATGCACCTAGAGAGACTGTGTGTAATTGGATAAGTGCCATTAGTAAGATTGGTACAGAACAATCTCCACAGAATGGAAGTTATAGTACATGGTCAGTTATGCAAGATTGAAACACGTGTTATGCTCTTTCTGAAAGCAAAATATCGAAGTGTATTGATTATACTGAACTCAGCTTGCTATGTTCCATCATGAGATGTCGAATGTAGTGAGTATAGTGCCCTTCTACTTCTGGCCAGTTCCAAACTAAATCGGAAACAATGTTGCGTTGAGGGTTGGCCTAAGACAGAGGAAGAGTTACAAGCTGCATAGAAAGAGAGAGATCGTCTAGAGTTTTTCTCAGGATCCTTAGCTCACAGGTTCAATAAAGGAGCAGCTCGTTTCGAAATAGAGAGCAGAGTGCTGCTAGTATAATTTGTAGTTTTACTCCGTTGAATGTCACAAAATAGGAGAGAGATAAATGTGCATCACAGCTTGCTGTCAAACATAAAAATGACTGCGCTTTCTTTAATGCATGAAAGACACTGTTCACGATTGACATTTAATGAATCTGAAATGCATTTAACACCCACGTGCATGATAATTTATTTACAAGACTTCCACTGACACTAATTCTGAATGTGAGGAATGCTTTCAAACTATACCAATTAGTCCATCAAACTGAAAGAAATAGGCAGTACCTGTTCTCATGGAACCATTACTCTTTTATTATCATTGCAATTGTGTTATTTAATAGCTGGTCGCTTATGAGAGGTAAGTTGACGTTAGAAACGATTATTCCACTGAAAGATTCCATCACACAACAGCTTATAACATAGATCTTTTGGAGCTTAAAGTATGACCTAAAATCGTTCTCACCTGTACAAAAACAGCCACAGCTGCAGGATTGAGCATTGGAATAAGTGAGGTGCGGCTGTTGGATAGTTTCCCACCAATTTCGAGTGGTGTTGTGGACTAGTGCACAAACCAAGGTGAACATGTAGTCATACACGCAATCGGAAAAAGCGGGGGTTGGTAGCGCGTCAGAAAGTGGAGGTGGGAGGTGGCGGAGTGTGGAGGCAACAGTAAGACAACCCAGCAGGATAATATCCTCAAAAATATACAAAGTAAATAAATACCTTATATCATTCCTCTCCATCAGCTCAGCACAGATTGAGTGTTTTCCCCAACAACTCACAAGTGGTGGTTGGGAGGGTAACTGGGGAAGAGGAGGCAGGAGAACACCTTGGTCTATGAGTTTGAGGTGCAGGTGTAACAATAGGAAGTAACCACTTGAGTGAGAGTGGAGGTGGGAATGTCTTCAGTATCGAATATCAAAGGGCATCACAGTCATTGGACTAGGTGATCAAAGGGAGCCATCACCCCATGGCTGCCAGCTAACTGGGCGGTCACAAGAAATTTAGCTTGTGTCTACTGTTGTGGGGACAACTTTCAGTGACAGCTCTCACAGTGCCCTCTGGGTCGCTGAATAGCGAATTAACCAATATGTTAGTTGAGTGGCGGCAGAAACAGACGTGGGTGTTGTCTGTATTCTCCAGTTTATAAGGGGAAATTTGAGAATTTATCAGTTGATGGTCATGGCGACAGTCTCTCTGGCCTCTGAGAGTTTGTTACAGCCAGTGCATGGATACCAGGAGATGGGTGTGCAACTGCCAGCATGCTCGGCACTTCTGCAGTTTTCCAGCAGTCAGCAGACAGTAGGCACTTCATGATCTTGATTGTGTGCGACCAGAAGGGTTTTCTTTTCAGCCAGATATGTTTAGTGGAAGTGTTGTGGTGGAGGATGGTGCTTGTTTTCTCAAGTATCACTGAATACAAGAGCTCGGGTACATTTAGCACTAAGATCTATTTGGGGTGGTATTTTAATTACTTGATTTGCAAAATGTATGTGTGTGATTCCCAAACATTGAAGACTTCATATATGTATTATTATGAAGAAGAAATATCATAAGGTGGTGGCGACTTACATCTTCTAGAGCTTTTGTCACTACCTAGTCTCCTGTAAATTGTTAAACAATGAATCTGATAGGATAGTCCCACTATTTTGATATCTAATTGTGTCTGCTCCCCCTTTGTCTTGTGACATCATAAGTGTGGGGTGTTTTTACCACCCAACTAAAGAGAACCACAGCCCAGCGTTTCTCCAATTTAATTAATTAGTTTAATTAATGTTTAAATAAATAAACAATGTATTTCTCAAATTTGCCGCCCATTTTGTGTCATGAGATCCTCACAGTCCGGCAGCTCAATGCAGACTGAGCTTTTCCTGCCAATTCACAAGTGGAGGATCAGAGCACCTGTAGGATGTAGGACAATCCACATATAAATAACTAAAGACAGTACCTTGCGTCCTTTCTTTCCTGCAGCTCAGCAGAGATCAGTTTTCTGCCACCAATTCACAGGTGGGGAGCGGAAGGGAAGAGCCCTGTCTCCCGCAAACTGATTAAATAAAGAATATGAAAATTTAATTTTATAAATAAACAATACTCCATCTGCAATGTAATTGACATTGATTTGAATTTCATACTGTAAGATCCTTTCTCTCCAGCAACTCAGTACAGACTTAATCTTTTTTCCCAGCAGTTCACAAGTAGGGGAGGGGTGGATGTGGGGGACAGGAAGGGAAATGGAGGATGAGGGAAGAGCTGGGGGATTTCCCAGGAGTGGAGAAAGTGGCTCAGAACTGAACTGGGTAGGGGTGACAAAAAAAGTGTCCCAGGATCAGTATCCCTTTTCCCAAAGGGGTCGAGGGATGAGGGGGTTGGAAGGGCTGGGGGGGGGGGGGTTCCTCAGAAGGACAGATAATCTCCAGGGGTCATAAATCAACCTCCAAGGGGTCATAAATCAATTAACTTAACAATAGGTTAAGGGGAGGGGGAGGGGGGATAATTTGCCTGGGAATGTATGCTTGCCCCTGGATGTATGCAATCTGTATAAACAAAATGCACCCGCTCTCTTTTTGCCTCAGTACACAGGCATTCAGTATAAGTGTTGTATTATTACATATATTATTAAGCGTTCAGCAAGGCATCCCCCTGTGTATTAAGGTTTTAATGTTAAAGTTATTTAGTGTGCTGAGCTACTGGTTTTAGAGCATGTTATTGGTGATTAGTGTTAACATATAGCACTAGGCTACTTGTTCGTTATTTAAGCATGCACAAATGACGACTGGCAAAGATTATTAGAGATTTGTGGGTCTGTGAAAAGATCTATGTGTGAAGCATACAACTACCACCATCATGTCTCGCCTAAACATCTGACAAAGAACCCAAAAAAAGTTCTGGTCCTATGTAAAATCTCTAAGTGGGTGTAAGACTTCCATCTAGTCACTCATTGACCAGTCTGGTATGAAAGTAGAAGATAGCAAAAGGAAGGCAAAATTTTTTAAATTCCAAGTTTAAGAAACCATTCATGCAGGACAAACATACAAATGTACCATCATTTGACCATCGCACTGAGTAGTAAGAAGCATCCCTGACGTGGAGAAACAATTGAAAAAGTTGAAAACAAAAAAGGCGCCAGGTTCGGATGGAATCCCAGTTAGGTTGTACAAAATGTCTATTACAAATCTCTGGACCAGCGCCAAGCGACTGGAAAAGAACATAGGTGACTCCTTTATAAAAGAAGGCTATAAGAATTGAGTCGAAAAATTACGGAGCAATGTCCTTAACATCTGCATTTGGTTTCTCCCCAAAAATAACATTACAACCCCATAAATTTTTTTCTAGTGCCACTTTATCCTAGTACTCGTAACTTCAGCTTGCCCTATTATTTTTGCTACAAGTTCACTGTAAAAATTGTTAGTTATTTCCCCATTACAAAATCCTTTACTCTCTTCATAGTGTCCTCTATTATTAAATTCCTCTATTCTGCCCCCTCTCCCCCCAACTAGATTGCAGTTAATCTTACTTATCATAACAATGTCTGTCTCCCAGAAATTCCCCTCTTAGGATCAGTGAGTAACAATTTCATCTCCTTCCAATTAAAACAACTTTAGCCTTTACAATCCAATTCATTCCATGGATTAAACTTTCATTCAAATCCTCAGTCATCACTAAAAATCCCTGCACAAAAGAAAGATACCATTTGTCTTCAGAAACAATAGAACTTGTTTGGTAACCTAAATTTTACTTTTTCATTGGCATCTTCAGTCTGGACTTCAGTTACAGGAAATTCATAGTCAAGTATTTCAATAAAAGCCATCTAAATGTAAGAGCTTGAAAGACTGCAATAATGGAATTTAACATAAAGAAACAAACAGAATTTGACACAAAACTATCCATAAGAAATGACATTGTGAAAAGGAAAAATAGATACAATTCTTGGGGATCACAATACAGAACAACCTCAAATGGGACATGCATACAGATTCCTTACTCTGTAAGCTGTCAAAGAATGTATTTGCCATAAACATGATTACCAAATATTGTAGAGATATGTGTGTACTAAAGACTGCTTATCACAAACTATTCTCATCACATTTAAACTATGCTGTAGAAATGTAGGGTGCAACAACTCAAGCCAACCTAAGCACATTATTAACACTACAGAAACACGTTATCAGAATTATTTGTGATGCCAAACCTGGAGAATCTTGTCAGAACCTGTTCCCAAAATTAGGTGTGCTTACCATGTAGGTGTACGAGGTGCGACAATAAAGTAATGAGACCGATTTTCTTTGCAAGATGTGGCAACCCTGCTCGCTTGTGTAGGCACAATATCTTTGACCTTGGTCTATAAGCTGCTTCTAGTCCAAGCAGCACATCGATGCAACTGCTCAGTTGTGAGTGGTGCTGTAATAAGTTAACATGTGTTCGTGTCTCTCGGCATGGAAATGGAACCGCATAATATTGCGCAATGGTATGCCATTTCTTTTCGCATTAAACTGGGTGAAAATGCGACAACAAATGACAGTAAGCTTCAGAATGCTTTTGGAGAGGACGTTATATCAAGAGCTCAAGTTTTTTGTTGGCATAAAATGTTTAGTGAAAGCAGAATGAATGTTGAAGATGAAGACCACAGTGGACAACCATCAACCTCACAGACAGATGTCAACTTGGCCAGTGTGCGTGAACTCGTATGATCTGATCAAACATTACCCCTGAAAATTATTGTAGAAGAACTGAACATCAATAAAAAAAACGGTTCATCTAATAATAACTGAAGATCTTGGTATGAGAAAGATTTGTGCAAAAATGGTCCCCAAAAATCTCACACCACAACAGTGAGAAACACAGAAGAATGTGACAGCCAATCTGTTAGAGCAAACAGAAGTCTATCCAGAGTTGTTGAGCCATGTTATCACTGGTGATGAAAGTTGGTTTTTTCAGTACGATCCAGAGACAAAATGCCAAAGTTCGCAATGGTGCTCAAAGGGATCACCCAGACTAAAAAAAGCTCGCACGTCAAAGCCAAAAGTGAAATGCGTGCTTGTGTGCTTCTTTGATTTGCAAGGGAACTGTTCATAAAGAGTGGGTGCCTCCTGGATAACAGTTAACCAATATTACTACAAAGAAATTTTAGAAAGACTTCATAAAAGAGTTCTTTGTGTCCATGCCAACAGCGCTAATAATAGGATTCTGTATCACGATAATGCGCCATCCTATACTGCTCTGCCAGTACAGCAATTTTTAACCTCAAAACAAATTTCAGTACTACCACAGCCACCTTATTCACCAGATATTGCTCTGTGAGACTTTTTTCTATTTTCAAGAGTCAAAATGGCAGTCAAGGGACACCATTTTCAAACAACACAAGATGTCCAAAAAACTGTGACGAGTGTGTTGGAGGATATTACAGAAGATGAGTTCCTGAAATGTTACCGTCAATGGAAGAAGCGCTGGAAAAACTGTGTTCAATCAGAAGAGAACTACTCTGAAGGAGACAACACTAAACTTGACTAAAACGGTAAGCAACATTTTTTTTCCACATCAGTCTCATTACTTTATTGTTGCACCTCGTATACATATTGAAAGTTATATTGCTTGTGAAAACAATAAACCCAAATTTCAACTGTGATCTGCACCAGCAAGATACAAGACAAAAATTCAGATACCATGTAAATAGCCGCAGAACAGCTTTATACAGAAAAAAATGCACTTCATGCCAATGCTCTACCAAAAATTTTCACAGCTCTTTCTATTAACAAATTAAAAGACCAGATAAAAAGAATTCTAATCAAAAACCCTTTTTAATCCCTAAATGAGTACTTTATCTTTATGAAAAGTGCTTTGTAAGTGTGTCAAGCACATAGTTTTAAGAATCTCACAACTGATCTAATGTTAACAACAGCAATGTTTGTAACATTGTTATTTGTACATTACCTAATGGAAAATGCATTAAAATGTAATATTTACTAACATTGGCAGCCATCAACCACCAGAATTCAGTGAAAATGCAACATTCTATCTTTGAACTACCAAAATCTTTCACATTTCAAATGTGTGCCGCCATTGCAGTTTGCTCTTTAGTCTTATTCCGGCACTTGGCATGTGATTGTGTGTTGTGTACAGTGTTCTCAATAAATATAGAGTTTATATACAAAGTGGTGGTCAGATTTTTAATATGACAATTGTATGACCAGTTCCCCATAAATTAAATGGAAATTTTCTGGCACCACACAAAAGGTACAACAATGAGTTCACTTGGGAGTATGTGCCTCAACTAGTTTTTGCACAGTGACACACACTGCAGACAGTTAGGATTATGATTTTTTACGTATGCAAAAAACTGCAACATATAGTACTGGATTATTAGATGATAGCTCTTCGAGCCTTGAAATTATTTACTTCCTCATCCTCTTTGAAGACAATGTTATGGCGCCCAGTTACCGATACTGGTGAGACAGACAGATAGAGCAGGTGAAATAAGGAACTAGTAAAGGAAGTTGACTTTGTACTATAAGAATTAATGTATTTCACATTATTAGTGACCTAACCAGAAATCCACATCCTCTCTCTATCACAGACCGGAAAACGGTAAAATACAAACAGTGTCTATCTCATGCATCAAACCAGCTTGTCAGCTTGATGAAGATAGAAATTTGGAGGACAACTCCCTCCCTCCCATCCCCAACCCCACTTCCACATCACCACTTGCTACCAGTGTTCCTAACAAACCATGCTTTCTTTCTGGCTCCCATACTGCGTGTGACACTAGTGCATCGTGTCTTCCACCCAGCCTGGAGAATGCACGTGATGTTGCGTGTGAATGAATCCCTTCACGTTCCCCCCACCACAGTGATTCCACTGACCGGCTGACAGCATCTGACGACACCTGTGTTGCCATCTTCCACGTCAAAATTTCATCCTTTCCCATCAAGGACCTGTCTTTGCAGCTATGTGATGGCACACTGTTCGTCCTGCGTGCCCATCCATTAAACTGGATGATTCGATTGGCCACACCATGCTCCTCCGTGTGTTTGTGATCCCTCCAGATGCAGAGGAGACATCAATCACCACCTCAATTGAGGACAACGGCCATCTCTCTATTTGTGTACCACTCATGGTGCACCAAAACCCCACATCACTGGGCTGCCTGATCCCAGTTTCCTGGTATGGCTGCCCGCTCCACCCATGGATGTGGCAATTCATTTTCATCATTAATGCAATGTACACCCATGAGCGCTCTTTCCCACAACCACAAACCAAGCACAATGCCCACCTCCATTACCATGTCTCCCCGTGCTCTGCACTATGGTGGGGGGATGGCTCTGTGGCACTCATCGACCACTAGAATTGAGTGTCGATGCAACATGCTATCTTTGAACTACCAAAATCTATGACATTTCAAATGTGTGCCCCCATTGCGGTTTTTCCTTTAGTCTTATTCTGGTGCTTAGCATGTGATGGTGTGTTGTGTACAGTGTTCTTATTAAATATACAGTTTATATACCAAGCAATGTTCATGTTTTTAATATGATGATTGTATGACCCGTACCCCATAAACACAAAAAAATCTTTAGTTTTTAACTCATAAACTGACATATACACAAGAATAATCTGTATCATGTCCCAAAATTGCATTATTTCTAAGGATTGTACTTGTTTATTTGATGTTGAATAATTATGACTATTATTATCATTCTTATTATTATTAAACTTATTTGAGCTCTGTGTTTACATATGTTTTAGACACTTTTAAATCCAGTTCTACTCCCCCAGTTGTCTCTGCAGTTTTCTGTACCCAAACTTCGAGATCATCTAAATCTTCTCTGACACATTCTAGTGCTTGACCCTGCCTCTTTAAAATTTTATCCCAACAATCTATTTTTTGGTCTAATTTTTCCCACTGTTTTTCAAGTTTCAAGTTTGTGACTTTGTTTATCCAATGAGTTTCGAAATCATATTAAAAAGGTTGCTATTAAAACCCCACATATTCTCATGACTGAAAATATGAATTGGTGAACAGATAGCTTCTTTTTCCCTCATGGACCACAATATCTGCACTTGCAACATCCAGAGAACACTCCCTGTTATGTACAGTCTGATTAGGAGATATGGACAGCTGAATACAGCAGATAATATGGACCTGGTGACCTCAGCTATGGGCAGCTGGATATGGTGGAAAATATACACTTGGTGCCCTCGGCTGCTAAATTCAGAGGTCAGTAAGTCAATAAATCTTTGTCGTTGCAATATCCCACTTTTAGCATCCAGAGAACATACCTCCTTTATTTCAGTAACAAAACATGAAGCCAGCTTGACTGTCCAAGGGTGAAATATCTGTAACAAAATAGAGCAGAAAATATGAAGTGTGGGTCCTCTGTCTGAAAACGATTAATTATCACAGCTATAGCCTATACATGGTATTCAGTTTACTATAGTATAATAAATCTAAAAGAAAAGGGGGAAGATGCCCTGTTCAGAGCTAACAAATCAATATTTAAAACTGAAATTTGGCAACAACTTGAATAAACATTTCACTTGCTTGACTGACAGTGCTAACAACATGTGATGGCCAGCCTCGATGTGAGTTTTAGGCGGTTTTCCACACCCCACTATCAAAATAGTGGGCCTATTCCAATGTTTCGCCTCAGATAGAACCAATGCAAACACTGAAAACACTTTCTCACATTTGCAGACAAAATTTGCTCTGTATGTACACAGAATGTGTACACTGTTTCTGCCGTGGGGGATGAATGGGAGTCTAAGGACCTTTGCTATTTGGTCTCTTTAAACACACAAACAACATTTGGTTCATATTTCTTATTTAACTCCTACAACCCATTACTACAGTATTCATGAAGAATAAAATTAATATCTTTTGAACGATAATGTAAAAGCAAGATGTAGCTATATGTGCTTTCCTATTATCTATCAAGGATATACTTTCACCATCTAGAAGGCCCTTTGGTGTCTTTTCAGCCCATTTGCGACTGCTCTCCAGCATGGTTTCCTTTCCATTGTTGTTGTTGTGGTCTTCAGTCCTGAGACTGGTTTGATGCAGCTCTCCATGCTACTCTATCCTGTGCAAGCTCCTTCATCTCCCAGTACCTACTGCAACCTACATCCTTCTGAATCTGTTTAGTGTATTCATCTCTTGGTCTCCTTCTACGATTTTTACCCTCCACGTTGCCCTCCAATGCTAAATTTGTGATTCCTTGATGCCTCAGGACATGTCCTACCAACCGATCCCTTCTTCTAGTCAAGTTGTGCCACAAACTTCTCTTCTCCCCAATCCTATTCAATACCTCCTCATTAGTTACGTGATCTACCCACCTAATCTTCAACATTCTTCTGTAGCACCACATTTCGAAAGCTTCTATTCTCTTCTTGCCCAAACTATTTATTGTCCGTGTTTCACTTCCATACATGGCTACACTCCATACAAATACTTTCAGAAACGACTTCCTGACACTTAAATCTATACTCGATGTTAACAAGTTTCTCTTCTTCAGAAACGCTTTCCTTGCCATTGCCAGTCTACATTTTATATCCTCTCTAATTCAACCATCATCAGTTATTTTGCTCCCCAAATAGCAAAACTCCTTTACTACTTTACGTGTCTCATTTCCTAATCTAATTCCCTTATCATCACCCGACTTAATTCGGCTACATTCCATTATCCTCGTTTTGCTTTTGTTGATGTTCATCTTATATCCACCTTTCAAGACACTGTCCATTCCATTCAACTGCTCTTCCAAGTCCTTTGCTGTCTCTGACAGAATTACAATGTCATCGGCGAACCTCAAAGTTTTTATTCCTTCTCCATGGATTTTAATACCTACTCCAAATTTTTCTTTTGTTTCCTTTACTGCTTGTTCAATATACAGATTGAATAGCATCAGGGAGAGGCTACAACCCTGTCTCACTCCTTTCCCAACCACCGCTTCCCTTTCATGCCCCTCGACTCTTATAACTGCCATCTGGTTTCTGTACAAATTGTAAATAGCCTTTCGCTCCCTGTATTTTACCCCTGCCACCTTTAAAACTTGAAAGAGAGTATTCCAGTCAACATTGTCAAAAGCTTTCTCTAAGTCTACAAATGCTAGAAACATAGGTATGCCTTTCCTTAATCTTTCTTCTAAGAGAAGTCGTAAGGTCAGTACCGCCTCATGTGTTCCAACATTTCTACGGAATCCAAATTGATCTTCCCCGAGGTCGGCTTCTACCAGTTTTTCCATTCGTCTGCAAAGAATTCACGTTAGTATTTTGCAACTGTGACTTATTAAACTGATAGTTCGGTAATTTTCACATCTGTCAACACCTACTTTCTTTGGGATTGGAATTATTATATTCTTCTTGTAGTCTGAGGGTATTTCGCCTGTCTCATACATCTTGCTCACCAGATGGTAGAGTTTTGTCTGGACTGGCTCACCCAAGACCGTCAGTAGTTCTAATGGAATGTTGTCTACTCCCGGGGCCTTGTTTTGACTCAGGTGCTTCAGTGCTCTGTCAAACTCTTCACGCAATATCATATCTCCCATTTCATCTTCATCTACATCCTCTTCCATTTCCATAATATTGTCCTCAAGTACATCGCCCTTGTATAGACCCTCTATATACTCCTTCCACCTTTCTGCTTTCCCCTCTTTGCTTAGAACTGGGTTTCCATCTGAGCTGTTGATATTCATACAAGTGGTTCTCTTTTCTCCAAAGGTCTCTTTAACTTTCCTGTAGGCTGTATCTATCTCGCCCCTAGTGAGATAAGCCTTTACATCCTTACATTTGTCCTCTAACCATGCCTGCTTAGCCATTTTGCACTTCCTGTCGATCTCATTTTTGAGACGTTTGTATTCCTTTTTGCCTGCTTCATTTACTGCATTTTTATATTTTCTCATTTCATCAATTAAATTCAATATTTCTTCTGTTACCCAAGGATTTCTACTAGCCCTCATCTTTTTACCTACTTGATCCTCTGCTGCCTTCACTACTTCTTTGCTCAGAGCTACCCATTCATCTTTTACTGTATTTCTATCCCTAATTCCTGTCAATTGTTCCCTTATGCTGTCCCTGAAACTCTGTACAACCTCTGGTTCTTTCAGTTTATCCAGGTCCCATCTCCTTAAATTCCAACCTTTTTGCAATTTCTTCAGTTTTAATCTACAGTTCATAGCCAATAGATTGTGGTCAGAGTCCACATCTGCCCCTGGAAATGTCCTACAATTTAAAACCTGGTTCCTAAATCTCTGTCTTACCATTATACAATCTATCTGATACCTTCTACTATCTCCAGGATTCTTCCATGAATACAACCGTCTTTTATGATTCTTGAACCAAGTGATAGCTATGGTTAAGTTATGCTCTGTGCAAAACTCTACCAGACAGCTTCCTCTTTCATTTCTTAGCCCCAATCCACATTCACCTACTATGTTTCCTTCTCTCCCTTTTCATACTGTTGAATTCCAGTCACCGATGACTATTAAATTTTCGTCTCCCTTCACTACCTGAATAATTTCTTTTATCTCATCATACATTTCTTCAATTTCTTTGTCATCTGCAGAGCTAGTTGGCATATAAACTTGTACTACTGTAGTAGGCATGGGCTTCGTGTCTATCTTGGCCATTATAATACGTTCACTATGCTGTTTGTAGTAGCTTACCCGCACTCCTATTTTTTTTATTCATTATTAAACCTATTTCTGCATTACCCCTATTTGATTTTGTATTTATAACCCTTCCTTTCCATACTAGAAACATATGTACAGTTACTATCTCGATCTCAGCTACAGTCTCACTAAAACATGCTCATGAGGAACAGTCGCAGAATAATCGGGAACATATATTATCTTTTTTTACCAGAAGCTATCTTACAGTGCGGGCCGCAGGGTACTCAGTAGACCACTTCCTCCCTTTCCTATTTCAGCCGCTAACAGTTTACAGAAAGAAAGCCTGTTGATAGTTTGTATGTGACCTCTAATCTCTATAAATTTTTAATAACAATCTTGTGTGAGAAACGTGTAGACTAGGGGGAAGCAATACGCAGGTTGACTCTTCTAGGAAAGTAACAATCAACACATTGCTGTGTACAATGCCTGCCTTTTAGTGTCTATCAGAGGGTTTAAATTATACAGATTTAATAATGGGTAATAAAGGCCATTTTTCTAGCTACTGTTGTAGGTATGGACCTAGGATTCTTTACAACAAATTTCATTAGCGAGTATAGGCCTACTGTATGTACTGTGACTGCACAGTTAAAATGCCTAGTTCCTTGACGTACGTGGGTGGACATCACATATTATTTTACTACTCGCTTTTGAGCAATCACTATTTTCTTTCTCAGTGTCCTGTCACCCGAGAAAATTATTCCATAAGACGACATTGAGTGGAAAACATGCAGACAGGCGGACCCTGCTCTAAAGTAGGACAAATGCTGAGAAGAAAAAATATTATACAGATATCAAATTTATATTTTAATGGAGATTAAATATTATTACAACATTAAATTTTCAGGTATTTAGAAATACTGTTACCATGCATTCTTGAAATATTTTCTGGGGGAGGGAGGGAGGTGTCCTATAATTTTTGCTGTTCCATGACCCGAACGAATCTAAATCTGTCTCTGGCTACAACTCAAGCAATACGGCGCTTTGGTGTTGACAAGTATGAGTTTGCCAAATTTGCTATGAGAAATCAGTGTAAGCAATGGCAGTACTCAAATTCTTTCCAACATAATTGATCTCTGTACTCGATACTTTATTAGATTTCCTCCGATCACTTAATTACACGGATAGTAGGAATGCTCATGTGGCTGGTATTATTGAGAATGCATCTACTCTGTTGAAAACAGTAGTTCCAAACATAGTAACTGCTACAGAATTAATGCAGTTTCCACATCACCCAATAGGTAGGCCTACACAGCCCAGAGCATTACCGTACTGTTTTCAATAACTGGTGAATTTGCCAGTAGCCATTTAATCACACTGCTTGCAGACAGATGGAGAAACACATTTTTCACTCAGAAAGAGGTGCAGCGTTGCACACCTTCCAAATGAACTGAAAGTTGTTCCATTATCTTTCGGGCGTGCACTCGGGACTGCGACCATTCTTCTTGGGATATTTTGGCTAGAAACCTCCCAGCCATCTTCAAGGCGAGTCGGAGACTGAGTTCATAGCGTTTGTGCGTGCCTGTTTATACGGAGAGTCACGTGATACAAAGCTGCTGAGGATTGAAAGCGCATGCGTCAAAGATATCAAAGTCGCCACTACTGCACTGGTCATAGATAAGATGTATATAGCAAAGATAAACATATAAGCGCAGAGTGCGAACAAAATAGTGCTGCTGCGAATCCACCACGCTTGTAAATAAATAATTAATCTTTAAAAGTGGTAACATCTGTCGGAAGTGAAGATGCAGAAATCCTTTCCGAACAAAGGTGTGAAATAAGCGGTTTCCAAGCATTGTCAAGATGAAATCCTTTGTCACGGTTTAGCAGGTTGTCGGCCAGTTGTATTTCTTTAGCTTCCTTAACAACAGAGTCCCAGAAAGATGAAGCAGTAGTTAAAATCTTAACATCTTTGTAATCCATGGCATGGCCAGTAGAAATGCAATGTTTGGCAACTGCTGATTTGTTGGACTGGACCAAAGTTTTCAGAACACTCATAATTTGCGACTGATGGTGGCAGATAGACGCCTGCAAATACAGGTCTCTGTGTGTGGGATTACGGTATACGCAATGACCTAGAGATCCTTCTTCTTTCCGGCGAACCAGCACATTCAGAAACGGTAAACAGCCATTCTTCTCTCGCTCCATAGTGAACTTGATGTTTCCGTGAATGGAACTGAGATGTTCCAAAAACTCTATCAGTTTATCCTCTCCATGGGGCCACACTATGAAAGTGTCATCCACGTATCTCCAGAAGACCGTCGATTTTAATACTGCTGAGTTGAGGCTTTCTCTTCAAAATCCTCCATAAACAAATTAGCCAGCAGGGAAGAGAGAGGGCTCCCCATAGCGACACCGTCAATTTGTTCGTAATATTGTTCATCAAATAAAAAATAAGTGGAGGTTAATGCACGCTTGCCCGCATCTCGTGGTCGTGCGGTAGCGTTCTCGCTTCCCACGCCCGGGTTCCCAGGTTCGATTCCCGGCGGGGTCAGGGATTTTCTCTGCCTCGTGATGGCTGGGTGTTGTGTGCTGTCCTTAGGTTAGTTAGGTTTAATTAGTTCTAAGTTCTAGGGGACTGATGACCATAGATGTTAAGTCCCATAGTGCTCAGAGCCATTTGAACCATTTTTTTTAATGCACGCTTAAACAAAGCTGTTATATCATCCTCAAACTTGCTGCTAATGAGATTCAGGCAGTCAGCCAGAGTTACTTTGGTGAACAACGAGACAACGTCAAAACTAACTAATAAATCTGTGCTGTTGAGCTTCAGACGTTTCAACCTACTGATAAAATCCGACGAGTTGTGGATATGATGTTCACATTTCCCCCACAAACGGTCTCAACAGAGTAAATATTTTGCCAATGAGTACGTTGGTGCACCTATATTGCTAACTATTGGTCAGAAAGTCAGCACTTTTAAAATCGGCACCAATACTCCAAGATTACTCGTAAAGTGAGTTTGGCATTGGTTAAGGAGAGAATTAGATATACTCGCAGGAAGTTGCTTCCGAGAGACGTCTCTATTGAGAAGATGCACAACGCATTGGATGAGTCTGCATACCGTAAAGATTGACAAGGACCCCACATCTCGGGTTGAGAGGAAAACTGCATCGCTTCTGAACTCCAGTTCTCTGCCTAAAGGAGTCGCCAACAAACTGAACGCCGGCCGAAGTGGCCGTGCGGTTAAAGGCGCTGCAGTCTGGAACCACGAGACCGCTACGGTGGCAGGTTCGAATCCTGCCTCGGGCATGGATGTTTGTGATGTCCTTAGGTTAGTTAGGTTTAACTAGTTCTAAGTTCTAGGGGACTAATGACCTCAGCAGTTGAGTCCCATAGTGCTCAGAGCCAGCCAACAAACTGAAGGGACACAGCTCTGTGCCCCCCAGATTATATGGCCTTCCCAAGGTACACAAAGTTCTATGAACATCCAGTTCAGAAGAAACTGGAAATCTTAATCCATGTTTGGAGCATATTTTAAAAGTGCTGACTTTTCGACCAATAGTTAGCAATATAGGTGCACCAACGTACTCATTGGCAAAATATTTACTCTGTTGAGACCGTTTGTGGGGGAAATGTGAACATCATATCCACAACTTGTCGGATTTTATCAGTAGGTTGAAACGTCTGAAGCTCAATAGCACAGATTTATTAGTTAGTTTTGACGTTGTCTCGTTGTTCACCAAAGTAACTCTGGCTGACTGCCTGTATCTCATTAGCAGCAAGTTTGAGGATGATATAACAGCTTTGTTTAAGCATGCATTAACCTCCACTTATTTTTTATTTGATGAACAATATTATGAACAAATTGACGGTGTCGCTATGGGGAGCCCTCTATCTCCCCTGCTGGCTAATTTGTTTATGAAGGATTTTGAAGAGAAAGCCCTCAACTCAGCAGTATTAAAACCGACAGTCTTCTGGAGATACGTGGGTGACACTTTCATAGTGTGGCCCCACGGAGAGGGTAAACTGATAGAGTTTTTGTAACATCTCAATTCCATTCACGGAAACATCAAGTTCACTATGGAGCGAGAGAAGAATGGCTTTTTACCGTTTCTGAATGTGCTGGTTTGCCGGAAAGAAGATGGATCTCTAGGTCATTGCGTATACCGTAAGCCCACACACAGAGACCTGTATTTGCAGGCATCTAGCTGCCAACATCAGTCGCAAATTATGAGTGTTCTGAAAACTTTGGTCCACAGGGCTCATGTAGTGTCTGATGTTGACAGCCTGCAGGATGAGCTTCTACACCTGGAGGCAGTTTTTTAGGAGAAATGGCTATTCGCAACAGCAGATTAAGAAAGCCCTGTAAATAAAAACTGCAGAAAAATCACAGGAAAAGGATGAGGAAGTGGAAAGGGAAGTGAAATCTACAGCCTTTCTCCCATACGTGGGTAATGTTTCTTCTAAAATCTCTAGAATCTTGAAGAAACATAAAGTGGATGTGATATTCCACCCACCAGCTAAGACTGCTGCCTTGTTGGGATCCGTTAAGGATGATCTGCTCTTGCGAAAGGCGGGAGTTCATGAAATCCCTTGTGAATGTGGCAAACGTTTCATAGGGCAAACCACGCGCACTGTACAGGAACGATGCGTCGAACACCAGCGGTACACATGTCTTCTACAGTCCAACAAATCAGCAGTTGCCGAACATTGCATTTCTACTGGCCATGCCATAGATTATAAAGATGTAAAGATTTTAACTACTGCTTCATCTTTTTGGGACTCAGTTGTTGAGGAAGCTAAAGAAATACAACTGGCCGACAACTTGCAAAACCGTGACGAAGGATTTCATCTTGACAATGCTTGGAAACCGCTTATTTCACACCTTCGTTCGGAAAGAATTTCTGCATCTTCACTTCCGACAGATGTTACCTCTTTTAAAGGTTAATTATTTATTTACAAGCCCGGTGGATTCGCAGCAGCACCATTTTGTTTGCACTCTGCGCTTATATGTTTATCTTTGCTATATACATCTTATCTATGACTAGTGCACTAGTGGCGACTTTGATATCTTTGACGCATGCGCTTTCAGTCCTCAGCAGCTTTGTATCACGTGACTCTCCGTATAAATACGCACGCGCAAACGCAATGAACTCAGTCTCCGACTCGCCTTGAAGATGGCTGGGAGGTTTCTAACTGAAATATCGCAATAAGAATTGTCGCTGTCCCGAGTGCAGGCCCGAAAGATGATGGAACATTATGTCCGCCAGGAAAACTCCAAGAACTGGAAGTTTTCTGCATCATTGAGACTGCATAATCCATCACAGAACTTGTCAGGCAGAAGTCGCCTGCATTTTCCGCAGTACACGCCTTGGTGAATATTTGCTTCTAAACCACAATAAATACATCTACTGTGCACATTTAGAGATATCTCTAACAGCTTTGGTTGCCAAAACTATCTCGTATCAGATGGATAGGCTATACCCCTTCGGTATGTGACTTTCCTACAGCAATGTTACTCAAATGAGTAATGACAAACAATCCACAGCTCCAAGCATCTTTTTGGCTTGAATGTTCCACCTCAACCACCTTCAAGTTCCTGCAGGTCATTTTATCGAATGTAGACAAGTAATTTCACACCTACAAAAGTTTGTGAACATTGACGGACAATCTTCATCTTTCCCATTTTGCTGTAGCAATGAAACAGCAAACAGGCACGAGTGATTTCCATTTACATGTACTGGAATGAAAAGCCTTTCAAAATCATTGAGATTCTTCTGATACGTAAGATTATTTCCACAATTTTTACGTGTCCGGATGCTGCTGGCTGTCTGAGAGCCAATGTAGAAATCTTTCTCATGATCATGAAAAATAGTTTCTGCACAATAATCTACAATAACATTTGTCAGACAATTGTTACCAAACAGAGGTTTATAATTCTCACTTAGCAAGAATTGTTCTTTTTGTGGTTTAACCATGTCACGGAAAACAGCAACAATAAAATCCGCTTTACATCTTTTTTCAAAGTGGGCTAGATACTTGAGCAAGCCATCGTTTAAACATAGGCCCTACTGTTACACAGTATGGAAGGTTATTGCTTTCCGTGCATTCAGTTTCTTTGTAACCATTCACAGAACACTGAACGGCTGTGACATCAAAATTAAATCTGAAATAAGAAAACGTTGTCATCTTTTTTTGCCAGAATTCCTCTGCAGTTTTCCCATCATTATTTTCAAATTGCTTCTGTCTTCTCTTTCCTTTTGACGCTACTGCCACTTCTTCCAGTGAATGTGAATCACGGATTTTAAAGTTCCTGAAAACAGATCGTACTTGGGTGTCCATGACCTCTAAGAATTGCCCATTAAAAAGTGGTCTCATTTGCATCTGTCCGAACCTGTTCTCCACAGCTGCACCTCTTGATGTCTTCTCCACTGGGCAGGAGATCTGTGACAGTTCCAAACTGCAAAGGCACAAATGACGCATATCTCCTTAAAGTATACATAACAAAATCTTCCTGATGGAAAGTATTCTGGGCGGTATCATTTCCAAGAAACATTTGGTCTCTCTTTTGTTCTACCTTGGTTTTGAAAAAGCAGTAATATCTACTCTGTTCGTACAATGCTGATGCTGGCATATGATGATCTGATTCACTTTCAGGGGCATCTGTACAGTGCAGCCAATGGTGATTCGTGTGAAACTGATTTAGCACATCCAATTTTGGCACACGTGACTGTCACGGGGCTGGAGGTATCATTCATAAGTTTGCACAGCATGAGGCTACGGAGCGTAGTGGAAATGCTTAGTAGACAAGTAGCTCACGAAAGTGCTACAGTGCTAGTGGTGTTAATACAAAGCAGAACAATGGCAACGATAAACAAAGCAAACATAGCATTATATCTGCAACAACAGTTGCCGAAGTTGACATTTCGTCAGAAAGGAGTCTGAGGAATTTCGCAGAATGAAGAAGTAGCCTTATATGGTTGTAACAAAGTAACCTATTCGGAGGAAAACATGGACACCTGAAGCGGCACTTATACACGCTGAATGTACTTATCTTCTGCATTTTAACTGAGGTACCGTAGTACCATATTAAGATGATCGTTCTCATCCAAATCACGATCACAAAAAGCTTCCAATCTGGCTTTCTGCAAAACACGCAATTTCCGTACATATTCAATATTATCGCTCAAAGCAAAATTTTCATCGCAGAGGTAAATAATTCCAGATACAACTGCCTTGGGGCGACATCTTTTTCTCTGGGAACATCTGAGGGCATAGAATTTTTTTATCCTGATTTGTGTGATTTCCGATTACATCAGTTGTAGTCGTATAAACACGGACAATTCCATTTCCAAAGACACAGTTGGACTTGAAAGTCGTACAGTTGTTATATTTGCTCTTTCCATAGCAAACATAACTTACATACGGTTTGTATTTACCTACCGTTGTTGAACCCCTTGAAACAAACGACGCAAGGTAATTTCATCTCAGTGTCATCAAGAACTTCTCCTTATCAGTGTTGTGCGTTCTTTGAAGACCACAGGTAACAAATTCTAAATCAACTATGCCTACTTCATAGTTAAATGACGCTGACTGATTATTCCGATTAGTCACTTTCGTGCAAGACCTTGTATTTACTACTTGCAAGTTACCGAACCTTTCACTTTTGGCTGTATTCCATCCGTATCTTTCTGCCATCATATATGAAGTCGACTCATGATTACCCTTTTATCAGAAAGCCTCGTAATACTGCTGACTTCCTCGATGACAGAAAGAACTCCACAATCATCAAAATCAGCATCTTCATAGCCCACGTCTCGTCTTTCGATCACCCGCACAATATGAACTGCGGCGTAGCAAACGTCCGAAGATCTTCTAAAAGACGTTACATTCTAGTAGTACAGTTTAACACCACCAATTTACACTGAAAAAATGTCAAATCGGAAGCAAACAAACAACAGATGCATCGCCGGCGCACAAGCAAATGCCCTGTGTGGACGATGAGGCCTCTGTTTGGAATCCAGATAGAGGGAGTTCCGCGCTGGGGATTGATGTGGTCCACTACAAAAACACTCTTGACCTAATTGGGTGCACTGCCGAGAACGCAGTAAGGATAGCAGTCCTCGTCGAAATTTGAGAAATCGTTGATCTGCAGAAGTTAGTGACTTGAAATGAATGGTCTTTAGAATGAAAAGAAGACAAAAGATTAAGGAAGTAAAACGATCTATTTACACAGTTGAACTAGAACGTTATAAAAGTCAAAGTAGCCTGCCTCTTTTAGACGTAGCCCAAAATGAGATGGAACACAAACTCCTCAAGCAGGCTGTGCACAAAAAAATATATTGAAAGGAGCTATCGGTTGCGACGAAACACCGCCAGTGGTTACACCTATAGATACATGACTTCTCTGCTGTTCACACTTATTTGCCTGGCAGTGTGTTTCTCGAACCATCTACAGACTATTTTCTATTCTTCCATTAACAGTGTGTGGAAAAAAATGAACACTTAAATCTTTATATAAAAACTCTGGTTTATTTTATTATGATGATCATTTCTCCCTATGTAGGTTGGAGACTATAAAATATTTTTACATTCAAGGAAGACAGTTGGTAATTGAAATTTCGTTAAAAGACCACGCCGCAACGGGTAACACCTTTTTTTAAATGATTGCCATCCTAACTCGCTTATCATATCCGTGAAACTCTCTCCCCTATTTCTCGATAGTACAAAATGAGATCTCCTTCTGAGAACTTCTTCGATGTCCTCTGTCAATGGGAAATGGCCATAAGAAGAATAGCTAGATGAACTACTCATTGGTCATAACAAGTTGACGCTTCACATGGTGGCTGTAGAGTATGGCAAGGGGCATGCCTTACCTTTTTTTTGGACTGCAAATGGGAGAGTAGCAGAGAGGGGAAGGCAGCACAAACTCCTTCCTGCAGTGGTTTTTGCTTACTTGAAAACAAATATGACATGTGGAAATAATGGAAGTGTTCAGGGACAAATGAATATCTTCCAATTAGTACTGATGTTCTATGCTACTGGAAATACCAATGAAAAGTGTCAACTTGTGGCCGAACAGCAGTTGGACTCACTGAACGAAATATTTAAAAAAATGAATATCCATACTACTTCAAATGAGCACATCCACCAACCTGGTGTGCAAATAAGGGAAACATAATGAAATATTTCACTAAAGTGGTGTACATATTCATGGAACAAGAGTCATTTTGGACTTAAATTTACCAAGGAAAAATGAACAGGAAACTCACTAAATTGTTCCACATCTAGGGATAATACTGTATAATTAATTGCCCAAGGAGACGAAAACGATTACTAAAATGCATCTGCTTAAAAAGGCAGCTAAAACATTTTTTCATAAATAATGTATAATACATTAATAAAGTTTACTTAGAGAACTCCGAGTAGTGGTTAAAAGTGGAAGGGAACAATAACAACATCCTGTCAAATCACATGGTCACACTGTAATGCTTTTACTAGAAAGTCATGACAAGATCTATAGTGTGTAACAGTCATGTACTATCATTCTCCTGAACTTAAAGCTAAACAACTCACTCATTGTTGTGAGGAGGGTTGGTGGAGAGGGGAGGTGATGGAGAACATGCTGACTCAGTTTTTCACGTGAACTGAGGGGAAGATATGAAGACATGGTCTGGGCATAGTTTCAAGTTTATGGGCCTGGAATCAGTTTTCTGAATAGACAAGAGGCAGTGTGAGGGGCATAGCACCATGCCTGTGGTCCAGGACTCACCAGTGGGAGTTCTTAGTGCATGTCACGATGCAGTACAGAACTATGTTTTATAATCTAAGTTACCTGGTACAAATTGTCTGTAAATCAAAGAACATTGTACAGTAGGGATTAAACAAATGAGAGAGTACAGCTGTTAAGGCAATAACCTCATACTCAAAATGAATGAGTTTTCTCTGTCCAGCAGTCCTGATTTAGGTTTTCCATGGTCTCACTAAATCATTTCGTATAAGTCGCATTTCAAAAATAGTGGACAAAAATGTTCAAAACACATCCAACAAATCTCAACAAGTAACAAATCAAATATAATGAACTTGGATTTTTTTTTTTTGGATAAACACACAAGCATTGGAACATATACAACACAGAATATAGTTACAGTAAGACACAAAGTAGGTGCAAAGATTTTTATGAGAACCAACCCAAAAATTAAAACAACCAAAGATATTGAAGCTCTGTTAAAAATAAATTTGTCCTGTGTCTACATATTATTAGCACTCCCACTAGGAGGACCCAATTTTTTTTTCTAACATGTTTAGAAGTCTCTCACAAATGTCCTAAATGCTCTTAATGTTCAGCATCTTCCTGTGTTTTTGATGTGGCATCTTTGATACTGGTTTTGTTGGTAAATTAGCCTGCTGGTCATTGGATAAAGTATGTTCCAGTACATATTCATTCATTTTGTACTTGTTTCGCACAAAATGGTTTCACACATCAATATGTTTATGTCTTTGGTGAAAGTCTTAGTTTTTATTTCACTGTACTTAAATTGTAAATACAGCTATGTCCTTGTGCAAACTCTAAACTCAAACAGTTTATCTCACAATTTGGTTGAGTATAATGTATTTGACATCATTCATAGAGAGCACCACTGCTTTATGTTTTGTCGAACCCTGGGTCACTAACATACCAGTTGTGAATTTCCTAGTTTCCACATCACAAACGTTAGTGCACTAATAGCATAGAAAAACGCAAGGGGCAACACCAGAAAGTACTTACAAAGGCGCAGATAAACAAAATAAAAGAGTTAGATCTCTTTGGTCAAGTCTGTCAATGTAATAAAACGAAGGACACGAGCAGCTGCTCAAGCATCATCAGCTAAAAGCTCCTGTAAGATAGACGGCAGACACAGGACAACACGAGACTTAATAAAATGGGGACAGGACAATAAAACATGGTGCACCGTCAATGGATGACCACAGGTGCAATGTGAGGCAGGGACTCAGGACAACAGGTAGCAGTGGCTAAATCAGCAATGACCAATCCGCAACCTGGCCAAAATGACCTCTCACCAGGAAGGGTGTGAGGAGGTCGTCCAAGACTTCGGGATCAGTTTGATGGCCCTAAGCTTAATTTCATGGAGAGAGGACCAAGCCTCATGCCACAATGATGAAAGTGCCGACAAAGAACCCCACTAACATCAGTTGATGGGACACAAAAGGAAGCTGTCCGAGGCAGGCGGACAGAAGCCTTGGCCGCAGCATCAGCAGCTTCATTCCCAGGCACAACAACATGACCAGGAATCCACAAAAAAAGGACACGAGCCCCAGTATCAGCTAGCGACTGAAGAGACCGTTGAATTCATTGCACGAGAGGGTGGTCCAAATATGAGTCACAGAGACTCTGAATGGCGCTCAAAGAATCAGAGCAGATGGCATAGGGAGAATGACGATGGCAGCGGATATACTGAACAACCTGATAAAGAGCAAAAAGCTCAGCTGTAAAGCTTTAACGCTGGTCAAGGAGCAGGTATTGAAAGGTATCATCCTCAACAACAAAGGCACATCCGACACGAGCAGTAGTCTTGGAGCCATCTGTGTAGATAAAGACGTTATTAAAGGTCCTCAAACGAAGTTCGACAAAACTCGAGCGGTATATCGAATCCGCGGTCCTCTCCTTTGGGAGTGAGCTGAGTTCAAGGTGAATGCGAACCTGAGCCTGGAGCGAAGGTGGCATCGGGCTCTCACCCACTCGAAAAGTCGTAGGGAGGGTAAAATCAAGTTGCGGAAGCAGGCAACGAAAGCGAACTCCAGGAGGTAACAGGGCAGATACATACAGCCCATATTGGCGGTCGAGAGAGTCATCAAAGAAGAAGAAATATGACAGGTGGTCGGGCATTGACATCAATCGGCAGCTGTACTGACAAAGCAACATATCGCGCCAGTAGTTTAGTGGTAATGCGGCAGCTTCGGCATACAGACTCACAACAGGGCTCGTGTAGAATGCTCCAGTCGCCAGACGTAACCCCTGATGGTGGATAGAGTTTAGACGGTGTAAGATGGACGGCCGGGCAGAAAAGTAGACAAAGCTCCCATAATCCAGCTTTGATTGGACAATGGACCGATGTAAGCGAAGCAGGACCATTCGATCTGCTCCCCATGACGTACCGCTGAGAACATGGAGGACATTTAGGGAATGGCTACAACAAGGAGCCAAGTAAGACACATGTGGAGACCAGCAAAGTTTCCTGTCAAATGAAAGACCTAAAATGGGAGAGCAATGGGACCAAGATGTAAGGATGGTGGAAGAAACTGTTTGTAATCCCAGAAGTTCATACACACCGTTTTCTCAGCAGAAAAAACGGAAACCGTTAGTGACACTCCAGGAATATAGACGGTCTAGACAATGCTGAAGACAGCTCTTCAGGAGACATGTTCTCTGAGCGCTGCAGTAGATCGTAAAATCGTCCACAAAAAATGAGCCTGAAACGTCAGCTGGGAGGCAATCCATTATTGGATTGAAGGGCCACACTCAAAGCGGAGCCCTGGAGCACCCCATTCTCCTGGCGAAAGGCATCTGACAAAACAGAACCCACACGAACCCTGAACATTCGATCCATTAAAAATGCATTAATAAAAAGATGGAGGTGATCACGAAGGCCCGAAGTGTGCATGGTGCAGAGAATGCCCGCCCTCCAACAGGTGTCATAAGCCTTTTCCAAATCAAAGAACACAGTCACCGTCTGGCGCTTATGCAAAAAGTTGTTCATAATAAAGGTCGACAAGGTAACTAGGTGGTCAACAGCAGAGCGGCGCCTACGAAAGCCACATTGGACATTGGTAAGGAGGCGTCGAGATTCGAAACCAATCAAGAATTTACCATATGCTCCATCACCTTGCAGACGCAGCTGCTAAGGGAGATGGGGTGATAACTGGATGGAAGGTGTTTGTCCTTTCCTGGTTTGGGTATGGGAACAACAATTGCTTCACGCCAGCGTGTGGGGACATGACCCTCAGTCCAGATGCGATTATAGGTGCAAAGAAGAAAGCCTTTACCTGCAGGAGAAAGGTTCTGCAGCATCTGAATATGGATACCATCAGGCCCTGGAGCAGAGGATCGGGACCGGGGCGAGTGCCCAAGTTCCCGCACGGTGAAGGTGGCTTTGTAACATACACGATTCAAAGACTGGAAAGAAGGTGGCCGTGCCTCCTCTGCTTGTTTTCGGGGGAGGAAGCCAGGGTGGTAATGGGCAGAGCTCAAAACCTCCGCAAAAAGTGGCCAAAGGCATTTGAGACATCCTCAGGATCCACAAGGACGTCATTCACCACAGCCAGGCCAGAAATCGGGGAGTGGACCTTGGTGCCAGATAGCCAGCGCAGGCCACCCCAGACAACTGAAGAAGGAGTAAAACTGTTGAATGAGCTGATGAAAGCCACCCAGCAAGCCTTTTTGCTTTCTTTGATAACACGACAACATTGTGCATGGAGTTGTTTGTAACTGATACAGTTCGCCACAGTAGGGTGGCGTTGGAAGGTGCGTAAAGCATGTCATTGAGCATGAAGAGCATCGCTGCATGCTGTAGTCCACCAGGGGACTGGGACTCTACGTGGAGAAGAGGAAGTACGAGTAATGGAATATTCAGCAGCAGTGAGAATAACGTCCGTGAGGTATGCGACCTGACTATCGCAGCTGGAGAAGTTTTGATGATGGAAGGTCGCCAGGGAGGTGAAAACCCCCCAGTCGGCTTTGGAGATGTTCCAGCTAGTGGAACATGGAGAAGGGTTGTGATGCAGGAGATGGATTATGCAGGGGAAATAGTCGCTCGAGTATGTGTCAGACAGTGCATACCACTTGAATCGACGTGCAAGTTGGAGAGTGGATATGGAGAGGTCCAAGTGTGAATAGGTATGCGTTGTGTCCGAAAGGAAGGTAGGTGTACCGATATTTAAGCAGACTAGATTGAGGTGGTTGAAAAGGTCTGCCAAGAGGGAGCCTCTCGGGCAGGATGCTGGAGACCCCCACGTGTGCGCCTTACTTGCCTACCCAGGGCGGGGAATTACGCGTTACCCCATCACCGTCTACTCGTGCGAACGCGTGGGTCGGCCTTCAGACACGTACAGGGAGGAAAGAAGAGATAAAAGAGAGAGAGAGGGAGAGTAGGATAGAAGAAAGAATCTCAAACGCCAAGGCGGAGAGTAAGACACGGAAAAGAAGACAAGGGAATAGGGCAATGAGAATGAGGCAGAGATAGAAGTAAGGGAGTGAAAGCGAGGATAAGAGTGAACATAGGGAAAGACCAATAGAGGAAGAAAGTGTGAGGATAGAGAAAAACAAAGGAAACCGGATCCTGGAGTTTTCAAACATCCGTCTCCGGACGAAGGCTCGATACATTACTCCCTAAAAGAGGGAATGTGAAGGGGTGGTAAGTCAGGGGGAGAGGGGAAGGATTGGGGACAAGGAGGGATGGGGAAGGGGGGTAGGGCAGCCCAGAAAGGAAGGAGAACTGCATTAGCTTGGGACAGTTCTGCACTGTCACCTAATAAACAAAGTAAGAGCCTACGGAATATCAGACCAGCTGTGTGGCTGGATTGAAGAGTTCTTAGCAAACAGAACACAGCATGTTGTTATCAATGGAGAGACGTCTACAGACGTTAAAGTAACCTCTGGCGTGCCACAGGGGAGTGTTATGGGACCATTGCTTTTCACAATATATATATAAATGACCTAGTAGATAGTGTTGGAAGTTCCATGCGGCTTTTCGCGGATGATGCTGTAGTATACAGAGAAGTTGCAGCATTAGAAAATTGTAGCAAAATGCAGGAATATCTGCAGCGGATAGGCACTTGGTGCAGGGAGTGGCAACTGACCCTTAACTTAGACAAATGTAATGTATTGCGAATACATAGAAAGAAGGACCCTTTATTGTATGATTATATGATAGCAGAACAAACACTGGTAGCAGTTACTTCTGTAAAATATCTAGGAGTATGCGTGCGGAACGATTTGAAGTGGAATGATCATATAAAATTAATTGTTGGTAAGGCGGGTACCAGGTTGAGATCAATTGGGAGAGTCCTTAGAAAATGTAGTCCATCAACAAAGGAGTTGGCTTACAAAACACTTGTTCGACCTATACTTGAGTATTGCTCATCAGTGTGGGATCCATACCAGATCGGGTTGACGGAGGAGATAGATAAGATCCAAAGGAGAGCGGCACGTTTTGTCACAGGGTTATTTGGTAACTGTGATAGTGTTACGGAGATGTTTAGCAAACTCAAGTGGCAGACTCTGCAAGAGAGGCGCTCTGCATCGCGGTGTAGCTTGGTCGCCAGGTTTCGAGATGGTGCGTTTCTGGATGAGGTATCTAATATATTGCTTCCCCCTACTTATACCTCCCAAGGAGATCACGAATGTAAAATTAGTGAGATTCGAGTGCGCACGGAGGCTTTCAGACAGTTGTTCTTCCCTCGAACCATATGCAACTGGAACAGAAAAGGGAGGTAATGACAGTGGCACGCAAAGTGCCCTCTGCCACACTCCAGCTTGCGGAGTATAAATTTAGATGTAGATGTAGACCCCGTGCTCGCCACGCACGTATCCACAAAAGAGTTGTGGACCCCTGGGGGGAGCCTGAAGGTGAATTCTCCTGTTTTGAAGGAAAAGAAACATATTTTACGGTTCTTTTCACAGCATCCCATTGAATCTTTGTTATTTTCTCAAGCTTATGACTGTAATTGCTTTCACAGTCAACAATGCCAGGCTATGTTCTTATTGAAAATGGCATCAGAATACCTACAACTTGCCTGTATGGCAGACTGAACTTTTTCTTTTGTGTGCCAGCACACACCTGATGATAAATGCTGGGCTAACAATCTTGACCCTGAAGTTTAATAGTGTCCATAGATTCTTCTTGATGCAAAAATAAGTATAATCATCTGCTAACCATTCTGCCCTCATGCCCAAGTAGGTACCCAGTTTTCTAGACATGTCAAATTATCATCATGGTTCTATTAGCAAAGTGTCAGTAGTAAAAGCCTCCTTAGCAGCTATCACACTGTAATCCATATTGGCTCTTGGCATGAACTGTTGGTGTCCTAGTTGCTGAATAATATGAATCTGCAAATGTTGAATGGTGCCCAAACTCGTATAAAACTCCAGAACTTTGACTCTGCAGTGTAGTGTCCACTGCTATGAAACTTCCTGGCAGATTAAAACTGTGTGCCGGACCGAGATTTGGGACCTTGCCTTTTGTGGTAAAGTGCTCTACTGACTGAGCTGCCCAAGCACGACTCACGACCTGTGCCCTCAGCTTCAGTTCTGCCAGTACATTGTCTCCTACATTCCAAACTTCACAGAAGCTTTCCTGCAAACCTTGCAGAAGTAGCACTCATGATAGAGCACTTGCTCCTGAAAGACCAGGTCCCAGATTTGAGTATCAGTCCTTCACGCAGTTTTAATGTGCCAGGATTGCATAAAAATGTTGTGAAATGTTATTTCCAGTGACTGGTAGCTTGTTTTAAGCCAAAGAAGTTTCAGTTCGATTTACATGCATGTTTAGTTCCATCTTCAAAAATTTTTGGTTGACTTGAATAAACTTTTCAGCTAAATTTCTGTATTGAAAAACAGTTTGGACATCATATTGCTCAAGACAGATATTTTTGGAGGCTGAAATTTATAGTACTAGCAGAATTTATTGAAATCTAGTCACTGGATTGTAAGTTTCATAATAATCTATATCTGCAACTTATTAGAAGCCTCTAGCCACAAGTCTTGTGTTGAAATTTGGATAACATTATAACTACTATAATACTTTATTTGGTACAATCCATGGTTATGTATGACCTGTTGAAGTGCGGGAGTATTATGGCATACTCACCTGTTCTACATATACTTTGGACCATGATAATCTAAGAACACTATGTTATTTGAAATACACGTAAAGACAGTGAGGAGAGTACTGTCAGTGCGGAGAGTCTGCCAGAAGAGCAAACACACTACAGTACCCATGCAGGATCCATTATATCATATGATACCTAAGGAGTTGAGACAGATAGTTGTAACAGACTTGATAGGTGTTGTGTGTGAGGCTTACAAATGCTCAAAATGGCAGGAATTAGGATTCCATCTGGAAAATAGGTGTAGAAAATAAATGGTAAGAAAACTGGAATTGGAGTCTCTGGCAGGTAAGGAAACAAATTTACGGTGTGTTTCATTGTATTAGTATTGGTCTGCACTTTTGCAGTAGGAAACTTGAAGCTCAAACTATGCTACAGATGAATCTGTTACTTATATTGCATTCACAGACTCATAACCATATTGCCACCTATGTACCTAACCTAGACATTCGCAGAAACAGTATTTGTAGATGCCAGTATTTAACTGTTCATCTCCTTGCTTGTGGCTTATTTCATTGATGATAATTTTCTGTGTTGTAAGTTTTTTTCTTTCCCAGTTATGAACTATATGATGAAAAGCCTTTAGACAGTCATGAGGTCCAATTAGGTTGATTGAAGTTTACGATTAAATGTATTTTCTTGAGTAAGCAATTTTACAAAGTTGTTATGTTAACATTAATTTATCATAATTAATACCTGTATAGAGTTGTATGTAAAACTCTTGACATTTCAAAAGGCAGCACATGTTTCTTAATAGCGTGTGTGACCACTGTGTTTGGCAACGCATGCTCTGCAATGCACTCCCAGGCTGGCCACAAGTTTGGTAAGGAGATCTTGTGGTGTGGCATTATATTCCTCCACCAGCACAGTTGACAAATGCAGGGTGGTCATTGGTGCATGTGGATGTGCTGTCATAAATCTCTCCCATGTATGCTAGATGGGAATTAACCTTCATGATATTGAAGGTGTGGGGGTACTTTATGCCAATGTTCTGAAAATATTTAAACTTGCCCAAAACTCAATAGCAGATGTCACTTTTTCATTGAATATTGTATTCAATAGCTCTGCGTTCAGGACTTCACTTACACATCAATACCTTTAAAAAGTATGTAAAGATTGAAAATCAATAGCAATGAACTGAATCTGAATTTTGAATTATTTTTGGTTGTTTGTTATGAAGTCAGTAGAACACGTTACTAAAAATGCGTTGATATTACTAAGAGTGTCCTAGAAGATATTTTCATGTTCTGGACCCTATTTACACATCAAGGTGTCTTTAAAAAGTATGTTGTTAATAGAATTCAAGAATACTCAATGAATTTTTGTAGTTATGGAAAATGCCTTGACATTGCTAGGGTTAGGGCACAGTTATGAGAAGGCCAGCCATTTGACAAATACCTTCTCGTTCAAAGAGCTCCAGTATCTGTACTGGCCAACAAAGTTCCACATTGTCATCCATAAAAATGAAGTCCGGGGCAAATGCAGTCCTGAAAAGAGGAAGTAGAATGTCACAGTGGGGTTGACTGCTGAGTGTATTGTATTAAAAGAATTGGAGTCCGTTCATCCATGCAACACTAGTTCTCCCCACACCATAACACCAAAATAGCCATGTTTGACAATGTTCCAGTGTGCACAGGGTGCATTTCATGCAGCCTCATAGGGCAAAAGGTGGGAACATGTAATGCACCAAAGAACTTTGTTGAAAATGATCATTTTGATGGGACAGGTGTTAAGGTTTGGGGGGAGGGGGGCAATAATGATGCATTAGCTTACTTCCTCCAAATCTGAACCAGTACATTCACCAGTCAACAGCATTGTGACACTATTCCTTTCTGACATTTGTCTTTACAGAAGTGCATTTGGCCCTGATACATTGGTGTCCAAAATTACAGCGACAAACGGAAGTTTAGCAAGATTACATTTATTTTGCCACAGAACAGTATAAACAGGAGATATTAAAGTAGAAACAGTTTAAAGAATATAGAATGTAAGCATTTACAACATGCGTAATGGTTGACAAAAATGTTCTTTGTTTTGATTCCCAACTTATCCGATTTTCACACACATTCCGACAACTGGTTTAAGTGCTCAGAAGGGGATGTAACCACCTCTGGTAGCCATACAGGTCTGACAATGATGGAGCATGCTGTGAATGATGTCATCAATCTCATGTTGAAGCAATAATGCCCATTCTTCCTGCAGAGGCACTCGCAAGTGTTAGAGAGTGGTTGGTGGATGCTAACATGATGAAAAGCCACCTCCTGAGAGTATCCCAGACATGCATTATGGGATCAAATTGGGAGAGTGAGCAGGCCATGTGTCGGGTGCAAAATCTTTCATTTCCAAGAAACATCAACCACCCGTGCTCTTTGAGGTTGAGTATAATCATCCACCAGTATGAAGTCTGAGCCTACAGCACTTCACAACAACTGCACATGAGGTCCCAAGATGTCTTCACGAAACATGGCAGCATTTAAACATTGTTGATTCACCCATACAATTTCATTAAGAGTTGCCAACATAATCCCTGCCCACACCATTTGTGATCCCCGTCAATATCAGTCTCTTTCCACAATGTTTTGGTCCTTAAATTGTGTTCCTTGTTCCCTCCAGATGTGACTCCATTGAGAATCACTCTCCAGACCAAATTAGGACAATGGACAAAGTAAGAGCATATGGACTATCAGACCAATTGTGTGATTGGATTGAAGAGTTCCTAGATAACAGAACGCAGCATTTCATTCTCAATGGAGAGAAGTCTTCTGAAGTAAGAATGATTTCAGGTGTGCCGCTGAGGATTGTCGTAGGACCGTTGCTATTCACAATATACATAAATGACCTTGTGGATGACATCTTAAGTTCACTGAGGCTTTTTGTGGATGATGCTGTGGTAAATCGAGAGGTTGTAACAATGGAAAATTGTACTGAAATGCAGGAGGATCTGCAGCGAATTGATGCATGGTGCAGGGAATGGCAATTGAATCTCAATGTAGACAAGTGTAATGTGCTGCAAATACGTAGAAAGAAAGATCCTTTATCATTTAGCTACAATATAGCAGGTCAGAAACTGGAAGCAGTTAATTCCATAAATTATCTGGGAGTACGTATTAGGAGTGATTTAAAATGGAATGACCATATAAAATTAATCGTCGGTAAAGCAGGTGCCAGACAGATTCATTGGAAGAATCCTAAGGAAATTCAATCCAAAGAAAAAGGAAGGAGGTTATATTTCGCTTGTTCACCCACTGCTTGAATACCACTCATCAGTGTGGGATCCGTACCAGATAGGATTGATAGAAGAGATAGAGAAGATCCAATGGACAGCAGCTCGTTTCGTTACAGGATCATTTAGCAATTGCGAAAAGCGTTTTGGAGATGATAGATAAACTCCAGCTCTGCAGGGGAGATGCTCAGTAGCTCGGTACGGGCTTTTGTTGAAGTTTCAAGAACATACCTTCACCGAGGAGTCAAGCAGTATATTGCTCCCTCCTACATATATCTCGTGAAGAGGCCATGAGGATAAAATCAGAGATATTAGAGCCCACACAGAGGCATACCAACAATCCTTCTTTGCACGAACAATACGAGACTGGAATAGAAGGGAGAACCAATAGAAGTACTCAAAATACCCTCCACCACACACCGTCAGGAGGCTGCGAAGTATGGATGTAGATGTAGATGTAGATGTAGATCTGTGAAAAGAAGATTGGCCTGCTATTCGACCATCCTTGTGGCATGTTGATGACTCCACTCTAGATGTTCCCTTCTGTGAAGATGTGTCAGAGGTACACATACAGCAGATCTCTGACATAGGCCACTCTGCTGAAGAATTCTGTACACTGTTTGTCTCGATAAAACATGTCCAGTGGATGCTGCTAGGTCCGGAGCCATTTTCCATGCAGTACTAAGGTGGTACTGTTGTGCCCTGGGTGCCAAATAATAGTCCTCTCTTTCTGATGTCACATGCAGTTGAACCTGCGCTAGTCTCTGGAATGCAGTTTCAGTGTCTGTAACCAGTTGCCACATCCAAGAAGAAACAGAACAATTCCTATTAAGCCAACAGGTCATATCAATTTGCATCTGTTCTGTTTCCATTATTCCTATGGTCCTCCCCTGCAGAGTATCTGGAGGCATCTTCTCTGTGCCATACTGCACTGTCTGTCACTGTGTACACAGCAACTGTGGGTGTGTGACTACCCAGCAAACACTAGCCCATTTGACAGCTGCCATGACGTCATCATTGGCATGGTTGTCTACTGATTGGAATGCCATCTTCTCTGCAGAACATGATCAAACAAAGATCTGATGACAGTTTGTATGATGGCATCATGAATTAGACACAGGGTGGGGAAATAGAGGTTTGTTGCTTTAATTCTGGACACCGGTGTATTTGGCAGATGGCCTAGCCTGCCCATTCCCTCAACTTAAATTGCATCGAACATGTATTGGATGTGGTGGGGGGATGTATTCAGCAGACCCACATGTACCAATGACCATCCAGCTGTTGTCAACTGCACTGGTAGAGGAATGGAATGCCCTACTATAAGAGAACTTGGAACCAATCTTTGACCAACATGGGAGCACATTGCAGAGCATGCTCTGCCATCTGTAATGATCATACACCCTGTTAAGAACCATGTCCTGCTCTTTGCAATGTCCAGGGGACCACCACAAATCACAGTGACATCAGTGTAATTATTATCTTTGAATTAGAGCATAATTTCTGTTCATCTTATTGTGTATTTCTTTCAATTACCTTTTGTATTATACTGTAGTAATTTTTATGTAACATCTGAGATTGATCGAGTTATGTTACTTGGTAGTGACACAGTTTTTGTTGTTTAATAAAGAAGCTTTCAAGCTGTTAGTCAGCTGTTCTATTTGTGCTAAATAAACGTTATGCATCTCATTACTTCACTTCAATGCAATGGAATAATCATCCTACAGCTAAAAATCGAAAGGGGTGCCTCAGTGAGAGTCAATTTGGGTGCTGTAGTAAACCTGCGGGATAATGTTCCACTGATTAAATGTATCCAATGAAAACATTTTCCAACAAGGAATGCTGATTCACTTGTAATAGTTTACTGTGCATATCAGTGTCATATAAGCAAACACCATCTGAAACAGGCCTCGAAGGGGCAATGGTGCTGACCAGCTGCCTTGTCATCCTCAGCCTATAGGCATCAATGGATGGGGATGTAGAGAGAGACACGGAGGGGCATTTGGTCAGTACCCTACTCTCCCAGTCGTTGTCAGTTATCATTACTGGTGTTGTTACTTCTCAGTCAAGTAGCTCCTCAAATTGGCCTCTCAAGGGCTGAGTGCAGCCCACTTGTCTTCATATGCTTGCAGTATATTCAAATATAAACCTAATAATGCTATTAAATCCTAATGAAGCATTAGTGACACCTTATGACTATTGCTGAAAGTATGTTAGGTTTCACTATAGAACAAGTTTATGAAAGATGCACATATACACTAGAAAAACCCAACCATTGTTATTATTGGTGTTGAGTACTCACTACACTCTATGTATTCCCATTGTAAAATGATATGTGAATTCAGGTAAATGTATGTGAGGAACTTGGCAGCCACTTCTATTAAGTCACCAACTGAAAGCAATACAGCACTTGAATTGGCAGGCTGGCCGGTGTGGCCGAGCGGTCCTAGGCGCTTCAATCTGGAACCGCTATGGTCGCAGGTTCAAATCCTGCCTCGGGCATGGATGTGTGTGATGTGCTTAGGTTAGTTAGGTTTAAGAAGTTCTAAGTTCTAGGGGACTGATGACCTCAGATGTTAAGTCCCAAAGTACTCAGACCCATTTGAACCATTTTTTGAGTTGGCAGCTGTGACTGAACAAACATCTTGCATAGAGTGTGTACAAGTATTTACATATATAAGGTTTATGTAGACTTGAAAAACTGGTACTATATTAACACTTTTGTAGAACTGAGGAATCATTTATTCACACTGGTACAGTCAGCCAGCTTTTTAATAAAGAGTAACTTCACCATATTTAGTATATCTTTCATATGGTGCTGCTTTTCTGTTTTGATGGTTTCAATGCATTGAAGAATAATAATTATTGCAAAAACTTGGTCAAAATTGATACCAAATTGCTGATCTTGGTAACAAATTAAATATTTCATAAAATTTGTTTGACTGCATATGTAAAACACACAAGTGGTACCAGAACAAATGCTCTAAATACACATTTGCATGTACAATACCTGAAATATATTACACTGTTCCTTTTGACATGTTTCATTGAACACTAGCTGATACTGTGGCTCCAACTGCCATTAGTAGTTGACACTTTTGTTCACTCAGTCAGGGGCTTAATGCAAATAGAGTAAAACAAAAGATATGTTGTACTGCTGTGGGAGATAATATCTAAGAACCTCAAGACCTGAGTTTTCTGCCAACCATGTCTGGAGCAAATCATGACACCACATTTATGAGAGAGAGTATTATAGTATTTATTTTACAATTAGAGCTACATAATGAGGGCAAATTGTGTCTCCATAATGAAATTGTAGGAGCAGGAGGGGAGTGGTAAGGTGCTAAGCCACTTTACAAACATACCTTAAAAACAGAATTGTTGCTAGTCTCTTCAAAAATTTACACACCTTAACACAGATCATCAGTTCAGAAAACTTTAAACAAACTCTGATAACTGGCATTAAAGAACATTATTAACATTACAACTCTGATTACTGATAATAAAATAATATTAACAATAAACAATATGTACAAAGAAAGTATGACCTTTCTCCTTAAAACAAATACTTACAGCTCATAATTTCACAAATGACTGACTTGAGAAATCAGTCACGACAATGAGCTGAACAACAGTTACAATCATTGCTTATACATTCACAACCAAGGGATAAACAACAGTACTTAACTTGTGGGTCAGGGGTTGGGGTGGGGGTGGGGTACAAGTGGTAAGGGGTAAGGGGTAAGGGGTAAGGGGTAAGGGAGTGTTTATGTGCCACAATATTGGTATTAGTTTTACAAATGGTAGGTCCTTCAGTGCACTTGCCGGCTTTTCTCTTTACAATAGTCCACAACTTGGCCCTTCTGGTTTGAATAACTTACGGTACATGTAACATAAACCTGTTAGCACCATGCATAGCCAAGAAGTCACAGTGCTTAATTAAGATATGTAATAATGGCAGCAAACATACATAACCCAATGTGCATGTGCGCACAAAATCTGCAATGAAAAACAATGACAAGTATTAGAATTATCACTTGACATTACAAGCCACTGACCCATTTAATTTTAATCTTTTAGTTTAGCCATCCGTGAATTCAGCAATAGATGATTGCTCCCTCTCAAACTGACTTAACAAACCAACAATCTGAATTACTTCCAGACATTTTGAGTAAAAAGTAAGTATTTGAACAATGCAAACAAGAGCATTTGACTTCATGAAACAATTCTGGATCAGCAGCAGTGCAAACAGTTTAAGCCAGTTACTCATGTTCACACACACACACACACACACACACACACACACACACACACACACACACACACACACACACACACACACACACTAAAAATTATAAACAATTCAGTGATCATCCTCCCACTTAATTTTTACATACTGATTGAGTAAACGAACCTCCATTTAAAGCATAAAATATCTAAAGTACAGTAGAATAACAAGAACAGCATGTCATAGTTCTTTAAATATGAACACCATGCTAAATTACAGCCAACTGAAGCTAAGATTTCATAATGGGCAAAAGAAACTTTAACAGCAAAATGTGGACAAATTACTGATATCAAATCACTTACACCAACCAGCTGTTCAACACATATACCCTTGGTAGTGCAGTCACATCACAGAATAATGTATAATAGTGTAACTGTACTCACACTTCCTCTATGACTGGGGTGTGGGACACACTAATGCTTTAAATAGCCACTTAGACATCAAACCAACTAAACTGACAAACAGTCACCACTGTTTGTGAACACCAGTGCAAATTGGCCCCTCAGATTCGAATACATAGCTCTCATTTGACTTTTATTCTGTGACAAAGACAGCTCCGCACAGTCACAGCAGGCAATGTGCCTCTCACTGCACCAACCGCTCAGAATACCAGCAGCTGCGTGACCCGCCATCTCTTGGAGTATCCTTGCACTATCATGGAACCAAACTTTAAGGACTCTAGAGTAACCCACATGCTACACACATTTACATTTTACATAGCCTTCCACGCAAAAACCCTCATACCAGTGTCTCTGACTGGAGGACTAAGTAATAAGTGACCATTGACAACAAGAAAGGCACTACTCTGTCCATCAAGCCAGCACACATGGCTCACATAAATTGATACCACTTTGATCTCACAACATAGACATATTGCAGTATATGGTTTTGTTTTTGTCTTATTGTAAGGCATTAAAAGTGGAATTAAAAGCGACTACACGTTAAGCCCAACTAACGAAAGGGAAGACAGCTAAAGGCAGATACTTGTAGAAAGGTCTATAAAATACGCCATAGAGAAATGGAGGTGATAAACTGAAGACTAAACTTCCTTTGCCATATTGCTACGACAGATAATAAGTAAAATGCGGTCGACAGCCCACATGTCATCCACCAAAACAGCTGGTAACTCAGACAGCAAACATAAATTGGAACGTAAGTGATTAATAAAAGGGCATTCTGTCAGGAAATGGCAAACCGTCAAAGGTTGAGGGCAATGAGCACAAAGTGGTGGAGCAGCACCACTTAACAATGGTGATGGCTAAAAACACAATGCCCAATACGCAACCTAGCTAAAATGGTTAAAATGGCTCTGAGCACTGTGGGACTTAACTGCTGTGGTCATCAGTCCCCTAGAACTTAGAACTACTTAAACCTAACTAACCTAAGGACATCACACACGTCCATGCCCGAGGCAGGATTCAAACCTGCGACCGTAGCAGTCCCGCGGTTCCGGACTGCGCGCCTAAAACCACTAGACCACCGCGGCCAGCCGGCAACCTAGCTAAAATGATCTCACAGCAAGATGGCTGAGATGAGGTTGTCCAAGCCGCTGGGAGAGGTTTAATTTCCTGGAGCTTGTTCCCATGAAAGGAGGACCAGTGATGAGTCCAATGTGCCATTACCTGCTGACAGATGGCAACACAGATATCATTCGAGAGAATGGAAGAGGTAGCGGGCCGAGGCACGAGGACTGCAGCATTGGCAACAGCTTCAGCAGCCTTGTCTCCTATCAGATCAACATGACCAGCAACCCACATAAACATCAAAGTGGCTCCATCAACAGCGAGAAAGTGATAGCTTTCCTGGGGCCTTTGCACTAAAGGATGTATAATGTACCGCACACAGAGGCTCTGAATGGCACAGAGAGAGGCGGGATGTGTACTGCATGGCCCTACACAGGGTGAAGAGCTCTGGTTTAAATACTGAACAGTGTTCTGGAAGCTGATACTGAAAAATGTCAGTGCCAGTGACAAAGGCACACTCAACATGGTGGTCAGTCTGAGAGCCATCAGCGTACAGAAAGGTACTATTGCCAAGTTCCAGGGGAATGTCGTGAAACTTATGGCGATAGAGTGAAGCTGGAGTCTTGTCTTCACGAAGTGAATGAAGGCCAAGGTGAACGCAAGACACTGCACAAAGCCAGCGTGGTAGGAGTTTCACACCCATCAGGAAAGTGGCAGGTAGCATGAAGTTAAGCTGCTGGAGCAAGTGCTATAAGTGAACTCCAGGAAGTAACAGAGAGGAGGGATGCACCTCATACTGAGGATCAAAGGAGGCATTGGAGAAGAAGGCATAGGACGGGTGGCCTGGTGTGACAGACAAATGACTTGGCTATCTGCTGAGGAGGAGGTCACAGTGGTTTGACAGTGGTATTTTGGCAGCTTCTGCATACAGACTCTCGACCAAGCTAGTGTAAAAGGTGCCAGTGGCCAAACGGATGCCAAGATGGTGGACTGTATTGAAACAGCGTAAGATGGGCAGATGTGCAGATGGATAAACAAAAACACCATAGTCTAGTTTTGAATGGACAAGGAGCCGGTACAAATGGAGGAGGGTGGTCTGATCCGTTCCCCAGGAAGTACAGCTGAGATCACACAGGACATATTGAGAGACAACGTACAGCAGGCCGGCACATAAGACATGTGGGAGGACCAAGAACGTTTCCTATGGATCATGAGCTGCAGAAATTTCGTAGTTTCAATGAGTGGAAGAGCAACAGGCCCAAGATGTAAAGACAGTGGAAGAAATCAATTGAGCTACCAGAAATTTATACAAATGGTTTTGTTGGCAGACAAGTGAAAGCCACTGTCAATGCACCATGTGTAAAGATGAATGAGACATCACTGAAGATGCTGCTCAAGAAGGCAAGCCTGTGGAGAACTGTAATAGATGGCAAAATCATCAACTGAAAGGGGTCTGGAGATGCTTGGCAGGAGACAAGCCATAATAGGGTTAATGGTGATAGCAAAAAGGATGAAGCTCGGCACAGGATCCTGAGGCACACAGTTTTCCTGGATGAAGGTGTCTGACAAGGCAAAACACACATGAACCATGAAAACATGGGCTTTTAAAAAGCTCCGCGTGTGGAGAATACGGAGGATACCAGTCCTCCAGCAGCAGTCATAGGCTTTCTCCAAATCAGGAAAGGCAGCCACTGTCTGGTGTTTCAGCAAAAAAACATTTATGACATGGGTGGAGGAAATGACGAGATAGTCAACAGGAGAACAGCGTACTCAAAATCCACTCTGCGCAGTGGTCAGAAAATTTTGAGACTCGAGCAACCACAACAGCCAGGCACAAACCATATGTTCCACCACCTTGCAAACACAGCTGGTGAGAGAAATGGGGCTACAACTAGAAGAAAGGTGATTGTCTTTGCTGGGCTTATGTATGGGTATGACAGCGGCTTTATGCCAGTGTCTGGGAAACGTGACCTCTGCCCAGATGTGATTGTATGTGTGAAGGAGGAAGTGCTTGCCCATAAGAGAAAAGTTCTGCAACATCTCAATGTGAATGTCGCCCAGCCCTGGGATGGAGGATCGAGATGAAATGAGAGCAAGATATAGCTCCAGCACAGTAAAGGTGGCATTGTAGCTCTCACCATTCTGAGAAGAGACTGGTATTCCCCAAGCCTTCTCCACTCATTTCCGATGGAGGAAGGCAGGGTGTTAGTGTGAGGAGGTTGAAATCTCCACAAATTATTGGCCTCAGGTGTTTGAGATAGCAATAGGGTACACAATGACATTGGCTGCTACTGTCATGCTATAAATCAGGAAATGGACCTTGGTCCCAGAAAGCCGTTGGAGGTTGGCCCACATGATGAAAGAGGGAGTGGAACTGTAAACAACTAGTTAACGAAATCCAGCTAGCTTTTTTGCTAACCCAAAGAATGCAATGACACTGTGCATGAAACTGTTTGTATTGAATGGAGTTTGCCATCATAGGATGATAGTTAAAACCATGGAAAGCATGTCTCCATTTACGAATAGCATTCTGGCACACCCCAGTCCACCAAGGGACCTGGACATGATGCAATAAAGAGGAAGTGCAATGAATGGTACGTTCTGTGGTGGTAAGGATAACATTTGTAAGATATTCTACTTGGTCATCACTATTGGGGTAATGCACTTCATTTAAGGTCGCTAGGGAGGAGTAAAACCTCCAGTTGGCCTTAGAAAGCTGCCATTTGGGTGTGCACATATGTACATAGGTGGGATAGAAATCAGCACACCGACAGCACACAGGAAATGGTTGCTCAAGTACACATCAGAAAGAATGGACCATTTGAGATGACCGGAAGCTGCACAGTGGAGAATGAGATGTCCAAATGGGAATAAGTGTGTGTGGTGTCTGAAAGGAACGTGCATCCTCCTATATTAAGGCAGATGAGGTGAAGTTGATTGAGAAGGTCAGCCATCAGGCCACCTGGGAATACTCCAAAGGAGATGGTGCACATTAAAGTCAATGAGCCGCAGAAATGGGTGAGGGAGTTGCCCAATAAGTTGGAGGAAGACTGCCCTAATGACAATGAATGATGGAGGGATGTAAAAGATACGAACGGAAAACATGAGGTGAAGAAGGAAAATATGTACTACTGCAAGTTGAAGCAGGTTAGTCTGGGAGATGGGTTGACTGTGAATGTCATCCTGGATGAGCAGCATGACTCCCCCACAAGCTGGAATGCCATCAGGAGAAAGTCGAAGTAGACCAGAAAAAAATGCGGCCGGTGAAAGCTATAATCGAGACCCCACTTTGTTTCCTGGAGGCAGAGAACACACAGACACTGTGATTCGAAGAGCAGCCACAAGTCCTCTTCATCGGATTGAAGGCCACAAACATTCCATTGGAGGAGAGTCATGATGAGGAAAGGGGAGGGGGGGGGGGGGGGGGGAAACGAAGGGATGCCATATCGGCAGCTGCCGAGTGCCAGCCTTTGATGACTCTCTGTCACATGACAGAGAGACTAGAAGATCTGGCTCCATGAGGTCTGCAGATGTGTTGGCATTCTCCTTCTGTCAGTCTCCACAGTCAAGGCCAGAAAAAGGTCAGCAGTGTGCACCGGCAACATGTAGGCTGGCTGGGTGAGTGAGTGTTTCATGTGGTGACACCATCAAAGAGGATCTCAGAGATGGTGAAGGAGATGACCATATGCCTTTGTTTGACCTCTTGGAGCCTTTCCAGTTGGCAGGGGAAGACTCAGATGATAGTTGGCTTGAAGGGCATAGAAAGTCTTTGTGGGAGTATTCCCTCTGTCCATTCTGGCCCGCTGGTTGTGTAGCAGGTGACATTGCCCCGTGCAGCGAAACTTTGATGGCTTGCTGCACAGCTAGAGGAGGAAGAGACGAGGATGCTACCATGACAGAGAGATATTACAACCATTGTGCTGAATTTTGTGTCACATGTTTGCATGGCCATGTCCTTCATGGAGCGAGAATCAGCCAGAACAGTACTGTAAGTGGCAGATGGTAGAACATAGAGTTTACGACTAGCCAACAACTTGCAAACAACAGGTAAAGGCACTTTTTCCTTCACCTGGATCTCCTAGACAACCTACTCATTGAGAAACATGGGACAATCTTGGGAGGAGGTGGCATGATCGCCATTGCAGTTGATACAGTGGGGAGAAGAATGTGGACAATTGCCCTCATAAGTATCCCTACCACAGGTTACACATTTGGCCAGTTGTCGTCAGGACGTGCAAGTGTGGTTGTAACAATGACACTGGTAGCTGTGCCAGGTTTGAACTGTACTGTCGAAATGTGATGACTTCATAACCTGCTTTGATCTTTGATGGAAGCACAACTCTATCATAAGTCACAAAGAGACTGTGTGTGGGCACTAAGGATGCATCTACCTTTTTCATCACCCAATGGACTGCAACACCACACTGATCAGAGAGGTATGTCTGGATTTCTGCCTCGGTCAGGCCACTGAGCAACCTAGGGTCAGTAACACCATGGAAAGAATTCACCGTTTTATGGGCCTCCACACGAACAGGATAGCCATGGATGAGTGAAGCTGCAAGCTGTTGTTGTGCTTGAGAATCAGAAGTAGTCTCCCAAAGCAAAGTGACATTGTGTAAACGAGAACAACATTGCACAGTGCCAGCAACTTCATCAACACTTTTCTGAATAATAAATGGATTTACCTTAGGAAAGGACTGACTGTCTTCAGTATGTGAAAACACATGGAACAGCTGGGAGAGTCTTTGAATCATTAGCCTCATTCAGTTTGTGTTTAGTAGACATTGGCTGTGAAGAAGGTGACTGGCTCATTGTGTGAAAATCCCCTGGACTGCCAGCATCTCAGATGGCATGCTCCTTCAAACTAGGAGACCCTCTCTCAGCTTAGGTGATAGTTCACACCTCCTGAACATCTGACAGAGGGACCAAATTGAACAACTTAGGCAATCACCTTTCCCTGGGCTTGGCCTGTAACAGGGGGTATGTGCAAAACTCACCAGTCAACCTGGGGCAGGACATATGCATTACCCAGTCATCTGTTTTGTGTCAGATGCGTGGGCTGGCCTTCAGGAGTGCACAGGGAAGAAGAAGAAGAAGAAGAAGAAGAAGAAGAAGAAGAAGAAGAAAAACCTCAAACGCTGAAGCCAAAGAAGGGCAGGAGAAGGGGAATGAAGAAAGAAAAAAGGAACGAAAAACAGTGGAGAGACTATTCTGATATCAGCTACTGAAAATGCAGAACCCATGTCCAAAAACATTCCAGACATGTTCCCCAAAGTAGAGGCAAAAAAAGTAGCAAGAGGATAGACATGCAGCATGGACAGGAAATGATGCTGCAATGGTTTGTACTTTCGGAACACAGTATGACCATACTAAACATCAAACATGGGAGAGTTCACACTTTGTGGTGTAAAACAGCACTCACGATGCTTACTGCATCTTGTAGAGGTTCATTCTTACTTCTAAAGCAATGTTTAAATGATGCGATCTTCAGCCACTGTAAAACCATGTGTCATCAGTTTCTGACTTTTGGTACAATATGTGGCCTATGATTAGCAATATTTCCTTTTCAACTGTCAAAACTACTATTTTTCCATTGGGGCACATAGGATCAATGAAACATAACAGCAAAGTACTGACAGCCTACAACTGCATGAAATCTTGCAACTGCATAAACCTTCTGGCACACATGAATCTTCTTCAGGTTTGAGTCCGTGGCAATTTTTGTCCTACATATGAATCTGCTATCAAGTGGTCCCTCACTTCCAATAGAAAATACAATGACCTTGAGTATCCAAAAGCCAACATCATGTTTGTGTCACCTCTACCAGCACTTGTCACCAACACATCCTTATTCTTCCACTAACAACGTAAGGAAAAGGACAGATTGCTACTCACAGTAAAGATAACATGTGGACTGGCACAACAAAAAGAGTTTGCATTTTCAGAATTCAGTCAAAGCCTTCTCCAGTAAAAGGTGCCTGTCGTGTGTGTGTGTGTGTGTGTGTGTGTGTGTGTGTTTTTCCCTTTCAGAAGATGGCTTTGGCAGAAAGTTAAGTGTGTAACAACCTTTGTTGTGCCTATCTGCAGCTCAATATGTCATCTTTATGGTTCGCAGCAATCTGTCCTTTACCTTATATTGCTGATTTTACAACCTGGAGTTCCCATTGTTTGCTTATTTTTCCACCCACACGTGATGGTTGTTAGTTCTTAGTCTGTTATCTAAATGTGCAACCAATTGCACATTACTAGAATCTCACACCAAAAACTGATGACAGGCACTCATCTATGGATAATGGATTCATGGTGCACAGGTACAAATTTAAAAAATCTGATGTTTCAAGTTCTTGAGCTACGCATATTTTTGTAGCATGTAGGTCCTACATGAGATTCACTCATACACACTTGGACTGAAACATGAATGTTTTGCATGCCGAAAGCAGGAACAACATCAGAGTGTCAGACGGCAGCACTGTTGCATTGATCAATGATGCCTCTGCCCACAGTACAGTAAAATTAAGTTTTCTTTTCCTTTCCTTGCATTAAGCCTCAGAGTAGGGTGTAATCAACAAGAAATAATAATCCACAAATTTCAGGAGGTTCAGGCTGTTCTGTAGAAGATAACATGACGAAGCAAAGATAAAGATTATTTGAATCAGAGTGGCATTGACAGTGAAACAGTGATTACAGGCCTACTAGTCATACTTTTTGACATATTTTATCTGTCAGCAACATCAAAGGAAGTATCAAGTGACAGCCAAGTCTCAAGGTATGTATGATTCAACCAAAGCTCAGTCTAAATATATTTGTTGCATATTTGGGAAACCAGTTCATGTTAGTGCACAATGCTCAGTTAAATTGTTGCAAAAGCATAAAAGTAACAATTCTGCAAATGTAGCGAAGAACGTGCGAGAAATAGGTGGAAATGAAAATCATTTTTCTTTCTCAGCTGTTACTGGAGGTTCTGCAGATAGCAAAGTAGAGTCGTTTCTGAACTTGTGGCATAAAACATTTAATTAATGAATCTGTTCCTATGATGCATGTGAAAAACTGGAAAATCCAATAGAATAAAGGTTGCCAAAACAGATACAATTTTGATTGCCAGAAATGTTGTAGTAGTTGATATTTAAAGCATTGTTTCTGAAGAGAAGTATCAAATAAAAATAAAAGACGTTCTTACAGTGTCAAGTTTACTAAATAATTTGTCAGTGTTTAAACTAGAGATGACTGGACACTACATTGTTTTGGAAAATTCAGTGTATTGAATTTGAAAGGGTAATAAAGCTGTAGCTCAAAGAAGAGATTCAGGCATGTATACCCTTTCATTCAAACATACTAAGAGTTTTAACTGCCGTGGCTGTGTTTCCGACAGTGGTGTACAGCTGTGGCGTAAATGCTTAGGACACTTGAACCTTGAGAATCTAAAGAAATTTAATTACCTAGCACTGGGAATGGACCGAGCATTATCGTAAAGCTTTATAAACCCATAAATAAATGTTTGACCTTCACAGATGGTAAACAGACACCATTACCAGATATTCAGTCTCGTGTGAGCCAGACAACCATTTGGATGGATACATACTAATGTGCTTGGTCCTATAATGACGGTTTCTTTTCATGGAAAGGAATAAATAGTGACTTTCACTGATGACTGTACTCACTTTACAACAGATTACTCTCTTCTGTCAAAGCCTCAAGTGTTTCATTAATTTAAAGTACTCTATGGGATAACTACTGCTCATTTTAACAAGAAAATCAGCAGATTTGGATGTGACAATGGTTGTTAAAGCACCTCAAATGACATGATGACATTCTTTGAAGAAATTGGGATGCAGCTCTAGTTAACCATAAGGTACACACCTCAGCAAACTGGAGTGGCAGAACGACACATCATACTACCATTGAAAAGTTTCATTGGATGCAAACTTGGAAAGCAACTTTGGTCAGAAATGGTACTGGCAGTTGTTTCTATCATTAGCTGCATTCCAACTTCAGCTATACATGGAGAAATTACAGCAATGCTATGGTATAGAAGGAAGCCAAATTTGAAGCAACTATGTATGTCTGGGTGTGATGCATACTTGCACATTCCAAAGAACTATGGGCGAGTGAGTTTGGCACTAGGTCATTAGAATATTTCATGATGAGATATTGTCCAAATGGTTACAGATTGTAGTGTTCCAAACAATATTTGTAATGATGTAATTGTTGAAGAAGGTAAGTTTCTATTTGAGGGTGATAGTAGTGATGACTGCATCTTTAAGGAGATTTTTCAAATGGACAACATAACACAGAATATAGCAGACGACAACACCATCAGAATGAAACTAACCTTGAGGAAACTGAACAAACTGTTTAAGATAACTAAGAGCCCTTCACTTCAGAGGTAGTGAAGGAAGCAGGAACCGCTGCAGAAAAGCAATAGAATAACAAGAAAACCTAGATACTTTGAAGACCATGTGGTGTTACCCTTGAATGCAGAAGCATTTGTGAATAACTCACCATGAGAAAGAAAAACGGACAAAAACAACAAAGGTCAACCGAAGCGTCCGATCTCACCCGTGACTCACGACGGCGCGGAATTTAGTTTGTGAGAGTGGCGTGTTTGTAAGTGTTGTTTTGATGCGATCGGTGGTGCTCTCTGGTGGTGTGTTAGGTGATGTTTTTGGTTTAGTTTGCGAGTGTGGCATCGTGTGTGAATTTTCGTAAATTGCTTTTTTATGTCTTTGGTAGGTATGCATATGACTGACAGGGTTAACAGTTTTCGGTCGTCGGCTATGATGGGGGACAGTGCGTTGTCTCTAATGAAATTTCTTCAACTATTCGGATTTTTGGATGAAGTCGTGTTCAGTATGTCGTGAAGAAATGAGGCTTACTTAAAGTTCCGGCGTCTCAGACCAGGGACAGCTGTATGTGGAGATGTCGTCAGGATAAGAGGTCAAGGGAAGAGTTCGATCCCAATTTATGAGAGCTGCTGTTGAGCTATATAGGTCAAGGGAAGTGTCAGATTCCAGATGATATTGTGTTTAGTGGTATTTGGGGAGTTCTGTGATGTCTGTTTTTTCGTCGTTTTGCGTGGTTTTGTATAGGGATGGGTGTCTAAATTTGTTTATATTTAGTTTGTCCCCACCCAAAAACCCCCTATTTCCCGCGCTTGTCCCGTTAGTGGCATTAGGCTTTTTGTGGAACGTTTGTGTGTTGGTTTTTCGATGTATTTTCGTCCTCATAATGTGTACGTAACGACTTTATATGCGCCATATGGTCGTTTCCGCCATATTTGTGACGTCATGGGCCAAAGCAGACGGGTGGGATCGGACGCTTCCGTATTTCCCTTGGACTCCTGTCATCTAATGGAACTGGTACTTATGCACCACTTCCAGCAAATAAGAGTGTCATTAACAGTACGTGGGTGTTCAAGGAAGAAAGGGACGCATCTGAAAATACTGGAAAATATAAGGCACCTTCAGTTATTAAAGGTTGTGTTGAGGTAAAACGACAAGACAATGAGGAGACATATGCTCCAGTTACTTGACTCACAACAGTGAGAACTTTTGTTAGTCTGGTGAATGAAGTTGATTTATTTATGGAACAAATGGCTGTACAAAAAGCATTCCTGCATGAAGAACTGACTGAAGAAATTTATACAAAAGTTCCACAAGTTGTAAAGAGCAAGGAAGGACTTTTATGCAAACTCATCAATGTTTTATATGGGCAGAAGTAGGCACCAAGAACTTAGAACTTTAAATTTGACAGTTTAATAAAGAAGATAAGGATTTGAAAATCTGAAGTTGATAGATGTCTCTCTGCTGAAAACCCTGATGATTATAATACAGTACTTATTTGCTACTGCATGTAGATTATATTGTAGTTGCTGGAAAATCACTAATACTAAAAAGTAGTCAAAATTAAGTATATTAAAGGAACACTTGACATTCATCTGTGTCACAAAAAGGGAAATTCAAATGTTCGTCTCTGACTGGGCAAGTGAAGAAGACTGAATGTCTACAACAGCATACATATTCCAGGTATTTGGAAATACTGTTTGTTGCTTTGGCAACAGCTACAACAGACAGCCTGAGGCTGAAGGATCTTCTTCAAGAATTTAAAATATTTATGACAACTGAACACTGTACCATGCATGTGTCTATTAGTGAAGTGGGAACTTAGTGGATTGAAGCATATCAATACTGAGTATGATTTCATACATCAGCTGCTCAACGAAACACATCTGAATTTTCAACACATCAGCTATGAGAAACGAGAGGGAGATATTCAACAAAACCTACTATGAGTGCACATTTCAATAGACCGTGTCCAAAGATGGGATTAGTGAAATTTGCAGATACTTAATGAAATTATCAAATTGAGGCGAGGGGTGTTGTAGTAATGATCGGTAAATAATCTTACTTGGAACTTTTTCCTGTTTTTTTTGTGTGTGCTTTTCTGTGTTTTCCCATCTTCACGATTGTAATAGCGATAACTAATAAACCGATATTACGTATCTACACCTGGTAATTCCTAGAATTGACACACAATTCATCCGCAGTTGTATATATACTAGTGATGCACAGTTTAAGTATCCATCAATGATTTTTTTTGTCAGCAGCCTTTTAGAAATTAACCAAATTTACAGAGGGCACAAATTCAAAAGTTTTTGCAGGAGTTATGGAAAAAAACCGCCCTACGCTGCAAACACACTATATCCAAGGTTTTAATGTCTTCCACCATACAACATCAAGTCAGGCATACATATACAAAATACCCTACTGTATTAAGGTTCATGTCGAAAGTTCGTTTTGTGGAGGTATGAATTCTCTTATTTTTCACTAATGCACGATGTTTACACTGTCCCGGACGTTAATTTTCACCTGACATTTACTTCATATTCAGAGATATAATAAATTCCACATTACAGTATCAACAAGCAAACACAAAACATTAAATATTTCTGAATATTATGGTTTTTTTGTGCATAAAAGGAGGCACAAACAAAGTTTCACGGTTTGCCGAACTGGCACGAATTGTACTTTCTGCAACTCCCAGCCGTTTCGTAACGAATATACCTTTTCTTCCTCCGATCGCATAATTGTTTTGTAGCCGCCAAAAATTAATTTACAGTCGATTCGCGCCGTACGGTATCATTGGTTGATGGTAGCTCAGTTCTCATTGGTTGCCTGAACTGTTGAGGCTTAACTTTCTAACGGCATGTATTTTAGGTCGAGGAAATACGCGGGCGTAGGGATTGCTAGCTCAGCAGCTCTACATGCAGAGCTACCCCAGTCTGTTGCGACGTTTAGTGAGGGTGGGGTGGTGGGGGGGGGGGGGGGGGGTAATTCGGGAAAACTGGTTGTCGGACATTACTTTAAAATAAAATAAGCTGCATCACAATAAAACATCTAATTCTGATATTGTATGTTTTTCCGTTGACTGTGTATGTTTGTTCATAACTGAATGCATACCGATATATTAAGATTTAATTGTGCATGGAAACGCTGGCTGCAGTTATTACAGTATTACAAGAGCGTAAATAAATTTTGTACGAAAGAAGGGCTCACACAGCTGGAGTCAATTTCTGCACTGCTCATGCCGAAGCGGAGACTCGTTAAAATCAGATGCAGATGAATGACAGTGTACCGTAATTTCAGAGTCAAAGATTCAATGAAAGATAATAACGAGTGGTTAATTTAAATGAAATTTAAGTTAGTAACAAAGTTTGTTGCGCACGAAAGTGAATACCGCAACGAAGAACGTTCGCGTATCCACCATTCCACCATTCGGCACATGTCTGACGTTTGCACGGCACTCACTAGAGTCTGGACCTAACTAGCCACGCCATCTCTACAGCAGGGCTGGCGGCGAAGTACTTCGCTGTATGACCGCTGTGCGGCGCTACCGTTACTTCTCAGCTACGACACAGAAAATAAAAATCTGCAAGCTTACGCAGAATAACTACATGTGTTATGTCATAAGAAATTGCTTACAATCAAAACCGGTAAGCGTATCAGTTCCCTTGAGAACGTACAAAATTATTACCGAATGCAGAAACAAAATTGTATCCATTTAATTAGCGTAACGGATTGTTTTTATATGTCGTAGACGGGTACGTTAGATGTACTTTGCCAACATTAAAAATTCAATTTTTGGAAGCCGCAGATCATTTGAAATTTGCGGCATAAAGCAGAAAAGAAATATAATAATTGCTAATCTGAATGGATTACGCTAATTGCAGCTTTCTCATTTCTGCCTTGTCTGTAGTAAATATCATTCGGTAAATGAAGCTTAAAGCAGAGTTTGTTTTAGGGGCGGGCCAAACGGTTATTGTGGAGTAACCGTTATCGTTGACTGTTATTAATAACTGTCAAGTTATTTTTCGCTAGCGAATACCGAATATTCCGCGGGGCTACAGGTAAATAACGACGTAGTTGGAATACATCAGTTTAGTTATCAGTATAACTGAGTAGTATGAATCGTGTCATAACCTTAGCTTATTAACTCCGGGTACATTTTAGTTGATGTTAGAACGATTATTAGTGTTTCATATTATATTTTTGTAGGTTATCGGTCGCTGTTACAAATATTATCTTCGCAGTTGCGACAGAAAGTACGCGGAACTTCGCCAAAGCACTGTTTAAGTAAAATGTTAACAACGTGCATTTTTAAGTATGAAGTAATATGTATAGGTTAAATTCGAAGCTTAATTTCTTGTGCTGCTCACATAATAGAATAAAGTGTACAGCCTTGTAGTACAACAAAACATATACGTAATGTGACAGATTCGTTTACTCCTGTGCTGTAAATGCTAGTCCTATTGGGGAAAGTGTGAGTACGCTAATCCAAGTTTTATGTCAGATTTGGAAACTGCTCGATTTCTCCAGCTACAGCATGTTTATAACATATGAAGACATGCAGATCGAAAAGGTTGACAGTGTTACATTTCTGGGACTACAACTCGATAATAAATTCAGTTGGGAAGGGCATACCACATTTTTTCATTCTATTATTTCATAAGGGAGCATATTCTGTGGTAACTTATCAAACGTAGCAAAAGTTTTTCGCATGTAAAAGCGTGTAATAAAAATCGTTTGTGGTATAAATTCAAGAACATCATGTAGGACCATGTTCAAGGAACTTCGTATTCTAACCACTGCTTCCTAATATATTTATTCCTTAATGAAATTTGTTACAGGTATTTCCAACCAATAGCTCAATACATAATATCAGTACTAGAAACGGGAACAGCAATCTCCATAAAGACCTAAAATCACTTACCTTTGTCCAAAAGGGGTCCAATATTCAGGAACATGCATTTTCAATAAACTGCCAGCAAGTCAGCTACCATTAAAAACTTGGTTTCAGATAAAGCACGGTTTACGGTGTTTTTGAAAGACTATTTGATACAGAAGTGTCTGATTCCACCCGTCATCAATATGCCGGAAATGGCTATTTTAAGTGTGTCTATGACGTCACTACATACACATGGCAACAAACACGAAGATACATATAAATAATACAATAACATTTCCCACCAAAAATACAATCAAACCAAAGGGACAACTGTGGGAAGTTGGGGGTTTTAGGGTGAGGACAAGCCAGTAAAAAAAAACGCACCATGATCCCAAAACACAAAATGAAAAACAAAAAGAAAAAAAATACAGCATTCTGCTACACCAACAAAAATCTGCAGGAATCGGACACTTCCCTTGAACAATATAGGTCAACCATAAGTGACCATACCAAAACACCAATACCCACAAATAAAAGTACGAAAATTGGAATCGGACATTTCCCTTGACCTACATAGGTCAACCTCAGATGACGATACTAAAACATCAACACGTACAAGTATGAAAATGGGAATCGGTCATTTCCGGTGACCTATATAGGTCCACCACAGCTACTGATGCCAAAAAACCAACACCTACAACTGCGAAAAATAAAACCACAATCCCAAAAGTCCACAAATCAATCATCCCTACATAAATTAAATCACATTCAACACTTCATAAATACACAAAACATCACAGCTAGAAAAAAAAATTAATTACCACCAGCAAATTCCGGCACTGCAACCTAGATCGACAGCCCCCCCCCCCCCCCCCCCACACACACACACCCACAAAAACCAACTCACAAACACCGTGCCGTAATGACATTCACACACCACAACACCTTTACGTCGAAGCAGACGGGTGGAATCAGACGCTTCCATTGACCCCTCCTCTACTCTGTAGATGAATATCGTAACAGAGACTGATAGACCAGCTTAGGTAAGAATTCTGCTATATTTCAGTTTTGACAGCACTTGGTTGCAACAGTCAAGATCGGGTATTCTGTGTATGATAAATTTATTAAAAGTGAATAACTGTGTTTTATTCTGACAGTGTATCAATTCTGTTAATATTAGCAGTTACTGTAATATATTCACATATTTTGACAATCTCCTGACAAATGATGAGGATAATAATTATTATATTCCACTGTATTTTGTTATACTTTCTGACATGTTATTTGTCATTCGCGATGGTCAGCGGCTATTTCCGAAGAAGTACATACATATTAGTTCGCTCCAGTAACTATCGTCTCTGTAATATCACCGGGGTCAAAGACTGGAGTCACTGTATCAGGAACACAGACACACAGTTATTCCGTTACCAACTTCCAGGTTACTTGTAATGGTAGTCCGATAACTGCCAGAGAGCGAGAACTGTGAGCCAATAAAGATAACTGCCAGAGGTAAATACTGATCTCTGACAGTTGCCATTAGACAGTTTATTTCCATAGTCGCTCGAATTCCTTATGTTACCTCTCTTTATACAACCCGTCCAAGCTAAATTGACATATGAGGCAGTGGCGTAAGGGAACGGCCGCACTTGTTAATGCCTGTACTGCAGCTCCTATCAGCCACCGCTCGGACATTAACCTTATTTAATTGTTTGTGCTAAAAGTAACGAAGGCGCACGATATAGTACACAGTTCTTATCAACAGATGGCGCGCAGTCTCACAGTTATTCCCATGGACTATAGAACGCCTTCCGAATGGTCTACCCTCTCCTTAGTTCCTAGCCAGATCTCCGACGAGTTGACGGGAAAGCGTAGTACGATCGTCGGTCAACAGATGGCGCGAGGCACTGTTGCCATTAGACAGTTATTGAAATAACTGCCTGTATCAGAGGAACGGTTATCGCAGTAACCGTTACTTTTCAGTAAGCGGTTATTTCTATCAGTTACGTTATTTTTTGCCACCTCTAGTTTGATTGTAGTTTACGAATTCGCGTATTGCATCAGTCAAGGCTAACTGTCATTTATCAACGTAAATTAATCGTAAGTAACAACTGGAGGCACTTACATGTACAATAAATCTAATTATCTGCTAACTGGTATTTCTGGTCAGGCGAACAATGTCATTGCAACTAAGTGATATGTTTTCGTCTGTAAATGCAACTATTAGTACTTGTCAGGACGTAAGTTAACGTCTTCCCTTTCCAAAGGGGCAAAAAGTTACAAGAATCGCGTTGTTTATATTTGCATCTATTCTTCCTCATTTATTACATGATATACGAAAGTTGCGCTTGAGCACAGAAAAAAAAATTCTCTGAACAAAACAGTCAGAAGTAATTATGTTTTACATTTCTTTTTTTCCTTAGTTGTTATTTCATACCCCTGCTCATGCGGGCAGATGTGGGCTGGCAGCAGCACAATTCACTGCTCTTCAGCCAAGAGACTACATAAAACAACACAGGAGTAACGGTACGTACGTAAACTATGGAGATAAAAGATGAAGTTTCCACATGAAAAGGGGAAACAATGGGCATTAAAATATACAAAAAAAGGGATAGTTTCACAAGGGACGTTTATATAATTTCCACATATAATTAAAATGACACTTGACGAAGATGAGCAGATAAACACTGGTGGCCCGAAGAGTACAATTAAAAACGCTTATCACAGCAATGAGAGCCACACGAGGCGACGACACTGATCACACACTGCGAGCACCGAAACGCGAAAGTGTAACTTGCATTAAAAGCAGAAGGGCCTCCTAAAGGATGGGAGGTTAGAGAGGAAGGAGAGAGGTAAGATAGAAAGATGGTCGGTGGTTGAGGGGAGGGGGCAGCAAGTGACTAGTGGAGAGCCGGTAGCACACCATAGAGCAGGAGACAGATAGAGGGGGGAGGGAGCAGCTTAGGAAAGAGCCCAAGGACTGGGAAAGGAGAAGTGAGAAAGATGGAGGGGGATAGGAGGGAGATAATAGCAGATGGGGAGGGGGAGGAGAGTGAGATAAGGGAAGAGAGGAGTGGAGGCCAGGTTCAGAGTTGGAAGGAAGGATAAATACTGGGGTGAAGCGCATCATCCAAGACGAATGATGTTAGTAGTTCCTTTGGGATAAGAGCTGGAGGGTGTAGAGTTGGAGAGAGGTTGGGACACATCGGTAAAAGTGCGGTAGGAGGTGGGGAGTGGAGAGGAAAGGAACACAAGGGGTGAGGGGGATCGAGGCAATTGTTTGTTTAGAGGATCAGATTTGTTCAAGGAAATAGAGAAGATGTGGAAAGGTGATGACATCATAGATGATCCTCATGGGGGATAGGAGACAGATGCAGAAAGTGAGGCAGAACACATAGCATTCAAGAATTTGGGGGGCTTTATAGAAATTAGGAGGGGCAGAGATACAGGTGACACTGGTGTAATGAAGGATGGGACAGATAAAGGATTTTTAGGTATGAAGAATGGTGGAAGAATGCAATCCCCAAGTCCAGATGGAGAAAAGTTTCAGGAGGTGGAGTCTGCTGTGGGCTTTGCTCTGGATGGTAAAGAGATGCTGAGTACAGGTGAGGTTACGGTCCAGGTGAGGTCACGCTGAAGGTGAGGCCAAGATATTTCAAGGGGGGTTAGGTGAGGTAGATACCAGGGATTCAGAAAGAGTGGGAGGTGAATTCTATAATGATTGCCTTCGTTTTTAAGGATTGATTTGAAGGAGCCAATGGTTGCACCAAGCGGTATACTGGTTTAGGTGGGTTTGGAGGAAGTGCTGGGACCATTGAAAGATAGGATAGAGAGTAAGGAAGGCAGTGTCATCAGCATATTGAAGGAGATGGATGGGTGGGGTGGTTTGGGCATATCAGTGTTGTACAGCAGAAATAGGAGAGGAGAAAGGATGGAGCCATGGGGCACACTTGTGGTAGCGTGGAAGATGTGTGAATTGGTATTGTGAATTGTGACATAGGAAGGACGGTGGAGAGGTAGGAGGCAGTGACATGGATAAAGTTCGTAGGAAGGGTGTAGGTCTGGAGCTTGAAAAGGAGTCCAGAACGCCATACACAGTCATAGGCATTCTGGAGATTAAGGGAAACAAAAAATAGCAGAAAATTACCAAATATGCAGCAACCAGTCGCAAAATCATATTTTAGTTATTCACTTTTGCAAATCGATTTCAACTGATTAACAGCAATCATCAGTGCTACAAATACAAGAATAAAAATAATTAATAACAGTAACCAAATGAATAAATGTACATGAAGCAACGTAAACCAATTGAATATATACAGATGCATTAAACCATTTAAAATTGATGTGGGTTACCAACACAAATAGAAGGATAGCATACCAATAGGGTCAAGAAAGGAGTAATGAAGGGCGCCAGAACAGAAATAACAATCATCCATGTATTGCACCATTACACATGCACATCATATGAGACATTATGACAAACAGTGTGCTTAATTAAGGCCGCACAATTTTACCAATGTAAGAAATTAAAATAATACTAGCATAAAATTAACTAAAGTGCCTTGAAGGAAATGTTTGTGAGAACACGACAGGGCTGCAAGGGAGGAGGCAACACAATACTTAACTCAGGTGCACCAAAACAAACAACGGCCACCAGGCCAGGCCAACAATGGACACGTAAGGCACGCAACTTGTCTCTCCGTTGCGGTTTCGCGCGTTCCACCCAAGTAATAGCTACCTCAAACATTTTAATACTTGGAACATTACACCAGTGATCAGCAAATTTAAAAAAAACAATAACATGACATAAAAATACAATAATTTAAGAAAATCACATCATATGAGTATGAGCTTAAGGTCCTTCAGTAATTAACAGATTACGAAGGGTAAAGGGGCATGTGCCACTATTAAATCTTGCGAAATTACACTACCAAATTTCTCAGTACCCAAGTTGCAATTAACACAACAAGAATTAAATCACTTAAGTAATAATGTTACTTTAAAATAATGATAAAATTATTTCATACAAAAGAGAACCAAGAATGGCCCAATCAGTACTCCCCAGTGAAGCAGCTCACACAAATGGTACTCCACGGCTTCGAGCATGCAGCCCCATACAAAATGAAACAACAACAGCGACCCAGGGTACTACCAGAACCACCAGGCAGTAAACCAAAATCATATTAAGCCAAAACAAGGACCGACCTTTAAAATAACGAGACCTAGCCCAGGCCGGACAACAGACCAAATGCTGGGAAATCCATAAGAAACCTCGGCCAACTTAATACCGAAACAACAATTTATGAACAATATGCAAAACGCAAGACCTCTCAGTCCAAAGGCTTCCGTTTAGTCGCGAAGGTGGCTCCGACCTGCTATCGTTAACGGAAAGCGGAGACACCACAAGACAAAATAAACTCCAATCTAACTGCGCAAGGCAAACTCTAAGGAGTACCACTCGAAGACTATGCACTTGATGATCAAACATAAGGCACCCAGACTAACGTGCCGCTGAACGACGCACTTCCATCACCAGCGTCCAGTAGAGTACGGAGAGCAGCGTAGCCCATCGATATACATCCATGGGACGGTAAACGAAGATAGCAATCCCAGTGACGGAGAGACAGGAGGACGAAATGACATCCTGCCACACATAGAAGGTATTTCAAACTCAGGATCGACGAACTGCAACAGGCGAGATTTTGCTCCCCTTGCAAATCAAGTTAAACGGCACACCACGCCGCTGTCCACGCTATTAACCATAAAGTCACGGTCCGGTCTTCCCATCGGGCCCCACTCAGCGTCCAGCTGCAAACAACCCCAGCCGAGCCGAACTGTCTTCACGCCAAGGCAGCCACCTCTTACCTCCTCACACGCCTCCAGCTCAGCCCCTGCCAGCGATCGCACACGGAAACAACCGCCTAACGCCAAAGCGCCATCTGAGTGAAAACTCAGCACTAAGATCGATGCGGACTTGGAAATAAGCGAGCACCATAACAAAAATGAACATACAAATTTACCTTTCAACCAATATTTGCCCTGAGTAGTAATACTGTCTTAAGGAGCTCCGGAACGCCTTATACTTGCAATGTTAAAATAACGCTTAAAAATTACAGCTTTCCTCACAAAGTATTTGAGGTAGGAAGTTGAACTTTTTACAGATTATTTATTGGAATATGGGCTACAACTTAACACAGGGATTTTACAAAATCTTTGTTCAGTTATGAAAGATGATTTTTTTTCAATTGTAAAGAAATTTCAAAACAATTTTTGGAATTTTTATTTATATATTCAAAAATATACAGTTTTTTGGAAAAAGGCTATGTTAAATTATGCAGATGGTACTGTGTAACATTTACTGAAAGTTTGAAATAAATATGTTTGGAAGATCCTTAGAAAACATGTAATTAGTATGAGAAAATAAAAGTTTTGGGAATCGAGCGACAAAGTTTGGATTAACTTTTTAGTGCATTCCTGGTCCATAGGATGGATTATCTTCATCCTCTGCAAACTCCTCCTCCAGCTTCCTCTTGTTCCTCCTCCTGTTTACTCTTGCTTGTATTTCTAGCCTCTCAACAGCCCTGTCTGCAGCCCGAAGGCGTTCCTTGTCTAAAGCAAGCATCGCTCGTTGTTGTGTTCGTAGATTTTGCTACTATTTTCTTCAGTTGCAGTTACTGCAACACTGTTCCAAAAGGTGGTCATGTATGAACACTTATCATATTTCAGTTGTATTTCACTAGCAAGTCCTACGTGCTTTATTATGGAGAGTTCCAGACCAACTTCACTACAATGAATACATCTTACACAGTTTGAAAAAATTCCTTTGAGAACCGACATACCAAATATTTCATTCACATCCGATTCGCCCATAAAACATTCACAGTTTTCACTCATTGAACCAAGCTTCTTCTGTGAAGTATTTTCTTTCCCACTTTGACTGCTACGGGCAGGTGTGCTTCAGAGGTTAGGTTCACTCACTTGGTTATCGTCTTTATTGTTTACAGTAATAAGACATACCTTTGGCTTTCCAACATTTCTCCTTTTCTTAAAAGCCTTCAGAGGATTTCTAATAACTTTACTTTTACTCATTATTATACTTCAACAAAACAGAGACTCAAGAAACAGAATTAATTACGAATATTTTCGAGATAACGACAGAGTAAATACACATGAAACAATCGACAATCACACCAGCGATATATATTGAACCATCACAGGTTAGCCACAACACATACCTTATCTCACATCACTAAAATGTACCTGATGAACACGGACGTTAATAATAACACCATTTGATAGCAGTTTAACAGCGCCACAGTGCGTCACGCCCATGTAGAACACATTTCAAAAAAAAATTTAAAAATAGTTGTAGTCTTCGAAATTGAATAAATTATATATCTATTAAAAGGTAATAGTCTGCAGATTCAAAATTGCAAAAAAGTAAAAATTGAACTTTTCATGATATTGGGCCTTTCCGGAGCCCCTTAAGCAGAGGTCAAACACAAAGTGATAGATCGAGAATTGACTATGACAATCAGAAACCATAAGGGGGCGCTGCAAAGCAAATCTGCCCTCTATGCGAAACGATACGGCTAAAATAAAAATGAGAAGAAGAAGAAAGAGATATGACATACAAAGTGAGGTAAAATATAACTTTTTTTCTTATTGTTATTTTCACACCTGATACAGGTAGGCCAGCAGCGGCATACTACAACGCTCTTCGGACTAATGATACAAAAGGAGACAATCGCAGATCAGACATAGTGGATATACAAATGTAGACATATAAAATTAAACCACACGGAGCTGTTCACGGGCGCAGTGTCCGAAATAAAAACGTTCAGAAACGTGGACAGGGACAGAGATGACACGCGCGAATGTTGGAGCACTAATGATGAAACACTGGAACATGAGCACGATGGCACACACAAACACTAGGCGATGATCTCTGGCGCGCGAAAGTTCACAATACGTATATGAGTCCGGGGACCTGCCAAAAAGGGGAAAAGGTGGGGGAGGAGGGAGAGGGGAGAGAGTAGGTGCCAGCATTAGTGGCAGAACAACTGAGAGAAAATTTGGAATACATTTCACGTAAATTTTCTCAGCATGTTATAGTCTTAGGTGGAGATTTCAATTTACCGGATATAGACTGGGACACTCAGATGTTTAGGACAGGTGGTAGGGACAGAGGATCGAGTGACATTATACTGAGTGCACTATCCGAAAATTACCTCGAGCAATTAAACAGAAAACCGACTCGTGGAGATAACATCTAGGACCTACTGATAACAAAGACCCGAACTTTTCGAATCTGTAAGTGTAGAACAGGGAATTAGTGATCATAAGGCCGTTGCAGCATCCCTGAATATGGAAGTTGATAGGAATATAAAAAAAAGGGAGGAAGGTTTATCTGTTTAGCAAGAGTAATAGAAGGCAGATTTCAGACTACCTAACAGACCAAAACGAAAATTTCTGTTCCGACACTGACAATGTTGAGTGCTTATGGAAAAAGTTCAAGGCAATCGTAAAATGCGTTTTAGACAGGTACGTGCCCAGTAAAACTGTGAGGGACGGCAAAAACCCACCGTGGTTCAACAACAAAGTTAGGAAACTACTGCGAAAGCAAAGAGAGCTTCACTCCAAGTTTAAACGCAGCCAAAACCTCTCAGACAAACATAAGCTAAACGATGTCAAAGTTAGCGTAAGGAGGGCTATGCGTGAAGCGTTCAGTGAATTCGAAAGTAAAGTTCTATGTACCGACTTGACAGAATATCGTAGGAAGTTCTGGTCTTACGTTAAATCAGTAAGTGGCTCGAAACAGCATATCCAGACACTCCGGGATGATGATGGCATTGAAACAGAGGATGACACGCGTAAAGCTGAAATACTAAACACCTTTTTCCAAAGCTGTTTCACAGAGGAAGACCGCACTGCAGTTCCTTCTCTAAATCCTCGTACAAACGAAAAAATGGCTGACATCGAAATAAGTGTCCAAGGAATAGAAAAGCAACTGGAATCACTCAACAGAGGAAAGTCCACTGGACCTGACGGGATACCAATTCGATTCTACACAGAGTACGCAAAAGAACTTGCCCCCCTTCTAACAGCCGTGTACCGCAAGTCTCTAGAGGAACGGAAGGTGCCAAATGATTAGAAAAGAGCACAGGTGGTTCCAGTCTTCAGGAAGAGTCGTTGAGCTGATGCGCAAAACTATAGACCTATATCTCTGACATCGATCTGTTGTAGAATTTTAGAACATGTTTTTTGCTCGCGTATCATGTCATTTCTGGAAACCCAGAATCTACTATGTAGGAATCAACATGGATTCCGGAAACAGCGATCGTGTGAGACCCAACTCGCTTTATTTGTTCATGAGACCCAGAAAATATTAGATACAGGCTCCCAGGTAGATGCTATTTTCCTTGACTTCCGGAAGGCATTCGATACAGTTCCGCACTGTCGCCTGATAAAGTAAGAGCCTACGGAATATCAGACCAGCTGTGTGGCTGGATTGAAGAGTTTTTAGCAAACAGAACACAGCATGTTGTTATCAATGGAGAGACGTCTACAGACGTTAAGGTAACCTCTGGCGTGCCACAGGGGAGTGTTATGGGACCATTGCTTTCCACAATATATATATAAATGACCTAGTAGATAGCGTCGGAAGTTCCATGCGGCTTTTCGCGGATGATGCTGTAGTATACAGAGAAGTTGCAGCATTAGAAAATTGTAGCGAAATGCAGGAAGATTTGCAGCTGATAGGCACTTGGTGCAGGGAGTGGCAAATGACCCTTAACATAGATAAATGTAATGTGTTGCGAATACATAGAAAGAAGGATCCTATATCGTATGATTATATGATAGCGGTACAAACACTGGTAGCAGTTACTTCTGTAAAATATCTGGGAGTATGCGTGTGGAACGATTTGAAGTGGAATGATCACATAAAATTAATTGTTGGTAAGGCGGGTACCAGGTTGAGATTCATTGGGAGAGTCCTTAGAAAATGTAGTCCGTCAACAAAGGAGGTGGCTTACAAAACATTCGTTCGACCTATACTTGAGTATTGCTCATCAGTGTGGCATCCGTACCAGACGGGGTTGACGGAGGAGATAGAGAAGATCCAAAGAAGAGCGGCACGTTTCGTCACAGGGTTATTTGATAACCGTGATAGCGTTACGGAGATGTTTAGCAAACTCAAGTGGCAGACCCTGCAAGAGAGTCGCTCTGCATCGCGGTGTAGCTTGCTCGCCAGGTTTCAAGAGGGTGCATTTCTGGATGAGGTATCGAATATATTGCTTCCCCTTACTTATACCTCCCGAGCAGATCACGAATGTAAAATTAGAGAGATTCGAGCGCGCGCAGAGGCTTTCAGACAGTCGTTCTTCTCGCGAACCATACCTGACTGGAACAGAAAATGGAAGGGCACGTAAAGTGCCCTCCGCCACACACCGTTGGGTGGCTTGCGGAGTGTAAATGTAGATGTAGATGTAGACCCCCACCGTCCCACTCTCCCTCCACTGGCTGTGCTCCTCCTCCTCTGTGAATCCCGCCACATCTATCGCTCCTTCCTGCACATTCGTGACAGGGATACACTCCAACGCCACCAGCAAATACAGCGACACCTATGGAACTTTATTACAGCAACAAAAGGCCGAGACTGGCGCCAGACCTGCACGCGACTCAATGCCACCCTCCCTATCAACTCCTCCAAGTACTGGTCCGCCTTCCATCGCTGTACTGGTTCCCATTCCACTCCCCACTACTCCCTTCTCCATGAAGATCGCCCCCTTCCACACAACCTCTGTAAGGCCCACCACTTCACTTACCACCTTTCTGAGGTCCTCTCCATTCCAGATGATCCCCACTTTCATTGTTCTCTTTTCCCCACCATCATGGAATGTGCCGATACCTCGGGCCCTCCACCCACTCCTAGTCCCCATTACTTGGGGCAGTTGCCTCCCTCCGACATCAACACTCCAATCATAGCACAATACAATAATCTTATCCTCTGGTCCAAATGCAACATGGCCCCTGGTCACAACTGTGTCACCTACTGCCACCTTGGAGAAAGCCCCTATTCCTTCCTGACTGTACTCTCCCATCTCTGTAACGTCATCCTCTCTACCGGCTTCTACCCTAACCTGTGGAAGACTTCCCGCATCCTCTTATTCCCCAAACCCAACAAACCCCCTTCTGTCTCCTCTTCCTATTGTCCTATCTGCCTCACCCCCATCTTCAGTTAGATCTTCAAATCCATCCTCTTCTGCCATATCCTTCAGCACCTTAATCAACACCACCCCTTCCCCCTTACCCAGTGTGGCTTCCAACCCCGCCCCCCCTCCACTGAAGACCAACTCCTTAACCTCGTTCACCCTCTCTCACTCCCATTGCTCGGCCATTTTTATTTCCCTTTACCTCCAAAATGCCTATGACCATGTATGGCATCCTGGTCTCCTCTCTCAACTCCGAACGCACGACCTGCCTATCAATTTTGTCTGTCCAGTCACTTCCTTCCTCTCGTTCCATCCTCGCTATGTCACCCTCCACAATACCAACTATCGTATATTTTATCCCACTGCTGGCGTCCCCCAGGGATCTGTCCTCTCCCCTCTCCTTTATCTCTTGCATACGGTCTTCACAATGACCACCTCAAAAAGATATCCTGTGTCACCTTTGGCCCCCATGCCATCATTACACCATTTCTTACCCCGTCCTCTCCCTACTAGACCCAACCCCCACCACCCTCCAATCCTCACTACCACAATCACAAAGCTCAGACAAGTGGCCGTGGAGGTGTTGGCAGCAAAGAACGCCCATCCAGCTCTCGAAATACGCTCCGCCCGCAGTATCTACATTGACTATGGGTCCACCTTCTTCATGCATCTTTTCGTCAAATCCTCTTCCCACTCACATGTTTTTTTTTTTTCATCAGTCTACTGACTGGTTTGATGCAGCCTGCCACAAATTCCTTTCCTGTGCTAACCTCTTCATCTCAGAGTAGCACTTGCAACCTGCGTCCTCAAGTATTTGCTTGATGTATTCCAATCTCTGTCTTCCTCTACAGTTTTTGCCCTCTACTGCTCCCTCTAGTACCATGGAAGTCATTCCCTCATGTCTTAGCAGATGTCCTATCATCCTGTCCCGTCTCCTTATCAGTGTTTTCCACATATTCATTTCCTCTCCGATTCTGCGTAGAACCTCCTCATTCCTTACCTTATCAGTCCACCTAATTTTCAGCATTCGTCTGTAGCACCACATCTCAAATGCTTCGATTCTCTTCGGTTCCGGTTTTCCCACAGTCCATGTTTCACTACCATACAATGCTGTACTCCAGACATACATCCGCAGAAATTTCTTCCTCAAATTAAGGCCGGTATTTGATATTAGTAGACTTCTCTTGGCCAGAAATGCCTTATTTGCCATAGCGAGTCTGCTTTTGATGTCCTCCTTGCTCCGTCCGTCATTGGTTATTTTACTGCCTAGGTAGCAGAATTCCTTAACTTCAGTGACTTCGTGACCATCAATCCCGATGTTAAGTTTCTCGCTGTTCTCATTTCTACTACTTCTCTTTACCTTCGTCTTTCTCCGATTTACTCTCAAACCATACTGTGTACTCATTAGACTGTTCATTCCGTTCAGCAGATCATTTAATTCTTCTTCACTCTCACTCAGGATAGCAATGTCATCAGCGAATCGTATCATTGATATCCTTTCACCTTGTATTTTAATTCCACTCCTGAACCTTTCGTTTATTTCCATCATTGCTTCCTCGATGTACAGATTGAAGAGTAGGGGCGAAAGGCTACAGCCTTGTCTTACACCCTTCTTAATACGAGCACTTCGTTCTTGATCGTCCACTCTTATTATTCCCTTTTGGTTGTTGTACATATTGTATATGACCCGTCTCTCCCTATAGCTTACCCCTACTTTTTTCAGAATCTCGAACAGCTTGCACCATTTTACATTGTCGAACGCTTTTTCCAGGTCGACAAATCCTATGAAAGTGTCTTGATTTTTCTTTAGCCTTGCTTCCATTATTAGCCGTAACGTCAGAATTGCCTCTCTCGTCCCTTTACTTTTCCTAAAGCCAAATTGATCATCACCTAGCGCATTCTCAATTTTCTTTTCCATTCTTCTGTATGTTATTCTTGTAAGCAGCTTCGATGCATGAGCTGTTAAACTGATTGTGCTATAATTCCCGCACTTGTCAGCTCTTGCCGTCTTCGGAATTGTGTGCATGATGCTTTTCCGAAAGTCAGATGGTATATCACCAGACTCATATATTCTACACACCAACGTGAATAGTCGTTTTGTTGCCACTTCCCCCAATGATTTTAGAAATTCTGATGGAATGTTATCTATCCCTTCTACCTTATTTGACCGTAAGTCCTCCAAAGCTCTTTTAAATTCCGATTCTAATACTGGATCCCCTATCTCTTCTAAATCGACTCCTGTTTCTTCTTCTATCACATCAGACAAATCTTCACCCTCATAGAGGCTTTCAATATATTCTTTCCACCTATCTGCTCTCTCCTCTGCATTTAACAGTGGAATTCCCGTTGCACTCTTAATGTTACCACCGTTGCTTTTTTTAATGTCACCAAAGGTTGTTTTGACTTTCCTGTATGCTGAGTCTGTCCTTCCGACAATCATATCTTTTTCGATGGCTCACATAGGGAGCCCTTATTTGTGACTGCCGAAACGCTGTTTGCTCCTCCTGCTCCCCTCCTCAGTTCTACCTATGCCAAAAGTGCCTTGTCTCTAACGTTAGCCTTACCTTTGCCTGTAAAAGTCCTCCCATATGCCCGCTCTGCAAAGCCTGTCATTTCCGCAAGAAGTGTCCCGACCTGGTCTCCCCTTCTTGCTGAAATACATGTAATGAAGCCCAGCCCACCTAATCCTCTATATGGAACGCAAACCCCCTATCAATCAAACCAAAGCTCACCATCCCTGTTTCTACCACTGATAAAACCCCCCTACACCCCAACACTTCCCTCTACACACCCTCACCCACCACAGTCGAAGACACCATCTATTTCCTTACCATTGTCTTTCAAAACATCCACCGATTCAAACGCCCACACACCCTCCAGCAGATCTTCCTCACCACCTGTTCCATTTTGCACCTGAACAGATATGCCACCTACTCCCATAACCAAGCCACTTCGTCTTTACCTGTCTCGACACCCTTTTCAGAAGGTTTCTCGCCCACCCTCATTCCCCTTTCCCTCTCTCCGTCAAGCACAACGACAGTATCAACTCCTTTATAAAAAAATCCGCTCCTTCCCTACCAAGAAGCCCCTCTTCACGCATAAGGTGTCCCAACACCAGGTTGATGCCTTCATCCTGAATGAAATCTTCCGACAGCCTTACCACATTGTCCACACCTCCCTCTATGTCCTTCACCGTACTGATCACCCCTGCCCCTTAGCGTGAGGTGGGCTTGCTATTGGCCGTCTTAAATCTATCACCATCTGGTCACAGCCCCTGCTTGATGATCCTACCAAACACCTGACCCTCAGCGTCTTTCCTTCCCCCTCTCAGTGTCACCTGCGCCACAAGCCATGTCCGTCCTACAGTTCCCGTCCCCTATGAATTCCTTTCCCTTATTGACTCCACCTTGTCCGCCTATGTGATCGATGCAAACCTTAACGTTCATAGCAGCGATCCTGCCACACCATGGTGGTGAAAACGCCATCGAAGGTGACCTTGTCTCCCTCCCTCAGCATACCTGTCCCAAAAGTAAAACCATCTCCAATACTGTCCTCGCTTCCCCCAACCTCCTTGGGTTTAACACCACAGGAGTCCTCGCTTCTATTGGCAGTGATCAGCTCCCAGTCCTCCTCATCATCTCCTTTGTCTCACCCTCCCCCAGCTCCCTGCCCTCTCCCAGCTCCCCATCCTGCCACCATTCCCAAGGTTATTCACGACTACCACCATGCCGACTGGAATCCCCGTTGGGAAGCTATCAACACCCAGGTCAAAAGCCACCCCTCCCCTTCCACCATCCTCATTACATCGCTCACATCTTATCCTTCTTCCACAAGACTGTCTCTGACACTGTGGTGGCCCACATTCCCAGCAAACTAATCTACACTTACCGTCCAACCCTTCCACCACATGCTGTCCTCTTCCTCTCTTCCTCCTCTGTGAATCCTGCCAGCTCTACCATTCCTTCCGCTGCATGCGTGACTGGGACTCACTCCTCTTCCACCCGCCATTACAGAGACACATTCGTAACCTTCTGACAGCAAAGAAATGCCGGAATTGGAGCCATAAATGCACAAGACTCAACACCATCATCCTTAACTACTCTAAGTACTGGTCGGCTTTCCACTGCCTTACTGGTGGTCATCCCACCCCTCATTACCCACTCCTCCATGATAAGTGCCCTTTCCCTGACAACCTCAGTATAGCTAACTATTTTGCTTCCCACCTGTTGAAGTCTGCTCTATACCCAATGACCCTCACTTTGTTTACTACCTCTCACCTGGTGTCATTGACCACACCAATACTGCTTGCTCCCAGCTTCTGGTACTTGGAACAGTTACCATTCTCAGAACTGAACACTCCTGATCAGTACAAGACACTAAACTCATCCTCCACTCCATACACAACACCACCCCTGGTCACGATTGCATCAGCTACTGCTACCTCAAGGAATGGCTTCTCTCGTTGAAATATCTTGGCCATCCTTCTCACCCTCTGCTATGCTATTCTCTCTACTACTTTTTACCCTGATCTGTTGAAGACTTCCCACATCCTGTTGTTACTTAAATCCAATACACCCACTTCCAACACCACCTCCTATCGCACCGTATGTTTAAACAGTGTGTTGGGTAATGTCGGAGTGGATCATCTCCTGCTGTATCCATCAACACGTAATTCAACACCATTTCCTCCCTCATACACAGTGTGGTTTCTGCCCCCGCCCTCCTAAACTGATGACTAGATCCTTAACTTGCTATTTTTGTTTCCCTTAATCTCCAGAATGTCTATGACTGTGTAGGGCATTCCAGACTCCTTTTCAAGCTCCAGAATTACGCCCTTCCTGTCAATTTCATTCATATCACTGCCTCCTACCTCTCCACTGTACTTCCTATGTCACCATGGCTAATCCGAATCAATCCTTCCAAAACCCAGGCAGTCATAGGGTTCACCTCCCACTCCTTCTGACTCCCTGATTTCTACCTCATCATCTATGATTGCCCTATCCTACTTACCCTACCTTGGAATACCTTGGCCTCACCTTGACCTTAACCTCACCTGGACTCAGCATCTCTTTACCATCCATATCAAAGCCCATAGCAGACTCCGCCTCCTCGAACTCTTCCCCAGCTGTACTTGGGGCTTTCTTTCTTCCAACATTCTTCGTACATAAAAAAATCCTTGATCTGTCCCATCCTTTGTTATGCCAATGTCACCTGGATCTCTGCCCCTCCTAATTTCTGTAAAGCTCTCCAAATTCTTGAATGCCATGGGCTCTGCCTCACTTTCTGTATCTGTCTCCCGTCCCCCATGACAATCCTCTATGACGTCATCCCCTTCCCAAATCTCCTCAATTTCCTTGAACACATCTGTATCCTATACACCAACAACTGCCTCGATCCCCCCCCCCCCCCACCCTGGTGCCTCCTTTCCTATCCACTCACCACCTCTTTCTGCGCCTTTACCGATGTGTGTCACCCTCTCTTGAATTCTATACCCTCCACATCCTATCCCAAAGGGATTTCCAACATCTCCCATCTCAGATGATGTGCTTACCCCAATATTTATGCTTCCTTCCAACTCTGAATCCTGTCCTCCGCTCCCCTCCCCTCTGCTCTGCTCCTCTCTTCCCTTTGACTCACTCTCCTTTCCTCCCCATCGGCTGGTTTCTCCCTCCTAACCCCCCCCCCCCACATCTTTCTCACTTTTCCTTTCCCAGTCCTTGCGCTCTATCCTAGGTTGCTCCCTCCCCACCCTCTGTCTCCTGCCTTTTGGTGTGTTGGTGTGCTACCGGCTCTCCCCTTGTGATCCTTCCTGCCTCCTCCCTTCATCCACTGACTATCCTATCTTTCCTCTTTCCCTCCTCTCTAACCTCCCATCCTTTGGCAGGTCCTTCCGATTTTAATGCAAGTTACTCCGTCGCGTTTCTATGCTCGCCGTGTGCAGTGTGTGGTCAGTATCGTCGGCCCGTGTGGCACTTATTGCTGTAATCAGCGTTTTTAATTGTACTCTTCATGCTGCTAGTGTTTATGTGCTCATCTTCGTCAAGTGTCCTTTTGATTATATGTGGATATTTTGTTTCCCCCTTTTCATGTGGAAACTTCATCTTTTATCCCTGTGGTTTATGTATGTACTGTTATTTCCATGTTGTTGTATGTAGTCTCTTGGCTGAAGAGCGGCGAATTGTGCTGTTGCCAGCCACTTCTGCCCACATCAGCAGGGGTATGAAATAAGAATAAAGGAAAAAAAAGAAATGTAAAACATAATTACTTCTGATTGTTTTGTTGAGATGAATTTTTTTCTGTGCACAAGCGCAAGTTTCGTATATCATGTAACAAATGAAGAAGAATGGTTGCAAATATTAACGATACGATCTCGTGTAACTTTTTGCCACTTTGGTTTTTAAAACGCTAATCTTAGGCCTTGACAAGTACTAATAGTTGCTTTTAAAGGCGAAAACATATCACTTTTTTTGCAATGCCATTTTCACCTGGCCAGAAATACCGGTTAGGAGATAATTAGATATACTGTACTTGGAAGTGCCTCTAGTTGTTATTTGCTACTAATTTACGTTGACAAATGGTAATTAGCCTTCAGACAGTGATGCAAATTGGGAATTCGTTAACTGCGATGAATCTCTACTGAAAACCGCAATTACCGAGTAGTAGACCCCACAGAAGAGAGAGAGATGGGAAAGCCGCAGATCAGCTACACCACAGAGCTTCATACTGAACACCATGTTTGCTTTCTAATTGCCACCATAGATCTCGTATGATCTGTGGCCCCAGAAGATTAGAAAGAGGCGTTAGATCGGTTGTTGTATGGCTGTCTGACGTTAGCCATTTTTTTTCCTTTATTGTAATTTATTCTCCTGCCCCATATGGGCAGGGGAGGGCTTGCAGCAGCACAGTCCACCGCTCTTCAGCTAAATGGCTTTAACAGAAATACAAGGGGAACTCTTACATAAGAGTGGGGGGAAAATGGTGACTTTAAAATACAGTAAATGGAGATGATGGGAGTTAAAATGTACACTAATACGGGGACATTGTGGGACAATTAAAAAATTTGACATAAAGTTAAAAGAACACAGCTCTCAACCAATTTGTTGTGCGCTTGAAATAACTGGAGTCAAACACAAGTTCAAAGTCGGTCACAGTATAAAAGTCACACAGAGCGACACACTTAAAAAACAAAACCACTGGAAACGATGGAACACTAAGGCAGGAGGGAATGCAGAAAATCTGAAGGGGAGCACAGGAGTGGGAGGGGGTGTAGGAGGGGGAGAGCCACTCAGGAGAAGGGAGGGTGAGAAGGAGTCCTGAGGCGGAGGCAGGAGGCAGGAGGGGTTAGAGTTGATGGGAAAGGTAGACGTCAGGGAGACGCTCATCATTCAGGAGGGGTAGATCCTGGAAGTTGCAGTGGGTAAGGAGGTGGAGGGTGTGGAGATGGAGAGAGGGTGGGACACAATGGTAATGATGCGGCAACGGGCTGGGGGTGGAAAGGAAGGGAGACATCAAGGGGTGAGGGGGATCAAGTTGGCGAACAATATACAGGCTGTGGATGTGTTCAAGGAGAAGGAGAAGGTGCAGAAAGGGGATGAGGTTGTAGAGGATGTGCGTGGAGGACGGGAGGCGGATGCGGAAGGTGGGGCAGAGTTCATGGCGTTCGAGGGTTTGGAGGGCTTTATAGAACCTGGGAGGGGCGTAAATCCAAGCAACGCTGGCATAACAGAGGATGGAGTGGATCAAGGATTTGTAGTTGTGAAGGATGGTGGGAGAATGCGGTCCCCATGTCTGGCTGGACAGGAGTTTCACGAGGCGGAGTCTGTTGTGAGCTTTGTGTTGGATTGTAAGGAGATGGGAAATGCAGTTGAGGTGGCGGGCGAGGGTGAGGCCAAGATATTTGAGGGTAGGAGTGAGGTGGGTAGAATGGCCGTAAATGGTGAGATAGGAATCACAGAGATGGAAGGAGCGGATGGTGTGGGCAATGATGATTGCCTACATCTTGTAGGGGTTCATACAGAGGAACCACTGGTTGCACCAAATGGTGAACTGGTCAAGGTGATTTTAGCTCCAATTTTTTTTATCGCTATTTTAATACCTTACAAAAGGCAGGCAGGCAGGCAGTGGCCGATCTACACTACTCTTCAGCCATCGAAAAACAGGCAGTATACATGGAGACAGAAAAATAGACATACATGAATGGTAAAAACAGGAGACATACATAAGAAATGGCCTGAAGGCGTTCGCAGAAGGCACTGGTTATACAAATAAGTCAAACAGTTTCACAAGCGAATGAAGGAGCACAATGAAGAAGAACACTAACACACTGAAGAAGAGAACACTGCAGCACATTGGTGATGATCGTCGGCGGGAGGAAGCCACTGGGTGCAGGAGACGGGCAGGGGGGAAGGAGGGGAGGAAGAAGCCAATGGGAGAACGGAAGCGTGAGGGGAAGGGAGAGGGCAGGGCTGGGTGTGGAAGCCCAGGTGGGGGAGAAAGTGGGAGAACTGGGAGGAAGGAGGGGGGGGGGGAGGATAGCTCCACAAACTAAGAGGTATAAAAACGATCCGCTACGCTATTTAAATGGGTACCTCTTTTTTTTTGTTACGATGCATAAGCTTACAGATTTTTATTTTCTGTGTGGTAGCTGAGAAGTAAGGGTAGCGCCACACAGCGGTCATACAGCGAAGTACTTGGCCGCCAGCCCAGCTAAACAGATGGCGTGGCTAGGTAGGTCCAGACTCCAGTGAGACATGCGCTGAATGGTGGATAGGCGAACGTTCTTCGTTCCAGTATTCACTTTCGTGGGAACGTATGCAACATCTGTGTGCAACAAACTTTGTTATTAACTTTAATTTCATTTATATTTACCTCTTATTATCTTTCATTGAATCTTTGACTCTGAAATTATGGTACACGTCATCCATCTGCATCTGATTTTAACGAGTCTCCGCTTCGGCATGAGCAGTGGAGAAAATTTTCGTCTACTTTTATTGTTGTTGGCACGAGCTGTGTGAGCCCTTCTTTTGTACAAAATCTATATACGTTCTTGTAATACTGAATAACTGCAGCCAGCATTTCCATGCACAATTAAATTTTAAAATATACATTCAGTTATGAATCGAACATACACAATTAACGGAAAAACTTACAATATCAGAATTAGATGTTTTATTGTGATGCAGTTTATTTTATTTTAAAGTAATGTACAACAACCACTTTCTCCGAAATACCCCTCCCCCACCAACCACCAATCCAGACTGCAGTAGCTCTGCATGTACAGCTGCTGAGCAAGCTGTCGCTACGCCCGCGTATTTCCTCGAGCTAAAACACATGGCATTAGGAAGTGAAGCCTCAACAGTGCAGTCAACCAATGAGAATTCAGCTGTCACCAACCCAGATACCGTACGGCGCGAATCGACTGCAAATTAATTTTTGGCGGCTACAAAACAATTGTGCGATCGGAGGAAGAAAAGGTATATTCGTTACGAAACGACTGGGAGTTGCAGAAAGTACAATTGGTGCCAGTTCGGCAAACCGGGAAACTTTGTGCCTCCTTTTATGCCCAAAAAACCATAATATTCAGAGATATTTAATGTTTTGTGTTTGCTTGTTGATACTGTAATGTGGAATTGATTACATCTCTGAATATGAAGTAAATACTAGGTGAAAAGTAACGTCTGGGGCAGTGTAGACATCCCGCGTTAGTGAAAAATGTATGACAATTCATATCCCCACAAAACGAACATTCGCCATGAGCTTTAACACAGTATTTTCTGTATGTAGGTCCAACTTGATGTTGTATGGTGGAAGACATTAAAACCTTGGATATAGTGTGTTTGCAGCGTAGGGTGTTTTTTTCCATAACTCCTGCAAAAACTTTTGAATCTGTGCCCTCTGTAAATTTGATGAATTTCTAAAAGGCTATTGATAAAAATATCATTGATGGATACTTAAACTGTGCATCAGATATATATACAGGGTGAGTCACGTAACGTTACCGCTGGATATATTTCGTAAACCACATCAAATACTGACGAACCGATTCCACAGACCGAACGTGAGGAGAGGGGCTAGTGTAATTGTTTGATACAAACCATACAAAAATGCACAGAAGCATGTTTTTTTAACACAAACCTACGTTTTTTAAAATGGAACCACGTTAGTTTTGTTAGCACATCTGAACATACACTCCTGGAAATGGAAAAAAGAACACATTGACACCGGTGTGTCAGACCCACCATACTTGCTCCGGGCACTGCGAGAGGGCTGTACAAGCAATGATCACACGCACGGCACAGCGGACTCACCAGGAACCGCGGTGTTGGCCGTCGAATGGCGCTAGCTGCGCAGCATTTGTGCACCGCCGCCGTCAGTGTCAGCCAGTTTGCCGTGGCATACGGAGCTCCATCGCAGTCTTTAACACTGGTAGCATGCCGCGACAGCGTGGACGTGAACCGTATGTGCAGTTGACGGACTTTGAGCGAGGGCGTATAGTGGGCATGCGGGAGGCCGGGTGGACGTACCGCCGAATTGCTCAACACGTGGGGCGTGAGGTCTCCACAGTACATCGATGTTGTCGCCAGTGGTCGGCGGAAGGTGCACGTGCCCGTCGACCTGGGACCGGACCGCAGCGACGCACGGATGCACGCCAAGACCGTAGGATCCTACGCAGTGCCGTAGGGGACCGCACCGCCACTTCCCAGCAAATTAGGGACACTGTTGCTCCTGGGGTATCGGCGAGGACCATTCGCAACCGTCTCCATGAAGCTGGGCTACGGTCCCGCACACCGTTAGGCCGTCTTCCGCTCACGCCCCAACATCGTGCAGCCCGCCTCCAGTGGTGTCGCGACAGGCGTGAATGGAGGGACGAATGGAGACGTGTTGTCTTCAGCGATGAGAGTCGCTTCTGCCTTGGTGCCAATGATGGTCGTATGCGTGTTTGGCGCCGTGCAGGTGAGCGCCACAATCAGGACTGCATACGACCAAGGCACACAGGGCCAACATCCGGCATCATGGTGTGGGGAGCGATCTCCTACACTGGCCGTACACCACTGGTGATCGTCGATGGGACACTGAATAGTGCACGGTACATCCAAACCGTCATCGAACCCATCGTTCTACCATTCCTAGACCGGCAAGGGAACTTGCTGTTCCAACAGGACAATGCACGTCCGCATGTATCCCGTGCCACCCAACGTGCTCTAGAAGGTGTAAGTCAACTACCCTGGCCAGCAAGATCTCCGGATCTGTCCCCCATTGAGCATGTTTGGGACTGGATGAAGCGTCGTCTCACGCGGTCTGCACGTCCAGCACGAACGCTGGTCCAACTGAGGCGCCAGGTGGAAATGGCATGGCAAGCCGTTCCACAGGACTACATCCAGCATCTCTACGGTCGTCTCCATGGGAGAATAGCAGCCTGCATTGCTGCGAAAGGTGGATATACACTGTACTAGTGCCGACATTGTGCATGCTCTGTTGCCTGTGTCTATGTGCCTGTGGTTCTGTCAGTGTGATCATGTGATGTATCTGACCCCAGGAATGTGTCAATAAAGTTTCCCCTTCCTGGGACAATGAATTCACGGTGTTCTTATTTCAATTTCCAGGAGTGTATAAACAAATACGTAATCAGTGCCGTTTGTTGTATTGTAAAATGTTAATTACGTTCGGAGATATTGTAACCTAAAGTTGACGCTTGAAACCTCCGACGTTCGGTTGCGTGTTTTAAAAAACATGGGCCACGGTCGGCGAGCAGCATCTGCAGGGACATGTTTACGATGACGACCGTGTTTACGAGTGTGGCTGTAGTGCACTGTTGTGGTTTGGTCTAGCTGTCGCAGTGTCCGCATGTAGCGCTTGCTGCTATTGTTATTCTGCATTCGTCTCCGCACGCAGACCAACTGTAGTACACCGTGTTACCAGACGTCTGTGATAGTGTAGTGTTGTAGGAACTGTGACCATGGTGTATTGGAACTCTGAAAAGGCGGAGATGATACTCATCTATGGCGAGTGTCGACGAAATGCAGCTGAAGCCTGCAGGGTGTATGCAGAACGGTACCCGGACAGAGAGCATCCAACGTGCCGCACATTGCAAAACATCTACCGCCAACTGTATGCAACAGGTATGGTCGTAGCACGCAAACGGGTCCGTAACAGGCCCGTCACAGGAAAAGCGGGTGCAGTTGGTGTGTTAGCTGCTGTTGCCATGAACCCACACGAGTACACGGGACATTGCGAGAGCCGGTGGACTGAGTCAAAGTAGCGTCATGCGCACACTGCATCGTCACCGCTTTCACCCGTTTCATGTGTCGCTACATCAGCAATTACATGGTGATGACTATAATCATCGAGTGCAATTCTGTCAATGGGCATTAACAGAGAATGCGTTGCAGTTCTACCTGTTTACCGATGAAGCGGGTCTCACAAACCACGGGGCAGTGAATCTACGGAACATGCATTACTGGTCCGTGGACAATCCTCGCTGGCTCAGACCGGTAGAGCGACAGCGACCGTGGACTGTAAATGTATGGTGCGGAATCATTGGCGACCACCTCATTGGTCCTCACTTCATTGCAGGGGCCCAAACAGCTGCAACATACATCGCTTTTCTACAGAATGATCTGCCAACGTTGCTCGAAAATGTCCCACTGGAAACGCGTCGACGTATGTGGTATCAGCATGATGGTGCACCTGCACATTCCGCAATTAACACTAAGCTGACCATTGACAGGATGTTCGACGGGCGTTTCATAGGACGTGGAGGACGCATAAATTGGCCAGCCCGTTCTCCTGATCTTACACCTCTGGACTTCTTTCTGTGGGGTACGTTAAAGGAGAATGTGTACCGTGATGTGCCTACAACCCCAGAGGATATGAAACAACGTATTGTGGCAGCCTGCGGCGACATTATACCAGATGTACTGCGGCGTGTACGACATTCATTACCGCAGAGATTGCAATTGTGTGCAGAAAATGATGGCCACCACATTGAACATCTATTGGTCTGACATGTCGGGACACACTATTCCACTCCGTAATTGAAAACGGTAACCACGTGTATACGTGTACCTCATCCCTCATGGTAATGTACATGTGCGTCAGTGAAAAAGACCAATAAAAAGGTGTTAGCATGTGGACGTAATGTGCTGTTCCAGTCTCTTCTGTACCTAAGGTCCATCACCGTTCGCTTTGGATCCCTACGTAATTCGGTGCTCTCCGATACACACGATCGAACAGCGGAGGAGTGGTACTCAAGCGTCAACTTTAGGTTACAATATCTCCGGATGTAATTAACATTTTACAATGCAACAAACGGCACTGATTACGTATTTGTTTATACGTTCAGATGTGTTAACAAAACTAACGGGGTTCCATTTAAAAAAACGTAGGTTTGTGTTAAAAAACATACTTCCATGCATTTCTTTATGGTTTGTATTAACCAATTTACACTAGCCCCTCTCCTCACGTTCGGTCTGTGGAATCGATTCGTCAGTATTTGATGTGGTTTACGAAATATATCCAGCGGTAATGTTAGGTGACTCACCCTGTATGTACAACTGGGGATGAACTGTGTGTCGCTAACGCTAGGAATTACAGGGTATGTAGATACGTAATATCAGTTTCTTGTTATCGCTATTACAACCATGAAGATGGGAAAATACAGAAAAGCACACACAAAAGAGAAAAACGTTCCAAGTACGATTATTTAACAATCATTACTACAACACCCTTTCGCGTCAATTTGATAATTTCTTTAAGTATCTGCAAATTTCAGTAATCCCATCTTTGCACACGGTCTATTAAACTGTGCATTCATAGTAGCTTTTGTTGAATATCTGACTCTTATTCCTCATAGCTGATGTGTTGAAAATTCAGATGTCTTTCGCTGAGTAGCTGATGTATGAAATCGTATTTTGTATCCATATGCTTTAATCCACGAAGTTCCCACTTCTGTAATAAACACATACATGACACAGTGTTCAGTTTTCACAAATATTTTAAATTCTTCAAGGAGATCCTTCAGCCACAGGGTGTCTGTTGTAGCCATTGCCAAAGCAATATGTTATGCTTCAGCCTCCTTTTAGCCCAACCAACAGTATTTCCAAATACCTGGAATATGTATGCTGTTTTAGATATTCAATCTTATTCTCTTGCCCAGTCAGAGACGACCACTTTAATTGTCCATTTTGTGACACAGATGGATGTCAAGCGTTCCTTTAATATACTTAATTTTGACTACTTCTTAGTATCAGTGATTTTCCAGCAATTACAATATAATCTACATGCAGTAGCAAATAAGTACCGTATTATGACCATCAGTGTTTTCAACAGAGACACATCTATTAACTTCAGATTTTCAAATCCTGATTTCCTTCATTAAACTGTCAAATTTAACGTTCTAAGTTCTTGGTGTCTGCTTCTGCCCATTTAAAACATTGTTCAGTTTGCATACAAGTCCTTCCTTACTCTTTACAACTTGAGGAACTTTGGTATAAATTTCTTCAGTCAGTTCTCCATGCAGGAATGGTTTTTGTACAGTCATTTGTTCCATAAATAAATCATGTTCATTCACCAGACTAACAAAAGTTCTCACTATTGTGAGTCAAGTAACTGGAGCACATGTCTCCTCATTGTCTTGCGTTCTACCTGATCACAATCATTAATAACTGAAGGTGCCTTACATTTTTCAGTATTTTCAGATGCATCTCTTTCTCCTTTGATCACCCACATACTGTTAATGACTCTTATTTGCTGGACGTGGTGCAGTTCCATTAGATGACAGAGTCCAGGTCTTCCTTTATTGTTTTTGCCCATTCTTCTTTATCGTAATGACACTTCACATTTTCAGAATTCTGATGTACGTAATTCACAAATGCTTCTGCATTCAAGGGTAACACCACATGGTCTTCAAATTATCTAGGTTTTCTTGTTATTCTATTGCTTTTCTGCAGCGGTTCCTGCTTCCTTCACTTCTTCTGAAGTGAAAGGCTCTGAGTTATCTTCAACAGTTTGTTTAGTTTCCTCAAGGTTAGATTCATTCCGATGCTGTTGTCGTCTGCTATATTCTGTGTTATGTTGTTCATTTGAAAAATCTCTTTAAAGATCCAGTCACCACTACTATCACCCTCAAATAGAAACTTATCTTCTTCAACAATTACATCATTACAAATACAAACTTGTATTGTCTGGGACACTATAATCTGAAACCAACTGCACAATATCTCATCATGAAATATTCTAATGACCTGGTGCGAAAGTTACGAGCCCCTAGTTCCTTTGGAATGTGCAAGTATGAATCATAGCCAGACACACGCAGTTTCTTGAAATTTGGCTTCCCTCCATACCATTGCATTGCTGGAATTTCTGCATGTAAATCTGAAGTTGGAATGCAGGTAAAGATAGAAACAACTGCCAGTACCATTTCTGACCAAAGTTGCTTTCCAAGTTTGCATTCAATGAAACTTTTCAACGGAAGTATGATGCGTCATTCTGCCACTCCAATTTGCTGAGGTGTGTACCTTAAGGTTAACTAGAGCTCCACCCCCATTTGCTCTAAGAATTTCGTCATTTCGTTTGAAATGTTTTAACAAACATTGTCACATCTAAATCTGCTGACCAGTAGCTATCCCACAATATACTTCAAAATAATGAAACGCTTCAGGCTTTGACTGATGAGTGTATGCTATTGTAAAGTGAGTACAGCCAACAGTCAAAGTCACTATTTATTTCTTTCCATCAACAGAAACCATCATTACAGGACCAAGCACATTAGTATGTACCCGTCCAAATGGTTGTCTGGCTCGAACACGAGACTGAATAGGTGGTAATTATGTCTTTTTACCACCCTTGGAGGTCAAACATTTATTTCTGGGTTTATAAAACTTTACGATAATGCTCGGTCCATTCCCAATGCTAGCTAATTAAGTTTCTTTAGATTTTCCAGGTTCAAGTGCCCTAATCACTTATGCCACAGCTCTACACCACTGACGGAAACACAACCACAGCAAATAGAACTCTTAGTATGTTTGAACGAAGTGGTATACATGCCTGAATCTCTTCTTCGAGCTAGAACTTTATTACCCTTTCGAATTGAATACACTGAATTTTCTAAAACAATGGAGTGTCCAGTCATCTCTAGTTGACGAACTCACAAATTATTTAGTAAACATGACACTGTAAAAACATCTTTTATTTTTATTTGATATTTCTTTCCAGAAACAATGCTTTCTGTATCAACTACTACAACACTTCTGGCAAACAAAATGGCATCTGTTTTGGCAACCTTTATTCAATTGGATTTTCCAGTTTTCACATGCATCTTAAGAACAGATTCATTAATTAAATGTTCTGTTGCCAAAGTTCAGAAACGACTCTACTTTGCCATGTGCAAAACGTCCAGTAACAGCTAAGAAAGAAAAATTATTTTCACTTCCACCTATCTCTTGCACGTTTTTCGCTACATTTGCAGAATTGTTACTTTTATGCTTTTGCAACAATTTAACTGAGCATTGTGCACTAACATGACCTGGTTTCCCAAATATGTAACAAATATGTTTAGACTGAGCTTTGGTTGAATCATACATACCTTGAGGCTTGGTTGTCACTTGATACTTCCTTTGATGTTGCTGAGAGACAAAATATGTCAAGTAGTATGACTAGTAGGACAGTAATCACTGTGTCACTGTCAATACCACTCTGATTCAAACGATCTTTATCTTTGCTTTGTCATGGTATCTTCTACAGAACAGCCTGAAGCCTCTGAAGTTTGTGGCTTAATATTTCTTGTTGATTCCACTGTGCTCTGAGGCTTAATGTAAGGAAGGGAAAAGAAAAATTAATTTTACTGTACTGCGGGCAGAAGCCTTGTTGATCAATGCGTCAGTGCTTCCTTTTGACAGCCCCTGACATTGTTCCTGCTTTCGGCATGCAAAACAGATAGATTCATGTTGCAGTCTGTGTGTGTATGTGTAAATCTCATGTAGAACCTTAATGCTACAAAAATATCCATAGCTGAAAAACTTGAAACATCAGATTTTTTTAATTTGTACCTTTGCACCATGAATCCATTATCCACAGATGAGTAACTGCCTGTCTTTAAATTTTGGTGTGAGATTTTAGTAATGTGCAATTGGTTGCACATTTAGATAACAGACTAAGAACTAACAACCATCACATGTGGGTGGAAGAATAAGCAAACAATGGCAACTCCAGGTTGTAATATCAACAGTGTAAGGTAAAGGACAGATTGCTGCTAACCATGAAGATGACATATTGAGTTGCATATATGCACAACAAAGATTGTTACACACTTAACTGTCGGCCAGAGCCATCTTCTGAAAAGGAAACACACACACACACACACACACACACACACACACACACACACACACACACACACACACACGACCGGCATCTTTGTTTGAAAGCTGAAAACGTAAACTCTTTTTTTGTACCGGTCCACAGTTCAACGCGTTATCTTTGCTGTGAGTACCAATCTATCTCCCTCCTCACATTGTTGGTGAAAGTATAAGGACGTCTAACAGATAACCAACAGTCCTTGAAATAACCAGAGAAATCAATTTGGGACGTACGATGTACGTATTGATTAGTACATTGAGGCGAAGTTGAGCATTATTGGGTTCTGGCAGCTGATGACCGACGTGAGTGCGTTTGCCGACGCACGACATCGCCTGCAGCGCGTATCCTGGGCTTGTGACTATCAGTTGGACCCAAGACGATTGGAAAACTGTGGTCTGGTCAGAAGAGTCCCGACCTCAGCTGGTAAGAGTAGATACTAGGGCTCGAGTGTGGCACAAACCCCACGAAGCCACGTCCCAAGGTTGTCAACAAAGCACTGTAACAGCTGGTGGAGGCTCCATAATGATGTACGCTGTGTTTATGTGGAGTGGACTCTGTCCTCTGGTCCAAATGAACTGATCATTGACTGGAAATGGTTGTGTTTGGCTACTTGGAGATCATTTTCAGGATTCATGGACTATGTTCCGAACAACGATGGAATTTTAATGGATGACAATGCGCTATTTCGCTGGGCTACAGTTGTTCAAAATTGGTTTGAAGAACATTCTAGACAATTCGACAAACTTTTTTTGGCCACGCACATCAGTCAACATCAATCCCATCGAACGTTTATGGGACATTTTCGAGAGGTCATTTCGTGCACAAAATCCTGCACCAGCAACACTTTCAGGATTATGGATGGTTATAGTGGCAGCTTGGATCAGTATTTCTGCAGGGGACTTCGAACGACTTCTTGAGCCCATGCCACGTCGAGTTGCTGCTGTACACCGCGCAAAACGAGGTCAGACATGGTATTAGGAGGTATCACATGACTTGTCACCTCAGTGATTTCGAAGTCAAATTGTCCAGTAGAACCATCGATATCATCTTCCACATTAGTATCACTTTGAAAAGACCGGTACGTTTGTCTTTCTTGTTTCGGTATCAGTGACAAAAGGGACAAAGTTTTTCTATATAATCGGTTGTTGTCCTTGATTTAGTTGAATTAAGTGTTCAACCAGTTTCACGGGGTGGGAAGGAGGTCTTCCTTTTGTTTCATTTTTAAGAAAGCTTATTTCAACTGCACTGTCCTGGTCAAAGAAACATTTCATAAAAATTCTTAGAGGGTTGTCCTTTCTCATTTCAATTTCTCTAGTTTTCAGACAATTTTTATTGTGCTTTTCTGTGTCAACTTTGCAGTTCGTTATTTGTTTTTCCAGCATTTGAGATACAGCAAATTTTATCTTTTCGACTCTCGAGACAACCAACGCATTCTTTTTACAACTTACTTTCATGACATTCGTAATATCATTGACAGTGTACAGTTATTGTTGTAGCGTCAGTGCACGCTCTATCTCCAAACTCACTGTCACGAGGCAAAAACACAGTATAGCCTGCTAAACTTTCTTTCGTTTGATGTTTGCAGTATTTTCCGTTTTGCTTGAAACTCAGAAACCGTTGAGCAAATCAAAGCACACTGGGCATCATGAGATTCAACTGTACAAAAATTGTCAAATTCTTTCCTAGCATCATTCTCTCCTACTTTTTCCGAACATTTGAAGACTCAGAGGTAATGTCTGACCTCTTTAGCTTCTTTGAATACATTTCTTTTAGTAAAATACTACTACTTTTCCCTGCATCTTTTTTTCCTAGTCTGTGTCTCGGTTTTCGTACTTGCGTTTAGGTCCTTTTCTCGGCCTCTCTTTCAATAACTGATTTCTGTCTGCTTCAGAAATGTTATTTTGTAAATCAGTAGTACACACATTGTGCTGAGGGATCTCTTTGTGTACGTTTATTTGCCTATCATCATCATCATCATCCTCAACGTGGTTACTGCCAGATATGCAGTACTCACGTTCATTAGAAGTTACAGCCCATTCAGCGGTTTTCTTAGCCACTGCAACACTTAATGTTACATCATTGTCACGACTATTTTCACTTAGAAACGAATCTTTTGTTGGAATGTCCACACTTGAACGTGTATGCTCTCCGTAAATAACTGAAGAAAACTGGAATGCGTAAGGTTTTTGACAGTTTGCTTTGGTGTTTTTGTAGTAGTTGTGGGATGACTCTCCAAAACAAACTGATTTTGCCGTACCCTTAAGGCTCCAGATCCAATGGACAACCTTGTAGTACCTTCAATAATAAGTTGCGTTCTTGTTTTGTAAGCATCCGTTATCGCCCCAGGTCATCGTAACATTCAGCACGTTTCAACACAGAACCTAACAGGGCAGCAACTAGGATTTTTACGAAGGAGAGTAAGCTTAAATTTGCCGCCCCTTCTTTCACTCCCGCCCCCCCCCCCCCCCCAACAAAGTTAACCATCAGCAGTCTTCGAACAGTAACAGGTGATATACTCGTATATCGGAATAAATATCACTACCTGATAAATGGTTCAAACGGCTCTGAGCACTATGGGACTTAACATCTGAGGTCATCAGTCCCCTAGAACTTAAAACTACTTAAACCTAACTTACTAAGGACATCATACACATCCATGCCCGAGGAAGTATTCGAACCTACGACCGTACCTGTCGCGCGGTTCTAGACTTTAGCGTCTAGAACCGCTCGGTCACCCGGGCCGGCTCCTGATGAATTATTGTCATTTTATTGACCGAATTAAGATCGAAGTAAAAAAAAAGAAATATTTTAAAAATACAAAAAAATGAAACATGGTTACTGACAATCATTGTACAAATAATAAGTTAAAATTTCACTGTCTGAGCTCTTTTGTAGCAGAACTGTTTATGATCTCATCATAGTTTGTGGAAGTAGTTCGTTTGCGTTCTGTGGAGATTATAATCAGATTTGTTAACCGTTGATTAGCAATAGTGCTCCTTACACGATTTTTAATTTGTTTCAGCTTGCTGAAACAAAGTAAACTTGGATGGTAAGGAATATTTTTAGGGCTGAAGTTGGGCTATCCCTCTACCAACTTATTTTTATAAATCAAACTTAATGTGGATGTTGCAGTGGCATCTTGCTGGCCTCACCTTATTGGCAGTGCACTGTGTTTGAAACTTTCAATTCCAGAAACAAATTTTTCCCTGTTAACATCTTCTGTGTAGCTATCTTTCAATTACGCTGCTTTGACCTAGAAGTCCTCCACCTCCATTTCTTGAATTTTGACACCTCTATTATTATTCTGTCAGTTATTTCTACAGGGACATCGTAAACAAATCTTTCTGTAAATGTTCGGATATTTCATATGCATCTCCACCTACATGAATTCTCTGCAGTTCATGTTCAAGTGCGTGGCTCTGGGTTCATCAAACGACTTTCACACTATTTCTCTACCGTTTCACACACTAACAATGCTCGGAGAAAACTAACACTTAAATCCTTCTGTAAGAACTCTGATTTCTGTTATTTTATTACGATTATCACTTCCTCCTTTGTAAGTGTGGCGTGCGTCGACAAAATATTTTCGTATTCGCAGGAGAATATTGGAAACTTAAATTTCTTGGAAAGATCTCGCCGCATCGAAAAACGTCTTTGTTTTAATGATTGCCACTCCAACTCGTATGTCCTATCTATGACATACTTTCCATTATTTCGCGATAGCACAAAACGAGCTGCCCTTCTTTGAACTTTTCCGTCGTCCTCCGGCCATCCCATCTGATGCGGATCCCATAACGCAGATCATTACTCTAGCAGAGGACAGACGATCTTAGAAAGGCAATTTCTTTAGTAGGCCTGTTCAATCTTCTCGTGTTCTGCCAGTAAAACGCAGTCTCTAGTTTGCCTTCCCCACAACATTATGTGAGTGATGGCTGCAATTTGAGTTATTCGTAACTGTTATCCCAAAGTGTTTAGTTGAATTGACAGCCTTCATACTTCGGTGATCTAACGTGTAGCCAAGGTGGCATTGTCCCTCTTCCAAAGGATACCATCCTAAAAGTAATAGCACCACAGATGTCGTCTTAGCAACTCCCAACCTCCTTTGACACCTTAGAGCAGAAGTTCTCGGTCCAATTGGAAGTGACCAACTACCTTTCCCCCTCACTATCTCTTACACACAACCTCAGCCCCATGAATCCATCCCCATCTTTGCCCAAACGTTCTCCACGACTACTCCCATGCCGACTGAAATGTCTCCTGGGAATCCATTGATACTTAGCTTGGATATCACCCCCTCACCTTTCAGCAACCTGAATATATCCCCCACACAATGTCGTTTCTGCAACGTTAATTTTGCCCACATCCCTACCAAGGCAATATATCCTCATTGTCCTACTCTTCCCCACAAGCCCTAGTCGTTCTCCTGGAATCCCCCACTTACACTACAACTTCCTAAGGACTCATAACCAAGGTACTCACACGCCACTGGCAAATACAGAGACACATCAAAAATTTACTCAACTTTAAAAGAACGCTGGGACTGGTGTCTGACATGCAGCAGGATCAACGCTAAACTCCCAGTAACTCTTCCAAGTAATTCCATCAACTCAGTGGCAAGCATTCCATTCCTCACTACCTGTTCCTGCTCAACAACTATCTCTTACCTGATAACCAGAGCAAAGCTTTTTTTGGTTGTTTTGTCTGAAGGCGCAAAGACAACTAGTGTCATACGCGCCCATGTCGGAACCATAGAACATGGAGAAGGAAAAAAAGAGAGTTAAAAGCCACTACATGTTAAGTCAAGACAGATAAAAACAGGGACTCTCAGGAAAGTTCATAAAATACGCCATACAAACAACAGAGGTACTGAAGTAAAGATAAAATTTCCTTTGTCATATTACTACGATGGATAAGAAGTAAAACGCGGTGGACAGCCTGCGCGTCGTCAGTAAAACAGCCGAGAACTCTGATGGCAAACATAATTAGGAATTTAAGTGGTTAAAAGAAATGGCATTCTGCAGGAAATGGCGAACCGTCACCACTTAACAAATGACGATGGCTAAAAAGACAGTTTCCAATACACAAACTAGCTATTACGATCTCCTCATGTCGAGAGGAGCAAGCCGCTATGAGACGTTTAATTTCATGGAGAAGGGAGGACCAGTGGTGATGCCAAAGAGACCTCACGTGATGACAGACGGCAACACAGATATCATTCTAGGGAATGGAAGAAGTAGCAGGCTGAGGTACGATGACTGCAGCCTTGACAGCAGCATCAGCAGCCTTGTTTCACGTCAGATGGACGTGACCAGGAAACCACATAAACATCACAGTGGCTCCATCAAGAGCGAGCAAGTGATAGCTTTCCTGGACCTGTTGCACTAACGGATGTATGATGTACAGCACGTAGAGGCTCTGAATGGCACTGAGAGAGTCAAAGTAGGTGACACAATCGGAAAGCCTGTGTCTCCAGATGTACTGCATGGCCTGATACAGGGCGAAGAGCTCTGCTGTAAATACTGAGCAGTGTTCCAGAAGTCATACTGAGAAACACCGGTGCCAATGACGAAGGCTCACCCAACACCATGGTCAGTCTGTCAGTCATCAGTGTGCACAAAAATACTATCACCAAGTTCCGTGAAAAGATCTGGAAACTTACGGTGATAGAGCATGGCTGGAATAGTGTCCTTAGGAAGCAAATGAAGGCCAAGGTGAACACAGGCTGCCACACGAAGCCAAGGTGGTAAGGGGTTCACACCAATCAGGAAAGTGACAGGTAGCATAAAGTTAAACTGCTGGGGCAAGAGCCTAAAGCAAACTCCAGAAGGTAACAGAGAGGAGGGACATACCCCATACTGGTGATCATAGAAATCATCGAAGAAGGATGCATAGGGTAGATGGACAGGAATGGCAGACAAACGGCATGCGTATCTGCTGAGAGGAAGTCACGGCATATGAGAGTGGTAAATCGGGAGCTACTGCATACAGATTCTCAACTGAATGGGCAAGGGACCGGTACAAACGGAGGAGAGTGGTCCTATCTGCTGCCCAGGAACTACCGCTGAGGACATGTAGGACATTGAGGAACTGTGTAAGACGTGTGGGAAGACCAATAATGTTTCCTATCGAGCATGAACCCCAGGAATTTCATAGTTTCAATGAGTGGAAGAGCAACAAGTTGGTTGGTTGGTATAAAAGAGGGGGGGGGGGGGGGGGAATGACCAAACTGCAAGGTGATCAGTGCCTTGTTCCTGACAAAATAATTACACAGGGGAAAGAAGAAAAGAAAGGAGATGCACAGCACAATAGCAGGAGAAAGGAAGAACCAGAAGAACGACAGGAGGACAACCAACACTACTATGGGCAAAACAGGAAAAGAAAACCACAGGGAGAAGCAAGAAACAGGTAGAAGGGGTAAAAACAAGAGAGCAGATGACCGTGGCTGGTCGACCACGAGAATAAAAAGGAAAAGCCAGCCACTCTGCGACACATTAAGCATTTAGCATGGATGTTTTAGAGTCCAAAACACAAAGGGACAAAGGACATGCGCTAAAACTTATATAGAATGATGAAACCCACCATCACGTATAAAACGTAAAATTAAATTAGTTGTTGAGGAATTGTTAGCTAAAATTAATGGAAACGAGTCTGGTAACTGAAGAGTCCTTCGCAGGACAGCCAATGGAGGACAGCTCACCAAGATATGGACCACTGTCAGCCTGGCGCTGCACCGACACTGAGGTGGGTCATTACGGTGCAGGAGGTAGCCATGTGTCACCCAAGCGTGACCAATGCAGAGCCGACAGAGAACCACAGAGTCCCTGCGAGAGGCCCACGTGGAAGTCTTCCACACATTCGTAGTCTCTTTAATGGCACGCAGTTTGTTGTGTGTGCTGAGGTTATGGCATTCCGTCTCCCAAAGCCGCAAAACCTTGCGGCGTAGTACTGAACACAGGTCAGTTGCAGTGAAGTCTATCTCCATAGGCGGTTTCCGCTGTCGGCAAGTTCTCTGCCTGAGATTCCGACGTGACCTGGGGTCCAGACAAGCAACACTGAACGACTGAACCGTTCCAGGGCATACATGGACTCCTGGGTGGTCACTACTAAAGGATGAAGAGGGTAGCACTCGTAGGCTGCTCAAGACGTCAGTGCACAGAAGAAACGACTAGCCACGGCATGAACGGATGTTCTCAAGAGCATGAGATATAGCCAGCAGCTCAGCAGTGAATACACTTCAGCCATTGGGCAAGGAATGATGCTCAATATGTCCTCCATGGACATACGCGAAGCCGACGTGATCATCAGCCATCGATCCATCAGTGCAAACCACTTCATGACTGCAGTACATGTCAAGAATCGAGAGGAAGTGGCAGTTGAGAGCTGAGGGGTTAACTGAGTCCTTAGGACGATGTGAAAGGTCCAGGAGAATCCGCGGCCTAGGTGTACACTATGGAGGTGCACATGAATGGACATCAAGTATACGTGGTAAAGGCAAGAACTCCAGTTCGGAAAGAAGGGATAGAGCAACAGGTCCAAGATGTAAACAAGGAAGAACAAACCCATTGCGAAACCAGAAATTCATACAAACGGTTTTGTTTGTGAAAAAGTGAAAGCCAATGTCGATGCTCCACAGTAAAGACGATCAAGACATCGCTCCAGACGCCATGAAGGAGACAAGCCTGTGGCGAATTGTGATTGATTGGAAAATTGTGAACAAAAAGGGAGCCAGGTATGCCCAGTGGGAGTCAGACTATAATAGGTTAATGGTGATAGCAAATAGGATGACGATCAAACGGAATCCTGAGGCACACCATTTACCTGGGCAAAGGTGTCTAACAAGGCAGAACCCACAAGGACCTTGCAAACTCGGTCTTTTAGAAATTGCTGAAGGTAATGGGCCATCCGGCCTCAGAAACCCCCTTCTATAAAATATGGAGGATAACAGTGCTCCAGCAGGTGTTATAGGCTTTCTACAAATCGAAGGAGGAGGCCACAGCCTGGTATTTTCGCAGAAAAGAATTGATGACATGGGTTGACAAAGTGACAAGATGGTCAACTGCAGAACGCATCTCTCGAAATCCACGCTGTGCTGTGGTTAGTAAATTGCAAGACTCGAGCCACCATCCCAGTCAGGCATGAATCATGCATTCCATCACCTTGCATAGACATCTGGTGACAGAAATGGGGTGGTAGCTAGAAGGAACGAATTTGTCCTTACTGGGCTAAGGTATGGGTATGACAGTGCCCTCTTCACAGATGAAAGAGAAAGTGCTTACCCACAAGAGAAAGGTTCTGCAACATCTGAATGTGAACATCGTCCGTCCCTGGGGCGGAGGATTGGAAGGGTGTGATTATGATCTAACTCCCTCATAGTAAAAGCGGCATTATAGAATTTATGACTCAGAAGAGAATGTTATCGCCTGAGCCCACTCCAATCGTTTCTGATGGAGGAAGGCAGGGTGATAGTGGGTGGAGCTCTAAATCTCCGCAAGATGTCGGCCCAAAGTCTTTGAAAGAGCGATAGAGTCCACCATGAAATTATCTGCTATGATGGAAGGCAGAAAACTGGGGAATGGACCTTGGTCCCAGAGAATCATCGGAGGTTGGCACGAACGATGAAAGAGGTAGTGGAACTGTGAAAATAACTAGTAAATGAAATCCATCTAGCTTTTCTGCTAGCCCAAAGAATACTATGTCACTGCGCAAAGTCTTGTTCATAACGAATGCAGTTTGCCATCGTAGAATAACGGTTACGAACACGGAGAGAACGTCTCCACACACGAATTGCGTCGCGGCAAGCCTGAGTCCACTGAGGGACCGGGACACGGCGCGGTAAGATGAAGTGCGAGGAATGGAATGTTCTGTGGAGGTAAGGATAACGATCGTAAGGCATTCTACCTGGTCTTTACAACTTGGGAAATGTTCGTCGTAGGTCGCCAGGGAAGAGTAAAGCATCCAGTTGGCCTTAGAGAACAACCATTTTGGTGAGCACTTAGTTGGGGTAAGAGTCAGCAGACAGAGAGCACAAGGTAAATGGTCACATGAGTGTCAGAGAGAATGGATCATTTTAGATGATGGGTAAGGTGGTCAGTACAGAAAGAGGTGTCCGGATGCGAAAAAGCGTTTGTGTGGAGGCTGAAAGGAATGTGGGTGCCCCCATGTTAACACAAATCAAGTTACTGTACGTTGTTTGGGAAGGTCAGCCTATATGACACCTCTCAGACAGGTTCTGGGAGAACCCCAAAGGCGATGGTGTACATTTAAGTCACCATGCAGCACAAAGGGGTGAGGGAAATATGCCGTAAGCTGGAGGAAGTATGCCCTGGTGACACAGAATGACAGAGGGATGTAAACAGTACAATGAGGAAGGTGAAGTGAGGAAGGAAAATGCAAACTGCTGGGTAGTTAGGGAGATGGGCCGACAATGAACGTCATCCTCGATGAGCAGCATGACTCCCCGATGAGATGGAATTCCAGCCGTGGGGGAGGGGGGAAGGAGGAAGTCAAAGCGGACCCAAATGAAATGCAGGAGGTGAAAGTGGTCGTGAGAAGGCAATTTTGTTTCCTGGATGCAGAGAACAACTGGACGCTGTGATTCCAAGAGCAGCTGTAATTCGTATTTGTTGGATCAAAGGTTGTGAATGTTCCATTGGAGGAGAGTCATGACGAGGAAATCGGAGGAAGGGAAAAAATGAAGTGGTGTCCCCTCAGCAGGTACTGAGTGCCTTCTAAGACTCACTGCTACAGGGAGCAGAGGCTGGAGGATCCTGCCCCCATGGGGCCTACAGAGGCGTCGACATTCTCCCTCTGTCGGTCTGTAGAGTACAGGGCTGGAAAATTGTTCCGACTGCAATCCATCAACAGGGAAGTCGACTGGGTGTGGGTATCATGTGGTGACAACATTTAAGTGCATCTCTGAGTAGGTGAAGAAGAAAGACGTTCTCCTTTGTTTGATTTCTTGGAGCCTTTGCGGGTGGCACATGATGATTCTAATGTATGTTGGCTGGAGGGACGTAATAACTTTTTGAGGGAAGATTACTTCTGTTTTTTCTTGCCTGCCGACTTCGCCCCCATAGGCGAAAGTTTGGTGGCTGCCGGGCGATTTTAGATAGGTGGTGCTGAATTTGAGATTGCATGTTTGCGCCGCAATGTCCTTTGTAGAGCGAGATGTAGCAAGAACAGTACGGTGCGGGATGGTAAAACGCAGAGTTTCCGACTAGCCATCAACTTGCAAGCGACTGGGTAAGGGACTTTTTCCTTCATCCACATCTCCTGGACGGCCCACTCATCAAGATACGTGGGACAATCTTGTGAGGAGGATGCATGTTCGCCATTTCAATTGATACAGCAGGGAGTATGACATGGACGATCGCCTTCACGAGGATCCCTACAACAGGTTACACCTTTGGCCAGGTGTCAACAGGAGATTAGAGTGTAGTTTTAACGATGACACTGGTAGCAGTGCCAGGTTTGAAATTTACAGTCAGACTGTGATAACTTCATAACCTGCTTTGACCTCTGATGGAAACACCGGTCTATCAAAAGTCAGAAAAAGAATGCGTGTGGGCACCAAGGATGCATCAACATGATGCGAAGAATTCAGTGTTCGGTGGGTCTAGACATGAAATGGGTAAGCATAAAGCAGCGAAACTGCAAGTAGTTGTTGTGCTTGAGAATCAGAAGTAGTCTCCAAAAGCCAAGTACCATTTCATAAACGAGAGCAGTATTTCATAGTGCCAGCAACTGCATCAACACCTTTCTGGATAATAGACGTATTCACCGTAGCAATGAACTGACTGTCTTCAGTACACGAAACCACGAGGAGCCATGTTACAGCCGGAAGGGTTTTTGAACCGTTAGCTTCATTCCGTTTACGTTTAGTAGCCATCGCGTAACAGCTCAGTCAATCACCCCTCCCATGGCCTGGCCTGTACCAGGAGTGAGTGTGTCTACCCAGAGCTGGAAATTACGCGTAATACAGTCACCTTTTACGCGTTGGATGCATGGGCCAGCCTTCAGATGTGCACAGGGAGGAAGAATAAAAGGAGAAACCTCAAACGCTGAAGCGGAGGAAGGATGAGAGAAGGGGAACGAAGAAAGAAAAAACGAACAAGAAAGAGTGGAGAGACTGTTCTGATGTCACTCTACTGAAAATGCAGCACATATTCCCAAAAGCATCTCAGACATATTCCCTAAGGGATTGGGAAAAACAATAGCAAGATGGTAGACATGGAGCACGAAGGGAAAAGAGCCTGCAAAGGCTTGGGCCTCATGGCAGCCAAGCACGAACCCTACCAAGAGCGGCGATCCCCCTGGGAGGACAGAGCAAAGTGACCATTTCGCGTCCTACCTCTCTGACATCGTCTCAGTCCTAGATGACCCTCACTTGATTACTCCCTCTCCCTCCAATCCATGAATGTACAGATACCACTGTCCCACCATTGAAACACTGATTCCAGCACTTGGTCAATGTACCACAAACAATTAGACAACTCAGTTACAGCACTTGACAAAAACAAGTAGTTTACAGAAAAAGCAACACACCCCCTCGTTAGGACCACCTGTGAACACCTGAATGAGTGTCGTCTCTCCTTTCTAGTCATACTTGCAACCCTTTGTATCATTATCCTCTCCACAATTTATTATCCTGAGCAGTGGGAAACCTCCAAAATTCTACTGTTTCTCAAACCGCACAAATCCCCTGGCGATATCTTCTACTGTTTCTCAAACCGCACAAATCCCCTGGCGATATCTTCTTCTTCATCTCAATCTACTTCATTCCAGTGTTCAGCAAGGTCTTTGAAACTATTCTCTCCTAATGTATCCAGTAACACCTGAACTGACACCACTTCCTACCCACTAAGCAGTGTGGCTTCTGTTACACCTTTCCCTCTGATGAGCAGTTCCTACACTTCACCTACCTTCGAACCGACTGCCTTAATACCTGTAGATCCACTATGTTCATCTCCCTCAACTTAGAGAAAGCCTACACATAAGTATGGCAGTCCAGTCTCCTCTTCAAACTCCATCCCTGTGCACTTCGAATTATTTATGTCTGCATTAACGCACCCTTCCTCTAATCACCCATCCTTTGTCACCATTAACAACATGAATTCCCGTATCTTCTTTCCCACTGCAGACACACCCCATGCTCTGACCTCTCCTGAATCTTCTCTATACTACTGATATGCTCAAATCACATTCACCAGTCCACCTCCTGCAGTATGGCGATGACACCACTTTCCTCGCCCTTTATCCTAAGCTTCAGAAATCATAACAATCCCTCCAAACCCACCTTAATCACCTTACCTCGTGATGTAATCACTGGTTCCTGAAGATCAGTCCTTCCAAAACTCAGGCAATAATTATAATATGCACTACCCACACCTTCTGTCTACATGACTTCTACTTCATTCACCATCTCTTACCACCTCATACAGTTAACTAGCACTCTAAATTATCTTGGACCAACCATCAACTGGCAATTAACATGCAAACCTTATCTACTAAGCATCCAACATAAACCCCATAATAAACTAAAAGTACTAAACTTTTAACTGGACGAGCTTGGTGATTGTACCCCTCCATTGTCCTTCACACATACACAATTGTTTCATACGTATCTGCCCCCCCCGCCCCCCCCCCCCCCAAGTTCTCTAAGTCCATCCAGATCCTTGAACGCCATTGACTCCACCTCACTTTCTTCATCCAATAACCTTTCCCCAAATGGATCCTTTACAAACTCGTCAAATACGAACCTCTCCTTACTCACATTGAACACCTCCAAACAACCTACACCATCTGCAAACTTGAGTCCAGTAATCCTAGAGTTCCCATCTACACTGCAACCTTAGTACGCTGCCATACTTCTACCAATACATCACACCAACCCTACTGCTACACTCCCTCCACAGACTCTTCCCAACGAATCCTCAACTGTCTTCCCTCCTGGATCATCAACTCCATCCCCGCATTTACCCACCCTACCAACCTCAAACACAACCAGACCATTCCACCTTGTGTAGTTTCTCTCTACCTTCATTCGCCATATACCTCCACCCCCTTTTTTCCCCTCAAGTCCTCCTTTCTCTAGCCCCTTTTCCCTGTCTAATTTTACCCTTACTGATACGTCCTCTATTCCATCTCCTCTTGTATCCCAACAGTCACTCCTGCCTCATCGATACATCTGCACCAGACCTCAATTCACATACCACTTCCCTGCTTCTATCCTCCTCAAAGTTCAATCTTTTCTCCTTCAATAACTGACTACCTATCCAGAGCAGGTGGTTCCAATGTTACTGCTAGTGAAGTGCTTCTTTTTAAAGTAAGTGTTCTGCATCGTGTATTCCTAAAATGTTTTTAAATATACTCTTATTGTGTTTATTTTCTATCTTTTATTACACCTGTTAAGTAAAAGTGAAGGAAGTCATGCTTCTTTTATATTAAAACCTACATTTCATTTTTATCTTAAAAATATTTTTAAATTCAGTATGTCTGTACTGCTGGCCGCCACCCTCTACCATTCAGCCCATATCGAGAGAGAGGACGAAATAACAATAAAGAAATAAAACGGTGGGGTGTGGGGGACGGTGACTGCAGGTTTTCGTGTCAGTAAAACATTTTATCCATACATGTTCTTCAGATATCTTGAGGATACTGTTGTCTGCTTGCTCATTATATATAAAATGCCTTAAAATTCCCATTACAAACTTTTAGGACTTTAAGAGGGGGGGAGACTGAGTAGATAATATATGAATTGGAACCCCTGTCCGGAAACGCGCAACTTCTGTGGTGCAACATGTGAGTGAGGCTCAAACCAGGTCAAAGAGGTAGACATCAAATTACATCAGCCGATCCTAAATAAGCACCCCTCACCACGACTACCATGTTGCGTCCCTACCTACCAAATACGTTTCCAAACGACATTAAGACGGAAATGGTACGTTTCCAAACATGGATTCCAACTCAAAATATTGGCTACTCAGTTCCCTCTGCGAGTCCTAGCATACTCCCAGAGTCAACATTTTCCCTCCATTTACGTAATTTTGTTGTTCCCCTTATAGATCCTGTTCCAACAAATAATTTTTCTGCGGTACTTTCTCTGAGCACATAAAGACAAATTTCAATCTTTGTTTTGCATAATATTCGCTGCTCATACAGTAAACGCAACTGTATTTTAATTAACACTTCGAAAAAAAAAAAACAGGTCATTACACTCAACAGAGTAAAATTGGTAAAATTTACTGTCATTGCAGTGAAAGCTTTGTTGAAAGCAGCTAACAATAGTGATCTACTACTGCGTTGTGTAGTAACTGTGCATGACTGTTTCAATTGATAATCGTGCCATTTGGAGTATGCTGCTTCAGACAAGATACACAATCTGTAAGTGCTGCAGAACTTAACTGTTTGATGAATGTTATGTGCTTCATTATGGTTGTTGAGTTGCTCACGAAGCGGATCTCCCGCACTTCTCCAGCTTTACAAGACCCTAGCAATCAATTTTTATCTTTACTGTCATAGTCTCGAACTCTGCGCATTCAGAAACTCAGGACATATCACAGAAACAAAGCCTGGAAAAACAGGCAGGCCCCGTGTGGCAGCTAAGGGATTGGGACCACCCATTTACAAGTCATTATCGTGTATAGGGGTAAAGTTAAAACCAGAGTAGGAACCAACAGAGGAGCACCATGACGAAACCAAGCCACCACAAAGCTGGTAGCAGCTCACGATGGGAGTGCACTGTCCCTGCCTTCGCAATGCTTCTGTGACGACAGACCACTCTTGTCACTGACGCGTTATGCAGCCTGTGGAGTATTGCAACCGAATTACAAAAGTTGTGGGTCACCGATGCATTCCAGACTATTCACCACAACAGACTAATCGATGTGCAGAAATCAGCAAGGAGAAGTATTATTTAAGGACTAACAAACCAGTTAATCATTGTTGGCGCTGGCCAGTGGTGTGACTGAGCCTGTGCTGCTCTGCATCATGCCGATGATGTGGATGGTTCTGTCTCAACCAGGACACGAACCGCTGCCTGACGCCTAATCATGTGGGTGCCAGGGGCAGCATCGTACTTGGCCGCCATTCTGGCAGAGCAATGAGAGGATTAATCAATCTCTACCATCGCTGGTGTACCAACAGAAGATCACTACGCTCCAGCCTTGGAGCTTGCTGCAGCCTGACGTCTCCATAGCTGCCGCTGTCAGCCACACTTAACCACAGCTGGGATACATGGGAACTTGGCGACGCAGCAACAACATCATGACGTCATAACCCCCAGTCACCAGCCGGATTCCGTCGGCACTGGGGAGATCTCTATTTGTTTACATAGATGCAATTTTCTTCTAGTCTCTTATCTATATAAGAGGGTAGACCGAAAGTTGCACATAAATTGGCATAAATATAGCACGTAATATTTTAACACAATTTCAAATATGTTGGTAATAACTAAGCATTATGCTGTTTAATGGGAAAAAAATCGACGTTAATTTTCTACATGAAAAGGAAAATAATAATAAAAACTAAAAATATTTACTATTAAAACAGTCTTGATCACGATTTATTTATCAAGGTGACCGGTTTCGACCACTACTGTGGTGATCTTCAGACCTACAAGTTGTATACAAAGCTTTAATTAGAGGGCTACATACATTAAAGGAAATACAGAAAGTTATAAAGCTATAAAACGATGAATTACCATTGAGTAGGAACCTCTTTCAGTTGGATAATCACTACTGGAGATTTTTTTCTTTATTTTGAGTTTTATCACCTTACACAAGGCGGGCTGTCAGCAGCTGAGTACGCCGCTCTTCAGCCTTGAGATTTACAGTAAGTAATAAATAGAGGGGACACAGAGAATACAATCAAAAATGTCGCGCAAAACAATGTGGACACCAAAAAACAAAAATACGGAGCCGTTCACGCCTGACGAGAAAACAACACTGACACTAGTCGACATGGCGCACAAAACAGGGATGATGGCGATGGTACACGTGAACAGTGGCGGCGTTTCGGCGAACAAACACTAAACACAAACGAAGGCGCACACACGAGACACTAATGGCGATGACCTCCGGCGGGCGAATGTTCACTATGCGTGTGCGAGTCCGGGGACCTGCCAAGAGAGGAGGAGGAGGAGGAAGGGGAGTGGGAGAGCGAGAGGGGAGAGCAGAGATGCCACGGGCAGGGGAGATAGGGGGGAGGGAGGAAGGGGGAGGGGAAGCCCGGGGGAAGAGGGGTGGAGGGAGGGGACGGGGGAAAAGGAAAGAGAAGGGAAGGGAAGAGAAGGGAGGGAGGGTGCCTAAAGGAAAGGACACCAGAAGTGGGGGGTGGGGCAGGGTCAAAGTTGATAGGAGGGGTAGATGGAGGGGAGGAGGACATCATCAGGGAGGGGGAGCTGGCGAAAGCCACCTTGGGAGAGGGTAAGGAGGGTGGAGAGATGGAGACCGGGTGGGACGTGGGAATACAGGTGCAGCAGCGGGTGGGGGTGAGAGAGGATCGGGGAGATGAGCGGGTGAGGAGGATCGAGTTTACGGGAGGTGTACAGGATCTGTATCCTTTCAAGGAAAAGGAGGAGGTGGGGGAAGGGGAGGAGATAGTACAGGATCTGCGTAGGAGAGGGGAGACGGATGCGATAGGCGAGGCGGAGAGCATGGTGTTCAAGAATTTGGAGGGATTTATAAAAGGTGGGGGGGGGGGGCGGAGATCCAAGCCGGATGGGCATAACAAAGGATAGGGCAGATGAGGGATTTATAGGTGTGGAGGATGGTGGAGGGATCCAGACCCCACATACGGCCGGAGAGGAGCTTGAGGAGACTGAGTCGGGAGCGTGCCTTGGCTTGGATTGTCCGGAGGTGGGGAGTCCAGGAGAGGCGACGGTCGAGGGTGACGCCAAGGTACTTAAGGGTGGGAGTGAGGGCGATAGGACGGCCATAGATGGTGAGATAGAAATCAAGGAGGCGGAAGGAAGGGGTGGTTTTGCCTACCATGATCGCCTGGGTTTTGGAAGGATTGACCTTGAGCAACCACTGGTTGCACAAAGCGGTGAACCGGTCAAGATGGGATTGGAGAAGGTGTTGGGAGCGCTGTAGGGTGGGGGCAAGGGCAAGGAAGGCGGTGTCATCGGCGAACTGGAGAAGGTGGACGGGGGGTGACGGCGGCGGCATGTCCGCTGTGTACAAAAGGTACAGAAGGGGGGAGAGGACGGAGCCTTGGGGCACACCGGCAGAGGGGAAAAAGGTGTAGGAATCTGTGTTATGGATGGTGACATAGGAAGGACGGCGGGAGAGAAAGGAACCGATCAGACGGACGTAGTTAATGGGAAGGGCAAAGGTTTGGAGCTTGAAGAGGAGACCGGAATGCCATACGCGGTCATAAGCACGTTCGAGGTCCAGGGAGAGGAAGATTGCGGAGCGACGGGAATTAAGCTGGTCGGAAAGGAGATGAGTGAGGTGAAGGAGAAGGTCGCCGGAAGAGAGGGACGGCCGAAAGCCACACTGGGTAACGGGAAGGAGGCGGTGCTGGCGGAGATGCTGGTGGATGCGTCGGGTGAGGATAGATTCCAGGACCTTGCTGAAGACCGAGGTAAGGCTGATGGGACGGTAGGAGGAGACGGTGGATGGCGGTTTGCCAGGCTTAAGGAACATGAGGATACGGGAGGTTTTCCACAGGTCGGGGTAGTAACCGGTGGACAGGACTACATTGTAGAGCCTGGCCAGGGTGGAGAGGGAAGAGACAGGAGCTTCACAAAGGTGACAGTAGGTGACACGATCGTGACCAGGAGCAGTGTTGCGTTTTGTGCGGAGTGCAGCAATGAGATCCTGAGTAGTGATAGGGGTATTGAGTTCCGTGTGTGCAATGTTGTCCAAGTACTGAAAACCAGGAGCGAGGGGAGGGACAGAGGTGCCAGTTCGATCGCGGATATCCGGGAAGAGGGAGTAATCGAACTGGGGATCATCGGGGATGGAAAATACATCAGAGAGATAAGAGGCAAAGTGATTGGCCTTAGGAAAGGGTGATCATCATCGAGAAGAGGATAGTGGGGGAGGGTTTAGTTCTGGTAAGGCGACGGAAGGCTGACCAGAACTTGGACGAGTTGATAGGTAGGGAAGCAGTTAAACGGGTGCATGTCTGTCGCCAGTCCCGGAGTTTCTTATTCGCGAGCAAATTACGAATGTGTCGCTGGTGTTGCCGGTGTCCGGGTCACGCGTGCGGAGGAAGGCACGGTAGAGACGATGGGATTCACGGAGGAGGAGGACGGCCTGTGGGGGTAAGGTAGGACGGTGGGGGTGGACGGCGACAGTAGGAACGTGGGGGTGGACGGCGACAGTAGGAACGTGGGCCTCCATGGCCTCAGACAAGGTCTGCTGGAGAAAGGAGGCGGCATGGGTGACATCGTCAGGGTGGTGGTAGGTGAAGGGGTGGGTATCAACCTGGGTGGAAAGGGTAACCCGGTAGGCATTCCAGTCGGCACGGGAATAGTCATGGACGTACTTAGGGGGAGGGTCAGTACGAGGGTCGGGGTGGGGGCGACGACCGTCTGAAATGGTGAGGAGGACTGGGAGATGGTCGCTACCAATAGGCTCCAGGACAACCACCGTTATGCGGCCAAGGAGGTTGGGGGAGGAGAGGATAACATCAGGAGTGGAGTTGGATTCGGGACGGGTGTGCTGGGGGATGGGGATGAGGTCGCCTTGAAGGGAGGAGAGGAACCGATGCCACCGCCGTAACTGGGCGGCGGAGCGACTATGGATGTTGAGGTCGGCGGCGATCATGTAGGAGGAGAAGGTACGGTCGATGTGGGAGAGGAAGTCTAAGGGAATAGGGGTGTTAGGGCGGACATAGATGGTGGCGCAGGTAACGGTAAGGCCGGGGAAGAAGAGTCTAAGGATCAGGTGTTCGGTGGGGTTGGGAAGGAGAGGTTGGAGCCGAACGGGGATCTGGCGGTGGTGACCAATGGCAACTCTGCCACGCGCAATTGGGAGGGGATTATCGGAGCGGTGGAGGAGATAGGGTGAGGTGTGGATGGAGTGGTGAGGTTGGAGGAAGGTTTCATTGAGGAGGAAGGCATCCACACGGTGGGTGGCAAGGGTGTGCAGGAAAAGGTTCTTGTTGGCGAGAAGGGAGCGGATATTGTTAAAAAGGATACGTTGCTGTCGCGCCATGACAGGGATTTAGACGAGGGTGTCAAGACGGGAAAAGGTGAAATGGGCCTGGTTGTTGGAGTAGGTGGCGTACATCTTGAGGTGGAATATGGAACGGGCAGCGACGGAGATCTGCTGGAGGGTGTGGGGGCGCTGAAAGGGATGAACATTTTGAAGGACGATGGTGAGGAACCTGATGATGTCCTCAGCGGTGGGAGGGGGACGAAGGGAATTGCCAGGAGGGGTGGGGGCGTCCAGGGGACGGATAGGGACGGTGAATTCAGGAGTGGTCGGAGGGCGTCGGGCTTTACACTTTTGGGAGTAGGTGGGATGGGGGAGATTGCAGGTATTGCAGGAGGGAGGGGATTGAAGGTTAGGGCACTGCCGGAGGAAGTGCGCTTGCCTACAATGCGGGCAGGTGGGGGCCTCGTGGCACTCAGCTGTTGGGTGTGCATTATAGCGCAGACACCTATGGCAGCGCAGGGATTGAGGAGGGGAACGGGAGGGGTCGACCTTGTAGCGCTGGTGGAAGAGGAGAGCACCCTCCTTCAGGTGACGGTCAATGGAGGGGGCGTCCTCAGAGAAAACCCGCATAAGGCGAGTGGGGCCGGCCGAGTTGAAAATACGGTGGACGACCCGCACCTCCAGCATGGGATGCGCCTTGAGCTCCGCCAACACCTCCTCCTCCGTGATCGACGGACCGAGCTGAGTGATCACAGCGGTGAAGGTTGGTGGGCGATGCGGGGGTTGGGGTTGGCGGGTAGGAGATGGAGAAGGAGCAGGGGTAAGGGAGGCGTTGGGACCAAAACAGGTGATGGGGAGGTGGGAGAGGATGTCAGTATGGAGGGTGGGGCTGGGGGAGGAGATGAGAACAAAATCCCGTCTGGGAGTGAGGAGAGAGATGGGGACACCAGGGAAGTGTTGGCAGAGGAGGAGGGAGAGATTCCGGGCCTCGAGGAGGGCAGGATCGGGATGGTAGAGGAGATATTTGTATAGAGAGGGGGGGGGAGGAGGAGGAGGAGGAGGAGGAGGAGGCGGAGGGAGCAGGGCCAGGTGGGAAGACATCCATGGCATCTTGGGGGGGGGAGGAGGACGGGGTGGGGCCTTTTTGGGAGAAGAGGACGGGGTGGGGCCACTAGGGCGCTTAATGGCGGCAGAAGGGAGGTACGGCGACGGCGACGGCGGCGGCGGCGACGGCGGCGGCGACGGCGGCGGCGTGGGGCAGGAACGCCGCAGCTGCTGCTGCCACTGCTGTTGGCTGGACCGATGCTGCTGTTGCTGCTGCTGCTGCTGCTGCTGCTGCTGCTGCTGCTGCTGCTGGAGGACTGGCTGGCTACTGCCGGCGGGACCGCTGCTGCAGGCCGGGACCGGGACCGCTGCTGCTGGACTGCTACGGGTCTGCTGGCTGGCTGGCTCGCACCTGGAACACCTAGCACTTCGATTAGTGATGGAATGGCACAATCGAAGGGCGGTAACCTTGCGGTGTACCGCCGGAGATGGAGATACCAGTGCACGTCTTTATATATATAATGGAGGCTCCACCCACTTCTGACTGCATGATGTCATTACTAACCAATGAGTTTTAAGTCGAATTACAATTTAAAATTTCTTTATTAAAAGAACATCGTCAAGAATTAAAAATAAATACACTAAACTTAGCTTACTGAACAGCTATTGTCAATTAAGAAGCGTTAAAAATATTTAAATATGTAGGAAAAATGAACTTCGGTTTGGCAGTACATGGGTTGCCCTCTCAAGGCCGGTTAGTGAAACATTTGGAACCACCGGTTGCAAAGATGAGGCAGCCGGCTTCTTTCCGCTGAAGTTGTTGAAAAGTCGATAGTCGAACTAGTGGTTGCCATGGTGAGGACCAACGCCAGTGCAAGGATGTGGCAGCAGGCTTATTTCCAACGAAGTTGTTGCGAAAGTGGAATGGCGAAGACTGTCGTGTCAGACGATGTATTATTGAGCAGCAACATGTCTTTATTGAAACGATTTTCAAAGAGTAAGCTGCAATAATCTGTAGCTGACATGTATACTACATGCTGCATAAATACGATATGAAGTAGTTGTCCGTATAGATCAAATATTGTCTATGAAGTTAGTATGTTAACTACATGTGACAATTTTTAAAGGCATTGCTGTTCCTCAAGTTATATGCCAGTCTTTTAAGCAAATAAAAAAAGGATGGCATTTAAAATTATGAGACAGTGTCAAAAATAAAAGGATGTGAATTAGCAATATGCAGTCTAAAAGAATATAAGCAAAAATTCTAAAACAAATAGTCATAAAATAATGTTTGGTGAAAAAATTACAATGTAAAGATAAAATATTTCCTAAAAGTCTTAATAATTTTAAAAAAATTTTTAAAAAACGAAGGACAGAAGAGTAAACATTCTAAAGCAGATCATCGAAAAGATCAAAGAAATGTTTATCTTTGAACTGAAGTTGTTCGTTTAAAACAGATAATTGATTACTTTTTTGATGTGAAAAGATTTCAATTTCTTCTAAGGTATTTAGCAGTGGTCCTTTTGGCACAGTATGCAATATTTTCGAATTGTTAGAAATGCAACCCTCAGAATGATTGTATCCATCAAGATGTTGACCAAATATTGATTTGGTACGTACAGTACCAGTAATATGTTCTTTGAAACGTGTTAAAAAGTTATGGCCAGTTTGGCCAATATACTGTTTCTTACAGTCATTACATATTATTTTGTAAACGCCTAACTTTAATATATTTGAGTCTCCAATTGCGTGTTTCAGTTTCATCTGTAGGGGGGGTCATTAGTTTTAAATGCTATTCTCACGCTTGTGTTCCTAAATAATTTATTTATTTTATCTGAAATAGGTCCCATGTATGTCATTTTTGTAAATCTCCTCTTGGAATTTATGGCTCTGAGCACTATGGGGACTTAACATCTGAGGTCATCAGTCCCCTGGACTTAGAACTACTTAAACCTAACTAACCTAAGGACATCACACACTCATCCATGCACGAGGCAGGATTCGAACCTGCGACGGTGGCGGCAGCGTGGCTCCGGACTGAAGTGCCTAGAACCGCATGGCCACAACAGTCGGCACTTGGAATTTATAACAGCATCATTTGTTTCTTGTAATTTTTGGTGTAACAGATAAATGTGATGGGAATTATAATTGTTAGCAACTGCTATCTGTTTTAATGTATCAATTTCCTTCTGCATTGCATCATGTTGGAGAGGTAATTTCAGTATCCTATGTATCATAGTATTAAAAAATGCCATTTTGTATCTTGATCGGTGGCATGATGTAGCATTTATTATTACGTCGGTTGATGTGGGTTTTCTATAGATAGAAATATTATGGTTTCCATTGTTATTTGTAATTGTGAGGTCCAGGAAATTAATATTATTGTTACTTTCGTGTTCTACTGTAAATACAAGTTTTGGATGTAAATTATTTAAGTTGTTAGCGAAAGCATCAATTTCTTCCATTACATAATAGCAGTGCGTCGTCAACATATCTTTTGTAGTATGTAATTTTATTTGTTATTTCTGAAATATTTTTGAAAAATTGAATTTCAACATAATTGACGAAGATATCTGCTATAGTGCTATCAAGGGAATTCCCCCTTGCAAGTCCATCTTCCTGTATTTATATTTTATTATTAAATGAAAATTAATTAAAACCTAGAGTAATTCTTAATAGTTAGATGAATTCTAATATTTCTTGAGGGCTCATGATTTTGTGATACGTTAAGTTATCATTAATAATAGGGAGAGTCTCTTGAATAGGCATATTAGTGTAAAGATTTGTGATGTCCAACGATGCGAACCTTACGTTTTTTGGAATATCCACATCATAAATTAACTTAGCTAATTCGAAACTGTTTTTAATACTATAATTTTCTTCATAAATGTTGATAGATTTTAAGATTTGATTATGATTTTTGTTCAGGTTATAAGAGGCACTGTTGATATTATTAACAATTGGACGAATTGGTAAATTTGGTTTGTGTAATTTGATGCGTGATCGCAACTTAGGTAAAGTGGGGTTCATAACCTTAAGTGTTATTTTATCTTTAGGTGAAAGTAAAGAGTCACTATCATCAATCAGCTTTTTAATTTTTGTTTGAAATCTTGAAGTCGGGTCTTTATTAACCTCAGTTATTCCATTAGCATTAAAAATTGTAAAGTCTTAGAAACATAATCATCTTCACTTACAATGACACGAGTATTTCCTTTATCTGCCTTGATTCCAATAGCTTTATTAGTTATTAAGTTCTAGTTGATTTGTTTTACAAGTTTTAATTCATTATTATGTTTATTTTTATCTTTTTCATTAGTAATGACATTTTTAGTTTTGCATGCAATGTCACATATTACAGACCTACTAAATTGTGCACGATTTGCAGCAAACTGTACGTCAGCAATTACACGTTTAATATTTGCATTGCTCAATTGTGGAGCTAAATTATATTTTAGGCGTTTTTTTAAAAGTGTTGTCTCAGCAGGAGTAAAAGTAATTTTGGTTAGATTGGTTACACTTGGATAAAAGTTACGTACATTTGGTGAAACATCTTATGAACACACATTTTGGTGACTAACAAGGGCTGCAATTTTCTCATTATGCTTATTAAGAATAGTCTCTCGCACTGCATTAATTTTGTCATCTGTAAAGTTAAAAAGCTGTGAAAATATTAATGGTGACAACTGACTGCTAATTTTTGAATGTAAGTTGTACATTTCAAGATTTAATGCATCTTTTTCTTTATATGCATCTTTAATTTCAGATCTAATCCACAGAATGCTACTCTTCTTTCGTAAAAATTTTTCTATATTTGATCTGGTACTAAACTAATTTTTACATAATTAGGAATCGCGTTATTCATTACGCATTGTTTGTTAAAACATATTTCGGAATTAAGTTTCATAATTTTAGTGCATAACCCTTTAAACTTCTTGTAATCTCCCAATACCTGATTTGGCAATAAATGAGTTACTTTTGAATGCATTACAGGAAAGGCAGTGATCAATGTCTTACAAATATTTAGTATTAAAAACAGTCTTGATCACGATTTATTTATCAAGGTGGTTCCAAATGGTTCAGTAACAGGCCTTGAGAGGGCAACCATGTACTGCCAAACCGAAGTTCATTTTTCCTACATATCTAAATATTTTTAACGCTTCTTAATTGACAATAGCTGTTTAATAAGCCAAGTTTAGTGTGTATGTATTTTTAATTCTTGACAATGTTCTTTTAACTAAGAAATTTTAAATTGTAATTCGACTTATAACTCATTGGTTAGTAATGACATCATGCAGTCAGACGTGGGTGGAGAATCCATTATATATATTAAGACGTGCACTGGTTTCTCCAGTAGTGATTCTCCAACAGAAAGAGGTTCCTACTCAATGGTAATTCATCATTTTATAGTAACTTTCTGTATTTTCTTTAATGTATGTAGCCCTCTAATTAAAGCTTTGTATACAACTTGTAGGTCTGAAGATGACCACAGTAGTGGTCGAAACCGGTCACCTTCATAAATAAATCGTGAGCAAGACGGTTTTTAATAGTAAATATTTGGAAGACATTGATCACTGCCTTTCCCGTAATGCATTCAAAACTAAAAAAGTCAGCGTACTACCATTTGGCCATCTGGCGCACAGATATATGTTCATCCAGAATCCAGAAAGCACATACTACTTGGTCTGTTATGCTATGCCACTTGGTAGATCACAGAATGTCTAATTTGGGGTTCTGAATTACTCCACTACACTACATTATTGTACTTGGTATGACAACAACCAAGCAGGATTTTTGATTTGTCTGTATTGTTTGCTCCCAGTGCGCTGTGGTGTAACTCAAGACTCAGAGGGGCTGCACTGCTGTAAGAGCTAAGTTGTAGAGATTGAGAGATAGACGTCAGGGTCAGGACATCCTTCCTGGTCCTCCACAAGTCTCATGTCCTAAGTCATCGTCAGTTACAGAGATATGAGGCAATTTCCAAATTTCTGGATCACAAGCTTGGTCTTTTCTCCATTGACACCTCAGATTTATGTATTACCATGTGTTCCACTTCTTCCTAATACACACATTAAAAAAGCTTTGCATCACCTTGGTTCAGAGAGTTCTAGAACCTGTACAGAAGATTGTAATAGAGATTAACATAAACATCATTTCGCCCTTTTTATTGCTCATGGAAACCACACATTGCATGTTGTACCACCATACAGCGGGACCTTCAAAGGCGGTGGTACAGATTGTTGTACACACTGGTACCTCTAATGTCCAGTAGCACGTCCTCTTGCACTGATGCATGCCTGTAATCGTTGTGGCATACTATCCACAAGTCCATCAAGGCACTGTTGCTCCAGATAGTCCTACTCCTCAACGGCGATTCGGCGTAGATCCCTGAGAGTGGTTAGTGGGTCACCTCATCCATAAACAGCCCTTTTCAATCTATCCCAGGCATGACGATTCGCCACCAACATAAATATTCTGTTGACAACGGGAGGCTACTCAAGGCGCCTACGTGGGCGCGCATTTTTGCTTGCGGCTTCCGACAGAGGTCGCTGGGGCGGCCGATGACAGCGCAGAATAACAACGGCAGCCTCCGCGTTTGCCGCTTCCGACAGAGGTCGCTGGGGCGGCCGATGGCAGCGCAGAGCAGCGGCGGCAGCCTCCGCGCGTGCGCCGAAGTTTTTGGTTCTTCATCCTGTAGGTGGCGTTTCTGTCCTTACAGCTATCGGTTGGTATCGTCGCTATTGGCCATCGAATTTGACGCCTCCACACATGCGCACTTCATGCCTAAGACTGGCATAAATAGGGGGCCTTGGTCTTGCCTTAGCAGTGTGTTCGTCGCACCTGAAGATGTCGGCCAGTTGCGCTGACGAAATATTGTGGAGTTTTCACTATGACATCCGACGTCTCGCCCGAGAACCATATATACAACACGTTCGTCGGGACAGCCTCAAGCAACATGGTTGGTTGGTTGGTTGGTTGTTTGAGGTTAAAGGGACCAAACAGCAAGGTCATCAGTCCCTTGTTTCAAATAGACTCCATTCTGCTAACGGGACATCTCAGTATAGTCAGAAAAATAAAACGGATAAAGGGGAAACGTAAAAGGGCCGTCACGTTGTCATTAGTAAAAACAAATGAGGGAAGTTGGCAAGAGAACGAACCCAACACTATGCTGAAACAGCATAGGCAAGACCACCTGTGACTTAAAAGATACAACTGCTATAATGCAGAAAGTACGTATGGGAATAGAAAAAACTAACCAAGCCTTAAAAAGAAGGGGTAAAAACAGAGTAAAAGGGAAAGAAAAGAGGATTCCGGTCAGGGAGGTGAATCGGGAATCTCTGAACACTGCCTACAGTGGGAGACACCCAAACACTCACCGCCCTGCCCCAACACCAGAGGGAGATTAAAAACTTTAAAACTGAGAATAAAAACCACTCTCCCGGAGGAAACCTAGAACCAGAGAGACCATCCGGGAATCGTCAGCCAACATCAAAGGTAAAGTGTGGGGGAGTCTGTACTTAGCACGCAGAGCCAAAAGAAGGGGGCATTCAACCAAAATGTGGGCCACTGACTGGAAGGCTCCACAACCACATAGCGGGGGTGGCTCATCACGCAAAAGGAAACCATGGGTCAGCCTGGTATGGCCAATGCGGAGACGACACAGTGTGGTCGAGTCCTTGCGGGAGAGGCTAAAGGAAGAACGCCATGGGCCTGTATTCACCTTAATGGCACGAAGTTTATTAGACAGTGGAGTAGCCTCCCAAGAATTGGCCCATGACTGTGCAAAGTGGGATTTGATGTGAAGCCGTAAATCCGCTGCAGGAGGGGTTACGGAAAACGGGGGGTAAGTAACTGCTCCCCCAGCCAAACGATCAGCGAGCTCATTACCCGGGATACCCACATGGCCCGGGACCCATAAGAAGTCAATGGAACAAGCAGCACGGTGAAGATCAGCGAGATGGTCATGGATGGCAGAGACCAAGGGATGGCGCGAAAAACACCGGTCAATAGCAAGAAGGCCACTCATCGAGTCCGTACATAACAAAACGCGGTTGTGTTGGGATTGTTTAATAAAGGTAAGGGCCCGGGAAATTGCCATCAATTCCGCAGTAAACACCCCACATGTAGGTGGCAGCAGATGATTTTCCGTTCCAACAGAGGACGTGAAGGCATACCCAACATGATCAGCAGATTTAGAGCCATCAGTGTAAAAAATAACAGCATCCCGAAACTCCCATAAAATTTGGCGGAAAAAGGTACGGAACACCACCGGGGGGATGGAATCTTTCGGTCCGCGGCGGAGATCCATCCGAAGTCGAGGCCGAGGAACTAACCAAGGAGGGGTGGAGGGGAGGGAGCGAGGAAGACAGGACAAAGAAGGAAGCCGAAAATCACGGTTAAGAGACGCAAGGCGCAGCCCAACCGGTAAACCCGCCCGAGGGCGGGAGTCAGGCGGGCGACGTCCATGGTCTGGGAATAGGATAGAATAGGAAGGATGAGCGGGAGAAGAACGGATAGTAAGGGCATAAGACACCAGAAGCTGGGACCGCCGAACAGAAAGGGGGGGGATCCCAGCTTCAACCAGGAGACTATCAACAGGGCTAGTAGGGAAGGCACCGGTGGCCAAACGGATACCACGATGGTGGACTGGATCCAGCACGTGCAGCGTGGAAGGAGCAGCTGAACCATAAACTTGACAACCATAGTCCAAACGTGACAGAACTAGAGCACGATAAAGACGGAGGAGGAGGGAACGGTCCGCACCCCAGGAGGAGTGGGCAAGGAAGCGAAGGACATTGAGTTTACAGAAACATCCTACCTTCAGGAGGCTGATATGGGGCAGCCATGTGAGCTTGTTGTCGAAAAGAAGACCTAGGAAACGAAACTGTGGAACCACAGGCAATCTTTGTGCAGCGAGATAGAGCTCTGGATCAGGGTGGACCGTAGTACGGCGACAGAAGTGGACCACCCGTGATTTTAAAGGAGAGAATTGAAACCCGTGGGAGAGGGTCCATGCAGAGGCACGCCGTATAGCCACCTGGAGCTGCCGTTCTGCAGATGGCATCGAGGAGGAACTAACCCAAATGCAGAAATCATCCACATACAGGGCAGGGGCGACCAAGGGACCGACAGAGGCCACAAGTCCATCGATAGCAATGAGGAAAAGAAGGACACTCAAGACAGAACCCTGTGGGATGCCCGTCTCCTGGGTCCGTGGAGAACTAAAAGCAGTACCAACTCGAACTCTGAATGACCGATGGATCAGGAACTGGCGGATAAAAATCGGGAGTGGGCCCCGAAGACCCCACTGATGAAGGGTTAGTAAGATGTGATGGCGCCAGGCCGTGTCATAGGCCTTGCGAAGGTCAAAAAACACTGCAACCAAATGGCGGCGCTGGGAAAAAGCCTGCCGAACTGCGGATTCCAAGCGAAGCAAATGATCGATTGGAGATCGTCCCTCTCGAAAGCCACACTGGTAAGGGGACAATAGATCCCGAGATTCGAGGACCCAAGTGAGCCGACGGGCTACCAGCCGTTCAAGTAACTTACAACCAACATTGGTCAAACTAATTGGCCGATAGCTGTCAACAGATAGGGGGTTCTGACCAGGCTTAAGGACAGGAACCACAATGCTATCCCTCCACTGAGAAGGGAAGTCACCCTGGAGCCAGATACGGTTAAACACCCGAAGAAGATGGTGCCGTTGTGGAGCACTGAGATGTTGAAGCAGCTGGTTATGAATGGAATCTGGGCCAGGAGCCGTATCATGAGAAGCAGATAGAGCAGAAAGAAATTCCCATTCAGTGAAAGGTTCGTTGTAAGATTCTGACTCACAAGTGGTGAAACATAAGGTGACAGCTTCAGCCTGCTGTTTTTGATGAAGGAAAGCAGCTGGATAGGAGGCCGACGCTGATGCCACTGCAAAATGGGTCGCAAGATGTTCTGCAAGAACTAATGGGTCCGTACAAATGCCATCTGGGAGGGGAAGGCCTGGGAGGGTGGACTGCCGATGGCAACCTTGGAGAGAGCGAAGTGTAGCCCATACCCGTGACAGAGGGACAGTGGAACCAAGGGAAGAAACGAATCGTTCCCAACATATCCGCTTGCTCTGTTTGATTAAATAACGGGCTTTAGCGCGAAGGCGCTTAAAGGTAGAAAGGCTGGCTACAGATGGGTGCCTCTTAAAGTGTTGCAAAGCTCGACGGCGATCACGGATGGCAATGGCAATGGCCGTACTCCACCACGGGACTTGCCGACGACGAAATTGTCCAGATGAGCGCGGGACAGCAAGGTTAGCAGCGCGAACAATCGCGTCAGACACGTCACGTAGGACGTCATCAATGCAACCCGACAAAGAGGGAGAAAACTCGACCTGTGCAGTATATAGAGGCCAATCGGCGCGGTGGAAAGACCAACGAGGTAACCTCTCCATCGGGGAGCGGGAAGGGAGCGTGATAATCAACGGGAAATGGTCACTATCACAAAGGTCGTCGTGTGGCGACCAGTGTAATGAAGGGAGGAGAGAGGGAGAAGAAAGAGAAAGATCAATGGCAGAAAAGGTACCATGACCAGCACTGAAATGAGTAGGGGAGCCATCATTAAGAAGGCACAGGTCGTGGTCTGCAATAAATTGGTCGATAAGAAGACCTCGTCTAGATGGAAAGGCACTGCCCCACAAAGGATGATGAGCATTAAAATCCCCAAGGAGGAGGAAGGGAGGAGGAAGTGGCTGAAGAAGGGTGGTTAAGGCAGCAGGTGTAAGAGTCCTGTCAGGAGGGAGATAAAGATTGCATACTGTGACTGCAGAGTCTAAGTGGACCCTAACAGCAACTGCTTCCAATGTAGTTTGGAGAGGAATCCACGTGCTAGCAATGTCTGTACGGACCAACGTACAAACGCCACCAGAAGCCCGCAAGGGTCCGACCCGATTTCGACAGAAAACACGGAACCCACGGAGGGTCGGTGAGTGAGCATCAGTAAAATGAGATTCCTGGAGAACCACACAAGCTGCTGAGTAGGACGAAAGAAGGGATTTCAATTCCGGAAGGTGACGATAGTAGCCATTACAATTCCATTGGAGAACCACAGAACGATGGTTTAAATGAGGGCTGAACACGCTAAATCCAGTCATACCGCCGGGTCCCCACCCGTCACCGACAAGGAGGGGGCGACATCCATAAACGACAGGTCAGAATCCGGTTGTGAAGCCGGGGAAGGGACCTCCGGTGACACCAGAGGCTCTTTGTCCCGGGACTTATGTTTCTTCTTCTTTTCAGGCTGAGATCGAGGAGGGCTGTGTGGCATAATGGAGCCAGCTGCAGCAAGATCAGGAACAGAAAGAGACCGGGCGACCTGGGGGCCGATAGACCGCGGCTCTCGCGGTCGCCGCGCTGCAGCAGACCTTTGACCGGGAAGGTGCCGGGAAGGGGCATCCCGGGAGAGGCGCCCTTGACCGGCAGACGCCGAAGGAGTGGGACACTTATCCGGCTGGGGAGGGGGAGCGGCGCCCAGAGGAGAAGGTGTGGGAGCCGCAGGGGAGGGGGGAAGGAGAGGGGTCCGGGACGGGGGTAAGGAAGGGGGAGGAAGGGATGAAGATGTAACCAAGGCGTAACTAGATGTCATGGACACAGGGTGCAATCGCGCATATTTCTTACGGGCCTCTGTGTAGCTTAAACGATCAAGAGACTTATACTCCTGTATCTTTTTTTCTTTCTCATAGACTGGGCAATCTGCTGAACGTGGAGAATGACTACCATGACAATTTACACATACAGGAGGGGGAACACAGGGACTCCCCTCATGGAGTGGACGTCCACAGTCACCACAGAGAGGGTCCTGGGTACAGCGAGAAGACATGTGGCCAAAACGCAAGCACTTAAAACACCGCATAGGAGGTGGGATGTACGGCTTCACATCACAGCGATAGACCATAATCTTAACTTTCTCAGGAAGGGTATCCCCTTCAAAGGCCAGGATAAAGGCACCAGTATCAATACGATTATCTTTAGGACCCTTCTGAACACGCCGAACAAAGTGAACACCCCGCCGTCCGAGATTGTCCCGAAGTTCCTCATCAGTTTGAAGGATGAGGTCTCTGTGAAAAATCACACCTTGTACCATATTTAGAGACTGGTGAGGGGTAATGGACACGGGAATTGTGCCAAGATGGGTACAGGCACGAAGGGCCGCAGATTGGGCAGCCGAAGCAGTTTTTATCAGTAACGAACCCGACCGCATCTTGCTCAGGGAGTCCACTTCGCCGAACTTGTCTTCAATGTGTTCCACAAAGAATAAAGGTTTGACACTGGTGAAAGTATCTCCATCAGTCCTGGTGCAAACTAGATAACGGGGGAAAGGCTTTGCCCCTAGACGACGGGCCTGACCCTCCTCCCAGGGGGTAGCCACGGAAGGGAAGGCCGAAGGGGCAAGAGAAGCAGCACTTGAGGAATCAGTACCACGCAGAGAGACGGCCGCAGAAGAGCGGCCAGAGGTTTGGACCCTTATGCGTTTCATCTGCATAGCGTCCGCCCTGATACCACCCACTCCGATCAGGGGCTCTCCTCACGGGCGCCACCCAGCCACAGCAAGGGCCGTCTGGCACGGCGGCCATTGCCGGGAGTTCCGATGCTCCAGGATGACGAGCAACCACTCCAAGGCATGCATGAGGAGGTCACAGCTCAGGCATCAGAAGTGTGATCCCTGTGTGTTCAGGGGGCTCAACCAAAAGGGTACATAGCGACCCCACCACACGGGCTGGCTACCGTGCTGGCTATGCACCCTAGCATCAGACAACGACGTAGAAGAAAAGGTGGAATATACTAGGAGGGCACACGTCGGAGACACTAGGTAAGGTGCTCTTCCCCAAATGGCTCACACTACGGAAGAGAAATTTTGGAATGGAGGTCAAACCCCAGAGGGGACCAAGGAATGCCGAAAGCAGGAGATGATTACGCAACAAAGCCAGAGTGTAAAACCAACAGAACCAGGAGGATAGCGGGGGCCAACATAAGCAAGGACAATAATAGAGGGAGAGGAGAGGGCGAGGGTAAAGGGGTATGGAGGGGAAAGGAGGGGAAGGGAGGGGAAGGGAAAGGAAATGCAGCCCGGGAGAGAAAGAAGGCCGCAATGGCTCGGGGCCCGGTGCTCGCCACGCACGTATCCACAAAAGAGTTGTGGCCCCCTGGGGGGCTCAAGCAACATATCCCAGGCATGTATTATAGGGTTCATGTCTGGAGAATATGCTGGCCACTCCAGTCGACCGATGCCGTTATCCTGAAGGAAGTCATTCACAAGATGTGCATGATGGTGGCACGAATTGTCGTCCATAAAGACGAATGCCTCGCCAATATGCTGCCGATATGGTGGCGTTATCGGTCAGAGGATAGTGTTCACGTATCGTACAGCCGTTACGGCGCCTTCCATGACCACCAGCGGCGTACGTTGGCCACCCCCTCCCCCCCATAATGCCACCTCGTCCGCCCCGATAGCTAAGTGGTCAGCGTGACGGATTGGCGTCCTCCAGCACGGGTTCGATTCGTGGCTGGGTCGGAGATTTTCTCCGCTCAGGGGCTGGATATTGTGTTGTCTTCATCATCATTTCACCCGCATCCGGCGCGCAGGTCGCCCAATGTGGGGTCGAATGTAATAAGACCTGCACCAAGGTGGCCAGACCTGCCTGTCAAGGGGCCTCCAGGCCAATGACGCCTAACGCTCATTCCTTTGCCAATGACATCCCAAAACAGCAGGGTACCTCCACCTTGCTGCACTCACTGGACAGTGTGTCTAAGGCGTTCAGCCTGACCAGGTTGCCTCCAAACACGACGATTGTCTGGTTGAACGCGTATGCGACACTCATCAGTGAAGAGGACGTGATGCCAATCCTGAGTGGTCCATTCGGCATGTTGTTAGGCCCATCTGTACCGCTCTGCACGGTGTCGTGGTAACAAAGATGGACCTTGGAAATGAGTCGGGAGTTAAGCTGCGCATCATGTAGCCTATTCCGTACAGTTTGGGTCGTAACTCGACGTCCTGTGGCTGCACAAAAAGGATTATTCAACATGGTGGCTTTGCTGTCAGGGCTCCTCCAAGTCGGAATCCGTATGTAGCTGTCATCCACTGCAGTAGTAGTGCTTGGGTGGCCTGAAGGAGGCATGTCATCTACAGTTCCTGTCTCTCTGTATCTCCTCCAAATCCGAACAAAATCGCTTTGGTTCACTCTGAGACTGCTGGACACTTCCCTTGTTGAGAGCCCTTCCTGACATGTAAATAGGAACGCCTATCTCAGACAAAAAGTGTCTGCGGCACTTGTTAGCTCGGTTACTGCTGCTGCAATACCAGGTTATCAAGATTTAAGTGAATTGGAACGTGGTGTTATAATCAGCACACAAGTGATGAGACACAGCATCTCTGAGGTAGCGATTAAGTGGGAATTTTCCCATGCGACCATTTCACGAGTGCACCGTGCCGCCGTTGGATAAGCAGCTGCAGCAGCAAGTCGTATACTCTTAGCTCACTCATTTGTTACATAGTTTAATTCTTAATTTCTTTGCGTGTTTTTGGTACTTGCATTGTTTAATTCATAAATTTCGGGCGTATTATAGTATTTGAGAGTGTAGCATCGTGTTTTAGTACCTGAATAGTGTAATTTCGCTTAGTCTCCTTCCGCCGCTGAGCAGTGTCAGCAGTGCGCAAGTAGCAGCATTACTGCATTTACTAGGCAATCTTGTATTTTAACAACCGTTTAAATTTTGTCGATTTGTTTGCGCTCTCTGTAGATTAGTTCAGACGTTCTTTGCAAAACAGTTTTTAGCATGGATAGGGACTGCAACTGCTGTGTTCGGATGCAGGCTGAGTTGGCATCCCTTCGCTCCCAGCTTCAGGCAGTGTTGGCTTCGGTCACACAGCTTGAGGCTGTTGCCAATGGGCATCACTGTGGGGGTCCGGATGGGGGTTTGTCGGGGACGGCCAGCTCGTCCCACGCATCCCCTGATCGGACTAAGACTGTGGTTGCCCGGGATACTGCCCGCATTGAGGCTGATCCCTCACCTGTGGCAGAGTGGGAGGTCGTTTCAAGGTGTGGCAGGGGGCGAAAGACATTCCGGAGGGCTGAACGGAAAGCCTCTCCAGTTTGTCTGACGAACCGGTTTCAGGCTCTGTCTCAGGCTGATACTGATCTTCGGCCTGACATGGCTGCTTGTCCTGTTCCAGAGGTTGCCCCTCAGTCTGCAAGATCCGGGCAGTCGCAGAGTGTGGGCTTACTGGTAGTTGGGAGCTCCAACGTCAGGCGCGTAATGGGGCCCCTTAGGGAAATGGCAGCAAGAGAGGGGAAGAAAACCAATGTGCACTCCGTGTGCATACCGGGGGGAGTCATTCCAGATGTGGAAAGGGTCCTTCCGGATGCCATGAAGGGTACAGGGTGCACCCATCTGCAGGTGGTCGCTCATGTCGGCACCAATGATGTGTGTCGCTATGGATCGGAGGAAATCCTCTCTGGCTTCCGGCGGCTATCTGATTTGGTGAAGACTGCCAGTCTCGCTAGCGGGATGAAAGCAGAGCTCACCATCTGCAGCATCGTCGACAGGACTGACTGCGGACCTTTGGTACAGAGCCGAGTGGAGGGTCTGAATCAGAGGCTGAGACGGTTCTGCGACCGTGTGGGCTGCAGATTCCTCGACTTGCGCCATAGGGTGGTGGGGTTTCGGGTTCCGCTGGATAGGTCAGGAGTCCACTACACGCAACAAGCGGCTACACGGGTAGCAGGGGTTGTGTGGCGTGGGCTGGGCGGTTTTTTAGGTTAGATGGCCTTGGGCAAGTACAGAAAGGGCAACAGCCTCAACGGGTGCGGGGCAAAGTCAGGACATGCGGGGACCAAGCAGCAATCGGTATTGTAATTGTCAACTGTCGAAGCTGCGTTGGTAAAGTACCGGAACTTCAAGCGCTGATAGAAAGCACCGAAGCTGAAATCGTTATAGGTACAGAAAGCTGGCTTAAGCCAGAGATAAATTCTGCCGAAATTTTTACAAAGGTACAGACGGTGTTTAGAAAGGATAGATTGCATGCAACCGGTGGTGGAGTGTTCATCGCTGTTAGTAGTAGTTTATCCTGTAGTGAAGTAGAAGTGGATAGTTCCTGTGAATTATTATGGGTGGAGGTTACACTAAACAATCGAACTAGGTTAATAATTGGCTCCTTTTACCGACCTCCCGACTCAGCAGCATTAGTGGCAGAACAACTGAGAGAAAATTTGGAATACATTGCACATAAATTTTCTCAGCATGTTATAGTCTTAGGTGGAGATTTCAATTTACCAGATATAGACTGGGACACTCAGATGTTTAGGACGGGTGGTAGGGACAGAGCATCGAGTGACATTATACTGAGTGCACTATCCGAAAATTACCTCGAGCAATCAAACAGAGAACCGACTCGTGGAGATAACATATTGGACCTACTGATAACAAACAGACCCGAACTTTTCGACTCTGTATGTACAGAACAGGGAATCAGTGATCATAAGGCCGTTGCAGCATCCCTGAATATGGAAGTTAATAGGAATATAAAAAAAGGGAGGAAGGTTTATCTGTTTAGCAAGAGTAATAGAAGGCAGATTTCAGACTACCTAACAGATCAAAACGAAAATTTCTGTTCCGACACTGACAATGTTGAGTGTTTATGGAAAAAGTTCAAGGCAATCGTAAAATGCGTTTTAGACAGGTACGTGCCGAGTAAAACTGTGAGGGACGGGAAAAACCCACCGTGGTACAACAACAAAGTTAGGAAACTACTGCGAAAGCAAAGAGAGCTCCACTCCAAGTTTAAACGCAGCCAAAACCTCTCAGACAAACAGAAGCTAAACGATGTCAAAGTTAGCGTAAGGAGGGCTATGCGTGAAGCGTTCATTGAATTCGAAAGTAAAATTCTATGTACCGACTTGACAGAAAATCCTAGGAAGTTCTGGTCTTACGTTAAATCAGTAAATGGCTCGAAACAGCATATCCAGACACTACGGGATGATGATGGCATTGAAACAGAAGGACGACACGCGTAAAGCTGAAATACTAAACACCTTTTTCCAAAGCTGTTTCACAGAGGAAGACCGCACTGCAGTTCCTTCTCTAAATCCTCGCACAAACGAAAAAATGGCTGACATCGAAATAAGTGTCCAAGGAATAGAAAAGCAACTGGAATCACTCAATAGAGGAAAGTCCACTGGACCTGACGGGATACCAATTCGATTCTACACAGAGTACGCGAAAGAACTTGCCCCCCTTCTAACAGCCGTGTACCGCAAGTCTCTAGAGGAACGGAGGGTTCCAAATGATTGGAAAAGAGCAAAGATAGTCCCAGTCTTCAAGAAGGGTCGTCGAGCAGATGCGCAAAACTATAGACCAATATCTCTTACGTCGATCTCTTGTAGAATTTTAGAACATGTTTTTTGCTCGCGTATCATGTCATTTCTGGAAACCCAGAATCTACTATGTAGGAATCAACATGGATTCCGGAAACGGCGATCGTGTGAGACCCAACTCGCCTTATTTGTTCATGACACCCAGAAAATATTAGATACAGGCTCCCAGGTAGATGCTATTTTTCTTGACTTCCGGAAGGCGTTCGATACAGTTCCGCACTGTCGCCTGATAAAGTAAGAGCCTACGGAATATCAGACCAGCTGTGTGAAGAGTTTTTAGCAAACAGAACACAGCATGTTGTTATCAACGGAGAGACGTCTACAGACGTTAAAGTAACCTCTGGCGTGCCACAGGGGAGTGTTATGGGACCATTGCTTTTCACAATATATATAAATGACTTAGTAGATAGTGTCGGAAGTTCCATGCGGCTTTTCGCGGATGATGCTGTAGTATACAGAGAAGTTGCTGCATTAGAAAATTGTAGCGAAATACAGGAAGATCTGCAGCGGATAGGCACTTGGTGCAGGGAGTGGCAACTGACCCTTAACATAGACAAATGTAATGTATTGCGAATACATAGAAAGAAGGATCCTTTATTGTATGGTTATATGATAGCGGAACAAACGCTGGTAGCAGTTACTTCTGTAAAATATCTGGGAGTATGCGTACGGAACGATTTGAAGTGGAATGATCATATAAAGTTAATTGTTGGTAAGGCGGGTACCAGGTTGAGATTCATTGGGAGAGTGATTAGAAAATGTAGTCCATCAACAAAGGAGGTGGCTTACAAAACACTCGTTCGACCTATACTTGAGTATTGCTCATCAGTGTGGGATCCGTACCAGGTCGGGTTGACGGAGGAGATAGAGAAGATCCAAAGAAGAGCGGCGCGTTTCGTCACCGGGTTATTTGGTAACCGTGATAGCGTTACGGAGATGCTTAATAAACTCAAGTGGCAGACTCTGCAAGAGAGGCGCTCTGCATCGCGGTGTAGCTTGCTCGCCAGGTTTCGAGAGGGTGCGTTTCTGGATGAGGTATCGAATATATTGCTTCCCCCTACTTACACTTCCCGAGGAGATCACGAATGTAAAATTAGAGAGATTAGAGCGCGCACGGAGGCTTTCAGGCAGTCGTTCTTCCCGCGAACCATACGCGACTGGAACAGGAAAGGGAGGTAATGACAGTGGCACGTAAAGTGCCCTCCGCCACACACCGTTGGGTGGCTTGCGGAGTATCGATGTAGATGTAGATGTAGAATATCAGGAATCCCCTAAAACATCAAATCTCCGACATCGCTGCGCCCAGAAAAAGATCCTGCAAGAAAGGGGCCGACGACGACTGAAGAAAATCGTTCAATGTGACAGAACTGCAACCCTTCCGCAAATTGCGGCAGATTTCAGTGCTGGGCCATCAGTAAATGTCAGCATGCGAAACATTCCACGAAGCATGGGATTTCGGAGGTGAAGGCTCAGTCATGCGCCCTTGATGACGGTACGAGACAAAGCTTTATGTCTCGCATGGGGCCGTCAACACCAATATCGGACTGTTGATGACTGGAAACATGTTGCCTGGTCGGACGAATCTCATTTCCAATAGTATCGAGCAGATGGACGTGTACTGGCATGGAGGCAACCTCATGAATCCATGGACCCTGCATGCCAGAAAGGGACTGTTCAAGCTGGTGGAGGCTCTTTAATGGTGTGGTGCATGTGTAGTTGCAGTGATATAGTGACGTGATACGTCTAGATACGACTCGGACAGGTGACATGTATGTAAGCATTATGTCTGATCACCTGAATCCATTCATGTCCATTGTGCATTCCGACGGACTTGGGCAATTCCAGCAGGATAATGCGACACCCCATACATCCAGAACTGCTACAGAGTGGCTCCAGGAACACTCTTCCGAGGTTAAACACGTCCGGTGACCACCAAACCCCGCAGATATGAACATTATTGAGCAGTTCTGGGGTGCCTTGCAATTTGTTGTTCAGAAGAGATGCCCACCCCCTTGTACTCTTACAGATTTATGGACAGCCCTGCAGGATTCGTGGCGTCAATGGCCTCCAGCACTACTTCAGACATTAGTCGAGTGCATGGCACATCGTGTTGCGGCACTTCTGCGTGTTCGCGGGCGCCCTACACGGTATCGGCAAGTGTACCGATTTATCTGGCTCTTCAGCGTATTTCTCATGGACGCGGATCGCTGGGTGAAGGTCACCGTGCTCCCCACAGATTACAGAGTGGTGCGGAACGTGAAGGCGGCTCGGATGCATGGAGCGGGGCCGAAGGTACAGGGTTCGGGAGACCTTACCTCCCCTTCACTGGCGATTGTTTAAATAAAGACACATCCTAAATCGGAGTATGTAGAGCCCATACACCTTTGAGGTAATAGTAGGACTGAGCCAGTATCTTACGTCTGAGCTGGAATTCTACACTGTTATAAACATAACCCAACAGATCTCAGCAAGAAAGTGACATCGTAGGTCTAGATCAGTATGCTAGAATTCCACAACGCTACATAAATATCCTGACAGCTCTGCGATGGATTGTAGTATCACAGAGCCACCTCATATGCCTCTGTCAACAGCTTGTTTCCAGGTGAGACATCCTGAATTCCGACGTCGTACTAATGCCACGCCGATATTCCAAATCTCCGATTGTGACGTCATGGAGGCTGTGTTCTATGTCAACCAGAATGACAATATACTGTTTAGAATTTCCCGCGAATTTGTACTTAGTACAACAGGTCTACTTCCACATGAAACACACTAGCACAATTGGGCTGTTCTTTTGCATTTTCCACTAGAATTTTGAACTTTCCACCAAAATGGGAATTTCCTGGCAAAATGTGACTTACTCGCCATTTTATACATAGGGCAAATGGGCTGGCCTTTGTTAAATGGAGATGGAGGTGGAGGTGGGTAAACACTTGAGTCATCGGCGACATCATCGACGTCATTGGTGACCGACTTTTTCCTAGAACCAGCCCTTTTATCCTACTGAAACAAGTAGTATAAATTATAGCCACGCACTGGCAGACATTGTCTTGCTGAAATGTAAGGCATGATGGCTTGCCATGAAGGGCGACAAAGAGGGACGTAGAATATCATCCATGTGCAGCTGTGCTTTAAGGATGTCCTGCTATGAAATGAAATGGCACCCCAGACCATCACTTCTGGCAGTTGGACCATATGATGGGAAGGTGTCTGGTTGATATTCCACTGATGTCTAGAGACGCTCCATATATGTCTTTGCTTGTGACTGCGCCTCAGTTCGAAGTGAAACTTATTATTGAAGATAATTCTATTCCATTAAATGAGATTCGAGGCCAAAGGCGTCTTCTGCTCGTCTGTCAGGTTGTGCAGTACAAACCGGGTATAAATCATCTCCATTTTCAAATGCCCTTGAACAGTAGTGCTCACACTGTCTTCACTATCTTCAGCTCTTCTACTATTAGTCTCAAACACAACTGGCAATCATCTGCAAGCATCCGCCATACTGGTTCGATATTGTGTGGCATTGTGCTTGTCGATCCGAAAGCAGCTCATCTTCGACTACTTGCTTTCCGTCTCTAAACCATTTCAAGCACTCTAACACAGATGTTTTACTTACTGCTGGAACACGATACACTTACACTAATATTCCATGTGTCTCCATCACTGTTTTTTCCTAAATTGAGCCAAAACGTCTTGTTAATGTATTGCTTCATTTCTCACCCTATTTGACAATGATATGAGTTCACACACTGACTGTTAGCTTGGTTCTCAGCGTGCACCACTGCTTCGCTTCAGTGATTGATTGAGGTTATGGGAATAAACGGAGAGGTCATCAGTCCTACGATTCCAATGTTACTCGTGAAAGAAAGAGGGTCTGCTAAAAGTGGACATATCCAGTCAGAGGAGTTAAACTGTAAAACGATGAAGTTAAAACACACACAACCCCCCCCCCCCTCTCTCTCTCTCTCTCTCTCTCTCTCTCTCTCTCTCTCTCTCTCTCTCTCTCTCTCTCTCTCTCTCTCTCTCACACACACACACACACACACACACACGAAGGCATAAAAGGGTAGACCAAATCTAAAAACGGGAGAGGCGGAGCGATAAAAGAGCTGTCTTCACACGGGGGAATGATCGTGGGTCCCAGAGCGAGAAAACATGAAGCGAGACCCCAACCCTGGCCCTATTCTAGGAGTAAAGCAAAACCTTATATCCTAAAGAAAAACCACTTTCGTGGAGGAAACTGAGTACCTGTTGAAACATCCATGAATTGTCTGCTAATATTAAAGATAAGGAATCTTGAAGACTGTACTTAGCACGAAGCACCAAAAGAGGGGTGACATACCACCAATACACATGGTACTGCCACTCTGGCCCCACAACCACATTGTGGGGTGACCCATCACTCAAGCGTAAACAGTGGGTGAGCCTAGTATGAGCAACATAGGCCTGCTCAGTTAGTCATGCCGTCTAACGCACGGCTTTCCGGTTTGGGAAGGATACCTGGTCCCCGGCACGAATCCATCCGGTGGATTTGTCTCGAGGTCCAGGGAGCTGGCTAGTCTGTGGATGGTTTTTAGGCGGTCTTCCATCTGCCTCGGCAAATGTGGGCTGATTCCCCTTATTCTGCCTCAGCTACATTATGTCGGTGATTGCTGCACAAGTAAGTTCTCCACGTATGCGAACACCACCATTATTCTACCACGCAAACATAGGGGTTACACTCATCTGGTTTGAAATGTTCCCTCGGGGAGGGGGGGGGGAGGTTCCACCAGGGGTGGTTCCCGGGGGCTGAACCACCCAATAACCCTTAAAGAGTCGTTCGGTGTGGTACGTCAGAGGGATGAAGTGGACTGCAGTAGTCATCATGGTGTTGTGGACCACTGCACCTGTGGTGGGGATGGAGCCTCTACGTCGTTTCTAGGCCCCTAGTTAACATACAATACAATAATCAACACATAGACGGTATAAGACAGTGGACTGCTTCCGAGAGGAGCAGAAGCAAGAGCGCCAAACCACAGTAGTCTTCTTGATTGTGCAAAGTTTATTACTGATAGCAGTAGCGCACCAGATGTCATTCCACTTCTGGGCAAAGAGAGATTTGGCCTAGATTCGCCCATCTGCAGCTGGAACCGTAACAGGGAGTGAGGGTAAGTATCTGCTTCTCCCGTGAAACGGTAAGATGGTTCATTCCATGGGATGCCCAAATGATTAAGGACCCAGAGGAAGACAACTGAGCTGGCAGCACATCGGAGGGCAGAGAGAAGGTCATGGGTAGCGGAGACCAAAGGGTGACCAGATCAGCATCAGTCGACTGCCCACAGGTCCTCATTCAGTCAGTACATATAAGAACACTGTGGAGTGAGTACCAAAATGGAGAGCTCTGTGAATGGCTAGGAGCTCTGATGTGAACACACTACATGATACCAGCAATAAATAGTATTTTAAGCCAGAAGTACAAGTGAAAGCATATCCCACTTTATCGTTTTAGAATCACCATTTTAGAAGCTTCTACCACCCTAGAACTCTTCGAGGATAGAACTTAGATGACGCCAAAAGACCATAGGTGCGACAGAGACTTTAGTACCATGGGATAGATCAAACCTAATCCATGGTCATGGCACCATCCAAGGGAGTGTGTGGGAAGAAATACACAGGGTACATTCCAGTGAAAAGAGATGAAGATCCCGAAAGAAGAAAGTGAGAGACATTCCAGCCGGCAGTCTCACCCATGAGTACTTATCAGGAGGGCGGTATCTCTCGTTTGCCAAAATCACAGGGTACCCAGGATGGTCAGGGAATCGGCGAATGACGATTGTGTAAGAAACCAGGAGTTGGTTCCATCATATTTGTAGATGGGGAATCCCTGTTTCTGTGAGGAGACTGACAATGGGACTAGCCTCAAGCGTAGCAATAGCCAGATACTTCTCACAATGGTGAACAGTATCAATTATTTTCAGAATGGGAGAAATCGCTGAGCGAAAACAGTGTCTACCATATTCTAGTCTGGACAGGACCCGAGCATGGTAAAGATAGAGAAGAGTAGCACAATCTGCACCCTAAGATGTGTGGGCCAGGAGGTGGAGAGCCTTAATCATCTGCATAGACTTAGTCTTCAGGTGGCGAATATAGGGCAGCCACATCAGCTTTTATAAAAAATAAGGCACAAGTAACGGGACTGTGTTACAACATCTAGAAGCTGGTCGCCTAAATGAAGTTCTGGATCGGGGTGTACTGTTGGTCAGCTGCAAAAACGCATAACCCGCGTTTTTGGAGGGGGGAGGCGGCCCACACAGAGGCCCATCCGATGGCGCCTTGGAACCGGCGCTCAGCAGATGCTGCAGAGTGAGAGCTGCACCAGACGCAAAAATCTACGTTATACAATGCCGGGCTAACCAGAGACCCAACAGACATTACACGCTTATGGGTGGCTATGAGGAAGAGGGGCGCACTTGCACAGAACCCTGTTGGATACGGTTCACCTGAATCGTAAGCTGAGGCAAGTGCCAGCTTGAACCCGGAAGAGCCGGTGGGAGAAAAACTCGTGGATAAAAATCGGAAGGGGGAACAAAAGCTCCAGTCAGGGAGGGTTAACTAAAATGTCAAAGAAGACTGTGAAAATTTGCTGGAGGTCAGTAAACGCTTGTCAGATTTCTGTTTCCTAGCGGTGGAAATGGTCAGTAGGAGATCGTTGGGTTGTTTTGGCGAAGGAGACCAGACAGCGAGGTCATTGGTCTCATCGGATTAGGGAAGGATGGGAAAGGAAATCGGCCGTGCCCTTTGGAAGGAACCATCCCGGCATTTGCCTGGAGCGATTTAGGGAAATCACAGAAAACCTAAATCAGGATGGCCGGACGCGGGATTGAACCGTCGTCCTACCGAATGCGAGTCCAGTGTCTAACCACTGCGCCACCTCGCTCGGTGTAGGAGATCGTTCTTCCCAGAAGTCACAGAGATAGAGAGAGAAAAGGCCTCGAGATTCGAGTACACAATGTAATCAGAAACTCTCGAGCAGTTTACAAAGTATGTTCGTCAGGCTAATAGGGCAGTAGCTATCGAGAGACACTGTGTTCTTCCTAGGCTCAAGGACTGGGCCAAGTGTACTGTCTCGCCAATAAGAGGGGAAGGCACCTGTGAGCCAAATATGGTTGAAGACTGAGTAGATGTTGCCTCTAGGTAATGTCCAAGTGTTGGATCATCTGGTTATGGATGGAATCCAGGCCTGGGACCATGTTACACGAAGAGGTGAGAGCCTGCAAGAATACCCATTCAGTGAAGGGTTCATTACAGGGTTCAGCTTGGTGAGGGTTGAAACAGACGGGGCTCTGTTCAACTCAGCGTTTCTGCCAGAGAAAGGTGGTAGGATAGGAAGTGGACGCCGATGCTGCCACGAAGTGTGTTACGAGGTGTTCTGCAAGGACCAATGGATCAGTACACAGAACGCCTTTGAGGATAAACCATTGACAGTTGATTATCGCTGGTGACCCAGTGGGCAACTGAACTTTGACCAAACCAGCAATGGAGAGGCATACGTCCTCGAAACATAGCGCTCCCAGCATTCCTTTTTACTCTGCTTCATAAGATAGTGAGCCTTAGCACGTTTTAAAGCAACAGGGTTGGTCTGTGAAGGGTGTCGTTAAAATGGCTGCAAAACCCGTCGGCAGTCCTCGATAGTGATTGCTACGTCCATGGTCCACCACAATACCGGTCGACGACGAGGATGACCTGTGGACAGGGGGATAGCAGTGCCAGCAGCATGAGGAATAGTGGCAGAGACACCCTGCACGACCACATAAATGCAATTCGAGAGAGGTGTCGAAGTGCACAGCAGTCTTATATAAAGGTCAATTAGCCCTGCAGAATGCCCAACATGGGGGCCTGTCTGCCTGAAGGCGGCAGGAGAACGATAGAACTACTGGAAAGTGTTTACTGTCTCGAAGATCATCATCATGGGATGCCCAATAAGAGGAAGCCACGAGAGCAGGGGAAGACATCATGAGATCGGTAGCAGTAAAGGTGCCATCAGCAGCACTGAAGTGGGTAGGGGAATTGTCCTTGAGGCGACTCAAATCTAAGTCTGTAATTACTTGGTCAATTAACAGACAAAGGGGCGGGAGGTGCTGTATTAAGGCAGACAGTTCAATGTAACGAAGTGGCCTACCTTGAGGGAGGTAGACATTTAAAACAGTGACTGCATGGGTCATTTGCATCGTAGCGGCTATTGTTTCCAGATTTTTTTTTTGTTTTAGGGCGCCAAACTTCTATGGTCATTAGCGCCCGGTCCGTGACTTAGGAAACAGTAAAAAACCGAAATTGAAAACCAGCAGGAATGGGAACGAAAGTCATAAAATTGGAGAAACTAAAAGCAGAAGGAAGGCTTAAAAATACACTACAGAAAGGGGTTGGTTGTCCCCAAAAAAAGCTTCAAATGACTGACGTCATTTCACTGGCACTAATAAACTTGAGAACGCGGTCGGCTGAGCGCGTGTCATCTGCTAAAATCGACGATATATCAGGCGATAGCTGTAGACGGGAGCGTAACGGATTAAAATAGGGGCATTCAATTAAAAGGTGTCTTACCGTCCACAGCTGAGAGCAGTGGGGACAGAGTGAGGGAGGATCACCGCTTAAAAGATGTCGATGGCTAAAAAGACAGTGCCCTATCCGGAGTCTAGTTAAAATTACCTCCTCCCGACGACGCGTTCGGGAGGAAGAGGTCCAAGCACAAGGAAGAGCTTTCGTGTCCCGCAATTTATTATGGGTAAGTGTCAACCAATGCGTGTGCCATAAATGAACAACAGGTCGACATAGAACGCTCCGTAGATCGGCGAAGGGAATCGACTGAATAGCTGGCCGAAGAAGAGAGACTGCAGCCTTGGCCGCTATATCGGCCGCCTCATTTCCACAGATACCAAAGTGTCCCGGGAGCCAGAGGAACGCCACCGAGACGCCCCCCAGGTGGAGCAAGCGCAGACAGTCCTGAATCCGGTGGACCAGAGGGTGCACAGGATAAAGAGCTTGGAGACTGAGGAGAGAGCTGAGAGAATCTTAGCAGATAACGTATTGTATCCGCTGATGGCGGCGGATGTAGTGGACAGCCTGGAGAACAGCGTAAAGCTCCGCAGTATAAACCGAACACTGGTCGGGAAGCCGAAAGTGATTTGGGGTGTCGCCAACAATATAGGCACTCCCTACACCTAACTATGTTTTCGAGCCAGCAGTGTAAATAAATGTGGCTTCCTTCATTTGTGCACATAGAGCAGCAAATGCCTAACGATATACAAGTGAAGGGGTACCATCCTTGGGAAATTGACAAAGGTCACGGAGCAGGCAGATCCGGGGACGGAGTCAAGGCGGTGCTGTACCCCAAGTTGTCAAGAAGGTTTTAGGAAAGCGGAAGGAAAGAGAATGGAGCAGTTGACGGAAGCGGACTCCCGGTGGTAGTAGGGAGAAGGGGCGGCCTGCATACCCGACATCAAAGGAGGCGTCGAAAAACATGTCATGGGCTGGATTAGCAGGCATGGAAGACAGATGGCTAGCATAACGACTCAGAAGGACTGCTCGCCGATTGGACAGCGGAGGTTCAGCAGTCTCAGCATAAATGCTTTCCACAGGGCTGGTGTAAAAAGCTCTAGACACTAAACGTAATCCACGGTGGTGGATAGAGTCGAGACGCCGAAGAACAGACGGCCGAGCAGAGGAGTAGACTATGCTTCCATAGTCCAATTTCGAGCGCACTAAGGCGCGATAGAGGCGGAGAAGGACCACTCGATCCGCTCCCCAGGAGGTACCATTCAGGCCACGGAGGGTGTTGAGGGATCGCAGACAGCGAGCCGAAAGATAGGAAACGTGGGAGGACCAGCACAGTTTTCTGTCAAACATAAGACCCAAGAATTTAGCGACGTTTGAAAACGGAAGGTTGACAGGACCTAGATGTAAGGAGGGCGGAAGAAACTCCTTACGTTGCCAAAAATTAACACAAACGGTCTTACTGGGAGAAAAACGGAAGCCGGTTTCGATGCTCCAAGGGTGGAGGCGATCGAGACATCCTTGAAGACGTCGTTCAAGAAGGCTGGTCCGTTGAGAGCTGTAGTAGATCGCAAAATCGTCCACAAAGAGGGAGCCCGAGACATCAGGAAGGAGACAATCCATAATTGGATTGATGGCAATGGCAAACAGTACAACACTCAGCACGGAGCCCTGGGGTACCCCGTTTTCTTGGGAGAAGGTACGGGAGAGAATAGTGTTCACCCGCACCCTAAATGTGCGCTCTGCCATAAATTCGCGAAGAAAAAGGGGCAGCCGACCTCGAAAGCCCCAAGAGAACAGTGTGCGGAGGATGCCTGTCCTCCAACAGGTATCGTATGCTCTCTCCAGATCAAAAAATATTGCTACTGTTTGGCGTTTCCGGAGAAAATTGTTCATGATATAAGTGGAGAGAGCTGCAAGATGGTCAACTGCAGAACGATGCTTTCGGAATCCGCATTGGGCAGGTGTTAAAAGACTGCGGGATTCCAGCCACCACGCTAAACGGTAATTCACCATACGCTCCAAAAACTTAGAGACACTACTCGTGAGAGAAATGGGGCTATAGCTAGAGGGGAGATGTTTGTCCTTTCCAGGTTTCGGAACAGGAACGATGATAGCTTCCCGCCATCGTCTGGGAGAAGTACTGTCGGTCCAAATTCGATTATAAAGGCGAAAGAGGTAACGCAGACTATGGGTTGATAAATGCAGCAACATTTGGACGTGGATACCATCTGGTCCTGGGGCGGAGGAGCGAGAAGAAGAGAGTGCATGTTGGAGTTCCCGCAAGGAGAAAACAGTATTGTAACTTTCGCGATTTTGAGAGGAGAAAGCAAGAGGTCGCACTTCCGCTGCACGTTTCTTCGGGAGAAACGCTGGCGGGTAATTTGGAGAGATCGAAATCTCAGCAAAGTGTTTACCCAAGGAGTTAGAAATTGCGACGGGGTCCACTTATGTGTCATGCGCGACAGTGAGCCCAGAGACCGGGCAGAAACTAGGCGCGCCCGATAACCATCGAATCCGACTCCAAACTTCCGAGGAGGGAGTGATGGTGTTAAATGAGCTAATAAAGAATTTCCAGCTTGCCTTCTTGCTATCGCGGATGACGCGACGGCATCGCGCTCGGAACTGCTTATAGCGGATACAGTTGGCCAAAGTAGGATGGTGGCGGAAAACGCGGAGAGCACGTCGCCGTTCTCGTATTGCATCACTGCATGCCTCGTTCCACCAAGGAACTGGGGGGCGCCGGGGCAATTCGGAGGTGCGTGGTATTGAATGTTCCGCAGCGGTAAGAATAACGTCGGTAGTATGTGTGACCTCATCGTCGACGCTGGGAAAGTGACGGTCATCGAATGTCGCTAGAGACGAAAAAAGTGTCCAATCGGCTTGGGCAAACTTCCAGCGTCGCGGGCGCATGTAGGGCAGTTGAGGCTGCAGTCTAAGGACACATGGAAAGTGGTCACTCGAGTGTTTATCATCAAAGGCGAACCATTTGAAGCGCCGAGCTAGCGGAACAGTACCGACCGCAAGGTCCAAATGAGATAAATTTGTCGTGGAGGAAGACAAAAATGTAGGGACCCCAGTGTTGAGGCAAACTAGATCTGCTTAGTGGAAGACGTCTAGCAATAGTGAGCCACGTGGACAAGGATGTGGAGATCCCCAAAGCGGGTGGTGGGCATTGAAGTCCCCAACCAGCAAATATGGGGGTGGAAGCTGACCAAGAAGATGAAGGAGATCAGCTCGTGCCATTGGTGTGTATGATGGAATGTACACAGTACAAAGAGAGAACGTGTATCCAGAAAGGGAAAGACGGACGGCGACAGCTTCGAAGGAAGTGTTTAAATGGATTGGGTGATAATGGAGAGTTTCATGGAGAAGAATCACGAGTCCTGCATGTGCTGGAGTGCCTCCAACAGAGGGGAGATAATATCGGACGGACTGAAAATGAGGGAGAACAAAGCAGTCATGGGTACGCAGCTTTGTTTCCTGAAGACAGAAGATGACCGGCGAGTAGGATCGTAAGAGGATCGACAATTCATCCCGATTGGCTCGAATACCGCGGATATTCCAGTGGATAATGGACATAGGGTGAACAGAAAATGGAGGAATTTGACCAAGGTCGCTGTCAACTCAACGACTGCTCTGAGCTTGCGACCGACAGCATGGAATGGCATTCAGCTGAAGGCAGAAGATCCTGATCCATAGGTTGGTCAGGAGCAGCTCCTGCCACCAGCAATGGGCCGGTTGATGGGCCACCAGCTGTGCGCCTCGGCGACACAGAAGACGGCCGAGCGCGATTTCCGCCAGGTGGTGGTGTAGATGGGACACGCCTTGGCGGAGGAGGAGAGGAACTGGGTTTCTTTGTAGCCTTCTTGGAAGTATGATGTTTAGAGGAAGGAGGAACCGATGGTTGGGAAGTTGCCGTACGTAAAAACTCTTCACGAGTATGCTCTTTTTTCGGTGTCTGACTTTTGGGCTCGAGATTTAGCAGAACTCGACGAAGGGTGAGCCAGAGAGTGGGCAGGCGAAAGTGGTGAGGTTGAACGGGCGACCTTTGCGCTGGCCGATCTGACGACTGTGGCACTAAAGGTGAGGTCGCAAGTCTGCGTGGCCGCCTCCTTTGTTGGCGGAGGAGAAGCAAGGACAGTGCTGTATTTTCCTTTCTGAGGCACGGTGGGCTGTCGACTGGCGAATAATTTTCGAGCAGCTAAGGTCGACACCTTTTCCTTTACTCTGATTTCCTGAATGAGCTTTTCGTCCTTAAAAACGGGACAATCTCGAGAGGAAGCAGCGTGGTCACCCATACAGTTGATGCAGCGAGGGGATGGAGGTGGACAAGCACCCTCATGGGCATCCTTGCCACACGTAACACATTTGGCCGGATTGGAACAGGACTGGCTGGTGTGATTGAACCGCTGACAGTGATAGCAATGCGTAGGGTTTGGGACGTAAGGGCGAACGGAAACTATCTCATAGCCGGCTTTGATTTTCGATGGGAGTTGAACTTTGTCAAATGTCATGAAGACAGTGCGGGTTGGAATGATGTTCGTGTCAACCCTTTTCATAACCCTATGAACAGCCGTTACGCCCTGGTCAGACAGGTAGTGCTGAATTTCTTCGTCAGACAATCCATCGAGGGAGCGTCTACAAACGACTCCACGCGAGGAATTTAAAGTGCGGTGTGCTTCCACCCGGACAGGGAAGGTGTGTAGTAGTGAGGTACGGAGCAATTTTTGTGCCTGGAGGGCACCAACTGTATCTAACAACAGGGTGCCATTCCGTAATCTGGAACAAGACTTTACAAGACCTGCAATTGCGTCGACACCTTTCTGAATAATGAAATTGTTGACCGTGGAGAGGTCGTGACCTTCGTCAGACCCAGAAACAACAAGGAACTGTGGCAACGATGGAAGAACTGACTGTGGCTGGGACTCAGTGAACTTACGTTTGTGAGCAGACATAGTGGAAGGTGAGGAAACCATTGCGGAAGAATCCCCCACGATTACTGGCGTCTCCGATGGCGCGCTCCTCCCTTGTGAGGGCCCTCTCTGAGGGCACTTTCGCCTTAGGTGATTGTTCACACCTCAGGTCACAGCTCCCGACAAACGGACGGAGGGACCAATCGGCACTTTCGAAAGGTATCAGCTTGGGTAATCACCCCTCCCTGGGCCTGGCCGTTACCAGGGGGTACGTACGTGTCCTACCTGTCTACCCGGGGCGGGGAATTACGCGTTACCCCGTCACCGGCTACAGATGGAAGTGCGTGGGTCGGCCTTCAGACATGCACAGGGAGGAAGAAAGAGAAAGGGAAAGGGAAAGGAAAGAAGAGAGGTCTCAAACGCCGCAGCGGAGAAAATGGTAAAGAGAAGAGGTAAGGAAAAGAGAAGGACAAAGGAAGGATGAAGACATACAAGCAAGGAAGGCGAAGAATGCGGTACATTTACAAGCGTCCGTCTCCGGACGTAGGCACAAACCATACTCCCAGAGGGGGAGAGAGGGAAGGAAAGAGCCATAGGTGAGGGGGGGGGGGGCGAAGATGTGGGATGGGGAAGGATGCGGAAAGGGAAGGTATGCAGCTCGGAAAGGAAAGAAAGCCACATTAGCTCGGGGTCCAGTGATTGCTATGCACGTATCCACAAAAGAGTTGTGGATCCCCTGGGGGGAGTGTTTCCAGATTGGTATGAATGGTGATCCAATCACTATTGAAATCAGTGTGAACCAAAGTGCAGACCCCTCCAGATGCTATACTCGGGCTGGCAAGGTTCCGACAGATAACCATGAAACGTTGGAGACTGGTCATCATGGAAGTGCGTTTCTTGAACTGCAAGACAGAAAACACAATAATAGGAAACCGGTGCTGTGCTTCCCGTAGGTGACGATAATATCCGTCGCAATTTCACTGGATTATTGTGAGGTGAGAGTCGAGGTTGACATACGGGAGGAGAAGTGAGGTCAGGTTGACAACCATAAACAAGATGTCAGACTCCGGTCCTGATGGGGGAGATGGCACCTACAGGGGCACTGGGGGGATCTTGTTCTGTGACTCTTGTTTCTTCTTCTCTTTCGGAGTTGGAGGAGCACAGGGCACAAAGGGAGAAAAGCCTTCTGCAAGATCCAGAACCAAAGGAGAGCAGGCGACATTATGGTGCACAGATTTTGCATCTCTTGACTGATGTTGTGGTTTAGGCTTCCTGTCAAAGACGCTAGGGGAGGGCCCTGAGGAGGTGGGAGGGGGCTCCATCACCAGCAGGTGCTCCCCGAGCGGAGCAGCTCCCAGAGGGGAGCAAGCCCCCAGAAGGGAGCAAGCCCCCAGAGGGGATCAAGCCCCCAGAGGGGATCAAGCCCCCAGAGGGGAGCAAGCCCCCAGAGGGGAGCAAGCCCCCAGAGGGGAGCAAGCCCCCAGAGGGGAGCAAGCCCCCAGAGGGGAGCAAGCCCCCAGAGGGGAGCAAGCCCCCAGAGGGGAGCAAGCCCCCAGAGGGGAGCAAGCCCCCAGAGGGGAGGGTGTAGGAACTGTGGCAAATGCTGAGGGGAGGGTGTAGGAACTGTGGCAAATGCTAAGGGGAAGGTGGCGGGGGGGGGGGAGAGTGGAGAGGGGGACAGGGTTGAGGTAAGGAAGAGGTAGGATGGGGGAAATGATGTGAGAGAGACAAAAGTTGAAGAAAGTGCCACTGGATGGGGTCTGTCATATATTTGGCGAGCCTCAGCATAAGCCAGACGATCCAGGGACTTGCACCCTGGGATCTTCCTTTCTGTCGTGAGAGCTGGGCAATCTGGCAAGTGGGGTAAGTGGCGATCGTGACAACTGACACATACAGGTTGTGGAACACAGGGGCTTCCCTCTTGAAGTGGGCGTCCACAGTCACCACACAGACTGTCCGTCGTACAGTGGGAAGACTTATGCCCAAAACACACGCACCGAAAGCACGTCACAGATGATGGGACGTATGGCTTCACATCACATCCGTAGCATCTAAGCTTTACCTTTTCTGGGAGGTTACCTCCCTTTAAAGTGAGGATTAAGGCGCCAGTATTGGTGCAGTTGTCTTTATGACCCTTTCGCACACTTCAAATAAAATAAACGCCTAGTCGCTCCAGATTAGCCTTGAGTTCCTCATCAGTTTGCAAGTGAAAAATCACTCCCTGGACCATACTCAGACTGGTGAGGGGTAATAGACACTGGGACATTGCCCAGACGATCACAAGCATGAAGAGCTGCATACTGGATAGAAGAAGAAACTTTGATCAACAGAGAGCCCAACTGCATCTTACTAACAGACTCCACTTCACCAAACTTTTCCTTTATATTCTCCACAAAAAGATGGCTTTATGGATGTGATTGTGTCACCGTCTGTCTTAGTACAGACAAGGTAGCAGGGGAAGTGTTTCATCCCAAGACAGCGAACCTGGCCCTCCTCCCAGGGTGTAGCCAGGGAAGAGGAGGCTGCTGGGTCATATGAAGCAGCGTTAATTGGTTCTTTATTGTTCGAAGACATGGCCGTTTGAGAACGGCCAGAATTTTGCAGCTTGATACGCTTCATGGGCCAAGCATCTGCCCTGATACCACACACTCCTACCAGGGTCTCCCCCCATACACGCCACCCAGCCACAGCAAGGGTTGCCTGGCACAGCGGCTGTTGCTGGGAGTTCCAATGCTCCAGGAAGACAAGCAACCACTCCTTGGATTACGGGGATAGGGATCTTTTCAGGTATCGGTAATGTGATCTCTGTGTTGTCAAGGAGCTCAGCCAGATGGGAACGTAACATCTCCACCACACAGACTGGCTACATGTACTGGTGATCTAGCAGGCAGAGGGGGACTACGACAGGGGAGGAAGAGGGGAAGAATGGGTGGGCACAGGAATCCATACACGGGGGGGGGGGGGGTTCACTTCAATGATCTTCATGGTAGGGGTGCTTAGTGATATGTCTCAGTGCTTATGCCGAGGAAACTCTTTCTATCCAGTGCATTTTTAACGTATTATGGTACCCTTCACAGAACTTTTCAGATGCCTCTTTAAATCTGTAGGCAAACAACTATGGAATTTTGTTGTTTTTATGGATATTTCATTCAGTAAAGCAGGTGTTCTTTCAAATACTCTGTCATAGATTTCTGTTGTGTTCTTGGTTAAAGTTATAGATTGGTTGGTTGTTTGAGGTTTAAGGGCCGAACAGCAAGGTCATCAGTCCCTTGTTTCAAATGTGGTCCATTCCGCTAATGTGACATCTCAGGAAAGTCAGAACAATAAAAGGGAAAAGGCTAAAAACGTAAAGGGGCAGTCATGGTGTCAATGGTAAAAACAAAACGAGGGAAGTCAGCAAGAGAACGAACCCAACGCTGTGCTGAAGCAGCACAGGCAAGACCACCTGTGACTTAAAGGGTACAACCGCTAGAATGTAGAAGTACGTATGGGAAAAGGAGACTAACCAATCCTTGATAAAAAAAAGGGGGTAAAACAGAGTAAAAGGGGAAGAAAAGAGGATTTCGGTCAGGGAGGTGAATCGGGAATCTCGGAACACTGCTTACAGTGGGAGACACCCAAACACTCACCACCCTGCCCCAATACCAGAGAGAGGTTAAAAACCTTAAAACTGAGAATAAAAACCAGTTTCCTGGAGGAAACCGAGAACCAGAGAGACCATCTGGGAATCATCAGCCAACATCAAAGGTAAAGTGTGGGGGAGTATGTACTCAGCACACAAAGCCAAAAGAAGGGGGCATTCAACCAAAATGTGTGCTACTGACTGGAAGGCTCCACAACCACGAAGTGTGGGTATCTCATCACGGAAAAGAAAGCCATGAGTCAGCCTGGCATTGCCAATGTGGAGACGACACAGTGTGGTCGAGTCCTTTCGGGATAGGCGAAAGGAAGAACGCCACGGGCCTGGTGTCACCTTCTTTGCACGAAGCTTATTAGACAGGGGAGTAGCCTCCCAAGAATTGGCCCATGACTGTACGAAGTGGGATTTGATGTGAAGCCGTGAATCCGCTGCAGGAGGGGGTCACAGAAAACGGGGGTAAGTGACTGCTCCCCCAGCCAATCAATCAGCGAGCTCATTACCCGGGATACCCACACGGCCAGGGACCCAAATGAAGTCAATGGAACAAGCAGCATGGTGAATATCAGCAGGATGGTCATGGATGGCAGAGACCAACGGATGGCGCGAAAAACACAGGTCAATAGCAAGAAGGCCACTCATCGAGTCCGTACATAACAAAACGCGGTTGTGTTGGGACTGTTTAATAAAGGTAAGGGCCTGGGAAATTGCCATCAATTCGGCAGTGAACACCCCACATGTAGGTGGCAGCAGATGATTGTCCATTCCGACAGAGGACGTGAAGGCATACCCCACATGATCAGCAGATTTAGAGCAATCAGTGTAAAAAGCAACAGCATCCCGAAACTCTCATAAAATTTGGCTGAAAAAGGAACAGAACACCACCGGGGGAATGGAATCTTTTGGACCTCGGCGGAGATCCATCCGAATTGGAGGCCGAGAAACTAACCAAGGGGGGTGGAGGGGAGGGAGTGAGGAAGACAGGACAAAGAAGGAAGCTGAAAATCACGGCGAAGAGACGCAAGGCGGAGCCCAACCGGTAAACCCACCCGAGGGCGGGAGTCGGGTGGGCGACGTCCATGGTCTGGGAACAGGATAGAATATGAAGGATGAGGGGGAGAGGAACGGATAGCGAGTGCATAAGACACCAGAAGCTGGGACCGCCGAACAGAAAAGGGGGGGGGGGATCCCAGCTTCAACCAGGAGACTGTCAACAGGGCTAGTAGGGAAGGCACCGGTGGCCAAGCGGATACCATGATGGTGGTATTCCAGCACGTGCAGTGTGGAAGGAGCAGCTGAACTTAAACTTGACAAACATAGTCCAAGCGAAACAGAACTAGATTCAAATGGTTCAAATGGCTCTGAGCACTATGGGACTTAACATCTTAGGTCATCTGTCCCCTAGAACTTAGAACTACTTAAACCTAACTAACCTAAGGACATCACACACATCCATGCCCGAGGCAGGATTCGAACCTGCGACCGTAGCAGTCCCACGGCTCTGGACTGCAGCGCACGGACACCGCGGCCGGCAGACAGAACTAGAGCACGATAAAGACAGAGGAGGAGGGAACGATCCGCACCCCAAGAGGAGTGGGCAAGGAAGCGAAGGACATTGAGTTTATAGAAACATCCTACCTTCAGATGTCTGATATGGGGCAGGCTAGTGAGCTTGTTGTCAAAAAGAAGACCCAGGAAACGAAACTGTGGGACCACAGGCAATCGTTGGGCATCGAGATAGAGCTCTGGATCAGGGTGGATCATAGTACGGCGACAGAAGTGGACCACCCGCGATTTTAGAGGCGAGAATTGAAACCCCTGTGAGAGGGTCCATGCAGAGGCACGCCGTATAGGTCCCTGGAGCTGCCGCTCTGCAGATGCCATCGAAGAGGAACTAACCCAAATGCAGAAATCATCCACATACAGGGCAGGGGCGACCAAAGGACCGACAGAGGCCACAAGTCTATCGATAGCAATAAGGAAAAGAAGGACACAGAAGACAGAACCCTGTGGGATGCCCGTCTCCTGGGTCCGTGGAGAACTAAAAACAGTACCAACTCAAACTCTGAATGACCGATGGAACAGGAACTGGCGGATAAAAATCGGGAGTGGGCCCCAAAGACCCCACTGATGAAGGGTAAGTAAGATGTAATGGCGCCAGGCTGTGTCATAAGCCTTGCGAAGGTCAAAAAACACTGCAACCAAATGGCAGCGCTGGGAAAAAGCCTGCCGAACTGCGGATTCCAAGCGAATTAAATGATCGATTGGAGACCGCCCTCTCGAAAGCCACACTGGTAAGGGAACAATAGATCCCGAGATTCGAGGACCCAATTGAGCCGATGGGCTACCATCCGTTCAAGTAACTTACAAACAACATTGGTCAAACTAATTGGCCGATAGCTGTCAACAGATAGGGGGTTCTTACCAGACTTAAGGACAGGAACCACAATGCTATCCCTCCACTGAGAAGGAAGTCACCCTGGAGCCAGATACGGTTAAACACCCGAAGATGATGTTGCCATTGTGGAGCACAGAGGTGTTGAAGCAGTTGGTTATGAATGGAATCTGGGCCAGGGGCCGTATCATGAGAAGATAGAGCAGAAAGAAATTCTCATTCAGTAACAGGTTCGTTGTAAGATTCTGACTCACAAGGGGTAAAACAGAAGGTGGAAGCCTCAGCCCGCTGTTTCTGGTGAAGGAAAGCAGCTGGATAGGAGGCTGATGCTGAGGCCACTGCAAAATGGGTCGCAAGATGTTCTGCAAGAACTAATGGGTCCGTACAAAAGCCATCTGGGAAGTGAAGGCCTGGGAGAGAGCGAAGTGTAGCCCATACTCGTGACAGAGGGACAGTAGAACCAAAGGAAGAAACGAATCGTTCCCAACATATCCGCTTGCTCTGTTTGATTAAATAACGGGCTTTAGCGCGAAGGCGTTTAAAGGTAGTAAGGCTGGCTACGGATGGGTACCTCTTAAAGTGTTGCAAAGCTTGACGGCGATCACAGATGGCAATGGCAATGGCCGTACTCCACCATGGGACTTGCTGGCGTCGAAATTGTCCAGATGAGCGCGGGACAGCAAGGTTAGCAGCGCGAACAATCGCGTCAGACACGTCAAGTAGGACGTCATCAATACAACCCGACAAAGAGGGAAGAAACACGACCTGTGCAGTGTATAGAGGCCAATCGGCACGTTGGAAAGACCAAAGAGGTAACCTGTCCATCGGGGAGCGGGAAGGGAGCGTGATAATCAACGGGAAATGATCACTATCACAAAGGTCGTCGTGTGGCGAACAGTGTAATGAAGGGAGGAGAGAGGGAGAAGAAAGAGAAAGATCAATGGCAGAAAAGGTACCATGACCGGCACTGAAATGAGTAGGGGAGCCATCATTAAGAAGGCACAAGTCGTGGTCTGCAATAAATTGGTCTATAAGAAGACTTCGTCTAGATGGAAAGGCACTGCCGCACAAGGGATGATGAGCATTAAAATCCCCAAGGAGGAGGAAGGGAGGAGGAAGTTGCTGAAGAAGGGCAGTTAAGGCAGCAGGTGTAAGAGTCCTGTCAGGAGGGAGATAAAGATTGCAAACTGTGACTGCAGGGTCTAGGTGGACCCTAACAGCAACCACTTCCAATGTAGTATGAAGAGTAATCCACGTGCTAGCAATGTCTGTACGGACCAACGTACAAACGCCACCAGAAACCCGCAGGGGTCCGACCCGATTTCGACAGAAAACACGGAACCCACGGAGGGTCGGTGAGTGAGAATCAGTAAAATGAGATTCCTGGAGAACCACACAAGCTGCAGAGTAAGACGAAAGAAGGGATTTCAGTTCCGGAAGGTGACGATAGTATCCATTACAATTCCATTGGAGAGCTACAGAACGATGATTTAAATGGGGCTGAACATGCTGGAGCCAGTCACCAGAGGCTCTTTGTCCCGGGACTTATGTTTCTTCTTCTTTTCAGGCTGAGATCGAGGAGGGCTGTGTGGCATAAAGGAACCAGCTGCAGCAAGATCAGGAACAGGAAGAGACCGGGCGACCTGGAGGCCGACAGACCGCAGCTCTCGCGGTCGTCGTGCGGCAGCAGACCTTTGGCCTGGAAGGTGCCGGGAAGGGGCATCTCGGGAGAGGCGCCCTTGACCGGCAGATGCCGAAGGAGTGGGACACTTCTCTGGCTGGGGAGGGGGAGCAGCGCCCAGATGAGAAGGTGTGGGAGCCACAGGGGAAGGGGGGAGGAGAGGGGTCCGGGATGGGGGTAAGGAAGGGGGAGGAAGGGGTTTAAATGTAACCAAGGCGTAACTAGATGTCATGGACACAGGGTGAAGACGTGTATATTTCTTACGGGGCTCTGTGTAGGTTAAACGATCGAGGGACTTTTACTCCTGTATCTTCTTTTCCTTGTTATATACTGGGCAATCTGGTGAACGTGGAGAATGACTACCATGTCAATTTACACACACAGGAGGGGGAACACAGAGACTCCCCTAATGGAGTGGACGTCTACAGTCACCACAGAGAGGGGCCTGTGAACAGCGGTGAGACGTGTCCAAAACACAAGCACTTAAAATGCCTCATAGGAGGTGGGATGTACGGCTCCACATCACAGCGATAGACCATAATCTTAACTTTCTCAGGGAGGGTATCCCCTTCGAAGGCCAGGATAAAGGCACCAGTATCAATACAGTAGTCTTTAGGACCCTTCTGAACACGCCGAACAAAGTGAATACCCCACCGTACGAGATTGTCCCGAAGTTTATCAGTTTGAAGAATGAGGTCCCTGTGAAAAATCACACCTTGTACCATATTTAGAGACTGGGGGGGGGGGGGGGGGAAATTGACACAGGAATTGTGCCAAGATGGGTACAGGCACGAAGGGCTGCAGATTGGGCAGCTGAAGCAGTTTTTATCAGCAACGAACCCGACCGCATCTTGCTCAGGGAGCTCACTTCGCCAAACTTGTCTTCAATGTGTTCCACAAAGAATAAAGGTTTGTTATCTCCATCAGTCCTGGTGCAAACTAGATAACGGGGGAAAGGTTTTGCCCCTAGCCGACGGGCCTGACCCTTTTCCCAGGGGGTAGCCGTGGAAGGGAAGGCAGAAGGGCCAAGAGAAGCAGCACTTTAAGAATCAGTTCCATGCAGAGAGACAGCCGCAGAAGAACGGCCAGAGTTCTGGACCCGTATGCGTTTCATTTGCATAGCGTCCGCCCTGATACCACCCACTCCGATCAGGGGGTCTCCTCACGGGCGCCACCCAGCCACAGCAAGGGCTGTCTGGCACGGTGGCCATTGCCAGGAGTTCCGATGCTCCAGGATGACGAGCAACCACTCCAAGGCATGCATGAGGAGGTCACAGTTCAGGTATCAGAAGTATGATCCCTGTGTGTTCAGGGGGCTCAACCAAAAGGGTACATAGCGACCCCACCACGCGGCCTGGCTACCGTGCTGGCTATGCACCCTAGCATCAGACAACGACGTGAAAGAAAAGGTGGAATGTACTAGGAGGGCGCACGTCGTAGACACTAGGTAAGGTGCTCTTCCCCAAATGGCTCACACTACGGAGGAGAAATTTTGTAATGGAGGTCAAACCCCCAGAGGGGGACCAAGGAATGCCAAAAGGAAGAGATGATTACGCAACAAAGCCGGATTGTAAAACCAACAGAACCAGAAGGATAGTGGGGGCCAACATAAGCAAGGACACCAAGAGAGGGATAGGAGAGGGCGACGGGAAAGGAGCAAGGAGGTGAAAGGAGGGGAAGGGGAAGGAAATGCAGCCCTGGAGAGAAAGAAGGCTGCAATAACTCGGGGACCCGTGCTCGCCACGCACGTATCCACATGAGAGTTGTGGACGCCCTGGGGGATGAAGTTGTAGAATGAGTACGCGGCATATATCCTTTTTCCCAGCTTATTCCATATGTTCAGTCTGCGAGAATATTGCTGTTGAGTTTATAGACATCATCAGTAGCATATACTTCGTCTTCTTTAACCTCAGAGAGTTGTTAGAGAGATTCTGTAAGAGGCCTAAATGTTTTGCAGAGTGACTTGTCCGTTTGAAAATGCTATAACCAGAGCAATCACAGCTCTGCACAAACCACAAGCTTGTGTTCATGAACGACTTTTTATTCTGTCGACATACTGTGAAACGTCCCCTTGGAAATATTATGAAATATGAAACGTACCCTTAGAAAACGACAGTGCTGCTAAACCTCTTACGTTATTTGATTTTCAAACAGCTGAGCAAAACTCAACTTACTCAAACAGTTTTCTCTTTATTCATTCTGATCATCATTAAACTGACACACAATATTTTTAGAGCAACGCAATCTGACTTTCAATAATCCTTACAGAAGTATGGCCCTGACTAACAATGACATATACCTTTGATGAATCACTCACCTCACAAAAATCTTTGTTACTCGAACTACTACAATACAGCGAGCGCCAATACTGACAGATAAATAAAAGATTCTAACTACTGTAGGCCCTAACTACTGATAGGCATGGTTAGCAAATGAAAGATTGATAGAGAACAATCAATGTATTTACCTTAATAATGTTCAAAAGCCATCATATATATATCTATCAATTCATGACATCCATCTTTACAAATTTCCTTTTTCTGGCGGACACGCGTCCAGAGTGTCCGCTTATAGCAACCTCTCAAAACTCTGGCATCTCTCTCCCCATATCCACCATTGCTGGCGGCTCACCTCCAACTGCCCAACGCTACGTGCTGTTCACATCCAACACTACAATACCGAATAGTCCAAGAGTGAGTCCAACCAGCCACAGACTGCACACAGCACAGTCAGTGATTTTCATAAAGAGCGCTACTTGGCGTAACCAGCATAAAAACCTAAACAGCCTACTTGCATAGCCCCCATGCGCCCCACAAAAAATTTTGCATATTGTTTTGGGCAGTGGCCAATAATTATTTGCTAATTCTTTTTATATTAACGATAACAAATACATCAAATGCACACACTAATTGATACACTGTTGGTCAAAAGCAAAAATTTCCTCACAATCCATAAAGACAGTCCTGATCATTCATCACAGTAGTAATTACATTGCACAAAGTCAGATCAGTAAAAGAAAATGCATATGGAAGTAGTGGATTTCCATGCAGTCTTGAAGTAGTGTTGTCCTTCCAGTGGAAAGAAAGTGCTGACTGTTGACATGCAGACAGGTAATGGGCCACAACAAAGTAAACCCACAGCAGAGTCAGTCGAAGTTTTGAAGAATATTAGTAGGTAGGTCATCACAGAGCCGACCCACTGTAGTCCTGGTAGAGATTTTGGTATTGGTGGGCCACCAAAGGTACAGACTCACTGTAGTCCTTGTAGAGATGCCCAGCAGCCATCCGTTTCAACTGTGTGGGTGCACAATCATCGAAGAGCCTTGCGAATAATATAGCAAGTCCATGAACCACCACTTGCGGACACTCAAAAAATTTTTGAATTGTCGTTAGAACCAACAGTGCTGTTAACCAGTCCCTTGCTGAATTATCAACACCGATGCTGTAGGGAAGCAGCCTACTCACGCCATATAAAATTCATATGCTTTCCATTGTGTGCCAGCCTAGTCCGCTGTAACTAGCTATGACGTCACCAGTGTTGCACAATACCTTAAAGGTAAAGTAAATAATCTGAAAAAGTAATAGCATGTCAGGAGTGATGCTAAAATAATAATGTGTCAACTTTCAGTTGGGTAACTTAGATAGTTTTCGAAATTTGGACGTTTTACATTAAAATTCATCGGCGCAACAGGAAGGAGCTAGAAACTTCAAAATTTGTATTCGGATTCCCTTTTCATTGTTATTTAATGGAAACAGAATGCTGGATCTCTAAAAGCAATATTTTGGTTGAAATTAATGATTTTCTGATTTTGTGTCCTAAGAGTTCAGAAGCAAGACAGATTAATTAACTGATTAGATAATGCTACGATATTTAGATTTAGGTAGAAGGGAGATACGCTATAATAACAAAGATGTGAGAGGTTTCAAAAGGGTAGCTATAAAACTATAGCTGTAGCGTCTCTCCAAAGGGCAAGTTCAGAGCTCATCTATTGCGTGCTGTACAACTAAAACAATTCTCTCGCCGAAAGTATTTAACCTAGCCTCATTAGAATTTTATTATAGATACTTACCTGTGTGCTGATTGCATAATTAAATAGAGAGCTTCATTGGCCTTTATCAAATGAAGCCATTCATTATTTAGTAACTTTAAGTGGTGTTTTGCTAGCCTAGTGGCTAGTCAGTAAGGCAAAATGTGTCTGCTGCGCCTTCGGCGGTCCATAGTCCGGCTGTATAAATAAGAGCACGAGAGCCAGAGTAAGGCTTCGCCCTACCTCCTTCACTGCTCCGATAATCCCATCCCGATTGTGCGTGGCGGAGTTGCCATTTGTCACCACTGCCAGATCCCGGTTCGGCTCCAACCTCTCCTTCCCGACCCCACCGAACACCTGATCCTTAGTCTCTTCTTCCCCGGTCTTACCGTCACCTGCGCCACCATCTATGTCCGCCCTAATGCCCCTATTCCTTTCGACTTCCTCTCCCACATTGACCGTGCCTTCTCCTCCTACGTGATCGCCGCCGACTTCAACATCCATAGTCGTTCCGCCGCCCAGATGCGGCAGTGGCATCGGTTCCTATCCTCCCTTCAAGGCGACCTCGTCCCCATTTCCCAGCACACCTGTCCCGAATCCAAGTCCACTCCCGATGTCATCCTCTCGTCCCCCAACCTCCTTGGTCGCGTAACAGTGGATGTCCTGGAGCCCATTGGTAGCGACCATCTCCTTGTCCTCCTCACCGTTTCAGACGGTCCTCGCCCCCACCCCAACCCTCGTAATAGCCCTCCCCCAAAGTACGTCCATGATTATTCCCGTGCCGACTGGAATGCCTACCGGGATACCCTCTCCACCCAGGTCGATAGCCACCCCTTCACCTACCACCAACCAGACTACGTTACTCATGCCGCCTCCTTTCTCCAGCAGACCTTGTCTGAGGTCATGGAGGCCCACGTCCCTACTGTCGCCATCCACCCCCACCACCCTACCTTACCCCTACAGGCCGTCCTCCTCCTCCATGAATGCTGCCATCTCTATCGTGCCTTCCTCCACACGCGTGACCCGGATACACTATGACGCCACCGGCAACTCCAGTGACACATCTGAAACTTGCTCGCGGCTAAGTAATGCCGGGACTGGCGACAGACATGCACCCATTTAAATGCTACCCTACCTATAAACTCGTCCAAGTTCTGGTCAGCCTTCCATCGCCTTACCGGAACTAAACCCTCCCCCTACTATCCTCTTATGCATGACACCCCTTCCCTGACACCCTTACTAAGGCCAATCACTTTGCCTCCTACCTCTCAGATATCTATTCCAACCCCACTGATCCCCAGTTCGATTACTCCCTCTTCCCAGATGTCCGCGATCGAACTGACATCTCTGTCCCTCCCCTCGCATCTGGTTTCCAGTACTTGGACAACATTGCACATATGGAACTCAGTGCCCGTATCACTACACAGGATCTCATTGCTATACTCCGCACAAAACGCAACACCGCTCCTGGTCACGATCGTGTCACCTACCGCCACCTTCGCGAAGCTCCTGTCTCTTTACTCTCCACCCTGGCCAGGCTCTGCAATGTAGTTCTGTCCACCGGTTACTACCCCGACCTGTGGAAAACCTCCCATATCCTGATGTTCCGTAAACCGCCGTCTACCGTCTCCTCCTACCGTCCCATCAGCCATACCTCTGTCTTCAGCATGGTCCTGGAATCCATCCTCATCCGATGCATCCACCAGCATGTCTGCCAGCACCGCCTCCTTCCCGTTACCCAGTGTGGCTTTTGGTTGTCCTCCTCTTCCGATGACCTCCTCCTCCACCTCACACATTGCCTATCCGAACAACTTAATTCCCGTCGCTCCGCAATTTTCCTCTCCCTAGACCTCAAACGTGCCTCTTCAAGCTCCAAACCTTCGCCCCTCCCATTAACTACATCCGTCTGATCGGCTCCTTCCTCTCCCACCGTCCTTTTTACGTCACCATCCATAACACGGATTCCTACACCTTTTTTCCCTATGCCGGTGTGCCCCAAGGCTTCGTCCTCTCCCCCCTCCTGTACCTTTTGTATACGGCGGACATGCCGCCGCCATCACCCCCCCCCCCCCCCCCCCCGTCCATCTTCTCCAGTTTGCCAATGACACTGCCTTCCTTGCCCTCGCCCCCACCCTGCAGCATTCCCAACACCTTGTCCAATCCCATCTTGACCGGTTCACCGCTTGGTGCAACCAGTGGTTGCTGAAGATCAATCCCTCCAAAACCCAGGCGATCATGGTGGGCAAAACCACCCCTTCCTTCCGCCTCCTCGATTTCTATCTAGCCATCAATGGCCGTCCTATCGCCCTCACCCCTACCCTTAAGTACCTGTGCATCACCCTTGACCATCGCCTCTCCTGGACCCCCCCCATCTCCGGACAATCCAAGCCAAAGCACGCTCCTGACTGTCTCCTCAAGCTCCTTTCTGGCCGTATGTGGGGTCTGGACCCCTCCACCATACTCCACACCTATAAATCCCTCATCCGCCCTATCCTCTGTTATGCCCATCAGGCCTGGATCTCCGCCACCCCTACCTTTACTAAATTCCTTCAGATCCTTAAACGCCATGCTCTCCACCTCGCATATTGTATCTGTCTCCCCTCCCCCACACATATCCTGTACGACCTAATTCCGTTCCCTCACCTCGTCCTTTTCCTTGAACGGATATGGATCTTCTACACCTCCCGTAAACTCTATCCTCCTCACCCGCTTGTCTCACCCATCCTCTCCCACCCCCACCCACTACCGTGCCTGTATTCCCACGTCCCACCTGGTCTCCATCTCTCCACCCACCTTACCCTCTCCCAAGGTGGCTTCCGCCAGCTCCCCCTCCCTGATGATGCCCTCCTCCCCTCCATCTACCCCTCCTATCGACTTTGATTCCTCCCTCCTACTTCCTTTGTTTTTCCTTTGGGCACCCTCCCTCCCTTCTCTCTCCTTTAACCACATCCCCCTTCCTCCACCCCTCTTCCCCCTGGGCTTCCCCTCTCCCTTCCTCCCTTCCTTCCTCCCCCCTATCTCCCCTGCCCTTGGCATCTCTGCTCTCCCCTCTCCCTCTCCCACCCCTGTCCTCCTCTCTTGGCAGGTCCCCGGACTCATACACGCTCAGTGGACTTTCGCGCGCCAGAGATCATCGCCATCAGTGTCTCGTGTGTGTGCCTTCGTGTCTGTGTTTAGTGTTCTTTCGCCCTCACGCCACCACCGTTCACCTGTGCCGTCACAGTCGTCCGTGTTCTGTGCGCTGTGTCAACAGGTCTTAGTGTTTTTTCTTGTCCAGCGTGAACGGCTTCGTGTATATTGTTTTCAGTGTCTACAGTTTTTTTTACCCGCCATTTGTATTTTATCATCTGTACCTCCATTATGTTTTATATTGTATCACTCGCGGCTGAAGAGCAGCGTATTATGCTGCTGACAGCCCACCTTTGTAAAAGGTGTTCAAAATAACAATAAAGAAAAAAAAAAGCAGCGTAAGGCTCCAGTTCTCTTCTAGATTCGTATCAGCGTGCACTTCGTGTCGGAAGCCGCGTCTCGTTTGTGCAGTTGCCAGAAACATCCTTGGATGCCATATTATGTAACTCGGTATGCACTAAACAAGGTGTTCGCATTGGGGCAAAGAGTTAATAACGGAACGACTCCAGTGATTTCTTCACAGATTGTGTATGTCTTATTTTCACGTGTCGCCGCAGGACAGACTTTCTACCATTACTAGAATGGCGTTTGATGAGTATTAACATCAAATTTTGGCGAGCATTCACTTCGAACATTTACATCGATAACGATTATTGAACAGTTTCGTTATCTAGGGATAATAGGATCCGTCCAATAGACTCTGAACAGTTGTAATAGTACAGTAGCTGATATGGGTAATCATTTGTCTGGAATTCTATGCTTTATCATTTTCAGAATATAGTGAAAATTGTTATAGTAAACTGCAATTTCTATCAATCCCAGACATCATCTTAATCCTCAGAGTAATGAACTTCAATAATCAACAACTTTTATTCTCCATCAGAGTGGGCACAGTGAACTCTAATTACAGGCATCACGTTTTTGCTAATCACTTCATGGTTGCCAACATTGTAGTTAGAGATCCTGTTTTGAGAAGGCAACAAATAGCAGAAATAATTTTCTTTATTTTCCACCTGCCGCCCCACAGTGCGACCACTAACAGTCCCCCTTTTTTAACTTCTCACATATTGTGCATATACTATGTCCAACAGAAACATGTGTAGTGAAATGAAACTTAAGTCGAAGAACTGATGTCTATACAATTTTATGATTTGAGAATGCAGTTACAAAGGTACAGAAAACATCATTAAAGAACATAATAACGCATATAATATTTGTAGTAATAAAGGCTTTACAAAAGAATAGAAATAAACATATACATCAGTGTTACAGGATTTATCACATAAGTGTACAGCATGGGCATATAGGAAGGCGGTGGGCGTTATGGAAAGATTAGGGTTATTTTCAGAGAAAGGCCATTTATTGGCTAAAGCCTGTTGAAAGGGGCTACATAGGCCTAGGGAGGTGAGAGTGAGCAAGAGCTAGTCTGGTGAAACATAGTTCACGAAGCTACCGAAAGTAGTTGTCTGCCAAAACAAAGTCCACAGTGCCGCAGCACTGGGAGAAGCGGGAGATGTTAAATGCTACAGGGCGCGCATCTGACTCGCGGGTGAGCAAGAATACAAGAGAGCGAACCCGGCGACGGGCGGCCGGGTATATTCGACGCAACACGCGGCTTCCTCCGCCCTGATTGGACCGAGAAAACCGTGCGGGCGGCATGGAACTTTCCAGAGCGTTGTCTGCTAAGCGACGCCTGGGGAGGCGTTACCTCGTAAGCACATGAAAGAGGCGCGTGATCAAATGGCTCTAAGCACCATGGGACTTAACATCAATGGTCATCAGTCCCCTACAATTTAGAACTACTTAAACCTAACTTACCGAAGGACATCACACAACGCCCAGTCATCACGAGGCAGAGAAAGAGGCGCGTGATCAAGGTGTCCTTCCTCGGTGCTCACTTCCTGTTACTAGACCGTGGGACAAAAGAATTTACAGGCAGCTAACACTGCCGGCCGTGGATTGCCCGCATCGGTAAAATGAAGTTACCGTTTGGAAGCACATATAATAAAGTAAAATCCCTTATTGTCTGGCTCATCCTTTACATAAGTAAATAAATAAAATAATGAGAATAGTTTTCGAAACATTAACTTCACACATGAGCATTAAAACAGAACAGAATAAATAATGTCTAAACATCTTTACAAAGTAAGTAAAATATTATTAATGCAAATTATATTTGAGTATACCAGTATTCCTCATCATAGTGGATGTAGCTTAGTATTAGAAAGATTCTACAACATAAATCTTATCAGCTAAACACATAAAGACAGGAAGAACAAGCATACACAAGGGTACACAAACACATAGCGGAATAACACAAAAGGAAAAGACTGGGTTTGTTTTCAGTGTAAAATTTGATACCCCAGTCCAACCCAAAACATTATTCCATAGATCTTTCCTGTTATTTCATTTGTTCCTCAAAAAATAAAAAATCCTATCCAAGCATTCTCTCTGTGTTAATATGTTCACATATTTCTTACCTCATTATTTATTTTCCATTATCTTACCTCATCATTTGTTTCCAAGAAAATTCTACCTAAACCTTTGATCCCTACACCCTACTTTCTTTGTTCATATCCTCTTTCAAAATAATTATTCTTCATTGTACACCACGTTTTTGGACAAACCTTTTTCTTATACATTGTCAATGCATTTCTTCCAATTCATCACAACTCTTTCTCTTATATAGCCTACCCCCTCTTAAGCTAAATTAAATCTACTGAGCTCAGATGCATAAACTAAGGGACGAGGCAATGCAGCAGCACAAAACAATTAATGCATACAACAATGACAAAAAATACAAATTGGCAAGGCAAGCAGCCGTGTATCTAAATTATCAAAGCAAAGCAAATGCAACATTACAACCAATATGAGCCAATGTGCAGCAACAAGAAAAATAAATCAGCAGTACAACTGGCTTAGCAGAGTAATACAAAGTAAAACTCAGTAGCACTATGCCTGGCAAACAGCAGCAGCAAATGCAATAACTTACACATAAACCTGACAAAGCTCAAGCAGAAAAAATGTTACACAAAAGATAGGAAACGTCTAACACCAAGTCATTAAAAAATTATATATATGCAATTCTTGTGAAGGGAAATGTCTATTTGTGCTCCCTTTTTTTACAGGAAGATTATAAAATCATTACTTACTGCATCTGTAGACAGAAAGTATTTGTTAGTGTATCTCTTAAATTTTATTTTAACCAATGCTGCAGTGCAGCTACAAACTGGATATTAAACAAAATGAGCAAATACATACATAAGCAAGGCATGCAACGTGATCCACTAGCCATATGGCATTTCATAAGGCAGTAAAAAAATCCTCTCAACTAGACAGAAAGTAGACAAAAGGTTTCTCATCATTTCATTAGGCATTTCAGTAAATATCAGAAATTGTTTTTGTTGTCGTCTTAAGTCCTGAGACTGGTTTGATGCAGCTCTCCATGCTACTCTATCCTGTGCAAGCTGCTTCATCTCCCAGTACCTACTGCAGCCTACATCCTTCTGAATCTGCTTAGTGTATTCATCTCTTGGTCTCCCTATACGATTTTTACCCTCCACGCTGCCCTCCAATGCTAAATCTGTGATCCCTTGATGTCTCAGGACATGTCCTACCAACCGATCCCTTCTCCTAGTCAAGTTGTGCCACAAACTCCTCCTCAATCCTATTCAGTACCTCTTCATTAGTATTGTGGTCTACTCATCTAATCTTCAACATTCTTCTGTAGCACCACATTTCGAAAACTTCTATTCTCTTCTTGTCCAAACTATTTATTGTCCATGTTTCACTTCCATACATGGCTACACTCCATACAAATACTTTCAGAAACGACTTGCTGATACTTAAATCTATACTTGATGTTAAACTTCTCTTCTTCAGAAACGCTTTCCTTGCCATTGACAGTCTGCATTTTATACTCTCTCTACTTTGACCATCGTCAGTTATTTGGCTCCACAAATAGCAAAACTCCTTTACTACTTTAAGTGTATCATTTCCTTATCTAATACCTGCAGCATCACCCGACTTAATTCGACTACATTCCATTATCCTCGTTTTGCTTTTGTTGATGTTCATCTTATATCCTCCTTTCAAGACACTATCCATTCCGCTTAACTGCTCTTCCAAGTCCTTTGCTGTCTCTGGCAGAATTACAATGTCATCGGCGAACCTCAAAGTTTTTATTTCTTCTCCATGGAATTTCTACTCCGAATTTGTCTTTTGTTTCCTTCACTGCTTGCTCAATATACAGATTGAATAACATCGGGGAAAGGCTACAACTCTGTTTCACTCCCTTCCCAACCACTGCTTCCCTTTCATGCCCCTCGACTCTTGTAACTGCCATCTGGTTTCTGTACAAATTGTAAATAGCCTTTCCTTCCCTGTATTTTACCCCTGACACCTTCAGAATTTGAAAGAGAGTATTCTAGACAACATTTTCAAAAGCTTTCTCTAAGTCTACAAATGCTAGAAACGTAGGTCAAAAGTGCTCGAAAGTGTAATCATATGTCTTGCAGTACGAGCGTGTCGTATTTGCGATACTTTCTACAAAGAAATGTCAATAGCGAGGTAAATGGCCTCTTTTTTCTCCACCTAATGGCTTTTTTCCAGGTGACTGTCACGCAGCTGGGCGCCCGTAACACATTATGTCAAGGTCACTTACCTCCCTTACAGAAATATTTACGACAGCAGTTTCTGCTACAGTGCCAGTTTCATATAAAAATTTCACAGGTTGAAAAATTTATGTTGCAAATGTGTAGAAACAAAATGCCATAAATATAACAGTGTCCAAAAATTTCTGCCGGCATTGTGATACATTCACACATGTACACACATTTCATAACTCAAAGTACGATTCTTGGTTTCCAACATGTTTTTCAAAAACCAGTGTCCCTAACCTCTTCTCATTATTCATATACATATAAACATGTAATCACATTGATCATATAGCGTCATCTTAGTGATCATAAACGTACCTCATCAGCATAATACACATCGTTGTCATAATAATATCATTATAGGATATCAATAAAATCTGAAAATCGTCGTAGCTTCCTCCAATGATCTCAAAACGTTAAAAAAATCCTCTCTGCTCGTTTCAATAAATTCATCTACCTCAAATGTACTTCAAAAATCATGATCCCATACAAAATACATCACTCAAAGCTCTCAGTATATGAACAGTTCACAAAGTACAGACAAAACACAATTTCATAAGTGTGAATTAATTTAACTATGTAGTTACGTATATATGTGTCACTGAGATATTTAAAAAAATGTTTGTCTCTCTGTTAAATAATCAGATAGCTGTGTAATTCTGTGTTAGAGAAATATAAGTTGTATAAGCAAATACCATATTAGCTAGGGCTCCTAGCGCTTGCCACACGCTTTTTACACAAAGTAGGCGTGTACCCACTGACGATAAATGTAATTATACCCTCAGATGTTACTGATTACAGCAATCAAATGAAATGTATCGCCGAAAACCTTCTTTGTATCTTTGTAATTAAAAAATCTTTCAAAGAAAGTTCCAAGCACAAAAATTAATCACTCAAATAAGTGTACTGTAGCGCTAAACTGTGCGTCTTGTTGTAAGATAATCTCTGTCATTATTTAACAGTAAAAATGTGCCAAGTGTCTTAATTATCGTTGTCGGTAAGCAACGTTCTGTAGAAGTCAATGTACTTACTTCATAATAAACAGAAGTGAAATGCTCTGCGTATAGATATCGTAGTTATTACGTACATTACCGTGACGAAGAACGTACTGTACTGTACTTTTGTGCTATGGAAAAGGCTGTCTCATTGTAGCTATATCAGAAATGTTACTACTAAAACATGTCTTACTTTCCAGAAGAATTTAGAAAAACTATGCAGATATAAAACAGATACAGCGCAAAATCAACGATGTAAATTGTGTCACTCATTAGTAGCGTCGTGATATAATCGTACAGCTGTTAAATAAACTAACCACTGTCATTTGGTATCTCTCAGAAAGTACTTTAAATCCAGAAGGTCTTTTCAAGTTAACCAAAATGTTGCATTAAAATCTTTGTAGCAGTATAAGTTCTAAGTTGTCCGCCCCCCGTGGTCTCGCGGTAGCGTTCTCGCTTCCCGAGCACAGGGTCCCGGGTTCGATTCCCGGCGGGGTCAGGAATTTTTCCTGCCTCGAGATGACTGGGTGTTGTGTCGTCTTCATCATCATCATTCATTCATTCCCATTACGGTCGGAGGAAGGCAACGGCAAACCACCTCCATTAGGACCTTGCCTAGTAAAGCGGTGCGGGTCTCCCGCATCGTTCCCCTACGCTCTGTAAAGAAGCATGGGACTTCATTTCCATTTCCATTTCCATTTCCATTTCGTGTTCTAAGTATGTAAGCCTTATAGTCGTTACATAATCGTGCACCTAACAAACAAGAATGTGCGTCCGCAACTATGTTCTCCTTGCCGGGAATGTAGACTATTGTGATGTGAAATTCTTGCAGAAACAATGCCCAACGTTTTCACCTGTCATGACTTAGTTTTGAAGACATAAAAAATTGTAATGCACGATGGTCACTGTATATTTTTACGTGTTTACCAGAAAGAAAGAAACGGAATTTGGTAAATGCCCAAACGGAATAATTCTTTTCAGATTTTGTTAGCACGCGGCTGGCAAAAGCAATGGTTTTCTGCACAGTAGTGTCATTTTCTATGGCTTCTTGAAATAAATGGGCACCATGATCGACTTTCGAAGAATCTGTGCAAGGGCAGAAATCTTGTGACAGATCTGGATGAGCTACTACTGGCGCGATAAGTAGAGCTTCTTTCAAAGAGTTAAATTCGAACTGTACCTTTTTGTCCCAGTTCCAAACAGTATTTTTTCCAGTGGGAGAACAAAGTTTTGGTGTAACTAGAATTTGCGTATTCAGAAAACGACGGTAAAAATTTACGAGACCTAGGAAACTGCGGACTTTTTTTTCTTTTTGATAGAACTGGAATGGCTCTGATTGCTTCTAACTTTTCAGGATCCGGCTGAATGCCTTCAGAAGAAATAATATGTCCCAAAAGCTTAGCTTTTGACCAACCCAATTAAGACTTTTCCAAGTTAACTGTAATTCCAGATTCTGCAAAAATACGTAACACACGGTTGATGCGATTATGTTGTTCCCATGAGGCTTCTGCTATCAGAATATCGTCCACATATAAGGTGATATGACGTTTTAAGAACTCAGGTGATGTGGAATTTAGCCCACGAATGAATGCTGCCGAAGAAAAGTTGAAACCAAAAGGAAGTTTCCGAAATTGATAACAAACGCCGAAACAAAGAAAAGCTGTGTATTTTCTACATTCTGGATGAAGTTCGATCTGATAAAGGCTGTATCTCAGATCTCTAGAAGACAATACTTTTACACTATAAAAATTCTGAAGTAGTTCTCCTAACGTTTGCGGTCTGTGTTTCAGGAATGATGATAGTATTGATTTGTGTCTAATCTAAGACAAGCCTGATCGATTCATTTTTCCTTTCAACAACATGTAATGGATTATTGTATGAGCTTACTGTAGGCTCAATAATGCCCTCATCAAGCATAGATTGTATTTCTGTTCTAACACGGTCCCTATAAATTTCAAAGCTATTGACTTACGTTCTTTCTCCAAACTTATTTCAGCATCTTGAAAGTTTAAGATTGCTTTGTATTCATTCAAAAACTCTACTCCAAATATAATTTCTGTCGACAATAATGAAACGACAAGAAAGTTCATAGAGAAACTGTGGCTTTGACAAAAGAATTCGAAGCTGGTTTGTTGGTGTACATCTACACTTTTTCCAAATATTGCAACTTGTAATTTAATCTTAAGTAACGAAAGTGTGGGGCAATTGTTCGATTTGTTGCATTTGCTAAAGACTGTTTCGCTAAGTACTGAAATGGGACACAGCCCTGTTTGAATCCCGCCAGTTCTGATTAAATTATGGTCTATTGTTAAGATTATATCGTCTGTCGTCATGTCGGTAGTTTCTGTAATTTCTTTCTTGTCTGTCACGTGATGGAGAATTTCTCCGTAAGACTTAACTGCGCGGTGGACTGTTGCGTCTGAAATTATTCTGTCTCCCTTGATAATAATTATTTTGGTTCCCATATTGTCTGTTTATCTGATTGTCTCTGTCATAGCCATTACTGCAGAGATTTGATCTTTCCCTGTAATTAGTACTCTGTCAATGGTTGTCATAAGGGTCATTTATTTATTTATTTATTTATTTATTTATTGTTCCGTGGGACCAAATTAAGGAGAAGTGTCCATGGTCATGGAACGAGTCAATACATGAAATAATAACACGGTAGTAGAAACAGATAAAATGAAATACAAGAAACGTATTCAGGCGACAATTCGTAAGTTTAAATAAAGAAAATCAACAATGTAACACTCGAATTTGCTTAATTTTTCAGCTCTTCCAGGAGCTCCTCGACAGAATAGAAGGAGTGAGCCATGAGGAAACTTCAGTTTAGACTTAAAAGCGTTTGGGCTACTGCTAAGATTTTGGAGTTCTTGTGGTAGCTTACTGAAAATGGATGCAGCAGAATAGTGCACTCCTTTCTGCACAAGAGTCAAGGAAGTGCATTCCACATGCAGATTTTGATGTCTGCCTAGTATTAACTGAGTGAAATCTGCCAACTCTTGGGAATAAGCTAATATTGCTAACAACAAACGACATCAAAGAAAATATATACTGTGAGGGCAATGTCAGAATTCCAAGACTATTGAATAGGGGTCGACAAGAGGTTCTCGAACTTACACCACATACAGCTCGAACAGCCTGTTTTTGAGCCAAAAATACCCTTTTTGAATCAGAAGAATTACCCCAAAAAATAATACCATATGACATAAGCGTATGAAAATATGCTACGTAGACTACTTTTCGTGTTGAACTGTCACTTATTTCAGATACTGTTCTAATGGTAAATAGAGCAGCATTTAGTTTCTGAACAAGATCCTGAACATGGGCTTTCCACAACAGCTTACTATCTATCCGAACGCCTAGGAACTTGAACTGTTCCATCTCGCTTATAATATGCCCATTCTGTCTGATCAAAGTGTCAGTTCTTGTTGAATTGTGAGTTAGAAACCGTAAAAACTGAGTCTTACTGTGATCTAGCATCAAATTATTTTCCACAAGCCACTAACTTATTTCATGAACTACATTATTTGATACTGTTTCAATATTACACACAAGATCCTTCACTACCAAGCTGGTGTCATCAGCAAACAAAAATATTTTTGAATCACCTGTAATACTACAAGGCATATCATTTATATAAATAAGAAACAGCAGTGGCCCCAGCACCGACCCTTGGGGAACACCCCACTTAACAGTGCCCCATTGGGACTGAACATCACTACCACTCTCAATATTGTGGAGAATTACCTTCTGCTTTCTGTTCTTAAAGTAAGAGGCGAACCAATTGTAAACTACTCCCCTTACTCCATAATGGTCCAACTTCTGCAGTAATATGTTGAGGTCAACACAGTCAAAAGCCTTCGTTAAATCAAATAAAACACCTAGCGTTTGCAACCTTTTATTTAATCCGTCCAAAATCTCACAGAGAAAAGAGAATATAGCATTTTCAGTTGTTAAACCATTTCTAAAACCAGACTGTATATTTGACAGCAAATTATGTGAATTTAAATGCTCCAGTAACCTTGTATATACAACCTTCTCGATAACTGTAGCAGACACCGATGGCACAGAAATAGGTCTATAATTGTCAACATTATCCCTGCCTCCCTTTTTATAAATTGGCTTCACTACCGAGTACTTTAATCTGTCAGGAAACCGACCACTCCTAAAGGAAAAGATTCAGATATGGCTATGTACTGGGCTAATATACATAGAACAATACTTCAGTATTCTGCTAGATACCCCGTCATATCCATGGGAGTTCTTGGTCTTTAGTGATTTAATTATTAACTCAATCTCTCTCGTTACTATCATGGAGGAGCATTTCAAGTAACAGTCTCGGAAAACGTTTTTCTATGAGTGCTATACGATTCCCTGTTGGGACTAGGTTTCTATTTAGTTCACCTGCTATATTCAGAAAGTGATTATTGAATGTTGTTGTTGTTGTTGTTGTGGTCTTCAGTCCTGAGACTGGTTTGATGCAGCTCTCCATGCTACTCTATCCTGTGCAAGCTTTTTCATCTCCCAGTACCTACTGCAACCTACATCCTTCTGAATCTGTTTAGTGTATTCATCTCTTGGTCTCCCTCTACGATTTTTACCCTCCACGCTGCCCTCCAATACTAAATTGGTGATCCCTTGATGCCTCAGAACATGTCCTACCAACCGATCCCTTCTTCTGGTCAAGTTGTGCCACAAACTTCTCTTCTCCCCAATCCTATTCAATACTTCCTTATTAGTTATGTGATCTACCCATCTAATCTTCAGCATTCTTCTGTAGCACCACATTTCGAAAGCTTCTATTCTCTTCTTGTCCAAACTATTTATCGTCCATGTTTCACTTCCATACATGGCTACACTCCATACGAATACTTTCAGAAATGACTTCCTGACACTTAAATCAATACTGGATGTTAACAAATTTCTCTTCTTCAGAAACGCTTTCCTTGCCATTGCCAGCCTACATTTTATATCCTCTCTACTTCGACCATCATCAGTTATTTTGCTCCCCAAATAGCAAAACTCCTTTACTACTTTAAGTGCCTCATTTCCTAATCTAATTCCCTCAGCATCACCTGACTTAATTAGACTACATTCCATTATCCTTGTTTTGCTTTTGTTGATGTTCATCTTATATCCTCCTTTCAAGACACTGTCCATTCCATTCAACTGCTCTTCCAAGTCCTTTGCTGTCTCTGACAGAATTACAATGTCATCGGCGAACCTCAAAGTTTTTATTTCTTCTCCATGAATTTTAATACCTACTCCGAATTTTTCTTTTGTTTCCTTTACTGCTTGCTCAATATACAGATTGAACAACATCGGGGAGAGGCTACAACCCTGTTTTACTCCCTTCCCAACCACTGCTTCCCTTTCATGTCCCTCGACTCTTATAACTGCCATCTGGTTTCTGTACAAATTGTAAATAGCCTTTCGCTCCCTGTATTTTACCCCTGCCACCTTTAGAATTTGAAAGAGAGTATTCCAGTCAACATTGTCAAAAGCTTTCTCTAAGTCTACAAATGCTAGAAACGTAGGTTTGCCTTTCCTTAATCGTTCTTCTAAGATAAGTCGTAAGGTCAGTATTGCCTCACGTGTTCCAGTGTTTCTACGGAATCCAAACTGATCTTCCCCGAGGTTGGCTTCTACTAGTTTTTCCATTCGTCTGTAAAGAATTCGTGTTAGTATTTTGCAGCTGTGACTTATTAAGCTGATCGTTCGGTAATTTTCACATCTGTCAACACCTGCTTTCTTTGGGATTGGAATTATTATATTCTTCTTGAAGTCTGAGGGTATTTCGCCTGTTTCATACATCTTGCTCACCAGATGGTAGAGTTTTGTCAGGACTGGCTCTCCCACGGCCGTCAGTAGTTCCAATGGAATATTGTCTACTCCGGGGGCCTTGTTTCGACTCAGGTCTTTCAGAGCTCTGTCAAACTCTTCACGCAGTATCATATCTCCCATTTCATCTTCATCTACATCCTCTTCGATTTCCATAATATTGTCCTCAAGTACATCGCCCTTGTATAGACCCTCTATATAGTCCTTCCACCTTTCTGCTTTATATATGCGACTTATCAGTAACATGGACATTCCCACTACGCACTGATTCTATATCCACGACCTGTCTCTGCAGACCAGCCACTTCCTTTACGACTGTCCATATGGTTTTAATTTTATCCTGAGACTTAGCTATTCTATCTGCATACCACATACTTTTTGCCTTCCTAATTACTCTAAGCACCTTACAATACTGTTTATAATGGGCTTCTGCATTTAGATTTTAACTGTTTCTGACGTTTTCATATAATTGCCACTTTGTTCTACAGGATATTCTTATTCCTCCAGTCAGCCACCCAGGCTGCCTGTTTGTGCTAGTAACCTGTTTTGAACGTTCTAACGGAAAGCAACTTTCGAAGAGCACAAGAAAAGTCTTGAGGAAAGCATTACATTTATCGTCTACTGTATCAACACTATAAACATCTTGCCACTCTTGTTCCTTGATAAGGTTTACAAAGGTCTCTACAGCAACAAGATCAGCTTTCCTAAAAAGTTGATAACTATATTTAACACGTGTTGCAGCACAAAAATCTTTTAGAGTTAAAACTTGTGCATCATGATCTGAAAGGCCATTCACTTTTTTGCTAACAGAATGCCCTTCTAGTAATGAGGAATGAAGAAAAATTTTGTCTATGGTTGTTCTACTGTTCCCTCGCACTCTCGTTGGAAAGAATACGGTTTGCATAAGATTATATGAATTAAGGAGGTCTACCAGCATCCTTTTCCTTGCACAATCACTTATACATTTAATATTGAAGTCACCACATATAACTAACTTTTTGTATTTCCTATAAAGTGAACCAAGAACTTCCTCTAGCTTTATCAAAAATGTTGTGAAATCGGAGTCTGGGATCGATAATAACAACAGTTAGAAGTTTAACTCCACTAAATTTAACCATGCCTGCACAACATTCAAACACCTTTTCAGTGGAGTACTTTGAAACATCAATTGACTCAAATGGGATATCTGTTTTCACATAGTTGGCTACTCCCCCACACCACAAAGAGCTCCTAGAAAAGCTGCCAGCCAACCTGTATCCTGCTAAAGGACGCCTCTGAATTATCTCCTTATTTAGGAAGTGGTCAGATATACCAATAATTTCAGAGTCAACATATATAAGCAGTTCACTAACTTTATCTCTAATACCTTGTATATTTTCATGAAATATACTAATTCCCTCATTACTCGGATACCTAAGCTTTGTCGAAAGTGGTTTCTTTGTTAGCGAGACTTCACTTAAGCAGGAATACCTATCAGCTGACTTCAATATAAAAAAGGTGCAGCTCTAACAACCACTAGTACAGGAATTTTCCCATGAGTGATTCCACAACCTCCACCTATGCTGTCACCTGTAAGCTTTGCCAACCTCCCCTTTCCATACCTGTTGAGGTGCAGGCCATGTCTAGTGAAACCCATCCTGCTGATAGACTACACCGACACCACTGAAATGTGACTCATGCCTTCTGTCATCAGCGCACTCCCAGGTCTCATGTTATTACACTTGACGGCTGTATTAAGATGAGGCCGATAGTGACGCGGAAACAGTTCCACGAAATGCACATTCGTGTTGCCAATGTGAATGGCTATCTTTTCCAGGTCACCATCTATGTCATACTCCCCATCCCTATCAATACTATTATCAGCCCCACCCCACAATCACTACCTGATCCTCTTTAGCAAAATCCCTATATAACTCCCCTATGTTAACAGTCACCTGAGCCAATCCTGCATTAGGCTTCACAATGCTGGTGACCTGGTACTCGCGCCCCAACACTTCCTGCGACTGCTGGCCTACACCTCTACCATGGGAACAACCTAACAGTAGAACCTTCTCCTTTCTCTTAGACTTTGCAACTGTCCTAACCACCATAACTGCTGAGGTCTGCTGCATACTTCCTATATCTACAGCTACTACAGATTTCCCTCCACTAGACTCTGACAGTTGGTCATATCTACTGCAAACACCAATAGTAACAATATCTGAAAATCTCCTCCTCCTAGCAGATCTCTTGCCAACAGCCAGCTTCCATTCCCCAACCCTTCTCCCTCCTCATCCTATCTAGCTCCTCCTGTGCGTTTTTCAACTGCACCTGAAGGGCACAGATCTTACGCTCCTGCTCCTCTATCAACTTACTCTTGCTACATAACCTGCAGTTCCAGGAGAGGATCTCATCAGAATGCCCACTGGCTTCCCCACTGCATTCCCCCCAGTGAAAATACTTCGAACAAGTCTCACACTGCAATCCACTACTCACGAACCTACGACAAAGCCCACACTTCTCACTCATGGTAAAATTTTACAGTTATTGAAACAAGAAAACTGCTTTATCTAAGTTCCGCTAGCACAATAAGATGATGTTAAAAAACTGACTACAATAATCACAAATTTACTCTACAAGGGAAGTAACTGTTAATCAACAGCAAATGAGAATATAACAAAGACTAACACAGAAAGAAAATCAAACGTCTAATGACACAGTAACGAAACTGAAAACAGTTCCCAAAAATTTCTTCTGAAATTATTTCACCAGAAAACACCTACAACACCGGTTGAAGACTACTAAAGTTCCAAAATAAACCACTATACACAAACAATTAATTAGTACTTAGCTTTCGATGCGCTGCTACAGCTGCAACTGGTCAGCGCGGAATGTAAACACAGGTAAGAGGTTAAGTTGCTCGATACGAAACACAAATATCAGGTCACAACACAAGAAAGACGGAGGTGAATAAAGAAACCACTAATAAGTCACTTATCTAGTAAATATTTATCACAAAAACCGTTAAAATATGTATCTGAAACCTAAAAATATATGAACACTTACAGAGCGATCTCACACGCAGTCACGCGCTTATGACGTCACGATTTGAGTTGTAAGAATAGCCTTGAGTCAGTTTTTATTTCTGTCATCACGGAATTGTGACGGATGTGACTGCTAATTGTTGTGTTCGTGTTTTCGCGTCCCGCGATTGTCAGTGTCGATTGTCAGTGTCAATTTCCAATTCTTGTAACAGTCCCTGAAAAGCTTCAATGTCGTCTTTGCAACGTCCTGCCAAAATAATGTGCCGGAAATGTGTAGGCAATTTGATTAAGGAAATGCGTATAAGTTCTGAGGGGCTGTATGGGTTTGACAAGTACTTACTGTTGTGCAACATGTCTTCAAAATGTTTGAAACGACTGGAGAATTCAGATTATTCAAAGTGTTTCATCATTTTGATGCTACGTTTTACTCGGTCTTGTGTAGCTTGAGACCAACATGCTGAGAGGAAGGCATGATAAAATTCTCCTTCCCTGTGACAATCTCGAATGACCGATCGCATTCTTACAGCTGGTTCATTCTCTTTAGTAACCACACATAAATTCCAATCTGTGCTTTAATGACCAGTTGGGAGGAAAACAATGAGTCAATTGATGAAATCACGCTTGTGGATGAATGTCGTTGCCAGAATTCTTAAATGTTTTGAATTTAAGTGTCTTAATAAACAGCTTATAGTCAAAATAATCACGTCGGTGAATCGCATATCCATTATTGTTAAGTCCTGATTTCCTCCGTGTGTTTTTATGAACCAAGTTTTGGAGCATCTACTGTGTCCTTTAAGTTTTCCTGAATTTTTGCAAGTTGCGTAACCGAATCGGTAGATTCAACAGAGTCAGTTCTAGCTTTCAAGGTGTCGTGATTTTCAGGAACAATAGTTCGCAGTTTTTTTATAGCTGCTTCGTGATTCTGTAATGCATTTTCATGGCACGAAAGAAGGTTGAAATTGCTCACAAATTTGTGTTTCTACGTCATTACAAACTTTTTGACATTTAGATTCGATTTTAAGTAACTCAGCAGTCAAACCCTCAAGTGCTTGTTCAAACGTGGTGTCTATCTTTTGAAGCTGTTGCTGTGCTAGTCTCAGATTTTGTTCCATTTGTTATTGATTTTGTTAAATTTTTTGCATTAATTGCAACAATAATGTATTAGTGTCTGCATTGTGTTCCTCTATGCTTTTCAGCAGTGCATTTGCACCGGCAGCATTCGTATTTTGAAAAGCAGAAAATGTGTTGACTTCATTGAGAAAAAGGTGAGGACGCAAATCCTGAATCTACAGTATTTGCAAAATTTTATCCTGTCATTTCGGATGCCTGAGGCGATCTGTCTACACCATTATTTGCCGCCTGGTCCATTTCCCTATGCACAATTAGCAAATTACCACTACGAATGTCTTAATTCATTGCATGGTGGAGCTGGTAAGCTACGCTCGTTGTCACCGTCATTTCCCAATTTACTTTGGAGGCTGGTGTTACGTTTTTCACGCGCCATAATTATCACGTATTTCACACGATAACAAAAAAAGCACAATTTGAAGCGAAAAAAATAAGAACACACATCAACATAGCACTGAAAATAATGTCTAATTAATTGCAAGCGCGGCTGCGAAATACTTGGTGCAAGTCTACATGCATGCCACAACTGTTTTACTGTACAACAATGAAAAACTACAAATACAAAGGAGATTCTCTCTACAATTACGTGCTAGCAATGAACAATAATTACACTAATTACACAAACTATAAGGGGAAAAAAATCCGAAGATTCCATTGAGGTATCCTCGGCTAAGGGTCGACATATGGAAGGTCCCCTTAGAAAAATTATGAATGACAGCGCTGGTAAACCTCTTACGTTATTTGATTTTCAAACAGCTGAGCAAAACTCAACTTACTCAAACAGTTTTCTCTTTACTTATTCTGATCATCATTAAATTGACCACAATATTTTTAGCGCAACGCAATCTGACTTTCAATAATCCCTACAAAAGAATGGCCCTGATTAACAATAACCTATACCTTTGATGAATCACTCACCTCACAAAAATCTTTGTTACTCGAACTACTGCAATACAGTGAGTGCCAATACTGCCAGGTAAATAAAAGATTCTAACTACTGTAGGCACTAACCACTGATAGGCATGGTTAGCAAATGAAAGATTGATGGAGAGCAAACAATGTATTTACCTTAATAATGTTCAAAAGTCATCATAATATCTATCAATTCATGACATCCATCTTTACAAATTTCCTTTTTCTGGCAGACACACGTCCAGATCTTCCGCTTATAGTAACCTCTCAAAACTCTGGCATCTCTCCCCCCACATACACCACTGCTGGCGGATCACCTCCAAGTGCCCAACGCTACGTGGTTTTCACATCCAACTGCCCAACACTAGAATAGCGAATATTCCAACAGTGAGTCCAACCAGCCACAGTAGGGGCAGCAGAACCTATATTTTGTAGCCATCAGATGGACGAAAAATTATCGAACTGATGCTGTCAAATAATAGTGATATTTTCTCTTACCGTGTTTTCTCGAAGTATTCTCAGAACAATCAGTCATAATGACTTTGTGAAGATGACGTGTCGTCCGTCCCCTCATGGTGAGTACTATATGCCTACAGAACTATGCATAGCTTTTTCTAAGATAAAAAACACTGATGTCACTCACACTGTAAGACGTCGTGGTCTCCTGACCTTCATTGCTTACATATTCCGCCGTCACAATCATATTCCGCACATCAAGACGCCTCATTCGAACCCGAACTCGATAAGATAAAGTCAATGTTGTATGAATTCATGTAAACGATGTGCAAATAACAAAGAAGTGCACCGTGGTTGAAATACTCGAGGCTGGCATACACACATACATTCCAGACACGACGGTCACAGGAGCTTTTAGTTCGGGAGAGAAACCGCACAACGGGACGCCGGTCCCTTCAGAGGACGACCCAGCCTAGGTCGGCCGGTGGCCGCCCGTGGAGTGGACAGTGTGGGCCCGAGTGAAAAGGGGGAACGACCCTGTGTTTGGCTTAAAAGCAAGTTCTGCTACATTGTGTGGGAGCGGCCAGCCTATGCATTCTTTACACATAGCACGCAGTTTCAGAGATTTTCAAAGGGAGACAGCCAACGCCAATGCTACAGGTTTCCGGATTGGTTGCCTTAAATGATACGTCATTCTCCTGTTTTAGAAGAGCCATGTTGATTGGCAGACAATATTTCTGATACCTTGAGCTGAAGGAGTAATGAAAGAGACCGAAAGACATACCCCTTCATGTCTGGCATGGAGAGGCACCATTCCGTTGACGCTCTTTGAGCAAGGAACAAGTCTCTCCTCAGTACCTCACTGGGAGAGCACCTCTGTCGAGAGCAAATCGAAATGCGACTTTATATTGAGTCCTTGTGATTAAGCGTTGTTCACTGTGTTGGCCGACACACTTATTGTGTGGTGTGAACAGACAGAGTTATAGTTAAATGCCTGCGGGCGAAGTTTTGAGTGGCATCGTGGTGGACTGGTTATCTGACCGGTGTACCACGCCAATAGTTAGACTAGGGGCGAATAGGACTCCTTGATTTCATCAAGGCGTAGGGAGAGTTTGATTGGCGAAGGTCAATCAGGGTGGTGTAATGACTTAACAAAATTGAATAATAGTTAATACTGTTTATTTTAGATTCTTAGGCGCCTGATAACCGTCGAATCCGACTCCAAACTTCCGAGGAGGGAGTGAAGGTGTTAAATGAGCTAGTAAAGAAGTCCCAGCTTGCCCTCTTGCTATCGCGGATGAGGCGACGGCATCGCGCATGGAACTGCTTATAGCGGATACAGTTTGCCAATGTAGGATGGTGTCTGAAAACGCGAAGAGCACGTCGCCGCTCACGTATTGCGTCACGGCAGGCCTCGTTCCACCAGGGAACTGGGGGGCGCTGGGGCAATTCGGAGGTGCGAGGTATTGAATGTTCCGCAGCTGTAAGAATAACGTCTGTAATATGAGTGACCTCATCGTCGACGCTAGGAAAGTGATGGTCATCGAATGTTGCTACAGACGAAAAAAGTGTCCAATCGGCTTGGGCAAACTTCCAGCGTCTCAGGCACATATATGGCAGTTGTGGCTGCAATCGAAGGACACATGGAAAGTGGTCACTCGAGTGCGTATCAGCAAGGGCGAACCATTCGAAGCGCCGAGCTAACGGAACAGTACCGACCGAAACGTCCAAATGAGAGAAAGTTGTCATGGAGGCAGACAAAAATGTAGGGTCCCCAGTGTTGAGGCAAACAAGATCCGCTTGGTGGAAGACGTCTAGCAATAGTGAGCCAGGCGGACAAGGATGTGGAGATCCCCAAAGCGGGTGGTGGGCATTGAAGTCCCCAACCAGCAAATAGGGGGGTGGAAGCTGACCAAGAAGATGAAGGAGATCAGCTCGTGCCATTGATGTGGACGATGGAATGTATACAGTACAAAGAGGGAAGATGTATCCAGAAAGGGAGAGACAGTGAATGCTTGGATGGAAGTGTTTAAGGGGATTGGGTGATAATGAAGAGTATTATGGAGAAGAATCATGAGTCCTCCATGTGCTGGAGTTCCTTCAACAGAGGGGAGATCAAATTGGACTGACTGAAAATGAGGGAAAACAAAGCTGTCGTGGGGACACAGCTTTGTTTCCTGAAGACAGAAGATTACCGGCGAGTAGGATCGTAAGAGGATCGTCAATTCATCTCGATTGGCTCGAATGCCGCGGATATTCCAATGGATAATGGACATAGGGTGGACAGAAAATGGAAGAATGTGACCAAGATTGCCATCAACTCAACGACCACTCAGAACTTGCGACCGACAGCGTGGAACGGCATTCAGCCGAAGGCAGAAGATTCTGATCCATAGGTTGTTCAGCAGCAGCTCCTGCCAACAGCGATCGGCCGGTTGATCGGCCGCCAGCAGCGCGCCTCGGCGATACAGAAGACGGCTGAGGGCGGTTACCGCCAGGTGGTGCTGTAGATCAGACACGCCGTGGCGGAGAAGGAGAGGACTGGGTTTCTTATTAGCCTTCTTGGAAACATGATGTTTAGATGAAGGAGGAACCAATTGTGAAGTTAGGGTACGTAAAAAATCGTCACGAGTATGCTCTTTTTTGGAAATCCGGGTGTCTGACTTTTGGGATCGAGATTTAGCAGAACCCGATGAAGGGTGAGCCATAGAGTGAACAGGCGAAAGTGGGGAGATTGAACGGGCGATCTTTGCACTGGCCGATCTGACGACTGTGTCACTAAAGGTGAGATCACAAGTCTGTGTGGCCGCCTCCTTTGTTGCCCGAGGAGAGGCAAGGACAGTGTTGTATTTTCGTGTCTGAGGCACAGTGGGCTTTAGACTGGCGAATAATTTTCGAGCAGCTAAGGTCGACACCTTTTCCTTCACTCTGATTTCCTGAATGAGCTTTTCGTCTTTAAAAATGGGGCAATCTCGAGAGGAAGCAGCGTGGTCACCCATACAGTTGATGCAGCGAGGGGATGGAAGTGGACAAGCACCCTCATGGGCATACTTGACACATTTGGCCGGGTTGGAACAGGAGTGGCTGGTATGATTGAACCGCTGGCACCGATAGCAACGCGTAGGGTTTGGGACATAGGGGCGAACGGAAATTATCTCATCGCCCGCTTTTATTTTCGATGGGAGTTGAAATTTGTCAAATGTCAAGAAGACAGTACGGGTTGGAACGATGTTTGTGTGCACCCTTTTCATAACTGTATGAACAGCCGTTACGCCCTGGTCAGACAGGTAGTGCTGAATTTCTTCGTCGGACAATCCATCGAGGGAGCGTGTATAAACGACTCCACGCGAGGAATTTAAAGTGCGGTGCGCTTCCACCCGGACAGGGAAGGTGTGGAGCAGTGAAGTACACAGCAATTTTTGTGCCTAGAGGGCACTGACTGTTTCTAATAACAAGGTGCCATTCCGTAATCTGGAACAAGAGTTTACAGGACCTGCAATTGCTTCGACACCTTTCTGAGTAATGAAAGGGTTGACTGTGGAGAAGTCGCGACCTTCGTCAGACCGAGAAGCAACAAGGAATTGTGGTAACGATGGAAGAACTGTCTGTGGCTGAGACTCAGTGAACTTACGTTTGTGAGCCGACATAGTGGAAGGTGAGGAAACCATTGCGGAAGAATCCCCCATGATTACCGGCGTCTCCGATGGCGCGCTCCTCCCTTGTGGGGGCCCTCACCGAGGGCACACCCGCCTTAGGTGATTGTTCACACCTCAGGCCACATCTCCCGAGAAACGGACGGAGGGACCAATCGGCACTTTCGGAAGGTATCAGCTCGGGTAATCAGCCCTCCCTGGGCCTGGCCGTTACCAGGGGGTACGTACGTGTCCTACTTGTCTACCTGGGGTGGGGAATTACGCGTTACCCCGTCACCAGCTATGCACGAAAATGCGTGGGTCGGCCTTCAGACACGCACAGGGAGGAAAAAAGAGAAAGTGAAAAACAAAGAAAGCTGAAGAAGAAAGGTCTCAAACGCCGCAGTGTAGAAAAGGGTGAAGAGAAGAGGTATGGAAAAAAGAAGGACAAATGAAGGGTGAAGACGTGCAAGCACAGCAAGCGAAGAATGCGTTACAGTTTCAAGCGTCCGTCTCCGGACGTAGGCACAAAACATACTCCCAGAGGGGGAGAAAGGGAAGGAAAGAGCCGGTGAGGAGGGGGGGGGGCGAAGATGGGGGATAGGGAAGGATGCGGAAAAAGGAAGGTATGCAGCCTGGAAAGGAAGGAGGGCCACATTAGCTCAGGGTCCCGTGCTCGTTATGCACGTATCCACAAGAGTTGTGGACCCCTTGGGGGTTCACAACTACTGTAAACCTGGCAGTGGATAAGATAAAATAAACAAGGTTCAAGCAACAAAGAAAGTTGTAATAGTAGATGTTGCCACTGAAGACACATAACATACTCAATCACGACGAACTTAAAAAGGTTGTTAAGTGTGAACCGCCCAAAAAGCAGAATCCCTTAGTGATCCTGTATGATGTGCCCACCACAACAAATGAAAATGACATTTACGAAACAATAAATCAACAGAACTTTGAGGACATGAATCTGGAAAACTTCAAAATAGAATTCAAACTGCACTTTAGAACCGGACCCCGAGAGCGTGATGTGCATCATGTAGCCGAAGTTTCGGGGAGTATGTGGCGTAAGCTCACCACTATGGGAAGAATATACATGGGGTTCCACTCGATTAACGTAAGGGACTACCTCGTAGTTCCTCAGTGTCACAACTATTGAGACCTCGACCATGTTCACAAACAATGTGAGCGAAAGCCGGGTGCTCTAGGTGCGGCGCCGAAGATCACACCAGGAAAACTTGTGGCAAAACAGGGATATGTATCTGTTGCACAAGGAGAGGAAAAAGGAACTGCAATGCCACAGGAAGAAATTGCCCTACATATAGGGTACTAGAACAAAGACTTATCTTGAGGACTGATTATGGCTGAGTCCATATCAGGTAACAGGAAGCCTAAAATAAAGTCCCCGAGTAAAAGGGTAAGGGATGCACTAAGGGCCAGCAGATTTAGGGAGTTCTTACAAGGAGCCACCAAAACTCAGACCAAAAAAGTAGACACGAAAGATGCAGGTATTCAAACGGACACCTGTGGTCAGATAAGTGCTCCCTCTCCCCGAAACCGGGCACTAAGGTCGCTTGAAGAGCTAGAACGACCAAAAGGGCGTCCTGTGGCAAAACAACAAATCGGAACACCAGAAAAACAAAAAAGACAAGTTAACATTATAAGTAGTACATCATCCTCTATAAACCCTTTTATACAGAAAGGTTCGGGCGTAGATCCCAATAGTGTATACCCCAACCTAGAACACGCATTACAACTAGCGCGCCTGGAGGAGCCGGCGGTCCTCACCACAGCTTTGAAACACGTGGTGCGTGTTCGTCATGAATACGGCAGAGACATCACCTTCTCGGTAATGGAGGCTGTTGATAGAATACAGCTGAAGACAATGAATCTTACCACTGACTTCGGAGCCCTGCGTGACCTAGTCAAAAAAGTCTTTGAAAGGAGAAACGAGAAATTCTACCTCGACGGACTTTACAGTCAATCTGTCATTACAAACGGAAGACTAGCTCACGACCTGAGCAAAAATTGGCCTGAATCACACATTAGAACATACTTTGCACATGAACCATTTAAAAGTAGGACAGATTAATTCACACAACAGTAAATTAGTCATGCAGGAACTCCACAGAGTCGTGGAGGAGAGGAGTCTGGATGTGCTCTGTCTGCAGGAACCGTACTCCCAGGCTGGGCGAATCCCATTCGCAGCAGCAAATTGGCAAGTAGTTCACAGTGGAGCAGAACCCAGAGCAGCAATAATGATCATTAATAAAGCGCTAAGAGCCACAGTTCTTTCTCAGTTCTCCGACGACCACTGCAACGTCGTGGAACTACAATCACCAGCCGGAGTACTGTACATCATCAATATGTACTTCCAGTATGGCAGGGCAATAGATGAATTCTTAGATAAACTCACACAAGTAACCACAGCGTTGCTGGGTCGTCGATGTGTCATTACAGCAGGTATAAACGCTAAGTCCCCTCTATGGTTCAGCGGCACACGGGATGACCGAGGAGAAAAAGCCGAGGAGACCATGATGGCGTTACAGCTAATGGTCGCCAACAAACAAGGGAACCCACACACCTACGCAGGAGGTGGCGGCGAGGGCACGAACATCGATGTCACACTAGTCACGCCCAATCTCGCCACCACAGTAACAAATTGGACGGTCTGGGATCAAGCAACATCCAGTGATCATAACCTCATTACATTCTCATTGGGAGACGAGGTGTGCCACTGGGACTTTGGGTGGGAGACACAAACTACAACAGGGCTGACTGGGACCGCCTGTGAAGGGAGTGTGAAATACAGACATTGCCAGAAGGTGACGAGAATGTCCAAGGATACGCAGAGGAACTGGTGAAAGCAGTTGTTGGGGCGGTGAAAGCTGCCATACCAACCAGGAGGAGAGCCATAGCGGCCTCTCCGTCACCATGGTCAATCGGACAGATGCGCCAGTCTGTAAGGAGGGCGAGGAGGTACTACCAGAGGAGTGTCGTCTGGGAGGAAAAGCAACACTGGTTGCAAAGAGACAGAGAGGCAAAGGAACACTTCCAACAGGAGCTTAAAGCAGTAAGGCTACAGATCTGGGAGAAGTATGTACAAACACAACTAGCTACGACCCATGGGGCTTACCGTACAAGTTAGTACGGGAAAAGATCAGGTCACCCATGGTGCTGTGTACCGACAGGGATCAGGGCGGGATGACGGAAACCTGGCAGGAAACTGCTGAGGTCCTCCTCCGTGTCCTGCTGCCTGACGATAGCGATAATGACGACTCTGAGGCACAACCACAGATCCGAAGACAAGATCAAGAGGAATACCGGAACAACAACACGGTATATCCCTTCTCCAAAGAAGAAGTAGCCGCTCAGATAAATGCCCTTAAGAGAGGCAAGGCTCCTCGCCCAGACGGCATCACTGCAGAGGTGGTGCAGTTCCTGGCCCCCCCAGCTGGTAGCACCTCTCACAAAGTTATACAACGAGTGCTTGCGGCTCGGGAAATTCCCCCAAATATGGAAAAAGGCCACAGTAGTAATAATTAAGAAGAGTCCAGACAAACACCCCCAAGAAGCCAAGTCTTACAGACCCATCTGTTTACTGGACACACTGGGGAAACGTTTTGAGAGGTTGCTGGCAGACAGACTGGCAGCACACCAAGTGTGCGGGATGAGCGACAGACAATTCGGCTTCAGTTCCGGGAGATCGGCGTCTGACGCCATCGCCCTGGCTGCGGAGGTCTGTGCCTCAACCCCGCCCAAATACGTGGTCGGCATCATGGTAGATATCAGTGGCGCCTTTGACAACCTGTGGTGGCCCTCGCTCTTGTCCCGCTTGCTAGAGAAGGAGTGCCCGGGATCGCTATATGGCTGTCTCAGGAGCTATTGTGAGAAGGGGTGTCCACAGGGACCTGTCCTGGGTTCACTCTTCTGGGATATTAACATGGAACCCCTCTTGGACAACCTACAAAACAGCGATGATGTACTAGAGGGCATAGCTTACGCAAACGACCTCCTCCTGCTGGTTGGTGGCCGTAGCCGCGAGGACTTAGAGCCAAAAATTGAGAGGGGCATATCAATCCCGAGTACATGGTGCCACATGACCAAAATGAAGATCTCACCAACCAAGTCCACGTACTTACTCCTGAAAGGACAATTAGTCAGGAATCCGACCGTAAGAATAGATGGCTCACAAGTTCTTCGACGCCATGAGGCGCGATATCTGGGAGTAGTCGTCGATGAGAGGTGGACTTATACATCACACACTGACACTGTCACACAGAGATCATTGGAAACACTAAACAATCTAATAGCGATTGGACACACATGATTCCACCTGCCACCAGAACTAATCAAACTATATCATAACAGCAGGAGTCTGGGCCCACAAACTCACGAGGGTCATGCCTGCCATGGCTGTGAGAAGAGTGCAGCGGAACATGCTTCTCAGATCAGTAGGGGCATATAGAACAACCCCAGGGGGAGCGCTAACAGTACTAATGGGGCTCTGTCCGCTCGCTAGAAAGATCAGACAGTAAGCGACATGGCATTGGGTTAAAAAGGGAAACAGGGATAAGATAATTGGTCTAATGGGGATTCACGTGGGAAACAAAATGGAAATCAAACCCAGGGGGGAAGAACTCTGGCAAGAACAGTGGGACAATGAAGAAACTGGTCGCAGAACATACGAACTGCTGCCCAATATCAGGGAGAGACTGCAATTAAAATACTTCACACCGTCACGAGGACTGCTGTACTTTCTCACAGGCCATGTACCCTACCCGGCATACCTATGCAGGTTCGGGAAACGGGCTACACCAGCGTGTGACTGTGGGGCCACACCAGGCACCCCAGAACACGTGGTGTATGAGTGCCACCTCTTCGACGACGTAGCGGCGCAATTACGCCACCAGCTACCCAACCACGACACGTACCACCTGCTCAGGCATGAGGACCATTTTTCAATCCTGAAAAAACTAGCAAACGAGATCTCACTTAAAGTGATAAAGGAATTTCTTAGGAACAACGATTAAGACTTCATCGCAACCAATCTGACTCCGCGTACCTGTCCCGTTTCCGCCGAGGCGTGGACTTGGCCAGCCGCCTCACGGCTGGAATCCGCCACGTCTGGGATTAGGGGGAGGGTACGCCCTATTACCGATCTAGACACTCACCGATTTTGACACTGGGTTAAGTTAGGTTAGATGTAGGACAAGCTAGGATAGCAACGTTTGCAGAGTACTGCAGCGATCAACAACTCCGGCAAGCCCGGTGCCAGGGGCACGGTCACCGGGATTAGCTCGGTGAACAGGGCCAACAACACAGGTTTATACAACGCTGGCACGTCTCTAACGTTGCAGGTAGAATTAGATTAGCGTAAGTAGAAATAGAACAACATAGTAAAGACATAACAGTAGTGCCCATAGTGAGATCAAAGTAACTAACAGAGTAATCTGTAGTATTAACACTTGAATTGTATCAATTAGGACCCACTAACTGCATAAGGTGGTGGGTTGCTATGTATCATATATATTGAAGAATAAAGATTTTTTTGAAACCTGTCATTACTAAGTATGTTTTAAGTTTGTTCTTCAGTTTGCTTTAATTTTGTATTAAAGAAACAACTGTGAAAATATTAATAGTGTAATTAATATGTAAGTAGCGATACAGTACCGTAATAGTCCCTACTTAGAAAATGAATTCTAACATATTGTTATGTTCACAGGAACCTTTACTACATTTCAGTCACTCAGTGAAGTGACAACTCAAAATATTGTCAACAGATCTGGAGAAATTGCCACTGCGTCTTTAGGCTGTCTTCGTCAGACGAGAGGTTAGTTTCTGAGTGTTCCGATGAACTTAATTACTTAGGTGAGATAGTTCTTGCAAATGTGAAATATACCCCATTGAGTGGCTTTCATTACAGCAAATATTAGCAATCTACTCTGTCAATTATATTGCTTGTAATTAGTGACAGCAAAAATGTTTAATAATCCTTGTGATTTTGCAGATGCAATTCAGACTCTGATTACTGGTTGCCGTACGCATCTATCCACATCAAGGCTGTTGAGAGAGACTTGTGAAGATTCAAGACAGCTCCTAGAGGATTTGCAGTTTAAAAGTGCCATAATTATAAATAAGTGTGCAGATGAGTGATTAAACTGTGTTTTATTGAAGTAGCTGTGCGATTTTAAAGGAATAATAAATGTTAAATACAGTGAGTGAATAATGAAAATCGTATTTTCCACGTGTTAAGCCGTCCTATACCCGTAAATTTTCCGCCACCTATTTATTGGTAAACACTTGTTGGAGAGTGACATGCCGCCCCCTCACCCATCTCTCCACAATCTTGGTGTGACACTGACCTGTAACATATCCTGAAGTCTAGAATATACATTTTGAGGCTGCTGATATGAAAGTGGGAAGTACAGATCTTCCAGTTAAATCAGGAATAGTTTAAGTGCATTACTTTAGAGTTAACACGGGAAAAGCTTACTATGTAGGTGGTAGTAGTGCCGGCAAAAAGTTCTTATGTGTGAAGTTGCCATGTAGAACACCAGGTGTGAACCTTTTCTCCAGAGTCTTGGACTGCGTCGGAACAAAAGTGAGGCATTACTATGACTCAATACTACTGTTTACATTTCATTACACTTATACAGATGTCTGAGTTCTGCTGTGTTAACATTGCAAAGTCCTGTAGGCATGTGGAGTATTAACCAAAACTGGCATATTGGAAGCAGAATCAAACACATTTGTTACGTTACTTAATATTTTCAGGAGAAAAAGGAAATGTTGCTTCTTATTAATATAATGCATTCAGAGTCACAGCTGTGTTTGACCAACTATAACTGGTGTTGAATGTGCATGTCATCATATAATATGAAGGGCTTATTTCAATAGTGGTATAAGTCCATTACCTCCACTTTTCTGTCAATAATGCCTCTGAAATTAATTATCCAAACTAACACAATGACAGGTTCATCTCTAGCAAGAAGCCATATGCTTGAATATTTCTGGTATCTCAACTGCAGATTTTTCAGCGCTCATTTAGCTTTATGAATCTGTATCTCAAAATGAACATAAATTGACTTGTACAACCACTGAAACAAGCCCTTCATATGCACACACACACAGCACATCGATCTCGTGAGGCACAAGGCTCTCATAACGAAGTGTCCGCCCCGGTAGCTGAGTGGTCAGCGTGACAGACTGTCAATCCTAAGGGCCCGGGTTCGATTCCCGGCTGGGTCGGAAATTTTCTCCGCTCAGGGACTGGGTGTTGTGTTGTCCTAATCATCATCATTTCATCCCCATCGACGCGCAGGTCGCCGAAGTGGCGTCAAATCGAAAGACCTGCACCAGGCGAACGGCCTACCCGACGGGAGGCCCTAGCCACACGACATTTCCATAACGAAGTACGTACGTCGGTCAACAGATTGCACTAGGAGAAGAATGTTAACTGCGCTTTTTAGTTACTACCTGCGACTTTTAGTCGCGACTTGTCACAGAAATCGCAGAAAGCAGTACGGAATTCAGCCAACAGATGGCTCACGACGTTGAATGTGAAATGCTACTTGCGACTGCTAACTGTGACTGAAATCGCACTTAGAATCTGTAATGTTGTTATTGCGATATCTGTGACTTCTCAGTCACATTTATTTCTAACAGATACGCGATTTTCTGCCCACCACTACCTGTTAGTAGAGATGGGCAAACTGAAACACGTAACTGTTTCGAAACAAATGAAACAGTACAATGTAATGTTTCGAACGCTGTTTCGAAACAGTGAAACAATTTGTGTTTTGTAATCTAATAAACCTACACATTTTATCACCTTGAATGTCTACTGTATAAGTATGTCCATATAAACACAAATGAGGTGCGAGAGCACTAATCATGTCGCAGAAAGTATGAAACTATCACTTAGGCGTCTTGGCAGTTTCGTATTTCCTGCAGCAAATGCGCTGTTTTCGTGTCGTGTGACTTTCATACTTTTCAATTGGCTGAGGACAGCCATAGCTGAAGACAGAAGAACCACCACGAACGGAAGTGGAGGTGGGAGCAAACTGCGGAAACAACGGATATGCTACTGGGGTTCCCACATTCCATTAGTATGGGTAATATACCCATCCTGCTTATTTCCATGCACACAAAGGGAATCATTGAGGAAATAGGCACAGTCACTATAGACTCACGAATAACGCCAAATAATTCGAATAAATAACAAAATATAACAAAAAAATTTTGTCTTTCAAGATGTTTCAACCGTTACTATACATTCACCATGCTTCCTAGTCCTTCCCGTTCACCATTACACTATCAGTGATATGTCAAATAGATGCTTGCAATTATACCTACATCAAATTTATGTATATGTCTAATAACTGTCACTCTACGCCTTTTTTATTCAAAATGTTGTAGGCTTACTTGCGTTTCTTAATATGATTACAGTACATGAACAGAGAAGAATGTTATAAAAAAGTGTAATTTAACTGAATGATTTTCACATATTTTAGTATTTTGAATGTGAATAGTATGCGTTGTTTTATTGTTTGGTTAGTGTTTATAAAGCAGATGTTACGCCATTTCGGTATAGGAGAGTCAGCTAGAAACGAAGCTTTATTTTCGAACATCTTAAGCTTCATGCTATTGCTTGTCAAAAAGATTTCGACACTCTTGAAAGTGTTTCACGAAGTGGTATGTTGTGTTTCAGTACCTGTGCCTAGCCCGAATCTCGTCGGACACAGAGCGGAATGAAACATGACTGTTTCGATACAATCAGTCCGTTCCAAGCACAGGTGGACTGAAACAGCCTTATTTTGAAACAACGATACAGTTTCTGTGTCTGGCTCGAGATCGAGACAAGGGCGGAATGAAACACCGCTGTTTCGAAACAGTGAACCACAGCCGTTCCGAAACAATGAAACAGTTCCACGTATCGATACACTGTATCGAAACATAGAAACAGTGGCCAAGTCTACCTGTTAGTATCGCTTTAGTTTTCGTAGACTTCACATTGTGCCACTTGGATATTACCATCTCAGTAGCTGTGATATGGCAGTTTCAACGACGATTCGTGGTAAGCCTAGTTGTCACTATGAAGGTTATTCTTACACAGTGAAGAAAACGAGGGAAGATGGGACTGTGATTTGGCGTTGTTCAAAACAGAAAAAGAAGCATTGCCGAGGAAAGCTTAAAACCAAGGATTCTACAGTGCTCTTTTCGCACGAGCATCAATGTGGAGCTCCAGATGACACAAGGTTGGAAGTACAAAGGACTCTGAACCAGGCAAAAAAGAGGGCACGAGAGGAAAATATTTCTATTTCCAAAATCTATTCAGAGGAGATAGGTAGCTTGGCTAATCGAGAGTATGACTTTGTGACAGAAATGGAGCGAACAACGAAGAGGACGTTATACGAGCAAAGGGCAAAGTCGCAGGGAAGTGAAAGGGATCCAGGGACAAGAGACGAGACTGAACTTAAAGCATAGCCATTAACTATGAATGATAGCAGCAGCTTCCTGTTAGGCGACGATAAATCAGGAAGCTTGATAATAGTTTTTTGTGGAAGAGCAGGGAGAGAGGCTCTAAGAAGTAAACGAGACTTATTCATGGATGGTACGTTCAAGTGCTGTAGCAAACAGTTTTTACAGATATATATACCATTTATGCAGATTTTGGAAGTAATAAAAATGAGACTAACATCTATCCAGTTGCATTTGCATTATTACCAAATAAAAGGAAAGACATACATCCGACTTTTTAGAAATGTTCTGGAAAATATTCCAGAATGGGACCCTGCAAGTGTGACTGTAGATTTTGAGTCAGCAGCGATTTCTGCAATTTTACGTATGTTACCAACTTCCTCAGTGCGTGATTGCCATTTCCACATGAGAAAGTCTCTCTGAAGGGAATACAGGATCTTGGACTCACTCTTGAATATACAGAAAATGAAAAAGCGATACAACAAATTCGCATGCGTGCTGCACTAACGTTTCACCGGCCTGAAGATGTATGTGATGGCCGGCTGGAGATACATTCATACGCATCGGATGTTCCTAGGCTTTCTGACTTTTTCGACTATTTTGTAGAGAGATGGTTGGGAAATGAAGACCCTATCAGCCTTTGGAGCTGCTATGGACGGCTCCATCGAACCACTAACTCCGCAGAGGGCTGGCATAACAAAATTAATAATGTGCTTTCCAAACCAAATCCTAAAATTACTCATGTAATTACTTGCATGAAAACAGAAGCATAAAATTCAGCGTGCGCGTTAATGAGAACAGAGCTGAGGTAAAAGGTAAAAGAAAGGAACCAGTGCACATGTAACGGGATGAAAGGCTGTAGAAAATATTGAAAAAGTAAGAGGAGGATGGTGAGATAAGGGCTTGATGAAAGGCTATATCCTACCTCCACAAACTGAACTAAATAATGTATCAGAAGATGTATATAAATAAAAAATATATGAAATGTAAATAGCAATCTTAAAAATACATAAAAAACAAAAAAGAAAGAACGACAACTAAAAAGATAAAAATTTGACCAAGCTTATAAGCTGATTTTGAACACGCCTAAAGGACAATAAAATTACTTTTGCCATTTAGCGAGTCCAAAGCTTGGATAAAGTGCGATGGGAATCATTATTTTTAAAAGTGTAGGTATGTGATTTCTAATGCATCTAAACCTAAAGCAAAAAATGGTTCAAATGGCTCTGAGCACTATGGGACTTAACGTCTGTGGTCATCAGGCTCCTAGAACTTAGAACTACCTAAACCTAACTAACCTAAGGACACCACACACATCCATGCCCGAGCCAGGATTCGAACCTGCGACCGCAGCAGTCGCGCGGTTCCGGACTGAGCGCCTGGAACCGCTAGACCACCGCGGCCGGCGCTAAACCCAAAGCACCACAGTCCCATGCCTCAGTAGCGTTTACAAATTAACAGTTAAAATTAAGCTACACTACACGTGTGTGAACATTATGCCTCTTAATATTTCCGTGTATTTAATAAGTGCACTTTTATGAAAGTATATCTACTGACAAAGATTGCTGTCTGGTGCTGTAATAGAACCGAATCTTCTTTATGTACTGAAATATTCTAGAGTCTCTGTGGAGTCTTCTTTTGTTCTGTCTACTGTCTATTTGTTGTTTATTGTACCAACCGAGGTTAGCGCAGTGGCTAATCATGGCTCAATCATCTGGCCGTCCATAGTCTACTGTATTTGGATTTCCTTGTTTAAGCAAATGCTGTGAAGTTTCCTTAAAGAGGTCATAGTAGCTTCCTCCCCACCACTTCCCCACCCCCACCTCTCCCGTAACCAACAATTCGAGCGAAATCTAAATCTCTAATGACCACAACTGTGGACGTGACATGAAACACCAAACGCAGAATTGGTTTCCTCTAGGTTGTAATGATGAATGATCATGATGTTGTTGTTGTGGTCTTCAGTCCTGAGACTGGTTTGATGCAGCTCTCCATGCTACTCTATCCTGTGCAAGCCTCTTCATCTCCCAGTACCTACTGCAACCTACATCCTTCTGAATCTGCTTAGTGTATTCATCTCTTTGTCTCCCTCTACGATTTTTACCCTCCACGCTGCCCTCCAATACTAAATTGGTGATCCCTTGATGCCTCAGAACATGTCCTACAAACCGATCCCTTCTTCTGGTCAAGTTGTGCCACAAACTTCTCTTCTCCCCAATCCTATTCAATACCTCCTCATTAGTTATGTGGTCTACCCATCTAATATTCAGCATTCTTCTGTAGCACCACATTTCGAAAGCTTCTATTCTCTTCTTGTCCAAACTATTTATCGTCCATGTTTCACTTCCATACATGGCTACACTCCATACAAATACTTTCAGAAATGACTTCCTGACACTTAAATCTATACTCGATGTTAAATTTCTCTTCTTCAGAAACGCTCTCCTTGCCATTGCCAGTCTACATTTTATACCCTCTCTACTTCCACCATCATGAGTTATTTTGCTCCCCAAATAGGAAAACTCCTTTACTACTTTAAGTGTCTCATTTCCTAATCTAATTCCTTCAGCATCACCCGACTTAATTCGACTACATTCCATTATCCTCTGGGCGGGGACTACTCAAGAGGATGTCGTTATCAGGAGAACTCTCTTTCAAACTCTAAAGGTGGCAGGGGCAAAATACAGGGAGCGGCAGGCTATTTACAATTTGTACAGAAACCAGATGGCAGTTATAAGAGTCGAGGGACATGAAAGGGAAGCTGTGGTTGGGAAGGGTTGTAGTCTCTCTCCGATGTTATTCAATATGTATATTGAGCAAGCAGTAAAGGAAACAAAAGAAAAATTCGGAGTAGGTATTAAAATCCATGGAGAAGAAATAAAAACTTTGACGTTCGCCGATGACATTGTAATTCTGTCAGAGACAGCAAAGGACTTGGAAGAGCAGTTGAATGGAATGGACAGTGTCTTGAAAGGAGGGTATAAGATGAACATGAACTGATCTAAAATTAAGCATATCTTTGGAATGTAAAATTGCTTCCCATTCACTTTAGAAGGACGCGCACTAATGATGCAAAGATGAGATTCCTCAGCTTATATTAAGTTATTGAATGACTTGGCGATATTTGCCGTGATTAATTTCGAGCTCATACAGAACTGTATTAATTTCCTATTTTGTTACCTACACGTCGAATATTTTTTTCTGCTTCAAACTGACGTTTGCGCAGTTTTTCTCCGAGCCCAGCAAAGAGAGAATTCAGTACGATCATGTGACATGATGTCTCCACATATCAAGATCCAATTTCTATCGATCTGGTATCTTCTATTGCTGCTTCTGTAATTATCTTCACACGGATGTGCAATTTTGCAAATGGGAATGGAATTCAGCTGCGAAGGGCGCATTCCTCCACTGATTCACTATCCAGTTTCGGGTTTACTGGCTTCACAAGGTACAAGCCTATGCCCGTGAACACTCGTTGTGATCGTCTGACACGGAAACTGTTCTGAACGTTCCATACACAATCTGAAATTTCTGACGCACATTAAACTGTATTTCGGCCATCGTATTATTAGACAACAATGTATTGGCTACGCTTTGTCATCTAACATTTCCTAATACTCTTAAAAATTGCCAGATCCTTGAAGTGACTTTTCGGCGGCCTGCCTAATCTGCTCATGCATCCATCCTGTTTCACTTTGCGGAAAAGGGTATAAATGGCGACTATTAGGCGTTAATTTGTAAACTTCACCGAAAGGTAATGCTCTCCTCATGAATGCCCAAACACAACGAGACATTATGGGTCAGATGCGTAACTTTTTGTAAGTTTGAATTACGTTCTTTTTGGGAGCAGAGAGTACAGGCAGCGCAATTCTGTTTTATCCCAACGGCCACTGACAGTGATTACTGACGTTTCCTACTTTTGCGGAGTATGCATAAGTTTTTGACGCCAGTGAGCTAAGCCGGCCGTGGTAGTCGAGCGGTTCTAGGCGCTTCAGTCCGGAACCGCGCCACTGCTACCGTCGCAGGTTCGAATCCTGCCTCGGGCATGGATTTTTTTGTTTTTTTGTTTGTGGTTTTAGGGCGCAAAACTTCTATGGTCATTAGCGCCCAGCCCGTGACGCAGAAAACAGGAAAAAAACGAAATTTAAAATCAGCAGCAATGGGAACAAAGTCATAAAATTTGAGAAACTAAAGGCAGAAGGAATGCTTAAAAATCCACTATAGAAAGGGGTTGGTTGTCCCCAAAAAAAGCTTCAAATGACTGACGTCATTTCACTGTCACTAATAAACTGTAGAACGCGATCAGCTGAGCGCGTGTCATCTGCTAAAATCGACGATAGATCAGGCGATAGCTGTAGACGGGAGCGTAACGGATTAAAATAGGGGCATTCAATTAAAAGGTGTCTGACCGTCCACAGCTGACAGCAGTGGGGACAGAGTGGGGGAGGATCACTGCTTAAAAGATGTCGATGGCTAAAAAGACAGTGCCCTATCCGGAGTCTAGTTAGAATTACCTCCTCCCGACGACGCGTTCGGGAGGAAGAGGTCCAAGCGCAAGGAAGGGCTTTCACTTCCCGCAATTTATTATGGGGAAGTGTTGACCAATGCGCATGCCACAAATGAGCAACTTGGCGACATAAACCGCTCCGTAGATCGGTAAACGGAAGAGACTGAATAGCTGGCCGAGGAAGAGAGACTGCAGCCTTGGCCGCTATATCGGCCGCCTCATTCCCACAGATACCAGCGTGTCCCGGGAGCCAGAGGAACGCCACTGAGACGCCCCCCAGGTGGAGCAAGCGCAGACAGTCCTGAATCCGGTGGACCTGAGGGTGCACAGGGTAAAGAGCTTGGAGACTTAGGAGAGAGCTGAGAGAATCTGAGCAAATTACGTACTGTATCCGCTGATGGCGGCGGATGTAGTGGACAGCCTGGAGAACAGCGTAAAGCTCCGCAGTATAAACCGAACACTGGTCGGGAAGCCGAAAGTGATTTGGGGTGTCGCCAACAATATAGGCACTCCCTACACCGAACGATGTTTTCGAGCCGTCGGTGTAAATAAATGTGGCTTCCGTCATTTGTGCACATAGAGCAGCAAATGCCCGATGGTAAACAAGTGTAGGGGTACCATCCTTGGGAAATTGACATAGGTCTCTGAGCAAGTCGATCCGGGGACGGAGCCAAGGCGGTGCTGTACCCCAAGTTGTCAAGAAGGTTTAGGAAAGCGGAAGGAAAGAGAATGGAGCAGTTGACGGAAGCGGACTCCCGGGGGTAGTAGGGAGGAGGAGCGGCCTGCATACCCGACATCAAAGGAGGCGTCGAAGAAAAGGTCATGGGCTGGATTAGCAGGCATGGAAGACAGATGGCTAGCATAACGACTCAGAAGGACTGCCCGCCGATTGGACAGCGGAGGTTCAGCAGTCTCAGCATAAAGGCTTTCCACAGGGCTGGTGTAAAAAGCTCCAGACACTAAACGTAATCAACGGTGGTGGATAGAGTCGAGACGCCGAAGAATAGACGGCCGAGCAGAGGAGTAGACTATGCTTCCATAATCCAATTTCGAGCGCACTAAGGCGCGATAGAGGCGGAGAAGGACCACTCGGTCCGCTCCCCAGGAGGTACCATTCAGGACACGGAGGGTGTTAAGGGAACGCAGACAGCGAGCCGAAAGATAGGAAACGTGGGAGGACCAGCACAGTTTTCTGTCAAACATAAGACCCAAGAATTTAGCGACGTCGGAAAACGGAAGGTTGACAGGACCTAGATGTAAGGAGGGCGGAAGAAACTCCTTACGTCGCCAAAAATTAACACAAACGGTCTTACTGGGTGAGAAACGGAAGCCGGTTTCGATGCTCCACGAGTCGAGGCGATCGAGACGTCCTTTAAGACGTCTTTCAAGAAGGCTGGTCCGTTGAGAGCTGTAGTAGATCGCGAAATCGTCCACAAAGAGGGAGCCCGAGACATCAGGAAGGAGACAATCCATAATTGGATTAATGGTGATGGCAAACAGTACAACACTCAGCACGGAGCCCTGGGGTACCCCGTTTTCTTGGGAGAAGGTACGGGAGAGAGTAGTGTTCACCCGCACCCTAAATGTGCGCTCTGCCATAAATTCGCGAAGAAAAAGGGGCAGCCGGCCTCGAAAGCCCCAAGAGAACAGTGTGCGGAGGATGCCTGTCCTCCAACATGTATCGTATGCTCTCTCCAGATCAAAAAATATTGCTACCGTTTGGCGTTTTCGGAGAAAATTGTTCATGATATAAGTGGAGAGAGCAACAAGATGGTCAACGGCAGAACGATGCTTTTGGAATCCGCATTGGGCTGGTGTTAAAAGACTGTGGTATTCCAGCCACCAAGCTAAACGGTAATTCACCATACGCTCCAAAACCTTACAGACACTACTCGTGAGAGAAATGGGGCGATAGCTAGAGGGGAGATGTTTGTCCTTTCCAGGTTTCGGAACGGGAACGACAATAGCTTCCCGTCATCGCCTGGGAAAGGTACTGTCGGTCCAAATTCGATTATGAAGGCGAAGGAGGTAACGCAGGCTATGGGTTGATAAATGCAGCAACATTTGGACATGGATACCATCCGGTCCTGGGGCGGAGGAGCGAGAAGAAGATAGGGCATGTCGGAGTTCCCGCATGGAGAAAACAGTATTGTAGCTTTCGTGATTTTGAGAGGAAAAAGCAAGATGTCGCACTTCCGCTGCACGTTTCTTCGGGAGAAACGCTGGCGGGTAATTTGAAGAGCTCGAAATCTCAGCAAAGTGCTGACCCAATGAGTTAGAAATTGCGACGGGGTCCACTAAGGTATCATGCGCGACAGTGAGCCCAGAGACCGGGCAGAAACTAGGCGCGCCTGAGAACCGTCGAAGCCGACTCCAAACTTCCGAGGAGGGAGTGAAGGTGTTAAATGAGCTAATAAAGAATTTCCAGCTTGCCTTCTTGCTATCGCGGATGACGCGACGGCATCGCGCACGGAGCTGCTTATATCGGATACAGTTGGCCAAAGTTGGATGGTGACGGAAAATGCGAAGAGCACGTCGCCGCTCACGTATTGCGTCACGGCATGCCTCGTTCCACCAAGGAACTGGGAGGCGCCGGGGCAATTCGGAGGTGCGTGGTACTGAACGTTCCGCAGCTGTGAGAATAACGTCGGTAACATGGGTGACCTCATCGTCGACGCTGGGAAAGCGACGGTCATCGAATGTCGCTAGTGACGAAAAAAGTGTCCAATCGGCTTGCGCAAACTTCCAGCGTCGCGAGCGCATATATGGCAGTTGAGGCTGCAGTCTAAGGACACATGGAAAGTGGTCACTCGAGTGTGTATCATCAAGGGCGAACCATTCGAAGCGCCGAGCTAGCGGAACAGTACCGACCGCAAGGTCCAAATGAGATAAATTTGCCGTGGAGGCAGACAAAAATGTGGGGACCCCAGTGTTGAGGCAGACTAGATCCGCTTGGTGGAAGACGTCTAGCAATAGTGAGCCACGTGGACAAGGATGTGGAGATCCCCAAAGCGGGTGGTGGGCATTGAAGTCCCCAACCAGCAAATAGGGGGGTGGAAGCTGATCAAGAAGATGAAGGAGATTAGCTCGTGCCATTGGTGTAGACGATGGAATGTATACCGTACAAAGAGAGAACGTGTATCCAGAAAGGGAAAGACGGATGGCGACAGCTTGGAAGGAAGTGTTTAAGGGGATTGGGTGATAATGGAGAGTATCATGGAGCAGAATCATGAGTCCTCCATGGGCCGGAGTGCTTTCAACAGAGGGGAGGTCATATCGGATGGACTGAAAATGAGGGAGAACAAAGCGGTCATGGGGACGCAGCTTTGTTTCCTGAAGACAGAAGATGACCGGCGAGTAGGATCGTAAGAGGATCGACAATTCATCCCGATTGGCGCGAATGCCGCTGATATTTCAGTGGATAATGGACATAGGGTGAACAGAAAATGGAGGAACGTGACCAAGGGTTCTGTCAACTCAACGACTGCTCAGAGCTTGCGACCGACAGCATGGAATGGCATTCAGTCGAAGGCAGAAGATCCTGATCCATAGGTTGGTCAGGAGCAGCTCCTGCCACCAACGATCGGCCAGTTGACCGGCCACCAGCAGTGCGCCTCGGCGACACAGAAGATGGCCGAGGGCGATTTCCGCCTGGTGGTGCTGTAGATGGGACACGCCTTGGCGGAGAAGGAGAGGAATTGTGTTTCTTCGTAGCCTTCTTGGAAGTATGATGTTTAGATGAAGGAGGAACCGATGGTTGTGTAGTTGCAGTACGTGAAAACTCTTCACGAGAATGCTCTTTTTTCGAAGACTTGGCGTCTGACTTTTGGGCTCGAGATTTAGCAGAACCCGACGAAGGGTGAGCCATAGAGTGGGCAGGCGAAAGTGGTGAGGTTGAACGGGTGATCTTTGCGCTGGCCGATCTGACGACCGTGGTACTAAATGTGAGGTCGCAAGTCTGCGTGGCCGCCTCCTTTGTTGGCCGAGGAGAAGCAAGGACAGTGCTGTATTTTCCTTTCTGAGGCACGGTGGGCTGTCGACTGGCGAGTAACTTTCGAGCAGCAAAGGTCGACACCTTTCCCTTCACTCTTATTTCCTGGATGAGCTTTTCGTCCTTAAAAACGGGGCAATCTCGAGAGGAAGCAGCGTGGTCACCCATACAGTTGATGCAGCGAGGGGATGGAGGTGGACAAGCACCCTCATGGGCATCCTTGCCACATGTAACACATTTGGCCGGATGGGAACAGGACTAGCTGGTGTGATTGAACCGCTGACATCGATAGCAACGCGTAGGGTTTGGGACATAAGGGCGAACGGAAATTATCTCATAGCCTGCTTTGATTTTTGATGGGAGTTGAACTTTGTCAAATGTCAAGAAGACAGTGCGGGTTGGAATGATGTTCGAGTCAACCCTTTTCATAACCCGATGAACAGCCGTGACGCCCTGGTCAGACAGGTAGCGCTGAATTTCTTCGTCAGACAATCCATCGAGGGAGCGTGTATAAACGACTCCACGCGAGGAATTTAAGGTACGGTGCGGTTCCACCCGGACAGGGAAGGTGTGGAGCAGAGAAGTACGCAGCAATTTTTGAGCCTGGAGGGCACTGTGTGTTTCTAACAACAGGGTGCCATTCCGTAATCTGGAACAAGACTTTACAGGACCCGCAATTGCGTCGACACCTTTCTGAATAATGAAAGGGTTGACCGTGGAAAAGTCGTGACCTTCGTCAGACCGAGAAACAACAAGGAACTGTGGCAACGATGGAAGAACCGTCTGTGGCTGAGACTCAGTGAACTTACGTTTGTGAGCCGACATAGTGGAAGGTGAGGAAACCATTGCGGAAGAATCCCCCATGATTACCGGCGTCTCCGATGGCGCGCTCCTCCCTTGTGGGGGCCCTCACCGAGGGCACACCCGCCTTAGGTGATTGTTCACACCTCAGGTCACACCTCCCGAGAAACGGACGGTGGGACCAATCGGCACTTTCGGAAGGTATCAGCTCGGGTAATCAGCCCTCCCTGGGCCTGGCCGTTACCAGGGGGTACGTACGTGTCCTACCTGTCTACCCGGGGCGGGGAATTACGCGTTACCCCGTCACCGGCTACGCATGGAAGTGCGTGGGTCGGCCTTCAGACACGCACAGGGAGGAAAAAAGAAAAAGGGAAAGGAAAGAAGAGGGGGTCTCAAACGCCGCAGCGGATAAAAGGGCAAGGAGAAGAGGGAAGGAAAAGAGAAGGACAGAGGAAGGACGAGGACTTGTAAGTCTAGAAAGCAAGGAATTTGGAACAGTTTCGAGCGTCCGTCTCCGGACGTAGGCACAAACCATACTCCCAGAGGGGCAGAAAAGGAAGGAAAGAGCCAGAGGTGAGGGGGGGGGGGGGCGAAGATGGGGGACGGGGAGGGATGCGGAAAGGGAAGGGAAGGGAAGGTATGCAGCCCGGAAAGGAAGGAGGGCCACATTAGCTCGGGGTCCCGTGCTCGCTACGCACGTGTCCACAAAAGAGTTGTGGACCCCCTGGGGGGGGGGGGGGGCATGGCTGTGTGTGATGTCCGTAGGTTCAAGTAGTTGTAAGTTATAGGGGACTGATGACCTCAGATGTTAAGTCCCATAGTGCTCAGAGTCAGCTAGTGAGCTTAATAGAAATGATGTCCCACCAATACAAGCCTGTTCCGTTAAGAAGAATAATGTTCTTGGTAGCTCCTTTTGGTACAAGTCCTATTTAAACCAACGTACTTATTACATTTTAATAAGTCAATTTACTGTCTAACATGTGACTCGGCAGCGATCACTAACGCTGCGATGTGAAACTAACAGCCATTCAAGATGTTAGAGTTTTGAGCTGTTTCCCGTTAAAGATGTCCTTAATCCCCTCGGGAAACTTTTATAACTGAGTGTTCCTATGATACTCATGGATGTAAATGAGAAAGGAAGAAACGTTAATGGGTTATGGCTACTGGACATCTGGGTCAGAAGAGACACAAACTCGATTCTGCACTGGCCAAAGAAGGCGAAGGAAATCAGGCGTTTTTAACAATTTCAGAAGTCGTCTCGTGCGATTGAAGGGAACCACGGAAAACAAGATGGAAGCGCATTTAACACTGCTTCTACTCTCTCGGTTTCGGTCAGGACAGTTTTGCAGACAGGTTAGGGAGGGAAACGGCGAATTTTGTTGTATGTCTCGACTTTCTTAGTAATGTGGTAGCTTTATAAGACATTTAATTTACAATAATGTCACCACACTAACTTCTCAAACGCCATACAAACTGTGTTGATCGCGAGTGTTTGTTGTTTACATGTGAAGAAAACCCTGGTTAATAGCCAATCGTTCCTTTTGCACGTATTTTCGTACTCACACACGTTCCCCATCCCGCAGTCGTTTGAGCTCTGAAGTGGTTCAGTATGGGGTTCTTTATGGTTGAGCCGTGACCTTAACAGCAGAAGTTGGAAGCAAGGAGCCGCTCCTGCTATAGGATTCTGGATAAGAGCTACTGCACTTTGCAGAGCCGTGGGATCGTAAAACGGCGCGCCGCGACAGTGACAGACCAGTCTTTCCATCTCTGCCGCGCAGCCGTTCCCGTCACCACTTCCAGTGGCCGTTCGCGGTCAGAGATAACCGCAATACATCGCCCCCACCTTACTTTCATGGCATACATCCGCCGCTGGCAGGATTTATAGGTAGCCTAAGTCAAATCTGTATGAAAAAATGCAGTTATTTACTTAGTGAGTGTCATGTTCCATGGTACATATGAGTCGTAATGATGTGGAAATATTCATTTTGTATTGTAAATATGTTTACAAGCTAATCATTTAAAATTATTTTTTTTTAAAAAAGACTCACAGATGTGAGTTAGTAATTTCTACATACCGGCCTTTTCACGTTAGATATTAAAAATTCTTCTACGGAAAAGAAGATGTTGTCAAGGAGGAACTTCCTCAGTTTGCTTTCAAATTGTACTTTCCAGTCTATCGGACATTTTTTATCACTGGGTAAGTGATCAAAATTTTGATTGAAGTATTGTGCAACCCGTTTTGTGTTAAAGACAACCTTAATGAGGTGTAGTGAATGTCAATTTTCTTCTGCCATTGTAACTATGTATATCATTGTTACTTCTGAACTACAATGCATTATTTGAAACAAACATCGTAACGGCATAAATATACTATGAAGCAGTAATCAAAATGTGAAACTCCTTAACCAGATAAACAGGATGGTCCATTGATCATGAATGGGCCAAATATCTCACGAAATAAGCGTCAAACGAAAAAATTACAAAGAACGAAACTCGTCTAGCTTGAAGGGGGAAACCAGATGGCGCTGTGGTTGGCCAGTTAGATAGCGCTGCCGTAGGTCAAATAGATATCAAATGCGTTTTTTAAATAGGCACCCCCTTTTTTATTACATATTCGTGTAGTACGTGAAGAAATATGAATTTTTTAGTTGGACCACTTTTTTCGCTTTGTGATAGATGGGGCTGTAATAGTCACAAACATATGGCTCACAATTTTAGACGAACAGTTGGTAACAGGTAGGTTTTTAAAATTAAAATACAGAACGTAGGTACGTTTCAGCAATTTATTTCAGTTGTTCCAATGTGATACATCTACCTTCGCGAACTTATCATTTCTGAGAACGCATGCTGTTACAGCGTGATTACCTGTAAATACCACATTAATGCAATAAATGCTCAAAATGATGTCCGTCAACCTCAATGCATTTGGCAATACATGTAACGACATTCCTCTCAACAGCGAGTAGTTCGTCTTCCGTAATGTTCGCACATGCATTGACACTGCGGTGACGCATGTTGTCAGGCGTTGTCGGTGGATCACGATAGCAAATATCCTTCAACTTTCCCCACAGAAAGAAATCCGGGGACGTCAGATCCGGTGAACGTGCGGGCCATAGTATGGTGCATGAAATATGCTATCCAATACCGCTTCAACCGCACGCGAGCTATGTGCCGGACATCCATCATGTTGGAAGTACATCGTCATTCTGTCATGCAGTGAAACATGTTGTAGTAACATCGGTAGAACATTACGTAGGAAATCAGCATACACTGCACCATTTAGATTGCCATCGATAAAATGGGGGCCAATTATCCTTCATCCCATAATGCCGCACCATACATTAACCCCTCCAAGGTCGCTGATGTTCAACTTGTCGCAATCATCGTGGATTTTCCGTTGCTCAATAGTGCATATTATGCCGGTTTACGTTACCGCTGTTGGTGAATGACGCTTCGTCGCTAAATAGAACGCGTGCAAAAAATCTGCCATCATCCGGTAATTTCTCTTGTGCCCAGTAGCAGACCTGTACACGACGTTCAAAGTCGTCGCTATGAAATTCCTGGTGCATAGAAATATGGTACGGGTGCAATGGATGTTGATGTAGCATTCTGAACACCGACGTTTTTGAGATTCCCGATTATAGCGCAATTTGTCTGCTACTGATGTGCGGATTAGCCGCGACAGCAGCTAAAACACCTACTTGGATATCATCATTTGCTGCAGGTCGTGGTTGACGTTTCACATGTGACTGAACACTTCCTGTTTCCTTAAATAACGTAACTATCCGGCGAACGGCCCGGACACTTGGAGGATGTCGTCCAGGATACCGAGCAGCACACACAGCACACGCCCGCTGGGCATTTTGATCACAACAGCCATACATCAACACGATATCGACCTTTTCCGCAATTGGTAAACGGTCCATTTTAGCACGGGTAATGTATCACGAAGCAAATACCGTCCGCACTGGCGAAATGTTACGTGATACCACGTACTTATACGTTTATGACTATTACAGCGCCATCTATCACAAAGCGAAAAAAGTGATACAACTAAAACATTCATATTTCTTTATGTACTACACGAATATGTAATAAAAATGGGGGTGCCTATTTAAAAAACGCATTTAATATCTATTTGAACTACGGCAGCGCTATCTAGCTGGCTAACCATATCGCCATCTGGTTTCCCCCTTCAAGCTAGACTAGTTTCGTTCTCTGTAGTGTTTTCATTTGATGCTTATTTCGTGAGATATTTGGCCCAGTCACTATCAATGGACCATCTTGTATACAAGATGATCGTAGGTGACCACCACATACTATTACAGCACATTTTTAAGCAATTAAGACTACTCCAGCACATTGTTTCATGTAACATTATTGAACGAAAATATGAAAACACGTCAGATAATTTCTCTCTCCCAGGCTTTGTAATGGTTCTAAGCGCAAATGTGGCGGAACTAAATTGTTTTAGGCGTTCCAAAATGTGATTTTTCCAGTTTAAATCCTCATCAAAACGGACACTTAAGAATTTTGAAGTTTCCGCCCTATTTATTGTTTCCTCACCATGTGTTACACCTATCCTCGGTGTAGCTCATATCCATGTGCAGAACGGAATATATTGTCTTCTTTTAAATTGAGGGTGAGGTCATTTGCGGAAGACAAATCAATGATACTTTTAAGAACATTATTTACTGTTTCTTCTGTTGCCGTGTGTATGCTTGGATTGATTACGCTATTAATGTCATCTGCAAAAAGAACTAATTCTGTTTGTTGTATATTAGACGAAAGATCATTTAAATATGTGAGGAACAGTTGCGGGCTAAGACTGAACCTTGGAGAACCCGGTAAGTGATTTCTATTCAGTCAGGATAACGTCCTCGGACTGCATGGGTGGAATTACTATGTACAACTTCCTGCATTTTTTTGCCTGGAAGTGACTATTCCATCAGCACCATAGAGTCGTAATTTATGTATCTATGAGAATCACTACGTCAGTGCCTTATCTAAGTCGCAGAAAATACTAACCGGCGTTATTTTGTTGTTATCGCTTATAAAATTAGGTGAGAACATGTAAATGGAATTTTCAGTTGATCAACTTGTCAGAAATCCAAACTGTGATTTATTGAGGAGTATGTGTACTTATGTAACCGAGGTAAGCAGTAACGTAAATGCAGAATTTCAGGAGAAATTTGTACTTTGTAATCCGACAAGCACGAGGAAGTGGAAGTTGCGTTGATTTTGAGTGAAGTTAAAAATCTGTCAAATCGGAACTTCAGTCAATATGTAGCCTCTCGCTGACAATGCTCACCCCTTTGAAGAAACTCTCGGCTTTGCACAAAGCTTCAGGATGTAACTAAATACGCCGTGCACAAGTCTTGCGACTGAGTGCAGCAGATATAGTAGTAGTGGGACAACCTTAGCGTCAGGACACGCTGCATTGTTGCCATATTTATTCAAGATGGCGGCGATGATGTAATACAAGATGGCGGCATGTAGACTTGGCAACATCGCATGACGTCATCCAAGATGGCGGATTTTGGCGGGGGAATAGTCCAATTGTGCTACATCCACTAACCTAAGCGTCCAGAAGAAAAAAAAAATGGCAGGTAGTTTGAATTCCAACAGGATAATGCATGCAAAGACCGTACTTGTCATTATTATTATTGTCATTCATTGTCATTCATTGTCATTCATTATGACTTCTTATTATTTATCATTATTCATTGTCATTTATTATTATAGGCCTACCTCCACTAGAAAATTGCGCCAAATTCAAATTCCAACACGATATTCTCTCGAAAACTGTACTTCTATGTATTATTATCATTTATTATTTATTCAAGAAGTCCGATTTTATCGATGAGAAACCCATTCTCCTTACATCCATAACAAAAATCCATCACAAGTTCAAATACCCAACACTATAATTGATCACATGTACGAGCTTTCTCTGTCACTTATCTTTTTTTCACTGGTAGCCTACCATAATCGCGTCAAATAATAAACTGCACTAATGGTAACGTAGTTCACGTCCTTTCATCTTGCAGGGGAGAAAGCACTGAAGACTTCATTTCAAGCAGTACGGTCGTCACTTGTTCTCCAACACAGTCAGCACACACATCTTTGATATCGCAGTGCAGTCACCACGTCGTCTGCGCTCCAGCTGAATTAGTTCAAATCCTCGCCCCCTCTGGCCAGCGTGCGGAGACACTGGCTACGCCTGTCACGTGAGGCGGGGGGCGAGCCCAGCGATCGCTCCCACGTCGTAAACATGTTTTCACTGGACACGCTGGAACTTGTCGAGTTTGACGTCACAGCGGCCCCTTGTCCGCTCACAACGTGTATTTGTCGCCTCCACAAGTTTCCCGCCAAAATTGTCCCCCTCCTAGCTGAATCACACAACGGTCGGCCGTTTCCCTGCAACACTTTCGGCGCCACGTTCAAACCTGTCGACACCGACCTCTCACAGCCATTCGCCATGTGTCCCTGTGCGAGCGAGAATGCAGTGCTACACTTTCGGCGGCAAAGTTTGCTCGACAGTGGAATCTGCCATGACTATATGGCAGCACCTTTGGACCGCACTAGAACGCCCGCTAATTGACTCGCTCTCGCACGCGCATGCACGTAATAACTGTACAATCGCTGGACTGTAAATACCTGGAAAAGGACTTTATTTCAGACATTACGGTCATGCAGGTGTGTCCCAACTGACTTCTCCATGCTCACACAGCGAAACTCCAGAGTGCAGCTGACGTACGTACGGCCGGCTAAGCCCGCTCCCTGGCCCACTGACGTCAAGCACCCCCCCCCCCCCCCCCCAACCCCGCCCTTCGGCTAGCGCGCCAGGCAGGTGGGCGGCGCCTGAGGGTCCCACCACAAACGGTCGGCCGTGCCCGTGAGCAATTAACAGCAGACACGATGTCTCCTGTCGACCGCGTGCAGTACAAAGGATACGTTTGGCGCCAGAGTGTGACCAAAAGTGGAATCCACCATGACCGTGTAACAGCGCGTTTGCTCGTCGTGATAACACTCGCTAATTCACTCTCACCACCCCACTATATTAAATAATTGAATTTACAATTTCATATACGTATGCAAACGTGTTCAACTCCCTAATATCAACTACTTTTCGAGGACCAGAACGCCACGTCCTCCTCCTCCTAGGAACCAGCGCCAAGTTTGAAATCTGCCAGTAAACAAAGCTCACATGCGCTTCCAAAAATGGTTAAAATGGCTCTGAGCACTATGGGACTCAACTGCTGAGGTCATAAGTCCCCTAGAACTACTTGAACCTAACTAACCTAAGGACATCACACACATCCATGCCCGAAGCAGGATTCGAACCTGCGACCGTAGCGGTCACGCGGTTCCAGACTGTAGCGCCTATAACCGTACGGCCACTTCGACCGGCCTTGCGCTTCCGCCACCAACCTAAGAAAATTGTTTCAAACTAAGCCACCAGCACTCAACCTCTCTAAACGGACTCACCCTGCACTAGGTCCACGGACTGGGGAACGAATTTACTTTATTTAGGAATGGAGTATATATATCACACCGACATGTCCCACATCATACAGACCTGCAAAACACTCCTACATAACTCATTTATAATGGTCTAGACACACGGTTGCTAATTGTAAACGCTTGAAAATAACTCTTAGTACAGCCGACAGACATGCGAACCGTTTGTAAATAATACAAAACATTTACCTCCAAATAGCCAAACAACTGCTAATTTTCGCAAATAATTTCAGTGCATAGACTGATGGAAGGAAGAACGAGTGTACTTTATTTATTTACTACATATCTTTTTCAAACTTTTACTTCTCACAGGTTCCGATATGTAAGGCTGACATAAGGCAGTTTCTGAACTCCAGTAGCGCACTACACTTGGCAACACAACCACACCCATCAAGATATTCATTCCTTTCCAGACCTGTAACTCCTCTACAGATAAATTTGTCCAGTTATTTGTCTACTCACTCACATTCTGACCAGAGTGCCGTTATTGCGAAAAAACCGCTCAGACTGCGCTGTGCTGCTCGGGGAAGTAAGGGATCGCTGCTCTCTATTTATTCAAAGCCTGGTCCCTGATCTCTGCAATTTAAGTCGGAAAAAGACATATCTATTACCTTCTGCAACCTGTTTATAAACAGAAAGATCTCAGTTACTACAAAAGGACCTTGTTTTGACCATTCGCCGGAAATGCGGGCAATGTTGTACGCCTCAAACTAGGTTCAAGTACAACAGATCCTCAACACCCTATCATCTTTATCCTCTACCACCAAACAGTGAAAAAGTCACGAAGACGCCAATGCGAACCACCTCCAGCGCAGACAAACGGAATTCACAATAGTCCCCCCGAATAACTCAGAGTGCAACCATTCAAGAATTCCTAACAGCTCACCAAATCCAACACCTCAAACTACAAATGCCTATATGAAGAAGATCATATTAAATATACACACACGCTGCAGAGACCCCTTTAAAGTTTGATCACCCATACTCTAAGCGAATGAGAAGCTGCCTTTGGCCCTTGTTCAAACAATGTTTTCTAACACGCTTTTGCACACTGCCACGACTTCGAAGTCATTGTCTGATTCTAAACAGACATTAACATGGACTGATGCACGGTCTCTCACAGGAAACTATACCTTTCACCTTATAAATCGTATTCTTACAGTCGATAGCATAACATTGAATGATTTTAGATAAAGGACACCCACAACACAAGGAAAATAGAAGAGCCTACTGGCGTTGTAGCCACTTCCCTCGAAAGTGATTGACCACCTCTACATTTAAACTCATATGTCGCAGTGACCGAATAGTTTATAACTCTGCATTCAATTTCTAGTGATTGGTCATTTTTGCACACAAGTACAGGATCACCGTTTTCGGTGCTAGCAACCTTGGAAGTTGCGGTCAATCAACCAAAATTTCTCCCCCAACTCAAGCAAGCATTGTCAGTCAATCATTATGTCGTACCCAATGCACAGATGCGATGGATAAGATACCACCGATCTACTGTAGTATTATCCATCACAGCTGATATCGCGAAAAATTTTACAGTAAGTCCAACACTGGCCAATCATGTGACAGCTTGTTTTCTTAATTTCAGTATCATAGCTAAACCATACATCCTCTACTTAGCAAGTGTCATTGCGATCATTCATAGATGACTGCTCAACACGTCCATTCACACTTAATTCTCGAACACAAAGACGATCAAATTATACCAGACAACGCTGTACATATTTCTAAGACCTTGCGCATAGTACTCGATCAATCTCTCTGCGTATGGCGGTCACAGAGCTATCTACGTTAAAAGACTATCCTCACCTCGGCATTGGCCTACCTACCCCGCAACATCGCTACCCAATTATTCCTCAACCGAGCCGACGAATACAGCTACACTCCACCTCCCTTCACTGAATAGAGCTTTCCTAGTCCTAATCCATCCAAGTGCACCACATTTCTCGAAATGTAACCAAGTCTTGGAGCTTAGAACACCACATCGATCTATAGTAACAGATCTCAAAGTGCTTTAATTTAATAGCATACAGTTAAGAAGAACAAGAACGGAGCTATATTTATGCACAACGTAGTTCGATAGATTTTTAAGCAAATCATCCAGTCTATCATGTGTAAAGTATTGTTCTAGAGTCCATGATAGGTGCATCGAAGGTTCCGGTGAGAGAGAGAGAGAGAGAGAGAGAGAGTGAATGAGTGTGTGTGCTCTCTCTCTCTCTCTCTCTCTCTCTCTCTCTCTCTCTCTCTCTCGTAAGAGTAGACGTTCAGCACTTAAAAACGGGCAATAACCTTAGATCGCTTACTTTTCCGTCCTGTCAGACATACATCCTTCTCCCCGGTCACCTTACGCTGAGCTATCTCTACCCCCATCGTAAAACTTTTCCTTTCTATGATACGAGCCCAATATAGCCCTGCGGACACGTCTAGTGCCCAATGATTACACCAGATCACGAGTCAGAAATAATACTATTACTCCATAAGGTCTATATAAAAAATGATAGTTATTAGCAGCCGGTACATCCTACAAGCAAACAGATACGTATAACAGCAGCATCCAACATGTGACAATTAAGTGATCCCGTCACCGCCGGCCGGAGTGGCCGTGCGGTTCTGGGCGCTGCAGTCTGGAGCCGAGCGACCACTACGGTCGCAGGTTCGAATCCTTCCTCGGGCATGGATGTGTGTGACGTCCTTAGGTTAGTTAGGTTTAATTAGTTCTAAGTTCTAGGCGACTGATGACCTCAGAAGTTGAGTCGCATAGTGCTCAGAGCCACTTGAACCATTTGATCCCGTCACCTACTCTGTAAACACCCGTCTGTCGGGTAAGTGTGTACACAATGATTACAGGCCCTCACAAATACCCACAGCTAACTTACTTATGACGCTGAAGTCTCGATTTTACACCAAGCATGCGACAGGGTGGGGATTGCGTAAATCGAAGTGCATTTAGAGGATTGTGTCAACCTTCATCACCCATGAGAGGGATGTCCTCTGATGACCGTCGGGTTCACCGTTAACGATCGCTAGTAGACAGCGCTTTAAACGACACACCAAACACGTAGCAGCATATGACTAGAGCGCTGGCTATATCACGTGACTACAGCATCCAAAATAGAATACTGAAAAAAATCTACCTTCAACTACATGTCCTTCTCTAGAATAAATGAGTCAACGTTTGAATCGTACCTAGTTGCAGTTATGTCTCAATCGATCATCCCGTACACCCTCTGTTATTATTTAACAAAGATGTAAGTTTAGACGTGAATGATTCTCTGTCCTCCTGAAAAGTATCGAATACAGTATTCAACTCGCGTGTATCACTGCTACCTCAGTAGACATACACTATAATACGAACTCAACGAGATAAAACTGACTGCCTTCCTTATTCGGCTCGCTTCGAAGTCATCGTTTTCCTGCATTCCTCTTGCTGCCGCATACTTGACTACATGTACAAATTCCCCCTGCGAACCAGAAGATAAGCAAGTACATTCTCATTTTCACCGCATTTCGGTCTATATTAGGTTAGTTTATATCTATTCGCTAATCAGTTTTCGCATTTCTTTCGATTTTATGTCAGATCCATCCATGCGACCGCGAAATAAGTTATCGTTCTGTGTTCTAAAATTGTCTCTAAATGTGTTCGCCACTGGGTCCAGAGCCCAACTGGCTTAGTACACATCGCCACCAGCAGAGGGTGCTCTCATGACGTCAGGTGATGACCTAAGTACCGTAATCCAAGATAGCGGCGCCCAGTGTGTTCACCATGAGGTCCAGACCCCAACTTACTTAGTACATTTCATCGCCACCAGAGGGCACTACCGTAACGCCAGGTGATGACGCAAGTACTGTTATTCAAGATTGGTGCATACATTTTGTTCTCCATATGCTGTAGGACACAGCTACTTCATGATCCCATTATGTAATCGAAGATCGTCTGCTCTTTCTCACACGTTTATAATGGGTTATGCGGTGTGTGTATGGCCAGAAAGCAGGCGACTGATGACATCACAGCCTCCAGCCAGCAACATTCATACTCGCACCACAGATAGTCATCTGCAAATACCCTAATGAATGTAACAACACGTGACGCCCACATAGCGCATCTAATGTATCAGTTACCTAATTACTTAATTCCAATTCAATTTTAATTATGTTCCATAAATGAATGTATGATTTCGATATTCTATTATGAAATTAGAATTTTCACATTTTCCCACTAGGAGTGCAATGTTCATTCATTAATGACGTAGCACCCCCCCCCCCCCCCACCCCTAGAATGCTGCACTCATATTGGCTACTGCATTAGTCACGTGATTCTATGTCATAGAAGCCCAGATAGTGGTCTGTAGGGGGAAAATGGCGCGAAAATGATTGAGGTTGCACTGGGCTGCTGGGAAGAGTAAGGAACGAGTGCACTATTTATTTTTGATTTATTTTTGAACATTTTATTTATCACACTGATACAAAAGACGTGCTTGGGGCTATCTCACACAGCCCACAGTCCCCTAAACTATTTCTAAATAATGCTCTCCAGACACACAAACAACTCCTAATTTTCCAAAATAATTTCATTACACACTTGCATACTACTCCTAAATAATGCAGCACAGTGATGTGTAGACATGCTCAGTACTCGTAAACTGTCCAAATAATGCATAGCACAGCCTACAGACCTGCTCACAAAATAATGCAATCAATGCATGCAAGCACCCTCCACCAACCCCTGTCCAGTAGAGCACACGGGCAACCCCAACGAAGTGGCGCGGCCTCAGCTGTCAAACTACACACAGGTGCCCTCAGGCATGAGGTGGCCACATCCCTTTTCATACTTGACACCAGAGAAATTCCTATCGCAACATGTGGTCACCTAGAGGCCGATGATGACGCGATCGGATGGGAATGAAGACTTATTTAAAGAGCGCAGATGCTCCATGCTGAGCCACACACACGTGTCGTCGACGTGGCCGATGCGAATGGGCGGGAGAGCAGACCCGAGCCACCGCCTGAGAGGTGAAAGCTGCTGCTATTTTCGAGTATACATTTACTGTTATATACCGACATCACAGAATTCCAAGGCGCAGATCCCATACGCCGGACACCTCAGCGCAGCACTTGTCTTTATCGCCGATGACAGAATGGCAAAGCCTGCTCTCCTCCTAACAGAACATACGAGATATGTACCCACCCCAGCGTCACTGACACCTCGATGCAAAAAGTCCGCATGCCGACTCGCCATCTAAAACGTTCCCAATGTTATTCTTAGGTCACATTGCTTTTTAAAAAAGTTAAGACCCAAGTCGACCTTTGAGGAATTGTATGTTGTCCCAGAAACAGTTAACACTCACTTTCTAACTCTCTCAGCTTGCATGCACCAAAATTATTATCCTAACAGAACTTGTCTACGAAAGTAGTGCCGAATACAGTCTTCCTCGTGGGCCTAGTGTGGTACCCAGTCCATAACATGTTACCCTTCATGCTTCCAACATATGAAAATGTTCCCTCTGCTATATAGAGGCTCCTATATCCCAGTACAAACGATGTGAATGAATCGAGCATTCTGATTGGCTGTAATTGAAATTACCCGTCGAATTACTGATACCACCGATATCTAAGCACTGTCCAGCCCTTTTTTTCCTTCTGCAGGAAAGACTTTCGGTGGTTATTTTACACAGATCGTCATATTGCACTGACAAATCATACAAACTACCATACATATCGTCAAATACAGAAAGACTCTTATCATAGGACACACACTTCCTCTCTCGTCATGCCATAACATAAACCATATTAACTTTACGATGCAATATATACACGTTTTGCACAATGTAAGCCACAGTAACTTTACAATACAATATGCACACATCTTACACCAACAGTGCAGTTATCTTTTATATCTGTACAGCACCCAAAAAAATAATGTGCATACACTCACACTGGCTATATCTCACCATGCTCCCCAGCCGTAGGGAAGCGCTGTCTACACCAGCAACTAAACGTCGCAAAGTGTCATGCATATCGTCAAGTACGGAAAGACTCTTACTCAACTACACTGTTCTCTCACTGAGGACAGGAGCAGGAATATTGAACTACAACGCCTGCACTATAGAATGAACTCCAAGGGGTATATTTCAAGGGGGGAGTGTCACATACATCAACGTGCATAAACGTGTACTAACGTACACTTTTTTACCCTTAGCACAAATGCGTTACTGCTCCTGCTCCCTTGCTTGCTCGCTTTTTTCTACACACATCTCCAGACTCGGGGATTACAAGAACACCTGTATTGTCGTCATAATATTATACCATTTTCGCGGTACTTCTCGATATCAAGCACTAGACAGTATCCTACCAATTGCTGGCACAACGTAATTCCCAAGATATAGACTGGAAATTATTTCTCTACAACCCCGTACGTTAGTGAGGTGCAGCTTGCTGCCAGCCACTGTGGCCAAGCGGTTCTAGGCGCTTCAGTCTGGAACCACGCGGCTGCTATGGTAGCAGGTTTGAATCCTGCCTCGGGCATGGATGTGTGTGATGTCCTTAGGTTAGTTAGGTTTAAGTAGTTCTAAGTCTAGGGGACTGATGACCTTAGATGTTAAGTCCCATAGTGCTTAGAACCATTTGAGCCATTTTTTGTAGCGTGCTGTAAACCACTGTGTAACTAGAAACAGATAGAGGAACCTGTTATTCCTACTCTCGAATACCGATGTCGGTGATTTAACACATCCCAAATCAACCCTATAATTTACAAGCCAACTAAGATCTTTCCCATGTTTAGAGAACAGGCAAATATGTCTTCCACACACCACAATCGATCTTCTCTCAACTAAATAAAGGCGCTAAATCTGCAGAAGCAGTCAAACGAACAATTTACATGGGAGTGAATAATGGTCCAACGCAAACGCATCATCATCTTAAATTTCCACTTGATCTCGAAAGCCACCCAACACATTCTAAGTATTAGTTCACTATTCGGTCGTCTAGAGGGCTGCAAAGTTTACTCAGATACATTCCTACACTCCAACAGGCCTATGCATTTGGACGGGTGCTGCCTTTAACGGGAAACCTGAATCATTACTACCACAGGCCATGCATATGTGTAACCATTCTAGAACGCCGGACACACATCTTTTATCATTGTACTTACTATTAAATGTTACGATCGCGGTCTCAATTGAATGGCATTCGACAATCGAAAATACACCCAGCTGTCGGCAGTGGCTCTGGAAATGGAAATATCTGTACCTTCCTTACGACTGGACATACTCTTTCCTTTACTATCACAGTACTCCAAATCAAATGCGTATCATCCTTACCACTGTTTATAGTCATTTCCTTCCCGAAAACACATACTGTATAAACCTGATGCTCAAATGCGAACATATGACGAGTGTTTTACTACTAAGTGTAACACTCCGTCAGTAACTGATTGCCTATGATACGAAATAATACTGAATGAAAAATCAACGATGGTTATGCATGTCTATTAGGTTTTTCTTGCGAGTCCGACCACTGTGCCTTATAAAGAGAGACGTAATCGGCTAGATGTTAAAGAAAAAACCGATCGTACCAATTACTGCATATACGGTCACAAGCAGTCTTGGTTTTACAGGTACATACAAGTATCCATGTTAAAAGCTACACCCGCTTTACAAATCGAGATACGATAATGACCAGTTAAGTCCCATGGTGCTCAGAGCCACTTGAACAAATAATAATGATACGATAATGACCTCTGAATGAGGTCGTTTTTCTTTCCGGACAAATACCGTGACGGTGATCGTACAAATGCGTATTATCCGTCCACGATGCAACCTCGTGATAAAATCACTGAACTTTGAAAGTGATTCGGCTAAGGAACGTGGTATGTAAGCGGTATTTGCGACTCCCTCACACCGCCCCAATTAGATAATTCTATAGTATTGTAGCGAATTCTCTCTCGATGCCATGTCAGAGCTTCGGCGAAATATCGACTGATTGAGAAGGAGCATAAACAGTAGTAGTAGTAGTAGTAGTAGTAGTAGTAGTAGATGTGCCGATTGAGATCGTAAGAAGAAAAATGTACACTAGCTTCTCACATCTCTAGTGTTACACTATCCGCTAGAAATGATGTCGATGATTTGGAATCAAGTCTCTCGATTCAGGCACATACCTGCATCGGATCACACCCACAAGTGAATCATATTACTCACACTCCCATATCTCGAAACGAGTCGCCTTCCGCCAACCTAGGTGCTAGAATAGAATTCCAACCTGGTTTTAGTCAGCCCCTACGCATCATGTACCTGATCCCATTTCTGCAGCATCCCGCATGCGATCGTTCGATTTTAAGTCGGAACTGAACAGAAGTCTGAGAAAACCATATTCACAACCTTCTGCAACCCGTGTAGAAACAGAACGACCTGAGTTAGTGCAACAGGACACTCCCTTAAGAGTGAGCGATTGGACGCTTTCTTGGGCTTGTTGCACTAAGGCATGGACTGTGTACAGCATACAGACGCTGTGAAGTGCACTGAGAGAGTATGAGCAGATAACACAATTAAAAAGCCTGTGTCACTGGATGTACGAGTACTGCGTGGCCTTATGCAGGGCGAAGAGCTCTGCTATAAATACTGATCAGCATTCCGGAAGCCGATACTGAAAATCGTCGGTGCCAATGACGAAGGAACATCCGAAACCACAGTCAGAGCCATCGGTATACACGAAGGTATTATCGCTAAGTGTCGAGCGAAGGTCGAGAAAATTACAGTGATAGATCGAATCAGGAGTAGTTTCCATAGGAAGCGAAATAGTTCAAGGTATAGGACCTCGTAGTTAAACTGCCGGAGCAATAGCCGAAACGGAACTTCAGGAAGTTACAGAAGAGGAACGCGCCCCATAACGGCAGTCGTAGGCGTATCTAAGAAGAAGGCGTTGGATGGATAGCATGGTAGACAAATGGCATGCGTATCTGCTGAGTAGAACATCACGCCCTTATGACAGCAGTAGTTCGGGCTAGTGTAAAAGGTGCCAGTAGCCAAACGGTTTCCACAATGGTGGATTACGGCGTATAAGGTGGACACGTGGAGATGCTTAAACGAAACACCCATAGTCTAGTTTCGATTGGAGAAAGACTTGGTACAAACTGAGGAGAGCGGTCCGCTCCACTCCCCACGAAGTACCGCTTAGGACACAGGACAATGAGGGATCATGTACAGTGGGTGGCCAGGAAAGACATGGGGGAAGACCAAGAAAGTTTCCTATCAACCATGAACCTGAAGAATTTCGTATTGTCAGCGAACGAAAGAGCAACAGGCCCAAGATATAAAGACAGTGGAAGAAATCCATTGCAGTATCAGTAAGTATTTGGTTACAGCAGGTGATAAAACCTATCAAATAATAGAGCTATAACAAGTTCCAATGCCTGGATGTAAATAATAACAAATACAATATCCGTTAAAGTTGTAGCTCAGAGGTCAGGTTCTACTGTCAGTTTCGTTCTGAAAATTCCTGCCGGCAAAGTTTAAATGCATGTGAGCTAAAGCATTTTCTGTGGTTTCAACCAACTTAACTGCATGCATACAAAAATTAAGGTGATACTAAATTAATAGGTAACAGTGTTCTAAAATATTGTATGTCCCAGAAAGCGGCAGTTTAGAGGCTGCTACCGTGGGCATAGGCCGGATGACAGCAGGTGTTCCCTTGGCCGTCCGCTGCGCCCCCGTATATAAATACAGCCCGAGAGGCAATACTAGTTATCACAACCATAGGTGGAAGCACAAGCGGCCAAAGACACTGCTAGCTAGGGCATAGCCACCTATGGTAAACTAACGTACACCAACAAACGACAAACGTCGGCAAGCCCCTGCATTCCCGGCGGGGTCAAGGATTTTCTCTGCCTCGTGATGACTGGGTGTTGTGTGGTGTCCTTAGGTTAGTTAGGTTTAAGTAGTTCTAAGTTCTAGGGGACTGATGACCATAGATGTTAAGTCCCACAGTGCTCAGAGCCAAGCCCCTGCATATCAGCAACACTGACTGGTAATTACGAGCTGCTACTAGAGCCGACCAACAGGCAACAGCAGGGACATCGACGAGCTCGCCCACTGACGCACAAACAATTCGCCAACATCACCCTACACTGTGCATCCGATATATGACCTATCGGACACAGAAACGATAGTAAACCTAAGTGTTGGAGGTTGCTGACGCTTAACGAGAGCTCTACACCGGCACCCAGCGGCAGCCTCCGAGCAACACCAGCACACAACGTCAAAGGTATCGACATGCGTGATACCCTCTACTAACAAAGCCTACCCTTGCACGACCTATCGCATGCAGCAAGAGATCCGCTACTGCTGTTACCACCCGACTAACTATCGCAGAGCTTTTTTTCCCTTCGCTCTTGCCTTGGCACTTTTTTTTCCTCTGCCCTTCAAACCGCTACTCTTCGTTCTACTTCGACCCAATCTATCTCCAGATGAGCGCGTATTAATGGTTAACCTTAACGAGACGTACGCAAACATCGCAGTACCCACATCCTGCGACACCTCACTTTAGTGAATACTAACCCTTATGCAGAGATGGCAGTAGACCTATTGAGTTGGCCATCATGCCGGTGTGGGCGTGGAGGGGCTCCACCTCCATTAAAAAAAAAGCAATACTAGGCTTCACTTTGCACCCAGCCGCTGTACGATCCACGTCAGTCAAACGCCGGAGTGTGCGCTGCTTCGGATGACGTCAGAGACAGGCTGTTACTAAACGCATATTTTCAGTAATAATAGAAAGTGATCTCGAGAGGACTGTACACTGTCCTGGATCGCTTAGATTTCGCAGAAGTAGCTGTTAGTGTGCAGCCGTAATGTTAACAAATCCGAGTGCCAAGTGGTGACCATTATTTCCCAGTTATGTGGCGAGCAAATACTTCATCAGAAGCCAGAGCGAAAGATAATTCAATAAGAACTTACCGTGGAGGTCACCTGTGAGCTGCTCATAATGCTGTTTAGGATAGAGAGATCTGTTGTCAATGTGAACATATATTACAATGTTTAGCGTGAGAAACTCTTTCAAATATATCAATTAGAGCTAAAAATCTTCATTTATAAGTATAGTCCTGATCCCGCTAAGCAAATAGAAAATAGCAACATTTCTTTCGGTGGGCTGGACAAGAATGTGGACTTGCAGACTGGGAACTGTGGTCGGTATGTTCTCCGTCGCTTTCTGGCTGACCACAGAACTAGTTTCCAGGCTCTCGTAAAAAGACAGCGAACAATATTCCAATATTTACAGCAATTAAACAATATTCTAATGTTTCAAATACTTTCTCCTATTACTTATATCTGATTATATATTACATATATTAATATCATTCATTATTATTAACCCGCTGCCCCACAATTGAACTGAGACGCGCCGCGACGCAGTTCGCGCGCGAAGACGTGCTCTCCGCGTTTTTAACCGTCATCCTACGATGGCAAACTGCATTCACTATAAACAGATGCGTGCAAAGTGTCGTCGCGTACTTAGGGATAGCAGAAAAGCTAGTTGGATTTCATTCACTAGTTCTTTCAACAGTTCAACCCCTTCGTCTGTCGTGTGGGCCAACTTCCGACGGCTCTCTGGGACCAAGATCGGTTCGACAATTTTCGGCCTGACAGTAGAAGACGATGTTATCGTGGACCCTGTTTCTATCTCCAGCACCTTGGGCTGGAAATTTCGAGCTTTTCCCACTATCACCCAGCCTTCCTCCATCGGAAACAAGTGGAGGAGGCTTGGGCAATAACTTTCTCTTCTCAAAATCGTGATTGCTACAATGCCATCTTTACTATGAGGGAGCTAGATCATGCTCTCAGTTCATCCCGATCCTTCGCCCCATGGCCAGTCGCTGTCCACATTCAGATATTGCAGAACCTTTCTCTTGCGGGCAAGTACTTCCTGCTTAACACACACAACCACATCTGGGCAGAGGGCACAATTTCTTCGGCGTGAAGGCACCGTCATACCCATACCTAAGCCCGATGAGGACGAAAACCTTCCATCTAGCTACCGCCCCATCTCTCTCGGCAGCTGCGTTTGCAAGGTGATGGAACGTATGCCCGGCTGGTATGGTGGCTCGAGTCACGCAATTTACTATCGACTGCACAGTGTAGATTTCGAGCGCGGCGTTCTGGAGTTGACACTCTCGTTACTTTGTCCACTCATATCATGAATAGTTTTCTGCGGAAACACTGGATTGTGGCCGTGTTTTTCGATTTAGAGAAGGCCTACGACACCTGCTGGAGATCTGGTATCCTCCGTATTCTTTCGCCTTCAGTTTCAAGACCTTCGCATGGAACTTCGCGACAGTACTTCCGCGTACGCTCATGGCTCTCGGACTAACCAGATACTTAACCTACCACAAATAAGGACGTTTTAGTCCCGAATTTAGTTTTCTGCAAATTACTCGAAAACTATTAGAGGCATCTCAATGGGGTTACATAATTAATGTTTTTATGTTGATCTTAAGCTTCATAGAAATTTTCATATTCCTAAGTCTAATATTTAGCGTCATCAATTTTTCGTAAAAAGGCGGATTCTTTCTTTCGCTTGTACCTTTTCTTGCAGAAGTCGCCGGGTCGGCAGGGTTACAACGGATTTGGCGAGGTTAATTCTAAGGGGTGTCTCGATGCCATTCCAGCCGCCACACCGTACCCCCGGGGTTGGAATCTGTGTACCCCAGCTGTCTGTGTCTAGTCTAAATCATGAAATAGTGTGAACGTGTTGCAAATGTCTGTGAGTCGTGTAACTGAGGCGGGAGACTTGGGGACCAGCCCGGTATTCGCGCAGTGGATGTGGAAAACCGCCTATAAACCACATCCAGGCTGGCCAGCACACCAGCCCATGTCGTTAATCCGCCGGGCGGATTCGATTCGGGGCCGGCGAGCCTACCCGAGTCAAGGGAGCAGTGCATTAGCGCTCTCGGCTAACCTGACGCGTTCTTCTGCAGTACGCGGATTCTGATTAAAATATTTGTTTAATCACATTGAAACTTGTACCAGTTAATTTTGACACACATCTCCACATTATGACCAACTGTTGGGTTTCCAGCATTATTATTTAGCGCCAGTTTTTTTTCTTAAAACTGATGTATTTAGGCGCTTCAGTCCAGAACCGCGCTGCTGCTACAGTCGCAGATTCGAATCATGCCTCTGGCATCGATGTGCGTGATGTCCTTAGGTTAGTTAGGTTTAAGTAGTTCTAAGTTCTAGGGGACTGATGACCTCAAAAGTTTAGTCCCATAGTGCTCAGAGTCAAATCCTGTTTTTTGAATGCCACCAGGGAGGAGTGAAGCCGCCTGTCAGCCTTAGCAAGCTGCCACTTGGGTGTGCACGCAGGTGGGGTAGAAGTCAGCAAAACGATAGTGCATGGGAAATGGACGCTAGAGTGGGCATCAGAAAGAATGGACCATGGGAGATGGGCAAGCTGGGCAGTGCAGAAGGAGAAGTCCAAATGGGAACAGGTGTGCGAGGAGTCGGAAACGGAAGTGGGTGCTCCATTGTTAAGGCAGAAGAGGTTGAGTTGATGAAGATCAGCCAAGAGGACACCTTTAACAGATTCTTGGAGAACCCCAAAGGGGATGATACGCACTGAAGTCACCGAGTAGCAGAAATGGGGGGGGGGGGGGGTAGCTGCCCAATAAGATGAAGGAAGTAGGAAGTCTGCCCTGGTGACATTGAATGACAGAGGGGTATGATATGGAGGGAAAAAGTCAGGTGTGGAAGGAAAAGGCGAACTGCAACAGCTGGAAGGTGGGTAGACAAGACAGGGAGATGAGTTGACTACGAATGTCATCCTGTATGAACAACATGATGCCTCCACCAGATGGAATGCCGGCCTCAGGGGGAAGGTCGAAACGAATCAGTAAGTAATATGAAAAATGAAAGTAGTCGTGAGGGCACAAAAAATGGTTCAAATGGCTCTGAGCACTATGGGACTCAACTGCTGTGGTCATAAGCCCCTAGACCTTTGAACTACTTAAACCTAACCAACCTAAGGACATCACACACATCCATGCCCGACGCGGGATTCGAACCTGCGACCGTAGCGGTCGTGCGGTTCCAGACTGCAGCACCTTTAACCGCTCGGCCACTTCGGCCGGCGTGAGGGCACAATTTCGTTTCTTGAAGGCAGAGTACAAGGGGACACTGCGATGCTAAAAGCAGCTGTAAATCCTTTGTGGGACCAAAAGCCACGAACGTTCCATTGGAGGAGAGTCATGATGTTGAAGAGGTGAAGGGGTGTCAGCTCAGCAACTGCCGAGCGACAGCCTGTGGAGTGTCGCTACTGTTGGGCACAGAAGCAGGAGGATCCTGCTCCATGGGGCCCACAGAAGCATCAACTTGCTGCTTATGCCGTCTGTCTGTGGAGTCCAACTGCAGAAAAACGGTTGGTGGTGCGCACCGGCGTCACAGAGGCCGGCTAGGCTAAGGTATCACGTGACAACACCGTCGAAGAGGATCTTTGAGTCGGAGAAGGAGAAGACCGTTTGCCTTTGGTACACTTCTTTGAGGCGTTCCAGTTAGAGGAAGACTCGGGTGGTGTTTGGCTGGAGGGATGGAGGGATGGAGGAAGTCTTCACAAGAGTACTCCCTTTGTCCTTTCCTGCCTACTGGTTGTGTATTCGGTGGCTTCGCCCCTTGAAATGAGAGTTTGATGGCTTGTTGCACAGCTGTAATGGGGGATGGTGATGCTACCTTGACACTGGGCGATTTAACATCCTCAGAGCTGAATGTGTGGTTCAATATCTGTGTGGCCATTTCCTTCATGGAGCGAGAGGTAACAATAGCAGAACTATAGGTGCCAGATGGGAGAACGCAGGGCTTGTGACTAGCCAATAACTAGCGAGCGACTGGTTAAGGCACTTTTTCCTTTACCAAGATCTCTTGGTCAGCCCGGTCATCAAGATACAGGGGACAATCCCGAGAGGTGGTGGTATGGCGGCCATTGCAGTTGATACAGCAGGGAGACGGCGGCGGACAATCGCCCTATTGCGCATCTCTGCCACATGTTACACATTTGGCTGGGTGCCTACAAGACGTCCTAGTGTGGTTGAAACGATGATACTGAAAGCGCATCGGGTTCGGAATGTACGTCCAGAGTGTGATAATTTCATAGCTTGCTTTGATCTTGGACAGAAGTACCACCATATCAAAGGTGAGAAAAAGAGTGCGGGTGGGCCCTAAGGAGGAATTTACCTTTTTCATCACCTGATGGACAGCAGTGACACCCTGTTCAGAGAGTTAAGACTGGATTTCGGCGTCGGTTCGACCGTCGAACAGCCTAGTGTAAGTAACACCATGGGAATAATTCGAAGATCTGTGGGCCTCGACACAAACAGGGTAGCCATGGAGAAGCGAGGCGACAAGCAGATGTTGTGCTTGAGAAACAGAAGTATTCTCCAGAAACGAAGTGCTGTTCCATAAACGAGAGCAGGATTTCACAGGGCCGGCAACTGCATCAACACCTTTCTGAATAATAAACTGATTTACTGTGGCAAAGGACTGACTGTCTTCAGTACATGAGACAAGGAGGAACCGTGGTGCAGCAAGTCTTTTGAATCGTTAGCCTCATTACGTTTACGTTTCGTAGACGCTGATTGTGAATATTATTGGCTCAGTGTGGGAAAATCCTCCGTGATCGCCAGCATCTCCGATAGCGCGCTCCTTCCAACTTGGGACCCCCTTCACAAGGGGGCGCACCCACCACAGGTGGTTGTTCACATCTCAGGTCACACCTCCCCAACACCTGACAGAGGGACCAACCGGCAATTTGGGAGGGTATCAGCTCAGGCAATCGCCCCTCCCTGGGCCTGGCCTATACCAAACCCTATCTGTCTACCTGGGGCTGGGAATTACGCGTTACCCAGTCACCTGTTACGTGTCAGACGCGTAGGCCGGCCTTCAAGAGCGCACAGGAAGGAAGAAGAAACAAAGAAAAACCTAAAACGCCAAAGCAGAGGAAAGATAAAAAGATAGAAATAAAGAAAGGTAAGGAGTGGCGAGACTCCTAGGGGGTCTTATGGCCGTTAAAGTCAGCACTGACTAGGAATACAAAGAAAAGCAGAAAGATCTGTATATTTTATAAGAACGGCAAGAGACGGATTTCAAATTAAGTAAGCTGTCGTCACCAAAATTACATCTCCAGCACTGAAAATGTTGAACATCAAGAGCATTGTACAATACATGTTAGAGAAATATGTCCTGCTCAAAATCATCAGGGTTGGAAAACACTTACCGTAGTTCAACATAAGCGTCATGAAGTTGTAATGAAAGGAAAGAGCTGTACTGCAAATTCAAACATAGCAGAAGCCTCAGAGATAAACAAAAAATAAACGATGGCAAAATTGGCCTAAGGAGAGCATGCCTGAAGCGTTCAATGAATTCAAAAAACAAAATTCTAGCTACCAACCTGACAGAAAATCCTAGAAAGATCTGCTCTCCTGTTGAATCAGTAAAGGGATCGAAGCTACCTGTCCACACACTCAGTGACCATAACGGTACTGAAACACAGAGTCGCGTAGAACGGCAAAAATATTGAACGTCTTTTTCCAAAACTGTTACACAGAGGAACATCTCACTGTAGTTCCTCTCTTAAATCGTCGCACGAAAGGCATATTGAAATAAGCTGCCAATGGATAGGAAAGCAACTGAAATCGCTAAACGGACGAAAGGCCACGGAACCTGACAGGATACTATTTGTTTCTACACAGAATAAAGTAAAGAACTTGCTCCTGTCCTAGCAGAAGGGTACCATAAGCTTCTTGAGGAGCGAAGAGTTTCTGATAACAGTAGAACACGTCATTCCCGTTTTCAAAAAGGATCGTCGAACAGATGCACGAAACTTTAGCCTATATCTCTGACGTCGGTCTGTTTCAGACTTCTCGATCATATTTTATGCTCGCACGCTACATCATTCCTGGAGGCCAAAAATAATCTCTGCACAAACCAACATGGGTCTCGGAAAAAAAAAAAGAAATGTTCTTGTGAAACGTAGTTCGCTCTGTTTGTGCACGACACACACGTAAAGCACCAGACACACGGAAAGCAAAGTACCACACACAGGCACCTCTAACACCATAGCTATAATGCTGTACTGATTTATTTTGCTTTTGTTTCATTCAATGTTACATCATTGAGTATCTGTAAATGTACGACTCGATGACAAAATTGTATACTCCTATCTTTGTTAAAACTTTGATGTCATGATTTGATTCTATGCAATGTAGTATATCTGTCATTTAAATTCTTTGTCCCATTTGGAAGGAACAAAACATACTTTATATAATAGTAATTTTGTGTGGATAATTTTTTGTAGAAATGTCAATACGTGCAAATGTTCTGTTTTATTGTATGAATTTGGTTGCTGTTATGTAAACTGCTGATCCTCACTTAGGGTTCTTAGTTAGCTTGTATGTAAAAGTTGTTGTGATTCCCCTCGGGAGCGGAACTGTGTAGTGTGCGCAAATTGTGGTTGGTCTAGGTAGAAAAGGTGGAACAAGAGTCAGTCGGGGACGAGCTACGAGTCGGGGATGAGCTACCAAATTGTGCACTGCCATGTAAAAGATGCATATTGTGCTGGTTCCGAGAGAGGCTTTTTCTGCTACTTTCCAATGCCTCGGATGGATGGATAAATAGCTGGAACTGTTTTGGAATTTGCATTTATCATCGCCACCAAGAAATGACAGAGTCCAGCAATTCTACCTGCAATTCCACCTACCAACATGCAGTTGCCACCACATTGCGCAATCATTGCATCGGAATACTACAATGATGTACAGTGAAGGATCAGCTTAATGGATGTGTTAGTGTGCTCAAATATACGGTAATTTATATCTGAATTTATGTACCTACCTTGATTTTTCTCCTCATAACAACACCTCTCAGGTTCCTCTCCGTTTGAGCTGAAGTGATATCCGAGTGTCCTTACTGAAAGAACATTAAAGCCCAGTGTTTTGCTAATTGATGCCTCTTGAACATAGTAAAAAGAAAGTTAAACTTAATGTGGCTTGCTGAAAATAATTTTCCTAGTAAAACTGCTTATTAATGTTGTTGCCAACTTCAAAATTAAAAGTTCTTAAGATTGAGGCTTATAAAGTTTTGCTTACGAGGGAACCTCCCCATCGCACCCCCCTCAGATTTAGTTATAAGTTGTCACAGGGATAGGCCATGAAAAACTGAACACAGATCAATCGAGAAAACAGGAAGAAGTTGTATGGAACTACGAAAAAAATAAGCAAAATATACAAACTGAGTAGTCCGTGTGCAAGATACGTCACATTAAGGTACCTCTTCACTGAGGAGCACCGTGGTCCCGTGGTAACCGTGAGCAGCTACGGAACGGAAGATCCCTGGTTGAACCCTCCCTCGAGTGAAAAGTTTTAATTTTTTATTTTCAGACAATTATCAAAGTTCATGCACTCAGACATGATCAACTTTGCTCTCCAAAATTCCAGGACATGTTCAGATTTGCTTGGACACATGCAGGATTTGACGGTCTACACACGGAAAAACTTGAAAACGTTAAAAACGTTTGTTTTGACAGAGCACAGGGAAAACTGGGCGACTGTGAAACTGTTGCATTCATTTGTTGCCGTTTATGTGACAAACTCAAAGTTTTCATCACTTTTTTTGGGAGTGATTATCACATCCACAAGAAAACCTAAATCGGGCAAGGTAGAAGAATCTTTTTACCCATTCGCCAAGTGTGCAAGTTAGGTGGGTCGACAACATATTCCTGTAATGTGACGCACATGCCGTCACCAGTGTCGTATAGAATATTTCAGACGTGTTTTCCTGTGGAGGAATCGGTTGACCTATGAATTTGCGATCAAATGTTTTCGGTTCCTATTGGTGAGGCACGTCCTTTCGTCTACTAATCGCACGGTTTTGTGGTGCGGTCACAAAACACAGACACTAAACTTACTACAGTGAACAGAGACGTCAATGAATGAACGGTCAGATCGTAACATTGCGAAAATAAAGTAAGAAAATTTTTGCTCGAGGGAGGACTCGAACCAAGGACCTCTCGTTTCGCAGTTGCTCACTAACTACGGGACCACGGCGCTCTTCGCGTTATGTAGTCCTTGATATTGGATATGTTACACTTTGACTACTCAGTTTGTATATTTTGTTTATTTTTTCATAGTTCCACACAACTTCTTCCTGTTTTCTCGATTGATCTGTGTTCAGTTTTTCAAGGCCTATCCACTGTGTCAACTTATAACTAAATCTGAGGGGGGTGCGATGGGGAGGTTCCCTTGTTAGTGAATGACCATATTACTGCCTGTTGTAAATCGCAGAAGGTGAGTCAGTATTTTACATATATGTTAATTTTGTGTCTCACGGTAGTAAGTGTGAAACGTTATATACTCATGTTTGCTAAGTGTTTGTCTCTCTTGTGTATTAGAAGTGCATATTAATAGTATAACAGGATCCACCGTTTGTCTATTGTGTTAATGCTCGGTAACAAGTAACGGAAAGACCACTAATTAGGAAAACCATAATATCTTTATTCAAATGATAGTGAGAAGCAACCTGTTAGTGGATTCCAATTAACTTTCATTTTAAATAGTAAAGTATTTAACTGAGACAGACTTAACCTATATCCAATTAATGATTCTGCATTGAATAGTAATAATGTTATAAAGACCATTCAGTTTATGTAAGCCCTGAAAGTAATAGTGTGTTTCGGTATCTGTTATAATTTTGCAAACAGTTTGTGCTGCTCTAACTGTTAGTTTCAATCTTACCGTAAACGTATGTATGTGTCAGAGTTCATTGCACTCGCGTGTGACAAAGTATAGGTTGTGTTTATTCGTTAAAATTACTAATAACTATTTTCTTGAACGAGAATGTTAATCGTTCTCTTGCCTAGTTAGGCTGGCGACCGTTTTCTTTATACGTTAAACAGTGCAGATAGGCAAAATTTTGTTTGTTACTGTTCAAATATTTACGTAATTCTGACTCTTTTCCGATAAGCCACCTCCGTTAGGTACAACACGGTCAACCTAGCAAAATACCTCTCAGAGGGTAACACTGTTCTGTTTCTTTATACCATTATTACTCTAACAAAATAATTCTGTTTGCAAACTGCCTCCAGTTTCGAGGTTATGGTATAGCAGTAGCAGACAGGAGTGTTATACACCCAGGTAGATACTCTGTTCCTTGACTTCTGAAAGGCATTCGATACTGTTCCTCACTGCCGTCTAATGAACAAAAAACGAACGTATGTAATATCAGACTGTGTGACGTAACTGAAGCATTTCTAGCAAACAGAGCATAGCATGTCGTTCTGAACAGAGAGCAATCTTCAGGCATAGAAGTACCGTCGGGCGTGCCTCAGACGAGTGATATAGAAACACTACTTTTGCCAATACATGTAAATGACCTAGTGGGTAACGTCTTACGTTCTATGAGGCTCCTCGTGGATGATGATGGTGTTCTATACAGAGAAGTCACCACCCTGGAAAACTGTAGTGAAGTGCAGAAAGACGTGCGGAGCACAGGCGCTTGGTGAGGGAAGTGGCAAGTGACACCCAACATAAACAAATATAAGGTATTGCGAATACACAGGCAGGAAACCCCTAATTTGTTTGATTACAAACTTTCAGATCACTGGAAGAAGTTACTCCTACAAAATATCCAGGGGTATGCCTACAGAGCAATCTGAAGTGGAACGAATACACTAAACTAATCGCGAGTAAGTCAAATACCAGACAGATTCACTGGAAGGAACCTCAGGAAATGTGGTCCATCAGCGATGGAAGTAACTTACGAAACAATCTTTCGACTAATACCTTAATACTGCTCGTCAGTATGGGATCTGCACCAGATAGAAGAAGTAGAGCCGCGCGAGATTTGCCGAGCGGCCTCAGGTGCTGCAGTCAGACTGTGCGGCTGGTCCCGGTGGAGGTTCGAGTCCTCCCTCGGGTGTGTGTGTGTGTGTGTGTGTGTGTGTGTGTGTGTGTGTGTGTGTGTGTTTTTGTTCTTAGGCTAATTTAGGTTAAGTAGTGTGTAAGCTTAGGGAGCAATCGCTCTTCCTGCGAACCACACACAACTGGAAGAGGAAAGGAGAAGTGACACACGTACAAAAAGTACCCTCAGCCACATACCGTAAGGTGGCTTGCGGAATATAGATGCAGAAGTTCGGCAATTGTGGAATCAAGAAATAACAGGTCTTTTCGCCTAGCCATAAGTAATGGGGTGATGTGGTTCCAAGGACACTTTTGGTATCAAATTGATATGCAGATTAATTAAATTTATCGATTAATTAAATTTATCGATTAATTAAATTTATCGATTAATTAAATTTATCGATTAATTAAATTTATCGATTAATTAAATTTATCGATTAATTAAATTTATCGATTAATTAAATTTATCGATTAATTACTCCCAAACCCACCCCTGGATGATGTCATGGGTTTTCCCCGGCAGGCTAAGGGTCCCTGCACCCTCCCACTCGCCCACCTGTCCTATTGGTGGGAACTTCGTATTTTGGCGGAAAATTCAAAAAGATAGTGGGAATTTCAAAAAATGGTGGGAATTCCTTGGTCCCAAGGCTCTGATGATGTCCAGTCCCACCCAGTGGTGGATACAGAAAAACCTCAAGGAGGGGTCGCTCGAGCTAACTTTACTTTTACCGTAATAAAAAATAATCGAGTCATTTGCAAAGTTTAAGAAAGTTTAAATAAAACTGATTATACACATATACAAGACAATGCCCTCTCATGATATAAGAAAGTTACAATTGTGGTTCCCATCCTTAAATGACGATTTCTATGCGCCTATTCTTCCTGGCAAATTGGTTAATTACATCGTCAATAGGACAATGAATGTCAGGGCGAGTGTTTAACAGAGCTAAGCCATTAAGTCGATCCTCCTCCATTGTCGAACTTAGCCATGTCTTGATACGCCGCAATGTTGAAAAACTTCTTTCTACTGTAGCAATAGATGCAGGCAGACAAGAAAATATTTTGTACAGCGTGTGCTAAGTAGGATAGTCAGATCTAGGACAAACAGACAACGCTTGCATAACGGAATCACGATCATTAAGAGTGTTATGCTAGTTTGGTTGTATTGAAGAATGTCTCCCATTAATCTCTTCAATCTCAGAGTGTGATTCTACTTCAAAGAACGGTAGTTCAGTTAAGCACTGATTCAATTTATGTGCTAGATCATTACCGTCATGTTTCAGTATCGAGATCACTAGAAAGGCGCGACTTTTCTCGTAGGTAAGTGTTCGCCATCTATGTGCCAGACAGAAACGTATAAAATACGATGAAGCGTACGCGCGTGCTACATAGGGAAGTACAACAACTCGGTAACTCGATTCAGTCGAGTCGACTGACGAAAGAAAGGAACGAGTAGCGTGCGGACTGCCTAGCGGGGGTGGCGCGGATGGCAATGCGCGCGGCCACGCAAGGATGGGGAGGGGGGGGGGGGGCGCCCCACGCGCTTATGTATCCGCCACTGATCCTACCCCTAACCCATAATGGCGGGAAATACAGAATGGTGGGCGCCTTTTCCAGGAGACTAATCACGGTCCTTCTGGGCAGGAAGCAGAAGTGCACCATTAACACAAGGAATCTGTTCATTTGTAGGAGAGAAATATTAGGTTAGTGTACTTAACTGAAGTAAAGATCAATCCTAACTACGTAAGTAACCATGAAGATCGCGCCTAATTGCACATCTATGAGCACAGCGCTACACGAGGGCCGCGCGGGGTAGCCGGACGGTCTATGGCGACTTGCCACGATTCGCGCGGCTACCCGTTTCGGAGGTTCGATCCTCCCTCGGACATGATTGTGTTGTCGTTAGCGTCAATTAGTTCAAGTTATATTAAGTAGTGTGCAAAGCTAGGGACCGATGACCTTAGCAGTTTGGCCCCATAGGAACTCACCACAAATTTCCGAAATTTGCTATACAAGGAGTGCCTAAACTCGCAATACAACTCAAAGTTACCGATTTCATACAACTGGCGGGATAGAAGTTCAGAATACCAGTTGAAACTAGTGGCAGACGAACTCAAACTATACATGGAATCATCCCTTCACCTTCAAGCTGGCGGGAAAAAGGCAAGAGTGGAAGATAGTATAATTTTGGGTTAGAACTGTGTTGAATTGACGGGATGTCGATGTTGGACAGAGGAGTTCAGTAAGTGTATAACTGCAAGAATACAGCTGAGGATTGCGCGTATCACTATTTGACGTTGGCGTTCGCTACAAGCGTCACCTGCTCCACTTCTCGACAATCAGCCTGAGCTCGAAATTCAGGAAGACTAATACACATTACCACAACTGATGAAAAATGCTCCACTGTTCTAATCTCACATCGAAATTGTCGTGGAAAGACCAGCGCTCGTTAACAATTGGTCATAATGCAACACATGTACTGGAGATTGAGAAAAATCATTATAACAACACAATTACCACGACAAACGACCCCAAAAGATTACAGTCGGAGAGAGAGAGAGAGAGAGAGAGAGAGAGAGAGAGAGAGAGAGAGAGAGAGAGAGAGAGAGAGAGGGGGGGGGGGAGGGGGGGAGGCAGCAGCTGCACATATGTTCTCCTCTATGTGAGGTCACAAGCTAACCAGTTGAGACACACCATATCACCACTCATCCTTCCTCCACTAACCGTAGTTAGAGATATTGGCTTGTTCTACCCTGTGGCTGATTGTCCTCAAAGAGATGCACCTCGTGACACTGACATACCGTCTCCATTACGCAGAAATCAGACAGACAAGAGACAAGATCAGGATGCTTCCTGCAATCTGTTAAACGTATTTCTCAGAAAGACTAGCTCCTACTGGAACGACGAAATTCTGGAGAACTCTCCAGACGGCTTTTTCAAACATTCATAGCCTGGGAAACAAGCAGCTGCCGCCACCTATGATAACTACACCCCTGCCCTACGTGGAAGCAGAGTCTTCAGTCTAATGCATTCCCGGTGGAGCAATTGTCTGGGCAACAGCATTATCGATGCTGAAAAAGCAACACATACTCAATAGCCCACAACGCCGTGAGCCACAGAACGAAGCGAGTTAAAAGACTGCTATCCTAACCACTGGTTGGTCGTCTAAAAGTGCATAAGCGTCCTCCTATGGAACATTTCCCCACGCCTCCAGTAGCTTTGCCCACAAATGCATGCCGTTCTGAGAGAGAAGATATTTCCCTGTAGCAGTTATATTTAACTTCAATAAGCAAGCATCTATTAAAAAGAACAATCGTGTCTAACAAAAAAGTTCCGTTACCACGAAAATACAGTCTTTTCTTTTTGTTTCATGAGGAAAATCTGTAGAGTTTCGGAACACTCTTCATTTTCAAATTATAAATAGTCATGTTCTTGGGCAGTACATTCTTTTCAAACCATTGACTAATCAGTTCTGAATGTCGTCTTTAGAAACATTTTTTTATGTTGGACTGCAGGATATAATTCACACATGTCTCGCAGCCTAGCTTATCTCCCTGCGTAAAACTGAAAAAAACTTACACTATTTTGCTGCGAAAACTACCGATCACTGGAGAACATCCTTTTTATTTATAAACTTTCGTTGGAGTAAAGGAAAAGCGATCATTTAAACTCCAAAGAAGAAAAAGAAACACCTATATAAAGCGATTTCTTTCTCTTTGATGGACAAAATTACATGGTTTGAGAGTGTCTCTTGCGTTCAAATCAGTGTCTTGTAAATAAATTGTCATGCACGTGAGTATTACAATCATAAGAAATAACATTAAAGAATACAGCCCTTCATGTCATTTATTTACACGTCGGAAAAAAAAAAAACGATCTTCCTGGTTTGGCAACAACAGCCTATAATTCAAGAGGATGATGATGGTTTGTACACTATTGCATGTCCCGTTTACCAATGTAATGCTAAAGCATATCGCACTGGCATCTACGAAACTTAAAAAACAATACACGAGAGCATGTCTTGTTATAGAACCTCCTATCATCACATAGCAGATAACAGTATTAGATTCCTCCGATACATGGGAAGCAAATACCGTCTGCATCCTGACATCTGACAATTTTTCTCCAAAACTTAGCTCTATCAACCTGTGTGTGAAATTCCTGTCACCCGTAATTGAACCAGTATTCCACATCCAGCAGACTATCATTCGCAAGAGCAGTAGATTTTGGCACTGTTGTTTGGTAAGCAATTTGGCTATCGCAGAACAGCCTATTTCACACAATATAATCATGTGTTGGGGAAAACACTATCATGTCTAGGTTCCACAACAAGCTGCAATTCAAATGGTACCTATTTTATAATTAGTGGCTATTAAGTATGATATACGAGGATTGCTCAGAAAGTGACAGACCTCATTTTTTCTCATCCAAAAGCAATTAAACGAAAGCAGAACGTTAGGTATGTGTTATCTGAAGTCTCCTGAGTAATTGTGCCAAGATTCCGTCACTTCAGACAGACAGTGTAGCTGCAGGACAGTTTCAAAACGGCGTCTGTATGTGATTTACGTTACAAGCAACGTGCGCTCATTGAATTTCTTACCCCAGAAATAAATTTTGGGAAATATTCACAAACTCTAGCGCAAAGCATTTGAGCATTAACTGTCGACAGAAGTACACTTAGTCACTGGGGTCGGAGAGTGAGGTCATCAGGAGGCGGATCGGCATGCTCCACAATTTGCAGCAGTCCAGGAGACCATCCATGGCTGTCGCACCTGACATGATGCAGTAAACTCATGTTGTCATTCGCGAGGACAGACGCCTTACGACTCGACATTAGGCACTGCATCTGTCAATGAAGAAGTGGTTCACACAGTGAAGCACTGGCTCCGCCACCAGGACAAGGATTGGTACTGACAGGTCATACATGACCTTGTTTAGCGCTGGAGAAAGGCCATAGAAAGGGATGGAGATTACGTGCAAAAATTGGGTGTGTAGATAAAACATTATTGCTTTGTGTGTGTAATTCTCATTATGTTAGATACAGAATTGTTGAAGAGAGAAAACGTGCTGCACTACTTCGTGGGCAGCCCTCTTAACAGACGAAATGGGGTAGTACACTCCTGGAAATGGAAAAAAGAACACATTGACACCGGTGTGTCAGACCCACCATACTTGCTCCGGACACTGCGAGAGGGCTGTACAAGCAATGATCACACGCACGGCACAGCGGACACACCAGGAACCGCGGTGTTGGCCGTCGAATGGCGCTAGCTGCGCAGCATTTGTGCACCGCCGCCGTCAGTGTCAGCCAGTTTGCCGTGGCATAAGGAGCTCCATCGCAGTCTTTAACACTGGTAGCATGCCGCGACAGCGTGGACGTGAACCGTATGTGCAGTTGACGGACTTTGAACGAGGGCGTATAGTGGGCATGCGGGAGGCCGGGCGGACGTACCGCCGAATTGCTCAAAACGTGGGGCGTGAGGTCTCCACAGTACATCGATGTTGTCGCCAGTGGTCGGCGGAAGGTGCACGTGCCCGTCGACCTGGGACCGGACCGCAGCGACGCACGGATGCACGCCAAGACCGTAGGATCCTACGCAGTGCCGTAGGGGACCGCACCGCCACTTCCCAGCAAATTAGGGACACTGTTGCTCCTGGGGTATCGGCGAGGACCATTCGCAACCGTCTCCATGAAGCTGGGCTACGGTCCCGCACACCGTTAGGCCGTCTTCCGCTCACACCCCAACATCGTGCAGCCCGCCTCCAGTGGTGTCGCGACAGGCGTGAATGGAGGGACGAATGGAGACGTGTCGTCTTCAGCGATGAGAGTCGCTTCTGCCTTGGTGCCAATGATGGTCGTATGCGTGTTTGGCGCCGTGCAGGTGAGCGCCACAATCAGGACTGCATACGACCGAGGCACATAGGGCCAACACCCGGCATCATGGTGTGGGGAGCGATCTCCTACACTGGCCGTACACCACTGGTGATCGTCGAGGGGACACTGAATAGTGCACGGTACATCCAAACCGTCATCGAACCCATCGTTCGACTATTCCTAGACCGGCAAGGGAACTTGCTGTTCCAACAGGACAATGCACGTCCGCATGTATCCCGTGCCACCCAACGTGCTCTAGAAGGTTTAAGTCAACTACCCTGGCCAGCAAGATCTCCGGATCTGTCCCCCATTGAGCATGTTTGGGACTGGATGAAGTGTCGTCTCACGCGGTCTGCACGTCCAGCACGAACGCTGGTCCAACTGTGGCGCCAGGTGGAAATGGCATGGCAAGCCGTTCCACAGGACTACATCCAGCATCTCTACGATCGTCTCCATGGGAGAATAGCAGCCTGCATTGCTGCGAAAGGTGGATATACATTGTACTAGTGCCGACATTGTGCATGCTCTGTTGCCTGTGTCTATGTGCCTGTGGTTCTGTCAGTGTGATCATGTGATGTATCTGACCCCAGGAATGTGTCAATAAAGTTTCCCCTTCCTGGGACAATGAATTCACGGTGTTCTTATTTCAATTTCCAGGAGTGTATATTTTTTTAAACACGCAATCATAACGGTAACAATGGAAAGAATCATGACTGGCCGAGAACAGATACAGTCTATTTCTATTAGTTTTATGAGCAAAATCAGCATCGTTTTTTAGAGCATTCAACATGTTCAAATTACAGATGGTGGTTGTTGGGATGTTTAAGGGGGACTAAACAGCAAAGGTCATCAGTCCCCTATTCCAAAAACAGGCGAGCAGAAAATCGGCGAAGCAGGTAAAAACCAAAGGGGGGAGGAGACGCCCCCCAGGCGCTAAAAGAACACAAATGCAGCAACAAACACTACAGACAAGAAGAGTACAGAGGAACACCAGACAGGAAGGAACAGAAGAAAATAAGATGGCCGGAGACTGGTTGACTGACCACAAGAACAAAAAAAAGGGAAAGAGTCAACCATCCGATGACACACCAAAACAGCAACAAATATGGAGAGACGTGAGGACAAAAGACACAGAAAGGGAAAGGTGCAGGACCGCCCTAAATTGAACCATAAAAAGGACTGCCACGGATAAAATTTAAAACGTTGTCAGCCATGGAGGCATCGTCACATAAAACCAAAGGCCCGGGAGATTAAAAGACTGCCGGAGGGTGCGCAGTCGGGGACACTCCAGCAAAATGTGGGCGACCGTCAGCCGGAACCCACACCGACACAGGGGCGGATCCTCCTGACGCAAAAGATAGCCGTGCGTCAGGTAGGTATGGCCGATGCGGAGCCGACACAGGATTACAGAGTCCCTGCGAGAAGCCCGCATGGAGGAGCGGCACACATCGGTCGTCTCCTTGACAGCCCGCAGTTTATTCGGGGATGTCATGCCACGCCACTCAGCAGTCCACATCCCAAGCACCTTACGGCACAACACCAGCTGCTGATCGCGAGCCGTGAGGCCGATTTCCAAAGCTGGGGCGTCGATCGCCCCTTTGGCCAGCCTGTCGACACGTTCGTTCCCCGGGATGCCAACGTGACCTGGCGTCCAAATAAAGACCACCGAACGACCAGAGCGGGTAATGGCGGAAACAGACTCCTGAATAGAGGACACCAGAGGAGAAGAGGTATAGCAGCGGTCGATGGCCTGGAGGCTGCTCAGGGAGTCACTGCAGATGACGATGGACATACCTGAGTAGGAACGCATATGCTCAAGAGCGCGCAATATGGCCACCAGCTCTGCAGTAAAAATACTGCAGCCAGCCGGCAAGGAGCGCTGTTCAACATGGGCAGCGTGAGCAAAAGCGTAGGCAGTGCGACCATCAACCAGGGAACCATTAGTAAAGACAGTCTCACAGCCCGAATATGAGGCGAGGAGCGCAAGAAAACGGCGACGGAGGGCCACAGGCGGAACCGAGTCCTTGGGTCCCTGTGCCAAGTCCAGACGGACGTACGACTGGGGCAAACACCAGGGAGGCGTAGGTGCACGGACCCGGAAGGGAGGCAGAAGAGGGAATGACCCCAGTTCCGACAGCAGGGACTGGACGTGGACAGCTATGGAACGCCCAGACCTAGGTCGCCATTCGGGCAGATGGAGGACCATGGCAGGGAATAGCAGGCGACGATTGGGATGGCCCAGCGAGCAATGCACGTGGACAGCATAGTCGGCGAGCAGTCGATGGCGGCGAATCCACAGTGGGGGAACCCCGGCCTCCACCAGTAGACTATCCACAGGGCTCGTACGAAAAGCGCCAGTGGCAAGCCGAACCCCACAGTGGTGTATGGGGTCTAACAACTTCAACACTGAGGGTGATGCAGACCCATAGGCCAGGCTCCCATAATCAAGCCTGGACTGCACAAGGGCTCTGTATAATCGCAACAGCGTGAAGCGATCGGCACCCCAAGAGGTGTGGCTCAGGCAGCGGAGGGCGTTGAGGTGCCGCCAGCACTTTTGCTTCAGCTGAGTAATATGAGGAACCCATTTGAGCCGGGCATCAAAGACGAGTCCTAAGAAGCGGCAAGTGTCCACCACTTCAAGCAGGTGGCCGTCAAGGGAAAGTTCAGGATGAGGGTGGACCGTCCGACGGCTGCAGAAGTGCATAACTCGAGTCTTGGCTGCAGAGAACTGAAAACCGTGAGTCAGAGCCCATGATGCTGCCTTGTGAACGGCGACTTGCAGCCTGCGTTCGGCGACTCCTGTAGTCGTGGAGCTAAAGGAGATGCAGAAGTCGTCGGCATACAAATAAGGAGACACCGACGACCCCACGGCTGCAGCCAGACCATTAATGGCCACCAGAAATAAGGAGACGCTCAACACCGAGCCCTGCGGGACCCCATTTTCCTGTATATAAGATGAACTAGAGGCGGCACCCACTTGCACCCAGAAAGAGCGGCGCAATAAAAAGGTTTGAAGAAAAGCCGGGAGCTGACCACGAAGACCCCACTCATGCAATGTAGCAAGGATGTGATGCCTCCATGTGGTGTCATATGCCTTCTGCAGATCAAAAAATACAGCAACGAGATGCTGACGTTGGGCAAAGGCCGTACGGATAGCACATTACAGCCGCACCAAACTGTCCGCAACAGACCGGCCCCGACGGAAGCCACCCTGGGATGGAGCAAGGAGACCGCACGACTCAAAGACCCAACACAAACGCCGCCCCACCATACGTTCGAGCAAGTTGCACAAAAAGTTGGTGAGGGTAATGGGACGATAGCTGTCCACCGCCAGTGGGTCCGCACCAGGCTTCAAGATGGGGACGACAAGACCCTCTCGCCATTGCGATGGGAACACGCCCTCGCTCCAAATGCGGTTAAAGATGGTGAGGATGTGTCTCTGGCAGTCCCGGGAGAGACGCTTCAGCATCTGTGCGTGGATGCAGGCTGGTCCTGGTGCCGTATCAGGGCAGTGGGCGAGGGCAGCGAGGAATTCCCTCTCGCTGAAAGGAGCATTGTATTTTTTCAGAACGACGCATGTGGAATGATAACGGCGTCTGCTCGGCTTGCTCCTTTAGAGAGCGAAAGGCGGGGGGATAAGTGGCAGTCGCAGAGCTCTGAGCAAAGTGCGCAGCAAGGTGTTCAGCAATGGCGGCAGCGTCCGCGCAGGCAGCGCCATCCAAGGAGATCCCAGGGACACCCATAGGGGTCTGGTATCCATAAATCCGCCGGATCTGGGACCACACGAGCGAGGGTGAGACACGGGAGCCCAAGGATGAGACATACCGCTCCCAGCACTCCTGCTTACGCTGTGCGATAAGGCGACGGGCCAAGGCACGGAGCCTCTTAAAGGCGATGAGGGTCTCTATAGACGGGTGCCGCCTATGACGCTCGAGAGCCCGCCTATGGCCGCGAATGGCCTCAGCAATCTCCGACGACCACCAGGGGACAGCCTTCCTCCGAGGGAGTCCAGAAGAGCGGGTGATGGCAGCCTTGGCCGCCGAAATGATTGACGTGGATAAGACATGGACCACCTCGTCAATGTCACCCTGTGGGGGAGACTCAATGGTTGCCGCGGAAGTAAAAGCTGGCCAGTCAGCCCTGTGGAGAGCCCAGCGGGGCAGGCGCCCAGAAGAATGACACTGGGGCAGTGACAAATAGATGGGAAAATGGTCACTACCACACAGGTCAGGATGCATCCTCCAGTGGAGGGATGGGACAAGTCTGGGGCTGCAAAGAGAGAGATCGATGGCCGAGAACGAGCCATGGGCCACACTGAAATGCGTGGGAGCACCGGTGTTCAAGAGGCTAAGGTCGAGCTGAGCCAACACATGCTCCACGGCACGACTGCGGTCATCGGAGACAGTCCCACCCCATAGAGGGTTGTGGGCATTGAAATCGCCCAGAAGCAGCAATGGTGGCGGGAGCTGAGCCAGCAGCGCAGCCAAGACATGTCGGGGGAGCTCCCCATCCGGAGGCATGTAAACAGAGCAAACAGTAATAGCTGGTGAGAGGTCAACCCTGACAGCGACTGCCTCTAAAGACGTCAAAAGGGGTACTGGAGAGCTACAGACAGAGTGGTGAACAAAGAGGCAAACCCCACCTGATGCTCGTTGACAAGCAGCACGGTTCTTATAGTATCCCTGATAACCACGAAGGGAGGGGGTCCGCATTGCTGGAAACCAAGTTTCCTGCAGAGCAATGCAGAGAACAGGGGAAGCACTCAGAAGCATCCGGAGCTCAGGCAGGTGGCGGAAATAACCGCCGCAATTCCACTGGAGAATGGAAGCAGTAAGGGACTGGGAGGGCGTGAAGGCGACTAAGAGGCAGACGGCGCCTCAGAGCCAACTGCTGCCACCGGGGGAGAGTCAGCTGAGGCCATAGGAAAGGCCCCCGAGGGTTCCGTGAGGGCGAGATCTGCGGCAGAGGCGAGGATCTCCACCTCATCCCCGGAGCCAGGACTATGTACAGCAGGCGGCACTGAAGCCGCCGGAACGTCCTTCTTCTTGGACACATTCTGTTCCTTCTTCTCGCGTCTGCCCTTAGGGTGAGAGGGCTGGGAGAGCTTCTCTGAAGGAGCGTCGGAGGCTGACGACGACGCAGAAGCCCTACGACCAGCAGGTGGCGGAACCTTCAGCCACTGGCTGACATCCGGCTGGGTAGGAGAAGAAACGGAGAGCCCCGAGGGACCCCTTCCGCGAGAGAGGAACCGGCAGAGGCAACGCCGGTGGAGAAGGAGGGGGAGGGATCGAGGCCCCCGGGTTTTGAGCAGACGTCACTCCCAAAGTAAGCGTGGGGGGAGCGACAGAAGAGGGTTTGCCCCCAACGGCTAAGGGGGCAACACAGGAAGGCGTGCCCCCAGACATGAGGCGGCAGACAGAGAGGCATGGCCCCGAAGGCCCACTGAAGGCGGCACAGAGGAGGCGACAACCGCTGCTCGCGAGGGCGACGATGACGTGGCTGCAGCATAAGAGGTTCGAAGGGAAGCAGGATACAACCTTTCAAATTTCAGTTTTGCCTCTTGATAAGTAAGCCGGTCCAGGGTCTTAAATTCCATGATCTTCCGCTCGTTATGAAGAACGGGGCAATCCAGCGAGCATGGAGAGTGGTGCTCCCCACAGTTGACACATACAGGCGGAGGCGCACATGGAGAATCAGGATGAGAGGGGCGTCTGCAATCTCGACATGTGGCGCTGGATGGGCAATGGGAGGACATGCGCCCAAACTTCCAGCACTGGAAGCACCACATCGGGGGAGGGACGTAGGGCTTGACGTCACAACGGTAAACCATTACCTTGACCTTCTCGGGCAAGACATCACCCTCGAAGGCCAAGATAAAGGCACCGGTGGCCACCCTGTTAGTCTTGGGTCCTCGATGTACACGACAGACAAAATGCACTCCACGTCGTTCTAAGTCGGCTCTCAGCTCGTCATCGGATTGTAACAATAGGTCACGATGGTAAATAATCCCCTGGACCATATTTAAGCTACTGTGGGGAGTGACGGTAACAGGGACGTCACCCAGCTTATCACACAAGAGCAGCGCTCGTGACTGGGCTGGGGACGACGTCATGAGGAGGATGGACCCATTCCTCATTTTAGACAACCCCGCCACTTCCCCAAACTTTTCCTCCACGTGTTCCACAAAAAACAGAGGCTTCGTCGTAAGAAAGGAGTCACCATCAGTCCTGCTGCAGACAAGGTATTGCGGTACATAAGGCTCCCGCTTGGCACTAGATCTACATCCCTCCCATGGCGCAGCCAACGAGGGGAACGACTGAGGGTCATATTGCACAGCATCAAAGTCTACTCTGCCTCGCTTAGAGACGCTGGTGGCCGTGCGACCACCAGCTTGGTGTGATTTATTGCGCTTCATTGCGCCACATCCGCCCAGATGCCACCGACTCCGAACGAGGGCTCTCCCCAAGGGTGCTACGCAGCCAAAGCAACGGGTACCTGGCCGATATCCCGTTGCCCGGAGTCCCCGTGCCACAGACAAGATGGGCACATACTCCTTGGCATGCAAGGGGAGGAAACAGCTCTGGCATCTGCAGTGCGATCCCTGCGTGGTCAGGGGGCTACCACCAAGAGGGTACATGACGACCCCACCACAACAGACTGGCTACTGTGCTGGATTTTAGATGTTGAAAGGGTCCACAGTTGTCGTGGGCGCTATGAAGGGGATTGCGCACAAGACGAGAAGAAGGTAAACCAGAAGACGTTGGGTGTAAATCCCGCCACACGACAATAAGGAACATGCAAGATGGTGGTGCATGATGGACCAATAGAAAAACACCACATAAGGCGTCCTTCCCCAAATGGCACGCACTAACAACGGAAACTTGGAAAAAAAAGGAGGTCAAACCCAAGAGGGGACCATCACAGAAGGCCGAAACGTTTGAGACTCCTTTTAATCGCCTCTTACGACAGGCAGGAATACCGCGGGCCCATTCTTACCCCCGAACCCGCAGGGGGATCAAATTACAGATTCCAGGCATGAGGGAATTAGATTCGTTTAAGATGTCTGAGGTACCAACACAAATCAGCATCTACACATACATTTATTACATTCAAGAGCACTTCTCATCGCTGTTTGGTAGCATCCTGACTAGGGAAAAAAACTATAAACTATCTTCATCCAAACCTTAACCAGACATACCACTCCTTGTGATAGAATCTTCTATAATATTTTACCATGCCTCTCGTTTTTGATACATCAAGAAACAATTACCATGTGTGTGCACGTGTTGACATTGGCAATATTGCATACACGAGTATTATTGCTTTAAAGCAGGTCGTCAATGATTGAAGTTGTTTGCACAGACCTGGGTAACGTTTTTTTCACCTCTAGTGGAGGAATACCATGTCCCACAGACTGTCAACCACAATAGAGGGTCCAGTGTGCTATTCTCTCATATTGTTTTTCTGCTGTAAGATGTCCAAGCAGTGTATGACAACGGCCGTGTACACTGCTATACATTTTGTTTTCCCACCATGACTGAGGTCTGTGTCAGGTAGTAAACTGACATCAACATGTTGTGCACATAGTGTAAACTATACTTCTCCCACAACACACGGGATGGTAGAAATAAAACACAGAGGTGACATTTCTTATTGACAAAAATATGGAAGACATCACAACATATGGAAACTGGAGGAGTTTGCAGCATTGTGGACCATTTACAAAAACCTGTCCGAAGATGATGACTTAAACGTTTAATCTTAACTACCACAGTGATGGGGCAGCAGATGTCTTGGTGCTCTGTTGCGAAGAGCATTGTTTCATCATTTTGCAGTTATGTACATGGTCATTGTAACAGTGCTGACCATTCCCAGAAGGTGCTGTTCGCAACACGTGTGCGGTAGTAGAAGTAGAAAGAGGTACTGTTATCCTAACAGTGGAACAAAAAGTGGATGGCGTCGCAGCATATGGAAATAGGGAAAGTCTGAAACACTGCTGAACGTCTCAAAACAACTGTCTACAGAAGGTGACCTCTACACTTAGTCCCACGTTCCACAGTAACAAGTAGAAGATGACCAGTGTTCCACCAATGCTCAAACCATCTCTGTCAATTGGTTTTCGTCAATCATTATGTGGTAATCAGCAGCATACCAGTGAACAGATGCGATGGGAAGACGTATTGTAGCAAGCACCACAGTTGATAACTTGAGAAACTTTCGCAATTTAGCGAGCTGTTCCGTAATTTCAACGCCAGCCAATGCCACAGGAGAATGCTTCCGAAGTGTCATCTCTAAACCACCTCTACACTACTTCGCGAGTACCATATACTAGACTGAGAATGCAGGAAAATGACTGTAGTATGTGCATTTGATCTTGTCCACCAAAGAATTCCGGACAACGTCCTATTCCAATGCAATTAGGTTATCTACATATTTCTAGTATCTCATAGTGTAGCATTTATTATTACGACTGGATGGGAGTCACAGACTATTCTCACATTGATAGGGAAAAGTTGGAGATTGAAAGATCCCCCCCCCACAGCGTGGTCGATGATTTAATCTGCTATTGAGGAGAATTACCTTCCACATCTCACGAAGGAACAGAGCGATCTGAGTCTGTAACTGCTCATCAGCGAAGACTGTTCCACAACCGTCTTTCTTATGGCACCCATTTATGTGCATAACATCCCTCCAGATGAGTGCATGTCGAGGTGGTTAGCGACCATTACCGGGGTACAGTAGGCATGAGATACTGTTGTGCTGATATAAAACGATTAAGAAGAGACGTGTGATTTATGCATGCTGGAGCTGAAGACTAATAGTGTGAAGCATTTTGCGTAAATCGACTGTGCTGTCAATTCTGGAGTATTATTCCAGTGTCTGGAGTCAGTAACAAGAGGGTATCGGGAAGAGAAATTTTTTTAGTGGTGCATGAACAGACAATTCTAACGCTACACAGTTCATCTAAAACGAAGAGAGCTATGAGGAGGAGGTGTTTAGTCAGTTTTACTTTGCGTATATTTAATAGATCTGACGAACTGTCAGAGTTGAGTGGAGAGGAGTCTCCTGTAGGTGTAGGGGACATGCAGCAGTTCTCAGCAGTTAGGAGGCCTAGATCATTTGAAAAGTCCAACAGAAAGAAGAGGGTTCTGCTGCTAGGTAGTTCGCACAGTAGAGGTGTGGACCAGAGTTGCAGGAAATGTTGGGGAGTGAGTACCACGTCACCAGCATTGTGGAGCCTAGTACTGGGTAGGCTCAGGTGACTGACAGCATAGGGGAGATACGTAGGAATTTCACGAAAGGGGGGGGGGGGATCCAGTAGTGATAGTGGGTGGAGCAGGAAACAGTCCTGATAGGGACGGGGAATATGATGTAGGTGGTGACCTGGTAAATATAGCTCAAAAAATGGCTCTGAGCACTATGGGTCTTAACATCTGCGGTCATCCGTCCCCTAAAACTTAGAACTACTTAAACCTAACTAACCTAGGGACATCACACACACATCCATGCCCGAGGCAGGATTCGAACCTGCGACCGTAGCGGTTGTTCGGTTCCAGACTGTAGCGCCTAGAACCGGAAGGCCACTCCGGTCGGCCCGCCTTAGGGGTTGGGGGGGGGGGGGGAGGACAACTTTTAAATCTTAAGTGGAAACACCCATTTTTTGTTGCAGATTCGGATTCTTCATAAAAAAGTAATCAAGGTTTGTCTGAAACATTTTTTAAATTATTGATAGATGGCATTGAAATCGAGGAAAAAAGTAAAATTGGGAAAGAACTCTGGTTTATTTAGAATTATCCGAGAAAGACGCATCAAATCGATAAAAAATGCGCACCAATTCTTTCGTTACGCCAAATTAAGCTATTTTTGTACAAAATGTACTGTATCCTACTTTTAGCGTTACTCAGGAACAACGACATGGACGTAGTAGAATGATGTTCCTATGGGGGTCCTCTCACATGTTGGGCTGCTTCATTAGTGTGAGTCCCCTTGCCTCTAATAATTTCAGGTGTTTAATTAATGAAATTAGCCATGAGGAATTTGTTCAAAATTATTCCCATTTGCTTCAATGCATAAAGTCGATCGTCTGCGAAAGGTGTTCACAATTATGAGTAGCACATCCTGTGGTATGGCTGCACACGCTCATAGAATGCGTTGCACCATATCGTTTCGGGTTGTGGGCTGTCTTTTATAAACAATATTTTTAAAATATCCCCACAAGAAAAAAAAATCAAGGGATGTTAGGTCTTGTGAACGCGGAGCCCACTAAATTGGCCCGCTGCATCCTATCCACCGACCAGGGTACCGTAAATTTAAAACGTTCCGCACACTTTTAGCATAATGGGGAGCTGCTCCGTCCAGTTGGAACCACATTCGTAGCCTGGTTTCTAAATCATCATCTTCCATTAGCTCCAACAAATCACTGCGGAGAAGTTGTAAATAAGATTCCACAGTAACATTTCGGTAAAAAAAATATGGTCCTAACAAGTAACCGTTTAAAATTCCACACCAGACCATTAACGACCATTGGTGTTGATTGTCAATGGGTCTGTTCCAGTGTGGATTGACAAAGGACCAATAATCACAATCATGACGATTTAATTCGCCATTGGTTTTGAATGTGGATTCATCGGTGAACATAGCGTATCTAAAAAAATCATGGTCACCTCTTATTTCCAAGGCCCATTGGCAGAAATGCCCTCGTATTTGCATATCTTTCGGCGTTAATGCCTGTGTCAGTGTGATATGATACACATAATTACGTGCCTTCAGAATCCTCAAAACAGTAGATTTCGGTATTACAATGTCTCTGAATCGTACTACTACTAATTTCAGGATCCAATTGAACACAGGTGAGAATGGTAAGGGTACGAGCGTTATATCATTGTATTCACGATGACTAGGTGGATGGTGCATGTATCCATTTCGAGCTTGTTGAGTGCAATTTCGAATAATGTTTTCGTTTCGATGTCCTCTGTTTGGGAAACGATCAGCATAAAACTGCGCAGCTGCAGCGTAATTGTTATGGCATTCACCTAAAATTAACATCATATCAACAATCTCTGTAGGAGAATAGTGAGCGATGTTTCGCTAAAGAATAATTTACTTTCGTCAATTGATGTTTATGGTTCACAATCTGAAAGTGAAGTAACGTCTGATCGTATTGCACCCCCGTTTATTCTGAGCTATAGTTCGCAGTTTGGCCACGGTAGCGCCACAGTCGGATGAGTAATGCAGTAGTTAAGAGTTCCTTAACGAGATTTTAATACCATTCCGCCTCCCTCCATCAAAAGCTGTGGCGTGTGGGATACATTTTGTAGAAAAATAGCTTAATTTGGCGTAATGAAAGAATTGGTGCACATTTTGTAACGAATTAATGCGTCCTTCTCCGATCATTCTAAATAAATCGGAGTTCTTGCCCACTTCTACTTTTTCTCGATTTCAGCGCCATCTGTCAATAGTTTAAAAAATGTTTCAGACAAAACTTGATTACTTTTTGTGGAGAATCCGAATCTGCAATAAAAATGGGGGTTGCCATTTAAGATTTAAAAATTGTCCCCCGCCCTACCCAAGGGGGCAGGGGTCACGTGTAGTATCATTTGATGTCCCCCTTTGAGCTTACGAACCCACTATTTTTACCCGATGTATAGTTTTCGAGATAATCTCATCCGAAACTTCAGATGGACCACTCTGTAAATGTTGACTCTGAAATTATTGGTATATTGGAGCACCACTAAAATAGTTTGACAATTCAGAGGCTTCCCTTACTAGGATACAGATTAGCTGACTGCTTTTCAAGGAGTTCCTTGTGGGGAAGGGGAGTAGCTATGTACATAAAAAAAACAGTATTCCACTTGAGTCCGTAGACGTATCACGTCACTGCACTGAACAGATATTTGAATATTGTGCAAGAGCAGTAGAATTTAGTGAAACTAAACTTCTAATTGTTGTAGGAAGTACCAGAAATCTGTTGATTTGTTTTATGTGATGACTTCAATACAAATTTGGTGCAACAAAAAAAAAAATTGGACCAAATTCATATGATCTGACGCAGATTGTGTTTTTCCAACTAGGGTGCAGAGGAACAGTAGCATGACCACAGACAATATTTTTATTTAAATATTTTCAACATCTCGCGGCACTGTCAGCAACTGTATAAATATTAATTTTAATTTTAAAAACCAACAGCCTCCGTTGCAAAGTTTACCTAGATTTACCTAAGTTTCAGTCGGGATAACCCAACCTTCTTCAGAATAAAGGTAACTACCGTTTGTCCATAGAGCTAAAACTACACTAAAGACAAACGGTAGTTACCTTTATTCTGAAGAAGGTTGGGTTAGGTAATCTGACTGAAACCTAGGTAAATCTAGCTAAAGTTTGCAACTGAGGCTGTTGGTTTTTGAAATTAAAATCAATATTTTTATTCTTTCTTCATTACTAGATGGACATTCTGTTAGAGGGTGAATGGCCTTTTTGACCATGATGCGCAAATTTTAACACTGAAAGGCTTTTGTACTCAAATAACACATATAATTACAAACTATGTAGGAAAGTTCATCCAACAGCAATAGAGTGCTTGTAAAACCTTGTCAGGGAACAAGAGTGGCATAACGTAGATGATAAATATAATGCTTTCCTTAATAAATTTCTCATGCTCTTTGAGGGTCGCTTTCCTTTAGAACGATCTGAACGGGGTACTAGCAGTAATAGGCGGGCAGGGTGGCTGACTAGTGGGATACGGATATCATGTAGAACAAAGTGGGAATTATATCAAAATGTTAGAAGTAGTCACAATCAAGCTACAGTAGCGCATTACACACAGTATTGTAAGGTGCTTAAAAATCTTATTGGGAAGGCAAAGAGTATGTGGTGTGCAAATAGAATAGCCAATTCACAGGATAAAATTAAAACCATATGGTCAGTTGTGAAGGAAGTAACTGGTCAGCAGCACAAGGTCGACGGTATAAAGGCAGTTCGTAGTTAAAATATTTCTGTCACTGATAAATCAGATACATGTACCGTATTTAACAATCATTTTCTGGTGAATTAAATTAAAATTTAGTTTCTTCAGGGAATCATAACTCTCTTTGACTTTCCGAGATTGAAATCTGAAATACTCCTCTGTGATACAGACAAGGGGGAGATTGAGTGAGTAATTAAATCACTGAAGACTAATGACTCATGGATATGACGGAGTGCCTAGCAGAATATTAATGTACTGCACTGCGCATGTTATCCCTGTATTTAGACTTATTTGTAATTTTTCCTTTAGGAATGCTTAGTTTCCTGAACGGTTAAAGTACTCAGTAGTAAGGCCGGTTTATAAAAAGGGAGAAAGGGATAATGTGGACCTATTTCGATGCCATCAGTGTTCGCTAAAGTTATTGAAAAGGCTGTGTATGTAAGTATAATTGTCATTTTTTGTCACACGATTTGCTATCAAATGTACAGTTCGGCTTTAGAAGTCACATAACAACTGAAAATGCTCTATTCTCTTTTCTCTTTGAGATGCTGAATGGGTTAAACAAAAGGCTTCGAACGCTAGGCATACTTCTTGATTTAACTAAGGCATTTGATTGTGTTGATCACATAATATTGCTCCAGAAATTGGACCATTACGGATTACAGGGAGTAGCTCACAATTTGTTCACCTCTTACTTTAGCAACAGACAGCAAAAGGTCATTATTCACAGTGTTGAGAATGGCTGTGATGTGGGGTCTGAGTGGGGTACAGGCAAGTGGGGGATGCCTCAGGGACCAGAGTTGGAGTCACTTCAAAAATTGTTCAAATGACTAAACACTATGGGACTTAACATTTGAGGTCATCAGTCCCCTAGACTTACAACCACTTAAACCTAACTAACCTAAGGACATCAAACACATCCATGCCCGAGGCAGGATTCGATTCTGCGACCGTAGCTCTGACATTTTAATTTCACAGATTGGGCTTATGATTAGTGAAACTGAACAGTTCAAATTTCTAGGTGTTCAGATAGTAAACTGTTGTGAAAGCCCATGTTCGGAACCTTGTTCAAAGATTTAATGCTGCCATTTTTACTATTCGAACGGTATCTGAAGTTAGTGAACGTTCGACACGAAAATTAATCTACTTTGCTTATTTTTACTAGCTTATGTCGTATAGTACTATATTTTGGAGTAACTCTTCCCATTCTGAAAGGATATTTTGGCTCTAAAACGGGTGGTTCGGGCAGTAAGTGGTGTGAGTTCACTGAACTCTTGTCGACCCCTCTTCACGAGTCTGGTTATTTTGACCCTGGCCTCTCAAAATATATATATATACACCGTACCGTCATTTCTTGTTAAGAATATTAGCTTATTCCCAAGAATAAGCAACTTTCACTCAACCAGTACTCAGCAGAAATCAAACCTGCACTTTGTACCTCTTTAACTCTTGTGCAGAAAGGTGTGTAGTACATTGCTGAATCCATTTTCAATAAACTACCACTCGAATTCAAAAATCTTAACAATAATCCGCGGGCTTTCAAATGTAAACTGAAAAGTTTCCTCATGGTCACTACTCCTATTCTGTCGAGGAGTTCCTTGAAAAATTAAGCTGATTCTTGTTGTACTGTTTTTTTGTCATGGTTTTAGGGCGCAAAAGAGCTACGGTCATTAGCGCCCGGTCTGTCTCTTAGGAAAAGGTAAAAAAAACCACACTGGAAATCAGCAGCAATGGGAGCGAAACTCAAGAAAGTGGGTAAACTAAAAAATAGAAGGGAAGCTCAGAAAACCACTATAGAAGGGGGGGGGGTTGTTTGTCCCCAAAAAGAGCTTCAAATGACTGACGTCATGTCACTGATACTAATACACTGGAGAACGCGGTCGGCTGAGCACGTTTCATCTGCTAAAATTGAAGATATGTCCTGCATTGGAGTATGAAGAGTGTTGCACTGCAAATAACTAATAATTCAGAAACCATATGACTTTAACAATATAGCGTTTTTAGGTGAAGAACTGTGTAGCGTTAGATTGTGTGTGTTCATGCTTCACTAAAAAATTTCTGTTTCCGGTACCCTTCTGTTACAGACTCCAGGCACTGGAGTAATACTCCAGAATTGAGAGCACAGTCGATTTACGCAAAATGCTTCACACTATCAGTCTTCAGCTCCAGCATGCATAAATCTCACGTCTCTTCTTAATTGTTTTATATCAGCAGTCTCTCATGCCTACTATATGCCGATATTGGTCGTTAACCACCTCGACATGCACTCACCTGGAGGGATGTTATGCACTTAAATGGGTGCCATAAGAAAGACGGTTGTGGAACAGTCTTCGCTGATGAGCAGTTACAGACTCAGATCGTTCTGTTCCTTCGTGAGATGTGGAAGGTAATTCTCCTCAATAGCAGATTAAATCATCGACCACGCTGCGGGGGGGATCTTTCAATCTCCAACTTTGCCTTATCAATGTGAGAATAGTACGTGACTCCCATCCACATACGGGAAGGTGGCCAGTCGTAATAATAAATGATACACTATGAGATACTAGAAGTATGTAGATAACTGAATTGCATTGGAATACGACGATGTCCGGAATTCTTTGGTGAACAAGATCAAATGCACATACTGTAGTCATTTTCCTGCATTCTCAGTGTAGTATATGGTACTCGTGAAGTAGTGTAGAGGTGGTTTAGAGATGGTTTAGAGATGACACTTCGGAAGCATTCTCCTGTGGCATTGGCTGGCGTTGAAATTACGGAACAGCTCGTAAAATTGCGAGAGTTGCTCAAGTTATCATCTGTGGTGCTTGCTACAGTACGTCTTCCCATCGCATCTGTTCACTGGTATGCTGTTGATTACCACATAATGATTGACGAATACCAATTGACTGAGATGGTGAGAGCATTGGCGGAACACTGGTCATCTACTACTTGTTACTGTGGAACGTGGGACTAGCTGTAGAGGTCACCTTCTGTAGACAGTTGTTTTGATACGTTCGGCAGTGTTTCAGAGTTTTCCTATTTCCATATGCTGCGACGCCATCCACTTTTTGTTCCACTATTAGGATAACAGTACCTCTTTCTACTTCTACTACCGCACACGTGATGTGAACAGCAGCTTCTGGGAATGGTCAGCACTGTTACAATGACCATGTACATGACTGCAAAATGATGAACCAATGCTCTTCGCAACAGAACACCAAGACATCTGCTGCCCCATCACTGTGGTAGATAAGATTAAACGTTTAAGTCATCATCTTCGGACAGGTTTTTGTAAATGGTCCACAATGCTGCAAACTCCTCCAGTTTCCATATGTTGTGATGTCTTCCACATTCTTCTCAATAAGAAACGTCACCTCTGTGTTTTATTTCTACCATCCTGTGTGTTGTTGGAGAAGCATAGTTTACACTATGTGCACAACATGTTTTTGTCAGTTTACCACCTGACACAGACCTCAGTCATGGTAGGAAAACAAAATGTATAGCGGTGTACACAGCCGTTGTCATACACTGTTTGGACATCTTACAGCAGAAAAACAATATGAGAGAATAGCACACTGGACCCTCTCTTGTGGTTGATAGTCTGTGGGGCGTGGTCTTCCTCCACTAGAGGTGAAAAAAACGTTACCCAGGTCTGTGCAAACAACTTCCGTCATTTACGACCTGCTTCAAAGCAATAATACTCGTGTATGTAATATTGCCAATGTCAACACGTGCACACACATGGTAATTGTTTCTTGATGTATCAAAAAAGAGAAGCATGGTAAAATATTATACAAGATTCTATCACAAGGAGTGGTATGTCTGGTTAAGGTTTGGATGAAGATAGTTTATAGTTTTTTTCCCTAGTCAGGATGCTACCAAACAGCGATGAGAAGTGCTCTTGAATGTAATAAATGTATGTATAGATACTGATTTGTGTTGGTACCTGAAACATCTGAAACGTATCTAATTCCCTCATGCGTGATATCTGTAATTTGAACATGTTGAATGCTCCCAAACGACACTGATTTTGCTCATAAAACTAAACAAGGTCATGTATGACCTGTCAGTACCAATCCTTGTCCTGGTGGCGGAGCCAGTGCTTCACTGTGTGAACCACTTCTTCACTGACAGATGCAGTGCCTAATGTCGAGTAGTAAAGCGTCTGTCCTCGCGAATGACAACGTGAGTTTACTGCATCATGTCATGTATGACAACCGTGGATGGTCTCCTGGACCGCTGCAAATTGTGGAGCTCTGCCGATCCGCCTCCTGATGACCTCACTCTCCGACCCCGGTGACTAAGCTACTTCTGTCGACAGTAGATGCTCAATAGGCTATGCATTAGCGTCTGTGAATATTTCCCAAAATTTATTTCTGGAGTAAGAAATTCAATGATAGCACGTTGCTTCTAACGTAAATCACATACAGACTCCGTTTTGAAATTGTCCTGCAGCTACACTGACTGTTGAAGTGACGGAATCTTGGGACACTCCCTCAGGAGACTTCAGATAACACATACGTAACTTTCTGCTTTCGTAGAATTGTTTTTGAATGAAATCGGCCTGTTGAGGAAGGACGACCTAGTTTATGAGCTGGCGATGACGTCACGCCGGAGGTGGTGGGTGAGACAGAAGCAGGCTTTGAATTTTTGTTTAAGGCTGTTCGGGGCCTTGAGGACACCATTTGTGTTTTGGAAGACACTCAACCTAATGACAGTCAATTTGGCAGGGTGCAGGCACAATTAGTGCATTTAATCCATCAGATAGCGCATTTAGGCATGTTAGGTTTGGAGGATGATCATAAAAAATTAACCGTCGAATAGGGGTCTTTGGTTAATGCATTGCAGTTTACGCTTACATGTTTAGAATTGGGTGGGAAGAGGACTGAAGAGCGGGGCTTGCTATATCAAGGGAGAACTGGGAGCCGGCCCAGGGGTGGTGTTGGTGTTATATCCTCTGCGAAGTTACACACAGCGTTTGCCAAATTACCTAATCCTCTGGCGTATTTCTTTCGAGATATTACTAAATTACTTGTAGATCGACTTGCGCAGGTCGAAAACTTATTATGGTTGTTGGTTCGTCTTGAACATGTTGCTGCCTTTCGTGTTCCGCACCACATAGTTTTGTCACCATTGTACCCGTTAGCTAGCGGTGAATTGTGGAACCTCCTATGCTGAGCCATGACAGGATGGTTTTCCTTACAGCAATTCAGGGAGCTTGTAAGTAACCAGAGATTGAGCCCCGGAGTTGGGAAACAGCTTCAGTGTCGTTACATGTTATAGATGCAGCAGGATAAAAAGAAGTTACATCAGTATGTCGACAGAGTTCAGACGGCCTGCTTGGCCTTGTTGATCGATTTGCCAGAATGGGAGTTGGTGTCTATTGTCCTTGGGGGAATGCGAGCGGCGGATAAGTCGCACTTTGTTTTTCGTGATCGTCCTTCGACCTGGGATGAACTCCGTGCCGCTGTTATAGCGATATCTGTGTTGCCGCTTGCGAACGATGTATTTCATGAAGTTATGGCCAGGCGACGGGCGTTGTCGAGGGAAATTCCGAACTGCCTACATTGGCTAAGGCCGTTAAAAGGAAAACCCGGCGTTGCTTCAGGTACAGAAGCACGGCTCATTTGGTGCGCTCCTGTGTTCAACCTCAAGCGCCCAGAGCCAATAAATGGCTCCGTGCTGGGCAGCAACCTCGGGATCGAGCCTTTAATCGTTTGTGTACCCGTGTTGTCGCTCCCTCATCACCGCCCTTGCCTTATATTTACTCTCGAGTAGGTGGGGAACAGATTTGTGCTGTTTTCGATTCTGGTAGCTCCTTTTCACTACTGAGCTTCGAATGCTTTCTTGAATTAGGTCATCTTACGAAACTTCGGTCGGTCCCTTCTCCAGTGCAGAGATGTCGGGTGGCCAATGGCTAGGTGTTGTCTCTGCATGGTTGGGTCCGAGGGAGTATATCGGTTGGGGATTCTCTTGGCCCTTGTCATTAGCCTTGGTCAAGAAGCTGCCAGTCGATTTAATTTTGGGGTGTGATTTCCTCAATAAAACTGTGTTTGTCTTGGATTATTCCGGGCACACCTTCTTTAAGTTCTATCCTGCGGAGAAGTTTGGTTTCTGTGAGTGTACTACACGTTGGTTGGTTGGTTGGTTTGGGGGAGTAAAGGGACCAGACTGCTATGGTCATCGGTCCCTTTTTCCAAAGACAAAGAACACCCACAGAGAATAAAAACGAGGAACAGAAGAGATCACAGACGATACTGAGACAAGGACAAGACAAAACGAACTAAAACCACACAGAGTGTGACGGTGGTTGGCCGACCATAGAAATAAAAAAGGAAAAGCCAACCACTTAGAAACACATTAAAAAAATCAGTTTAAAACCGGAGGCCAAAGGCCAGAATCAACACAAAACAATAAGATAAAAACAGAAACACTCAGATTAAAGAATAAAAACCCCCTGCCCGAATAAAACGTAAAACTAAGTCAGCCATAGCCGAGTCATCTGTTAAAAGGGCAGGGAGCGAGTCAGGCAGTGCGAACGACTGCCTGAGCGCGGCCAAAAACGGACACTCCAATAAAACATGAACCACGGATAAAACGGAGCCGCAGCGACAAAGAGGCGCGTCCTCACGGCGCAATAAGTGGCCGTGCGTAAGACGAGTGTGCCCAATGCGCAGCCGGCAGACCCGCAGACCCGCAAGGAGGAGCGCCACACACCGGTAGCCCCCTTGATGGCCCGAAGTTTGTTGCGTGAAGGCAGGGCGCGCCATTCAGTGTCCCAAAGGTCCAGAATTTTGCGGCGTAGGAACGCTCGCAAATCTGTCTCCGGGAGGCCAACGGCCAGAGATGGTGCACTAGTCGCCTCTTTCGCCAGCCGGTCAACATTCTCGTTGCCGGGGATCCCAACATGGCCTGGGGTCCACACGAAGACCACAGAGCGGCCGCAACGCGCAAGAGTATGCAGGGACTCATGGATAGCCATCACCAGACGGGAACGAGGAAAACACTGGTCGAGTGCTCGTAAACTGCTCAGGGAATCGCTACAGATAACGAAGGACTCACCTGAGCGGGAGCGGATATACTCTAGGGCTCGAAAGATGGCGACTAGCTCAGCAGTGTAAACGCTGCAGCCAGCCGCCAAGGAACGTTGTTCGGAATGGTCCCCTAGAGTGAGCGCATACCCGACACGACCAGCAACCATCGAACCGTCGGTGTAAACAATTCCAGAGCCCTGATACGTGGCAAGGATGGAATAAAAGCGGCGGCGGAAGGCCTCTGGAGGGACCGAGTCCTTCGAGCCCTGTGCCAAGTCGAGCCGAAGGCAAGGGCGATGAACACACCACGGGGGTGTACGCAGAGCCGCCTGGAAAGGAGGCGGAACAGGGAAAAACCCAAGCCGGCAGAGAAGCTCCTTGACGCGTACGGCGATCGGACAACCCGACCGGGGCCGACGGTGGGAACAGGACACGGTAATTTGGATGCCCGGGCAAACTAAAAACATGGGCAGCATGGGCAGCATAAGCAGCCAGTAATTGTTGGCGTCGTACCCGCAGTGGAGGTACACCTGCCTCCACTAGTACACTGTCCACAGGGCTGGTGCGGAAAGCACCAGTGGCAAGGCGTATCCCGCTGTGGAGAATCGGGTCCAGCACCCGTAACGCAGATGGGGATGCTGAGCCATAAGCCAGGCTCCCATAATCCAGACGGGACTGGATTAACGCCTGGTAGAGCCGCAACAGTGTAGAGCGGTCGGCGCCCCAGCGGGTGTTGCTCAAGCATCTCAGAGCGTTTAGATGCCGCCAACACGTCTGTTTCAGCTGCCGGATATGAGGCAGCCAAGTCAACCGGGCATCGAAAACCACCCCCAAAAACCTGTGGGTCTCCACCACAGCAAGGAGTTCGTCGGCAAGATAAAGCCGCGGCTCAGGATGGACTGTTCGGCGCCGGCAGAAATGCATAACGCAGGTCTTGGCTGCCGAAAACTGAAACCCATGCGCTACAGCCCAAGACTGCGCCCTACGGATAGCGCCCTGTAGCTGACGTTCAACAGCTGCAATGCCGGGAGAGCTGTAATAAAGGCAGAAGTCGTCAGCATACAGGAAAGCGGAGACAGAGTTTCCCACGGCTGCAGCAAGACCGTTAATGGCTATTAAAAACAGACAGACACTTAAAACGGAACCCTGTGGCACACCATTCTCCTGGACGTGGGAGGAACTATACGAGGCCGCGACTTGCACGCGGAAGGTACGACACGACAGAAAATTGCGGATAAAAATCGGCAGAGGACCCCGAAGACCCCATCCATGAAGCGTAGAAAGAATGTGATGACGCCACGTCGTATCGTACGCCTTCCGCATGTCGAAAAAGACAGCGACCAGGTGCTGACGGCGGGAAAAGGCAGTACGGATGGCCGACTCCAGGCTCACCAGATTGTCGGCGGCGGAGCGGCCTTTACGGAACCCACCCTGAGATGGAGCCAGAAGGCCCCGAGACGCCAATACCCAATTCAAGCGCCGGCTCACCATCCGTTCAAGCAACTTGCAAAGAACGTTGGTGAGGCTAATGGGACGGTAGCTGTCCACCTCCAGAGGGTTCTTTCCTGGTTTCAAAACGGGGATGACAATGCCTTCCCGCCATTGCGACGGAAACTCCCCCTCGACCCAAAGACGGTTGTAAAGATCGAGAAGGCGCCGCTGGCAGGCCACTGAAAGGTGTTTCAGCATCTGACAGTGGATGCCATCTGGCCCAGGAGCGGTATCAGGGCAAGCAGCGAGGGCACTGTGAAATTCCCACTCACTAAATGGAGCATTGTAAGATTCTGGGTGGTGGGTGCGAAACGAAAGGCTCCGACGGTCCATCCGCTCTTTAATGGAGCGGAAGGCCTGGGGGTAATTCGCAGAAGCGGAACTCATAGCAAAATGCTCTGCTAAGCGATTTGCAATGACGTCGGAGTCAGTACAAACTGCTCCATTCAGTGAGAGCGCAGGGACGCTGACAGGTGGCCGATAGCCGTAGACGCGTCGAATCTTGGCCCAGACCTGCGATGGAGTGACATGGAGGCCAATCGTGGACACATACCGCTCCCAGCACTGCTTCTTGCCTTGGCGGATAAGGAGGCGGGCCCGCGCGCGCAGCCGTTTGAAGGCGATAAGGTGGTCGAGGGAGGGATGTCGCTTGTGACGCTGGAGCGCCCGCCGGCGATCTTTAATCGCTTCAGCGATCTCAGGCGACCACCAAGGCACAGCCTTCCGCCGAGGGGACCCACAGGAATGGGGAATGGCAGATTCGGCGGCAGTAACGATGCCGGTGGTGACCGATTGAACCACCGCATCAATGTCATCGGTAGCGAGAGGCTCAAAAGCGGCAGTGGAGGAGAACAAGTCCCAGTCAGCCTTATTCATAGCCCATCTGCTAGGGCGCCCAGAAGAGTGGCGCTGTGGTAGTGACAAAATGATCGGAAAATGGTCACTACCACACAGGTCGTCATGCACACTCCAATGGACAGACGGTAAGAGGCTATGGCTACAAATTGAAAGGTCAATGGCGGAGTAGGTGCCATGCGGCGCACTGAAGTGTGTGAAGGCACCATCATTTAACAGCGAGAGATCGAGCTGCGACAATAAATGCTCAACGATGGCGCCTCGACCTGTTGCCACTGACCCACCCCACAGAGGGTTATGGGCGTTGAAGTCGCCCAATAGCACGAAAGGTGGCGGCAATCGGGCGACCAGTGCAGGCAGGACATGCTGCGAGACATCACCATCCGGTGGAATGTAAAGACTGCAGACGGTAACAGCCTGTGGCGTCCACACGCGTACAGCGACAGCCTCTAAAGGCGTCTGGAGAGGGACAGACTCGCTGTGCAGAGTGTGAAGAACATATATGCAGACGCCACCAGACACCCTTTCATAAGCTGCTCGGTTCTTATAATAACCCCGATAGCCACGGAGGGCGGGGGTTCGCATTGCTGGAAACCAAGTTTCCTGGAGAGCAATGCAGAAGAAAGGGTGAAGGCTGATAAGTTGGCGGAGCTCAGCTAGATGGTGGAAGAAACCGCTGCAGTTCCACTGGAGGATGGTGTTGTCCATGGCTGGGAAAGGCGTGACGGGACTGGGAAGGCAGATTACGCCGATGGGTCACCTGCTGCCTCCAAGTGAGCACCTGTGCCAGTGCTTTCCATGGCGTTGGAGGGACTGGCGAGATCGAGGTCCTCAGCGAACGCCAGGATCTCCACCTCGTCCTCAGACGCAGAGTTTGAAGGTTGCGGTGGGACAGGTGCCACCGCAATGTCAGGATGCTTGGGAGCCTTTTTCTTCAACGGCTTCGCACGCTGTGCCTTGGGAGGGTCTGGCTGGGAGGGCCCCACTGGGTCAGTCTCAGGGACAGACGACGACCGTGAAGCCCTATGACCAGCGACCGGTTGTTGTTTCAAAACTTTGCGGGTGTCCGCTTTGACACTGGGCAAAGCCTGGGAAGGGAGGGCCCCAAGGGACCCCTTCCTGGCTAGAGTAGCCGAAGAAGCCCTACGCTTCTCCGGCTGGGAAGGGGGGACGAATGTCCCCGATGGTTGGGGTGGTGTTGCTCCTGGAGTAGATGGAGCAACAGTGGGCAAAGTGCCCCCCACAACCAAGGGGGCCGGTTCATTGAGACATAGCTGAGAGGCAACAGTACGTGACGACACAGGAGAGGATCGGACTGCTTGTGCAGCAGCGGCATAGGTGGATGTCATGGGCACGGGATGTAGCCGCTCATATTTCCGCCTTGCCTCGGTGTAGGTCAGGCGGTCCAGGGTCTTATATTCCATTATCTTCCTTTCCTTCTGGAAGATCTGACAGTCCGGTGAGCAGGGGGAATGGTGTTCTCCACAGTTAACACAAATGGGAGGCGGAGCACATGGAGTATCAGGATGCGAAGGACGTCCGCAATCCCGACACGTGATGCTGGAAGTACAGCGAGATGACATGTGCCCGAACTTCCAGCATTTAAAACATCGCATCGGAGGAGGGATATATGGTTTCACATCACAACGGTAAACCATCACCTTAACCTTTTCGGGTAAGACATCACCCTCAAAGGCCAAGATGAAGGCACCGGTGGCTACCTGATTATCCCTCGGACCTCGATGGACGCGCCGGACGAAGTGAACACCTCGTCGTTCGAGGTTGGCGCGTAATTCATCGTCGGACGGCAGAAGAAGATCCCTGTGGAATATAATACCCTGGACCATGTTGAGACTCTTATGCGGCGTGATGGTAACTGAAACGTCCCCCAACTTGTCACAATTGAGCTACCTCCGTGACTGGGCAGAGGATGCCGTTTTGATGAGCACAGAACCAGAGCGCATCTTGGACAGGCCCTCCACCTCCCCGAACTTGTCCTCTAAATGCTCTACAAAAAACTGGGGCTTGGTCGACATGAATGAGTCGACATCAACCCGCGTACACACGAGGTACCGGGGTGAATATTCGCCACCGCCTTCTTTAGCAAGACGTTCCTCCCATGGAGTAGCTAGGGAGGGAAACGATCTCTGATCAAATTTCTTCCCGTTGAGGTTAGACCTCGATCGCTTAGAGACTGCTGGTGGAGGCCCACCAGCGATAGATGATGTACCACGCTTCATTGCGGGTCATCCGCCCTGATGCCACCTACTCCGACCAAGGGCCCTCCCCACGGGCGCCACCCAGCCACAGCAAAGGCCACCTGGCAGGATGGCCATTGCCGGGAGTCCCGATGCCCCAGGGCGATGGGCATCTACTCCTTGGCATACGTGGGGAGTTAACGGCGAGGCATCAGTAGAGCGATCCCTGTGTTGTCAGGGGGCTACAACCAAGAGGGTACATGGCGGCCCCACCACAACGGACTGGCTACCGTGCTGGATCTTAGGTGCAAAAATGGCCAAGGTCGTCGTCGCAGTTAAAAGAAACACTGCAGAGTGCAGCGTGGTAATCGCCCAAGAGGTCGAAAACGAGCGGGACACCACTGCAACGACGAGAAAGACGGCTAAAGGTCTAATTGCACGACGGATACTGTGCACCACGTAAGGCGCCCTTCCCCAATTGGCTCGCTCTTCGGAATAATTTAGAAAGATGGAGGTCAAACCCGAGAGGGGACCATCACATAAGGCCGAAACATGTGAGACTCCTTTTAGTCGCCTCGTACGACAGGCAGGAATACCGCGGGCCTATTCCAACCCCCGAACCCGCAGGGGGGTGTACTACACGTATTGTGCATCCAAATTCCGGCATCCTGTCTGCAGAGGCTGTGCCTAATGAGTTCGATCTTGTCCACCTCTCACCACATCATGCATCCCAGTTACAGGATTTGCTGCAGATGTTCTCTGAGCTTTTTGATAGGTTGGGCGTTACTAATGTTCTCAATTACCATATCCGTCTATCTGACGATATTCCTGTTAGGCAGTCCCCATATCGCCTCTCACCCCGAAGATGAAGATACTGAGAGCTAAAATATCCTAAATCCTTGAGCAAGGGGGTATTCGACCTCGGACATTTGCCTATGCTTTCCCCATATTCCTTGTCCCTAAGGATCAGGGGCGGGATTTTAGGCCAGTTGCCGACTATCATCACCTGAGCGGTAAGGTTGTCCTCGAGTCTGTTCCTCTACCTGATCTTCATAACACGCTCCACTATCGTTAGTACACTATTTAGCACATACTGTGCGTTAATTTGCATTTCTTGAGTTAACGCTTGTGTCCAGGAAACTCGGTACAATTTATTGTTCAACGTTTTGAGCTTTGTATTTTGCAACAGTGCACACCACCAAATGGTGTACAATGCTAAACAGTGTGAAGCGTGTGGCCGCCGGAAGGCACACGGCGTTATGCGCGAAGCGCTACTGTGTCCGCCGGCGGCCCTAGCGACATTCAACGTGTTAATGCAGGATCCCAAACCTTGCTGAGCTTGTATCAGGCGTCTGTGTTGCTAAAATTTTCTATCATCTTCATCTCAAACTCAAGATCCTAAGCGTTTCTGATAGGATTTTTGTTGCGTTCTCATCCATGGCCCACCCAGTTCTGTGACAGTAGGGGGATGATGGGGTTCCAACGACACTTCTATATGTACTTGATATGCGAATTAAATTGACCAATTAATTGCCCCAAACCCAGATGACGTCGTGGATCTTCCCCAGACAGCTTTTGGGCCCCCGTTCCCCCCCTCCCCACCCCGACATGTTCTATTGGTGCAAGCTACGAATTGTGGAGCAAATCTTTTGCCCCAAGGCTTTGCTGACGTGCTGCCCAACCCCTCCCTGGGAACTGGCGGGAAATTCAAAATGGGGGTCGCCCTTTCTGGGACTCGAATCCCCATTCTTCTGCGCAGAAAGCCCAAGTGCAACCACCCCCCCCCCCCCAAACACTGGGAAACTGTGCAAATGCAGGAGAGGAAGGTTACGTTAGTGTACTTTATTCATTTTGAGTGGCAAACTGTAGTAAAGATCAGTCCTAATTATGTAAGTAATCACAAAGATCGGGTCTAATTACACAACTATACGTATTGGGGCAAGGTGGGTGCATCCCCACTCTGCGCTGTTGCCAAACTCCTTGAAAATAGCGGTCATAGATGTGGCAATGTGACACTGATGTCATGGTGGGAAAATAGATAAATTCGGTTACCTTCACTAACCTAACTCCATCCCCCCTCCCCCCCTCCGGAAATTGGCAGAAAAAGGACTGTCTGTGATGGACTGCTGGATAGGATGGATTTAAGTAGTCATTTTGTATGCATTGCAATGTATTGTTTATTTAAACTGTACGAGTTGTCATAGACAGTACCTCTGTCCAGTGTGTTCACCTTGGGGGTCTGGAGTCCAACTGACCCAATTCACACCACCACCACTTGAGGGCACTGTTGGCCCTCCCCCTCCCTCCCTGTGACATAATCAAAGATGGCAGTCCAGGAAATTCGCTCAGTGTATGTCGAGCTTCTCAGGAGGACAGACATACTTGTTCACGGTTTTTTATGCGTTCAATGGATGAGTTGTATGTGCTGAAGAACGCGGTTAATGGGTTCTTTAGCTGTAATCATGCAGCTGAAGACTGTCCACAGCCATCTGCACAGTGCTTGGAAAGCAAAGAAATTTGGTGAATGTATGAGGGCGATGAATGCGCTTCATCAAATAATGAAGATGCAACAGGATGGGGATAGGTTAAACGTCAAAACTCATACTGATAAATGTGTGTGCTGTAACTGTAGATCATTTGATAAAAGTCCGGTCAGTCATTCGAAGCAAAGGAGGCAAGATGTTCACCAACACGAGAAGAGCATCCATGTGTACAATTAAGAAAATGCTGGTGATGAGCAGGGATGAATTTAATAAGGGTGTTACATGCAAGCACACTGCTGAGAACTGTCTACACAGCCTCCTGTGGCAGGACTAATGTCCTCGTGACGCTGCTAACACATTTACATGGAGTTCGATTTGAACATGTTAGTGTATTTTCAAAAACAGTTTAAGCCCAAGTATCAGCTATTACAGAAGATAATGCCTGGTATAAAAGGCATTACATACCGCTACGGTCGCAGGTTCGAATCCTGACTCGGGCATGGATATATGTGATGTCCTTAGGTTAGTTATGTCTAAGTAGTTCTAAGTTCTAGGGGATTGATGACCACAGCAGTTAAGTCCCATAGCGCTCAGAGCCATTTGAACCATTCGCTACACAAGGAGAGACTAAAATCACAGTACACCTCAAAAACCGACGCTGTCATACAACTGGATATTACCTTGCTGGGAATAATATTGACAAAACCACTTTAAACAAGTGGCAGACGTACTCATTCCACATACGATCAACCCTTACCCTACAAGCTGGCGAGACAAAGGCTGATGTGGAAGATAGAATCATTATTTTTGGCGGGAACTGTGTTCAACTGACGAGATGCTGGTGCTGGACGGAGAGGAATTTATTAAGTGTATTACCTGCAAGCATACAGCTGACGACTGTGTCTACCACTATTTGACGTTGACTTCGCTACCAGCACCTCATGTGGCGTTGCTCAACGATCAGCCTGCAGCCCTGGTGCTCGAAATTCAGGAAGATTGATACACACAACAACTGATGGAAAATGCTTCACTGTTCTAATTACGCATCGAAATTGTCATGAAAAAGCCAGCATTCGTAAACAATGAGTCATAATGCAACACATCTACTGGGATTGAGAAAATAACTCCTGAAAAAACCAACCTCAAAAGATACCAGGAGAGAGGCAGCAGCTGCACGTGTATTCTCCTAGATGTGCAGTCACTAACAAGCAAGCTAATATCCAGTCTTACCTCCACCCTCCTCTCTCCAGTCAGCCCTCCCTCCCTTTCATCATCGTAGTTAGGTATACTACTATATAGACTGTATGAAGACTGTGGAAATCAGTCACAAATAGACAAAAGACAAGAACAGGATACTTTCTGCAATCCGTTAAACGTATTTCTCAGAAAGACTAGATCCCACTGTAACAACGAAACTCTGGAGAATCCTCCAGACAGCTTTTTCAAACAACCACTACCTGGGAACATCTGGTTTCGCAGGATAGAGCGGATCAGGTTATGGTTGTGGAAGTTACTGTACGTTGCACACAACACACACACTTTATTTTCCTAAGAACCACATAATTACACATTGCCTTAAAAGGAACAAATTAAAACAGTACTGCTGAAGGCCTAGATAAGAAAACTTGCAATACGTGCTGAGCTGAAGGCCCAAAACCACACCAGAAACAAGAACGGTTGAAGGCCTGAACACAAGTTATAAACATTACTTTAAAGAATACACGCAGCAGAAGGTCTTACTTAAAAAAAATATTTCACGTAAATACTCAGCTGAAAGCCACACACAAGACATTGAACAACTCAGAGGTTATGGCCTGGACAACAAGAATTTCAGATAGAGCAAATTATTAAAAAAAAATTGTTTTAAAGATACAATTTTCAAAATTTTAATTTAAGATGGCAGAAGGTCTTGTTTTAAAATTGAAACAAACTAAATTAATAGATGGCTGAAGGCCTCAAACCGTACATCAGACTAAAATGAAAATCACAATCTGAAACCAACAGAACAGTGGTGCTCAGAAGTGTTCCAAGGGTCGGCTTGAAGAGGTAGCTCTAACGTAAGGTGAGGTGAGACAGGTAGCCAAGAGTTAGGTTAAATAATCGGATGGAAAACCGACCCAGGGACGGCTGAAGGATCGTCCAACAAGCTAATCAATTCTCTTCTGCCCGACCAATGCTACGACAACGGAAAATATCAGCCGAGGGCGAAGATACCAGCCACACTAACTCTTCAAAATTGTCACTAATAACAACCAAGGCACAATAACCACTCTTAACAAAAAAATTTGAACGAACAACTAAAAGGCTGACGAACTACACACTGTGCCGGACAGCATCAACACGGCGAGGAAAACACACTGCCAGAAAACTATGCTAACGACCAGGGCAGGTAACTGGGGCGTTAACGGCCACAAGGCAGAAAATACCGCTGGTGCACTTCACTGATAAGTAACAACTAATTTAATGGTTAAAGACCATACAGGAAGATGGCTGCAACATTTCGCAGACTCAACCACACCATACGTTGCTGCTAGACGGAACAGCCCAGAAAGCAACAACTGGCAATGAACAAAGAGATGTCAAAGCAGTTGAGCTTTCGTAACAGGTTAACTGATCACAATACTTCAGTGTCCAGGTTCAGTGGGCAACGAACCTTGTAGCTATCATAGCTAGCACCCCACAATCCGACCATGCATGCATGCCACCAGCAATCCCAGCCTGACTCCGCGCCGCAGAGACTTTCTCGCTGCTCTGTCCAAACCGACTGACTGCCACACACACCACCACACGGAAATATATCTACATCTACATACATACTCCGCAATCCATCATACGGTGCGTGGAGCCCGCATCTCGTGGTCGTGCGGTAGCGTTCTCGCTTCCCACGCCCGGGTTCCCGGGTTCGATTTCCGGCGAGGTCAGGGATTTTCTCTGCCTCGTGATGGCTGGGTGTTGTGTGCTGTCCTTAGGTTAGTCAGGTTTAAGTAGTTCTAGGGGACTGATGACCATAGCTGTTAAGTCCCATAGTGCTCAGAGCCATTTGAACCATTTTGAACGGTGCGTGGCGGAAGGTACCTCGTACCACAACTAGCATCTTATCTCCCTGTTCCACTCCCAAAGAGAACGAGAGAAAAATGACTGCCTCTATGCCTCTGTACGAGCCCTAATCTCTCATATCTCATCTTTGTGGTCTTTCCGCGAAATATAAGTTGGCGGCAGTAAAATTTTACTGCAGTCAGCCTCAAATGCTGGTTCTCTAAATTTCCTCAGTAGCGATTCACGAAAAGAACGTCTCCTTTCCTCCAGAGACTCCCACCCGAATTCCTGAAGCATTTCCAACCTACCAGTAACAAATCTAGCCGCCCACCTCTGAATTGCTTCTATGTCCTCCCTCAATCCGACCCGATAGGGATTCCAAACGCTCGAACAGTACTCAAGAATAGGTCGTATTAGTGTTTTATAAGCGGTCTCCTTTACAGATGAACCACATCTTCCCAAAATTCTACCTATGAACCGAAGACGACTATCCGCCTTCCCCACAACTGCCTTTACATGCTTGTCCCACTTCATACCGCTCTGCAATGTTACGCCAAAATATTTAATCGACGTGACTGTCAAGCGCTGCACTACTAATGGAGTATTCAAACATTACAGGATTCTTTTTCCTATTCATCTGCATTAATTTACATTTATCTATATTTAGAGTTAGCTGCCTTTTTTACACCAATCACAACGACGACATCTTCCCGTACACCACAGCATAATTAGCAAACAGCCGCACATTGCTATCCACCTTATCCAAAAGATTATTTATGTACATAGAAAACAACAGCGAACCTAACCCACTTCCCTGGGGCACTCCATATGATACCCTCACATATAGCGGTCACACGAAAGATGGTACAGCAATACTGGTATCAATGAGCGCTGATCCTGCTGCCACTGACGGAGACAAGTCAGCAACTCATTATGGTAGTAACTCAAGGAGAAATAAGACTCCACTCGATTGTGACAAAATGCCAAAGAACAAACGCCATGAACCGAGCCAGACATGGCTCAACTGCCCCCTTCAAACACCAACCCGGGGGATAACTCAATAATTGGGCTAACCAAATTTAACTTGACTAAGGTGGCCGCGGTATTGCTTACTGGTGCGGTTATTCTTAAGAAGCAGATTAACCAGGCCTTAAATACGCACCATGGTGCAAGGGCACCTGCCTGCCGGGAAAATTACGGACATAGACCTGATCTCCTGGCCTTCCCCTAAAGGCTCGCCGATTACGATTGTAATGCTCAGCTTGTTCGTTATGTCTGGCACGGTTCCGGTTCTCCTATATGACTTGAGTGGTAATACCCGCCGGAATTAGACCCTGAATTCCCACAAATTCGAAAGAGGGGAATTAAAAGGATAGGCAAGAATCAAGGAGGCCAGAGTAGCTTTCAAAGCCTCATGATTTGCGGTACTGAAAGCAAAACTAAGACAAGGAAGACTAGAATCCCACTTGCTAGGCGTCTTGTGATGGTAAATAATCAATGCGGATTTAAGATTTCGATTGACCCTCTCCAAAAATGATCCCTGCGGATAATTCGGCGTAGTAGTGACATGATTGACACCGTTCTGAAAACAGAAGGGCTCGGAAGAAGCCAGGTAAATCTCTAAAACGCATCAATAATAACCAATAAGTACCGATGACCTCTCTTAGTACGAGGTAAGGGCCCTACATATTCGATACAGAGTTTGTGCATAGGACAGGATTCACGCTCAGAACTCAACAGATCCTGTTGAAGAGCATTCTTAGGTTTGGCTGCATTACACAACAGACATCGAAAAACCATCTCTCTCACGTCACGGTCCATCGAGGGCCAAGTCAAATGCTCCATTTTTTGCAGGATCTTACAAGTTCCTAAGTGCCCACCAACTAACGAATCATGAAAGTAATGAAAAACCGGGCGCACCAGAGCTACTGGCAAACAGATCTTTAATTACTTAGCACGTCCGACCCTTTTACACAAATGCCCTTCTTAATAACGTACTCAGCCAACAGGCGTTACTTACCGGATGCCCAAGTAGGGTCCTGATCCTGATGCTGAGCAACATCATCAAATAAAAGAGGAATATCACGTAACACGATACAACTAAGAGCTCCTCCCTCTGTTTCCCGGGTGTCCTCACTAGGTGTAGATTCAGTGAAAATCTGGCTGAGGAGATCAAGGACATTTTCAGTGCCTTTTACGTGTTTAACTTCAAATTTAAATGCATAAATGCGTACTGCCTACCTGGCGATAGGACCAGTTTTACGCGGCCTGGCCAGCACCCAGCTCAATGCCTGATTGCCGGTTTCTAGCTGAAATATCCGATGATCAAGGTGAAAGCGGTACTTCTCCAGCGCGAAGAAAACGGCCAACGCCTCGCACTAGTAGATGCAATATTTAATTTCGGCACTGGTTGACCGACGAGACGAGTACGCTAATGGCTGCCTCTGACTTTCGTACTCCTCGAGGAGGACAGCCGAAATACCCGCATTAGATGCGTCAGTTTGGATAATAAATCTTTTATTGCCTCAATGTGCTCAAACGCAACCTCTTGGGTAGGTCCCCATTCAAAACGCAATTCATTTAAGGGAGCCGCCAACTGAGCAAAATTAGGGACAAAACGCCTAAAATAATTCACCGCGCCTATGAACCTAACAATTCAATGTTCATTAGTAAGCAGAGGCAGAGCTCTTAATGCCTTAGTTCGCTCCTGGTCGATGTGAATACCCTGACCTGATACTGTGCGACCTAAAAAGGGCACCTGCTGCCTGGCTAACGTCAATTTACTGGGTTTAACAGTTAACTCGGCTCCCTGCAACCTCAAGAAAACTTGCTGGATATGATCCATATGATCCATATGATCCTGAAACGAACAGCTATAAATGACTAAGTCGTCCAAATAACTATACACACACGGAGTGTGGCCACTGGCTGGAACACGGCATTAGGAGCCAACCTCTGTCGTGACTGCCAACGCGTTAAAATTATTGAACGAGCAGAAGCAAGCTGACTGGGGCCCAGACGCACAGTAATGAACCCATAATGATACATCTCTGCGTCCGTGCTATGGACCTGAAGCATGGGAACGTGTGACAGCAAGAATGCGATAAGGCAAGGAGGGTGATGGAACAGTTTCCAGCCAAGAATTCATTCTTTTCGTGGGGAAGTGGAGGAAGCCATAAGATAAGATCAACGACTAGAGAAATAATCGTAAGATGTGAACTCCACTTAAACTCTAAGCTTCAGTGCCGATCAGTGATTTCAGTCACTACTGGGCGAGTAAGTGCTTCAGGGAGCACTTTACGATGACACCGAGTGACGTTGACGAAATATTTTGCCGAGTAGTACTCATTACTCAGTAATATTTCTTGAGAGTCGAAAACGCAGATGTCAACTGTCGGACCCCAGTCTTCCTCGTGTCATTTTGCGCTAACTGAATCGAATAATATATGGGATATGAAGACCAACCAGCAGCTAATCTCGACAGTCCAGAAGAGCGAAACGTCTCTAACTGTAACTGCAGACAGTGCGATATATCGCTCAGGACCGTCCCTTACGCGTTTTCGCCAGATCCCTTCAAAAATTACATCAAGCTTGGCGCTATAGCAGTCGAATGGTTGGAAAATTTGGGCATTAATCTTTGAAATTTTCCATTATCTGGTTGTGTATTATTTCTCTGTTTGTAATTGTAATGTACAGGGGTTGGACAATGTATGAAAACACAGCAAGATATGTATGCTTGAACATAAATGTAGATGCTTGCTAACCCTGCAGGTTGCGCTGTTGTATTCGACCACGAACGGCAGCTGTGCTAAGTCCTCAATATGTTGCAAGTGGTCAGAAAAGTGTTCAGAGTAGTAGTCAATGCATTATGTCGGAGCTAAATGCCTTAGAACGTGGGCAAGTTGCTGGTGCTCTTATGATGGGCGCTTCTGCAGCCAAGGTAGCCGAGGTGTTTGTTGTTTCAAGAGAAGAGGCACCATATCTGAGATTTATCCCGCATACAGGGAAAGCGGGGAAACAACATCCGCTAAGCCACAATGCGGACCAAAGCGTTTGTTCAGTGATCTTGATGGACGGCCATGGAAAAGGAATGAGAACGACAGCTGTAAAAGTCGCTACAGAACTGAACTTCGCACTCGCCGACCCTGTTAGTACCAAAAGAGCACAAAGGGAGCTCTGTATGCAGGGAATTACAGGGGAAGCTTGAGTTCCAAAACCACTTCTCGGTGATACAGTTCCCCGTACCTGAAAAACGTGGTGCCAAAGCCACAAAACCCTGAACTATGGCGCAATGGAAGAAAGTTATTCGATGGGATAACTCTTGCTGCTCACTGTTTTCAAATTCTGATTGAATTTACGCCCTACGAATGAAACAGGGCAGGGGTTTGTTTCGGCAGCCACATCGTGGTATTCCACAGTCTACACGGGTATTCTGCAAGGTACCATTACGGCCAAGGATTCACTGACCATTTTGGATGATCAGGTCTATCCTTGATTGATCTCTCAAGGTCACAGTGTGATCCAGGACGACGGGGCCCTTTTTACACAACTAACATCGTCGAGCACTGGTTTTGTCCTTTCCATCATCCTTACCTGAACTCGCCATTACTCTGCAGAAAGATTAGTTTGAAAACAATAGAGGACCTGTATTTATACATTCCGAGACGACTGGAAGCTATTTTGAATGCCAACGGTTTTCCTACCCCAAATAGGCATGGTAATTTTTTCTGTTTTAGTGTTTCCATATTTGTGTCCATTCCTTTTCTCCTTGTTTTCTGAAAGTAGGAAACGCCACAAAGAAAAAAAAACAGGTGGGTAACAGATTGGATATGAATAAATTAACAGGTCTTATAATCTGGGTTTTTTTTGTGGTTTTAGGGCGCACAACTTCAATGGTCATTAGCGCCCTTACTACGTTAAGAATGCACCGCGAGGCACAAGTTTAAAACAACAACTAAAAGGGAAAACACGATAAAAGACAGACTGATAGGCAGAGGATTAAAAAACAGCATAATCAAATGTCCTTAGAGAGGTGTGTCAAATTGATAAAACGAAGGACACGAGCAGCTGCTCGTGGGTCATCGGCTAAAATAGCATCTAAAGTACATGGCAGGTTACGATCGAGACGCAGTGTGTTGAAATCTGTACAGGACATTAAAATGTGGCGGACCGTCAGCAATTGCCCACATGGGCAGAACGGCGCCGGCGCAGCCGTCAGCAGATGGCGATGGCTGAACCGGCAGTGTCCGATGCGCAACCGGGCCAAAACGACCTCCTCCCGCCGAGAAGGGCGGGAGGAGGACGTCCAAGCCGTGGGAAGAGGTTTCAAGGCCCGAAGCTTGTTGTCGGTAAGTGCAGCCCAATCGGCATGCCACAGCGATAAAATGCGCCGACAAATGACCCTGCTACAGTCTGAGGAAGGGACACAACAAGAAGCTGTCCGAGGTTGGAGGACCGCAGCCTTGGCCGCGGCATCTGCAGCTTCGTTCCCAGGGATACCGACATGGCCAGGGACCCACATAAAGCTAACCGGAGAACCGACGTCCACCAGCTGCTGAAGAGAGCGTTGGATCCGGTGCACGAAAGGGTGAACCGGATACGGATCACTGAGGCTCTGGATGGCGTTCAGGGAATCGGAGCAGATGACATAAGCAGAATGTCGGTGGCGGCAGATGTAAAGAACAGCCTGGTAGAGGGCAAAGAGCTCAGCTGTGAAGACCGAACAATGGCCATGGAGCCGGTATTTGAAACTTTGTGC